>NC_138129.1:95865141-97242224 GCF_964188305.1 Podarcis bocagei
CAGTTTTACTGCTGAACCACTAGGTCATTTTTTTTTTTTTAAAAAAAGCCAAATCTCTGGGAAACTTCTAGATATGAGTTCCCCAAAGTCATGCCTATGGGCACCAATGCACCTCTCTTGATGCCCACCCAATTTGTCTATAACATTTCCCTCTCTCTTTTACCTTTGGCAGCAGCTAGGTTTAAATCAAAGTGATATTAAAAAAACCAAACATTTAAATCTCCTTGATTGTAACCAGAAATAATAAGAAAAAGAGGTTGACTTAAATCCAGAATGCGGCAGCTAGACTGGTGACTGGGAGTGGCTGCCAAGACCACATAACACCAGTCCTGAAAGACCTATATTGGCTCCCGGTACATTTCAGAGCACAATTCAAAGTGTTGGTGCTGACCTTTAAAGCCCTAAACAGCCTCGGCCCAGTATACCTGAAGGAGCGTCTCCACCCCCATCGTTCATCCCGGACACTGAGGTCCAGCACCGAGGAGCCAGTGTGGTGTAGTGGCTAAGAGCGGTAGTCTCGTAATCTGGGGAACCGGGTTCGCGTCTCCGCTCCTCCACATGTAGCTGCTGGGTGACCTTGGGCCAGTCACACTTCTCTGAAGTCTCTCAGCCCCACTCACCTCACAGAGTGTTTGTTGTGGGGGAGGAAGGGAAAGGAGATTGTGAACCGCTTTGAGACTCCTTAAAGGGAGTGAAAGGCGGGATATCAAATCCAAACTCTTCTTCTTCTTCTTCATTGCGAGAAGTGAGGTTACAGGGAACCAGGCAGAGGGCCTTCTCGGTAGTGGCACCCACTCTGTGGAATGCCCTCCCATCAGATGTCAAGGAAATAAACAACTACCTGACATTTAGAAGACATCTGAAGGCAGCCCTGTTCAGGGAATTTTTAATGTGTGACGTTTTAATGTATTTTTAATCTTTGTTGGAAGCCGCCCAGAGTGGCTGGAGAAACCGAGCCAGATGGGCAGGGTATAAATAATAAAATACTATTATTTTAAAAAACAATTGAGCCATTTTGTGGTGGTGCCCACAGGTCCAGAGGGGTTGGGGCTATTCTAGATGCACATTCAAGCCACTCAAGCCCAATGGATTTGAGCTCCAACCCCCCACCTAACCCCCAGCATGAACCAAAGGTACCTCAGAGCCTGCCCCCGGGGTATTCCATGGCAGACCCGGGGTTTGTGTGGACAAAGTTCCGAGAAGACAGAACATTTCAAAACCACCTCAGCAGAAAACGGAAGAGACCACCCATGCTTTTGAGGCAGAAGCAAGGCCAGTGAAATATACCTCCTTTTTATTCCTCAGCGCTTCCTCCCACTCGCTCTTGGAAACGTTTGTCTTTGGCCTCAGCCAAAAGTCCAGGTTGCGAAGGTAGTTCATGATCGGCAGGCGTCCAGGAAAGTACTGGTGTAAAGAAGAAGAAAAATGCAGACAGGAAACAGGAAGGATAAGTAACAGAAGCCAACTAATGTCTACTTGTGGCAGGTGAAAACGAAAGGGGTGGCCACAGGGGCGAAAAGTGTATAATACCAGTCATGTGGTAGTGCAGAATAAATAGTATGGGGGAGAGAATTCAATTCTTGTGATGCCTTCTTTTTCATGGACAAAAAAATTGGATCAAACTTCCTCTATCCTCAGGTACAGAATTATATGCACAGGTACAGAGGAGGAGTGGATTGTTCATGTACAGTGGTACCTCTGGATACAAACGGGATCCGTTCCGGAGCCCTGTTCGCATCCTGAAGCGAACGCAACCCGCGTCTGCACGTCTGTGCGTGTGCGGGTCGTGATTCGCCGCTTCCGCGCATGCGTGTGACATCATTTTGACCGTCTGTACATGCGCGAGTGGCAAAACCTGGAAGTAACGGGTTCCATTACTTCTGGGTCGCCACGGAGCGCAACCCAAAAGCGTTCAACCTGAAGCAATTTCAACCTGAGGTATGACTGTAGTTTGCTTCAAGATGGCAATTCCTCTCAGAGGAAGTCTCTATAAGGCAAAAGGTAAAAGACCCCTGGATGTGCGACTGTGGGGTTGCGGCACTTATCCTGCTTTCAGGCCGAGGGAGCCGGCGTTTGTCCACAGACAGCTTTCTGGGTCATGTGGTCAGCATGACTTAAATTGCTTCTGGCAGAACAGGACACTGTGAGGGAAGCCAGAGGGCACGGAAACGCTGTTTACCTTCCCACTGCAGCGATACCTACTTATATACTTGCGCTGGCATGCTTTTGAACTGCTAGACTGGCGGATTTAAACTGCTGACCTTCTGATCAGCCAGCCCAAGAGGCTCAGTGGTTTAGACCACAGCTCCCCTGCGTCTCTATAGCTTTGCACGGAGAGTCAGGTCAATGCACAAGGTGACTGAAATGAAGATCCTTTGCGGTCCTTTGCTTTTCCTGTTGTCATTCCCCCAACATCCCTCCTGCACTGACTTCACTTCGCACCCTCCTGTGTTCATTTGGGGTGTGTGGGGGGGGGAAGCACCTGAAGGAGGTTTCTAAGTTCGTTAGGATGGACATTGACTGTTCTTTCAAAAGCCTACGCTCCAGAGAGCAAATCTAGTTTGGATCAATGGGAGGTGTGGTCATGCCTACCGTATTTTGCGCCCCATAGGACGCTCCGGCCCATAGGATGCACCTAGTTTTTTTTTGGGGGGGGGGGAAATAAAGAAAAAAAATTTATTTCCCCCCCCCAGGTGCGGGGCTGGAAGAACCAGGTCGGGGAACAGCGGCAAGGCACGCTCTGCCTCCCCGCTGTCCCCCGAGCTTGTGGGGCTGGCTATGGGGAGAAGTGTGCTGATCCTGGGACTGCAGGCAGCTCTGCGCGGCCATCCGGAACGGGGCGGGACTTCGCGCCCCGCTCCCGGTGGCCGCGCAGAGCTGCGCTGATCCCGGGACTGCAGACAGCTCTGCGCGGCCATCGGGAGGGGGGCGGGACTTCGCGCCCTGCTCCCGGTGGCCACGCAGAGCTGCGCTGATCCCAGGACTGCAGGCAGCTCTGCGCAACCCTCGGAGCCGGTCTCCCGAGGGTTGCGCAGAGCTTCCTGAAGCCTGGAGAGCGAGAGGGGTCGGTGCGCACCGACCCCTCTCGCTCTCCAGGCTTCAGTGAAAGTCTGCATTCGCCCCATAGGACGCACACACATTTCCCCTTCATTTTTGGAGGGGGAAAAGTGCGTCCTATAGGGCGAAAAATACGGTAATTCAGGAATTGACCAGAGCTTTGCCAGGTGTTAAAAAGGAATCTCCCCAACAGTTGTCAGGAGTCCTCAGGCTCCATCCGCCTCCACGTTATTTTCTCAGGGACGCACTCTTGGGTTGGGGCAACTGGCTAAAATGTTTTAAAATATTTTAAGCGGTTCTAATTTTGATTCCTGATGGTTATTTTAATTTGGGTATACAGTGGTACCTCGGGTTAAGTACTTAATTCGTTCCGGAGGTCCGTTCTTAACCTGAAACTGTTCTTAACCTGAGGTACCACTTTAGCTAATGGGGCCTCCTGCCGCCGAATTGCGATTTCTGTTCTCATCCTGAAGCAAAGTTCTTAACCTGAAGCACTATTTCTGAGTTAGTGCAGTCTGTAACCTGAAGCGTATGTAACCTGAGGTATCACTGTAACTGTAAACTGTTTATTACAGTGGTACCTCGGGTTACAGACGCTTCAGGTTACAGACTCCTATACCCAGAAATAGTACCTCGGGTTAAGAACTTTGCTTCAGGATGAGAACAGAAATCGTGCTCCGGCGGTGCGGCGGCAGCGGGAGGCCCCATTAGCTAAAGTGGTACCTCAGGTTAAGAACAGTTTCAGGTTAAGAATGGACCTCCAGAATGAATTAAGTTCTTAACCCGAGGTACCACTATTCTGTTATTACTGTTGTTGTTGTTTTTTATTTCTTTTTATTAAGTTTCATATACATACCCAAAGGAAAAAATAAAAAACACCAAATCAACCTGTTGTTGTTGTTGTTGTTAATGGTTTGAATTGGTTTGTTTGTTGCTCGCAGAGGATATTTTGTTTTTTACTGTTTGATGCTTTGTTGTGCTTTTATACATGCTGTAAGCCGCCCAGAGTGGCTGGGGAACGGGCAGGATATAAATTTTGAAATTATTATTATTATTATTATTATTATTATTATTATTATTATTATTATTATTAAATGCAGACCAAACAGCAGCGGTGCGTTGGGAGGTGGAAAATAGAGTTGTTGTGACATCCTCCCAAAAGTGGGGGTGCTGTTTTCAGCGGGGGGAGGAAGGAAGAAGATACAGAAGTCGGAAGAGCACTGGGTTGGCGGCATCTGCGCCTGCAGTTTCTGCCAGCCCAGAGCTCCCTTGACCTTGCTGTGGTGCTCCACTGGTACTCCAACCCCTCACTCACTCACTGCTGCTGCTATCAATACTTCTGTACAGTGGTGCCCCGCAAGACGAACGCCTCGCGAGACGAAAAACTCGCAAGACGAAACTTCGCAAGACGAATTTCCCTATGGGCTTGCTTCGCAAAACGAAGCTTGCCCCCGCACCCCGGACCTCTTTTGAAGCAAGGGGCGGCGGGGAGAAGATTGCTTCTCCCCGTTGCCAGCCCCGCAATCTCCGGGGACAGAGGGGCACCTTCCCCTCTGTCCCCGGACCCCTTTTGAACCAAGGGGCGGCAACGGGGAGAAGCGATTCTCCCCTCCGCCCCTTCCCTTGCTTTAAAACAGGTCCGGGGACAGAGGGGAAGGCCCGCGGCGCTTCGCCTCTCTCCCCGGACGGTCTCCATAGGAACGCATTGATTGATTTTCAATGCATTCCTATGGGAAACCGTGCTTCGCAAGACGAAAAACTTGCAAGAAAAAAAAACTTGCGGAACGAATTCATTTCGTCTTGCGAGGCACCACTTGCGAGGTCCATCTTCATGGTGAAGGAGCCCCAGGCGGTTTGCAGCTGCTATTTACTCCCAGCAGCGGCGTAGCGTGGGGGGTGCAGGGGGGGCCGGCCGCACCAAGCGCAACATCTGGGGGTTAGGGTTAGGGGGCGCAAATCCACGGGTTAGGGGGCGCAAAATACTTGCCTTGCCCCGGGTGCTGACAACCCACGCTACGCCACTGACTCCCAGTGTCAGATATTGCAGAGGTCCAGCTACTGAGCCCTGCCGGTCACAGCAGAGGTGATAGACAATTTGACTCCACAAGTCAAGATCCTTCCAGTCTTGAGGATCTGGGGACCCCAGAGAGCTCATCCTGCACCACAGCCCATGGAATCCTAGAATCCTAGAATGGTAGTGTTGGGAGGACCCCAAGGGTCATCTAGTCTAACCCCCTGCGATGCAGGAATCTCAACTAAAGCATCCATGATGGACAGCCATCCCACCTCTGCTTAAAAGTCTCCAAGGAAGGAGAGTCCACCATCTCTCCAGGCAGGGGTGCAGGAAAGGGGGGATGGGGCAGGTACCATCATGGAAGGGGGTGACAAATTATCAAGGAACAATTACTGCCCTACTAGGGCGGTTCATAATTTATTTATTTTTTTTAAATGCCTGTTCCAAAGGTCCTATCTTACTACACTAGAGATTATAGCGCTACATATGAAATTTCATGCATATCAGTTAATATCTTGACCTTCCTCCACGAAAACAGCTGTTTACTTGGCCGTTTTCCTACGTCGTGAAGGCTGAAATTTCAACAAAGCACGTGCCTTTGCTAGACTCTTTTTGGGCACCTGCTAAAAGCACCCTTCTTTAGGCAAGCATACCTAGATGCTTAGGAAGTTGAAGTAATTTTAATCTTAACATTTTAGCTTTTGTATGTTTTAAAGCAGGGTTGTTAATTTTTCTTGATTTTACTGCTGTGGTGTTTTGTTTTGTTTTTTTGTTTTGTTTTGGTAAACCACTTTGCAGGTTTTTTAAAATAAATTTTATTAAATAAATAAACAATAAATATAAATAAAATAACACAAGCCAAAACACAATCCATCCTGTAGATTTAAATATCTGCCCATAGTCGCCTACTTGTTATCAGAGGCTCAGAATCCAGATTCCTTTGTAAGAAAATAGGAAATAACGTAAAACCATTTTTGCAGGCAAAAAATAATAATCCATGTTTGTGAGGGGGCATGACAAAAAATGTCCCGCATCGGGTAATACCTGACCTTCCTATGCCTCTGTCTCAAGGGGAGACCCTTCCAATGAGAATAGTCCCAATATCTGCTGCAACTTTTTACCAGTGGCAAGGACGCAGGTGGTGCTGTGCGTTAAACCACTGAGCCTAGGACTTGCCGATTAGAAGGTTGGCGGTTCGAATCCCCGTGACGGGGTGAGCTCCCGTTGCTTGGTCCCTGCTCCTGCCCACCTAGCAGTTCGAAAGCACGTCGAAGTGCAAGTAGATAAATAGGTACCGCTCTGGCGGGAATGTAAACGGCATTTCTGTGTACTGCTCTGGTTCGCCAGAAGCGGCGAAGTCATGCTGGCCACATGACCCGGAAGCTGTCTGTGGACAAATGCCGGCTTCCTCGGCCAAATAAAGCGAGATGAGCGCCACAACCCCAGAGTTGGTCACGAATGGACCTAATGGTCAGGGGTCCCTTTAACTTTACATATTGAAACCACACATAAAGACAATTTTAACAATACTGCTTGCTTTCGCATTTCTTCCTTCCGGGATTACTAGGACTATGGAGGCCAATTCTGGATCCACACGTCCTTCCACAGTGGGGACATAGGTTTCCAGGCAGGAGTTGATTATGCCGATCCGAAGGTTGGCAGTTCGAATCCTCACAACGGGGTGAGCTCCCGTTGTTCGGTCCCAGCTCCTGCCCACCTAGCAGTTCAAAAGCACATCAAGTGCAAGTAGATAAATAGGTACCGCTCTGGCGGGAAGGTAAATGGCGTTTCCGTGCGCTGCTCTGGCTCGCCAGAAGCGTCTTAGTCATGCTGGCCACATGACCTGGAAGCTGTACGGCCAATAAAGCGAGATGAGTGCCGCAACCCCAGAGTCCGTCACGACTGAACCTAATGGTCAGGGGTCCCTTTACCTTTACCTATTACCAATGGAAGCTACAAACCTATCCTTGGGTTTTCCCTTCTGCCTGCCTGCTGATCGCTCTGCTCCAAGTCCTTCCTCCCTGTCCAACTGTTGGGAGCTGGAATTCCTCAAACATGGTGCGGCAGACAGCATGGAGCTGCTCTCTGTTTGCATCCAGCTCCCCCTCTGCTTTCCTGTGGGCGATGTGGGAATTCCCTGTCCGAATTCATCTTCGCCACTGCTAATACCGGGAGATCCTTTTGTTCATTCTGTATCCTTAGATGCTGCAATAAGCAAACAAGCCGGCCCCTGCGGGCCAACGGCCAAGATCCAAATCTTGGTCGTAACTCCAAAATAGTCTCCAAGGAACACGCAAAGCTACTTTGACAATAAGTCAACTCAAATCCGATTAGCATCAGCACTTTAAAACCACAAGCACTCCAGGGAGAGGGAGCCAAAGAGTTACATACGTTCAAAGAGGCGATGGAGGGGGGAGAGAGAGAGATTGGGGGGGCACGTCACAGGAAGGCAGACAGACAAGTGGGAAATTGACAGGTTGAACAGGGGAGGAGAGGGGGGGGAGGGAAGGAACCAGGAAAATTGATTGGGAGGATGAATAAAAGGATATTAAGAACCCTCTGAAAGCTCTGCAGATATACCTGCTCTGCTACCCAGTCATGGGGTGCAACTTGCTCTAAACGGGAGAGCAGCCATTAACTTCCAATACAGTAGGTTTAGGGACACGGGTGGTGCTGTGGTTTAAACTACAGAGCCTAGGACTTGCCGATCAGAAGGTCGGCAGTTCGAATCCCCGTGACGGGGTGAGCTCCCGTTGCTCGGTCCCTGCTCCTGCCCACCTAGCAGTTCAAAAGCATGTCAAAGTGCAAGTAGATAAGTAGGTACCGCTCCGGCGGGAAGGTAAACAGCGTTTCCATGCTCTGCTCTGGTTCGCCAGAAGCAGCTTAGTCATGCTGGCCACATGACCCGGAAGCTGTATGCCGGCTCCCTCGGCCAATAAAGCAAGATGAGCGCCGTAACCCCAGAGTCGTCCGCGACTGGACCTAATGATCAGGGGTCCCTTTACCTTTACAGTGGGTTTAAACCAACCAACCAACCTAGGGAAATACTCCTTTTCCCTTGATTTCTACCTTTCCTAAGTAGTCTGCAGGAAGAATAGGAGGATCAAGCACTTGCTGTGGGGCTATAGCGCTGCCTCCATTTATGCAAAGTTGCCCCATGCAGAATCAGACTGAAGTGGGGCCAGATGTGGGCAGCAGCTATCTTAGGGTCTCAGGCTCAGCTCTCCCCCACCCTGCTACCCAAATGTCTTTTGAAGCAGTGATGTTGGGGCCTGAAACTAGGATCTTATAGATGCAAAGCTATGGGTCCTCCGGAGCTTTAGGTTTTTCAAGCGTGTACAGTGGCTGGGTGCATGGGGCGGGTGGGAGAGAGAAACACGACTCTTGTCCGAGACCAGGGAGAAGAGTCGGTGGAAGAAAACTGGAAGAAATTTAAAGACTATCTACAGAAATATTGTAAAATTAATGAATGATAGAATGATGTTGGATAGCAACTAAGGGGTTTCCACCTGTAATGATTTAAGAGAATATGAAAAAAGGGTTATAAATGGGTTAAAATCTAATGGTAAGGATTTGCTGAACCAATAAATTGAAGTGGAATACAAAAAAGGGAGGTATGAGGAGGTTCGGGAAATAAGCTAAAATAAAATAAGTAAAAGAAAAAATGTATGGTTTTAACTGTTTTTATTTTGTATTTTTCTTTTTTCTTTTTCATTTTTACTGTTATATTTCAAAAAAAATTTAATAAATATTTTATATATAAAAAGAGAGAAACACGACTATTGGATGAGAGAAAATCCAAGAGCAATAATTAGTTTAATAGCTGGATCCTAGTAAGACTGCTCCATCTTGTGGCCAGATCTTGCATCGGGCACAAAACTGTTGCTTTTATCCCCGTTGCGCTTTTCCGGAAGGGTAGCTAAAGAGCCTGTTACTACATAAATAAATATTTATTTATTTTGCGATTTATATGACCCAACAATTTCATGGTTGGCACGTCCCCACTAAATATGAGTTTACTTGGCGGCATGCGTGACTATTTGGTATGAACCTTGTATTCCACAATGGAATTTATTTTACGCCATTCTTTTTTTTTTAAAGCTTCCTAAGATTATTACAGTTGCTATTTTATTCTCTCGCAATTTTATTCGTCCTATATTTATGGCTGTTTTCAAGTATGGAGAGGGGGAATCTACAGAATTGGCATGTGGCTGCAATCAGCCCTTTGGGACTTGCTTCTTCTCTGTTAGGACCACTTACTTTTAAGGAAAGGGCTGGTGCCATAATGTTTTTATGGTAACAATCTGTACGTGATCTTTTATAGGTAGTGTGCGTTCATGTGTGTGTGTAAATCCATGCAATAATCTTGTAGCACTTTACTGTCTACAAGATCTGTTTGCTGCATAAACTTTGGTGGACTCCAGCTTTCCTTGTCAGAAGAGCAAAGTTGATATAAATCCACAGCTGGCAGGTGCACAGGCGAATTTTCGTTCTAGGGCCAAAAAACCCCTTAATTTAAGACAGGGGATGCAGAATCTGTTACCTTCCAATTGTCGATGGATTTCAGACACCAGCCAGAACAGTCAATGGTTGGGAGTGATGGGGAAGGAAGTCTAGCAATATGCGGAGAGCTCGAGAGGGGGCCACAGATTCGCCATCCCTTGCTTAAGGTAAGACTTAACAGTCTTACAACTTCCCCCATCCACTAAAAAGTGCCGAAGTCATACACTAAGGCACCTGCTTGCACCTTCCACACAACATAAGTGTTAAGTTGTGGGTGAACATATCAGACGACACAACGATTCTTCAAAGAGCTCTTGTTTATTCACAGGCCAGAACAGAACTGAACTGAAGGGTTCAGCCAGCCTGCTTATATAGAGCTCAACTACAAAGCAACAGTAACAACTTTCTGTAACTATCCAATCACTGAACGTCACTTTCAATCCCTTATTTGCATATGTGGACCTGAGTGAAAACTATCTACAGTATCCCCCTGCTGGCCCAGGGTGAGAACTTCAGTAAATAAGCAGCAAACTGTGCTGCGGCCTCACATATTGCGAACACCTGCAACTTTGCTTCCATGCCCTCCCTTCCATCTTTCAGCCTCTGTCCCCTTACTCTGCAGGTGGTGGGAGGAGAGGGACACACTGTTGCTCAGGGCACTACAGAGGCCCTTTGTTTCCATTCCTGCTTTTATTTGGGTTAGAGAGAACGGCAGTCATTTGTAGCGACGGTGTGCACGGGGGAAGAACAGACACACAGATAACTTGATGGATGTAAATTCTTTTTCTGCACCTATTTTTCCTCCCAACACCACCTTAAGGCATCCCAGCCCCATCCTTTCCCATCTTCATTCCCTTGGCAGCATCCTTCCTTCTCTCAACATGTACGCCAGAGTTTCTGTAAGAGACTACTTAGGCTGGCGACAGGCATTTAACTTCTGGGACAAGGCTCCAGCCAGCCAAAGCCTTGCCAGCAATTCCCCTCCTCTCCCCATTTTGCTTCGTAACCAGAAAAGAGGCATGCGGTGTACTATTTGGCCTCGCTTGATTTATGGTTTCAGCTTTGAAACCTCACAACTTCAGACACAGGCAATGTATTGCCACCAAATTGCAGAGACGGAGACCACTGCAATATCCCAGAAATATCTGATAGAAGATATTTCCCTTCCCTTCCGGAGGGAAGGAGAGAATGAGATCACATTTCGGGTTGGCAAAAAACAGGGACGCAAACATTGCGAAAGGTGTGGCTTTAACTCATTTTTTCCCACTATCTCCCCTGTGGTGTTTGGACCCCTTATCCCCCTCTGCAGGTAGATTCTCTGTCTCAAGTCTTAAGATTATTATTGCCTTATTTAAATCAATCAATAAATGATTTGACTTTGTGCTTCTGCCGCCTGAGGCAGGTGCTTCACCCTGCCTCATTGGTGGGCCGGCTCTGGCTAGAATGTCAAAATACTCATATAACACAGGCACAAAGAGAGAGAGACAAACTCAAGAACGCACTCAGAGCAAAAGAACATGCAGTCTGCAACATTCATATGCAAAGGTCAAACAGAAACGATATGTATCTGAGCTATAACTTAAGAGCTTTGAAAATAAATGTCACAGACTGTACCCTCTTGCACTTTATGGCCTTTCGATACCAAGGTTTAAAAGATTTATTGCAGCAAAAGAAACAAAACCAAAAAGTGCCTTTCAGAAGCCACGTTAACTCTTCTGTGGCTTTGTTATTACGACACTCCTGTCACAACCAGAGCAACCCCCTGTGTGATAATCTCAATGGAAGAGGCTTCGGTGGCAAAGAGGGTAACTGAGAGACTGTAGAGAAGTTTGGGTAACGTGACAAGACTGAAGGCCAGGGAAGAAAACGTATAGCAGAAACTCTACTCTCTAAATGTTGAAACCCATGGAATACAAGGTCTAGAAGCCTTTTTCTTTTTAAAAAGGAATGGAGCTAAAGTTTTCAAAACTCCAGATTCTGTGCTATAAAACAAAGCTGATACGATTCTCTCCATGTTTGGAACCACGGAGATGGAACAATCATGACTACAAAGAAATGGGATCTGCATCAAAATGTTGCAGTGCATCCTGTTCCCAGTTCAGGCCTCCTGAAGGCGGAGTTTCAGGAAAGGGGACGGGTTAAAGAACTCACAGCTATATGTTGCTCCCCCTGCTGTGCTGTAACGTGCTAGAAGTTTGCCAACCCTAAATCTGAAGATGTTATAGCTGTAAAAATATTGTATAGCAAGCAGTTCTGTGGACAGGCAAGGAATTTCCCTTGCCTTAATCCCACCCTCAAAATATTCCTTACAAATTCTCAGAGGCATGAGGAAATCGCTTCATCTTACCCCCACTTTCCTTTTTCTGTTGTGGTTTTGTTTTCAACACATCCCATCAGTGGCGTAGCGTGGGTTGTCAGCACCCGGGGCAAGGCAAGTGATTTGCGCCCCCTAGCCCGTGGATTTGCGCCCCCTAACCCGTGGATTTGCGCCCCCTAACCCCCAGATGTTGCGCCCGGTGCGGCCGGCCCCCCCTGCACCCCCCACGCTACGCCACTGCATCCCCTGACTCTGATTTCCCTCAACCACAGACTTGATTGGTAAGACTCACCTAATCTGGCTTAAGACCTTTGTCGCCCCTCTCCCTCGCTTCCCCTCTGTAGGTTCAACCGCCACCAACATATTATGCAAACTCGCAGGTCAAAGGCCACAGCCCCCTCAGAAAGACTTTACAAAATAATAATAACTGAGAAGTTGTTGTTTTTGTCTTATGAGAAAAGAGGACATTTGACATGTGACTTTTAAGAATGAAAGAAACCCAGAACAAGATTAGTAGCTCTCACATATCATTTAAAAACAAAGTCACTACCGAGATAACAGGGAGCAAGTCTGTATATATGCAGAAGCTAAGATTCATGAGGAAGGGGGAGGAGAGGCAGGAAAAGAATTCATCAGAGCTCACCTTGACCAATACAGCCACATACTGCTTCATTGCGGAGAGTTGCTCTTTCTCAAGGAAATCGTATCGTGTTGCCTCTCTCCTTAGAGTGTAAAGCACTGCCGATTCCACGTCAGCCATGTACAATTTTCTCCTGTGGCAGAGAGAGAGAGAGAGAGAGAGAGAGAGAGAGAGAGAGAGAGAGAGAGAGAGAGAGAGCTGAACATGACAGCTACATTCGTACCTTGGAAGTTGAACATAATCCGTTCCAGAAGTTCCTGCAGCCAATCAGAAGCTGCGGAAACCCCGTCGGGTGTTCCAAAAGAACATACAAAAACCGGAACAGTCACTTCCGGGCTTCGATCGTTCGGGAGCCAAAACGTTTGAGAACTAAGCTGTTTGAAAACCAAGGTACATAACTTACACAGGAAGCATCAACCTTAAGGCTATATCCAGCTCCTGTTTCAGCCCGACTGTAGCCACAGAATTTGCAACAATCCACTTTGGAGAAGGGGAAACGGGGACCTTTGCCCAACATCTCCCATTACCTCTTTGGAGTGAGCCTTTAGTAGAGCTGATGGATGACACCAGAGAGTCATCCACAATCTCTGCTGAGGAGGCAGCCCCTATCCATTTGCTGTAGCAAAAACGAAGAAGGATGCACCTGAACAACTAGGGGCTGTATTGCGTCATGCATTTTTGTGGGACAGGGCTCATCAAAAACCTCCTGCGTCCCAATAAAGTTGGACCTAGAACACAAACACCTGACGTCATCATGAATCTCTTGGTTTTCAGAATGGCGCAAGACTTGCTTCTTGCCTGTGCAGCTTATCTGCATTGGCTCCCAGTACGTTTCTGAGCACAATTCAAAGTGTTGGTGCTGACCTTTAAAGCCCTCAACGGCCTTGGTCCAGTATACCTGAAGGAGCGTCTCCACCCTCATCGTTCTGCCCGGACACTGAGGTCCAGCTCCGAAGGCCTTCTGGCAGTTCCCTCATTGTGAGAAGTGAGGTTACAGGGAACCAGGCAGAGGGCCTTCTCAGTAGTGGTGCCCGCCCTGTGGAATGCCCTCCCATCAGATGTCAAGGAAATAAGCAGCTATCTTATCTTTAAAAGACATCCCTCTTTAGGGAAGTTTTAAATATTTAATTCTGTATTGTTTTTAACACTCGATTGGGAGCCGCCCAGAGTGGCTGGGGAAACTTAGCCAGATGGGAGGGGTAGAAATAAATTATTATTATTATTATTATTATTATTATTATTATTATTATTATTATTATTATTATCATCATCATCATCATCATCATCATTATCATTATTATCCCACCAAGAAACTTTGGCCTGTGCATGAGAATTCCCTCCTGTCCAGAGTGAAGAAAAATGCTCTCTTCTCTTGGCCTGAAGGGTTGGTTTTTCTCTTTTCATTTTAAAGGAATGAATTTGATCATCCTTTCCCAGCTTAATTAGCATTTTCTGGAGGGAGTTTTCAAAAATCAGGGGCACCGCAAGGCTACTTCATCTGTTTTGTAGTATTCAGCAGAGCTACAGTGTAGTAAAGGGAGGGCCCTCGGCTAATGAGCTTGTGATGTCGAACCCTGACAGGGCCTTCATAAGCCACGAAGTGATGGAGGTGCTGCAAAAACAGAGAAGTGCTGAGCGAGAAGAAAGAGCAGAAGAACTGGAAGCATCAAAGGTGGTTCTCACCTGTCTATCACCTTCCAGGGCCCAGGTGTAGTAGGTGGTACAGGTGGCAGCACGGTGGGCTTGAAGGTGTCTCCTCTAACAACCCCAGGCAGTTTCTTCAGGAAGTCTGTGTAAAGTGGTCTCGAGTCAACATGCCTGCGTGGGAAGGAAAGCAGACCTTGAGATACCAACTGAGATCATGGGAACTTTCACCCTTCTACCTGGCATCACACAGCATTTCTGTATCCTTCTGCTGTGCTGAAAAACCAATTCCACGAAACAGTGGGTATATCCAGAATCACTGTTCACTACCTCTGTTTGTGGACCACTTCGGTAGCATTGGACATCATAAAACAAAGCTTTACAGCTTGTTTTCACCGGATAAGTATCTGACCTATTGCTTCTTTCAGAGACTTGCATAGGCTACAAAGACTTTCAGAGACTTATAAGACTTATGTTTATTTGGTTCTCACAAGGGACGCGGGTGGCGCTGTGGGTTAAACCACAGAGCCTAGGACTTGCTGATCAGAAGGTCGGCGGTTCAAATCCCCACAACAGGGTGAGCTCCTGTTGCTCGGTTCCTGCTCCTGCCAACCTAGCAGTTCGAAAGCACGTCAAGTGCAAGTAGATAGGTGGGAAGGTAAACGGCGTTTCCGTGAGCTGCTCTGATTCGCCAGAAGCGGCTTAGTCATGCTGGCCACATGACCCGGAAGCTGTACGCCGGCTCCCTCAGCCAATAAAGCGAGATGAGCGCCGCAACCCCAGAGTTGGCCACAACTGGACCTAATGGTCAGGGGTCCCTTTACCTTTACTTATTTGGTTTTATGTTTTCAAGAGAATCCACCAAGAGTGCACATGTAATTTTGCTGGACCAATGGGAGAAATTATGGAAATATGATATTAAACTCACGGCATGTTATACAATAAGAGAAAATTTTATGAAAATGGTGTACCAATGGTACTTAACTCCGGTAAAATTAGCAAAAATTTACAAATTAAAGTCGAATACCTGTTGGAGATGTAAAAAAGAAATAGGAACAATGTTTCACATGTGGTGGGAATGCCGACCTATTAAACAATTCTGGAATGAAATCTATGAAGAACTCAAAAAGATGTTTAAATTATCTTTCAGTAAAAAACCGGAGGCATTCCTTTTAGGTTTAATTACATATGAGATCCCTGAAAATCAAAGGAAAGTATTCCTTTATGCAACAACAGCTGCCAGGATGCTTATAGCTAAAAACTGGAAAGGCAGAAAAATTCCATCAGTGAAAGATTGGCAAGTTAAATTATGAGAATACATAAATCTGGCAAGACTCACAGCTTACATAAGGGGACAATCGGACCAGAAATTATTAAAAGAATGGGGTTGTGCCAAAGAGTATATGAAAAAAACATTGTTCTGGAGTTAGTATATTGGTATGTAATGAATGATGCTTTACAGGGTTAAAGAAAAAGAAAAATGGTGTAAAAAAAAAAAAAAGTACCAAGGTGGAAGTAATCTAATTAGACACAACAATAAAGTAAGAGTAAATTTTTTGAGGTCTTAGAACAAAGGAAGGAAGTCAATTTGTGTTTATGTACGTAATGATATGGTTTTTTTCTGTAGATGTGTGCTTTTTCGTTTTTGTTTAGTTTAATTTTGTTTCCTTTGTTTTTTCCCCCCCTTTCCCTTTTCTGATTTTTTTTTTCTATATGTTCCGGGGATTTTTGTTTGTACAGTATTATTTTGGATTCAATGTTTGTAATTTTTGTTATGATTCTGCATTGAAAATAAAAAAATTCTTTTTTAAAAAAAAGAGTGCACATTTTGTGACTTTCAGAGATTTATAAGATTTCTGTTCTGTATAGGTTATATAAAGAGTTTATATTGATCTTGCATTGTTGTACTTGGTCATCGTGTTGCCTTGGATATTACTGGTAATTGTTTGCAACACAGGGGTTTAATTGTTTAGTTACTTATTGTCGTGTGTGGGAAGCAGAGCAGACCTTGGGATACCAACTGAGATCCTGGGTACTTTCACCCTTATACCTGGCATCACACAGCCATTCGGGTTTCAGAAAGTCAGCTTAACTTGCACGCAAAGGCGAACCAATCTGGCTGCTCCCCCTTCCATCATTAATCCATACACATGCACAGCTGCAACTCTTCCACATCACTACCAGAAGTAAATTTCAGATTTGGGGCCAAGGAATCTGGGACAGACTGAGGGAGAAATTTCTGGAGCAACAGTGGGATATCAGCTCCGCCCAAGGCATGATGGGTAACAGCAACAACCGGGGGAAAGATAGACATAACATTTCACAAGGACAGGAAGAAACCATGGACAGAATAATTGCCACACACAAGAAGAACAAGGACATAGTTCTGAGTGCCTCACGTGTAGTTTTATAAATCATTTAATGTGTCAACACAAATAGAAGTTATTAATATTGCAGTTGTTGTATAAGGGATTACTATGAGGACTGGAATATAATTGAAATTGCGTTTTGGAACGCAGAAGTAAAGAAAATCATCAAACCATAAATTCTAGCACACTTTGTTTAAATTATATAATTTGGTCTTAATAATTGTATTATAAATTGGTATTGCTATAATGAGGCTATTAATGGATTGTAACTGAAAACTAGTAACCATTATTATTCTAAAAAGAGAGGAAGAAGGAGAAGGTGCTCTTGCTATGAGCTTGGAACAATAACCATGGTTGTGATAGTGCTGGCTGATCCAGTCTTAATAGTTCTGCAATATCAAGCCTGACTTTCACCTCCCATGCTGCCTCCCATGTGCCCTTATGCGCTGAAAGCTGTGCATACACCCCTGGCCTTGAATTGTTTGACTCTAGCTCCCATCAGCCCTGGCCAATGGTCAGAGACGATGGGAGCTGTAGCCTAGACTTCTTTCCCACCGTCTTAGGTTTTCTGTGTCTCCCTGCCTCTCTCCCTATCACTGACTTCCCTATGGGATAAATCTCACTCTCCCCATAGGATGCAAGAGGGAACAAGCTCCGCATCAGCCAGCCACCCATTTTCAGGCAAGGCGGCACAGAGCAGGAGGCGGCTCTGAATATCCTGATGAGAAAACCCGACTCTGCCCGCAACCCAAAGTGGAACGAAATGAGCAGGAAAGCTGCCTGCCCGTTCTATTTGAAAGACAATTGTAAACAATTAACATCCTCTTGAAAGACCTGCATTGGCTCCCAGTACGTTTCCGAGCACAATTCAAAGTGTTGGTGCTGACCTTTAAAGCCCTAAATGGCCGTGGTCCTGTATTCCTGAAGAAGCGTCTCCACCCCTATTGTTCTGCCCGGACACTGAGGTCCAGCTCCGAGGGCCTTCTGGTGGTTCCCTCATTGTGAGAAGTGAAGTTACAGGGAACCAGGCAGAGGGCCTTCTTGGTAGTGGCACCTGCCCTGTGGAACGCCCTCCCATCAGATGTCAAAGAGATAAACAACTACCTGACATTTAGAAGACATCTGAAGGCAGCCCTGTTCAGGGAAGTTTTGAATGTGTGACATTTTAATGTATTTTTAATCTTTGTTGGAAGCCACCCAGAGTGGCTGGGGAAACCCAGCCAGATGGGCGGGGTACAAATAAATTATTATTATTATTGTTGTTGTTGTTGTTGTTGTTGTTGTTGTTGTTGTTGTTGTTGTTGTTGTTGTTGTAGGGTTACAATAAGTTTTGTAAGGTTAAATTTATCACTTATTATTATGATTTTTAATTGAATATTTATTTAAGAATAGGATATAGAGGTAATAATAATAATAACAATAACAAAATGCAATATTAGAGTATAAAGAAGAAAACCATGAGCCGAGGAAGAGGGAAGTCACAGGCCGAGATGGTCAATCGGTTTTTATGTATTATATATAAGATGGGTGTCATGTTTAATAAATATTCGGAAAATTTAATAAAAAATATTATAATAAAAAAAGGGAAAGCTGCCCACCCGTGTGGGGGGAGGCGATGGTAGTGGCAACAAAGCCCAGAAGGCAACAGCAGCCAACAAGCAGCCGCTCTGCTTTCTCCGCCGCGTGCCTCCCTGCAAGCAGATGGTCAGGAGACGTCAACATCAGGCAAACAATTTTCTCCTCTACCAGCAAGGAAAACAATGGCTGTCCTGTTGGGTGAAGCTGGCATGGAAGAACAAAGGCAGCCTCCTGCGGCATGGCTCACCGCCTCCCCGACTCGCTCTTGCAAATCCCATGTGCACCAGCTAGGAAGCCAGCTGCAAGCAGCGTGGAAGAGGCTCCCCCGTCTTTGGCAAGGGGGCGAGCAGAACTGTCTCCTCTCCGCGCCCCATTCCTGAGGAAGACACGGTGCCCATGTGCCCCTTCCCCTGCCGCACTCATGCCTTCGCTGCCAGGTGGACATCAATCAAACTGCACGGAGGTTGGGGGGCTGGGAGGGAGGGAGGGAGACACCATCTGCTTGTTATTTTCATGCCCTATTCAGCAGCGAGAATCCACAAGAGGCTCCAAGCCCAGGTTCTATTGTTCTCCGCCAGCATCTCCAAACCAGCCATTGTGTGGCTCCTAATGAACTTTTCCGCAACAAGAGGAGCAGGCAGAGGAGCAGAGCAGCTGGGTGAGAGGAAGGTCGGGAAACGAGAGCCGATCGCTTGCCAGGCTTGGAACACCGTGCTTGATTATATTCAACGTTTCAAAAAATAAATCAAGTAAAGGCTCCTCTTCACAGTCTAGGTGGAGCCTTATAATCTGCAACTCATTAAGGAGAAAAAGACAGAAATCCACAACAGAAAATGAGAGCTCCTTGGCTACAGGTATCAGCTACCAAGCCCACTGGGACAACAAGCATATTACAATATACTGCCTTATCACAGAGCCTTCCAGTTCAGGTGGGACTATAGCTAAGTGACAAAAGCGTGTATTTTGCATGGAGAAGGTCCTAGGTTCCATCACTGGTATCCCAGCGTAGGGCTGGAAAAACCTTGTGAGGTGCTGCCAGCTTCCTCTGCCCAAATAGTCCAGCCTTTCTAAGATCTCAAGCTTGCAGACAAATACTTCAGAGGACTCTGTAGGTTTTCAGTGTAGGAGGTTGTGGGACAAAACAGCAAGGGAAGGACAGGCATGCAATTATCTGGTCCAACTGCCGATCCGTCATGGCTGTTCTACTGGTGCTTCCCATAGGAACATTCCAAGACACATTCCACACCCTCCATAAAGCGAGAGGCCTCCTTGCTCATTGGTTTCATCGCTAGGAGACATCCATGCCTGAGAAACACCCAAAGAGACATTCCCGTTCCTGGCTTCAGATGCAACGGGATCCTCCCTCCAGTGGAGAGTCTGTCATGCTGAGCGCAGGACGGCCCATGTTTTTCCCAACAAGCGCTGACATGCCCAGGCGTCTGGCTAAGAACAGGCTTCAGCAATGCAGTTGCCAGAGACCTGCCCATCAGCACAGGAGCTTCAGAAACAATGTCCTACCACAAAGATCGACCGGAAGAGGAGATATCTAGGAATCTGGATAGCTTTTGTTGTTTTGCGGGTTGGCCAAGTGTGACCTCCCACAAAGAAAGTTATAAAAACCGGGAAAAAGAATCCTGTGGCAGGGAGAACTCTGGCAAATTTCTAACCATCGTTGTTACAGAGCAAAACCTAGGAGTACAGGGAACAGAGCTGTAGCTATGTGATCTTGCGCCCCTTGCAGAACAGTCCAGATTGCGCCCCCTAGTCATGGACAAATTATTTCTGCCTCTCCTCCAACCCCAACCCCCTCAAACCCATTCAATTCACCCTCTATTTAAAATTTTCTTATGAGGCAATATTCAATTTTTTAATTTATGGACATATTTTAGCCGATTTTGTGCCCCCCCCCCCAGCTATGGCCCTGACAGGGAACAATTTTCCTCCAGCGTAATTCAAACTAGGTAGCAACTGAGTGGAAACTCCCCAGATGGGTTAACTGGGATGCCTTGAAAGCCTGGGTCATCCATTCCCTGGACAGCCACCCACACCAACATAGAGCGTTCCACCAGGCCAGAGCCAGTGTTGAGAAGGCCCTGGCTCTGGTTGAGGCTAATATAACTTCCTTAGGGCCCGGGACCTCTAGGGTGTTGCTATTTATGGACCTTGAGGGTCTACGTGGGGCATACCAGGAGAGGTGGTCCCGTAGGTACCAGGGTCCTAGACCGTGAAGTCCCAAGCATAAAAGCATATAAAAGCCAGAGCTAAAGTTCACGACCAAAGAAGCTGGTACTTTCATTGATTGCAGAAGGGTAAGGCAAGGACAAGGGATGTGGGTGGCGCTGTGGTCTAAATCACTGAGCCTAGGGCTTGCCGATCAGAAGGTCGGTGGTTCGAATCCCATTGACGGGGTGAGCTCCTGTTGCTCAGTCCCAGCTCCTGCCAACCTAGCAGTTTGAAAGCACGTCAAAGTGCAAGTAGATAAGCAGGTACCACTCCAGTGGGAAGGTAAGCAGCATTTCCGTGTGCTGCTCTGGTTTCGCCAGAAGCGGCTTAGTCATGTTGGCCACATGACTTGGAAAAACTGTCTGCGGACAAACGTTGGCATCTTCAGCCAGAGATGAGCGCTGCAACGCCAGAGTCATTCGCAACTGGACCTAATGGTCAGGGGTCCTTTTAAGGCCAGGACAAGCAGCACACATCCATCTGGACCACAAGAACATGCCCAGTAACCCTACTGTATCTCCTATCATCTCCAGTGCTTGCACTCCCTCCCCCCACAATCACTGCATGCCCTCAAAACACACACGAACGAACAAGCAGTGCAGCTCACAACATGTTAGTCACATTTATGCAAATTTGTCCCGCACGCATCATTTATTGCATGGGTGGAACTGGGCCTTACCCTGATGATTGAATTCAGAACTGTCCAGAAATCCAGAGTCCCTCCGACACAAAACTTTCAATCTACTAAAGCAGAACCCAAAATCATGGCTATGGGGGTGGGGTTTGGGGATCCAAAGGGTGTATAATTATAATTTGTCTTTTTCTTTTTATTCTGTTTTGTTATCAGTATGAAAAGTGGGGAATTCGTGGAAGGGAATTTGGGTCGACTTTAGAAAAAAGGGTTTAAGAATGAGTATTGAGGTATAAATTTTGAGGTTTATAAGGTAAAATTGGTTTTTTAAAATGAATTAAGTATAAAAAGGTTAAAAACTGGGGATAAGAACTTGTTGAATTTACAATTTGAATTGGAATATAAGAAGGGGAGGTGCGGGGAAGTCAGGGAAATATGTTATAGAAAATAAGGACTGCAAACTGTATATGTTTTTAATTTTTCTTTTTCTTTTTTTGTTTTTGGCTTTTTAAAATGGAAAATTCTTAATAAATATTTATTTAAAAAAATCATGGCTATGGGGCTTGTGCAGCAGCAGACTCTTTTGCACTGGTCTTTTAAGAACCATTAATGAAGAGCGTTCCCAGGTTGTACAACTGGTACAAATAAGTACATTGTTCTTTGGACTCTCCCCCCCCCCCCCAAGATCCGCGACTGTATGGTGAACTAGGTTGTTGTCATATTTGGAGTCTTAAAGAAAACGAATAGGGATCGTAAGTGAGTTTACGCATGCTAAAAAATATTGCTAGATAAGGAGGTACGGTAAGAGCGGCAACTCACACAGGGATGCTGCTGCACGAGCCGTTCTTGGCAAGGAGGACGCCAGAAGGGAAGGTGGTAATGTTGAAGCTCCTCACCAGCTCTTCGTTGCTCTTTACGACTCGCCTCACTGCAATGTTCTCAAACTGGAGCATGTCCAGTGTGACCTAAAACCAGATACCACATTTAGTTAGTGTTGTGACTAGAGTTGGACTTTAATAGAGGGACGCAACAATCTATTTTTCTCCTCTGCCTCTAAACACTCGAACTCAAAAATCTGCTTCTTCCAGAAGTGTTGCTGGACTCTTCACTGCTGTTGACATTTTACCAAAGCCCTGGCGGTACGGCTCCCTCTCTCTCCCCACCCATACAAATAGTACTACTACTACTAATAATAATTTATTTATACCCTGCCCATCTGGCTGGGTTTCCCCAGCCACTCTGGGCGGCACCCAACATAATATTAATAATAACAATAAAGCGATAAAACATCAAACATTAAAAACTTCCCTAAACAGGGCTGCTTTCAGATGTCTTCTAAAAGTCAGATAGTTGTTTATTTCCTTGACATCTGTTGGGAGGGCGTTCCACACACAGAAGATGTGGAATGGGAAACGGAGGCGCTTGTGACCTGGGACACCCCAGACCTTGAGCACTTGGCAGGATATCTGTAAAGCGAAGTTTACGTCCGCATTCAACAGCTGGGAAACCTCACCGTACAAGGCTCCCTATCGTGTGGAGAGACTATGCACGAAGGCTCGATTTTGCAAATGCCCCGCCAAACTTGCCAGTGTTGAGGTGAGTAGCTGCTGCAGGCCCACTCCCGCCACCATGCAACAAGTGCATGTGCAGGAGATGTGCCATTTGAATAGGGCTTTGGAAAAGGGCAGGGCTGCTACCGTATTCTGGCCTCCACTCATGCTCTACAACGGCATCGTTAACAGGAAGTCATCTTAATACAATTACTGCAAGATTAGTAAAGGTAAAGGGATCCCTGACCGTTAAGCCCAGTTGCGGCTGAACTTTTTTTAGGGGAGCCAAATTGTTGAGCTTCTTGGGGGGTGGGGAGCCAGTGATCTACCAGTGATCTACCACAGATGCCCAGTGATCTACCGGTATAGGTGATGTGCCTGGTATAGCTGAAGCAGGAATGGCACAGGTGTCCCAGCTGTAGAAGAATCACTTTTACCCTGCCCTTCTCCAACAGAACCATGAACCAAACTGGGTGGAACTCCAGCTGCCTCCGAAACCAGTTGCCCAGTGTGAGTAATTTTGCTGAATTTCAAATTGCTAAAAGGACTGGCGAGTCAACAATGTTAAGTACATCCACAAAAGGAATGAGAAATTCTCCTTGCCATATGCTTGCTTCCCACCTCTTTTCCAGGGATTTGCCCGGCTTTACCAGTACTGTATGTACAACACTCCCAATGCCTTAGTCATGGAAAACTGCTCTGTTGACAGCCCGGCTACAGGTTACACCTAACTTGCGAGACTCTGCCTGGGCAAAATTTGGAAGGCTCTCCTGCCAGCAGGCAGAGAAATCTGGCATGCACTGAAAACCGTGTGCATGCACAATGAAAGGGGGTCTCTCTAAACATCCCTTACTGATCTCTTTTCTCGGCTGCTAACTTTATCTGCTCCTCATCCTTCCCCACTCCCAAGTCTTCAGGGAAGTCAGCTGCAAAGGAGAGAAATAAGGGAGAGATCAACAGACTCAGAAAGTGAGCCGGTGTGAGTGGAGGCTGCGTGTGTGTGGATATTTGTGTGTGCTGTGCGCACATGCAGGTGAATTTTCTGTACTTTTCTCTGCTTGCTGACTTGCGTCAAAAGGCAGAGCTCTCACATCATGGTCCTGGCCACCACACTTGGGAGTGCTGTAGAAGGGTAGATTCTTTTGTCATGTATTTATATTATAAAGGTAAAGAGACCTCTGATCGTTAAGTCCAGTCGCAGACAACTCTGGGGTTGTGGCACTCATCTCACTCTATAGGCTGAGGGAGCCGGCGTTTGTCTGCAGACAGTTTTTCCAGGTCATGTGGCCCGCATGACTAAGCCGCTTCTGGCGAAACCAGAGCAGTGCACGGAAATGCCATTTACCTTCCTGCCATAGTGGTACCTATTTATCTACTTGCACTTTGCACTTTGCTTTCGAACTGCTAAGGTTGGCAGGAGCTGGGACTGAGCAACAGGAGCTCACCCCGTTGCGTGGATTCAAACCACCGACCTTCCGATCGGCAAGCCCAAGGCTCAGTGGTTTAGACCACAGGGCCACCCGTGTAGTCTATATTTATATTATTTTGGTATAAAAGGCCTGTGTGACTTGGCTTGCCTGGGTCTGACCTGAAGCCAGAAGTTCTAGCTTAGCCTGTCAGGAAAAGGATGCTGAAGCAGCTCTTTGTGAAAGCACAAGACCCTGTTGTTTTGCTTAATCCACGTTTGCTTTTGCTAATCGTACAGTTTGCAAAGGGGATTACTCTTAAGGCTCTTGAAGAAACAAGAAGCATTGTGAAGCAAGCAAAACACTTCCTTCTAGCATGGATTGAAAGATGCTAGCCAGAAGAAAGCATCGTTCAGGCTTCCTGCTCAAGTGTATCTTTCCTGTTTGTCAGTTGCAGACAAAGGTGTCCCTTGTGCATTTGTTACACACTGTCACACACACACACACAAACCAACCACTTTACCGCAATACCAACCACTAGGTATACTCTGATTGTAAAGGAGGGAATGTGTGTGTTTGTGTGTACAGTGGTGCCCCGCAAGACGAATGCCTCGCAAGACGGAAAACTCGCTAGACGAAAGAGTTTTCCGTTTTGGAGGTGCTTCGCAAAACGAATTTCCTATGGGCTTGCTTCGCAAGACGACAATGTCTTGCGAGTTCCTGCTGGTTTTTTTCCTTCCGCCCCCCCCTTTCTAAGCCGCTAAGCCGCTTATCAGCTGATCCGATCAGCAGATAAGCCGCTAAAAGCCGCTAATAGCGCTAATCCGTCAATGGGCTTGCTTCGCAAGACAAAAAAACCGCTAGAAGAAGAGAATCACAGAACGGATTCTTTTCGTCTTGCGAGGCACCACTGTATAACTATGTGAGAGATCTTGACCCCAAAGAGGCAGAAAACATAATGGGGGGAACGGTGGAAAACCCACAAGGGAAGGCTCAACAGAAAAGGAGAGAGTTAGATTCAGGGCTTTGGGGGTACAGTGACAGCTAGACTATTTTGTGCCAAGCATGCCCACTGAATGCAGTTATCTCCAATTTTCCATTCTGTTACAAAAGGGGGAGAAGATCCAGTTGGTTTTACGTTGGCTCCACTTCCCAGTGATGCCTGTGCAGGAAAAGGCATGAAGGACTGTCAAACATTCCCAGAGGCTCTGCGATAAAAGGGACATCTTGTGTAGTTCCATATAATTAATAAACAACTTTTTTAAAAAGAAAAAGTCACCCCACATTTCCATTCAGACGTGCAGGGGGCCATTTGCAGCATAAAAGAGCGAATGACCCACTTCTCTAATGCTAGGCTGCTGCAATGCATACATAGATTGTCAACAAGTCAATTAAGAGTCACCTCTCTGCCCAAAAAGGAGTCCTCCTTTTCAAATATCAGGGCCAAATAAGTCACGTTGTTTGTGTGGAAGAAGTCGTGAAGTTCTGCCGCACTGTAAAAGACAAAGAGCAACACACACGCTGAGCAACTCTGCTTTAAGCACAGGGCAAACAATTATTTCATGCAGATTCAGACATCTCAACTTCCCCGCCGTTGCAGGAGGTCCTCCCGGATGCTCATATTTTCCCCTTTGGCACAGTATGGAACAGCACCTATCCTTTAATCTAACTGGATCTATGGCCCTGTGAAGGATTATTATGGGTTGGTTGGGTTGACACCTTTTCTTTACCGATCCTATTTTTGTGTTCTTAAGAGAGCAGCTCAATAGAGAAATCTAGCAGGTGGTTCGTTGTTGTTTTCTTGGCATGGAGATCAGCGGTGCAAAAGGCCTCACAGCTGTTGCCTGTGCCTGCCAGGGTGGAATTATACATTACAAGAGATATGGAGCTGCAGCCCCAAATACAGTGGTGCCCCGCAAGACGAATGCCTCGCAAGACGAAAAACTCGCTAGACGAAAGGGTTTTGCATTTTTTGAGCTGCTTCGCAAGACGAATTTCCCTATGGGCTTGCTTCGCAAGACGAAAACGTCTTGCGAGTTTGTTTCCTTTTTCTTAACACCGTTGCGACTAGACTTCGAGGAGCAACTCATAGAACGCGGTGTGGTAGCCTTTTTTGAGGTTTTTGAAGACTTTGGTGATTTTTGAAGCTTTTCCAAAACTTTCCCGACACCGTGCTTCGCAAGACGAAAAATTTGTGTCAGGGAACTGCCATCAGAGGCAAGAGGAGAGCGAAGACGCTCCAATGTTGCAGGGGAGGGAACAAGCAAGGAGAGAAAGCGAGCTTCCACTGGGGAAGGAAATCCAGGGGACACCAGGGAGAAAGGGGAAGCTGAGAGTACAGCGGAGGGGAGGCTCCGAGACTCTTCCAGTGAGATCAGCGGAGAGAGCTCAGGACCTCCGCTTGGCACGCCAACGCTGCGCAGAAAGCTTACGCGCAGAGAATCTAGGAGGAGACTTGGAGTCAAGCAACTTTTATGTTGGAAGAAATTTAGGTCACGCCCACTGACGAATTCTGCCAGTGACTGAGACAGTTGCGTTGTAAGGGCTGTCAAACCAGGGAAAGGTTTAGCTATACAACCAGCTTGGAGCAGTTTGCAGTTTACGCACAAGCAACCCCAATTCCCATTACAATTTGCTAGACGAAAAAACTCGCGGAACGAATTAATTTCGTCTTGCGAGGCACCACTGTAGTGCAGAATTCTCCTCCTCCATAATATCATACATTCATCGAATCGTAGAGTTGGAAGGGAAGCTGATGATCAGCTAGTCAGTGAAGGAATACGCCCTCTTACATCTCCATTGTCTGTCAATGCTATGATTTCTAAAGCCACAAAAAGACACCCCTGATACTGATTTTTGGGCATCTCTTGGGGACCTTTTTATAATTTAAGTCCTTTTAATGATTACTTTGTACCGTTGTTAATGGTGCTTTATGTTTTATTGTGTGTGAGAGAGAGTTGTGTTGTGGCACCCTGATATTTTTATGAAATTGGCAGATGATGAATACTTTATTAAAATAAATAAAATTAGCCCCAGGCGGTGGCGATTCTGGTCTGCTTACATGAAGTGTGAAAGCCTCAAGATGGCTTGCGAACAATTTCCCTAGAAACCGACCATTTTCTGAAAACCAGATCGTTATTAGATGCTTCGGTAAACGGTAAATAATTGTTAGAAGCCAGCCTCTCCAAACGCTCTATGCATCCTGGGCAAGTTAGAATCACGCTCTGAGTTTGTGAGCCATAAGCCTTCAAAAACATGCATAGCTCCGCTCTGTTAACAGGTCAGTTCCTCTAATCACCCATTTCCTTGCAGGAGATGAATGGAACATCAGCGCATGTACTCTGAGTGGATAATTGTATCTCCAGACCAAACGCATAAACTTGGACTGAAGACTAATCACTTAAGATGCACAAAGGAGGACTGCAACAGGAAGCTGCTGAATTCTGGAACTGAACTGCTCAGCTGCTATTTGGAGTTCGACAGCCTGGAGCAGGTAACTCTAAAACAAAGGCTTGACAGTCATCGATGAACAAATACCATTTACTTTCCTACACCAGTGATACACACTTCTGTTCTGTGTGGCTTTCAGTATGTGGACACTTGATTCTCGTTTTGAAATATTTCCTGCTCTTTTCTTTATCTGGTTTTATTGTTTTAATTTTTGGTCACGGGCCAGATCCAGGCACTCTCGGAGGAAACGGGTTTTCTAGATCCATTTCAATCAGGGTTTAGGCCCAGTTTATGGGTATGCGTCCCCCTGCGTCCCCCAGGGGGGGAAAAGCACTGGAGAAACCTCCCACCTTTTGCACAGCTAGAGCAGCCACGAGACTCTTAATTCAGGGCTGTGGGTTCGAACCCCACATTGGGCCAAAGATTCCTGAATTGCAGGGGGTTGGACTAGATGACCCTCTATGATTCCATAAGACGCATGGCGGCAGATTCATTGGGAGCCGATTGCAGGAAGGGAGCTGAAGCCATCAATGAAATACCGTATATACTCGAATATAAGCCGAGGCACCTAATTTTACCACTGGGGAAACTTATTGACTCGAGTACAAGCCGGTTCACCACACCACAAACCTCCTGGTGGGCTGGAGTGTGTGTACGCGTCCACGTATGTGCACACGGCAGAGGGGGCTTCTCTCTCCCCCCCCAGCCCCCCCAGCCCCCTGCCTACCTAGGGTGCTGCCAAAAGGGCTGCATTCAGGCTGCCCGTTCCTCCTCTGCCACCGCCGCCAGGGACCCTCAATCGAGTATAAGCCGGGGGGGGGGCTTTTTCAGCATAAAAAATGTGCTGGAAAAGTCGGCTTATACTCGAGTATATACGGTACATAAGCTATCTATATCTACATATCTCTCTCTGTGTGTGTACATTTCAAAACACCATTGTGGAATGTTACCCGGAAGCCAACCCTAAATTGCAGCAACACCTATGTCCAACATTCAGTCCTACACACCAAGCAGGAAGTCTTTTGAGAACTAACTCCTTTTAATGAAAGGGCTGGTGCTGTTTTTATTGCAATTATCTGTATGTTTCTAACAGATCATATATATTCATATACAGTTTTGATTCCATAAGTGTTTCACTTATGGTTTTTAAAGATTTTTTCTTTCTATGTTTATAGGTGCAAGCTGCCAGCTGCCTTGAGTCCCTGTCTGGGGAAAAGGCGGGAAATTGGATGGATGGATGGATGGATGGAAAAGAACAACAACAACTCTCCTCTTAGTTGTTACTTCAGCTCACATGTGGAATATGCACCAATTTAGACCTCCCGTTTCCAGCTGTATTCAAAAGGCACACGGGCCTCTGGTAAACAGCAGCTTCTGAGACAGTTATTGTCCTCATGTGGGAAAAGGTACGGTTCAAGAACCTAAATATACAGAAACCCGTGTCATAGCTCCCGTTACTGCTTCTTTCCCCACATGGGTGAGTCAAGATAAATGGGTTGAAATTTGGGAGGTTTGTGGGGGATTTTTAACAGAGGTAATCCCCTGGCCTCAAAGTCTTGAGTCTGAAATTGATTCTCTTCCTTCTTAAGTTATAAAAACCTGCTTGACATAGAAGTGCTAGAAGCATCCCAGATAATAGAGCCTTGTTGTTTGTTGTTAAACATACCAGGACAAGGTTTCCCAAAGTGCTTGATATTGACCCCCTGGGGTCGCTGAGACTGTGCAGGGGGTGAATGGAGACCTAGGGGGTCTGAAAGGGGGTAAAAAGGACCTGGGGTGGAAATAAGTTTACAAGGTATAGCATGTAAAAAAAATAGAAACTATAAGCTTCAGAATTAAGTGGCATGAGTGTCCAGACTGGACCTCCCTTGTCAATGAGGAACCGCTGTATTTGATCCTAAGATTCCACAATGCAACAGTATTCTCAAAGTCACAAGCCCAATCCTTATACACTTGTTAAAGCACATCAGTTGCAGCCATCTCAGCACAGAGGTGAAGAAGCATGGTATCATTAGAGCTGCCTCCCTTACTTTTTACATTTTATGATTCCTAGTAATAGGGATTAATAAACGTCAATTGGATACTGATATTTCTTGACTTTATTCAGTTTACCCCTCTAAGAGGGAGTCAATGGAAATTTTGCAAAGGGTGCGTGAACTCACAAGTCTGGGAAAGCCCATGCTAGGCTTTGCATTGCTATAATTGTTTTTCATGCTATGATGCATTCTCCACCCAAATTACCTAATTGGCTCCAGTGGTGGGCAGGCGGGAGGCCACAGGTCTCTATGGCTCTCTACTGAGGTGATGATGGACTCTGTGAGGCTCCGAATGTCGTCTCCTTTATCTGTACAAGGAAGAAAACATATCAGGGTCACAATTCAGGCCAGGAGCTCTGCACCAGCCTACATGCCCCCTGCACCTGCCATATCCTAGGAAATGCACAACAGCAGCTTCTCTCATGTCGGATTCCTTGGGATCATTATGGGATGGTGTTACTCAAAGTCAGGCGTTCTCCTTACTCCACCTTTTGGTGGCAGAAAGCAACCTGGGCCTGGGAATCTAGAGACAAAATAAATGCTGCCTGGATACGAGATAAACATTGTGCCAGGCTGCCACCCATACGCACAACCCTACGCTTAGACCTAAACCCAGCCAGGGAACCACTCCCAACTTAACTCCTACGTGGTTCATGTCAGACAGATACTATCTTTTCTCCAAAGTGCAATCTTCGGTCTTCGTGCCTGAATGGGGATTCCCTTTCCAGAAAGCATGAATCATTTTGGAGATTTTCCTCATGCAGAATTTCTCAAACTCTGCCATAATGAACCATCCGCAGGTGAGGAACAACAGGCGCACGATCCTCCCTTTGGTTCAAATGGAAGCAGCCAGGGCATAGCTGTCAACTTTCCCCTTTTCTTGCGAGGAATCCTATTCGGAATAAGGGAATTTCCCTTTAAAAAAGGAAAAACTTGACAGCTATGAGCCAGGGCCTATTGGGCGCTTTTCTTTTCTTGATTATGGGATTCTTGATTATGATTATGTGTGTGCCTTCAGATACACAGGCCCAGTACGAGAGTGAAGGATTTCCAGGAAAAGCATTAATCTGCCTAGAAACACAGGGAGACAAAGAAGCCCCATCTCAAGTTTGATTTGGAGGGGAATATAAATCCTGAGACAAAAATGAAAACGAAAGCGTGGAATTGGTCTCACGCTGCTGATTGTGAGATGAGGGGCATGTTGACATTTCCTGGTCAAATTAAGAGACATCACAGAGGGGAAAGGGTGGGAAAGTTCAAAGAGATTGTGCCACACCCATCAACGACCTAGGGGACATTTTATGGAGGGTGACCACCAGCTTTGATTACCGGGGCCCTATAATTCCTCCATAAGCCCTCTGATTCATGAGCTTGGAGGGTGGTGAGTGGGTACCCCTCTCTAGGCAGGCCAAGCCTAGTAAACTAAACTCCAGCCATAACTTCTTGCTTCTAGCTTAGGTAGGAATTGATTTCAGGATACATACGGTGAAGTCTGACGCCATCCTCGGGCTTCGTGGAGAACGCCTTGAAAAACTGGAAGGAAAGAGACCCTACGGTTAGGTTTTGCTTTTAAAGATTCGCTTCTGTCCTGTCTGTTACTGTGCCTCCAATTGCCTAAGCGGCTGAGTTGTAAGGTTGAAACCTGGGGAGATCACCCACCTCTTAAACAAATATGGAGCTGGAAAAAGAGGATGAGTGCAGCCAATCCCTGGACATTTTGGAGAAGAATAGCAACGTGGGGCAGGCGTTCCTTGCCCCCCACAGGGTGCCAAGCCAAGGGGGTGCAAAATGGAGAAGGTCTGTAATTGAGAAGATCCATTTGGGGGCGCCAAATTTTGGCCCAGCACAGGGAGCTGTATTTTGAAAGATTATCAGATTCCACCCCTGAAAACAGCAAATTGGGTCCCTCTTCCCTTTCCCCAGAAAAGGGAAGTTCCTCAAGTTCTCCTGCCCCCATTTGACTTTTTCTGCGAGAGCACTGCATGTTGGAGTACGGTATGAGTATAGTACCGTATTTTTTGCTCTATAAGACTCACTTTTCCCTCCTAAAAAGTAAGGGGAAATGTGTGTGCATCTTATGGAGCGAATGCAGGCTGCGCAGCTATCCCAGAAGCCAGAACAGCAAGAGGGATCACTGCTTTCACTGCCCAGCAATCCCTCTTGCTGTTCTGGCTTCTGAGATTCAGAATATTTTTTTTCTTGTTTTCCTCCTCCAAAAACTAGGTGCGTCTTGTGGTCTGCTGCATCTTATAGAGCGAAAAATACAGTATTTAATGTGGATACATTATGCTGCTGTTTGTACATGCCAGTAGATTTGTGGCTGGGGTTGGGTAGAGCTTAGATTGCAATTTGGTGGTATGCAGTCTAACTGCTAGCGATTGGTTTTGCAAAACGACTGAATACAGAACGAAATATCAAGCGTTGCAAAATGAGATGGCGAAACTCCTGTTCTCCAAAACCCTGCTCCAACTGCCACTGAGCAAGAGCACACAGTTTGCTTTGGCAAGTGGGAGGGAAGGACTGGCAAAGGTAAAGCGAAGGAGCAAGGGTGCGAGGAACTGAGCCCATCCTCTTCTGTTCTGCAGCTGCAGCAGATCCGTTAAAGCAGACCAGCTCAACCCGCCAAACCAAGCAGGGCCTCAGGAAACCTAATGCCGTTTCCGTGTGCTCTGACACTTGTCAGGGTGTCCCGTTGTGCCAGAAGCAGTTTAGTCACGCTGGCCACACAACCCGGAAAGCTGTCTGCGAATAAATGCTGGCTCCCTCGGCCCGAAATGTGAGATGAGCGCCACAACCCCATAGTCGCCTTTGATGGGACTTAACTTTTATCATAAGTCTAAGGTCTCAAATATAGAATAAATGTTCATAAATGTACAAGGCAAACACATACATAAGTATATAAACCACCTGTCTGAAATAGTACGGAACAATCCTGAAGCCATTTTGACTCTCCCAAATTGACCCAAATATTTCTCTGCAAGGAGGAAGGAAATGGGGAAAGCTTTCTGGTTGTCTTTGGACTGGAGGGGCTTACACCTCACTTTTCAAAAAGGTAAAGGTAAAAAGGTAAAGGACCCCTGGACAGTGAAGTCCAGTCCAAGGCGACTTTGGGTTGTGGTCGCTCATCTCGTTTTCAGGCCGAGGGAGCCGGTGTTTGTCCACAGATGGCTTACTGGGTCATGTGGCCAGCAGGACTAAACCGCTTCTGGCACAATGGAACACCATGACGGAAACACCATTTACCGCTGCAACAGTACCTATTTATCTACTTGCACTAACCGTGCTTTTAAACTGCTAGGGTGGCAGGAGCTGGGACAGAGCTTTTCTCCCTTTTCAAAGACAGCCTGGCAAGTACAGTGGTACCTCGGGTTAAGTACTTAATTCGTTCCAGAGGTCCGTTCTTAACCTGAAACTGTTCTTAACCTAAAGCACCACAAGCTAATGGGGCCTCCCGCTGCCGCTGCGCCGCCGGAGTACGATTTCTGTTCTCATCCTGAAGCAAGGTTCTTAACCCGAGGTACTATTTCTAGGTTAGCGGAGTTTGTAACCTGAAGCGTCTGTAACCTGACGCACATGTAACCCGAGGTACCACTGTATCTGTTAAGCTGAGCAAACTATCAATATGCGTAAGAGATTCAGGAACTAAAGTATTTACCATCTCAAAGGAATGTCTAGGCTACCCAGAAAATGCAATCAAGTAAGGCATTATCAGGCAGACAGGAGATTCTGCTGGAGGCCTCTCCTTCTGTGATATATGGTGTGGGGGGGGGGGTCCCTGGGCTACAGGGTGGGCAATTTCAAAAGTCTTTATAGGGGCTTGTGCACCATTGTTAGGTGTTCTCCTCCCCGCTGCGTGTGGTGAGTGTTGTAAACAAATAAATCTGCCCTTTTTCCCTTATGGAATATCCTAGAGCCCGTATAGAGTCTAGAGCTACGTATACGTAGGTTCTCTATTGGTAGGAGAAAATAACAGAGGCCAACCAGAGAATATTGAGAAGCAAAGCAGCTAGTAAGCCTGATCTTTATTGATCTGTTGCAACAGGGTCCTCACTCACCACACGCAGGAGGGAGGAGGAACCCAGAACAAAAGTGTGCCCTTATACAGACATTTTAAATTCCCTCCCTGGAGCCCAAGACCACCCCCAGAAACATCATATATACATCACAGAAGGGGTGTAGCTCAATACATCATACCTACATCACAAAAAGGGCGGTCTACAGCAGAAATCTGAGTGCTTTGTTTACCTCCTGTCTGCCAGATTATCTGTTTAATGGTCACTTGATTGGATTGCCTGGGGAGTCTTTTGTAGCCAGTCTTTTGTAATGATAAATACTTAGTTCCTGAGCCAGGTCACAGGCTCACACCCTATTCATATCTTAAATGTGCCCTTAAGACAGGATTTGTAAAGGAAAAGACAATGGGAAGGCTTTTCCATTTTCCTTTGACCTTGCAGAGAAAACATTTGGTCATTTTTGGAATCAAAATGATTTCAGTTCGGTCTTCCTGTGCTGATCTATGTACGTGCTTGGTTGGTACACTTATGAACATTTAACATATATCTAAGACCTCAAAATTCCTATCACATGAGCGGGGACCCTGTTCATAGAATCATAGAATCATAGAGTTGGAAGAGACCACAAGGACCATCGAGTCCAACCCCCTGCCAAGCAGGAAACACCATCAGAGCACTCCTGACATATGGTTGTCAAGCCTCTGCTTAAAGACCTCCAAAGTAGGAGACTCCACCACACTCCTTGGCAGCAAATTCCACTGTCAAACATCTCCTACTGTCAGGAAGTTCTTCCTAATGTTTAGGTGGAATCTTCTTTCTTGTAGTTTGGATCCATTGCTCCGTGTCCGCTTCTCTGGAGCAGCAGAAAACAACCTTTCTCCCTCTTCTATGTGACATCCTTTTATATATTTGAACATGGCTATCATATCACCCCTTAACCTCCTCTTCTCCAGGCTAAACATGCCCAGCTCCCTTAGCCGTTCCTCATAAGGCATTGTTTCCAGGCCTTTGACCATTTTGGTTGCCCTCCTCTGGACACGTTCCAGTTTGTCAGTGTCCTTCTTGAACTGTGGTGCCCAGAACTGGACACAGTACTCCAGGTGAGGTCTGACCAGAGCAGAATACAGTGGCACTATTACTTCCCTTGATCTAGATGCTATACTCCTATTGATGAGGCCCAGAATTGCATTGGCTTTTTTAGCTGCCGCGTCACACTGTTGGCTCATGTCAAGTTTGTGGTCAACCAAGACTCCTAGATCCTTTTCACATGTACTGCTCTCAAGCCAGGTGTCACCCATCTTGTATTTGTGCCTCTCATTTTTTTTGCCCAAGTGCAATACTTTACATTTCTCCCTGTTAAAATTCATCTTGTTTGTTTTGGCCCAGTTCTCTAATCTGTCAAGGTCGTTTTGAAGTGTGATCCTGTCCTTTACAGTTTATTTCCTTTAATAAAGATCAAGCTTACTAGCCACTTTGTGAAAGGAAATTTTGCAACAACTTTGCTTTCAATATACTCTGGTTGGCCTTTGCTTTCTCTCCGACCAACAGAGATCTCCTGAGGGTCCCTATAGGAGCTCTGGATACCCCACAAGGGAATTAGAGGTATTTTTCTTATAACATAACCATCCAGAGGTTACCTTTTTACCTAAATGTGGAAGGGCTGGCAACCACAATCAGTAGCCTGTGGGCTTGATGGCCCACAAGTAAAATCTTGCAAGCTCTGAGCTGTGAACAGGCAGCCTCATCCGAGAGGCATGGGCTGTGACCAGCCTTTGCCCTCAGCCTCGCTGTGGGAATTTTGTCAAGTGCGGCTAATCTAGGACAGCTAGTGCTCCGAGACCTTCAGAAAGGAACAAGCAGTCCGAGATAAGGGAGATCTTCCTTTCTTTTTTTGTACACTCCTCCAGCCCTGTAGGAATCCTGCCTCGGAGGTTCTAGGCACAGGCTGATTAGGCCTCCCGAAAAGGGGGAAAAAAACAAACAATACAGAGAAAGAGAGAGAATAAAAACTCTCAGAGCCAAAAGGGAGGCAGGGGGAAATAAATCCGCTTGGCGGTCTAACTCCTGGCAAAGGTCCCAGTGAACAAACAGAGCTTGTAGCTACAAGCACAGCACGTCTAGAGGCACACAATCGAATGAACTCCAAAGCTGAGTTCCTTTCTCCTCACGTATTTAAGCAGCATCACAAGCTGAGAGGAGCCCCAGAGTGCACAGTGGAGACCCCAGAAAGACAGAGAAGTTTGAAAGGGGGCTTCTTCGCCTATTTATCTCCCCAGTCAAATTTTCAAACAAAGCACATTTTGAGAAACCTTCATCTCCAAAGAACTCTGTTAAAGAATAATAATAATAATAGGGGGCAGAATATTGCAAGACCCTACATACGCGGGTGGCGCTGTGGGTTAAACCACAGAGCCTAGGACTTGCCAATCAGAAGGTCGGCGGTTCGAATCCCCGCGACGGGGTGAGCTCCCGTCATTCAGTCCCAGCTCCTGCCAACCTAGCAGTTCGAAAGCACGTCAAAGTGCAAGTAGATAAATAGGTACCGCTCCGGCGGGAAGGTAAACGGCATTTCTGTGCACTGCTCTGGTTTGCCAGAAGCAGCTTAGTCATGCTGGCCACATGACCCGGAAGCTGTCTGCGGACAAATGCCGGCTTCCTCGGCCAATAAAGCGAGATGAGCGCCACAACCCCAGAGTTGGTCACGACTGGACCTAATGGTCAGGGGTCCCTTTACCTTTACATATTGAAACCACACATAAAGACAATTTTAACAATACTGCTTGCCTTCGCTTTTCTTCCTTCCGGGATTACTAGGATTACACACAAACCTGAGCCTTCTGCCTAAACTGCTGAAGGCAGTTAGTGACATTTGCTGGGAGCTGGGAGTGGGTAAAGTGTTGTTGTGGAGCACTTTATCTGTCGAGGGGTGAGCTATCAAGGGCCTCGTGGTAGCAGCAGAGAGGACCAGAACCAAGAGCGGACTGGGCAATCCGTTCTCCTTTTCTGCAACCCACTTCTCTCATACTCAGGCTTCCGGGGAAAGGGCCAACTGCTCTTGGCAGTTGCCCAAACTGCTTGCTTGCGTTTGGGCTTCCCTCCATGCCCCTACTGAATTAGGCCTGAGGCCACAGGTTATCTGCTCCTGCCCTATTAGGCCTAGGAACACAGGAAGATGCTTCCTTCCCAACCCATCCATCTCACTGCTATCCAGACCAGTACTGTGGTCTAACCTGCAGCCCTCCCAGGTGTTGCTGACGGGCAACTGCCTCATTAATGAGCAACTGCCTCATTCAATTAGGCCTGAGGCCACAGGTTGTCTGCTCCTGTCCTATTAGGCCTAGGAACACAGGAAGATGCTTCCTTCACAACCCATCCATCTCACTGCTATCCAGACCAGTACTGTGGTCTAACCTGCAGCCCTCCCAGGGGTTGCTGACGGGCAACTGCCTCATTAATGAGCAACTGCCTCATTCAATTAGGCCTGAGGCCACAGGTTGTCTGCTCCTGCCCTATTAGGCCTAGGAACACAGGAAGATGCTTCCTTCCCAACCCATCCATCTCACTGCTATCCAGACCAGTACTGTGGTCTAACCTGCAGCCCTCCCAGGTGTTGCTGACGAGCAACCCTGGCCATTGGGCTATGCTGGCAGGGCCTGATGGGAGTAGTAGTTCAACAGCATTTGGAGAGCAGCAGGCTAGCGACCTCTGGGCTAGACTGACAAGCAGAGGCTCTACCTGGGCTCTACCTGGACCCTACCTGTAGCATCGAAAACAGATGCTATAGCCCATGCTCCAAGCGATTACCTTGGAAACAAAATGCTTTGGTCCGATCAAGGAAGGTAATCGTTACATTTGCTAGCTCTTCCATTACAGAAAATGGTTTGTTTTGTGGGAAATATTGTCAGCTCAGTAAGGTCTCCTTGACTGCCCTCCCTGGGTGACAGTTTATTCTGCTCCCCTGATTGCTGTCTGTTACGTGGTTCGTTCAGCTTTCGCTCCATCCTCAAGCTTTCCCTGCCAGCTGTGCGTTTTACTTCCTACCTGCCTCAAGGTATCCAAGTCAATGTTTGTTTAATGGGCTGGCCCTGAAATCTGTTTGCAGGAGTAGACAGTGCGTGAGCGAAAGGGAAAGTGGAGGTCAGTGCCACATCAGCAGGTTTCCCCGGAGATCTTAGAAGGCTACTAGCAAGCGGCAGAATAAAAGCACTTGCAAGTGTGAGGCAGGCATGTTTGGAAAACTAATGCTGGAGATCTCTGAATAGGATCTCCTGCACTTAAAAAAAAAATGTATATAACTTATAAGATGTTGAATTTAATCATTTAACACTCCTCTGATGGGTCTAGGTGCCAGCACTGGGGGGTGAGTGTCTTTCCCCCCTATTATCAGTCCCCACCCTCCAAAGTTGCCATTTGCCTCTGTTCCCTAAAAAAATACATTTGGGCGGGGGGCGCGAGACTGCCTTGGCCCCTAGGAATATGTCCTGAGCTATATCTAGTTTGGCCTTAACCCTCTCCCAGGGAATCTAATGTGTCATTAGATTAAAATTGTGCTAAAGTGGCAGGTTTATGGAAGATCTGTCAAGTCCCACCATCAGCTTCCCAGGTCACACTGGGCGATGGATCCCTTTTCTCCCTGACTGCTGTGACCCCAGACAGAAACATTGGCTCCTGCTGGCTAGAAAAGAAAACAGCTTTATAATGTCAAGACATGAGGCAAGTTGCACCCCACGTTGTGGGAATGGAGGGGGAGAGTTTTACACTGGAGTCGCAAGCATTTTTTTCCACCTTGAAAACCCACCTAGCTCTTTAGCAGAAATTCCCAGGAATTTTTATGGTTCTGTTCCGTAATCGTGAGGGCTGAGGGCTCATGTTTTACAGTGGTACCTCTGGATGCGAATGGGATCCGTTCCAGAGCCCCGTTCGCATCCTGAAGCAAACGCAACTCGCATCCACGGGTCGCGATTCGCCACTTCTACGCATGCCCATGACGTCATTTTGAGTGTCTGCGCATGCATGAGCGGCGAAACCCGGAGGTAACGCACTCCGTTACTTCCGGGTCACCGCGGAGCGCAACCCAAAAATGCTTAATCTGAAGTTACTTCAACACAAGGTATGACTGTCCTTTACATGCTGTAGATGGAAATGAAGGTTTCCGGGTTCTTCTCTGAAGGACAACGGTTGCGTTTTTGTGCACTGAAGCAGTCCAGGTTTAATACAGAACAACCCTACCTATTGACCCACATCCCTGGTGTGTGTCATATAATGTTGCCGGAAGGTTAGGGAAGGGATTTATACGCCCCACAGCCCATGTAGAAAGGAGAGCTTCTGGGAGGACAGAAACTATGGCTATTCTAATGGCACACTAAGGTGGATGCATTGCATCTATTTCTTGATGCAATGCATCCATCTTAGTATGCCATTAGAGTAGCCATGGTTTCTCTGTGCCTAAATTCCTTAGGGCTGCCCTAACTTTCCTTTCAATGGATTCCAGTACATGCCTCCGGGATAGATAACACAGCTCCATCAAATCATCATAGCAGTTATGAGCACGAGTCCAGAACTGGAAGGTTCCCAGTTCAAATAATAATAATAATAATAATAATAATAATAATAATAATAATAATAATAATAATAATTTATTATTTGTACCCCGCCCATCTGGCTGGGTTTCCCCAGCCACTCTGGGCGGCTTCCATAGAAACCAAAAAAAACACTAAAATATCATACATTAAAAACTTCCCTGAACAGGGCTGCCTTAAGATGTCTTCTGAATGTCAGGTAGTTGTTTATCGTTTTGACATCTGATGGGAGGGCGTTCCACAGGGCGGGCGCCACTACCGAAAAGGCCCTCTGCCTGGTTCCCTGTAGCTTGGCTTCTCGCAATGAGGGAACCGCCAGAAGGCCCTCGGCGCTGGACCTCAGCGTCCGGGCAGAACGATGGGGGTGGAGACGCTCCTTCAGGTATACTGGGCCGAGGCCGTTTAGGGCTGTAAAGGTCAACACCAGCACTTTGAATTGTGCTCGGGAACGTACTGGGAGCCAATGTAGGTCTTTCAAGACCGGTGTTATGTGGTCTCGGCGGCTGCCCCCAGTCACCAGTCTAGCTGCCGCATTCTGGATTAGTTGTAGTTTCTGAGTCACCTTCAAAGGTAGCCCCACGTAGAGCGCATTGCAGTAGTCCAAGCGGGAGATAACTAGAGCATGCACCACTCTGGCGAGACAGTCCACGGGCTCACTTCATTCTTGAAAACAGCTTTAACTATGCAAGCCACTGTTCTCTAAAGCTTACTCTAAATGTGCTATGGCTTACCTTAAAAAAATGTTGCAAGAGCAGCTGAAATACTGTGAAAATCTTCATGCCCCGAGGAAAAGGACCATATAAATGCTAATGAGTGTGCATCTGAGGAACATTCTTTCCTTAGGAGAGCTGGGAACAATTCATTTCAAGCCTAACCATTTTCTGGTGAGGTTTTGGCACTTATCCCAAGGTTTTCTAAAGACACTAATTATTCCTACCCAGCAGTGTAGTCAAGGTCCCCACAGGAATGAGCCTGGCTTCTTCCTACAAACCAGTCATGGGGGCTTGACAATAAACACAGAAAGAGGGTCAGAGGCAAGGTACTGCGCAAAAGGAGACCAGATATTGTTGGAGCCATTGCGTCAGGCTTTTCACGGCCGTGTCCGGTTCCCAGTTCTAACTTCTAACGCGCAAAACACTCACACAATCATTCCTGTGGAACTACGGTAGCAGCATCCCCACCTTCTGGGTCCATTATCTGGAAGCAGTAGGAGCAGCAAATGAATGTCCATTTAGTAAGACAAATCCTCCTCCCACCTCCCAGTACGTTTCCGAGCACAATTCAAAGTGTTGGTGCTGACCTTTAAAGCCCTAAACGGCCTCGGTCCAGTATACCTGAAGGAGCGTCTCCACCCCCATTGCTCAGCCTGGACACGGAGGTCCAGCACCGAGGGCCTTCTGGTGGTTCCCTCACTGCGAGAAGTGAGGTTACAGGGAACCAGGCTGAGGGCCTTCTCGGTTGTGGCACCCGCCCTGTGGAACGCCCTCCCACCAGATGCCAAAGAGAAAAGCAACTACCAGACTTTTAGAAGTCATCTGAAGGCAGCCCTGTTCAGGGAAGCTTTTAATGTTTAACAGACCATTGGATTTTAATATTTTGTCGGAAGCCGCCCAAAGTGGCTGGGGAAACCCAGCCAGATGGGCGAGGTATAAAAAAATAAATTGTTGTTGCTGTTTTGATTATGATGGTGACGATGATGTAGGTGGAAGTAAGGGAATGGGGGAGTTTCTCTTTTTTTAATTTTATAAATTTTTATTAAGTTTTCATTTTACAAATACTTCTTGCAACCATGATTACAAATTTACAATTTTTGAACTTCCACCAGCACCTCCCTCAATCATCCATTTTTCTTATCTTCCCGCATTTCTATGTAATATTGCCAATTTAATATTAACCTTCCAACTCTGATTCTTTCTTGCAATATACCTTATATTATCACAAAGTCTCTTTAAAACCCACTAGCGTTATCTGTTCATCACATATAGTTTTCAGATATTCCGTAAACTTTCCCCAGTCCTCGATGAATTTGTGATCTTTCTGGTATCTGATTTTTCCAGTCATTTTATCCAATTCTGCATGGAATGGGGGAGTTTCTCAAGCCCAGTGCTATGGTCAGAGGAGGAAACAGAAAACAAGCCAATTTTCCCATATGAACCAGCCCTGATGCTTACTGCAGTCCTAGACCATGGGAACGAAGGCAAACACAGGATTACCAATAAGCAACAACTTTGGGGTGAGTGTGATTTTTTTGTTTTGTTATTATGTTATGTATTTTGCATTTTTATGTTGTAAACCACCCTGTGACTTTCAGATGAAGGGCAGTATATTAACAACAACAATTTTAATCACAAGAAGTGTCAACAGTGGAGGAATGGCAGGTGAAGATGATGGACTTTTGGGAGCTAGCCGACCTGACCAGAAGAGTCCGCGACCAGAAGGAGGAGGAATACCAAGAGGAATGGAATAAATTCAAAGACTACTTAGCTAGATATGTTAAAATAAATTAAACAGACTTACTTGCGAGTATCAGATAGGCCTAGGATTTAAATATGTGATGTTGTAGAATACTAGGTTAAGTTAAAATGAAAAGAAAGAAAGATGTTAATTGACTAAGTAAATTTTAGTGAAAATAGTTTCGGAAAACTGCTACTATATGGAAACTCAGCCAGGGGGATTCGAGGAAGTCACCCAACAATGTTAACGAAAGCGGTACTATTACAATTAGGATAAATGTTTGTTTGTTTGTTTGTTTTTTGATTCTTTTTTCTATTTGTTTGTTATAAATTTGGAAAACTAATACAAATTTGTTGGAAACAACAACAATTTCAAAAAATATTTTGCATATAAGCAAAGTGCTTAAACTTCAAAATCCATTCAGCTGCTTTCTATTAAACACAGCTGTTTTCAGCTTCTATCCTCTTAATAAAAATGCTTGAAAAATATAAAAAAAATCCACTCTGCTTGCCTGGCAAAGTAGGTAAGTCAGAAACCTCTCCAGATAGCTAGGTGGGGAAGCTTTTGTAAACCAGAAGAGCCACGGTTCTTCTCCCTGCCATCATCACCACAATTGGCTAACACAGGTATGTGAGGGCAGGTAGGCTAGTAAAAGTTTATAGGCCCTTCTGATGACATCGTTGCAAGGGAGATCTTTTGTTTAGGAAGGGTTCCTGCAGGTACACACAGGTAACTCTATTTGCTCCATCCATCCTTGCTCAGTAATCTCCATTACTGAGATGAGACAGGTGAGCAGGACCTTCAACCAGCGCCCAGTGCCTACAAGCTCACTGGCTCCCACCAGCCCTGCCCCACAGTCTCCCCCATGGCCTGAGGACCCCAGGAGGAGGAGCGTTGGGCTGAGAAGGCTTAGCAATGGGCGTTGTGTGTATTCTATGCATATTTTAATGAACTGAACAGAGTGAAAGATTATGAAGCATGGGGGCATGAGAAGTGTATGTATGAACTTAACAGCAATTAGCTTCCCCCCCCCCATTTGCTATTTTGTTAATGCTGTTAACGTTGTTTTATAGATTATAAATGATTTGTTAATCATGTAGCATGACTTGCTGTAATTGTGATGTTTAGCTTATTTTTTAGTTGCTGTTTCGCTTTATAGATTGCAATTATTTTCTTGATGATTTGTTTATTGTTTTATATTACAGTGGTACCTCAGGTTAAGTACTTAATTCGTTCCGGAGGTCCGTACTTCACCTGAAACTGTTCTTAACCTGAAGCACCACTTTAGCTAATGGGGCCTCCTGCTGCTGCCGCACCACCGGAGCAAAATTTCTGTTCTCATCCTGAAGCAAAGTTCTTAACCTGAAGCACTATTTCTGGGTTAGCGGAGTGTGTAACCTGAAGCGTATGTGTCAGGGGTTTAGGTGCAGAGGCACGGGCAAGGGAGGAAACAGAGAGCGAAGGGGAGGAGACAGAGGAAAGGATGAGTGATGACGACGACCCGAGATCTCCCAGTCTTTCCAGTGAATCAGAGGATTCACAGAAAGGAGCACCAGTGGCCAGGGCAAGGGGGGAGTCTAGGGAGGCACCCCAGGAAGATAGAGCCAGAGGAGACTCAGGGGGGAGCAGCTGGAAATCGGGACCAGCGTCACCGCCAGGAAGCAGGGAAGAGGAAAGGAGCCAGGGGGGAAGCGCTGGCAGCTCACCACAGGAGGGAGGGCAGGAGTCAGGAGTGGCCACACCTCCATCAGGGAGCGAAGAAACGGTTAAGAGGAAAGTGGAAGGTTGGGCGCGCGCGCCAAGTTCAAATGCAGAGGAAGGCGGCGCAGTGAGCAGCCCCGAAAGGGAACCAGGTCCTAAAGCCCGGCGCAAGGAGGCAGAAGGGTCCGGGTCAGCGTCAGAAGAATCCCGGAAGGAAGAAGCCCCGGGGGGTAGAGGGACCCAGAGGAGGACAGTCAGGAGGAAAAGGTGGAGCAAGGCTAGGATATTAAGTTGGTGCGCACGGGGCGGAGACTCAGACGGAGCCTCGCCGATCTAGCTAGTAGACGTAGAGTTGCAGACAGCAGCGTGAGAATGGAAACTGTAATTCAATAAAGACTTTTACTTAATGACCGCTGGCTAGCGTGATCCTCTGTGAGCTAGGATCTGGAAGCAGCTCTGACAGTAGGCTCCGTCCCTACATTGTGGGCATCTGCAGCCTCGAGGAGGGGAGAGAAACAGGCGCCCACTAGCGAGCTCACGAACGGCAGGAGACATGACGGCTGAGCAGCAGATAGAGGACCTCAGAAAAGCAGTGGCACAACTGAACGCCGAGGTTCTTGCATCCAGGAAGAGAGAGGACGAGGCAGCTGCCGCCTGCAGGGATCTCCAGGTCAGGTTAGACGTACTGGCAAAGCAAACACCCCGGCAGGAGGGAATTGGGTTGGCGAGACGGACAGGCGGGCTGCTCTCTCACTTCGATGGGAACCTGCAACAGTATCCCAACTTTAGAGCCGACGTACTGTGCGCACTGCAACTGTTGCATAAAGACTTTAGAGATGAACAGGAGAGAGTGGGGTTCATCATGTCCCATCTGCATGGGGAGGCGAAAGCATGGTTGCGCAATTTATGGAGAGATAACGATCCGGCGCTCCAGAATGCGGATGCCTTTATTAAAGCGATGGATGGGTGTTTCTTATCAAGTATTGACATTGATCTTGCACGGAAGGAGGTGCATGGGCTGAGACAAGGGAGGGCCAGCGTCAGACAGTATCATGCCCGCTTTTTCGCCTTGGTCAGCGCCCTGGAATGGGACAGAGATTCGGCTCCTGTAAGAGACCTCTTTTGGGAGGGACTGCACAACTCGATTAAAGATGAGATAGCGAGGGGGGAGAGACCCCGAACCACCCAGGAGGTCGTTCAGAGGGCACTGACAGTGGGGGTGAGGCTGGAAGGACGTCAGTGGAGCAAGGACGAAGGACGTGGAGGGCGCGAACCAGCCGGGGGCCCCTCCTTCTTTCCCAGAGAAGCAGCGCGGGCGCAATCCACGCCTCCGCCAGGAGGAGGAGCCGAACCTATGGAGGTTGGAGGTGCAAGGGCTCAGTCAGCAACCAGAGCCCTAGCACCGGCAGCAGTGAAGGCGAAGCCTCCTAGAGGGACCAGGAAGTGTTACGTCTGTGAGCTGCCAGGGCATATGGCGAAAGAGTGTCCCCAGAGGCCCCACAAGCTTACTGCAGCCTCAGCAATGGTGACTGCAGCAACGCAGCAGGGAGGACCACAGCAGGGAAACGACGATGTCTGGCTGGAGGAAGAGGCACTGGGGCCCAGCCAGACGTGTTAGTGACGCAGTCCCCAGAAATTTTACAGCCAGTGAACCCCCTCCCGCCCAAACCAGTAGTGAGGCTCACAGCATCTCTCCAGCTGCCCAATGGAATCACCATGGACGTGCCAATCACCATCGACTCCGGCAGCAACGCGGACTTTATAGGGCAGGAATTTGTCGACAGGCACGCTGTGCAGTTGCTGCCGGCCACACTGCCCCTGCAGGTTGTCACGGTGGATGGCAGGGAGCTGCTAGGGGGGCAAGTGGTGAAGCAGACGCCACCAATGGTGATGCGACTTGGGAATCACAGGGAAGTCATCAGCTTCAACGTCACTCAACTGTCTGACACGCCCATTGTATTGGGCATGAGTTGGCTGGACAAGCACAGCCCAACGATGGCTTGGTTCCAGAGGCAGCTGGTCTTCGGCTCTTCCTTTTGTGCTGAACACTGCATCGTACCCAGGCAGGAAGGAGACGAAGAGGAGTCACAGCTGCTGCTAGGCACGCTGCAAGCGATTCCCCACAAGTACGCAGAATTTCTGGAAGTTTTCTGCGAGAAGGAGGCGGACAGGCTACCCCCTCACAGACCATATGACTGCAAAATTGACCTGCTGCCGGGGGCGGCGCTGCCTAAAGGGAAGCTGTATTCCATGTCTGAGGACGAACTGCAGGAACTCAAAGACTTCATCGATCATAATTTGGAGCGCGGTTTCATCCGGGAGTCTAAGGCAGCGGGGGGCAGTCCTGTATTCTTTGTTAAGAAGCGAGACACGCCCCAGAAAAGACTCGTAGTGGATTACAGGATTTTGAACAGTGTGACCAAGCCGTCGGACTTCCCCATGCCCCGCATCGACGACCTCCTGGCGAAGGTACGGAAGGGAAAGGTGTTCACCAAGTTGGACCTGCGGGGGGCGTACAACCTCATTCGCATGCGGGAGGGTGATGAGTGGAAGACAGCCATGTTCACGCCACTGGGTACCTACGAATACAGAGTTATGCCTTTTGGATTGCAAAATGGCGCTCACGTTTTTCAAGCATTTATGCATCACGTGTTGGCGGGACTTCTCTACAAGACGTGCGTCTGTTTCTTGGATGACATCCTGATCTTTTCGGAGTCGCAGCAAGAACATGACAAGCACGTCAAGGAAGTGCTGGGCAGGCTAAAGCAACACAGGCTCTACGCCAAGCTGGAGAAGTGCCAATTTGACGTGCCGGAGGTGGATTTTCTGGGCTACAAGCTGTCTGACAAGGGGCTCGCCATGGACAGCGCCAAGGTTCGAGCAGTGTTGGATTGGAAGAGCCCACGCAACCGGAAGGAGGTCCAACGGTTTGTCGGCTTTGCGAACTTCTATCGCAAGTTTATCAAGGGCTTCGCGATGCAGACGGCGGCCATCACTGACACCCTTAGCTCCAAGAAGAAGAAGTTCATCTGGACAGAGCAGGCGGAGCAGTCCTTTCAGGCCCTCAAGCGTCTCTTCGCGTCGGAAGAGCAGTTGCTTCATGTCAACCCCAGCATGCCGATGAGGGTGGAGACAGACGCTTCGGACAGAGCAGTGGGGGCGGTCCTGCTGCAGAAGGACCCGCAGGGCGTGTGGCGGCCGGGAGCGTTTTACTCCAGGAAGCTCAGCAAGTCCGAGCAGAACTACACCATATGGGACAGGGAGTTGCTGGCCATTCATGCAGCGTTCAAGGCGTGGAGGCACTTTCTGATCGGCGCCAAGCACACGGTGCAGGTTTGCACGGACCACAAGAATCTGGAACACTGGCGCACGGCACAGTTCCTGAACCAGAGGCAGATACGTTGGGCTGAGTTCTTTGCGGACTTCGACTTCCGCATTGAGTATGTCCCGGGGGACACCAACATCATGGCAGACGCTCTCTCCCGCAAGCCACAGTATCTGGAGGACGCAACACCAGCGGCCGCCATGCACATCTTTGCACCGACAGTGTGGGCGTGCGCCGCGGCGACCGTGGACCTAGAGGCGGTGCGGCGAGCGTTGCAGGGGGACTCCTTCGCACGAGCAAAGATGGCAGAGGTGCAAAGGGGCAAGGCAGCGGCCGACGGTTTCCAGCTACGAGATGGATTGCTCATCCGTAAAGGGGCCATCTACGTGCCGGGTGACGAACTTCGAGCCAAGGTGCTACAGCAGCTGCACGACGCACCCACGGCCGGGCACTTTGGCAAGGAGAAGACGGTGGAATTAGTAGCCAGGGATTTCTGGTGGCCTGGAATGAGAGGGGAGGTCGCAGACTACGTGGCGAGGTGTGACACCTGCCAGAGGGCAAAGCCGGTGCACAAACCGCCGGCTGGACTGTTGGAGCCGCTGCAAACTCCGGTCGAACCTTGGGAAAGGGTGGCTCTGGACTTTGTCACGGATCTGCCCAGCTCAAGGGGCAAGACGGCAGTGTTGGTGGTTGTGGACCTGTTCTCCAAGATGGCGCATTTCATTCCGTGTGCTAAGGTGGCCACGGCAGAGCAAACCGCCAAACTTTTCATAGACCACGTGTTCAAGGTTCACGGTCTGCCACGGTCTATTCTGTCCGACCGCGGGCGGCAGTTCATCTCGAACTTCTGGCAGAAGCTGATGGGCTTCCTAAACGTCAAGATCAATCTGGCGTCGGCGAGACACCCGCAGACCAACGGGCAAGCGGAGCGAGCCAATGCCATCATGCAGCAGTACCTGAGATGTTATGCAAACCAACAGCCTGCGACGTGGGTGGATTACCTGCCGCTTGCAGAGTTTGCCTACAACAACACGAAGCACGTATCCACGGGCGTCACGCCGTTCTTCGCCAACAACGGGCGGCACCCTAGAACCTTCCCGGGACTGGAATGCAGGGGAGAAGGGGAGCCGCAGTCAGCAGATGCGTTCGCGTCGGAACTGCAGGAAGTCCACGATCAGCTGCGGCGCCACCTGGAGCTGGCTAAACACGCATACAAGGTACAAGCGGACAAACACAGAAGGGTTGGCGAAGAGCTCCACGTGGGAGACTGGGTCTGGTTAGCAGCCCACGCAGTGCCGGCCAGGTCGTTGGCCAAGAAGAAACTAGGGCATAAACAACTGGGGCCCTACCAAGTCGAAGAGCAGGTCAACCCGGTGGCTTTCAGGCTGGCGCTTCCGGAGGGTTCCAGAATGCATCCGGTGTTCCACAGATCGGTGCTCACTCCCTACAAGGCACCGCACAGGTTCCAGGAACCCGGAACGGCGCCGAGTCCGCTCAGAGAAGGAACGGGGCACGCGGGAGTGGCACAGGAGGAGCGCATCAACGAAGTCACGGAGATTTTGGACTCCAGATGGGGGGAAGAGGGAGTAGAATACTTTCTCGCCAGGGAGGGCACCCCGGCCAGTGCGAACAGCTGGGTGCCGGGCTACGCTTTGGACGAACCTCTGCTCAAAGACGAGTTTCATGCCCTCTTCCCACATAGACCTATGCCAGCAGACTTTTTCGACGACTGGCTTTTCACGCCCACGCTTTCGGACAGCACGTTCAGGGGGTTCGACTCGGACGAGGAACCAACACGAGACGTCCGTTCCCCGGAGGGGTCACCCTCGGGATCTGTCTCAGAACCCTCGTATTGGTGGGACGATAGGCCGGAGGAGCAGTTCCGCAGGAAGTGGCTGGACTGTTCCGGCCGAGCAACGCCGCCTGGAGGAAGTGCGGGAGAGACGGACATGGACATTTTCGGGGACGACCCGGGTTTCGAGCACGGCGGCACAGAGATGGAAGAGGAGGTGACTGTCGTCAACGAGAGCAGAGAGGAAGACCCGGAAGAGTTCCGATGGAGGCCTGCCACGGGAAGCGACCGATATCCGACGTTCGTCCCTTTGCAACAGCAGCCCCCAGCTCCAGCACCGGAAGGAGGGGAGGGGGGACTGGGGGGCTTCGAGGGGGGGATGGATGTCAGGGGTTTAGGTGCAGAGGCACGGGCAAGGGAGGAAACAGAGAGCGAAGGGGAGGAGACAGAGGAAAGGATGAGTGATGACGACGACCCGAGATCTCCCAGTCTTTCCAGTGAATCAGAGGATTCACAGAAAGGAGCACCAGTGGCCAGGGCAAGGGGGGAGTCTAGGGAGGCACCCCAGGAAGATAGAGCCAGAGGAGACTCAGGGGGGAGCAGCTGGAAATCGGGACCAGCGTCACCGCCAGGAAGCAGGGAAGAGGAAAGGAGCCAGGGGGGAAGCGCTGGCAGCTCACCACAGGAGGGAGGGCAGGAGTCAGGAGTGGCCACACCTCCATCAGGGAGCGAAGAAACGGTTAAGAGGAAAGTGGAAGGTTGGGCGCGCGCGCCAAGTTCAAATGCAGAGGAAGGCGGCGCAGTGAGCAGCCCCGAAAGGGAACCAGGTCCTAAAGCCCGGCGCAAGGAGGCAGAAGGGTCCGGGTCAGCGTCAGAAGAATCCCGGAAGGAAGAAGCCCCGGGGGGTAGAGGGACCCAGAGGAGGACAGTCAGGAGGAAAAGGTGGAGCAAGGCTAGGATATTAAGTTGGTGCGCACGGGGCGGAGACTCAGACGGAGCCTCGCCGATCTAGCTAGTAGACGTAGAGTTGCAGACAGCAGCGTGAGAATGGAAACTGTAATTCAATAAAGACTTTTACTTAATGACCGCTGGCTAGCGTGATCCTCTGTGAGCTAGGATCTGGAAGCAGCTCTGACAGTATGTAACCCAAGGTAACACTGTATTTACATTGTATTTGTGGTGTTCTTTTGTGTTTTGTTATGCTACTGTTATTTATTGTTTGTAAGTCAATTTGAGAAAGCAGCATAGAACTATGATCAATCAAATCTCTCCGTTTAACCAGGCAAACCAGATTTTCCTGCTTTGCCTTCTGAACAAAGGCCTGGTTTTACAGAAAGGGCCCCCTCCTTCAGTTTAGGGGCTCCTACTCTCCTGCTTCCCTTCTGCAAAGGCACAGGGCATTCGGCATCAATCCTAACACAATAGGAGGATCCAGCTGAACTAGCTGCAGCGCCGCCACCCTTGAACTTGCCCTCACCTACCCCGAAGGCAACTTTACCTTCAGTGTTGGGTAGCCGGTGATCCCGAAATCCGAGCAGATTTTCTGGTTGCTCGCCTCAGCACAGTCTAGGACCCCCAGAGTCACAGCAGGTCTCCAATCTGGAGGGGGAATAAGATACAGACAGCAGAATAAAAATTATTATTTTAGATAGATAGATAGATAGATAGATAGATAGATAGATAGATAGATGATAGATAGATAGATAGATAGATAGATAGATAGATAGATAGATGATAGATAGATAGATAGATGATAGATAGATAGATAGATGATAGATAGATAGATAGATAGATGATAGATAGATAGATAGATGATAGATAGATAGATAGATAGATAGATCAGTGTTTCCCAACCTTTTTTGGGCAAAGGCACACTTGTTTCATGAAAAAAATCTCGAGGCACACCACCATTACAGCCCCGTGACGTCAGCGCGCAGCGTCACGCCGGGAGGGACATGAATTGCTAGCAAATTACATAATCACCTCCTTGAGGGCTGGCTCATCTTCTCCGAAGGCAGAACCCCATTAATTAACAGCACAGACTCACACCATAGCCAAGACGAGGGGGGAAAACCTCAGTCATGCACAGTCATGCGCATGTGGGGGCTAAATGAGGACGAAGACCGGGCAGAGAGCAGGGTTCAAATCACCCCACCTGGCCAGGACAATCCCTGGGTGCTCCCTTGGGCCACTCGCCTGACCCACCTCGCGGGGCTGTTGTTGCGAGGATAACACGGGGAGAACCACGCGTGCCCCCGGGAGCTCCTTGGAGGAGAAAGCGGGCGATGAATGCAATGCACGAAATATATGAGAGGCGACCAGGTTTTGCAGGTGAGGGGCCCCTGCCAGCCTCCGCTTCCAACACCCGGCGCAAGGACGCCGAAGTTTCCCCCCGGGCTCGGCTCGGGGAGCAGCGCTGCTCCCCCCCGGCTCCCCTTCGCCCTCCCGGCTCTCTCTGCCGCCCACTGGGGACCCCCCTCACCTGCCAAGTCCAGAGCGCCGGTGGAAGTTGCATGCATGCATGCAGGGCGCCGCGTTGCCATTGCATTGCACTGCACTCCATGCAACGCCTGCACGCATGCATTGCCTTGCACGCCCGCCAAGGGGTCTCCCCGCGGTCCGATGCGTCCCCTCCGGCGCGGATGCAGCATTGCAAAAATAACCCCCCCCCCGACGCAGCCCTACCTGGGGGGCAGCCTCCGCCGCCGCTCCGCCTCCGCGGGGATCCCCGGGCTCCATCCTGCCGCCCGATCTCCGCGGGGGCGCAGGCAGGCTGCGCGGGGTCTGCGCGGAAGAGCCCCTGCCCGCCCAGCCGCCGCCGCTGTGCTCATTCCATGGCCGGGAGAAGAGCGCTTCAAACAAAACGCCCGGCCCGCCAGGCCACGCTGGGAAACGTAGTTCGCGCACCCCGCGCGGGCGCAGAGCCCAAGGGCGAGGGGACTACGGATCCCGGCAGCCCCCGCGCCGGGGACGGAGGGGGAGAGGCCGGGTGCAGGGATGGAGGGACGGGTGGGCGAGCGAGTGAGTGGCAGCCGCCAAGCCTTGGCCGAGAGCCAGGAAGGGCCTCCCCGGAGGAGGAGGAGGAGGAGGAGGGAGGCGCAGAGCGGGAGGGAGGGAGGGAACCCCAGGGGTCATCTAGTGACGGCGCCCCAATCGAAAATTTGACTTAAAAAAATAATAATCTTTCGAATTTTTTAATTTTTCCCGCGGCACACCAGGCAACATCTCGCGGCACACTAGTGTGCCGCGGAACAGTGGTTGGGAAACACTGAGATAGATAGATGATAGATAGATAGATAGATAGATAGATAGATAGATAGATAGAGATAGATAGATAGATAGATAGATAGATAGATAGATAGATAGATAGATAGATAGAGACAGGTGATAGATACAGTGGTACCTCCGGTTACATACGCTTCAGGTTACAGACGCTTCAGGTTACAGACGCTTCAGGTTACAGACTTCGCTAACCCAGAAATAGTACCTCGGGTTAAGATTAGATAGATGATAGATAGATAAATGATAGATAGATAGATAGATATAGATGATAGATAGATGAGAGATAGATGTGTGTGTGTGTGTGTGTGAGAGAGAGAGATAGATATGATAGATAGATAGATAGAGATAGATAGATAGATAGATGATAGATAGATAGATAGATAGATAGATGATAGATAGATAGATAGATAGATAGATAGATAGATAGATAGATAGATAGATAGATGATAGATAGATAGAGATGATAGAGACAGACAGATGGCGTTATTTCCTTTCCACTCTATTAAGACAGTGGTTTTCAGCCAGTGTGCTGTTGCACCCTAGGGTGCCTTGAATGATGGTCAGGGGTGCCATGGGCAACACTTGCCTCCATCCCTCTTTTCCCCCCTTCCTCGCATCTTGTGCCTCTCCCTCCCAAGGCTTGCACAGCTGTTTGTTGCAGCAGCCCTGGCTACAGGCTCGGCAGGTGAATGGTGCCTCTGGGGCTGGCCAGGGGGTGCTTCCCAGGCCCCTGTGGGGCAGTGTGTGGAGGCACCTCTCTTTGGGGTGGAGGGGGGGCAGCTCAGGGGTGCCAGCAGCCGCTGTCCCAAGGAGAGGGGAGGGGAGAGGAGGCTGAGGGAACACCCTACAAAGGAAGGTGTTCAAGAAAGGGTGAGAGGCTGCCAGCTCTGCAGGCAAGGGGTGACATAACTGGGCACCTGAGCCCCACAGGGGTGCCGCAGAAAGAATGTCGTTGGTCAAGGGAGCCGTGGACTCAAAAAGGTTGAAAACCTGTGTGTTAAGGAATACACCTGCTCATTCTTCTACAGTACAGAAAAATTACCGGAACAAAGTTGACTAGTATTATCTTCCATGTGGTTTTTAGCTTATGACAGAGACTGGCTGAGCCTTGAGAGGCAAAGAGTTGGATAGGAAGAAAGATCATGGGAACAAAAGGTAGGAAGAGAAGCAGGAACAGAAGTGAAGAGGAGGAGGGGCCCTGCAGGCCAACCAAGGTGAAGGTTGAAAGAGGAGTAAGGAGAAGGATGAAATCAAAGAGGAGGAGGAGACCACGACCTGGGAGATGACTGGAGAGCTTTTAATGGCCGGAAAGGCTGAAGTTCACATACAGACTATACAACTCTATATATTTATTTGAGTTTGTCACTCTCCATGAACAGACGTGTGTGTGGCAATTTAATAAGGAGTTGTGTAAGATGGGATCAACTTATTCATAAAGTTGGTCAAGAACCCCATTCTAATGCATAGAAAAGGTTCAAACCATCAAAGACCACATTTTAGGAAGTACCAACAACCCAGAAAATCCATGATGAAGGGCAACGGAAATACAGTACTGCCTCGCAAGACGAAAAGAATCCGTTCTGTGATTCTCTTCGTCTAGCGGTTTTTTCGTCTTGCGAAGCAAGCCCATTGAAGGATTAGCGGATTAGCGCTATTAGCGGCTTTTAGCGGCTTATCTGCTGATTGGATCAGCTGATAAGCGGCTTAGCGGCTTAGAAAAAGGGGGGGAGGAAAAACCCAGCAGGAACTCGCAAGACATTTTCGTCTTGGGAAGCAAGCCCATAGGAAATTCGTTTTGCGAAGCACCTCCAAAACGGAAAACTCTTTTGTCTAGCGAGTTTTCCGTCTTGCGAGGCATTCGTCTTGCGGGGCACCACTGTACACTTTTTGAAAAGAACAAAAGTCTGTGGGGATTGGAAGTTTGTTGGCTTCTGCCAACAAATGGGTCCCTCCCATTTTCTTATTTATTTCTTACTTATTTATTTCTTATCATAGCAGCATATGTAATTATAACACAAAATGAATAAGATTCTTAATCATAACTGAACAACAAAACCATGATCTCTAAATAACCACTTAACAATAAGGTTACTAACCAAACGCTTACCCAGAAGATATGCTTTAATCTTCCTACCGGCAGTGATCCCATGTTAAAATAATTCTAAAGCGGCATTCTCATAAGGTCCTTGATCTACCTCATAAGAAATGATATATATTCCATAACGCTCCTTCACAAATATTAGCACATCATAAATCCATAAATCTTATTCGGCTCAAAACCGTATCTCTTACTATAATCAATACCCTTCTGCTGTTTTGCCAAGAAATTGTCTTCTTTCTCGATCTGTTAGAAAATATGTTAATTTGGACATTACTGCAGGAATTATTTGACCTGGATTTTCATGAGGTTTCACTGTCCCCATATCTTATACTTGCAAGAGGCTTGAAGAAGGACAGCATGAAATACAGTGGTGCTTATATATGCACTTAGCACTTCAAAAAATCCTAAAGTATCAGGATTTGGGCCTGACAGAGGAAGAATATTGGTCCAGACAGACAGTTGGCTTGACCCAGGCAAGGCTCCTTTCATGTGTTACTAAAATGTTAGACTAAGGCCAGGGAAACCTGGATTCAAGTTGCAGCTTGGACCATGAAGTCCAGTGGGCAACCTCGGACCAGTCATAATCTGCCTACCTTACAGGGATGTTGTAAGAATAAAACCATAGGAGCGACATGTGCCATATTGCATCTACAAGGAATACCCTGGTCCAGAAGAGCTGACTCTGAGCTGGTTCCTCAGGCACAGACTGAACTGCTTCCCCCCCCCAACCCCACAAGTTTCCCCAACATCTTGCTTGCTTCTGGGCCTCCAGTCTTGACCCTGCCATCTTTAGTCTCATTCCATTACAGTGGTACCTCGGGTTAAGTACTTAATTCGTTCTGGAGGTCCGTCCTTAACCTGAAACTGCTCTTAACTTGAAGCACCACTCTAGCTAATGGGGCCTCCCGCTGCCGCCGCAATGCGAAAACACGATTTCTGTGCTCATCCTGAAGCAAAGTTCTTAACCGAGGTACTATTCCTGGGTTAGCGGAGTCTGTAACCTGAAGCGTCTGCAGCCTGAAGCGTCTGTAACCCGAGGTACCACTGTATTCCCTCGACATCAGTCAAAACGTTGTGTTGAGCAAATTTAAGGAACTCAAATTCAGACTCAGGACATGTTACTACAAGGAACAGCAGAAGGTGTTAACCAAGAGAGCTATTTCCAGACGGCACATTGCAAACCTTCTGCATCAGGAGACACTCTCAGTCGCCACCCTTAGCAGGGAGTCACAACAGCAGCCCAAATCCCAGCTGCTCCACCCTAGGCTTTTGGTCCCAACTGCCTTGGAGATTAAGGAAGCCCTTGTTAAAATTCCCATTCCTTGCCACGCCTTACTCTTGTTTCATGGGAGTGGCAAAGCTGCTCGCCCATCCACATGCTTGATCCGTGGCCAAACTACATAGCCCCGACTACCTTGAAGACAGAGGCTGCACGTGGACCCACAAGGCCGGAGGTCAAATCCCAGCTCAGGCACAGATTTACTGGAATTGCTTTGCTGAACTCATCGGAACTTGGCCTCAGTTACCACACCCATCGCCTCTCAAGCCTTTCTAAGCCTGGGGTTGGGTCAGGCAAAGAATTATAGACACCAAGAGACAATTGGACTGCTCAAGGTGCCCCGAGTATAAAATTGGAAAAATCGAGATATATACCGTATTTTTCGCTCTATAGGACGCACCTTTTCCTCTCCAAAAATGAAGGGGAAATGTATGTGCGTCCTATGGAGTGAATGCAGGCTCCCTGGCTTCAGCGATAGCAACGCGAAGCCTCCAAAGCGCAGAGGGAGCGCTCCCAGCCACTCTGGGTGGCTTCCAACCAAATATTAAAATACAGTAATACATCAAACATCAAAAGCTTCCCTAAACAGGGCTGCCTTCAGATGTCTTCTAAAAGTTTGGTAGTTGTTCTCTTTGACATCTGGTGGGAGAACGTTCCACAGAGCGGGCGCCACTACCGAGAAGGCCTTCTGCCTGGTTCCCTGTAGCTTGGCCTCTCGCAGTGAGGGAACCGCCAGAAGGCCCTCGGTGCTGGGCCTCAGCGTCTGAGCAGAATGATGGGGGTGGAGACGCTCCTTCAGGTATACTGGACCAAGGCCATTTAGGGCTTTAAAGGTCAGCACCAACACTTTGAATTGTGCTCAGAAACGTACAGAAGTACAGCCTGGCCACAGAGGACGAGGAGGAGGAACTAACTCGGCATGTGGCCCAACTAAAGGCAGCAGAAGGTCTCAAACCCTTGACCTCAGGCAGGAACTCTACCCCTTTTCCAACAGCAAAGCTCTAGAGGGACTGAGAGGAACTGCAGAGAGGGATTGACCACACCCAGTCAAGGAAGTCTCCATTCACCAATGGAGCAGGGTCAAGCAACACCACTAATTCTACCAGGTCAGACTTGTTTGCTACTCTGAGAAGCAGGAGCTTCTCCTTGTAGCACCTCTGATGTGCGTATTTTACTTCTGCCAGCTTTGACAGGAGCAGGGCCAGCTACTGTGCAGGATCCAACCCAGCCAACTGGGTCAGTCGCCTGTGGGGCGAGCCAAGGCAGGATGCTCCGCGGGGCCTCCAGGGAGTCTGCCTGCCTCCTTCCACTCGGCCGCCCTTCAGCTGAGGAGGAGGCGGTGGGCGTACCGTTTGGGGCAGCGTGGAGCCTGCGGGAGCCCAAGCCACCACATTACTCCCAGGAGAGACGCGTGGCTCGGGCGTGCTGCAGGCCCCACGGCGAGTGCCGCCCGGCATTTTGTCACCCCCCTCAGTGGTGACACACGGGGCGACCCGCCCCTGACCCAACCTGGCCAGCTAAACCAGGTGAAGGCAGCCGATGGATCTCAAACCCTCAGTGAGTTAGGGACACCCATCTCAAGATGGCGGGCACCTGGCTTGAGAGCAGTACATGTGAAAAGGATCTAGGAGTCTTGGTTGACCACAAACTTGACATGAGCCAACAGTGTGACGCGGCAGCTAACAAAGCCAATGCAATTCTGGGCTGCATCAATAGGAGTATAGCATCTAGATCAAGGGAAGTAATAGTGCCACTGTATTCTGCTCTGGTCAGACCTCACCTGGAGTACTGTGTCCAGTTCTGGGCACCACAGTTCAAGAAGGACACTGACAAACTGGAATGTGTCCAGAGGAGGGCAACCAAAATGGTCAAAGGCCTGGAAACGATGCCTTATGAGGAACGGCTAAGGGAGCTGGGCATGTTTAGCCTGGAGAAGAGGAGGTTAAGGGGTGATATGATAGCCATGTTCAAATATATAAAAGGATGTCACATAGAGGAGGGAGAAAGGTTGTTTTCTGCTGCTCCAGAGAAGCGGACACGGAGCAATGGATCCAAACTACAAGAAAGAAGATTCCACCTAAACATTAGGAAGAACTTCCTGACAGTAAGAGCTGTTCGACAGTGGAATTTGCTGCCAAGGAGTGTGGTGGAGTCTCCTTCTTTGGAGGTCTTTAAGCAGAGGCTTGACAACCATATGTCAGGAGTGCTCTGATGGTGTTTCCTGCTTGGCAGGCGGTTGGACCCGTTGGCCCTTGTGGTCTCTTCCAACTCTATGATTCTATGATTCTATGACTTCCCATAGTTCTGGTGGTTGAGCGGACAAGGCCAATGGCGGGTCCAATGGTCAAAAAGTTGGTTTCTGCATGTGCTGTAGAGGGAAGTGAGGGGCAGATGGGGCTTGTCCTCCTGGGAAAGGATCCCATCTAGGAGAAGGAAAACTCTGGTCCTAAACCTCCACTGCCTTGTGGAGAAGAGAAGGTTAAGCAGTAAACTCTACACAATTCTGGAATGGCATCCCTAAGATGGTTAGATTGTGCCTTGTACGCTTGCAGCCAAGCTAGTGCTTTTCCTTTGGACCACAGCCACAGGACCTCCATACACACTGACCTAGGGAGTGCCCTAGGGAGGTCACTTCAGTGCGGCCATGCAGCAATTTGACTTCACCCCTGAAGGCACACTCCTCGGCCCAGTATACCTGAAGGAGCGTCTCCACCCCCATCGTTCAGCCCAGACACTGAGGTCCAGCGCCGAGGGCCTTCTGGAGGTTCCCTCACTGTGAGAATCCAAGTTGCAGGGAACCAGGCAGAGGGCCTTCTCGGTAGTGGCGCCCGCCCTGTGGAACGCCCTCCCACCAGATGCCAAATAGATAAACAACTACCTGACATTCAGAAGACATCTGAAGGCAGCCCTGTTCAGGGAAGTTTTTAATGTGTGACATGTTAATGTATTTTTAATCTTTGTTGGAAGCCGCCCAGAGTGGCTGGGGAAACCCAGCCAGATGGGCAGGGTGCAAATAAATTATTATTATTATTATTATTATTATTATTATTATTATTATTATTATCTCTCAAGACAGGTGGATGCCAACAATAACTTAGACAGCCTCGGTGTCCACAATAAACATACACGGAAGAACGGTGTTTGTTCCCCAGGTGCTTACAATCCAAATTTTGACAAGGGGATGAGAGAAACATCCAGGAGAGCAGTAGAAGGCAAGAGTGGCAGAACACCAAGACCACAGAGAAGCAAGGGAGATTGCAGCGTCCACTGTGAGTCATTTTGCTTCGCTTCTGTTCCCTCAGATTCCATGCAGAATACAAGCTGTCCTTCCCACAGATGACGAGAGCTGTAGCCTGGGACTAAGAACATGCCAATTATCACTTCCTACGGGAGATGCATTTGCGTTTCCATCTCTGCCACTGACTCAGCAAGATGTTGGGCAACTCTCTTGATCTCCATTTCCTCATTTAACCTAATAGGGGTAATCATAATGACCTGATGCCGGTAAAAAAGGACTTTGAAACATACCACAGACGTGCGCCATTCTGAACACAACACATTACTCAGCCTTCCCCGAATCGTCCCCAACTTGAGGGGTTCCCAGAGATTGTTAGCTTACCAAGGCAGTTCCTGATGGACAACGCAAGAACGAGGAAAGCGAGAGGAAAGGCAAAGCATCAGCGTGGTACTGGAAAAGATAAATTGTAGGAAAGTGGCACAAAATGCCAAATGTGCTTTTGTGAAGTCCTTCAGGGCCACAAAGATAATTTACCTAATAAGGCAACATCTCTTTAAAAAGAAACAAACCCAGAAGTTTTGTCCCAGCTTCCCCCTTGAAGCAAGACCTGCACATTTTATACTCTGCAGCTGTGGAAATTAGGTGGGCCCAATTGGGGTGGGGGGTGGATGGCAGGGGGATGTGGGGGTGCACAGGCAATCGGAAGCTTTATTAACGCTGGGGAAATTCCAAAAAAGCTGTCGAGTCCAGATGAGCCAACTGAAATAGGTGCATGCAACATTGTCCCCTACAATTGGAAGGCAAAATGAAGCCCCTGGATTGGACAGGCTGGGTATTTGTCAATTTAGGAAGACTGAGAGGATGCTTAATCACAAAGCTCTTATATGCAGTAAAGGTAAAGGGGTAAAGGGACCCCTGACCATTAGGTCCAGTCGTGGCCGACTCTGGGGTTGCGGTGCTCATCTTGCTTTATTGGCTGAGGGAGCCGGCGTACAGCTTCCGGGTCATGTGGCCAGCATGACTAAGCCACTTCTGGCGAACCAGAGCAGCACACGGAAACGCCGTTTACCTTCCCACCAGAGCGGTACCTATTTATCTACTTGCACTTTGACATGCTTTCGAACTGCTAGGTTGGCAGGAGCAGGGGAGCTCACCCCGTTGTGGGGATTCGAACTGCCAACCTTCTGATCAGCAAGTCCTAGGCTCTGTGGTTTAACCCACAGCACCACCCGCGTCCCTTCTTATGAGCAGAGTACACAATAAAATTATTGATAAAGCAGATTTTTAATCCCCCAAAACTGAAAAATGCACACACCTAAGATAATTATCAATAAAAACATAGATAATACTTTAAAAGCGAACATAAATAACTAAATTTTATGGCTGTGTAGTCTTGCTGAAATGAAAAAGGTTTCTTGCAAGCAAACAAGGCAGCGAGGGTGCCTCTGCCTTGTGTCAACAGCTGACGCCACACTGAAAGATCAGCTCCTAGAAAATGGGAAACATTATGAAGAGTAAATAATAGGAGCACAGCCTCCTAACCTTGTCTAGGCAAGGCAGTATACGTATTCTGCAACACCAGCCGCAATCTGCACTACAGACTGAAAGCAATGTCATGCCCCTTTAACCAGGGGTGCCTTTCGCCAAGGGATCCTGGAAACTGTGGTTTGTTTAAGGGTGCTGAGAGTTTTGAGGAGACCTCAACTCCCCTCACAGAGCTACCATTTCCAGAGTTCCATGGGGTGTTAAATCACTCTGCAAACTGTAGCTCAGGGAGGTGAATCCAGGTCTCCTAATAACTCTCAGCACCCTGAAAAAACTACAGTTCCCATTATTCCTTGGGGGAGGCCACAAGTGTTCAAAGTGGTATGGCATCCTTCAAACCTTAAGTGTAGATGGAGCCCCCAGTCTCTTAGCACCTCAAGTCCAGCTCCAGCTCCAACTGAGCTAGGAGATTCTGGGCTGGAGAACAAACACTACAGATCAGCCCGCTCACACCAGAGACGTTTGGCAGTAGGCACACTCTGAGTAAACTCTGACTTTTAAAGTCACTTTTAAAGTCATTTCTCCATGAAATGCACAGATGAGAGAGAGAAACTTGAGAGACGCAACTCCCCTCTTCTCCTACAATATCACTTGAAAACTAATAGTAGTCAGCATTTGCAAGAGTTAGATTCATGGGACCTTTCTATCGCTGAATGAAGAAGCAATTAACCAATGGATTCTTTCAAAACACGCACACAGAAACATAGATTCTGAAGCAAGGAACGGCTAAGGGAGCTGGGCATGTTTAGCCTGGAGAAGAGGAGGTTAAGGGGTGATAGGATAGCCATGTTCAAATATATAAAAGGATGTCACATAGAGGAGGGAGAAAGGTTGTTTTCTGCTGCTCCAGAGAAGCGGACACGGAGCAATGGATCCAAACTACAAGAAAGAAGATTCCACCTAAACATTAGGAAGAACTTCCTGACAGTAAGAGCTGTTCGACAGTGGAATTTGCTGCCAAGGAGTGTGGTGGAGTCTCCTACTTTGGAGGTCTTTAAGCAGAGGCTTGACAACCATATGTCAGGAGTGCTCTGATGGTGTTTCCTGCTAGGCAGGGGGTTGGACTCGATGGCCCTTGTGGTCTCTTCCAACTCTATGATTCTATGAAATCGAATCTGTAGGGCAAGGCATGAGCAGTGGAGAAGTCCAGGGTGTTTCAGCAGCCTCCCAATCCCTCTGTTTCCCATTGAAAGGAAACTGAAAAGGGGTCAGCAAGGTTTATCTCGCCTGGGCCAGTTCACTCCAGCGGAGACCCCTCTGAGGGCTGGATAGCTCACACGCCTGCAATTTTCAGTGTCTGCGTCTGTGCAGATGCAATTTCCAGCGCCGCAGAAGTGAGTCCCCGTACCAGTTTAGCGCAGCACGGGGGGACCCGCCGAGCGGGCAGCTAGGTTCGGGAGTGGCTCGTGGGCTGGTTAAATGACCCCTGTGGGCTACTTACTGACCCCTGCCCTACAAGGAAGGTAACTACCGGTTAATTGTACCTGTTTCTCTTCAGTGCACCAATTGATTGACTTCCTTTACAAGAGATTATGCTTTCCCCAAAACACAGATGAGGCACACATCAATAGAGCAGAGAAAAAAGATTATTTCCCCACCAGTTATCCCTGAGGCAAATAAAAGGTTTATGTAGCACAAATCATTACTAATAAATGCAAGACTGAAAAGGTATGGCCCATATGAATAAGAATGAACACCACCAGGACATCAATGGAGAGAGATAAAGGTCAGGAAATGACAGCCACTTGTGGGGACCATAATCTGCTAAAGGCACAAGCAGTCACTGGTCCCATTCATTTCAATGGGAGGGTGAGATCACTGGAATCAATGGGACCCCTTGCTCAGTTTTGGTTGGATCATGTTTTGTGGTCTACACTGCTAAGATTTTTGAGTGTTTCTTTAATGGAGGAAGGGAATGGACTGCGAATGGCCATGGAAAAAGAAAATGTGAGAAGATTCCTATCCCCTTGCTCTTTCATTCAGCCAATGGGAAGGGGGGTGGCAAAGTGGGGGTGCTGCAAAGGGCTTTTGGGGTATCAGGTGGGGAGGGGGGACAGGAAAAACTGCCTGTGGGATATCTCGTGGTTTAATCATGGTGAGCTTAATAAACTATGGTTTAATAAAGTTAAATTATGGTTAAACTTTGGCTTAGGGAGGTGTGTGAACCAAGCCAGAGACTCCTCTGTAGTTGAATAACACCCTCTCCTTGTGATCTCAAAGCCCAAGCCACAGAAACTTTGGAAAGCTGGAGCAACGAAGAGTCTTGCAAAAGTAAAGGTAAAGGTAAAGGACACCTGGACAGTCAAAGGCGACTATGGGGTTGCGCCGCTCATCTCGCTTTCAGGCCGAGAGAGCTGGCGTTTGTCCACAGACAGCTTTCCAGGTCATGTGGCCACTTCTGGTGCAACACAACACTGTGAAGGAAACCAGAGCGCACGGAAACACCATTTACCTTCCCGCCACAGTGGTACCTATTTACCTACTTTTACTGGTGTGCTTTCGAACTGCTAGGTTGGCAGGAGGCTGGTCAGAGCAACATGAGCTCACTCTATCGCAGGGATTCAAACCGCCAACCTTCCGATCGGCAAGCCCAAGAGGCTCAGTGGTTTAGACCACAGCGCCACCCACATCTTGAGACTAACACATTTATTGCAGCATTGTTGTGCACTACAACTTTCACCTGGAGATTCGTACTGTGAGTTTTGATTGACTGATTGAACCCACATATTAGTCAATACGATTCGTAGAATCATATAACAGGAATGGCAGAGTTGGAAGGCTATTCATTAGGGTCATCTAACACAACCCCCTGCAATGCGGAATTCTTTCCTAAAACATCAATGATCTTAAAGCAAGCACTGCCTCCTGGATGAATACAATTGCCACTGGTCATACATTGAATACTTAAATGCAATTAACTTTTATTCTTAAAAATCTGCTGCCTGTTTTTAAATTGGCTTAAGCTTACAACACTCATAACTAATTTATCTCATCATTCCAAGACACTGCAAAGCAGTTCCAAGCTGCTGAGGCAATCCCATTCCTGCCTTATCCCAGCAGGCTCCCCACAGCCTGTGTCTGTGATGATGTGGGCTCCTAAAGTCCAAAACCATGGCATGTCTGGCAGATAACATTTAAAACTGGTCATTAGAGTGTGGGTGGAAAGAGACATGACTGTCTATGCTGACTGACAAGCCAACTGGAAGCAGAAATGTATAGGCTACAAAAACTACTGTGTAGACTCCCTGTGGGTGAGATTAGGAGGTCTAAGCCTAAAAGCAAATGTTTGGGGTCATCATCTTAAGACAAGCACTGGCACAATGCTCCAGCTATAGATTACAGATTCAGCGCTCTAGAGCAGGCTTCCTCAACCTCGGCCCTCCAGATGTTTTGAGACTACAATTCCCATCATCCCTGACCACTGGTCCTGCTAGCTAGGGATCATGGGAGTTGTAGGCCGAAAACATCTGGAGGGCTGAGGTTGAGGAAGCCTGCTCTAGGGTGAATGTCTTCTCCTCATATTCTAACCCTCAAGAACACCCTAAAACAGAAATCTAGTCCCTGGTCATCCTGGCTTTCAAAACCATTAACGTACAAATGTATGTCAACATTTAAAAGAAACAGAAAAGAAACCCAGCCATACAGTATAATTACAGCCATCACAACAACCCCTGGCAGCAAGTTCCGCAGGTTAACTATCTCTTACCAAAGACAACAAACTTCCTGGTGCCCAGAGCAACACTCATTTGCATTTACCCACAGCTATGCTAAACTCAAGCAGCAATTTCCCATCTCCCCATGGAACAAGGAATACTGAGCAGAGAGATATCTTCCTCAAAGTCTGGGGGTTGGCCATGCCTAATTCTCCCTCGGTTCTGCAAAATGGGAGAAAAACCTGTCTGCCTTCTTTGAGGCAACCCATTCACTCATACAGTCCCCTCAGGGGCTTTGGAAAGATGGGGTAAGCCAAGTTCTTGCTGTTGCCCTCAAGATGTAATTGGACTACAACTTCAATCCAGCCCATGGACAGTCTGGGAATCATCGTGTTTTTACATGAGTAGAAGGTTTCCTTTTATTTAAAATGCATCTCTGGGTTATTTGTGGGGCCTGCCTGGTGTTTTTAGATGAGTAGAATGTGTGCTTTTATGTAAAATGCATCTCTGGGTTATTTGTGGAGCATAGGAATTCGTTCATATATTTTTTCCTCCAACATATAGTCCGCTCCCTCCCCACATGGTCTGAGGGACGGTGGACCTGCCCTTGGCTGAAAAAAAGGTTGCTGACCCCTGGTTTATGCAGAAGGGACAGCAGAGGAGGCCTCTGTAAAACCCACGTTCTGGCCAGCACTGGCTTTAGAATCAGCATTACAAACCTGATCGAGACAAGAGTCGCCATGGGACTTTGGGTTTCAAACCACCTCGAAGCGCCAGTTGCCCTAATGACGGAAATACAGCGAAGGATGCCTGCCGCCTCTCAGCCAAGACATACAGTGGTACCTCGGGTTAAGTACCGTATTTTTCGCTCTATAGGACGCACTTTCCCCCCTTCAAAAATGAAGGGGAAATGTGTGTGCGTCCTATGGAGCGAAGACACCATAGCCCCGTGACCCTCTCCCAGCTGGAGAGGTGACACGCAGCTATGGCAGGAGCCTCTATAGCAGCGCGTCACCTCCCCAGCCGGGAGAGCGCGCGCGGGGCTAAAGCAGCCCCCCCCCCGCGACTCTCTCCCGGCTGGAGAGGTGAAGCGCCGCTATGGCAGGAGCCTCTCCGCTGCGCCTTTCCGCTGCTCCCTGACCTGCTCTTTGGGGCTGGTGGGGGGCTTCCCCCCCCGCCAGCCCCAAAGAACAGGTCGAAAGGAACCTGAAGCCTGGAGAGCGAGAGGGGTCAGTGCACACCGACCCCTCTCGCTCTCCAGGCTTCCAAGGTAGCCGCCTGAACGCACCTTAAACGGCACCTTGTTTTAGTGCGGGAAAACAAGAGGGGGGAAGTTCTCCCCCTCTCTGTGCAGCGCCTCCTGCTGCTTCACTGAAGGGGCGCTGGGCAGAGAGGGGGAGATATTTTTTTTCTTGTTCTCCCCCCTCTAAAACAAAGTGCGTCCTATTGTCCGGTGCGTCCTATGGTGCGAAAAATACGGTACTTAATTCGTTCTGGAGGTCCGTTCTTAACCTGAAACTGTTCTTAACCTGAAGCACCACTTTAGCTAATGGGGCCTCCTGCTGATGCCACGCCGCCAGAGCACGATTTCTGTTCTCATCCTGAAGCAAAGTTCTTAACCCGAGGCACTATTTCTGGGTTAGCAGAGTCTGTGACCTGAAGCGTATTTAACCTGAAGTGTATGTAACCCGAGGTACCACTGTACTGCCAAGCTGCAGGATCGCTTCCCGTAAAGGAAAGAGGGCTGACTCAGTCCACTCAAAGGCAGAATCAAGTCACCATGCTTACAATTTCCTCTCACCACCTCAAAGGGATGGAAATGTTCTTCACTTCCTGCCCTGACCCAGCATAGCAGCAATGAAGTGGACCTTTTTGATCAGCCGACACACTCCACCCCAGAGATGGCGAAACTTCCACGGCTGCAAAGTGGTTCAGACAGTCCTAATTGTGGCAATCAAATAACAAAGTGATTGGCAACACATTTCTGGAGGACACACAGACCTATTAAGCATCGGTAGGCAAACTAAGGCCCGGGGGCCGGATCCAGCCCAACTGCTTTCCAAATCTGGCCCGCAGACAGTGTGTTTTTACATAAGTAGAATGTGTCCTTTTATTTAAAATGCATCTCTGGGTTATTTGTGGGGCATAGGAATTCGTTCATTTTTTTCTCCAAAATATAGTCCGACCCCCCACAAGGTCTGAGGGACAGTGGACTGGCCCCCTGCTGAAAAAGTTTGCTGACCCCTGCTATTAGGCCATAAAGCAAGGAGCCTCAAGATTTGAGGCCACACCAGGCCATCTGTTAATTTAGAGAATAATGGAAGAGGTAACTGATAATGTAGCCATATATCAGCAGCCAGATGCCCAAATTCCTCCGCCATGTTTTGGACAGATGCATTCCTCCTTTGGGGAAACAAAACCTGTAGGATGGAAGAGGGGAAATGCAAGAAAACTATACCCACTTACATAGAAATGAAAAAGAGAAAGGACATACTCTTCCAACATATTCCTATAGAGCAGGGCAGCAGAACCTGATGCCTCATTGCATGCAGGGTGAAAAACAGCTAACTATACTTTATGGCAAGGGACACGGGTAGCACTGTGGGTTAAACCACAGAGCCTAGGACTTGCCGATCAGAAGGTTGGCGGTTCGAATCCCCGCGACGGAGTGACCTCCCGTTGCTCGGTCCCTGCTCCTGCCAACCTAGCAGTTCGAAAGCACGTCAAAGTGCAAGTAGATAAATAGGTATCGCTCCGGCAGGACGGTAAGCAGCGTTTCCGTGCGCTGCTCTGGTTCGCCAGAAGAGGCTTAGTCATGCTGGCCACATGACCCGGAAGCTGTACGCCGGCTCCCTCGGCCAATAAAGCGAGATGAGCGCTGCAACCCCAGAGTCAGTCACGACTGGACCTAATGGTCAGGGGTCCCTTTACCTTTTATACTTTATGGCATTCGCCCAAGAGGGCAGCCCCCATATTGTAGAATTAATTGCCACTACATGTTAGGCAAGTAGTGTTTTGTTTCGCCCCTGGAACATTTTCACTTGTGCAAGCCTGCCATGCCATGGGATCCAGTTTTAAGCTCTGATCCTTTTGCCTTTTTATGTTTCCATTTTTAAAAAATTTTGTACGCTGCTTTGAGAATATCCTGCCCTCTTGATATAGTGGTATAAGAATTTTGCATGTATAAATGAAATAAACGGGTAGCAAGGCCAGAAAAGGGGGCAGCAGAAATGGAGTATGTATTTTTCGCCCCATAGGGTGCACCGGCCCATAGGATGCACCTAGTTTTTGGGGGGGGAATAAAGAAAAAAAATTATTTCCCCCCCCCCAGGTGCGGGGCTGGGGCGGGGGAAGCCCGAGCTTCCCCCGACCCCAGTCCCCAGAACAAGCTGCTATCCGCAAGCCGTGGGAGAGCTGCGCGAAGCATGAAGCCTGGGGCGTGCTGAGCTCAGCGCGCCCCAAGCTTCTGGGTGCAGGCAAGCTCTCCGCTAGCTGTGGGACAGCTGCGCGACTTCGCGCAGCTCTCCCACGGCTAGCGGATAGCTTCCTGAAGCCTGGAGAGCAGAGGGGTCGGTGCGCACCGACCCCTCTCGCTCTCCAGGCTTCAGCGAAAGCCTGCATTCGCCCCATAGGACGCACACACTTTTCCCCTTCATTTTTGGAGGGGGAAAAGTGTGTCCTTTAGGGCGAAAAATACGGTAATCTGCAATGGAGTAATCTCAGCTAAAGCATCCCTGATAAATAGCCATTCAACCTCTGCTTATTAACCTCCAAGGAAGGAGAGTCCACCACTTCCCGAGGGAGACTGTTCCACCGTCTAACAGCTCTTACTGTCAGAAAGTTCTTTCTGATTTTGAGCCAGAAACTCCTTTATTGTAATTTGAAGCCAGTGGTTCGAGTCCTACCCACTGGAGCAGGAGAAAACAAGCTTGTTCCATCTTTCATGTGACAACCTTTTAAACAACCTTTAAAATGGTTGTTGCCCCCTTTTCTATTATATACTTTGTGGCAAAAAACAAACAAACACATAATTTGTTGTTGTTGTTTAGTCGTTTAGTCGTGTCTGACTCTTCATGACCCCATGGACCAGAGCACGCCAGGCATGTAATAATAATAATAATAATAATAATAATAATAATAATAATAATAATAATAATAATAATAATTTATACCCCGCCCTTCCCGGTTCAGAAAAGCAGGCTCAGGGCGGCTAACAACAAATTAAAACACTTAATTGTAAAAGCAGCATAAAATACAGTATAAAAACATGAATAACAATAAAATTCAAAGTTCAGAAATCAATTTGGGGGAAAGCCATCTAATAAGCATTAGATAATCCCCAGGGCTAGCTGGCTGAATTGGTCCTACTTGGCCAGCAAGGAGGCCAGGGGAGAATTAGCTGTGGGGTCTCAGAGCAGGTGATCTTCATAAAAAGGGGAGGGGGAGGGAAGAGAAGGGAAATAAAAGATCAGGCTGAATTCAAATTAAAGGCCAGGCGGAATAGCTCTGTCTTACAGGCCCGATGGAAGGAGGTTAAATCCTGAAGGGCCCTAGTCTCATGGGACAGAGCATTCCACCAGGTCGGAGCCATCACTGAAAAGGCCCTGGACCTGGCGGAGGATAGTCTGACTTCCTCAGGGCCTGGGACCTCTAAACTATGGTTATTCATGGACCTTAAGGTCCTCTGCGGGGCATACCAGGAGAGGCGGTCCCGTAAACAATAATAACATAATCCTTTTGTTGCCCCTCTACCACCTTGACCCCACAATGCCATTTATTCACCCAAAGCATAAGCTCGATATCAGGTATGCTGCTCAGATGTGAAGTTTCTAAGAGTGGGTGCTGCGGCAAGAGAAAGAAAGCTACAGCACCTTGTTCTGTGTAGGACCCTAATCAAATTGCAGCTGGCAGAGGGAGGAGATATGTCTGTACTGGGGCAAACGTGTGTCTTGATTCGCTGTCTCTCTGGGTGGAAGCAGGCATTAGTCAAGGAAAGCCGAAAATAGCAGGGCGGAGACATTGTCGCTCAAATGCAAAGGTGTCATCATATCACCTTGAAGTCTCGAACAGGGAATCCACAACCGTCTCCAGGCACAGGGTGGGAATGTCCTTGGAAACAGGCCTGCTTGCCATTTTAAAATGGGCGTTGTAGCTCCTGTATAAATGGAGAGTTTCTGAACCTCTGATAAAAGTTCACCACACTTCACAGATGTTACAGATAAAGGACAGGAAGAGTTGGGAAAGATGCGTCCGAGAGCAAGTGGTTTTTGACCGGCAAAGTACAATGGCTCCGCCTGCAACGTTCAAACACACGTTCATTGTCCCAAGAGGAAAAGGCTCTCTTTCATCCACAATGAATAATCTATCCCATTTCTTTTATTGGTAGATCCTTGTTGTGCAAAGCCAGGGGGTGTGTGTCAAAATGCATAATGATAAATGACTGAAACTTGGCTGCTTCACTGCAGTCGTGACTGCTTTAAACCAAGTTGACAAGAATTTAAAAGCCAAAATATATATGTATTCGAATCTTGGAAATAGAGTCAATAGGAGTATAGCATCAATAGGAGTATAGCATCTAGATCAAGGGAAGTAATAGTGCCACTGTATTCTGCTCTGGTCAGACCTCACCTGGAGTACTGTGTCCAGTTCTGGGCACCACAGTTCAAGAAGGACACTGACAAACTGGAACGTGTCCAGAGGAGGGCAACCAAAATGGTCAAAGGCCTGGAAACGATGCCTTATGAGGAACGGCTAAGGGAGCTGGGCATGTTTAGCCTGGAGAAGAGGAGGTTAAGGGGTGATATGATAGCCATGTTCAAATATATAAAAGGATGTCACATAGAGGAGGGAGAAAGGTTGTTTTCTGCTGCTCCAGAGAAGCGGACACGGAGCAATGGATCCAAACTACAAGAAAGAAGATTCCACCTAAACATTAGGAAGAACTTCCTGACAGTAAGAGCTGTCTGACAGTGGAATTTGCTGCCAAGGAGTGTGGTGGAGTCTCCTACTTTGGAGGTCTTTAAGCAGAGGCTTGACAACCATATGTCAGGAGTGCTCTGATGGTGTTTCCTGCTTGGCAGGGGGTTGGACTCGATGGCCCTTGTGGTCTCTTCCAATTCTATGATTCTATGATTCTATAATTCTATGAGTCGAATCCATAAGAAAAGTATATATGGGTGGAAAGTATTCTGTGCACATATCCAAACCTAAGAATGGCAGGGTATGAAGTGGAGATGTAGCCTTAAGGAACTGTGTGAGGCTGTCCTGGGCACACAGGGTGCGTCAATGTTGCACACAGAACATACCATATTTTTCGCTCTATAAGACGCACCAGACCACAAGACGCACCTAGATTTTGGAGCAGGAAAACAAGAAAAAAAATATTCTGAATCTCAGAAGCCAGAACAGCAAGAGGGATCGCTGTGCAGCGAAAGCAGCAATCCCTCTTGCTCTTCTGGCTTCTGGGATAGCTGCGCAGCCTGCATTCGCTCCATAAGACGCACACACATTTCCCCTTACTTTTTAGGAGGGAAAAAGTGAGTCTTTTAGAGCAAAGAATACAATATTCCCTGGCTGCACAATTCATAGCCATCGTGGTTGCTTCCATTTTGAAACACAACATACATGAAAAGAGTAAAAACCTATGCATCTGCACTGGAAATATACTCCAAACTATAATCCCAGGTGGCAGCAGCAAGTAAGAATTTCATGGGAATTCTAAAAAAGGTTTTTTTTTAATCCCAAGAGTGCATAAAACTGCTAGCTGCAGCATACCAGAAAAACACATAACTAATCATGAAGCAGGGAACCGAAGGCTATGAGATTGCACAGATAAAAAGTAATGTGGTTGCAGTGCAGCCTTGTAAAAAGAAACAGCCTGGATACAACGTTTTTAATGGCATGTGTTTTAATTGCAGCATCGGTCCAAGACGGAGTCGTTTTGCACAGAGTTAAGTGTGGTACAAGTCGAATTGATTAAAATTAATGAACTGAATCAGGACTTTCATCTTAGAAGCATAAGTAGACTGATTTATATGAGAGTACCGTGGTTCAAGGGAAGACTTCTAGGCCACAAGGCAGAGAGGTTGATTGTGGTTTATGTAAACCACAAATAAAGACCCAACGACAGAACCAAGGCAGCAGCTGTACCAGTACAGATGGAACTGGGAATATAGTATGGATGGCTACTGTCAATGCAGGAAGAGAACAGCACCGTCAAACAGAGCAGGAAAGGGAACCATTAGGAATAATTATTTGCACGACTGGGATGGAAATCTGGTGGAAGTTTGCCAACTCAGCTTAAATTTGGTTTGAAATGTGTATTCATCCAATCTTCCATCTTAAGATTTTGCCTTATACCGAATCATTGAGCCACCTAGCTCAGAATTGTCGACCCCCTTAAATAACCTTTAAGGTCAGCCTGAGGAGAGGTGCACAACATGGCGAAAGCTAACGCATTTATTGAAACAAAAACTTCCGTGTGCCAAAGCCCATTTTGTTAGGGAGAGGTTTAGCGCACACAGTATGGGCAGAACTGAACACAGCAGGCCACTACACGAACTGGCCCTCATAGGCTAGGTAAATGGGGCACTGGAAAAGATGGGGGCCACCCTGCTGATCCCTACACCAGCCAGAAACACAAGGTGGCATACAGAAGTAATAATCCTCTAGTCCTGGAGTCTTCCCAGGCCTCCTTAGAGGGCCTGCACCACCTGGTTCAAGCATTCTGCAGAGTCCAACAGTAAAACTTTTTTCTGGACTATAGCAATTCAGGCCTCTGGTGAGCGTCCTAGTTCCCCTTTAGAAAATACAGTGGTGCCCTGCAAGACGAATGCCTCGCAAGACGGAAAACTCGCTAGACGAAAGAGTTTTCCGTTTTGGAGGTGCTTCGCAAAACGAATGTCCTATGGGCTTGCTTCGCAAGACGAAAATGTCTTGCGAGTTCCTGCGGGGTTTTTTCCTCCCCCCCCTTTTTCTAAGCCGCTAAGCCACTTATCAGCTGATCCGATAAGCTGATAAGCCGCTAATAGCCGCTAATCCTCTAATCTGTCAATGGGCTTGCTTCGCAAGACAAAAAAACGGCTAGACGAGGAGAATCACAGAACGGATTCTTTTCGTCTTGCGAGGCACCCCTGTATGATCTATTCAGCCTGCATATAGTAAACATCACATAAGGAGGCAGCCTTATGTGAAGAGAGTAATAGTAATTTATTATTTGTACCACACCCATCTGGCTGGGTTTCCCCTGGGTGGCTTCCAACAAAGATTAAAAATACATTAAAATGTCACACATTCAAAACTTCCCTGAACAGGGCTGCCTTCAGATGTCTTCTAAATGTCAGGTAGTTGTTTATCTCTTTGACATCTGATGGGAGGGCGTTCCACAGGGCAGGTGCCACTACCAAGAAGGCCCTCTGCCTGGTTCTCTGTAGCTTAGCTTCTCGCAGTGAGGGAACCACCAGAAGGCCCTCGGCGCTGGACCTCAGTGTCTGGGCTGAACAATGGGGGTGGAGACGCTCCTTCAGGTATACTGGACCAAGGCCATTTAGGGCTTTAAAGGTCAGCACCAACACTTTGAATTGTGCTCAGAAACGTACTGGGAGCCAATGCCGGTCTTTCAGGACCGGTGTTATATGGTCTCGGCGGCCGCTCCCAGTCACCAGTCTAGCTGCCGCATTCTGGATTAATTGTAGTTTCCGGGTCACCTTCAAAGGTAACCCCCACGTGTGTGTGTGTGTGTGTGTTAAACATCAAATGTCCTAATCTGCAGCCTGAAATTCAATTCAGGAAGTCCATTCCCATTTGATAGGGGTGAATGCGCAAACTGGCCCTAAATAATCAGTGTTCTAGACAACGTGAATCTTCTGCCTGCTTTAATCAAACAAGAAGAACAGGTTGCTCCTAGAAGACCTTTTTTTATTTACTACGTGTTAACAGTGGATGACCTATCATCTAACCTGTAAGGTTAGAACAGCTGATCTAACTTCTACCGTCACTGTAAACATTTCACAAACTTCCAGATAGGTGTTTTTTGGGCAAGAGTTGACGCATCTGTCTTATGACAGTAGTTAATCACTTTAGACAGAGCAAGAAAAATCCCAAATAAAATGTGGGTTGTCTTTTTTTGTGATAGCCTAAAGCAACAATAATACGTTTCATGCAACTATGTATATGACTTTGCAGTAGATGTGATCATATCGCCTTTAATTTTCATACGGGAAGGGATTGAACAAGAAGTCACACCAAACAATTAATTTCATTCAACAGTCTGAGGAAGGAGCCCCCTTTAAAAATGGGAGGGGGTAATTCTGTTTAGCCTTACATGATTATTTTCAACCTTCATCCTTCTACTGCCTTCTTTGGGGGGGGGGCTATAATCTCCCATTTGCTTTTAGTCTGGAATCTCTGCTAGCTCACATTAGCAGAGATAAGGGAATAGCCCAGCCCCAAGACAGAATCCTGCACCTCTCACTTTTAGAATTTGTGCATAACAATAGCAAACTTTAGCCCCTGGTCTCTCACTCCTGACCAGAGAAGTCAACTGCTTTTCTCCAAAGCATATGCCATATTTTTTTATCTCAGTAACGCATGGTATGTCAATATTTTCTCCATACAGAAATCAGGGTGGTGGAGGGGAAACTGAGGCTGAGACACAGCGGCTTGCCTGAGATCAGCGAGTGAGATCATATCAGGGAAGAGATTTGAATTCAAGATCTGATCACATTCATTCAGTTCACAAGCTGCCCAATAACAATATCTCTCTGGGCATTGTACAAGACAATTGGGCCCCATCTGCAATATACATTAAAGGCAGGATCATGCCACTTTAAACAGCACGGCTGAAGAATCAATCCCTCTTCACAGGGAACCCTGGGAGTTGTAGCTGTGCGAGTTGAATAGGGGTCTTCTAACAACGCTTAGGATCCTGAACAAACTACAGTTCCCGTGAAAAACGGTAGGATCCTACTTTAAATGTATAGGGCATATAGGGCATTAGATCCAAAAGTTTCAAGATATGAACAGATACCACGGTTTCAATCAAATGACACACAGAAGCCAAAATGGTTTGCACACTAACATAGACAGAAATGCACACCCCTTCCGTAGATCACTATCTTGCACCTTGGCTACCGATTCGCTAGAGAACCTGCAAGCATCAACTGTCTCCTGATACATGCTGAATCCAGACAGGAGTTTCAGTACAAGAGGAAAAGGATTGTGGCGAAGACACCTTGATATGATATGACAAGAGACACAATAGACTGCAAACCGCAAAGCCAAAGGTACTCACTTACTAAAACACGAATACGAACCACCCAACTAGCTTAAGGAAAGGAATGGCAGTCAAAAACAGGAATAGTACAGCAGGAACAATCCAGTGTTGCACATTAAATTAATGAAGTCATAACTCAAAGAGAATATATGATGCAGTTTAACCCTATCCTGTAGAAATAATCACACGGCAACTATAAAAGTTCTAAGTCCATTGATATATCTGCTTCTTTCTTTGCCAAGTAAGATTGCCTTCCAATAAACATGGTTTTAACAATGAGTCCGTAAGTGACTGTGGAGGCCAATTCTGGATCCACACGTCTTTCCACAGTGGGGACATTGGTTTCCGGGCAGGAGTTGTGTGGATTTGCCAAGCGTGCCTTCCTCTTAGCACATTTCTCCCTTGCGTCCTGAGTTCGAGTGTCTTCAAAGCCCATGACACCTTTGGTAAAGGCTGTTCTCCAATTGGGGCCCTCGCAGGCCAGTGTTTCCCAGTTGTCAGTGCTTATACTACAATTTTAAAAATATGCCTTGAGACAGTCTTTAAACCTCTTTTGTTGACCGCCAGCATTACGTTTTCCATTTTAATATAGCTATGGTATATCTGGCTATATAAGAGGCAAAGACCAACTGGTGCATGTCCAATCGATTGCACATATCGTCTCGAGCCTGGAAATGACTTTTAAAACAGCAAAAATGACCCTAAGAGAGCTCAGAAAAGATGGAAGTTGTGCTTAGCAATCCCACGAACCTTTGCAAGTGCAACCCCAGGAGCCCCGGCACTAACTGTTGTGCCACTGGTTTCCTAAACCGGCTTTTATGGGGTTTCCAGAGCTTTAGTGAGTGTTCACAGGCTTCTCCGATGGTGTTTCAAATATATGTGATTTCATGTAAATGTACAGTGCCCCGAAACATAACCCCCACATAAACTGGGAGTTGCCTGATATGTTGGAATGAATTAAATTAGCTACGTTTGTTATGAGGTGTCGTCATTAGGTTTAAATTGCAGTTGCGCATATGGATAATGCTAATAATAAATACGTGTACATGTTGAAAGCTCTCCTGCTCTAGCCATACTGAATCACACCAAAGCAGAACAAGGACACAGCAACACAACACAACACAACACAAGAAGCACGGCAAAGAAGCTGCAGGGAAGGAACACAAGACTGGAGACTATCCATGGGGATCGTGGCCAATGGCCAGTGCTTGATCATAAATAAGCACGCATGTGCTTTCCCCCCCCCCCCCAAGGAACTCTTGGTTGCCTGCAGCTTCCTGAGACAAATACCTATATCTTTAGATGCAGAAATGTTATACAAGCAGCTCAGGAGAATCGTTTGTGGAAAGCAGGGTGGATAAAAATCAATGATTTTTTTTTAATTAAAAAACAACAACGGATTTTTTTTAAATTTAAAACATTTTATGTTTTTGTTTTTAAATCAGATTTTTAAAATAAAATGCTTTTGGAGGAAAAATCTTTCTAAAGATAGCTTTCTATTTAAGTTGCATTGTAGTCCAAAGGCTATTCATCAGGAAATAAGGATTTGTTTTAAGTTTTTGATGTGTGCTAAAACTCAGCCTAAGTTTTTTTTTTATAAAAAAAACCACGTTTAACCACATCAGATAACAAACATGGATACGTATGCTATAATGTTATTTGCTTTAGTTAAATAAATTGTTTAAATTGTTATTAAGGAAATGATTATTTTTTTCCTTCCAATAAAGTACTGCTGCCGCCCGCTATTACCGGCGTGGCGCTGTGCAGCTGCCCACTTCTGGGTCGGAGGAGCACCAGAAATAGCTTGTGTGCATGCGCAAGTGTTATTCGCGCATGCGCGTTATTTGCACATGCACAGGTGTTATTTCCGGTGCACATCCGGGTCAGAGGAGGCCCATGCACATGCGCACAAGCTATTTCCGGTGTTCCTCCGACCCAGAAGTGCGCTGGAAATAGTGTGTATGGACACGCGCTCCCCCACCCTCCGGCCCGCCACGCGATCGCTGCTGGAGACACCGGCCCAGTTTGCTGACCCCTGACCTAGAAGGTAATTTCCAAATTCAGGTAGCTGCATTGCTTTCATTAACTCCTTGTTAGGGTTGCAGCTGCTTCCATTAATTTAACCTCCAAGTGTTGCATGTCAGTGTTTTCAGAGGTATTTTCAGAGTTCAAAAGAGTATTTTCAGAGGGAATAATTCTTTGGAATTGCACACCTACTATTTGGAAGCTGACAATGTAAAGGGTTTCTTAGACGGATAAAGATGCCCTGGAAAGATAAGGGTACAGCTCCAATGTAAAGAGAAAGAAGGTTCTTTTTATTATATGTGGTGGTCTTGTAGTAAGCTTAAAGCTTACTGGGAAATTATATATAATGAATTGAAAAAGATGTTTAAAATAACGTTTGTAAAAAACAACAACCCTGAAGCTTTCCTTTTGGGAATTATAGGGACAGAACGACCCAAACTGTATAGAAATTTATTCATGTATGCAACTACAGCGACAATAACGTTATCCAAAAATGAAAAGAAAAAGTCCCGGTGAAAGAAGAATGCATACAAAAACTTGTGGAATATGCAGAAATGGCGAAACTCACCGAAAAAATTAGAAATCAAGATAACAAACTTTCTATAAAAGAATGGAAATGGTTTGTTGAATATTTATGAATAAACTGTAAACAGATGAGAACATTGGCAGGATTATTGTAATAACCTGCATATTTATAAGAGCATACATATTTAAAGTAGATGAATAAATGAGTAAATGACCATATTTATTCACTCTATAGGACGCACTTTTCCCCCTCCAAAAATTAAGGGGAAATTCCTGGCTTCAGCGAAAGGAACCTGAAGCCTCCAGAGCACAGCGGGAACTCGCGCTGCACTCCGAAGGCTTCAGGGATAGCCGCCTGAAGCCTCCGGAACACAGCGGGAGATCCCACTGCGCTCCGCAGGCTTCGAGTTCCTTTTGCTGAAGCCGGGAGAGCAAGACTCTCCTGGCTTCAGCAGAGAGGGGAAGCTGCGCAGCGTCCTTTCAGCGAAGCGGGAGTAGAAATGGAAGGGGCTCCGTTTCTCCTGCCGCTTCGCTGAAGGGACGCTGAGCAGAGAGGGGGAGAATTTTTTTTTCTTGTTCTCCCCCTCTAAAACAAGGTGCGTCCTGTAGAGCGAAAACTATGGTAAGTTAAATTGGAATGTGCAGAAAGTTTTGTTTTACTTTAAATTAAGGAATCGCAGAAAGGAGGAAGAAAGTCGAGTTTTGAAATGTTAACATGATTGCAAAATCACTGAAATGTATAAAACTGAAAATCATAAATAAAATAATAATGAAGATTGGGGGGGAGATAAGGGCACAGCTCCATTTAATCAATGGATATGACCACACTTGCAACTTATGAACGGATTGCTTGTAGATAACGTAGACTTCGCGTGGAGAAATATAATGATATCCGGAATGTATTTATACAAAATACAATAGATTATAAATATATATGTATTTGGAAAATAATGAGACCTATGTATTAGATAAGTATATATGGAATTGGAATTGTTAACTCTTAAAATGTCATAACATACCTTTTGGGGGTTTTCCACTTTTTATTTTAATTGTATGTTGTTCAGTTAAACTTTTTATTATTAAAAAATGTTTTTATTAAAAAAAATTATTAAAATTTTATTATTTAAATAATAATTAAAAGAACTCCAACTCCCACCAGGCCCAACCAGCATGACCAAGAAGAAGAAGAGGAGTTTGGATTTGATACCCTGCTTTATCACTACCCGAAGGAGTCTCAAAGCGGCTAACATTCTCCTTTCCCTTCCTCCCCCACAACGAACACTCTGTGCGGTGAGTGGGGCTGAGAGACTTCAGAGAAGTGTGACTGGCCCAAGGTCACCCAGCAGCTGCATGTGAAGGAGTGGAGACGCGAACTCGGTTCCCCAGAATACAAGTCTACCGCTCTTAACCACTACACCACACTGCCTCCAAGCACTGGCCAAGCACAAGAGATGCTAGGAGTTGGAGTCCATCAACATCTTTAACTTTAACTTTATATTTGCTTCTAGTAATAGCACCAGCACTGGTACATGTTCACAGCTGCCTGGCGGCATTATAGCAGCTATTGCTGAAGGACCCAGTTGCCGTTAGTTGCACACAGGAACAGCAAGAGCGGTTCTGGGTTGCAGAGAAATGAACTGCAAGCCCTGGCAGGGCAGAAATAGCTCTGCTGGATCAAAGGTCTACCTGGCTCAGTGTCCTGTTTCCTACAGCAAGCCAGTCAGCCGCTTCCAGGAAGTCCACAAGCAGGACTTGAACCCGGAACCTTGGCGCTCCATGTAGCCCATGACACACTGGTCCTCCCTACGTTTAGTCTCACGCCCGTTGAAAGCCATGTAAGCTAGGCTAGCAGCCAGCAAGAGGCCTTGCGGTAGTTTTGATAACCTTCTGGTAATTAAACGCAGCATCCTCCCTATGCTTTCTGTAGAGATGTAAAAAGATACACAGAAACTGACATGACAATGGGAGGAGGAGGGAACACTGAAATACCTAAGCAGCTTATCTGCCACCAGGAGGAGAGCGGAATCAGCCCCAAGGAAAACAGAATCATAAGAGTTGGAAGAGACCACAAGGGCCATCGAGTCCAACCCCCTGCCAAACAGAAGTGCAACACAAAGTTCATGGGGACATATGCCCACAAGGGCAGAAATCTACACAACAGAGAGAGGTGTGGGGATACAGTTGTTGGCTCCCCCCCCCCAAAAAAAAAGGATTCCTAAGAGCAGACAGAGGAAGAGAGCATTTGCATAGGAAACTCGCTTGACAGGCAAGAAAGAAGCGTGTGACATCCTCTCTCTCTCTCTCTCTCTCTCTCTCTCTCTCTCAAACTCCCTGCCTTAGATATACAGTGGTGCCTCACAAGATGAAATTAATTCGTTCCGTGAGTTTTTTCGTCTAGTGAATTTCTCGTCTTGCGAAGCACGGTGTCGGGAAAGTTTTGGAAAAGCTTCAAAAATCACCAAAGTCTTCAAAAACCTCAAAAAAGGCTACCACATCGCGTTCTATGAGTTGCTCCTCGAAGTCTAGTTGCAACTGTATTAACGGTGTTAAGAAAAAGGAAACAAACTTGCAAGACGTTTTCGTCTTGCGAAGCAAGCCCATAAGGAAATTTGTCTTGCGAAGCAGCTCAAAAAACGCAAAACCCTTTCGTCTAGCGAGTTTTTCGTCTTGCGAGGCATTCGTCTTGCGGGGCACCACTGTAAAAGCACCCAAGCCCACAATACAGAATACAGTGGTACCTCGTGTTAAATACTTAATTCGTTCCGGAGGTCCGTACTTAACCTGAAACTGTTCTTAACCCGAAGCACCACTTTAGCTAATGGGGCCTCCTGCTGCTGCTGCACCGCCAGAGCACGATTTCTGTTCTCCTCCTGAAGCAAAGTTCTTAACCTGAAGCACTATTTCTGGGTTAACGGAGTCTGTAACCTGAAGCATATGTAACCTGAAGCGTATGTAACCCGAGGTACCACTGTAGTGGCAAGGCCAGGGTGACTGTGGGGACCCAGGACAGTTGCTTCCTCCATGTGTTTCAGGCCCTCTACTGATTATTTCTCAGGACCTTGGGCCCTCCAGATGTTCACAGAATTGTACAGTTGGAAGGGACCCTGAGGGTCATCCAGTCCAACCCCCTGAAATGTGGGAATATTTCATGCAATGTGGGTCTCAAACCCACAACCCTGAGATTAAGAGTCGCATTCTCTACCAACTGAGCTAGCCTGGGCAGTTGCTGAACAACAAGGGAGCAGGAAAGAGAGAAAGGGGAAAAGCTGGCCACATGTAGGGCCTCTTTCTGGTCATGTTCCTGCTTTGTCCTAACTGCTGGGGGAAGTGGAGGCACTCAATTCGTATTAAAAGGCTGCCTGCCCTCACCATTCGCTCTCCCTTGCTCCTCTCCAAAAGTGAATCTCGACTTCCCTCCCCACCGCCTACGGGTTTCTACTTTGCTTAAGTTTTAGCAAGCACGGCAAGAGTATTGTTAGCCCAGAAATGGAAACAAGAAGAAATTCCAACGAAAGAAGAATGGCAGTCGAAATTAATGGACTATGCAGAATTGGACAAAATGACAGGAAGAATTCGAAACCTGCGGGACCAGAGATTTACAGAAGATTGGAAGAAATATACAAATTAGTTGAAGAGCAACTGTAATCAACAAATTACGCTAGTAGGACTACAAGAAGTTTTGTAAGGAGAAATATACGAAGTGTTACAAAGTAGAAAAAGATAGAGATATTGGTTATGAGTTTGAAATGTAATAGGGAAGATAAGAAATGTATAACTGAGAGATTAGATTGGGAAATTTTCAGACAGGATTGATGGAAGTCAAAAATTTGAATAAGATGTAAAAGTATGGTTAATTACTGTTGAAAATGATATGTTTAAAAAAAACTAATAAAAAATGATATTTTTTAAAAAAGTTTTATCAAACACGTCAGGGGTAGAGAAGAGAGAAGCCTTGAATATTTTGGAAGAGCCGCGTCTCTCCAGTCAACGTTGCCAGTTCGATCCTGGGTGGGCGCAGAAGGGGAGAATCAGAAGTGAGCAGGGAGGCAGAAACGCTGGAAGGGGAAAAGCGCACCAGGAAGTCGGCGCTCTTGCGCACCGCGAGGTTTGCGCGAGCGCGCTGCAAGAGGCGCAAACCGATTCGAGGGCTACCTGCCCAAATAGGGGAGGCTTAAATGCAAATAAAAACGCAACGGAGTTCCCACGTCACAGGGAGAAGGGCCGGCGCCCCCAGGGTCCGCAGGGAGAGGGGCATCGGCAAGCGGCTTCTTTGCGTCTCAAAGTCCTCTCCAAGAACCATCACCGGGCAGCGCGCCTCTGAGCTCGTGCAGAGTGCCCTTCCTTCCCGCTCAGCCATCACCGACAGGTGTCCCACCACCCTTCCGGCAACCAAGTCGCCGTCCTTACCTTGGATGTCGTTGGCCAGCGCTTTCCAGGTGGGGGCGAAGTGGATGCAGTGGCCGCACCAAGACGCGTAAAACTCGACCACCCAGGCGCTGCTGGAGTTGAAGATGCTGCGCTCCAGGGTGACCGCCGAGAGCACCACCAGCGGGTCGTCGGGAGTGTAGAGGCCGACGCCGAGCGCCCCGGGCACGGGCGCCAGCAGCAGCAGCAGCCGGAAGGAGGAAGAGGCGAGCAAGGCGCCGGCAGCGGGCAGCCCCGGCCGGGCCCGGGAGAGCCGCTTGGGCATGGTGAGCAGCGAGACGCGACGAAGGGCACGATGCGGCGCACGGCCAGGAGCCCGTCCAGTGCCCAGTGCCCGCCGCCCCGCCGACAAGTCCGTCGGCCTCTCGCAGGAGGAGGAGCCGCGGGCGGAGCACGGCCAGCCAGCGCCGCCTCCGCGCCGCCCAAACGCCCGGAGAACCGCCCCGGCGCAGCGCACGTGCGGAAGCCCAGCGCGCACGGCCGGCCTCCGGCGCCGCCTCTCTCTCCGCGCCTGCGAGGCGAGACCGGGGCGAAGCGCGCGGAGAGAAATCCCATAGGCTAAAGCGGGCTGGCTCCCGCGTAAAGCGTGCGGGTGATCGGACTGGCGAGGGGAGGGGAAATGAAAGCGAGCTGGAGAAGAAACGAGAGAAAACGCAGAATACAGGGCCCCCTATTACTTATGGGGTTTTGAATTATGGTGCTGGAGGAGACTCTTGAGAGTCCCATGGACTGCAAGAAGATCAAACCTCTCCATTGTGAAGGAAATCAGCCCTGAGTGCTCACTGGAAGGACAGATCCTGAAGCTGAGGCTCCAAGACATTGGCCACCTCATGAGAAGAGAAGACTCCCTGGAAAAGACCCTGATGTTGGGAAAGATGGAGGGCACAAGGAGAAGGGGATGACAGAGGTCGAGGTGGTTGGACAGTGTTCTCGAAGCTACCAGCATGAGTTTGACCAAACTGCGGGAGGCAGTGGGAGACAGGAGTGCCTGGCGTGCTCTGGTTCATGGGGTCATGAAGAGTCGGACACGACTAAACAACAACAATTACTTATGGGACGGGTAGCTCCTGTGGTAGTGGAGGACATGTTAGGCTCCTTCTGGGGTCGTTTTTGTCCACCTTTGGTCCCCATCCTGCACTCAGCTCCTGTGGCTCCTAGGAGCTGGGAAACAGCTTCGATTGGCCAGATGAAGCAGGTGTAGGTAGCGATGGGTATTAAACCCAGCGTGAGATATGGACTTGCCCAGCATGCAAAGACAGATCCGGGCAGATTGAGTGCGCAAGACCAATAGAGGGTTCAACAGTAAAGAGGGCAGTTTCTGCACATGCTGTAGACCGTGCAGTGGTTCTCAACTTGTGGGTCCCCAGATGTTGCTGGACTACACCTCCCATCAACTCTGCCCTTGCTAGCTAGGGGTGATGGGAGTTGTAGTCCCAAAACATCTGGGGACCCACAGGTTGAGAAAGGCTGCTAGAGGGACGTGGGGGGGCAGGTGGGGCTCCTCCACCTGGGAAGCCTGTCCATCTAGGAGAAGAACAACTCTGATCGTAAACCTCTGCTGCCTTGCAGGATATCTGGAGAAGAAAAGGCTAAGGAGTAAACACAACACAAGTCTGGAGTGGAGTCCCTAAAATGGCTCAATGATGCCTTGTAGGCCTCCTTCCAGCAACTCCTGCAGCCAAGCTGGTGCCAGTCCTATTTGTTCTGCTTTCCTTTGGACCACATCAGCGAGGCCGAGAGGTCTTGTCGTCTGGGAAACCCAGGAGGACCTCCAATATGCTTTTTCACCAGGGGAGGTCACTTGGATGCTTCACCCCCAAAGGTGACCTGTCTCTTGAGACAGACAGATGCCAACAGCTTACTTTACTTTTCTTTTGCTATTTTGCAAGTCCTGTCCAGCTTTTTCTACAGTTTATCTGAGCTGCACCTGTGTAGTTAACTGATGCTGTTGCAGGCCAAACTATAGCCATCTCCTGGGCTTGCCTTACTGGTCCACAGCTCCAGAATAAAAACCAAGCGAATATAAAGTACATGTCTTTTGGTTGCAAGGGACAAAACACAGTCTGTTTGCTCTTCTTGCTCTCTTATCCCTCCCATGGGAATATACACAGGACAGGATCCAACTGCATAGTACAGGGGTCTGCAACCCGCGGCTCCGGAGCCGCATGTGGCTCTTTTACACTTTTGCTGCGGCTCCGGGGTGGATACTAGCGAGGGGAGGAGGCGCATTGTGCGCCCCGACACTCCCCACTGTGGCGGGCGCTGCACTGGCTGTGACGTCGCATGGGGGTGGTGGGTGCGTTAGTCACACACCGTCCCGATGTCATCTTCCCGCCCGCCCGCTACACTGTAAGGGGCATGTACGCTGGTCACTGCATTGAAAGGGGGCATGTACGCTGGTCACTGTTTTGAAGGGGAGTGAAGAACACACACAAAAAAAGGTAACTTGTTAATTTAACGTTTATTTCTATGAGGAGGAGTAATTCTGAGGGGTCAAACAAAGAAATAATAATAAAAGTGACAAAAAAGTTGTTTTTATAATGACGAGTTTTGCGGCTCCCAGTTTTTTTTTCTTCGGAAACGGGTCCAAGTGGCTCTTTTCGTCTTAAAGGTTGCAGACCCCTGGTATAGTACATCACAGTGCTTCCCTCTCCGCAGAGCATGGTGTACTTTTTGCCCCAGCAGTAGATTTATCCAGTACTTTCCTTATCTAACAGATGTAGGGAAACGTGGGCCCCCATATGTTACTGAACTACAACTCCCATCAGCCTTGGCCCTTGATTATTCTCTGTAGGGCTGGTGGGAGTTGTTGTTCAGCAACTGCCCAGGCTAGCTCAGTTGGTAGAGAATGCGACTCTTAATCTCAGGGTTGTGGGTTTGAGACTCACATTGCATGAAATATTCCCACATTGCACGGGGTTGGACTGGATGACCCTCAAGGTCCCTTCCAACTGTACAATTCTGTGAACATCTGGAGGGCCCAAGGTCCTGAGGAATAACCAGTAGAGGGCCTGAAACACATGGAGGAAGCAACTGCCCTGGGTCCCCACAATCACCCTTGGAATTATTCTGTATCGTAGGCTTGGGTACTTTTATACGGAAGGCAGGGAGTTAGAGAGAGAGAGAGGAGCTGCTTTCTGGGAAGTCACACCTGGTCTGAGAGCCGTCCTGTCTAGTCTCATAAGTGAGCAACGCTTCTTTCGTGCCTGTCAAGCGAGTTTCCTGTGCAGATACTCTCTTCCTCTTTCTTCCAGAGGAGCGCCAGGGCCAGGGCTGGCTGCCTATTTTGCAGTACTGTGATACCTTGGTTTACAACCATAATCCATTCCAGAGGTCCGGTTGTAAACCAAAACAGGTTGTAACCCAAGGCACGCTTTTGCCAATGGGGCCTCCAAAACAAATGGGTTGTAATCCAAAAAAAGGGACGCACGCTTCAGGGTTTGACGTGGTTGTAATCCAAAATGGTTGCAAACCAAGGTACCACTGTATGTTGCTTGTACTCTTCTGATTGACTCTTACAAATGTCGCTGAGACACCCTCTCCACAAGAACACAGATACAGGGAAATCCTTCGAATAAACATCCCCAGACACAAGCAACAGTGTAAGGAAGAGGGCCTTCTCGGTAGTGGTGCCTGCCCTGTGGAACGGCCTCCCATCCAACGTCAAGGAAATAAACAACTATCTGACTTTTAGAAGACATCTGAAGGCAGCCCTGTTTAGGGAAGTTTTTAATGTTTGATGCTTTGTTGTATTTTTAGTATTTTGTTGGAAGCCGCCCAGAATAATTTATTGTTATTCTTACAGTGGTACCTCCAGTTACGAACTTAATTCGTTCCGGAGGTCCGTTCTTAACCCCAAACCATTCTTAACATGAGGCCCGCTTTCGCTAATGGGGCCTCCTGCTGCCACCACGCCGCCGGCACACAACTTCCATTTGCATCCTGGGGCAAAGTTCGCAACCAGGAGCATCTACTTCCGGGTTAGCAGAGCTCGTTACCCAAAACGTTCATAAGGAGGACGGTACATAATCTGAGGTTCCACTGTATTACTACTACTACTTCTACAGTGGTACCTCGGGATGCGAACGGGATCCGTTCCAGAGCCCCGTTCGCATCCTGAACAGAACGTAAGATGCAACTGTGCATGCGCGGGTCGCGTTTTGCCACTTCCGCGCATGCGCGTGACTTCATTTTGAGCGCATGCTCGAGCGGCAAAACCTGGAAGTAACATGCTCTGTTACTTCCAGGTCACCGCGGAGCGCAACCCAAAAATACTTATCCTGAAGCATATTTATCCCGAGGTATGACTGTACTACTACTACTGTAGTTTTCCCCCTTTGTGGTCCAAGCCAAACCCCTTGGAGGTTGGGACCTGGTAAAGTGTGCACCCCCCCCCACTCCCTATTCCTGGGCTTTGCTTGCCGCAGACTAGGTGTGGGGTAGGTGTCAATCATGGGCTCTGAGGATCACATGCTCAGAAAGGGTACCTGTTGTACATACTTGAAAGGAGACCTCTGCCCACAGCATTATTTTTGCAACATTCAGTCGTTTCCCCCCTTGGGCAAGACGCTGTCAGCCTCAGCCCCTTATGTTCCCCTCCCCACTTCTATAATCTGCAATGCATGGATAATGCTTCTGGCCTACTTTACAATACTGTTGTAGCATCATGAAGGCGAAGCTCTTTCAGCACTCTATACAGTGGTACCTCAGGTTAAGGACTTAATTCGTTCTGGAGGTCCGTTCTTAACCTGAAACTGTTCTTAACCTGAGGTACCACTTTAGCTAATGGGGCCTCCCGCTGCCGCCGTGCAATTTCTGTTCTCATCCTGAGGTAAAGTTCTTAACCCGAGGTACTATTTCTGGGTTAGTGGAGTCTGTAACCTGAAGCATATGTAACCCAAGGTTCCACTGTATATGGACTATATCAGTGGTAAGCATTATTATCATTTTGGAGCGAAGCACGAAAAAGACTCATGACTGGGTTTACTCATTCAAAGATCGCTTTAAATGCAACTGCTGTTTCTCGTTGGTTTCTGCTGGCCGCAGCATCTGCTGCCCATAATCCGCTCCATGGCAATGTGCAGCACACCTGGGCAACATTCCAGATGGACAGTTAAAGTTTTTTACTTTCCCACTGCAGCCGGCCATGCCCATGCAACAATCTAGCTGACAGCAATACCAGAGATTGTATGTTTTTTCAGAATGAAACAAAACACAGTGGGCACAGAACTCAATGTTATATTTAAAATGAGCTTTGCTCACCTGAATACATTAGAAGAAGAGGAGGAGTTTGGATTTGATATCCCGCTTTATCACTACCCAAAGGAGTCTCAAAGCGGCCAACAATCTCCTTTTCCTTCCTCCCCCACAACAAACACCCTGTGAGGTGAGTGGGGCTGAGAGACTTCAAAGAAGTGTGACCAGCCCAAGGTCACCCAGCAGCTGCAGGTGGAGGAGCGGGGAAGCGAACCCAGTTCACCAGATTACGAGTCTACCGCTCTGAACCACTACACCACACTCCAGCCAGAGGTGCAGTTAGGGCAGCGCGACTGGTTCCCCCACACAGGGTGCCAAGCTGAGGGGGTTGTCGCAGGGCACCACAACTATGGGGATGCACAGAATGGAAGGCAAGAGACCAGAGGGCCCCAAATTTTGGCCGCTGGAATTTGAAAGATCCAAGTCTGTCCCTGCTCCAGCCTCACCCCAAAGACAAGCTTTACTTCCAGAGAGTGCTTGTTGTTTAAAAGTTGCTTCCAAATTGCCTTGCATCAGAAGCAGGAAACCTGTGGCCATCCAGATGTTGCTGGAATTCCAGCTTCCATCAACAGATGGTCGGGGATGATGGGAGTTGGAGTCTAGAAACATCTGGAGGGCCAAAGTCCTCCATCCCTGTATGAAATGAACGGAATGTGAAGAGATCACTCACCGCATATCCTCTAGGCCAGGTTGCTCCCCCCACCCCACCCCTGGGCAAGATGGTTTGAGCACATTTCTGGGCCCAATTCGAAGTGTTGGTTTTGACGTTGTTGTTGTTGATTTGTTTAGTCGTGTCCCCCTCTTTGTGACCCCCTGGACCAGAGCACGCCAGGCACTCCTGTCTTCCACTGCCTCCCGCAGTTTGGTCAAACTCATGCTGGTAGGTTTGAGAACACTGTCCAACCATCTCGTCCTCTGTCGTCCCCTTCTCCTTGTGCCCTCCATCTTTCCCAACATCAGGGTCTTTTCCAGGGAGTCTTCTCTTCTCGTGAGGTGGCCAAAGTGTTGGAGCCTCAGCTTCAGGATCTGTCCTTCCAGTGAGCACTCAGGGCTGATTTCCTTCAGAATGGAGAGGTTTGATCTTCTTGCAGTCCATGGCACTCTCAAGACTCTCCTCCAGCGCCATAATTCAAAAGTATCAATTCTTCGACGATCAGCCTTCTTTATGGTCCAGCTCTCACTTCCATACATCACTACTGGGAAAACCATAGCTTTAACTATACGGACCTTTGTTGGCAAGGTGATGTCTCTGCTTTTTAAGATGCTGTACGGGGAGAGGTGTTCCTTGAGGTATTGCAGTCCCTGAGCCCTTTAAGGCTTTATAGGTCAAACCTAGGCAGCATCTTAAAAAGCAGAGACATCACCTTGCCAACAAAGGGAAGATCTGGGACCTAAGATAATCATCTGAGACCCTTCTTTATGTGCCTCCACTACAAGAGGTCTGGAGGGTGGCAACATAAGAACGGGCCTTTTCTGTGGTGGCTCTCTATTTGTCAAGTGCTCTCCCAACGAGGTTCAGCAGGCGCTTTCATGATACACCTTTAGCCACCAGGCAAAAGCATTCCTCTTCAACCAGACGTTTGGCTTATTGATAGCCTGTGTCCTTTTAAATGGGTTTGTGGGAGAGGGGGGGTTATTGGTTTGGTTTGTCCTTGTTTTTATTATGTATTCCATGTTTTTATTTTGCATTTTTATGCTGTCTTCCCGCTTGAGATCTTCAGATGAAGGGCGGTATACCAATTTAATAAATAATAATAATAATAGTAACCATCACATGGTCCTTGAGGGTTCCTACATTCTTTAGACGTGTGCATCCTATATTTTTTGAAGCATATTTCCCCCCTCATAGGATTCTCAGCACATTAAGGGATGCTGGGAATCGTAACTGAGGAGTAAACAACGGTACTCAGAATTCTTTGAGGGAAAGAACATGTCTTAAATGTATAGTGTGCACACAGCCTTGGGCCATATCTTTGCTAAACATTTCAAGCAGTATCATGCTACTTGAAATAGTCATGACTCCCCCCCCCCAAAGACTCTTGGGAAATGTAGTTTCTAAAGGTGCTGAGCAGGCATAGGCAAACTCAGCCCTCCAGGTGTTTTGGGACTACAACTCCCATCATCCCTAGCTAGCAGGACCAGTGGTCAGGGATGATGGGAGTTGTAGTCCCAAAACATCTGGAGGGCCGAGTTTGCCTATGCCTGGTATTGAGGGTTGTTAGGGGACCCTCTGTTCCCCTCACAGAACTACAAATCCCAGAGTTCCCTGGGAAGAAGGATTGACTACAGTGGACGCTCGGGTTGCAAACGCGCGGGTTGCAATTTGGCGCTTCTGTGCATGCGCAAAGCGCGATTTAGCGCGAGCCCCGAAACTGGAAGAAACCCATTCCGGTACTTCTGGGTTTTGGCGGTCCGTAACCCGAAAAAACGCAACCTGAAGCGTCTGTAACCCGAAGTATGACTGTATTCAGTTTGGGAATTGTAGCAGCAAGCAACTGGGATCTGTGAGGCAACACACGACCAAGCCAAAAGGGTAAAGAGCAGCTCAAGGAAGCTAATAAAGTAAATTCCCAGAAGGAAGACGGCAAATTCTACCTGTCTGTCTCCAGTACATGATTACTTTCTTTACAGGAGGCAATGTTTTCCCAAAAATGCAGATGAGACACACATCAATGGAGCAATGATAATTAAAAAAAAAGATTATTTCCCACCACTTATGCCGGAGGCAAAGAATATATTTTTTTTACATAAGACAAATCACTGCTGATGAATGCAAGACTGAAAAGCTATGGCACATGTGAATAAGAATGAAGACAGCCAGCGCATCGACAGTGAGCAATTGAGGCCAAGGACACCTCGCAAGGAACTTACGGCCACTTGTGCCGACCATAAGCTTTTACCAAAGCATTAAGAATCAAAGGGCCTGACTCTTAAAAAGTAAGGGTGCAAGAAGTTCTGAACACTTTCCTTTTGATGGGAGAACTAAATCAATGGGATCCCTGGCTCACTTCTGGCTGGGTCATGTTCTACTCCTATGCCCTTTGCAAATTGTAGGGAGAACATCTGATATATAAAATATATCAGACCTCGATCTTATTGTATTGGCTAAGGGAGCTGGGCATGTTTAGCCTGGAGAAGAGGAGGTTAAGGGGTGATATGATAGCCATGTTCAAATATATAAAAGGATGTCACATAGAGGAGGGAGAAAGGTTGTTTTCTGCTGCTCCAGCAAAGCGGACACGGAGCAATGGATCCAAACTACAAGAAAGAAGATTCCACCTAAACATTAGGAAGAACTTCCTGACAGTAAGAGCTGTTCGACAGTGGAATTTGCTGTCAAGGAGTGTGGTGGAGTCTCCTACTTTGGAGGTCTTTAAGCAGAGGCTTGACAACCATATGTCAGGAGTGCTCTGATGGTGTTTCCTGCTAGGCAGGGGGTTGGACTCGATGGCCCTTGTGGTCTATTCCAACTCTATGATTCTATGATTCTATGTATCAAAACCAAAAAATGGAGCTTTCTTGTATGCAGTTTCATACATATATATATATACAGAGAGAGAGAGAGAGAGAGAGAGAGAGAGAGAGAGAGAGAGAGATATGGATCGATATATATCAATCTTATTGTATCAAAACCAAAAAATGGAGCTTTCGTGTGTGTGTGTGTGTGTGTGTGTATAATATTAAAATGAAACTGGATACAAGAAAGCTCCATTTTTTGGTTTTGATACAATAAGATCGAGGTTTGAAGCAGAAAATAATGGGAAAGTGTTATCAAAAAACATACAAACTACTTTTAGAACAGCATACAAAAGATGAAGTAGTTAAGGCAGTGATGATACATTGGGCTAGAGCTTTTGGGTATAATATCCAACTTTCATCTTGCGAAAAGTTATGGAAAGAAGGAATAAAGTTTACTGCATGCTGTTCCCAGAAGGAAACTATAGAAAGAAAACTATATGAAAGAAAATTATATGAAAATGATGTATTGTTGATATCCAACGCTGAATAAAATGGCTAAAATGTACAAAACAAGTTCAAAGTTGTGTTGGAAATGTAAAGAGGGTAATTTTTACTATATGTGGTGGACATGTGCATTGGTAAAGGCTTTCTGGGAAATGATATATAATGAACTAAAGAAAATGTTTAAAAATACAATTATTAAAAAACCAGCAGCCTTTTTAACTAGGTGTAATAGGTGAAGAGTTACCAAGAGGAGAAAAAAAGACTTTTTATGTATGCAACAATGGCAGCAAGAGTGCTACCAGCCCAGAGGTGGAAGGAAGAAGTACCAGCAAAAGAAGATCGGCAGGTGAAACTGACGGAGTATGAGGAGATGGCGAAACTGATGGGGAAGATCCGAAACTAGGAAGATCAAGTATTTTCTAAAGACCGGCGTCAATTTGTAATTTATTTAAAAGACCACTGTAAACAGTTAAAATCTTTGGCAGGGATGTAATGACACTTGTAATGTGGAACTATTGATGATAATTATGGTTATATAATATATGGATAATGGTAAAAGAAGCAGCAAATTTAAACTCAAACATGGAACCCATGGAGGAGAGAAAGAACCTTGTATTTTAATGTTTGAAATGGTTATGTTTTATATGTATAAAATTATCAAAAACCCAAACCCAAGACGGAGCTGTTCCTCCAGGCCTTTGGGTAGGATGCAGTTTGACTTACCGTACTTTCCTTTGTATAAAACAAGCCCAAAGGAGGCCCCCAACCTGCTCACAGGTCCTTGTAGGATCGGTGGAAACAGTTGACCCTGGCAAGTATCAACCACTCTCCATTCCAACCTGATAATTGCCACCAGCCCAGATTTTAACTTATCTGAATTAATTTTAATATGTATTTTAATTAATTGAGGTCTGTTTTTATGCACATGGTGTTATTTTTATGATGTTAGTAACTCTGAGCCCGGCCTTGGCCAGGGAGGGCGGGATACAAATAAAAAATTTATTATTATTATTATTATTATTATTATTATTATTATTATATAAAAAAATCTATTAAAAAAGCTCCATTTTGTGTCCAGAACTCTTCATGTCAAGCACAATATATATTTCAAGAATGGTTTGTTTCTGCGCTTGACTGCGACATTTTACATTATTTTTATTCTTAAATAAATGCAGCGATGTTGACTTTGGCAAGCCATGTCCTACTGCTTTAAATTTATAATGCGGAAAGCGCCTTTCTGTATTTTACATTCCTATCCTGCCTTTCTTCTCTTGCGATATTTAAGGGTTTCCAGGCATAGGCCCCCATCCAATGAGCTTTGGCACCACTGCCTCATCATGTGTTTTCACACCATGAGGATTTTTCCCAATAAGAAGATCAGCAAACAGTGGATGGGCTTTCAGGAAAGACAGCTTAGTCCAGCACAGCCAGATCTTCCCTTGCGGGCGGGTATGGAGGATCCCTGGTCCTGAATGGGGTAACTGTGCCCCTGAAGGACCAGGTGCGCACCCTGGGAGTCATTCTGGACTCGCAGCTGTCCATGGAGGCGCAGGTCAATTCTGCATTCAGGGCAGCTGTTTATCAGCTCCATCTGGTATGCTGGCTGAGACCCTACCTGCCCGCGGACTGTCTTGCCAGAGTGGTGCATGCTCTAGTTATCTCTTACTTGGACTACTGCAATGCACTCTATGTTGGGCTAACCTTTGAAGGTGACCCAGAAACTACAACTAATCCAGAATGCGGCAGCTTGACTGGTGACTGGGAGCGGCCGCCGAGACCACATAACACCGGTCTTGAAAGACCTACACTGGCTCCCAGTACATTTCTGAGCACAATTCAAAGTGTTGGTGTTGACCTTTAAAGCCCTAAACGGCCTCAGCCCAGTATACCTGAAGGAGCATCTCCACCCCCAGAATTCTGCCGGACTCCGAGGTCCAGCACTGAGTCCCTCCTGGCAGTTCCCTCACTGTGAGAAGCCAAGCTACAGGGAATCAGGCAGAGGGCCTTATCGGTTGTGGCACCCTTCTACATGCATGCTGTGCCTTTAGAAATGTGGTTTAAGGTAAAGATAAAGGGACCCCTGACTGTTAGTGACGGACGACTCTGGGGTTGCGGCACTCATCTCACTTTATTGATTTAATCACATTTAGAGCCTAGGGCTTGCCAAATGGAAGGTCGGCGGTTTGAATCCCCGCGATGGGGTGAGCTCCCGTTGCTCGGTCCCTGCTCCTGCCAACCTAGCAGTTCAAAAGCATGTCAAAGTGCAAGTAGATAAATAGCTACCGCCCCAGCGGGAAGGTAAACGGCATTTCCGTGCGCTGCTCTGGTTTGCCAGAAGCGGCTTAGTCATGCTGGCCACATGACCCGGAAGCTGTCTGCAGACAAACACCGGCTCCCTCGGCCTTATAGAGCGAGATGAGCACCACAACCCCAGAGTCGTGTGCGACTGGACCTAACAGACAGGGGTACCTTTACCTTTACAGCTTTAGTCTACGTAGAAGGAGTCCAGTTCTTACAGCATGGTCATCTCAAGAGGGGCTTATTCCCCACCGCAGTGCTAGAATCCAGACCACTTCTGCCTTCAGCCAGCCAGCCAACCAATATCTTTTTGCTCTTTTCCCAGCCATTCCCAGCCCCAAAAGCTTCTTGGGACATCACACCCAAATGCCCTGTTTCTGTCTTCACCTCAGGGCAGTGGGGAAGGACAGTTTCCTCGTATTGCAATGGCCCTCAATGGCCCTGCATTGTTCATTAATGGTCCTAACTTGGCCAGGTCAGTTTTTTTGCATAGGCTAGCCCAAGAATTTCCCTGCAGCTGTTTTCCCACCTTTATATCCCAAATAATCAAAAAACCTACCATTTGTTAATTTCTACTGTTCACTAAAAGACTGCTACCTCGTATCAGTATCATTATGATTAATGTGTTCCCGTCACGAAGCACATTTTCTCACTATGCTTCAGCCACCCTTTACTAGGAGGGTGGTGTCCTTACTCTCTTGTGTGCTGAATGTGGAAACAAAGATCCGGGGAGCCACCCAAGGTGTTTCTGAGTCAGAGGCAAAGGCTCAGTCTACGGTGGTGGAAAGAGCACTATTGTATTTGGTGTGGCTTTTAACTTACTGGGCTTGTGGTGGCCTCTGCCTTGCCTTGCCTGCACCTTCCCACCCTCCCAAATCCTTAGCGTATGGTTACCATATGCATATAACTTATGGTTACCAGATGTCCCCGTCTCCCAGGCAAACTGAAACACAGCAATCTTCCAAAATTTGCGCTTCTCCGAATTTCGCAATGCAGTTTTCCAGCCAAGTCATGTGCTCAAAAATGCATATAACTTATGGTTACCAGATGTCCCTGTTTCCCAGGGACAGTTCCCGGATTTACAAATCTGTCCCCGGACAAAATCCGTCCCTGGAATGTCCCCAGATTTCATTTAATGTCCCTGGATTTATATTTTAAGTGTTGTAGATTTCTTAGTAGGGAATGAATGTTGCGTGATTGGTTCAACGGCACAAGACACATCATATGGGGACGTCCAGTGAGGGAAAATGGCGGGCGCCAGAGCAGCGAACAGCTCCTGAAGCCAGCCAGAGCCAACTGCGCTACCAGGCTGGCTCCAGGCTGCTGAGACTGCCGCCGCTGCCACAGCCAAGGGGGAACCAGTGATGCCCGGCGTGTCAACTGGGGGAACCTCTGACACACACCCCCCGGGACCCAAATCAAGTCATGAGTGAGAGCGCCCGGCCACCCAGCTGACCGCCCAGCCACCCGGCTGACTGCCCAGCGGTGCTCCGGGGACAGTAAAAACCCTGGAGTTGACACAGGGAGAAGGAGGAGAGGAGGAGGAGAAGGAAGAGAGAGAAAGAGGAAGGAGAAAAAAGAGGGGAGCCCTGACCTTGCTGCACTGCCGCTGAGGAGGAGAGGTAGGAGAGCACCAGGAGGGCAAGGACACGTGGCCAAGCCCAGGCCCGATCCGAGCCTACTCCATGGTGGCTAGCACTCCAAGAGAGCAGGCCAGTGCACAGAGGAAGGCTGCGCAACAGAGGAGACCACAGAAGAGAAGATATGAGTTCTTTAAAAAAAAACATAACTTTTTTTTTCTCTTAAAAAAAAAGTGTCCCCGGATTCTTTGAAAAAAATCTGGTAACCTTACCTTAGCGTGTTTCCCAATTTTGTGCGTTAGCCTATGTTTCAGAAGGGGGGGGGGTGCGTGGGACTATCACCTGGAGTTGCAGAGAGATGCCACCTCCAAATTATCTATACAAAGAAGTTTAACTATGGCCCAGGAGGCAGGGAGTTCAAGGAAGAAAGGTGCAGAAAGGAGGACTGCTTAGCAGGAAGGAATGATTCAAAGTAAGTAGGGTCACCAGACTGACAAGGGGCTGGTGCTTCTGTGAATTGGGCACAGTGGTTATTTCCATGCAGTCGAGGCCTTTGCTAAAGGTCCCCAACCAAATGTGGTCCATCACTCTCTTAAGTTTCCATTTAACTTCCAAGCATTCTGAACCAGATAACTGTCATGTGTAGAGCACTGGACAGAAGAGGGGTCCTTCGGTGAGTTTATTTCTATTTATTACATTTATAGTATACCCCCTTTTCTCCCAAGGAGCTCAAGATGGCGCGCATGGTTCTCCTCCCCATTTCATCCTCACCGCAACCCTGTGAGGTAGATGGGGCTGAGAGACTGTGACTGGGCCAAGGTCACCCAGCGAGCTTCATGGCTGAGTGGGGATTCGAACCCTGGTCTCCCAGGTCATAGTCCATCGTTCTGTAACACAGGGATAGGTCATTTGTGGCCCTTTAGATGTTGTTTACCAGCAACTCCCATCACTCCTGATCCTTGTCTATGGTTGCTGAGGCTGATGAATGTTGACCCCCTACAATGTCTGGAGGACCACTGGTTCCCCATCCATGTCTATAATAGATCTTGGGTCACAGAAGCCTCCTTCCCTCTACGATTTAGCAAAGGCTCCTCAAAAAAGCCTTTGTTATTCCACAGTCAATGTGATCAAAGACTACAGATGCTTTAGAAGAGAAGAATAAGAGTTTGGATTTGATATCCCGCTTTATCACTACCCTAGGGAGTCTCAAAGCGGCTAACAATCTCCTTTCCCTTCCTCTCCCACAACAAACACTCTGTGAGGTGAGTGGGGCTGAGAGACTTCAGAGAAGTGTGACTGGCCCAAGGTCACCCAGCAGCTGCATGTGGAGGAGCATGGAATCGAATCCGGTTCACCAGATTACGAGTCCACCACTCTTAACCACTACACCACACTGCAACATTAATGCCAAAAACTTCCTCATCTCAAAGACAAGTTCCATTCTAAAGCAGCTGAAGAAGGAACGTTCTTGGACAAGGAGACAGAACAACAAGGAGACAAATGGGGCAAGGAGAAAGATTGGGGGGGCGGAGAAGGAGTTGGTGGCAGACAGATTATAGTTTGAACACTATGATTAGATGACCCTCGTATTTAAGCATACTGGTACTTCTGTATGCAATTCCTCATTGGGGGAGGGTGTCTAATGGGTAATAAAAGGTTAGCAGTGTCAATATGAGTTGACTATTGCATTTCTTAGCTTCGGGGTGTTAAAACGATTAGCATCCAGTACAGAATTAGGCACACGTCAACCCATTGAAGTGGATGGGTTTCAGCATAACTAAAGCTGGGTTGGATGAGCCCAATTATTACATAATTCTGAATTAATAAATTGCATCATCTTTGTCAGCAATGCTTCATTCCCCAGAGTAATTATTTCTAGTTCTGTTACAGCTAATTGTCGTAATTATTGTCCATGTAATTTCAGAAGTTCCCATTTGTGATGGTGGTTTTTTCCTTTCCTTGTTCCTGTGCTACATTCTGGGATAATATTTCAGGGGGTCCAATTACAAATCTATCCCACAGGGTCGAGTTTGTGCTTGTGAGAATTTTCCCTCATTCGCCTGTGCCACCTTGGGAGGGCAGGTAGAGGAGGAGTAAAGTCTGATGACCTCAGTGACCACTGGTAATGAGGATGCTGAATGCTTGTGGCAGATCAGTTAATAGTTCTACACTGGATCCCAGCCAGGTTCAAACCTTGGCATCTGTACAATCCCCCCCCCCACAAACTTCTTTTTTCAGTCCACAGAAATATTTACTCAGCCTGCAAAGACAGAAGAGGGAGAAGATAAGTGATAACGCATGCTATTTGCACTAATCTGCATGTGATTTGCACGAATATTTTTAAGGCACACTTTCACCTAGTTATATTATATGCATTTTTTAGCACATTACTTGGCTGGTAAACTGCATTGCAAAATTCGGAGAAGTGCAAATTTCGAAAGATTGCTGTGTTTCAGTTTGCGTGCTGCCTTAGAAAGTGCATTGGGTAAGCTCACTGTTAAATGTGAACTGAATTGAATTTCTGCCCCATTCCATCCTCTGGACAGGAGGATCTGATTAGCTCCCCTAAGGTGCTCATTTCTATGTGGAAGACACCAAGGAAGATTCTTGCCTTGTGTATTGAGGTTGAAGGACGGGAGATCATCATGGAGCAAAGGCTCCTGTGGAGACCAAGAGAGGATTTGGATTAACAGATGTCCAGCTTGAATCAGAGATAGTCCAGCCCTATAGACAATATGAGATCACATAGCATGCACTGCCACCTCCTGTGGTGTCTTGCTTCAGAGAAAGAGCCAGTGTGGTGTAGTGGTTAAGAGTGGTGGACTCGTAATCTGGGGTACTGGGTTCGCTTCCCCGCTCCTCCACATGCAGCTGCTGGGTGACCTTGGGCCAGTCACACTTCTCTGAAGTCTCTCAGCCCCACTCACCTCACAGAGTGTTTGTTGTGGGGGAGGAAGGGAAAAGGAGAATGTTAGCTGCTCTGAGACTCCTTAGGGTAGTGATAAAGCGGGATATCAAATCCAAACTCTTCTTCTTCTCTTCAGTCATGGCTAGCCTGAAACTGTGCTTCAAGATAAGAAAACATTTGAGTTGCCTAAATAATAGATTGCAAGTGTTCTCCATCTTTTCCATGGGCCAATTACAGCTCAGTGTCCTTTGGTGGTAAATCTTCCAAAAGAAACACCCACTTCTTTAGGAATTTTCTGATGGTGAGGTAGAAGTTGCTTTGACTTCTTATTCTTGAGCAGCACTTGGGATAAATTCCAGCTCTCATCAAAACATTTGATCCACCTCTAAAATATTTCCCTGCAAAGACACTCCTCTTGACACATGCATTCTCACTGCGTTTATCTGCAGTCCCCTAATAACATACACACATACACAAAACATCCATTATGCTATATTTTCATCACCTTTGCGGCATGTTTTTTTCTTTTAAGGAGCACCGAGGACTAAGGTTGTGACATACAATCGGCTAAATTTAGTCACTGCATATTTGTAGATCTGTCAGCAGTATCCTCCCTCCCTGGTCCTGATCTCTCCCTCGTTGCAACCCTCAGCCACTGGAACATGTGCCAGCTCACACACACTTTCACTTGGCTGGGCCATAAGCCCTCTAACCAGAACACCGCATGTTGCACACTCTTTGTTGTTGAAGAAGAAGAGGAGGAGTTTGGAGTTGATATCCCGCTTTATCACTACCCTAAGGAGTCTCAAAGTGGCCAACATTCTCCTTTTCCCTTCCTCCCCCACAACAAACACCCTGTGAGGTGAGTGGGGCTGAGAGACTTCAGAGAAGTGTGACTGGCCCAAGGTCACCCAGCAGCTGCATGTGGAGGAGCGGGGAAGCGAACCCGGTTCCCCAGATTATGAGTCTATCGCTCTTAACCACTACACCACACTGGCTCTCTGAAGCGCTGGAAGACCATGAGCAGCAATGAAGCTCTGGGTCACAGACCAAGTGAGCTCCCTGATCAGTCCTTCAACATTCAGCTCCTCCCAGCCAATGAGTTCCTGGGACTTGTTAACTGTTGTTAACACAGCTTGTTATGGCTTTGTTTATTTGCTAGGCCTATTAACCTCCCAGGGCTCCACCCAGCCAGTTAGTGCGGACAGGTTCTGTTTGCTGCAGGAAGGCAAAATTTTTACATGGCAATTAGAATTCCAAAAGCCACCGAGAGGCTAAGCCAAAACTCTTGCCTCCCGCAGCTGGCTGTGGCAGGAGCTGCTCTACCAAAACTAAGTGGCTGTAAAGTACGGCTGCACTCCTGAGGCCTCTGGGGCATTCCTGAGTTACACAACAGCATAAAAAGGATGGACTATTCCCTGAGATGAACTTGGAACACGGTATAATTATTCCAGGATCTCCTCTGCTATAGAACCATGAGGAAGGTGACAGCAAAGAGTTCAGTTGAGGCCAGGAAAGGACTGCATACTAAAATCAGTGCAAAAGAGGAACATCAGCAGCACAGCAGCCTGATCAGAGGACCAAAAAATTAAGCTTCTGGACATGGGATGTACAAGTGTAACGCTCAGAAGAATACATTGGTTTTGTATCAATCCACATGCTTTATTGTAGAGCAGGAATTCCGCTTTCTGCAGAATCTTGAGATTTGCGCGCTTTAAGGCCCTGTGTTTCAACAAGGTGAAGGATACTGGCTTAGGAAGGAGCCATTGGCAGAGAGAAATGGAACTGGTATTCCAAGAGACAGGGGATGAGTAACCATGCAGATTAGAGGGGTGCCACCCTCTTGCCCTAACCCCTCTCCTGACACAGCAGCTTTTGACACACTTGGGAGTTCCCGAAAGTCAAGGAAGGTTTCTTCATTTGCTTCTGTGTTGGTGAAAGCTCTGGGCAGGCATCGACTTGACACTGATGTGAACTACCGGTATTTACTCACGCGGGAGCTCTGGAGCCCTGCTGAGCCAATCACTTAATTTCTTTCAAAAGTACAGGGCCGGCCCATTCATGAAGCAGACTGAGGCAGCCGCCTCAGGTGGCAGAATCCAAGGGGCGCCAAAGCAAGAAGTGGCTGCGGTGGCTTCTGTGTTCTGGTGAGAGATTATAAGAGCCCCTCATAATCGGTTTAGAAGGGCTCACGTGAGATTTTGCCAGAACCTGAAAACCATGCTACCTAGGTAATTGGGGGGGGGGTGGCAGGGGTAGCAAGGAGGGGCAGGGGCCACACAGGGGAGCACCTTTCCATTTTGCCTCAGGTGGAAAAACATGACTGGCCGTCCCTGCCTCCATGAGCAACAAAAAGCTAAAAAAATCACCCTGAAAGAGAGCAAAAAGGAAAAAAAATCTAAATCAGGGAGACCTGCCACCCTCCAGGTGTCAATGGACTGCAACTCCAATCATCCCTGATCAATGGTTATGGTGACAGGAGTAGATGGGAGTTGGAGGCCAACAAGAGGGAACCTAAGCTTTACAGACATCAAATGTACTACAAGGATTTTACAGCTGTGGAGTTTATGTGCAGGGCACCAGTGCCTGGGGACCCAACCCTTTGCCCCCCCCCCCAATATTTTGAGGAGCGGGCCTGCCCCCCATGTTAAAAAAAAATCGGGTCAAGCATCGAGCTGAGCGCAGCTTCAGTGGCCAGTTCCTCCTCCTGCCACATAGGTGTGTAAAGGAGTAGACCTCAGCTTCTAGCTCTTGACATCACACCTTTTTCTTTTGGGAAATGAGTGTTGCATGTGCTTGTGTCAGAAAACTTTGGGGTTCGGCAGTATTGGGGCGGGGAACAAGTTCGTTGTCCCTATGCTGGTGATATAGATAGCCAAAGGCATATCTAGTCCAGCACTCTGTTTTCACTGTGGCCAACCATATGCCTGTGAGAAGTCCGCAAGCAATACATGAGATGCCAAAGAGACATGGGGTTCAAGACCTCCATGACAACCACAAGTCTCTCAAATGGAATCTGGTATCCAGTACATCTAGCAGACCATGGGTTTGGTGTTTCGTACTGGGCAAAAAGAGTGTGATCTGTGGGTAGGTGAATCCAATGTGAATCTATTGCAGAGGTCAGACAAACCTGAGGACAGGGCTCCTTTAAGAGATGGGCTGGAAGGAACAAGAGATATATTGAAAGTGAAGAGGTGTGGCTAGCAACAGAAAGGAGTCATACAACTGAATGTAACAACAGTTTCCAGTGTTGCTTCACGACACAAGGAACAATACAGGGATTAGCCTTTCTAACCACCCTAAACTGCTGCTAAGGTGGAAAAACCCATTAAAATGGTTCCACCTTGAGAGGACAGTTTCTCACTATCTGGGAAAATCTGGCCAGTCTCTGAAACAGGGAGGTGACCCAAGCAGTTGAGAACAGATTTCTCCTAAATATCCTCTTCTGCTTCTAAGAACCGTTTGCCCATATTCTTGCCAGCTCTTATTCTAGAAATTAAATGTCAAAACAGATCAGGAAGGGTGTTGATCTGCCAATTCCTTGTGAGTTTTGTTGGAGGAGAGGCTTGCTGCGTGCTATGTTTTCAAAGAGGGTCTAGCTATACTGCCATAGCGCTGTTGATGTGATTTGACAACAGAGTAAAACCCCACCGATGCAGAATTCCAACCCAGATGGACTCAAGCCAGATGGAATCAGTAGCTGGTTTCCACCCAGGACAGGTTCTACGGCAGGGGAAAACACTGGTGGCAGCTGTTGCATCTCCATGCATATTTGCAGCCAGTGGCAACTTGATCTCTCTTGGCATCGCAGCCAGCAAGGGCACCAGCCCAAGCCTTTTGCTGAAAACTTCCACCATAAAAAGTGTTTTGTCTCTATTTGGGCTCTCTGCTTGGAGTTCAGCAAGCCTCTTTGGCCTCCCCTTGAGGAGAGAGCTGGAAACAAGGGGAAAAGTCTCCGTGACTATCAAACCCTTATATTTGTCCTGTTGTATTGGAATGTGGAATTTATGTAAAAGCACAGGAAGTCTCCTCTTGAATCAGTCGAAAAGTCCACCACCACATTTACACCTGTTTAAAGACCTGAATTGGTTGCTGTTTTGCTACCAAGTCATGTTCAAAGTCTTAGTATGCTTAGATCATGGCCCTCTTTCACCTACTCAATTGCTTCGATCTACAGAACGTGCACTCTTGCAACTATCATGCGAACTGCATCTGTGAGGAGTCCAGCGTTTCACTGTGGCAGCACCTGTGCTCTGAAACTCTTCGCTTAATATTTGGCAGGCTGTTCTAAATGCATGCTGAAAATGATCTCGTTTCAGCAAAGCTACCCAGACATGTGCATAAATTGTCAGTATACCCACTTTTAAATTCTGCTGCTTTTGATAACTGTTTAAAATTGCCATGTAGGTTGGGCTGGGAGATGGCAAGGGGGACAAAGTTTCAAAGTTGGATGGGAAGTCACCCAGCGAGTTGCATAGCTCAGCGTCAATTTTAATCTGAATCCACCCAGTCTTGGGGCTTGTCCACACTTATGCTTATCCCATGTCTAGAAAGCACAGGTCCAAGCCGTTCTGCCTTTGCACTGCCGTGTTCCCCTGGAAAACCTGCTCTTAAGCGCTAAATCGGAGCAAACGTCAATCTGGAGAAAACCCAATCACCATTTGCTCTGATTCAGTGGTAAACAGCAGGTTTCCCAGGGGAAAGTACCGGGGTTAGCAGAAGTGTGGAAGAGCCCTTAATCCCAGGAATAGCCAGTGTGATACCCTCAAATGTTGTGAAGTATAACAGCCACCATCCCCAACTACTGGCCATGGTGGCTGGGGGTTATGATTGCTGGGTCCCAAACCCCCAGAAAGCACATGTGCCACCCCTGCTGTAACTATTGCCCATCCTCTCTGGTTAGAGTTTGCCCAAGACTTTTTGCTGCCTGAGGTGAACTAGAAAATGGCACTCCCCTTGGGAATTGCAGTTCTTTAAGGGTACCGGGTTAAAGCTATGGCTTTCCCAGTAGTGATGTATGGAAGTGAGAGCTGGACCATAAAGAAGGCTGATCGCCGAAGAATTGATGCTTTTGAATTATGCTGCTGGAGGAGACTCTTGAGAGTCCCATGGACTGCAAGAAGACCAAACCTCTCCATTCTGAAGGAAATCAGCCCTGAGTGCTCACTGGAAGGACAGATCCTGAAGCTGAGGCTCCAATACTTTGGCTACCTCATGAGAACAGAAGACTCCCTGGAAAAGACCCTGATTTTGGGAAAGATGGAGGGCACAAGGAGAAGGGGATGACAGAGGACGAGATGGTTGGACAGTGTTCTTGAAGCTACCAGCATGAGTTTGACCAAACTGCGGGAGGCAGTGGAAGACAGGAGTGGCTGGCGTGCTCTGGTCCAGGGGGTCACGAAGAGTCGGACACGACTAAACGACTAAACAACAACAACAACAAAGGGTACCGGGTTAGAGCATGGGTAGGGAATGTAAGGCTCAGGGAACAAACGGAAACCTTCAGGCTTCTCTCTCAGGCCTCCAGTTCTGCTTTGCTCCTTCCTTGATTTTGACCGAATGAAATGTGTCTTTGGAGGGAAGATAATATGGTGGGAAACTGCTCATCTCACCCACTTCCTCGCCAACTCTCCAAACACGCCTCCGCTTTCCATTTTGCCGGCTGACCTCTCTCTCCCTTTTGCACCATGGCTTGCTGGCTAGAGATGGAAGCCGCTCTCTTGCAAAACTGTCAACCTGCCCGGCAGGAGGCAGCTGCGCGTGCAGCGTGGGACGGAATTTGTGGGTTAGCGGTTTGGGTGGAGGTGCAGAAAGAAAAGGAAGGTACAATGCTGTAAAATGGGGAGAGGTGCTGCGGTGAAGCAAGGGGGGGAGTGAAATGTTAAAGGAAAAGAACAGGGAGGGAAAGCTTTCCTGCATCCCTGGAGAAACTGGGCCAGGGAAGAGGGATCACCGCCACAAGCGAGGAGGCATGGAGGCAGGCGCAGGCGCCAGGTGCACATCTGCCACTCCTCCCAGAGTGCCGCTTGACGTGACTGCCTCGGAAAGGTTTGTGGTGGCGCTGGGCCTGTCTTTTGGCTGAATGCAGTGTAGCTTCCTTCCAAGTGGCCATACATGGGAGAGGGCTGTTACTCTCATGTCTAGGCCTCACAGTAGAGGGGCAGGGTGGGGGAAAGAGCTTTTCCATTTCGTGGCTCTCTCAACCCCTCATTTTTCTCAGATTTGTGTCTCAGGCTGAACACAAATTAAAATTGTGTTGTTGTTTTGTCTTCCTTTAAAGTCACCTCAGAAGCCCTGGGAAGTTACTGTGAATTTTTAAAGATCGTTTTTAGATGTGAATATAATATGAATAAATGGCACAGAAATGTATACACGCACACACACACACAAAAATGTGTGTATATATGCAATATTTTTTTAAATGGAGTAGAGTAAGATACACATATACAGAGAGAATTAGGATCACGTTTCAAAAAGAGAATTTTTTTTGGATAATTTATAAACCAGTTTATTTACAGTTTTTATTCTCTTAAAGTACATCTCAAATTAACAAAGATATTTACACTGGTATACACAGGGACTACCCTGGATATCTTACAGTTTACAGAGTGTTAAGGTTGCAATTATAATCTGCTGAGCTGCAAGGTGTGATTGGTAGCAGAAATTGGCCTGGGAACCAGTCTGACAGGGTTATTTACACAGACACGTACGCACACGCTTCATATCAGATACGAAGCGTGTGTGTACGTGTCTGTGTAAATAACCCTGTCAAACTGGTTCTGCAGCTCAGCTCAGTACATCCAAGTAAAATATAGCTTCTGTCACTGGAGTACTATATGGTTTTACATCTCCCCCTTTAATAAATTGGAGTTATTAAAATGAAGAACAATGTTTACTATTTAGTTTCCATGGATGGATGTCTCGTGCTCTAACCCAGTTAGCCCCTCTGTGGGTGACACTCACGGAGGTGCTAACTGGGTTAGAGCACGAGACAGCCAGCAATGGAAACTAAATAGTAAACATTGTTCTTCATTTTAATAACTCCAGTTTATTTAAGGGGGAGATGTAAAACCATATTGCTACGGTGAAAATATTCTGTGTCAGACGGGCAGCAGCTTCTTGTGTTTTTCATTAATCTGGTGAAGGACATCAACAGTGTCTTTAATTAAGGCATCAAAAATTCCATCTGCCAGTTGCATCTTCACCTGCAGCTCATCTTCATCATAGTTCACCCATTGCGCTTCTTCCTCGTGCAGCTCCTGTGTCTTAGAATTTAGAGGGGGCAGAGGGAGAGAAAGTTCCTACTATTAAATACAAATCTGTATACATATTTAGAATAAGCACGTTCTTGTAAAAGCCTGCAGCTACCTTTGCTTCCTCCCACCTTAGAACAGGCTTCGGGAAATCAACACAAGTGTTTTATTATGAACAACATAATATAGTCATCATTTATATAACAGCTTAAAAGCAAACTTGGAAATATTGCAATAACCTGGGCTTGCCACTCACTCCACACTAGGGCTTCAGGCCAGTTGTAGTGTTATACCCCAACCTCCACTGTTATGTCTGTCTTGACAGCTGGCCGTGATTTTAAGCTCCACCCATACTGTGCAATACAATGAAATGACAGCATGACTGAGTATATACTGTATATGCCCATTTAAGATGAAGTAAAATTCCAAACTCTTACATCACCACCAGCACCCATTCTACTCTCAAAATTCAAATAAAACTCCCTGCCAGGCTTCAGTATTTACTCTGAACAGAGTACCTTCCTTCTAACACCAAAGTTAAGAGATGGTTGAGAATTGTCCCAAGAGCTGCATAGGAATCCTCTCTCTTCCCCCTTCCTTGAAAGGAAGGCTGAAAGTAGCTTGGTAGCTTTGTGGCGAAGACACTTGGATCATTTTAAACATGTAGGGCCCTGTCAGGGAACTGCCATCAGAGGCAAGAGGAGAGGTAAGACTCTCCAATGATGCAGGGGAGGGAACTAGCAAGGAGACAGAGAGAGCTTCCGCTGGGGAAGGAAATCCAGGGGACACCAGGGAGGAAGGAGAGGCGGAGAGTACTGCGGAGGGGAGGCTCCGAGACTCTTCCAGTGAGATCAGCGGAGAGAGCACAGGACCTCCGCTTGGCACGCCTACGCTGCGCAGAAAGCTTCCGCGCAGAGAATCTTGGAGGAGACTTGGAGTCAAGGAATTTTTATGTTGGAGGAAGTTTAGGAAACGCCCACTGACGGATGCTGCCAGTGACTGAGACAGTCGCGTTGTAAGGGCTGTCAAACCAGGGAAAGGTTTAGCTATACAACCAGCTTGGAGCAGTTTGCAGTTTACGCACAAGCAACCCCAATTCCCATTACAGGCCCAAACCCCCCAACACTTTTCTATTTTGGAGCAGGAAAGGGTGGCTGTGATTTGGTTGGCTTTTGCAGAGTGATGGGTGCTCTGAACACCTGCCATCAAGCATCTGGTGAATCTGGTGTGTTTGTCCACCTCTTTTTCCTGCAGGAAATAGCTGTGTGTGTGTGTGTGTGTGTGTGTGTGTGTGTGTGTTTTCCTTGGCTGCTATTGAATGAACGTGCTTGTCTCCATCAGGGCAGGATGGAAGGAAGACAAAGCTGATGACAACAATTTTTGGCTTGGTTTAGCAAGGCAGCCCCCCAAATGGCAAACACTGGGTTCTTGCTACTCATGAAGTTAATACAAAGCAAATGCTCTGCTCTGGAGTTAGTAGATTCCATTAAGCCATTACAGTCTAATGGGTTTTTAATGTGCTCAGTTTTGGTTGGAGCATGTCCATGGGTTTCAGTATAAGCACAGAAGGGCAAATTATTTTATTGATAAGCAGATGAACTCCCTGTCCTTTGATAGCTATCCAGTAAATGTTTCAGCAACTAATTTTAAAAATATCTACTGACCAGTATATGATCCACTCTGTCACGTTTCTTCCGTCCAAATTTCATCATTTTCTGCCAGTCCGTTTTGTGGTTCGGCTCCTTCTTTAAACTTAAGAGCCGGAGCACCTCCGTTGCTATGAAACACTAGGGTAAAGTATATAAGAATGAGCTAAATATATTTGAAAGAAATATATCCTATTCACAGAATCCTCTCTACCAACACAATTCAAAGGTGGAAGATATCCAGTGAAGAACTTTGTACTGTTGGGTATGGAATGTACAATAGAAGATATAACATGTTTCCTTGGTCATTCTTGTGAAAATTCTGAAAATGTGTTGTCGGTTTATATAGTAGTTAAACATAGTAAAATCCTATTCACTATAGTCATCTTAAGAGGTGACAAGAGTATATTCTTTAGGAAACCTCCTCCTCAGAAACTAAAATGCAGTGAATTTAACATACTATCCAGGAAGGACTCTCAGAATTATGCTAGTTCAATTACAATAAAGCAACTTGATACCTGACTACAGCAGTAACTATTATAAATGTATTTGTGAACCACAAAGCTCATCAGTTTTACATCCCAGAATACAGGTCAGAGCAGTCATGTATTCATGGTAGAGCTTAAGTCTTCTTGCTATGACTAAAAGATAACAAGCCTTGTATGGGGGCATAGGTGCAAACTGGCAAGGGTCACACTTAGGAAAGCTTACACTAAGTCATGGCTTATTTTTTAAAATTCTAGATAAAATTATAAGCTATTTCTATGCAACTTTTTTTGGCTTACAGATGAAGTGTGCCAAGTCCCTAAATGAAATTAACAGCTTCATTCTTACCTTGATCTCCTCTAGATCATTTGGATCTTTTACTCGATGGAAATAACCAGTAATAATTCTGCAGGATTTCATCCATATAGGTTGGTTAATACTGGGATCTTCTGCAAAGATCTCTTCAAAAATCTCTCTTGTTAAGTCAAACACAGCCTTGGTAAACATAAGAATGTAGAATAAAAATAGCTTCAGATGTTGTATTCTCCAGGACTATCAATATGCAGTCTGTGGTTTATAATTACACCTGCATAGTGACCACAGCTTTTCTGGTGCATGTCTCTCAATGTGGAAGGTGAATCTTCCTGATGAGGTACAACTTCTAGAATTACTTTCTAACGGTCCCCCTCTTGTTGCACACCTACACAAACCCCCTGCATGCACCCCCTAACTTTGTGTTGGACTAAGGCCCAGAAGAGCTGTATTCAAATCTCAACTAGGTCATATAAGCTCTGGGGGTGACCTTTGGCTACTTCCTACCTTTCAGCTTAATCACAGGTTGTTGTAAATATAAAATTGGGGCAGGAAGGAGAACCATGGAAGCTGCCTGGAACTTCTTAGAGGAGAGGTGGGATAGATGTATTAATTTAATGAAATAACGAAATAAATAAAGCTGGAGACCAAAAGAGCACATTCCTTCTTTTCCAAAGGATTCCTAAGTATTTTTCACATGGATCTGAGAGCAACAATCCCAACTGTCTCCCTTGATGTACCTGTTTATAGATCTGTTCACTAACAGCTTCAATGTCATCATCTCTGGGGGAATCGCTCATATCTCTGGGGAGCCTGAAAGCCTGAATCTCGTGCCCCAGCTTTTTGCACTTCCATAATTCTTCCGCTGCTGCATGCACCAGCTCCTCCACCTCTTCTGCAGTGTGTGGGACAGCCAATAGCTCTTCACATGGCTTGGAAGGCACTTTTGGGGGCTCTGTTTCAGACGGCACAGCCAAGCCCTCTGCTTCCTTCTGAACGAGTTTTTGAGAACTCAAGCCAAAGTCTTCTTCAAACCAATCTTGCTCATCGTCCGATAAATCCAGGAACTCCCGGCTAAGCTCCAGTTCTGCCAGCCTCTTGGCAAGCTCTTCCTGACCACTGGCACAACACACAGGGCTTTCCTGTAGAATAAAAAGAAAGTGGTTGCTACTCAGAACAGTAGTGGTTTTCACCTATAGTGTATGCCACATTTTGATACACAGTGGAATCTAGTAGGCATCAGCCCCAGATAAGCCCCATTCCATTCATCAGTCATAAGACTTAATGGCTAGACTGGAAGTAGAGGACCTTTTTTAGCTCCAGGGGCTGGAACCTGTGGGCATACTTCAACAGGTAATCCACCTATCATATTATGTCACTGTGATGCCACATGACTGATGGCTGGGTTGCCACATCCTTTTGTCAAAATCACATATGCTTCAAAAGTCTGCTCCACAACCAGAGCTTGAAATGAAAGGTGAAAAGGTTTGGAAAGAGTTTTGCAGAGCTCTCTGCAGACATCTTCCCCCCTCCCCAATAGAGATTGACTGTACTTACAGCTCTGGGATACATATCTGGAGAATAAACTTCTTCGCCATCATCCAGTTCAGAAATTAAAGTGCTCTGCAGGTCATCAGCTTCCAATCTCTTCTCTTGGACAGAACAGAGGTCTTGATTGCTACACTGGATTTTCTCATTCTTGACCTTCCCGATTTGCCACAGTTCATGAACTGTGTCCTTCACAAAAGCCTGCAGGAGGCTATCGGCCAGCAAGCCAACCTTTTTCTTTTGCTCTATCTGATCTTCCTCCTGTTGGGATGGGACTCTAAGTTGTGCTTCTAATTGGCTTCTTTCTTTCGTCAGCAAGTCCAGGAGCGGAGAGTCAAATGTTATACAATCTTCGGCTGCAGGTGAGTCCTCTACGGCAGATGCACCTCTTGGAGAACTATTCTGGGGACATTTCTTACTTAGGTTTCTTCCTTCGCTCTCCTCTTCAAGATTCTCTTTTTCATTTTGATCCACTTTGTGGTGATTTAGCTCTTGTTTGCATAAAGAGTTTTCAGCTGTGTCCATGAAATTATTGGAACTTTCCAAAATACGAGAAATTTTTTGTGGAGGAGCAAAAATACCATGTTTTTCCTTACAATTAAAATATTGGACGCCATTGTAAGTGCCATTATTATTTCCTTCAGGCTTGTCCAACTCTACACCAGCCCAAAAGCCTTTAGCAAACTCTGTCAGGCCCTTGAATCTCAGTGTACCTGGCTGGATATTACTCACAAGAACTCTGTCACCAATGTTGAAACCTCTCAAAATGGTTTCTTCTTCTGTCTTGCAAATGGAAACCCAAAGTGATGAATCAACATGAGAAGGTTCCTCTTCCACATCACTGCGTTCCCTACTTTTCATAAATTCTGTGGGTGACTTCAGTTCTAATAATCTCTCTGAATGAACACTGCCAGCTACAGATGAAGACTTGTCACTGAGACATTCACTTACTTCATCATCACTTTCAATACTACTCCTAGGAGTTTTTGTATAGCAAGATTTCTCCCCCTGTGACCTAGAGTCTTTTTCAAGGGACAATGTAAATGTGTCAAAATCATCCTTATAATATTCAGTAAGAGATGTCTCATCTTTTGACATCTCTGTTCCTGAGGAAGACACTTCAAAATCATTTGAATATGCTGGCTCTTTGCAAATGGAAATCTTTTCTGAAACCAAGGCATCTCCTTTCAGCAGCTCCTTGCTCAACGCAGGAGAGGATTTGATCGATAAGGCACTTTTATCATCCTTGTTAGTTTCCTTTGGCATCTCAGTTTTTCTCTCAACACATACAAAAGCCAACTCAGTCTGATTCTTTTCCAACAGCTCAGCCTCAGGACACACATCTGTCTTTAGGGAAGCCGGAGGTGAACTCTTCAGCTCTTTGTTAAATTTATAAGCATCACATCTTTCAGAAACCTTCTGAGAAACTTCTGCCTCTGATTCTACAGATTCAATTTCCTCTTGTATCACAGATCTAATAGTGGAAACAATAGAATCATAACTCTCTGCATCTTCAAACCTGTCCTGTGACACGTGGGATGTTTTGCTTAAGTCTCCTAAGTCTTTGAAGAGAGCTGATGAAGCCAAACTGTCCAATGAACCACCAGGTTCTGCTCTAGATATTCTTGGGGACTGTACAAATGAGTTTAGTGTTCGGGAGTGCTCCTCGGTCTGAATTTCTGCTTCAATGAATTTTTTGGTGTACGCAGACACAGATTTCTCATGAGAAGCGGCATCTGGGGGGTGGGGGTGGGAATAAAGACATGAATGGCTTACATCATTTTGTATAACATTTGCAATTTAACCTTATTAAAGCAGTTAAGTCAATAATGCTTGTGTTCTAATGAAAAAGTGTAATCCTTGATAGCCAGGCTAAACACTCGTGCAGTCAAGTAGTTTTTCATTTATTTTAAAAATGTACACCCCAACTTCCTTACAAAATAACCCAGAGGGGCTTAACAACATATCCGTTAAGAACAGCACTATATCCAACTAAAGAAATATATATGTAAAACTTGTCACAGATACTTTAAAAGGCCAATGTTTCACTAAAAGGGCAATAGAGTTGGACAGAGAAAATGGGAGGAGGGGAGTGAGTGGAGAAATGAAAGAGTGCACATCCAAGATTCTGGAGGTTCACAACTCCAACACAGTGAAAACTAACTATTAGCAACATAATAGGTAACAGGTTGTATTACGTTACATTATGAAATGCTAATCACCTGCATTTTTCTGGCTTACATTCATGAAGTTGAAAGAGAGAGAGTATGAATGAGAGAACACCACAGAAATTAACTTGGGAGGTATAATGCAGGAAAAAACAAGGAAAGGTCTCTACATAGTTGAAGACAGATTTATTTCTAGAATTAATTCCTCCTCAGAAGCACATTTTTTACAGCAATTTCCACCAAGTCTTAAACCACTGAGGGCGGAAATGTTTCTTCAAGCCCCTAAGGTTTCTTCCTGTTTCTTTTCCTGCCCATGGTCTTTTCCCCAGTTTTGAGGACCAATCCGATAAGCTGATAAGCCGCTAAAAGCCGCTAATAGCGCTAATCCGCTAATCTGTCAATGGGCTTGCTTCGCAAGACGAAAAAACCGCTAGACGAAGAGAATCACAGAACGGATTCTTTTCGTCTTGTGAGGCACCACTGTATATCCGAAGTGGCTCTTCCAGTCACAACAAAATGACTTCCTCTAGCTCCCATCCCTATCTGCAGTCCCTCATACCAGATCCCACACTGTTCCATGGGGGTCCCTAATGCTCACCAGCAGATTTGGGGTAAGAGCAGTGAGAATTCCAGAGTGAAGGAGCGAGGAAGGAAAGCCCCGTTCCATTCACAGGAAGGAACGGAATATTTTAAACCGGGGGCGAGGAATCTTTTTCAAGGGCTGTATTCCCTCATGAGCAACTTTCTGGAGCAATGTGTCAGTGGTGGATGGGGCCAAAAGCAAAAGTGGGTGGAGGATCCTAGCCTTCGTAAAGCTGGCTACATTCCAGCCACACAAACATTGAAGAGTTACATACACACACACACACACACACACACACACACACACACGAAGACGTGTATATCTCCACCACCTCCAAGCAAGCAAGCAAGGGGCATTGATCACAGTTCAAGGACATATTCCAGCCAAGCAAAAGCACTCAAGGGGCTTGCAGAACAGGGACAGTGAGGAACACGGCCTGGTGACAGGGGGCGCGACCTGGGGAGAGTCCTCTGGGACACATTTAAACCAAATTTAAACATTTTTATCTGGTATCTATTTGATTTCAATCTCAAATTGGCATTTTTAAAAAGGAAGAGAAAGGGTTGAAGCAATTGACTTTTTATAATCCTTTTTGTGTGTAGAAAAGTTTTGTGCACCCTTTCTAATACAGCCTCATTTCAACTTTGAAGAAGTACAGAAAAATGTAAAGACACAGCGTAACTGCGCACACAGAGAAGGGGTGAAAAACACTAGGAAATATGTGCAGTACTTTGATACCAATATAAACTATATTTCTGAAATTCATACTTTCGGCATGAAACAGTTTCCGAAATTGTACCTCCTTGTTCCAAGGCTGTAGTCCAGAAACTGTTACAATTAATTACTGGGGGAAGTGTTGATTGAATTGACATTACTTTCAAAAACTATAGCCCCAAAGAAGGCAGAATCATTTATCTTGGATATAGTTTACCCACAACACCCCTCATACGGTTTGCACATTGTAAATATCCAGGAAGGTTTCGGCAGAGACAAGATCAGCAAGCATTGGTTTTTCAAGCTACGTACCAACATGCTCTGCAATGGACTCCAGGGACCCTCTGGGACGTTCAGAATCAGTTATCGATTTCCAACTTTTTGTTGGTTCTGACCTTTAAAAAAAAAAAAGGGAAACCAACAGCCATTATGCCATTATGGTATGTGAAAGTGTGATACGCTAAAGACACTAAAGAAACATGGTAAAAAAAAACCTGGCCAAAACTTGCTCTTAGGCCAGGGCATTTTTTAAAAAAATAAATAGATCTCCCCATAAGTCTTAATCTCCAACTCAGTGTGATACAACAAACAAATTTAACTGTGGTATCTGGAAGAAATATAAACTTTTTTTGAGATATACAATGGCATACACTTAGAAAGACAACTGTATTACCTAGTCAGTGAAGATGACTTGATCTTTGGTTTCTCAGTAGGTGAAGACGGGGTTTTAATTTGAGGCTTTGCAGTAGACGTTGCCTCCAGGTCCCTACTCAGTTCTGCTTCAGTCTTCTTGATGAATTCATCATAAGTCTGAGAATAGGTGAGGAAAGTCTGAGAACTTTAATTCTTACTTTGAAAATGAGTGAACAAATAGAAACAGAGGATGAGATTCTTGTGAAAATTCTCTTTGCTCCATTTTAATTAAGTTTACCTTGACAGTCTTACTGAACATATGCCAATACAGAATGCTATAACTGAAAATAATTTATTTTTTACAAATAGCTTTTGCATATTAACAGTGGCGTAGTGGGGGCGGGGTGCAGGGGGGCCCGGCCGCACCGGGCGCAACATCTGGGGGGGGGCGCGGTCGCACTCGCAGCTCTCTGCCCCTACTAAAATCCATGGGTTAGGGGGCGCAAATTACTTGCCTTGCCCCGGGTGCTGACAACCCACGCTACGCCACTGCATATTAACTAAACTGTACCTCAGAAGAGCATTATTTGTCAGCCCCACTAAGACTATAGAATCTTAGAAAACTGCAACCTTTAAGCTGTGATTACTATTTTAAAATTCTGCATTTTAAAAGAAAACATGGAAATAGTGGCACCATTACTACCAAGCTGGAGGAGAAAATGATTTTTCTTATAGATTCCATGACTATTTAAAACACCTCTTTCAAGCTATCCTTACCTCTAACTGCTTGATCAAACTAGCCTCTTGGGCTCTCAGCCTCTCCTTGTACCTCTTCTTCCGCTCCTTTTTCAGCTGGTAAACAACAGACTTTCTCTTCCGTAACTTATCCTTCAGAGCCTGAATCCGGCCTTCAACATCACTTTGATCAGATGCAGTTTCTGATAAGGAAAGTTTTCATAATTTCAGAGACAAATGCGTAGTACTACTTTTTTTTACTGCTTTACTAATTGATTGATCATATGATTTTTGAGTCAGGGCCTTCTCCTGTTTGCTCATGCTATTAAGTTCCAACTAGTTTGATGGTGATGCGTGAGTAAGCTAATATTTAATGTAGCAATCTTCACAAACCTGTTCATATATCAATGAAGCTAAGTGCAGTTAGGCACCCAGGTAATGTTGATTTCATCAATGGAATTTTGGAAGAACTCCGAGCTTTTTCAAGCTTACGTACCTTCACACCTATTTTTTAAAGATTCAGCCCAAAAAGCCCCAAGGGGGGGGGGGAGTGTTGAGAACTGACATTGACACTTACTCTAGTGAACAAGCTTCCTAAATGGAAACAATCAATATGTACTTTCCCCAGCAAGAAAGAAATATTAATGCCTAAATGTTGAGTGTGACTTATGCTTGAAAAACAAGATAGGAATCCCGAAGCTCTAATACGTACCTGACTGAGTCATGGAAAAAGATTCATCGGACCAACAGTAAGATACATCTTGGGATATTGTAGATAAATTTTGCTGCTCCGCAGTTCTGTGGGTTCCTTTGCTAGATTCTTGCTTTGACGGGGATGTGCTGCTTTTGGATGGAGACTATTCAAAGAGGGAAGAAAGTAATCTGCTTGTAAAATTCACATGGGAGGTGGGTGGGAAACATGCATCTTGATAATCATTTTCAACAGACCAATTACAAGTATGGAAAACATTCTCTGGTCATAGTTCTTTAAGTTACAGCAAACTGCTAAGCATCTGTGAACTTTTAGGAGAACTCCATCTGCAGCTATAATTAGATATACTACAAGTTGCTGAAATCAAAATATTAATGCTATTTTTTCTTCCAAGAAGAAAATAAACTATATGCAATATTTAGTCACGGTGCAACATGGTTTTAGTACAGTGATAAACAAGTTCACTAACGTGTTTATAAACCATTTCTTCAGTAGGTGTGTGATCCAGGCTTTCCAACTGCTCTTGGTCCTCAGAGATCTTTGATAGGCAATTCTCAGCAGTGACACTGCCCAGTTCTTCAGGGACAGAACTTTCATTATTCAGGTGAGAACATGGTAGCACTGAAGACTCATCTTCACTGGCTATTTCTGGGGAAAGATAGTGGAGTAGAGTCAGTAGAGCAATAACTACTGCCACCTTCACATACAGAGATGATACAAATGTTCCGACTACAAATTTAATTCCCCTTTACTGAGGTGAGGGACACACACAAAATTAATGAATCCTCACACAAAGATCACAGGCACAGCTGAACAACAAGCAATTGTAATTAGTAATTTATCATCATCATCATCACCACCACCATCTCCACACCACCCTTCATCTGAGGATTATGGGGCTATTTACAATATAAAAGCACAAAATACATACCATAGTAACAGACAAAAAAAAATACCCACCCCCCAGTTTAAACGACCATAGATTATTAAATTAGCTGAAGTCGTGGGAGGAAAGGAATGTTTTTGCCTGGTGTGTAACAAAGGCAGCAGGTGAGCCTCCCTGGGGAAAGCATTTCACAAGCGGAGAGCCACCACAGAAAAACCCTGTTCTCATGTTGCCGCCCTCTGAAAAGAAGCGCTTCAGATAATGATCGCAGGGTCTGGGTTGGTTCATATGGGGAGAGGTGATGCATTGCAGTCCAATGAGATGTATCTGGCAATGATTCAGTTAAATGTTACAAATATTTTATTGCTGCTTTTGATAGCCCTAGGGTCATCACTATAAAGTGATGTTATATGAAGTACAGTGGTGCCCCGCAAGACGAATGCCTCGCAAGACGGAAAACTCGCTAGACGAAAGAGTTTTCCGTTTTGGAGGTGCTTTGCAAAATGAATCTCCTATGGGCTTGCTTCGCAAGACGAAAATGTCTTGCGAGTTCCTGCGGGTTTCCCCCCCCTTTTTCTAAGCCGCTAAGCCGCTTATCAGCTGATCCGATAAGCCGCTAAAAGCCGCTAAAAGCCGCTAATAGCGCTAATCCGCTAATCTGTCAATAGGCTTGCTTCCCAAGACGAAAAAACCGCTAGACGAAGAGAATCACAGAACGGATTCTTTTCATCTTGCGAGGCACCACTGTATGTAACAACCACAGTGACAAAAAACAAAGGCCCCAGATATCCCACTCATGCATATTATTTTCCTTGGAGATGTCAGCCAAAGGAAAAAGAGGTAAGACTAAGGAATAGTTACGTCAGCCCAGATACTCTTAATCGAGAAATGGAAGGAAGAGAAGATTCCAACAAGAGAGGAATCAATAACAAAATTGATGGACTATGCCAAAATGGCTAAAATGTCTGGAAAAAAATCAGAAACCAGGATGATAAAATCTTTAATAAAGACTGGGGGGAATTTGTAACTTATTTGAGAGAACACTTAAATAAAAATATTAGCAGGATTGCAATAACACTTGCAAAACACTTGAAAAAGAACTTTGGATAAAGTTGAGTATTTATGGACAAATAGATGACAATATGATATGCAGTGGAAAGTGATTATTTGCGGATTCCACAGAGGGAAGGAAGGAAGTCTGAGAATTCAGAGAATTCTATACTTTATGATTGTATTTTGTGTCTGAATGTAAAACTAAAATGTAAAACCAATAATTTTTTTTTATAAAATAGAGTAAGGTATAGTTATATACCTCCTTCCTTCAAATACTGAATAAACAAAGTTCCTATACTTTGGATTTTCACATTTGGAGCCATTTAGACTAATACTGGAATTTTAATGTTTCATTTTTCACACAGAGTGCAATTTCAATTTTCCCCAATTTCATTTAAAGGAAAGGTGGTTGAAGAAAGGTTGTTGTTACCATCTTTATCCTGCCAGATCAAAGCACTGGCATTAGTTCTTCACCAAATGCAACGAACTGGAATAGTTCAAGACAAGATCAACCATTCAAGAAAAGGTAAAGGTAAAAGGACCCCTGACCGTTAGGTCCAGTTGCAGATGACTCTGGGGTTGCAGTGCTCATCTCGCTTTATTGGCCGAGGGAGCCGGCGTACAGCTTCCGGGTCATGTGGCCAGCATGACTAAGCCACTTCTGGCGAACCAGAGCAGCGCACGAAAACGCCGTTTACCTTTCCGCTGGGGCGGTACCTATTTATCTACTTGCACTTGATGTGCTTTCGAACTGCTAGGTTGGCAGGAGCTGGGACTGAACAATGGGAGCTCACCCAGTCACGGGGAATCAAACCTCCGACCTTCTGATTGGCAAACCCTAGGCTCTGTGGTTTAACCCACAGTGCCACCCGCACAGAAGGCTATATCAAGTGCACCAAGTATTCTTCCCCCTCCAGAAAAAAAAACACAACTACCAAGAACTGTCACACAGCAGCTAAACCAAAGCTTAACTGATGATCTCCTCCCTTTGAGTGGTGGCTGCTATAAAAAGAAGAAGAATCTGTCTAATAATCATGTGAAATGGGCATAACCCTTTGATCTAACCCTTTAATCAGACTATCTATCTCTGGAAGATGTGAGAGCTGCTCCACTGTGGTGCAATTCCATGTTGAAGGAAAGGATCATCTTGCTCCTGTGACTTGGGCCAACTGCGTGAGTCTTTCCTGCATGATCAGAACCCAATCAAGGTCTTTCTCAAAAGCACCCTCTCATTTTTGTACCTTTTGCATCAGATTTCTGGTCTCCGGCCCCCTTTCTGTTTACTTTTGCTTTAAGCAGCTCCATGTCCCAGGCAGCCAAGGCTTGCTTCTCTATTTGACGTATCTCTTCTTCCTCCGCATCTAAGCGGCGTTTCCATTCCAGCAGTTCTTCAGCGTGCTGGCGACGCTTCATCAATTTTTGCTCTCGCTTTGTCAAGAACCTGGCAAACAAAACAGTGAGAAATTGGTTACAAGGGCCACAAAGTGTAGGAGACAAGGTATCTTGTTTGGCCTAAGGTACATTATTTAATAACAATATTTCAATTAGTATCATGGCTGCTAATTCAGTACAACAAGAATACATGAAAAAGTAAGAGGAGGCAACAGAAGTTAATACATGTCACTTCACATAATTCGGCACAACCTGCCCTAAAAAATAAGGTGGGGGGGGGAAGAGTTCCCATCCAGGTTAATCTTTCAACAGATCAAAGCACAAGCAGCACAGAATTTAAGAATGTTACAAATGAATTCTAGATTATTTGAAGTAACAGATAATTGTAAGTCTAGGCTTACAATTTAATATAACTGCATTGCTAGCAACACAGCAATTCACCTCCATATCTGGATGCTTTGCAAACAATTATAGAATTCAGGATTTCTATCTCATCAACAAACTGTGTCAGGAGCTGCAGTAGACTCTATTGCCCAGAACATCAATGTAATCCTCCAGAAAGAAGTTGTTGAGATGGAGTGCACACATCTCCACCAAGCCATACATTTTCCTACTGCCCCAAGTTACAAGAGATTGAAGAAACAAATAGTTCTTCTGAAATACTGTCAACCATGAGAACAGGGCTCTAAGAAATACAAATAGTGAACACAAAATTAGCCAAACCCTGGTGGCAGAAAAAAATTTGAATAGTGCCTCTCTATAGTGGTATGTATGTATGTATGTATGTATGTATAAATAATTGCTGTTTAATGGTAACATAATGGAGACAGACCACATCATCCTCTGATAAATGGGGCACAAAATGAAGATTGCAAAAACCTGATCTAGAAAGCTGAGAAGTAGATATTTAAAAGGTAATTATTACTGTGACTTTCCAATGAACCTTGACACAAAGCTATATCAATTACATTTCCAGAACTTCTTTCCTAGCAGTTCTTGGAAGTTCTAAGCAACAAAACCAAAATATTCAAGTTTCATATATTACAAAAGGAAGCAGAAGACTGGGACAAGGGAGGATCTCCTCCTAAGGAGACCATTCACTAATTATCCTTAGCAGAATAAGGAAATTTGACAGAGAACCAAATGCCCAGGTATATGCACGGATGCCAACGTGAATAAAATATTGGGGCATAATCAATCACAAGACATGGCACATGCACACCATTTGAATGGCAATGCCCATCAACTTTGGGGGGCTCAGCCCCCTCAAATATTTCATGGGGGGCAAAGGGACCTTAGTCCCTGGGAATTGGGCTCCTATGGGTAGAAGTCAGATAACCTAAAACCACAGCAGTGTCAATTGCCAGGTAGCCAGCTTATGGAAGCCACACTTTCCATGGGAGCTAAAAAAGGATACCTAAACAATTGCCCTACGCTGTTGTCTAGGTTTGGGTTCTCCTTCTGTTAAAATAGAGATGTTCAGGCAAAGCTTTAATTGGAAGCTTATTGTTCCACGTGCCAAAGGCTTAGGTCCGTAAGTCAGAACCCAACAGACAGTGGGGTGATGATTGCTTCTGATCATTTGATTTTTTTCCATTCTGTTACACTGGAAATTTCATGATCCCACTGGTCTCTATTCTCCAAGTTAGAAGCAGAAGGAGGATCTGGTGCCAGGGAGCATCGTTTCTCCATTTTGATGTCTTCCAACCGAGAAAGCAATTAATTTTAAAGTCTTGTGCTAAGTAAAAACCTAAGACGCATTAATTTTTTTTTTAAATAGTAAGTCTGAACCTCATAATTAGAGAGAAAATATTGGAAACAGCAAGGATCCTGTGAAGGTTAAAAACAGGAGGTAGGCGAAGCAGTCATCATGTGTCAAGGAAATAAAGAGTCCAGAACTATATTGTGTCTCTGTTTCCCACATGGCTTTTGCAAGTCAACAACCTTTGCTTGCTGTGCCTCCCTCTGCTAATCCTAATATCTATGCCTTTTAAAAATCAGGCCACCATGAAAATACCCCAAATTATTTGGTGGAAGCTGCAATTACTGGAAACAGAAACACATTTGGTTAGATTGCATCATTATTCCTAACTCTGATTTGGGCTCATTTATAAGCAATTTAGTTTGAGCAGGATAAATTTCAACCAATGTGGCCATATACAAGGCACCAACATTATTTTCAAATCAGTCTGAACAGCTTAATGAAAGCAAATAATTGAACTGAAGAATCTTTTATTTATATACAGTTAAAAATCTCAAAACTGGTGATCTCAGCTGATAGGTAGGTGCTAAAAGACAAATTAAATCTCAGAATCTCTGCCTAAACCATTGTTCTCTAACACTAAATTATGCATTGGGTAACTAAGAGAGGCAGGAGACTGCCAGTCACATCTACAGAATTACCAGGTAAGAGCTGTGAAAAATCCGTCCAATTCATGAAGAGCCTCCCAGTCATGTAAAACTGAACAGAGCATGCTCGATCAAAGAGTCTACCACTTAAAAAGGTAGAACGTTACCTGACCAACTGGTTGTAGATATACAGCTGGAATTTGGGATGGAGGTTGGGAAAACAGACACTGAGAGAAGCCCAGTGGTGAGACGTAAAGACAGAGAAGAAGTAGTGAACAGGAGAGCAGTGTCTACAAAATAAGGAGGAAGAGTTTTAAGCCAAGATAGCAAGAAACAGACAGAAAAATGAGAGCAGGAGAGCATCTTGCACAAATGGGTCTTAAATCTCAAACATATCGTCTTTCCACAAGTAGAAGACTCCAAAGGCAACAGAACGTAACCATGCATCACCTACAACCCTTCGTTCCCTGTCAAAAGCCAGCCACTTTCTACACTACAAAACACATCTTACTCTGGCTGCATTTTAGGATTCCTGCCCCCATTGTTTATAAGAGGAAGGGATTCCACCTATCCATTTCAGTACTGAATTTTAAAAGGCTTGCTATTCTGACCATTTGAACAAAGGTTTCAAGCCATGTTCTAGCTAGTAGACACATTCCTACTAATGAGAACTCTAATGAACTGCCCTAAGCTAAGCAAATGAACGCCAAATAAAAAGAAAAAAAGCTGCAACTTCAATGCACAGAACCTCCTGGTGCAAAACTTCAAAATGATGTGGAAAACTAATGTCAGTTGAAGAGTTCATATGCTGCCATTTTTCACCAGAAATTGGTTTTATTCTTCGGATTTCACACTTCACACACACACACACTTTCCTTTTCAAATGCTGCTCTGCAACAGGACATCACCTCTACTAAAATGTCTACATGGCAAAAATGTTAAAGCCAAACAAAGCACTGGCTGAGAAAGTTGGTAAACGGTAAAAGTCATGCTATTCATAGGCACTAATCAGTTATACATGCACAGTAAGAACTCACTAAGGTACAGCAACATGAAGTATCACTTGTGTTTGGGACGGCTCCATGACAAGGGGCTGAATATGCCAGGATCACAAGGGGTTAATTCTTTGACAGAGCATGCTCCTGTTCACATGCAAACTACAGACAAAGTCTTTTATTTCTCCTCTGACCAAACATAGATCCTGATAATTCCTTAGAGGAGGAATCCTACAAACTGTCAGATAAAACCTAGTTTTGCAGAAAGCCCAAGAGCATCATTCTCTAATTTGTTGGCATCTTTGACAATTTACAAAATATTCTGCTTTTCCATACAGACTTGCCAATTCCAGACATGAAACAGGAGGCTAAGCTGCCTGTTGCTGTAAATATGCTATAAGCTTCTATGTAATTTAGCAGAATAATTTATTAAAGAACTCTCCCATTAAGCACATGTAAAAAAATGCAATAGTTTGAAATATGCCAGATACCTGGTTCTTTTAAACATAAAAAGAAACACGCTGTGCTTCCATCATCTTGGAAACCAGCATCTTTTTTCCATGGTCAGCAGACCCTAATAGAGCCGGGGTGTGTGTGTCAAAAGCTGTAAGAGTGTGTCTTAGGGAGAGTTCCAAACTGCCATGTCTTATTGCTGGCGGTGGTGCCAGGCAACATCCTGACGTTCAGGGGCATCTTTTTGAAGGCAACAATGAGGGCAAACCCCAGTGCATTTATGGAAACCCTGGCACCTGCCCCACCCACCTAAAGCCCCGCATGCGAATTTAAATCCTGCATAGAACTAATAAAAACAAATTTTACTGTGACTGAAAGGCAGTATTTCAGTTTAAAGTCCTCACCAGTGGGAAGATGTCTAATACTACATACGACAGAAATAAAATAATCCTTTTTTTTAAATGCTACTACTCAACCCAACACACAACCTCAAGCTGCACCATCTTATTTCATGAATTGTTCTCCTGATGAATTTGAGCCTTTGAGGTTAAGCTTCAAAGATCACGTTTGGTTTGGAGGTAGCAAAAGCTGAAGAGAAAGACCACCTCTTTACAAGCTGCATTGAGATAGATATCACATTATATAGCAAGCATTACGCATTAAAGTAATGTATCTATACAGCTGCAGCCCTGCAGAAGATGTGTATGCTCAACAATAGAGGATGCTTTGTATAACTCAGTGGGAGGGCATGCATCTTGCATGCAAGAGGTCCCAAGTTCAATGTGCAACATGTCCAGTCAAAAAGGGATGTCAGAGAGATTTTCCTGCCCAGGACTTTAGACAGTCTCTTGTTACCTATCAGAATAGACCAGCAATTGCCAACGTGGTGCCCTGCAGACGTTGTTGGACTCCAGATGTTGTCAGAGGAAGTAGATTATCTAGATCCATTCCAGTCTGGTTTGAGGCCAGGATTTGGCACCAAAACAGCCTTAGTCACCCAGACTAAGAGAGACAGGGGGAATGCAGCCCTGTTGGTTCACCTTAGCCTCTCAGTGGTGGACCATGTGTTCTTCTGCAGCGACTCAGAGAGGTGAAAAAACTGTTATAGTGGTTCTGCTCCTACCTGCAGCATGATGCTCAGATAGTAGTACCAGGAGAATGTTGCTTAGCTCCATGGCTTTTGGGCTATGGGGTCCCACATGGGTTTATTTTGTCTCTTTTGCTATTTAACATCATATAAAGTTGCTGAGAGCTGCCATCTTGGGAAATGGAGCATGGTGCCATCAGTATGCTGATGACACACAATTTTCTCTCTCTCTCCATTCCATCTAAATCAGGAGAGACTGTGAAGGTGTTGGTTGGACTGGTGTGTGGGAAGCAGTGAAGGGCTGGATGCAGTCTAATAAACTGATGCTGAATCCTGATAACAAGACTGAAGTGCTATAGGCGGGTGGTTCTTTTGTTTGGGGATTAGGTGTCTAAACTGTCCTGGGATGGGTTGCACTCCTCCTGAAGGAACAGGCTCATAGTCTGGGAGTACTCCTGGATTCCAACTTGTCACTGGAACCTCAAGTGGCTAGGAGTGCCTAGGACTCAGTTGTCCACGCTCTGGTGAACTCCTGTCTGGGCAACTGTAATGTGGTTCTGCCCCTGAAGATGGTCTGGAAGCTGCAGCTGGAGAAGAATCCAGTGGCTAGGCTGGTAGGTGGGGCAACCCAATGGAACAATGTGTCACCAGGTGGCCAGTGAGCTAACCAGGTCAAATTCATGGTGTCAGTACTAAAGCCATAAATGGCTTGGGGACCAAGTATCCAAAAGAGCCCCTTCCTCAGTATCAACCATCTCAGATCCTACAATTGTCAGGTGAGGACCTGTTGATTGCGCTGAGACAGGGGACTGCTCAGCAGGTGGTGACGCATGACAGGGCTTTTTCTTTGACAGGTAGGTCTGTCTCCCTCATTACTGACTTTCAGGGAAAATGTAAAAATATTTGCATTTACCCAGGCATTTGATCAGAATACAGTGGTACCTCGCAAGACGAATGCCTCGCAAGACAAAAAACTCGCTAGACGAAAGGGTTTTTTGTTTTTTGAGCTGCTTCGCAAGACGATTTTCCCTATGGGCTTGCTTCGCAAGACGGAAACGTCTTGCAAGTTTGTTTCCTTTTTCTTAATACAGTTGCGACTTGACTTCGAGGAGCAACTCCTAGAACGCGGTGTGGTAGCCTTTTTTGAGGTTTTTAAAGACTTTGGTGATTTTGAAGCTTTTCCAAAACTTTCCCAACACCGTGCTTCGCAAGACGAAAAAAATCGCAAGACGACAAAACTCGCGGAACGAATTAATTTCGTCTTGCGAGGCACCACTGTACATTGTTCCTGGAAACCCTGAGATCACTCACTGAGAATGTTTTAAACTGGGTTTGTTTTCTTAGAATGTTTTAAAACTGTTTGTGGGTTTATTTGTGGGTTTTTTAGTGTCTTATTAATGCTGTGTCTGCCACCCCAGGTTCCTGCGGGAAGAAGGGCAGGATATAAAATGAACAAAGAAAGTAACAACAACTCCCATCTGCCCCAGCACCGCCAATGGTAAAGGATTATGGGAGTTGGAGTTCAGCAACGTCAGTAGAGCACCATGTTGGCTACCCCTGGAATAGGTGATACTTGACGAAATGGCAAGGCAACTTTGTATATTCACATTCATTCGTATGTTCAATGTACAATGCCAAGCCACCAGTGAGGCTAGCTAAACTGAAATGACACTACAGCTATAGGAAGCAAAAGTAAACCCGAAAGAAGTAGCCAACCTTATAACCAGTTACTGATCTCATCAATAAAAAAAACCACCAATAGTTACTTTTCATCCATTTGGCTGCGCATTTTCTTTAGTTTCTGCATAATGCTACTGGTCTCAGAGCCGGAAACGGAGGAAAGGCTCCATGTTTCTGCATCTGATGGCAGCGGGGTTGAAGAACGTGTTCGCTTTACATCGTCCTCACTAAAATGCTCCTATGACCAAAAACAAAAAAACCCAAATAGATATTCAACATGTAAAAAGCTATTTTCTATTATCTATACATATTTCTCTAGCTATTATCTCTCTCTTTCTATATCCATGTACCTTGCATTTTTTGCGGAGTATTTTCCTCTATCAATTTTATATACACTTTGATCAGCATCTTAATATAACTCCAATATCAATGGATGCAAATATTTTTAACTGTAAATGCTTTTAGATGCAATTGTTTTTAGAACGTTTTAACTGCTTCAGTATGTTTTTGCTTTGTTCATTTTTAAATTGTGGACCTGTTTACCACCTTGAGCTCCTTGGGGAGGAAGGGTGGGACAGAAATTATACTGAGAAGCTCTAGACCTATGAGCACAATTTGCAGTTCCAGCAACAAAAACAGATCTTATTATTTTAGAAGTCACTGTTGTGTGGCTGGCCTTTTTCAAGCATAAATGCCAGCAATAAAGTATTCAGAACCAGCTTCTTTATTTTAAAAACTTATACCCCTCTTTTTTGTCTCAATTATTTTTCATTCAGTTTGAGAACTGCAGTGCTACAAATAAAAATAACAGGCTAACTCTCAGGTGCATGTTTCCAGCTCTTGCAGTGAAGCTTACCTGTTTATTTTCCCCTGCAGACTTCAGTTTTTCCTGCAGTTTCATAGTGGTTTGCCGTATTCGCTCTATCTCTTCCTGCTGCTTAAGGATCAGTTGCCTCTCCTTTCTGGCTGCCTTATTGGCTTCCTTAAGACGCTTGATTTCTGCCTTTATGAGTTAGGAACAATAAAGCAAAACAAAAAAAGAGCAGTAATGTTTTTGCAGGCTTCTCTCTTCAGCCTTTCACTCCTGCTCCTCATTATGCTGCTTGGTATGTTTGTCTTCACCTGTAGTTTGGACCACATCTCTCTCCCCTTTCCCCATCCCTATCACTACTTTATACTTCCTGCTTTCATTAAAGGTAAAGGTACCCAGTCGTTTGCCAGTAAAGGGCAGTCGTGTCCGACTCTGGGGTTGTGCGCCCATCTCACTTAAGAGGCCGGGGGCCAGTGCTGTCCGGAGACACTTCCGGGTCACGTGACCAGCGTGACGAAGCTGCAGCTGGCGAGCCAGCACCAGCGCAGCACACGGAAACGCCGTTTACCTTCCCGCTATAAAACGGTACCTATTTATCTACTTGCACTTAAGGGTGCTTTCGAACTGCTAGGTGGGCAGGAGCTGGGACCGAACGACGGGAGCTCACCCCGCCGCGGGGATTCGAACCGCTGACCATGCGATCGGCAAGCCTTAGGCGCTGAGGTTTTACCCACAGCGCCACCCGCGTCTCTATCCCTGCTTTCATTACAAGCTTTTTATTCTAATAATTAGCTTTCTCAACTTTTCTGCTAATCTTCTCATCTTCTCTTCTGTCAATCAATGTTCCTTCCCACTTCCTTTGTTTCACTGGCTCTAACCCTCTTGAAATAGACCTACCTTCTCTCTGCAATGTCCTATTCCAGCGTGTTTTCTATAATGCACTGGTTGAAACTTACGTTTTCTCCCATGGTTTTTGTTCCTCCCCTCTGCCCCTTTCTGAATTCAGTACCTCACCTCCAATACTCATTTTCTCCATTCATCCGCTCTCACTTTCCTCATACATCACGTCTGCTTCAGATTCAAAGATTTAAAGTATGGGCAATGTTTTATATGCAACTGTCTAAAACATTCCCCGTCTCCCAATTTTTTTGCCAAAAATAAATTCCCAAAGGAGTTTACAATATGCCTGGGTGATATATCAATATATCACCCAGGACTGGTATGTGGAGCAGACAGTGATGTCGGCTTCACTCAGCGGTATATCGCTGAGTGAAACCGCCATCCCACTCTGCCCCCATACTGCACAGAGGGAGAAAAAAGCTTCATTGGCGAGGCTCCAATAGTTTGTTCCTCCCTCTGCATCTTTCAACTGCTCAGCTAAGGAGTGTGCCGCTCCCGCTCCCCTTCAAGCATTTAAAGGATTCCCCAGCCCAGCACTGGCTCCCACACAAGCAGGGGGGGCACCAGGGATGGCTCTGCTGGGGATGGGGAGCCCTCCTGCACCCCAGCTGAGCCGTACAAACAAGCTGCCATGTCCCACCCTGCTGGGCGCTGTGGCAATTTTACCCGATGTCTTGCAAGCACAGGCCAATGCAGCTTGTGTTTTCAAAATTGTGGTATGTCGCCAGACTGCAATGTTTGGGCTCGTGACAAACAGCGATGTTGAAAAGCTGTTATCACGATGCCTCTGCATAGCTCCAACCTTATTTCAGACATTGCGATCAGTATCAGTATATCACAATGTTCAGGTGGTGATATATCACTATGTTGAAAACCAGATACAGTGGTGCCCCGCAAGACGAATGCCTCGCAAGACGGAAAACTCGCTAGACGAAAGAGTTTTCCGTTTTGGAGGTGCTTCGCAAAACGAATTTCCTATGGGCTTGCTTCGCAAGACAACAATGTCTTGCGAGTTCCTGCTTTTTTCCCCCTCCCCCCCCTTTTCTAAGCTGCTAAGCCGCTTATCAGCTGATCCGATCAGCAGATAAGCCGCTAAAAGCCGCTAAAAGCCGCTAATAGCGCTAATCCGCTAATCCTTCAATGGGCTTGCTCCCCAAGACGAAAAAACCGCTAGATGAAAAGAATCACAGAACGGATTCTTTTCGTCTTGCGAGGCACCACTGTATTGCCCAGCCCTATACACCAGATCAAAATTCAGTGATTAAGGAGAAACCTGGCACAGGTGGATTTAAAATTATTTTTTACCTTTTCCTGCTGCAACTTCAGAAGTAGACCACGCTGTTTCTTTCGGATAGGTGGCATTTTGTCGTCCTCTCCTTTGTCTCGTAAACGCCTGTGAGAATCAAGGCAAGGAAAGTTCAGTTTCTCTCACTTCTGCATTGCAATTCTGTTTTGGTAGTTATGGATTTTCATTTTCATTTACATATTGGTAATACAGTTTTATTTTGGTTAGCAAATGCATAGGGGTAAAGGTAAAAGACACCTGGATGGTCAAGTCTAGTCAAAGGGGACTATGGGGTGCGGGCAAATGCACAAAGCATCTTTCACCCCACATCAAGGATCCCACTGCCCCCTGGGGACTTTTTTAACTACACACCTCCCCCAATTCTGCTAGACTTTGGACAGCTTTACCCTAAATGTTTTGGATTACAACACTCATTGTTCCTGACCATTGTTCATGCTGGCTGGGGGTGACGGGAACTGGAGCACAAAACATCGGAGCCCCATAGCCAATATAATCTTGTTCTAATAGACTAATTCAAATCTAGCTAATGTGTTGAAGTAATTTAGATGCTTCTACATCATGTGGGATGGCTTTAGGATGCTATACAGACATGCTCTTCCTGTGCCTACACTAGCCAACACCTGAAAGGGTGGATCCAAGAGCAACCGTGGCACTCACACTCTCACTTACCAGGTGGGCAATAACCCTGTGCAATCCTGGTACCTCATATTTGGCCATTTTGGTTGTTCTTGATGAGACAGCAGCAGCACTCATTTTTTAGTACTAGCTAATTACTTCAAGTAGGACCATACTCCCCAAAACATAGGGCCTACGGGATAAAGAACCTGGGCCTTTCGGGGGCAGAAATAGCCAAACTGTTTTTTTAGAGGCAATTCTAATCTCCAGGTGCTAGGCCAAGAAATGGAACTATCCAATCCCATCACAGATGATCAGGTTCTGTAATATTAGAACCAGCAAGCAATAAGTGCTTGACAGTTCACATGTGTGAAAAAGAGTAGGGTGATCAGCTGAAGAATGGATTGCACTGTCTGGAAGATCTCCCTCAAAAGAAAGATGGACAGTAATTCTTTGCTTTTCAAGAATCCACATGATAGAATATATTAAAGTTAATATGAAATATACAGAAAGACTCACTGTTTCCTTACAAGTGAGGCAGAGCTATGCTTTTAAAAAATCACACTTCATTTAAACTCCATCTGGCTTCTGCAGTTGCTTCTGCAGCACAGAAGCCCCCAGGGCTTCTACTTGTGTAACTACAAACACACTTCTTTGTTTAATCGTTATTTCATGGCATTCAGAACATTTGCAAAAGGGGTTTGGAAGCAGAGTTTAACAAAACTGACAGAAAACCAAAGAAGTCCTAGGATGGAGCACAAATTACTAAATTTGGGGTCATTATGTTTTCTGAACACTCTTACTTTTTCTGGTGTTCCAGCCAGGCTAGTTCAGCCCTTGCCTTCTCTTTCAGTGCTTTTTCACGTAGCCTAAGCAGGGACGACTGGTGAGCTGACCGCACTTCTTCCTCCTTCATGTACTGCCGCACCATTTCCATGGTAAATTTAGAAAAGCTATCTTGCCCTCCTGAGAATGGCAGGCTTAGCTCCTAATTACAAGAAAACAAATTTAAAACATACATTTGCCAAATGTAAATGTTTGTATAACAGGATAAGTACTTTTGCTAAGATAAGAAGCATTACTAAAGAGGATGCCACCTCCTTGATCAAGCATCCTTCCAAACAAGTATGGAATGAATAGCTGGTTTAAAAAACTAAGTTCAGGCCATGAATTACTATGCAAGTGCTTTGAAAATGCACATGCACTTACAACTGTATTATGCAGTTTGTTTCCCTCGACCCCTTTTTGCTCACAAAAGGAGGTTCCTGTACCCTGCAGAATTTCACACGATATACCATGCCCACAGTTTTTTAAAGTCTGCAGATACTATACAATTATGGTGTTCGTTTATGTACAGGACATCCCCACTAAAATTTACTGAAAGGTTCTGAAAGCAACTAGAGGAGCCGCAACAAACATGTGGCTGCAGAGTATTGAAAACTTACTTTAACAGGTGACACGCTAGTCTTTCCAGGGAAAGCCTCCTCATCAGAATAATCCTGGTGAACTCGTTTCTTCAAATTGATCCGGCGATGACTTTCAGAAGGTAGCAAGGACCGGAATGACTTTTCTTCAATCTCATCCTCCGTCATGGACTCATCAAATTTAAGAGAATATTCTGTCGCTACAGAGGCTGAGTCTGAAGAAAACCCCCCAAAAATATTTAATTAAGGGAAAGTTTGCATTACAGAACGAGTAATGTATGAAGTAGTTTCATGTAGTAGGTGGAACGTATGGCTTAACGAAGTGAGCAATACAAGTAAATGAATACTGACTGAATGATCAGTATCGTCGATGACTGTGAATTATACCCCATCAGATGGGCGGGGTATGTATGTATGTATGTATAAATAAACTAGCAAAACACCTGTCCATATCACAGAACGGGTCTATATATTGCACATAGGTAAAGGTAAAGGGACCCCTGAGGGTTAAGTCCAGTCGCGAACGACTCTGGGGTTGCGGCGCTCATCTAGTTTTACTGGCCAAGGGAGCTGGCGTTTGTCCGCAGACAGTTTCCAGGTCATGTAGCCGGCATGACTAAGCCGCTTCTGGCGAACCAGAGCAGTGCATGGAAACGCCGTTTACCTTCCTGCCGGAGCGGTACCTATTTATCTACTTGCACTTTGAAGTGCTTTCAAACTGCTAGGTTCGCAGGAGCTGGAACTGAGCAACGGGAGCTCACCCCGTCACGGGGATTCGAAACACCAACCTTCTGATTGGCAACATGCCCTTTCAGTGGTATTCAGGACACTCAAGAGTTGGGATGATGGAGTAGATATTATCTCCAATCTGCAGCACTTTCCCCGCTTACAACAAATGTCAAAAAGTATGGGGTCAAAGACTAAAAGGATATCAATAAGTAGCAATGTCAGCATAGGAGCTAAATATGCTTCCTGGAGGCCCATGTTTCTTGGAACTAGGAAGCTGGCTTTATCCTCCCACAAAAGAACTTCAAATTGCAACAGATTTTTTTTGCTCCATAAAACATACTGTCAGCCAATAATAACCAAGCCCCATCTGACGTTCCATCACTTAAGATATATTTGTGTAATAGAAATCAAACTCAGGAAATTGCATCTTGCATAACACTCACTTGTAAACAAGTACACGCACTGATGTAAAGACTCGTGACTTAAAAAAAAAACCAACCTCAGTGATTCCCAGAACAAAGGAAGGAGGAACACTCAGTCAGTGGCTCCCAGAACAATGGAGGCTGGAAGCAACAGCTAGCCAGGATTCAATGTGGCTATCATGGTGTCATTATCAGACTGCAGATTCCCCAGCAGCTCAAGGGGCTGGCTAACCAGAAAATGACATATAAAAGTAATTGTGGATTGCCTGTGATGGGGAAAGAGTGCTGCATGCAACAGCCTGATAAATATTTCACCATTTTATATTTCTTCAATGTGACTCCACCAGCAGAACAATCAACAGAGCAAGGGAAATAGCACAAGCATCAAGTAGATGGGAACAGAACTAGGAGTAAACACTGAAGTAGTTTAAGTACTCGTCCAAGGACCCACCTCTCTCATCTGCAATGGATGGAATACTATTATTCATTAAAGAATCATTCAAAGCCATAGGAACCTGCTCTTCAATGGAGCTGCCTGACTTTTCACGACGGGAAAGTTTCTTGGTCCCCTTGGAAGGTGAGACAGATGGACTTCCCTGGCAACTGCTGCTGCTGCTGTTTTATGAAAAGGTATAATAAAAGCACAGAAGTGAATCTTGAATTAGGGTTGTAAAACACGTCTCAGAATAAATAAATAAATGCATAATAATAATACCAACAGTGTGCTGCTGCACATTAAAAAACAACAACTCTAGTTTTAGATCGTTTCTGAACGAGGCTCTGCATAAGTGCAAAAACCATATTATGTGACTGCACAGAAACCACAAAGAAGACTTCAGTTCATATTCATGTCATGGGGTATTAGATTAGCATTAAACGCCACTCCAAAATATAGCAACTTGGCTAATGCAATGGTCCTTGGATAGGCCTGCATGACTTGTGATCCAACAGCTAGCTATATACCGTATTTTTCGTCCCATAGGACGCACCTAGTTTTTTGGGGGGGAAATAAAGGAAAAAATGTTTTCCTTTATTTCCCCCCAAAACCAGGTTGGGTAATCCAAACCAGGTCGGGGAACAGCGGTTTGGTGGCGCTGCGCCTCCCCGCTGTCCCCCAAGCTTGTGGGGCTGGCGCTGGGGAGAAGCGCGCTTCTCCCCTAGCGCCAGCCTCCAAACCAGGTCGAGGAACAGCGGGATGGCGGCGCTGCGCCTCCCCGCTGTCCCCCAAGCTTGTGGGGCTGCCCGATGTCTGCCCGAAGCATGGGGCGCTCTGCTTCAGCGCTCCCCGTGCTCCGTGCAGCAGGCTGCGGATGTCTTCCCGAAGCGCCGGGCTCTCTGCTTTCGGGGCGCCCGGCGCTCAGGGAAGCAGGCTGCTATCCGCAGCCTAGGGATCCCTGCGGGAACTCCCGCAGGGCTCCCCAGGCTGCAGATGTCTGCCCGGCGCGCGGGGTGCTCTGCTTCAGGGTGCTCTCACACTGGGCAGCAGGCTCCAGCGGGCTCCCCAGGCTTGCTGATAGCTTCCTGAAGCCTGGAGAGCGAGAGGGGTCGGTGCGCACCGACCCCTCTCGCTCCCCAAGCTTCAGCGAAAGCCTGTATTCGCCCCATAGGACGCACACAGATTTCCCCTTCATTTTTGGAGGGGAAAAAGTGTGTCCTATAGGGCGAAAAATACGGTACTATGTTCTACCCTATTTTATTGATCCCATGCGGGCTCAAAAGATTTGCAGGTCTGGACTAGAAGAAGAGACACTAGACATCAAGTACTGCTCAAAGTCTTCCTCTGCTAACTACTATTATAACTGACAGTAACTGTATAAGTTATGCTTCTTACCTCTGATCATGTGCCTTTGATCTCGACGATTCTGAATAACTTTCAAATGAGGAATAAAGGATTTTTGAGTCATCTAGCTCCTCTTTACTTTGTGAAGGTGTAGATTCTGCTTTCCTATTAAAGAAAATAAGCAAGTTTGAGTTATCCTGAAAATGAAAAAGAAAGTTCAAGCTGATTGTCATAAGCCTTACAAGACAAAATAATAGTGAAATAAATGAGAAACATCCAATTAAGTATCAGTAATGACAAATGGGACAGAAAATGTATTTAGCTCTGCATAAAAAGAGCTTTGTGTGTTTCCAAAGTAGGCCTAGTTTCTCTTGTGTACAGAACAAATGGAGAGCAGGCGACGCTTCCTGACACTTGTCACTCTGGAGCACCCAATATAAATTGGCATGGACTTCTCAGGATGAGTCACTTGACAGGGAAGGAAGACTCTCCTGCCAAGTGGCATGTGAAATAGGCCTCTGATTTGGCAGGCAGAAAGTAGAAGTCTCAGTCTTCTAACTCCAGGAGTTTGAGGAGAAATAAAAGGTGTGTGGAGCAGGCAACATCAGAGGCTTTGGCCTCTGATCATGGATTTCAATATGGAAGGCAGGAACTTACCATTCTTCCATTCCCCAATGGGGAGAAATGGACAGGATGTGCAAACTGGTGTAATAGCCCTATGCACAAAGTCTTCCCTGACGCCTACAATAAGTCAATCAAGGGACTATCAAGTAAACCCAACAAGTACAAATGCACATACAGTCAAACCTCGGAAGTCGAACGTAATCCGTTCCAGAAGGATGTCCGACTTCCAAAACGTTCGACTTCCAAGGTGCAGCTTCTGATTGGCTCTTGCAAATGGAAGAGCCGGTCCGAAGCCGTTTGACTGCTGCGATGGACAGTCGACCTCCGAAAATTGCTCGAAAGCCAGAACACTCGCTTCTGAATTTTCGACGTTAGGGAGTTGAAACATTCAGCAACTAAGCCGTTCAAGAACCAAGGTTTGACTGTATTCCCTTTCCTTAAGAATTCACTTCTACACTCTAATGCTGGAGCCAAATGACCTGCCTTGCTACAGTATTGGCTGCTAGTGTAGAAAAGCAAACAATAAAAGGTCACAAGAGCTGAAAGGAAGGGGGGGGGGACTGCTCTTTATTGATGAGACAGGGAAAAGAAAGTAAAGAGCAGCCTTGGGGAGTTGCCTAGTACTCATGCGGACATCATATTCCCCTCCCTCACCTACGCATATCAGTGGTGGTGGGTGTTTTCTGGAGTCTGCCTTCATGCCTCTGGTGAAACACTGCTCACAATCTATTCTAAGAACTAAAATGTCATCTAAAATACCTGCTTGTATTATGAGATTTTAGCTTCTTTATGAATGCTGAATGTTGCTTCCGCTCTTGGTCAAACAGTGTGGTAATTGGGGTTGCAGGAGCACCAATGGCATCAGAGATCTGGACTCTTGCAAGCTCTGTCATCTGAATAAAGAAGCACAGTCAGATGTACTTTTCGTAAGTTAATATTTGAGAAATTAAGCGCGCACACACACACACACACACACACACACACACACACCCTCTCTCTCCCATCCTTCAAATAGGCAGCCTGCTTTCCTTTCCCAAAGTAGTCTGCTGAAGAGCTCTTCGTTACAATCAGCAAGCTAGCTTCAGCAACCATTCTGCACAAGGCCAAGCCTGCCAAGGATTTCAGAGCAGAATCTAACCTCACGTATCTGGCTAGCAGCTTCTGTGGTGAGCAGAGCAGTCTCCGCCTGCTGAGCTGCAATTTTGCAAGTGGTCTCCTGTAAAGCATCTGCTTTCTCCTGTTGTGACTGTACGAGCTGCTGCATAGATTCTGCATGGCCCTATGTATTAAAAAAAAAAGTTCTACTTTAGTTCAGGGGCCAAAGGGGCCAAACCGGAATTTTAGTATGCCAAACGTATTTTTGTTGGTTTTAATTCTTCTTTACGCACAGAAGCAAAAACTGGATAAGATACAGTGGTGCCCCGCAAGACGAATGCCTCGCAAGACGGAAAACCCGCTAGACGAAAGGGTTTTCCGTTTTGGAGGTGCTTCGCAAAACGAATTTCCTATGGGCTTGCTTCGCAAGACGAAAATGTCTTGCGAGTTCATGCGGGGTTTTTTTCCTTCCCCCCCTTTTTCCCAAGCCGCTAAGCCGCTTATCAGCTGATCCTAAGCCGCTAAGCCGCTTAACAGCTGATCCGCTAAGCCGCTTAACAGCTGATCCGCTAGGCCGCTAAGCCGCTTATCAGCTGATCCGCTAAGCCGCTAATGGGCTTGCTTCGCAAGACGGAAAAAAACGCAAGACGAAGAGACTCGCGGAACGGATTCTTTTCGTCTTGCGAGGCACCACTGTATTTGGCTCTAACGTTTCTGTGACTGTCAAAGCAGAAAAAAAAATCTGTTCAGGCAATAATAAATGCTTGAAACTCATGGTAAATGATTAGGACATAAAAGAAATAAACAATTTTATTTAAACTTGTGCACACAAAAGTGGCATAGGTAAACTATTTTGGCTTTTTCATTCTCTTCTTCCAACAAGACGTACGTTGTGGCAAATGTGAGCTCGTTAGAGCAGAGGTTATGTGGCATTGTATCCACCAGAATCATACTAAAATCAGCTCCATTGAAATGGAGATATAAAAATGATGAAAATGTGATTGACACACCATAACGCAGCATCTGGAACCTGGACTATTTGCTTTCATAGAAAATGTAGACTTGCCTTGACCAGACAAACCTGATATACCAGTATACCTGAAGGAGCGTCTCCACCTTCATCGTTCAGCCCAGACACTGAGGTCCAGCTCTGAAGGCCTTCTGGCAGTTCCCTCATTGCGATACGTGAGGTTATAGGGAACCAGGCAGAGGGCCTTCTCGGTAGTGGCACCTGCCATGTGGAACGCCCTCCCATCCGATGTCAAGGAAATAAACAACTATCTGGCTTTTAGAAGACATCTGAAGGCAACCCTGTTTAGGGAAGTTTTTAATGTTTGATGTCTTATCATGTTTTTAATATTCTATTGTGAGCCATCCAGAGTGGCTGGGGAAACCCAGCCAGATGGGTGGGGTATAAATTATAAATTATTATGACATGACCAGCACCTTTGCTATTAGGGCACGATCCTCACTGAGACACACTTTGCAACAATACACTTTTTTGTTGAGCGTAGGGAGAGTGTCAGGCAGAAGTGGAAGTGCTGGGCATGAACTGATCAATGTGAACTAATGCTTTTGAGTTCTGAATACAATATGTTTTATTCAGTACAGTATTATTTTTCTAATGAGACATTCTGTCTGTGTGATGTGCTAGGTCCAAAGACCTCACTTCCTGTCATTTCCCTGGCTTAGGAAGTGTCAGTATTTGGCATGGTGTGCGCTGGCTTTGACTAGCTCTCCAAATTAACATGTGGCAGCCATTTTGCGATATGTCATGGCCCACATAGTAGCTTTTTGTGACTGAAGCCCATAGTGCCCCCTGACCCACTAATGTGGCAACTTCTAAAATCTTGCACCTCTAGAACAAGATATTTTTCTGAAGTACATTGAGATGACCCGATTTCTTGTTGCTTACTATTTGTGAGATTTGGATTAGCATCCATTCGCACCAATTTCTCCACAGGAAAAGAATTCTACTTTTAAGTTTTACCTACTGTTTGAAAGACCTCATTACCTGAGCTGCTTTCTTCATCGCCTCTTCTAGCTGCCTCTGACTTTCCAGAGCTTCTTGCTCTGCCTTGAGCTTCAGAAGAGCCAAGTCGTGCTCATGTCGTTGCTGCTGTGCCTATGGATTAAGTTTAGTTTAGTTTTAGTTGATTAACTTATATCCTGCCTTTCTGCATACAATGTAATTCAAGGTACCTTACACTTAAAATATATTTCCATAAGGATATTAATGCTCCTGTCACTGAATCCTAAATATTTCATTAATGATTAGCACTTATACTTCTGCATCTTTTAGTGTATTTCATGACTTTCATTGCCTATTTTACAAAGTTCACAACTTCCACCCTATACAATAATACTGCAATAAATAAAACTTGTGGTATGAAAAATTGAAATTGCACATAGCTACTTGTGACAAATGTGGTTATCATTTTCACGAACCACAGATTATGTTCCTCCTTTTTCGAACAAGAGCCTACTAGTTTTGTAGCTTTAATGGAAATATAACAATATTCATCTGATCGCAACCACTCTTATCTTTGACTGAGATACTTCAGAGGAGTGCATACAGCAAATAAGGCAGAGCTAAGAACGCCTACGGTTACCTTTAGAATCTGAGCCAGTGAAACACTTTCCTGCTGGGCAAGTGATATACCTCGGACTCGTTCAACATCAGAGATCTGGCGAACAGACTCCTCAATGGCACTTAAATAATTAAGTTCTGCTGACATACGATGTTGGAGACCAGCAGGTGAGAAGCGCATGGTACCTGTAAGGTAAATATGAAATACTAAACACCTACGACTTCGTGTAAATCACACTTTTTAGAAAAATAGAAAGAGTAAGCAGCAGCATGAGCCATCTATTTTTTGCCAGCTCACCATTCATGTTACCTGCTCCAGCCCTGTTGGTTCCAAAGTTCATATCAGAGAAGGCATGGCTTGCCTTGGGTCCAGAAGTTATAGTCCCTGGAGTGTCTGAAAGGGGGCTATTTTTTTCTGCTATATTTACTGCAGGATCCAATGGTTTCTGTAAGCTTGGAGAACGAGGAGAGCCTGGAGTCCTTGGAGACTTTATCTTATCTGGGAGACTAACAGAAAAGTTAAACAAAAATTGAAGCAAGTCTTTATTCTTTCAAGAAAGAATAGTCACACAGCAAAACCAGTTTGAAAAGTATCATATATTTCCATCAGTACACAAAGAAAAGAGTAATAGCCAGTGCTTTTCTTCTAGAAAAAACTGTCCCGATACTCATCAGTATGTGCCACACTTTTACCCTTTCTTCTTGGAAAAAAGGTGCCAGTACTGCCTACGTTGAGTACCCCAGGAAAAAAAGCTATAGCAATAGTTGAGATTTATTTGACGAGCTTATATGTTACTTCCAAAACATTGGTATAGTTTAGATTATCATACCTCAGTTTTAAAACAGAGATATTAAATTACTGTTTTGCCCACACAAGCATCCACCTTCGCTCTTCCCTTTGTGATATGATCAAATGAGGCAATCTCTAATCAATCATAATTTCCTATTTCATCTAAACCAGGACATTCTGGTTACCAGCTTCAGAACAGATTAGGTTATTAGATCAATTTCAAACTGTGGTTTAAAAACCTGGTTTGTTCCAAAGCTGTTAAATATGGCTCTTTGCTTCACTGCACAAGCAAAAAGTCTGAATGCATGGGGGAAAGACTCATTGACATCACTCAGTTTATTAAGCCAATATATGATTATGATTACTAAATGAAGTGGTTCACTTTACCTCATCAAGGAGTGATCAGAAAGTTCTTCTAAAGTGCTGTCAGAATCTGGGCTCTTTTCTTCTCTATGAGATATTCCATTATTAGGTGATGCAATCTTCACCTGTTGCGATCCATACTCTGACCCTGGCAACATTTTGTTTTCCTCCCTCAGAGAGGCACTTGAAACTGTGCTGAAAGATTCTGACTCTGTAACACATATTTTGGCAAAAAGCGATTTAAATATAAAATAAATATACACTTTCCCCCACTTGACGAGTACACTTGACATTTTCAGATTTTAAAACTTTGCCAAAGGTTTCAACCCAGATTTGGGAGCGTAGTAAATGGCACTTACTTTCCTTTTTCACTCTTTTTTTAGACGATGCAGACGAGTTGGAAGAACCTGCAGAAAGTGTTCCTGAGGAATGGTGGGTAAAGTCTACAGCTGGCTGCTCATACAATGACTTTCTGGTGGCAAACTCTTCTTTGAGGCTGGGGCTGCTGCCACTGTCAATATAGACACGGAAGTAAAATATTGCTTGGCTTTCTCAGTTACATTTATACTACTTGTGTAATGAGCATTTTAAATCATTTAATAAAGCCTTAAAAGGCACAAGAGCAGGACTTCTATTTACCTTTAAAAGCAGCTGAATTTTAGACAACTTTGCATATAGCTTAAGATAGGCCCATGGGCTAGACCTGCAAGCTTAAATGTATAGTTGAATTATGGTTTAGCCCATTAATATTTGGGCTGAATCTTAAAAGCATTTTTTTTTTTAAGTAGATGTTGTCGCAATCAGGAATTACACGCAGGACCAGCCATCTGCCCACAATGCATTCCTCCTCCCAACATTGTTTCTGCCTAAAATGGCTGTAGCCAGCCAGCAAAAGAGACAAAAAAAACTGATTTGTCCTGCCCTCTTGATTGGTCTGCTCTATCTCCCTCTTCCTCTCTCCATGGTTTCAGCCCCAGAATGAATGCCGCTGACAAGCAAAGCACAAAGTGGGCTAGCTCCAGCTGTTCAGATATCTGACTCTGCGGAATGTATAATTCTTTATGTTTGGATCTGGTGGGTATCCAGTGGATGGATAGTGGGACCTGCATGTAAACTATTACAGACACCTTTCCTTTTAACAATGCCATAATGTTTGTGTTCAAAACTGAGTTCCTATTCTCCAACACCCTTAAGGATATTGAAATATCTATATTGAAAAATCAACTGAATAAATTAAGTTAAATAGTTACTTTCTCTAGGTCTCTTAAACAGATTAAATAGATGTCAATCCTGATTCGAAACACCAGCAAAGGGAATTTACTTAAATAATTTTCAGGTTGATAATTCAGGGTTTTCAAAAACAGTTGAGCTGAGTGTCATTTGTGCCATAAAAAAGTACCAGGTTGTGACTTGAAAGCTGTTTTAAATAGACGAAGTATTCATTTACTCTGCTCTGTGCCAAAACTCAGATTTGCCATACTCTATAACAAGGAAGCGTTCCCTTCCCATTCAGGGATGAAAAACAACTCTGTAATAGTTCTTTATTTAATGAACATGGTTTTTCATTGATTTTCGCTGCCATTTGTGAACTCATTAAGTACCTGGGCTCAAGAGTAGCTCTTTTATCTGCAATGGTTACACTTTCCTGTGAGGAAATGAAATCATCTTCATATGAAACAATGCTAGCTGGGGGACTCATGACTGGAAGGAAAGGTTCCCGAGTTGGTGGTGCTTGCTCTGACCACTGCTCAATTCCTGCAAGAGGTGCAAAAGAAAGTAATCTGTATTTCAGAAGCATGCCAAATAATCTTGCTGACAGAGATCCAAAGCCCATTAAGAGCAGCTCTGGAAAATTTCCTTTATATGCAACAACTTTCAATTATAATCTGAAGACAGTTAAGTGATTTCATAGTAAAGAAGTAGTTGCCAAAATTTTCAAAAAGGACTGGAAACTTCTTGCTTATCAGCAAATACTGGTATCAGCAAAAAAAAACCCAACACAAAATCCGAGCTACAGGTTTATAACATACCGTATTTTTTGTACCATAACACTCACTTTTTTCCTCCTAGAAAGTAAGGGGAAATGTCTGTGCGTGTTATGGAGTGAATGCCTACGGATGGTGGGGGGATCTGCTGCAGTCGTGAGCAGAGGATCCATGGTTCCCCTTCCTTCCCTCCTCCGTGGCTTGCTTTGAAACAGCAAAGCGGGAGAAGAGCCGCTGAGTGGGGAGGGACAGAGAGCCTGCCTGCTTTAAAGGAGCAAAGCGGGAGAGGAGAGGAGCCTTCTCCCCTTAAACCCCTCTTCTGCATTATTAACAGCATCCTTCTCCACCCACCCCACGCGTGCTCCTTGTCCCTTGAGTGCTTTTCCTTCCCTCCCCACTTAAAACGTGGTTACAAAGCACGGAGCCACATGGATCCTCAGGATTTTTGCACTGGGTCACCCCAAATTCACCATCAGATCACATAGCATGTCCATGGCTACAGCTTGCACCAAAAAAATCATGCACCCACTATTGCCTGGGGCTGCAGTGGTGCAAAAACGTGGTTACAAAGCATGGATCCACATGGATCCTCAGGATTTTTGCATTGGGCTACTCCAAACTCACTGTCAGATCACATGTCTGTGGCCACAGCATGAACCACAAAAATCATACACCCGCTGTTTCGTTTAGAATATTTTTTTTCTTGTTTTCCTCCTCTAAAAACTATGTGCGTGTTATGGTTGGGTGCGTGTTATCGAGCAAAAAATACGGTAACTTAAAGAGCTCAGGATTTCAGCTATCATGGAAGTGCAGTCATTTTGACAATTACACCAACAAAACACCAGAGGCAGCAATAAGTCTCTCATTGCCTTACCTTTCCCACACTGCTGGTAATGTTTTGTAAAGACGTTGATGGCACTATGGGGACTCCCCCTTATCAGTTCTTCCCAAGTACTCCTTATATGTCTAAAAATGAGTAAACACTTCTCTGCCTCCTTCTGAACTTCTTTTATGGGCTCACAGCCAGCTATATCTGCAGCACAGAATTCTTTTTCCTTTAACACTTCCACAGTCTTCAAAGTTGGATGCTCACGCCTTTCTCTTTCCTCCTCAGATGCAAGACCATCACTGATTGGCCCCTCACTTATTGACTCTATGCTACCATCACGCGGAGCTACAACTTTACTTTCAGCCCCTGGGGAGCATGCTTGTTTTTTGGACAGATCTCCTAGCATTCCTTCAGCTCTGTAGTTACCTGGAAGGCTGATAGCTGCAGCCCGAGGGGCGAGGGTCTCTGGGAGCCTTTTAAACTCACCAAGGTTTCCAACACCAGGAAGGTTATCATCAAAACTTGCATGTGGGGTGCAAGCACCCAACATCTTCTGCAGCCTGGCTGAAAAGACATCACTTTCTTCCACAGGGGGGCTGCTGGCCTTTGCCCAACGGCCATCGCCCTGATCTCCTTGCAACAAGTCACGCTCAGAATTCCACACCTCACCATAGTTAATGCTGGCCCCGGCTAACTTCTTGGCTTCGCTTTCAATTCGGCTCGACAAAGAGGCTGCTGTTGCCTTCAGGGCTTCAATGCGGTTCAGTTTACTTTTATACTGATTAATGGTAGGCTGTACAGCAGATGCCATAAATGGCTGAGATGCCAAAGGCATGGATCCCACAGCTGCACTGTAACTCCTTCTGCTTGATAATACAGAGTCAAAGTCGTTTTGCAAGACATGGGTGTGATCTAGGGCCAAAAGCTGGGAGACAAATCCTCCAGTCAAGACCATTGAAGGTTGTTGGGAAGAAAGCTGGGCTTCTGAAGTCAGCCTATCTGGCTGAATCCATAAAGGGTTATTCCTATAAACAAAAAAGTTGAATTCTCATAAACTTGGAATAATGAAGACTGAACAATGTTTGACTATTAAATGTGCACATATGTTAACGTATTGGAAATCATTTTTAAAACTAGACTTCTTAGTCCAGATTAGATTTTCCCCGATCCTCCCATACACAATGTGGGAGCAGTGTAAAGGTGTAAAATTTGAAGCTGTGGGGTCGGGGACGTGTTTTTTCCAGGGCGTGAGATTTGGAAAGAGATGTTTTTTTGGGGAAAGGAACATAAAAAGCATTGTGCATAAAATGGTTCATCATAAATTTATATCTGCTATATTAAAAGTACAGATTATTCAGATAATAATTACAAACTGATTAAAGTTTTGTTGCAAATGGAATACAAGCTGCTGAACTGTAAGGAACCTAGCATTCAAGTTTCCCAGATCCTGCACCAAGAGGACTGAAATCTATTAACATTTTCTAAAAAACCAGAGGCCTTTTTACTAGGAATAACAGGAGAAGAAGTGCCAGAGAATTTAAAGAGACTACTTATGTATGCTACTACAGCGGCCAGATTGCTACTTGCCCAGAAGTGGAAGGAAGAAAACGTCCCAACAAAGGAAGAATGGATAACTAAGATGACGGACTATGCCAAAATGGCAAAATTGACCATGAAGATCAGGCACCAAGATGAGAAAAAAATTAACCAAGAATGGAAAAAAAATATAGATTACTTTAAAGAACACTGTAAATGTGTTAAAACATTAGCAGGATTGATGTAACATTTATGAAGTAACAATAGAATTAGGACTGGAAAACGACGCTGAAAGTAATTGGAGAAATATGATTATATGCAAGGAGAAGAAAAGGGGAAAAATTGGAAACCAGGGGTGGGTGTAAGTGGGTGGGTGTAAGTCAAACAATGCCATTTGGATTAGGTATGTGTGTATAAAGTTGTCATACTTAAAAATTGAAAAATATATTTGAAATATATGTTTTTTTAAAAGCAAGTGAACTGAAATGTACAACACCTTTCAACTCAGCAAATTTCCATAACTCAACTTGTTTTTCAAAATAATTTCTCTTGATTTTCTAGTCACAGAGGAGGAAAAAGATACTAACAGGAACCCCAGCCCCTGGAAATCTGCCCAGTCACCACTTGGGCTTCTGAAGTTTCAGTAGGCATTGCCCATAAGCTTTCAAGAATACTGTTGTAACAATAAGGGCATTTTGTATTAAGGAAAGTTCTTTATCCCAAAATATTTATGTATTTTTATGCAGTGTCATAGAATCCCATCACACACAGAGATGGTTGCTTTTTCAACCTGTATTTCACGCAGGGACATGTCATTCTTATAATGCGGAATCTTACAAAATCTAAAGTGCTGGATTTTAAAATGTCACTTATGTTTGCAGGAAAAGTCCTCCAATCTTGCTGCTGCTTACACAGGGCGTATTGCTAAGTCATCTTAAGACCATTTCCTACTATACTGTACCTAGTTTATAAGGTGTTAACAGTGACTTCTTACAAAAAATAGTGTTTAATGTTCTATTCAAATACTTACAAGTTGCCTTAAAGATAGTCCTGTTTTCTTACCTAATAAGAGGAGGAGGAGCAGCTTCAGAGAGAGACATATCGCTACTGGAAGATGCACTGGGTGGGCGCTCCTGCGCTTTGTTTTCTTTATCAGATTCTCCAGACGGCTGATATCCAGGTTTGGCCTGGGAAGAAAAACGGAGATATTTTTGAAACATGAAATTCTGTTAGAATTAATCAAGATAAAAAAAGTTAAAACATGTGAGAAGTCCCAAGTGACCAAGCAAACAGCTGACATTTGTTTTCTGCACTAGACAAAAGTAACAACATATTAGCCATATTAGCTGGTCCTTTGGCAAGAACACCTTATATTTAAGTCAGTATTTTTCCTACTTCTGCAAACGATGGGGTTCTCCCGAGGCTGCCAATAAATCCCTTGGTGGGGTGTGGATGTTGTAATTTTGGCTACATGTGACTGGCAAGCAGTGATTCAAGATCACTATTAGAATATAAAGGTAAAGGGACCCCTGACCATTAGGTCCAGTCGTGACCGACTCTGGGGTTGCGGCGCTCATCTCGCTTTACTGGCCAAGGGAGCCGGCGTACAGCTTCCAGGTCATGTGGCGAACCAGAGCAGCACACGGAAATGCCGTTTACCTTCCCGCTGGAGCGGTACCTACTTATCTACTTGCACTTTGACGTACGTTCGAACTGCTAGGTTGGCAGGAGCAGGGACCGAGCAACGGGAGCTCACTCCATCACAGGGGTTCGAATTGCCGACCTTCTGATCGGCAAGTCCTAGGCTCTGTGGTTTAACCCACAGCGCCACCCGCATCCCTTTATTAGAATATATGATGGCTTTAATCCTAACTACGGCAAAAAAGAAAAAAGAAAAGAAAAAGGAAGGTCTCACAAGGGGACACCAAAACACTCCTTTCCAAAAAGCCTTCCTGGGCAGTCAGGAGACCCTCCTGAACAAAGTGGGATACAGCAGGACAGGAGGCTGGTGTGGGAAGAAGGGAAATTGTGCCAAATCAGGCACAACTGGATGCCGAGGTGACATTTAAAAGTCTACACCCTTCACAGGAGCTGCCACACACACATTACATAATCTGCCCCTTGGTGCGCCTGAGCTTCCTGCCTTCCCCTCATCAATGCTTCTTCAGAATACGAGCTGGGTAGTTAAATTGATCAACATGCTGCCCAACGTCTGGATTCTTACTCTATGCCATGACAAATGCTGTGAGCTATAGCTGCAGCCATTTTTACCTCTGGGCATGTTTCTTGCTCCTACCAGAGCTCCACACTGCAGGCACAAACAAAACCTCAGTTTGAGCATTATTTGGCATGTGCAAACCTAATGCCTATCTTTTACTGCTGCTAATACTTTACAAATCTTTTCTTTAAAAAAATGACATTGATACAAACTTTCAAACTGCAAGAAAAAACCCAAGCAAATCTTGCAAAATAGCTATCCCTGTACCTCCTGTCCAGGGACCAGGGGCTCCTCCAGTAAGGTTTGCTCCAGAAACAGTTTTGAGTATGTTTCTTGTAGTTGTTTGGTGGCTAATTCAGGAGCCAATGTTTCCTTGGTCTTATTAGCAAAAGCTTCTTTCTGTTTCTTGTAAAGTTCTTGAAGTCTTTTGTTCTTTTGTTCTGTTGCCACTTTCTGCGCTTTCTTCTCTTCATTTTGCCTCTTTTTCCTTTCCTCTTTTTGTCTAGCAATATACTGGCGAACTTCATCTGTATCATAATAGCGTTTCTTAGAAGTGACTTGAGGCTCTTCATTGGCAGAAAGCTTATCTGGCTTTCTTTTGGTTGGACTATGGCTCCTAATAAATGCAAAAGGTGGTGATTTTTGATCCTGTCTTCCTTCATCCCTCATTTGTTCTGCACCCTGAGATACAGAGTCCAGCTGCAGGTCATCAAGCATTCCACGGATCTCCATGGGCAAGAAGTCCTTGTTTACATGGTCTTCTCTCCGTTTTGAATCGGGAAGAGTCGATTCTTTTTTCTTCGTGTTATTCTCCACTCTGACTTTACTTTGTGATCTTTCAGAATTTTTTGATCGGGTTTCTATGGTCACATCCAACTTGAAATTAGTGTCTGTCTTTTCACTGTGGAAAACTGGGGTGGGGATAGGGGGACAAAAGTAGTGTTAGACACTCTCCACTTGTAAGGCAAGGTGGATCTATTTATTTGACCTCTCACGCGGCAGCTTTTTGTTAAGTGTTAAAAGCCTGTCCACTTAAGCACTTTAGAAAGGCAAGAAACCATGAGACATTCTAGCAAGTGCTACAAGAAACGAGCTGCAAAAACCTGAACACATCAAAAACAGAAATAGGCTGCATTTGGTTGACGCTGGACTTCAGCTCATGCTAGCAGAATTACTCCTTCCTCTCTTTTATCCTGCACCTCCCTGTCTGCTCTGTAGTGCCCAAACCTTCTGGAGCAGTTTTGGAAAGTTCTGCAGCAGAAAAGGGGAACGCCTCGCCAGGGTCAAATGTTCCACTTGTGAATGGACACTGTCAAATTTCATCCTGTACTGAAGCCAGAATGCAATGCATATTTTGCCAAGTGGCCTACTGTCTTTGATGTTCTTCTCAGATTTTCACTAGAAAGGGGCATACTGATGAGACACTGTGTGAACATGGTTCCTTATAGAACACATACAAGCAAACACAAACACACACACACCAAGTAGTAGTAGCTTCTACAAATTAATTCTAATCTGGAAGCTTGGCCCTGTATCTATGCACAGCATCTCAAGATCCTTTGGGTAAATATGTTGGATCAGAGTTTATTCACTGATAAAGAATTACAGCAACTTCTGCAGTGAAAAACCCCCACTTAGGTTAATTTAATCTGTCACCAAGCACCGGGGCCAAGATTATAAGAGTTTCCAATATTAGTTTACTTATTTAATAGGCATATATAGTCAACCTGCCAAAATGTGGTCCCAGGGCAGGTAATATGCAGCTCAATACAATTAAACCATGCAAAAAGATGCATCTTGACCCAATGTTGAAATGTATATAATGACAAGGCTAGAAACCATTCAAAGGAGAAGGCATTCCACAATCTGGGGTCCACCACAGAAAAGTCCCTCTTATGCACCAGCACCCCATGGACGTCCTTGTATATGCTGCATAAAACAAGTTCCACACAGATTTTCAGCATTTTAGAGTAAAATTGGCTGAATCAAGCATTGAAGGGCATTTATATTATAAAAAAACTTCAGCTGTGGCAATTTTTTAAAGGCAAATCTGAAGACTTCTGATAAAGTGTATAGAAGCTGGATCAGCAGTCAGAAATCTCAACAGTTCTTGTGGGAAGAGACATTGACAGTGGAATGCCAAGAAGGGATTAATGGCTGAGACGGTATACAACAGCAACTCAATAATACCGAGGAGCTCAAGTCACAGCCAAGGAAGGTGAAAATTAAACTGATTGGATTTGAGCAATGCAATATCATTTAAGCCCCAATATCTCATGTAAGAGAGTAGTTATTTTTATCTCTTTGATAGTCCCTTGGGTAGGAGGTAAACAAGGCTATTTAATTCTAGTGGCTCATAGGCCATTTCAATTATTGAAAATGAAATAAACAACTTGAAACCAGATGGGTCCCAAGTCCATTGTTCTGCTTCAATCACAGTAACACATGACTTGTTGCAAACAAGCTATCTCATCCGATACTGGACAGGGAAGTTACCAAACTGTCACTATTCTAACATTCAAGTTGTCAAAGATGCTGGGGTATTACCATCTGCCCTTCCTAACTATTCTACAGTTCTAGCAGAAGAGGAAAAGTAAATAGACAGTGACAACAAAGGTGTCAGCTAGGAGAGAAAACAAGATTCTTCAAGATAGCCAAACCAGAACCAATTTCCAAGGTAATGGTTGAGTTAAGAGCTACAGTGGTGTCACCCAAAGCCTCAGGAGATCTCAGAAAACTAAATATATGGTGGAAAGCTCCTCAGACCAGAGATGGGGAATCTGTGGTCCTCCACTTATGTTAGACTATACTCGTCCTGACCATTGACAATGATGCCTGAGACTGATGGAGCTGCCATTCAACAACACCTGGAGAGTCACAGGTTCCCCGCCCCTAACGCAGACAACGCAAATGTGCACTATTGCTTCCTTTTCCAGTTGACAGTTCTTCGTCAAATGCATAATGTCCTTTCTACAGCACAGCAAGAGCAAGTCAGATAAGGGAGCGGTCTTTGTCGCGCTTGATGACCCCAGTGCAAATCAGGGGTGGCCATTATTTGCAAAACCTCAGCATCCCATTCCCAAACATGCACTCCCAAATGTAGCCAAACCCAACAGTTACAAGCAGCGATTTGAACCCTGCTTTCGGCAGGGATCGGCTGCACTTGGGAGCTCAAGAGCGGAACCAGTTCCAGCGGGGCTTGTGTTTGGCACCAAATTTGAAAGGCCACAAATGCCAGGGAACCACTGACAGCATGACTGCTGCTCCGCAGCCATATTATTATCTGCCCCATACCTGGTACACAAAGCTTAGCTTACCAGATTTAGTGGACTTATCCTTGCCAGCTCCGTCAATGGATAATGGCTGTTGGTCCTGCTGCCCTACTTTAGGTGCTGGACCCAGTATCTTCTTCGCAAGTCTCAGTCCCTCCCGCCAGGATGATGTACATATTACACTGGTACTACCTAAAACAAAGAACCAAGAAGGACATACAGAGTAATTTTCCAGTGCTTCATTAGCAATATAAACTTCAGGACACCGCAAAGATTGCAAAAAAGGTGTAGCACCAGTGGTGGAGGGCGGTGTCTGGATCAAAAGAAGAAAAAACTGAACAATGTTTAAAGAGTGCAAGCCAAAGCTTGTGTTTAAAAGCTAACTTGAATTGACCTGGTTTGGAATCGGGACTTGAAAGTTGGGCCACTTTCTGGATTTTGCGCACTGGTCTGGTTGCTTTTTTCCCCTTGGCTTTTCCAGCAGGTGTCTCTTTCACAGTCAAATTGTCTTCTGAAAAACAGTGTGAGAGAATCATTGCCACAACTAAAAGAACACACAAAGACATCAGAACTGTAGCAGCTTGCCTTCTTAGCTAGTCTCTAGCCTATCAGAATTTAAATACACAACATCAGGCTTTCAAGCTAGACTTCATAGTCTTTCATTCTTGTTTTTTCTTTGATCTAAGAAGTCTGGGAAGTAGGGCTATAAGTTTTTGTTAATTTACAGGTTAATTATGTAGGATGTGTAGTTGTTCTTTGCTTTCCATGTGGCTATTAATAAGATGTTTTGTGCTTTTATACTGTAAACCATTCTGTGATCCTTTGAAGGATGGTATAGCTATGTAAATAATAAATAATAATAATAATAATAATAATAATAATAATAATAATAATAATAATAATAATGTTTCCTACTTACCTGCTAATTGCAGTTCTAAGTCAGGACCTAACTCTCTACTGAGATTAATAAATTCCTCTTCACGCCACACCTTTCCATCAGGTGTACGGATCTTGGCTTCTGATGGATTGAATCCTAACAAAAGTAGTATACCTATATTTAGCTGACTTTGCCTTAAAACAATCGGTTAACATAAAGGTGACCAATGCATAATGCGGACATAATTTATCTGTTTTAAACATCTAATACATTTGTTACTAGAAATAAAGAAACTCGGATTCCAAATCCATGTTGCATAAAATAGATTAAACGAGAAATTTCTGTACAGAATTATTACGTAACAGAAAAATAAGATACATTCCTGCAAAAATAAAAAAAGTTGCAATGAGGGAGCAAGTACACTTCAGAATAGTTTATACACGACTGACTGATGCCTACAGAACCGCTAAAATGCAAAGACTGTACTGTGTGGCTGCTGTGCATGTACAGCCAGTGGTTTCCTACAAGCTGTATCAGAAAAATCTCTTGTGCGACAGTGACAGGCGGCAGCTGTGATAGTTAGCACCAATGACAAGGAAACTAACGAAATAAAAGCAATTAATCCCTACAGTTAGTCACAATCCAATGTTTGTGAATTTAACTCTAAACGTATACAGTGCATCTGAACAAAAACATCTTCATGAAAGGAAATGCAGGTAAAGTTTGGAAGGTAATAAATAATAAGAATTTGAACAATCCTTTGTCTTTAATGTCTTCCTATCTAAGGCAGGGTGCACCTATCCCAGAGTTGCAACAGAAACCACGTTCTTGGTTTCGCAAACCAAATAAATATATTTCTTCTCACACAGATTCAATTTACAAGCTATGTACCTTTATATGAAGGAGCAGGAGGTGCAGCTGCAACTTTTCGGACTTTCGGAGTTACAGCTGCAGCAGGTATAGGATGGTCATCGTATCCCAGATGATTTCCTCTGCTGCTCAGCTCTTCTGGGCGCCCCAATTGCTTCCTAATCCGTTCCTTCAGTTTTTCCAGTTTAGCCTCACGCCGATGCTGCTTTAAAATATCTAATCTGTGTGCACTGGATGAACTGGTAGAAGAAGCTGAGGGTTCTGCCAGCTGCAATTCTTTAAGGTCAGCATCCTGGGTTGTGGTACTCTGAGAAGTTTTACTATATTCATCTCTAGATTTCTCAGCCTTTCCCTCCTCTGATACAGATTTGAAGAAAACCTCAGAATTTTGTAAGGCATCAATTGCTGGTCGGTCATTTAAATATCTGACAACAGTTTCATCGGCAAAAGATGGGCTTTGGAAATCTCTGCTGTGCAAATCTGATTCACTTTTTTCAAAGGTAAAATGTTTCATTTTTTCAGTCTTATTCCCCGCTTCTTTACGCTTTAAACATCTAGCCTCCGGTTGGTAAGATGTTTTATAAGGTGGGGACCATGGAGGGCCCCTAAAAGAAGTGAACATAAAAAAACCTGAGAATCAGCTCTAAAAACATATATTAAATACAAAACAAAAGATCTAACAAGACTTTTGCAAGTAGAATCACTATTACAGTGCAAGTATCCAATTAACAAATTATTCTTATTTTTGTTGAATTTCTTATAATGCAGTTCTGAAGGTAAAACAACAGAATGTGCAAGAAATTTAGGTTCCTCTTCATAATCTTTTTTTCCTGCAAGCTGCCTGGGCTCTACGCCTCTCCATCAAGCATCAACTGAAACCAGAATGTTTCCCAGTGTACAAGATTGCTGCTCTCTACGGCTAGACAAATACTTTCATGCTTAAGTAGTGCTGAGCCTCAGCAGTCTACAACTGCACACTGAACATTAACAGTACAGTGGGGGGTATATATATTTTTTTTCCTGCATGGAAGGCTTAGGCAGTGAGGGACTGGAACCAGATTTTTGTGTGTGTGTGTCTCACGTTATGCATCTGAAAACCCAAACTTCAGTCCTTTTTCCAGGGCGGTTTAGGTTTTAGAGATTCTGCTCCTTCATAGCTCAGAATTATTCAAAACTAGAGGTGGTGGTTTTCCTTCAATACTAATTAATCTCCCCTGCACCATGAATTTTCTCTATGAAGTGAGGAAGAGCCCTCAAAATCTTTGTTGTATCCTGGATACAGGAGAGGGAATACAGTGGTGCCCCGCAAGACGAATGCCTCGCAAGACGGAAAACTCGCTAGACGAAAGAGTTTTCCGTTTTGGAGGTGCTTCGCAAGACGGATTTCCTATGGGCTTGCTTCGCAAGACGAAAATGTCTTGCGAGTTCCTGCGGGTTTTTTCCCCTCCCCCCCTTTTTCTAAGCTGCTAAGCCGCTTATCAGCTGATCCGATAAGCCGATAAGCCACTAAAAGCCACTAATAGCGCTAATCCGTCAATGGGCTTGCTTCGCAAGACGAAAAAACCGCTAGACGAAGAGAATCACAGAACGGATTCTTTTCATCTTGCGAGGCACCACTGTACAAGCACTCCTAACAGTCTACTCTAACAGACAACACAGTTAGTAAGCCAATTCCCTTCCCCCCCACTCCATTCCCTCACCCCTCATCTAACTGACATCTTCAACAGTCTGTGCAACGTCCAGCTCACAAAAGCCTGCTTGGATTGAAAGTTGGGATAGGAAGTTAATAAATATTCATTCCTTAAAAAACTGTGCTGATGGTTTGATTCCATGAGTTAGCAAACTTTCCTCTTATTTCATACTGACCTGAAAGAAGCCACAAGGGGTTCATGAAATTCAACATGTCCATTTTTTCCAACATTGCTATCCAAAGTGGTGGTACGAAGGGGGCAGCGAAGGGACCTCTCCTTCTGGCTGGAAGACCTGGAAGCTGAAGAAGAAACCAGGGGGGGGGGAGTTGCTCACTTAGCACTCAGGAGTACATTAAATAATTCCTCAGTCTCTCTAGAATGTAGTTTCAAGCGCTCGGAAAAAAATGGAAAGGAACTGGAGTAAAGTAACAAACTTATTTTAAAACTTTGTAAAATATATTAAAAGCCTGCATTTCGGGGGTTGCCTGTATTTCAAAAGAACACTTAAAGGACAGCTTGGTGAACTCACTTCCTAGTCAACAGATAAAATTAAACAATAATGTCCACGTCCATGTCCCCCGTCCCCCCGCTGTAAAGTTTATGAGCAAGAATTTTTACAGATTTTATGCTATTTGTCTAAATGGTAGCAGAACATCCATCATTCCCAGAGGGAAGAGGGAATCATATTACATGGATTACATTGTATTATTTTAAAATTAGCTTTAGCTTCCAATCTCAAAGTATTTTCAATGAGGCCTTCTACTGAACATCCATCTTCCCTAGCCTCAATGCTGAGGCAAAGGGAAATAACTAAAAATGAATTGTGTGGGGAAGCAGCCACAGCCCTGTGAGCCATTTACTGAAAGGCCTTAACTATTGTGCCAATGAACTACTTATGAGATCTGGTTCCAAGCAGGGAAAAGACCAGCACCTGCTGTTCTTTCTGCATACCTTCCAGCTCTGCCTTTCTCAAAGTCCTATGGTACACTCCCCAAGGTATGATGATGATAATGATTTATTAAATTTATATACCACCCTTCATCAAAAGACCACATTATGTAATACAGTGGTGCCCCGCAAGACGAATGCCTCGCAAGATGGAAAACTCGCTAGACGAAAGAGTTTTCCGTTTTGGAGGTGCTTCGCAAAACGAATCTCCTATGGGCTTGCTTTGCAAGACGAAAATGTCTTGCGAGTTCCTGCGGGTTCCCCCCCTTTTTCTAAGCCGCTAAGCCGCTTATCAGCTGATCCGATAAGCTGATAAGCCGCTAAAAGGTGCTAATAGCGCTAATCTGTCAATGGGCTTGCTTCGCAAGACGAAAAAACTGCTAGACGAAGAGAATCACAGAACGGATTCTTTTCGTCTTGCGAGGCACCACTGTAATAGTAAAAAAAAAAAAGGGGGCAATTACCCCCACACACATGAGTATAAAATGCCATAAATTGATTAACAGCTGAAGGTCAGGTTGAAGAGTAAAGTTTTCACCTGGCCCCTAAAGATATGTAACACTGCTGCCAGACGAGCCTCCCTGGGGACAGAATTCTATGAATGGGGAATCACTGCAGAAAAGGCCTGTTCTTATGTTTCCCCCCTTCAGAACTTGCCTGGAGGAGGCACATGAAGAAGAGCCACAGATGATGATCACAGGATCTAGGTCAGTTTATATGGGGAAAGGTGGTCCTTGAAGCATTGAGGTCCTAAGCCACAGAAGGCTTTATAGGTTAAACTAGCCCTTTGAATTGGGACCGGAAATTAGTTGGCAGCCAGTGAAGGGCCAGGACTGTCATTATATGCTCACGCTGCCTTGCCCCAGTGAGCAACTGACCACTGATTTCTGCAGCAGCTGAAGTTTTCAAACCATCCTCACAGGCAGCCCCACATAAAACACATTGCATTCATCTAATCTAAAGACTGCCAGAGTGTAGACAACAGAAGTTAAGCTGTCCAGACAGGGGGACAGCTGAGCCACCAGCCAAAACTGTTGGAAGGCACGCTGTTCCACCAAGGCCACCTGAGCCTCAAGTGACAGGAATGGATCCAGAAGAACGCCCAAGCTAAGTACCCGCTCCTTCAGATGGAGTGTAACTCCATCAAGAGCAGACCATCTCCCATCCATCTGGTCTAGGGAACAACCCACTAACAGAGCTTCAGTCTTATCGGGACTGAGCTTCAGTTTATTGGCTTTCATCCAGTCCATTACCAAGGTAATACTCATCCAGCTGATGAATAAAGATATGAGACAGACTCCAGCCAAACGACTTCAACCATCTAACACAAATGCTCAAATGGACCTTAGTTTTACATAGAATCTGATGTCAGAATGGAAAAGCTGTGATCACCAATCTATTATGACAACGCAGACACTATTGCCAAGATACTCTGCCTTTAACATTCCAAGCATACTATTACCAAGGCTACATGTGTGCTGATAATGTCATAACAGAGGCATATTTCAAGATTTTGGGCTAAAGAATAAGTTGTTATTTTATAGATGTAAAAGCCATCTTGGATGATTTAACTGGAAAGATAGGATTTAACAAGCTGTTAAATAAATAAAAAGTCCAATGGACACAGACACACAAAAACTGAGGCAAGAGGTGCAGAACACCATAGTAACATTGCACTACATTTTAATAACCAAGAGATAGTTACATAGATCAGCAATCCCCAACCTGAGCAAAACAGAAGTTTGTTTAGTGTTAAAGCATGCCAAAATTGTGGCAGAAAATAAAATGCTGTGCTATTACAAGTTTTGAGAAAGAACACACCTGGTTAATGAGTACGAAAAACTGCCCCAAATGATATCTTTATTTTTGTTCTTTATGGTACTTTTAAGCATCAGTCAACAATGGTAGTGCCCAAACAAAAATTTAAGAAAAAGTACTTCCTAGAAGAGGTAGCTTCTTATTGCAGGAGTTGAGAGCACCTACCATTTACCATTATATATCACAGAAGGTTTGCCTCCTGTGCCAAATCTTTTAGTCTTCCAATTTGCCAAAGGTATGTTGTGTCAGATGGGCATCCCAAACTGGAGTGTGAACCAACTACAAGCTTATTTGTGGAATGACTCTTCTACTCAAATACATACCTTTCCGACTTATTTTCCTGGTAGTACTTGCGGGTGGCTTCTTGCTGTCCATGACAGGCTCCAACACAGCTGTGCTGTTAGGAGCTACTTCCAATTTGTTCTCAATGTGTTGCAACTAAGATGTTGATATATAAGAAATATGTGTATTAGAAATTAAATATTTAGATCACTTCTCACATCCACAAAAAAGCAGAGAAGCCAAAGCTGTACAGATTGGATAGATTTATAAAAGGCTGAAATGCCTACCAATCAAAGTAGAATGGAGTTCAGTTTGTAACTTTGTACAATCATTAGTCTCATCTAATGTGGAGCCCATGTTAGATTATGAAGTTGAGTTCAAAGTAGGTTTCATTGAAGACATAAGTGGCATTTTCCAAAGATGAATAAGACAAATATATTTTAATATTTGCCTATGTTGAAATATATGCACTAGGAATTAAACTTGTACAGTAGTTTTAGACTCTAGTCTAGATGAAGTACGTACAGGACAGCACATTGCTTAGAGGATCCTGTTCATCTGGCTGCTCAACTTGGAGGAGGGGGGAAAGGCTAAATAGTCCACCTTTTAAAAACAATTTCAGGGACTGCAAGAGTGGTTTACACTGCTGCAGCTAATGCAAAGCCGTCTTTCTTTCTTTCCATTGTGTTTTTCTTTATTTGCAATATATATCAATGATAAGCAGTGATTCATACAGAGCAAGCACACACACACACACACACACACACACACACACTACTTCCACCTCACAGATGAACCATACGTCTATATAATTACGTTTAACTTTTAACCCATTTTGGTTTTTAAACAAAACTGTCATTCCACAAATCGCCATGACTTCCTGGAGGCATATAGCCATGTTCTACTGATGTTGCATAGGTACTAAAACTATGCCAAGATGATTGAAAGGTGGTGATTTTCTTGTTTGTTTGACTCTCTCAGCCATGAGTTGTCAGTTTGTCCATTACGTCCCAAAGTTGTGAGATCCAGATCTCAAACAGGTCTGAATTTAGAGTCTTTCAATGCTTTGCAATATTATAACCGTGCAGCAGTTGTCAGGTGAGTAATAAGATCTTTGTGGGAAATTTGTTGAGCAGTTTCTGAATAATATGGTGATAGTGCTATTTTAGGATCCAAAAGCATATCCTGTTTAGTGATAAGGCCTGCTTCATGATATATATTTTTCCAAAAGAAAAAAAAAATGGGGCATTCCCACCACATGCGGATGAATGAGCCAGTGCTATTTTTCTAGCAAAAGAGGTGCTGGAACTCACTATGAACGCCTCCGTTCTTCTCTTATAATGGCAATGGCACCCACCTGAGTGGTGCTGGAACTTAGTTCCAGTGAGTTCTGACTGAAAAAAGTCTTGTGTGTGATATTATATTTGGCTTATCATTTCATGGTATATGTTACCTGTAATTTACAAAAGTTGGGATTCGAGGCAAATTTTCTATAACACAGTGATCTGGCTCAGATAATGATTATTGCAGACCTTCTGCCTGCACATTTCAAAATGTGGTTTCATATCCTGGTCTACTACGGTTAACTACAGACCTCTTTGTTTGATTGCTTGCACTGCAAATCAAAGAGAAATGGGACCATGCATGCAGGCAAAAGGCATATTCACTTCTTTGGCTTCTTACGTATGTGACTATCCAAATGCGGCTTATATTGCTGAAAGGGGGGCGGGAATATGCATCGTCCACAACCACCTACCAGTTCCAAGTCAAACACAAAAATTCTCAATTTTCATTTAATATGTTTAGAACTATGGAAAACTGGTGCATACACTATTATTTTCACAGGCCTTTTCCTCTTTCACTGCTAAAATAATACTTACTGTTGCATTAGTCTGTGAAAAAGCATCCCGTGCTCTGGTTAAGACTGCACAAAGAAATGAAAGCAAGTTTGTTAGTTTCATGATAGCTTCAATGCAGTGTTAGAAACTGAAATATGAAAGCTAGGAGCTAAATGGCACCTTAAGCCTAGGTTACGGGTGCAACAATGGAATGTCTAGGCACACTTTTTTATACAGTGGTACCTCGGGTTAAGAACTTAATTCGTTCTGGAGGTCTGTTCTTAACCTGAAACTGTTCTTAACCTGAAGCACCACTTTAGCTAATGGGGCCTCCTGCTGCTGCCGCATTGCCGGAGCACGATTTCTGTTCTCATCCTGAAGCAAAGTTCTTAACCCGAGGTACTATTTCTGGGTTAGTGGAGTCTGTAACCTGAAGCGTCTGTAACCTGAAGCGCATGTAACCCGAGGTACCACTGTAACAAGAATACAAAGCTGAAAATGAATGAACTGCAGCTAAAATATTATGTTCATTTTTCACAAGCTCTAGTCCTTCCCCTGCCCACCCCCCTAATATTCTCAAGAGGGCCTCTTCTCCGGTCTTCAGAGAGTAGCTGGAAGTGTGGGGGGGCCTCTTTTCTTTCTACTCTGCAGTTTTTTAACCTGACATCTTAGGCACAGTACTGCGCCCAGAGCTCAGAAACTGCTCAGGCTAATGAAATTCCCTGTCGCAAAATGCGCCTAGGACAATGTGAGTTTCGAACACTGCTTCAATGGCAAATATTTTGCATGCTTCAATAATATTTTAAAATGAGTATAACTCAGTTATAGTAGGATTTTTTTGCTTGCATCAATAATTGCTTGACATTATCGTTCTCTCCCTTTGGGAGAGAGAAACATTCAGAAGCTCATCCTTTACCTTTTAATTTATGTGATTATATTTTTTGTAACTTATTGCAGTGATACCAATTACATAGGCTAACTGCACAAAAATTAGATAACATGTGAAGAAGCAGTCCTTCAAACTCAAACTGCAGTAGCACTAGCTTAGTAAGAGAGATGCTAAGAAAAAGGACTTAATTGGGTAGTCAAAATAATTTGCTTCTGCTATCTTTTTATACCTATGATTCCTTTACTTTGAACAGCTTATTTTCAACTAGTTGTAGGACATATGCAAACAGCTTTAAGAGGATTTTTAGTCAGAGAAAATGCAGCTTCCCTTAAAAGCTGTGACAATTGTGGTTTCAACACTCTTTAATGCAATTTTTATTGCAAAGTTTTAAAGTGGCAACCTGAATGTGTATTAACAGAAGCTGGGAGTAAAGAAAGAAAGCCAACATCATCTGACCACTTTCCCAGAAACAGTATTTCAAAGCAGATCTAGAAGCCTTTATGTCTTGCATGGCAAACTGCACAAACACAGGCACACGCTGCCAAAATTTAAGAGACAGTCTGGCAAAACTGCTTTCAGACTTAGGCAACAAAATAAATCCGAACCTTTGACGGGGATTCGACTCCTGAAGGACCTTGGATTTTGTAAAGGCACATCATTCAACTCGTTCCTCCACATCGTGTCAATTCACCTAAAACACAAACAACTATTCACTAAGAAATCAAAGAAAACAAAATCACAAGTGCATACAAAGGGTAAAGTGAACACCATGCGCAACTAATGGTTTTTTCATCATCCTGGAAAAAGTGACAAGTGGGATGCTGCCTCAGGGTTCTGTCCCAGGCCCACTGGTGTTCAACATCTTTATAAACTTGGGTGAAGGAATTGAGGGGATGCTCATCAAATCTGCAGGTGACACCAAACTGGGAGGGGTAGTTAATGCTGCAGAAGACAGAACTGAGATTCAATGTGACCTTAAGAGATTGCAGAACTGGGCACAAACTAACAAAATGATTTTCAGTAGGGACAAATGCAAGGTTCAACATTTTGGGCAGAAATAACCAGCTGCACAAGTGTAAGATGGGAGACACCTGGCTTGCCTGCAGTACATGTGAAAAGGATCTTGGTGTCCTGTTAGACCACAAGTTTAGCATGAGTCAACTGTATGATGTAGCAGCAAAAACAGCTAATGCTATCCTAGGCTGCGTCAAGTGAAATATGATGTCCCAATGAAGGGAAGTAATAGTACCACTCTATTCTGCCTTGGTCAAAACACATCTCAACTACTGTGTCCAGTTCTGGGCACCACAATTTAAGAAGGATATTGGCAAGCTGGAATGTGTGCAGAGAAGGGCAACCAAGATTATCAAGGACCTGGAAACCAAGTTTAATGAGGAACAGTTGAAGGAGTTGGGTATGTTTAGCCTGAATAAGAGACTGAGAAGACATATGATAGTCATCTTCAAACATCTAAAGTACTGTCATATGGCAGATGGAGCAAGTTTGTTTTCTCCTGCTTTGCAAGCTTTGGCGTCAAGTTACAGGAAAGCAGATTCTGGCTAAACATCAGGAAGAACTTTCTGATGGTAAGAGTTGGGTTTTTAAATTTTTCTTTTGTTTAAGTAAGATTTAACTGTGGACTTCTCAGTTCCACTCCTAGGGTGGTATCTGACTGAGTCATACTCAGAGTAGACCCAATTAAATCAATATCTTAAGTAAGCTATGAATAACTTATTTCATATACAGTGGTACCTTGGTTTAAGAACAGTCCTGTTTACGAATGATTCGGTTTACGAACTCAGCAAAACCGGAAATAGTGTCCACGTTTGTGAACTTTACCTCGGTCTAAGAATGGAATCTGAATGGTGGAAGGGCACCGGCGGTGAGAGTCCTCATTAGGGAAAGTGTGCCTCAGTTTAAGTAAGGTTTCAGTTTAAAAACGGACTTCCGGAAGGAACTAAGTTTGTAAACCGAGGTACCACTGTATACACATACTGCTTAATTACAGTGGTGCCCCGCAAGACGAACGCCTCGCGAGACGAAAAACTCGCAAAACGAAAGGTTTTTTCGTTTTCGAGTTGCTTCGCAAGACGAATTTCCCTATGGGCTTGCTTTGCAAAACGAAGCTTGCCCCGCAAGCTCCAGGGACAGCGGGAAGCACAGCGCGTCTTCCCCGCTGTCCCCGGACCTCTTTTGAAGCAAGGGGCGGCGCGGAGAAGATCGCTTCTCCCCGTTGCCAGCCCCGCAAGCTCCGGGGACAGAGGGGAAGGCGCAGCGCCTTCCCCTCTCTCCCCGGACCCCTTTTGAACCAAGGGGTGGCAAGGGGGAGAAGCGATCTTCTCCTCTCCGCTCCTTGCTTCAAAAGAGGGGACAGAGCGGCGCTTCCCCTCTGTCCCCAGACGGTCTCCATAGGAACGCATTGATTGATTTTCAATGCATTCCTATGGGAAACCGTGCTTCGCAAGACGAAAAACTCGCAAGAAGAAAAAACTTGCGGAACGAATTAATTTCGTCTTGCGAGGCACCACTGTATAAGAAAAAGACCTCAAAACATTTTGCAGTGGGTCTATGCTGAGTACGACCTACGTGGCTACCAGCCAAAGTGACTCCACCAGTTGTCTAAATACTGGGGGGTGGGGGTGGGTAAGGGACCCCTGGGTAGCTATGTCCATTCAAAGGTGACTACGGAATTGCAGCGCTCATCTTGCTTTCAGGCCGAGGGAGCCGGCGTTTGCCCACAGACAGCTTTCCAGGTCATGTAGCCATCATGACTAAACCGCTTCTGCCACAACGGAGCACCGTGACAAGTGCCAGAGCGCACAGAAACACCGTTTACCTTCCCACCGCTGCGGTACCTATTAATCTAGTTGCACTTTTTGGCATGCTTTTGAACTGCTAGGTTGGCAGAAGCTGGGACAGGGGAACAGGAGCTCACTTCGCCACGTGGATTCGAACAGCTGACCTTCCAATCAGCAAGCCCAAGAGGCTCAGTGGTTTAGACCACAGCGCTACCCACTCCCTTGTATTCATAAATACTATGTATATACCCACAACAATACTGGGATAGAAGGCAGAAGAGAACACACTGAATCAGGCATACGCTTCACTTCTGTGCCCTTAGGATGCCACTGCCACGCAGAGCATAGAACCAAATCAGAGCCCTATTTGGTGCCTTCTTTTAGTTTGGCACAGAGTAACTCTGTCAGCTGAAAAGTGTAACTGTGAAGCTTTGTGTCCATTTATAAGGCAAGAGGAAGCAAAATGAGATACAATTGAAGGCATACACCTCAAGTTTTATACAGTAACAGGAATATTGTTGGGGGAAAATAGTTACGACTCCTTCCAAAATGGATAAGCCATCCTGTGATCTTTGCTGATGAAAAGCAGCATATAAATACTTTAAAACAAACGAACAATGTCCAGATAAAAATTTGTTATACCAGTTTAACTGTAGGGAAGCTTTACAGACACTAAGCTATTTCCTATCAGAGCCATAGGTATTTGCTCATTTACACTGCTGACAACCAGTATAGGGTTGTCACATTAATAAGAATGTGAGCTGCAAGCCAGGAACTCACCCCCAGCTGAACTCTCAATTTGTCCATAGCAAGCAACAATTCTCTCAAACTCACGTCACCTGTCTATGAAACGTAAGGATAACGCCATGTTCACTTTCTGTAGTTCAGAATATGTGTTTTCTTCCTAAACTTAAAGTGAGATTTTTGTTGCATCTGTAGTATTTTATTGAATTTTTAAAATAACTTAGTAGAAGTTATTTCTAAGTAAATATGATTATGCTGCTCAGCTGCAATTCTACACAAGGGATAAGCTTCAAGACACTCAGCAGGAATTATCTTTAATAAACATGCACAGGATAGCACTACGTTCCACTGATTTTAATGAAGCCAATGAAGGAAGTTAAAGCAAAGGCCAATATGCAAGTGAAGCAGCAAAATCCACAGAAATTGTCTGGGGGAGGGCACCTTAAAGAGGAGTCCTCTTATTGAATGGGTTCCTAAACCATCCTTCAATAATTTTTTCCAATGCAGCTTAGAACAAAAATAGAAAATACAATAACGTAATAAAAACAATAAAGCCACAACAACGCATAGAAAAGCAGACAAGAATAACAGTATCAATTCCAATAACAATTCTTGGATAAAGGTATTCATGATACTCTTGAGGATTTTCCCTTCTGCTTGTGAAGCCTCTGAAACACACACACACACGCACACTGCCATTCACTGCCCCCTTTGTCATGAAGTGGTGAGGATGGTTATCTTCCCACTCTCCCTTTGAGATAAGCCTATAGACTTGATGGAGGAAGTTTCAAGAGTGACACTCTGTTCCTCTTTTAGCATCATGCACTTCCTAGGGCTCAGGTGGCACCTGAGCAGCTGAACAGAAAGCAGAGCAATAGTGAGGGGCCAGAAGGAAAGGGGGGGAGGAGGGATTCATCTGAAAGATTGGGAGGAGGAAATTGGAGTGACCATAGGTGAGAAAGTAGAGTGTCATAGGAGTCAGTAAAATGGAGTTTCAAAGAAAGACAAAGTCACTTCCAGTTAAACCTGCATAAATTACTGTATTTTTCGCTCTATAAGAAGCACCAGACCACAAGACGCACCTAGTTTTTGGAGGAGGAAAACAAGAAAAAAGATATTCTGAATCTCAGAAGCCAGAACAGCAAGAGGGATCGCTGCGCAGCGAAAGCAGCAATCCCTTTTGCTGTTCTGGCTTCTGGGATAGCTGCGCAGCCTGCATTGGCTCCATAAGACGCACACACATTTCCCCTTACTTTTTAGGAGGGAAAAAGTGAGTCTTATAGAGCAAAAAATACGGTACATATTTTTTCAAACTACCACCCCGCAACCACATATCACCAGCCTCCATTGATGGAACCAAAAATATCATGGTTCTGGTGCTTTCCAGTGTTGCTACACTACAAAAACATGTATCTGTTTTTTGATATAGTATTAACTAACTTTTTTTCATAAATGATCTGGGGTCAGGCATGAGAAGTGAGGAAGCCAGCTATATAAATGACACAAAGTTATTCAGATGGTGAAATCCCAAGTATCAAAAGAATTCATCCAAACTGGGTGAACAGACACTAAAAACCGCTAAAAAGACACTAAAAAGATCAACAATGAAAAAGTGATGCAAAATGGGGCAAAGAAATCCAAACTTCACATGCATCAGGGGTGCCAAGCCTGCCTATGAGCTAGATGAGACCCACAGGGCCTCCCCATCTGGTATATTAGCCCTCTTCCTAGGCTTCCTTCTCTCCTCTTCAGCTCAGCTGTGGCTGCTGAGTAGCTGCTGTGGTTGTGGGAGATTTGGAGTGGGGGGTGGAGGTGAGGTTTGGCAGCTGAGAAGCAGGGAAGGTGTGTGGCTGTAGAATCCTGCTGCTTATGGAAAAAGATCGCTCTCTTCCTCCATTGGCAGCTGACTGTGTTTCTGTGCTGCATGCTGAAAAAGCGAAGCCTGCTTCTCAGCACCCATCACAGAAATGCAGCAAACAGCCAATGGAGAAAGAGCACAATCTCTTTCCACATCAGCAACTCTCTGTGTCCCTATGCAGAGCACTGAGAAAGGGAATCTTCTTCTCTATATAGATTTGTCTAAATCAGGGTGGGTGGGTGTACAGATGTGTGTGAATGGGATATGGGTGGATAGATGTGGCTTTGGTCTTGCCCACTTTGGGCTCTGGCCCTATCCACTGCCCTGAAGGTTACTCACCAGAGAATGTAGTCCTAAGGCTGAAAAAGCTTCCCCACTGCTGACATTCATGATGGGGTCAGAACCAAAAGTGACTAACTAGGAAATCAATCTTGAGGCAAAGCTCAAAAAAGTCAGTGTGCAGCATAAAATAAAACCATGAATTCAATGCTAGCAGTCACATTCAAACGATTTCTTAAGTCTGACAGTGTAATAGTGTGGATGAATTCAAGACACAGCCACATCTGGAATATTATGTGCAGTCCTGGATGCTCAACCTCAAAAAGTACACTGTAGAATTAGAAAAAGTCCAGAAAAGGACAGCTAAAATTATGAAAAGTGTTTGCAATTTTTTTGTTTCAGATAACCGTCCATTAAGAGGCATGATAGAGGCTTATAAAATTATGAATGTTGTGGAGACATAACTTTTTCTCCACTTCCTAGAATATTAAAACTCAAGTCACTCAATGAAACTGACAGCTGAGGGCAGATAAGAGAAAGCTCAACTTTGCACAATACATGGTCTATGGAATTCACTGCCACAGTATACAGTGATGGCCACTGGCCTAGGCAGCTTTTAAAGATTAGATGAATGCATAAGATATATAGGTCTTTTGGCATGACAGCTAAATGGAACCTCCGCATTTAGAAAGCAGTATGCTACTGCTGACTACCATTTGCTAGACAGCAAGAGAAAGTTTGTTGCCTTCAATCTCTGTCGGCTTCTTGGGACATCTGGTTGACTTGGTGAGAAATGGGTGACATGGGTGCTGGACTCAATTTTTTTGATCTGATGCAGCAGAACACTTCTTACAGGAGAGATGAACGGACACCCAAACGGATCCAAATCCATGTTTACTCAGAAGTATTTTAGACCAATGGGCCTGATGTGTACATGCAATTGCAGCCTTAGAAGTGCATGGCTTATATCGAGCCCTTTGACTTCACATTTCTTGGTGGCAGAAACCTGCCTTTTCATTCTCTCTCATCTTACTTTTTAAAAGCGCACAGGCAAACAGGCGTGCTTGGGGTACCTGCCCGCGCACAAACACAGCCTTATGCATCCTCCCTGTGGCTTAAATGGCAATTTGCAATCCGAATCCCAAAGTTAGAAACGGCATCACTTCCGCACAAACTTCTGAGCCCAAATGTATTCTTTCTCCTTCCCAGCCCCAACATTTCATGTTCGTCAGCAGGCACTTTGAATAATAATAATAATAATAATAATAATAATAATAATAATAATAATAATTTGTTATTTATATACCCCCCACGTCTGGCTGGGTTTCCCCACAACTGAATTCCCCACAACGGCCGGGACACGTAACTAACAAACAACAACAGTAGTAGTAGTAGTAACAACAATCTATGACGGGCTCCCTGAAATTAAAGGGCAGCGCTTCTGAAAACAGGGCCAGCCAACAGGAAACCCGAAGGCAGAACTTGTCCCTTTAAACCAGGAAGCAGCAATGACAGCCCTGGCCGAACCTGAGAGAGAGAAACAGGGCGGCGAGGACAGGGGAAGCGGGGCGCGGGAGGTTCGCCCGCGGAACCCCCCGCTACTAGAAAACACCCACCGACCCCACAGTGGGGCCACCACACCCGGCCGACGAAGGGACCCCCGCCCCGCTCGCCCTCCCTTCATAAAGCCCAGCGCCCCGCTTCGGCCTCCGGGCCAGTCCCAGGGTGGAGGCCGGCGGGCCGGACAGCCCTCGGGAGGCCTCCTCCCCTCACCTGCTCTGCCGCCGTCTCCGTTCTTCCCACCCGCTTCCCGGCGGGGCGGGTGAGGTAGCCGGTTCATCTCGTCAGCCTCCGGGAACAGGGCGGCGCTGAGGGGCGGCGGCGGCGGCGGGCCCAGAGGCGGCTTCAGCGGCAACGCCGCCGCCAGCCCGGCGCCATTACCGGCCAGCAACTGACACACAGGGACGCGCGGGGAGGGGGGAGGAGAGGCGGCGGCGGCGGCGGCGGCGAAGGCGCGCGGCAGGGCGGGAGCCAACCTCCGGAAGTCTCGCGAGATGTCAGAAAGCGGGGGGGGGGGAGAGGGAAGCGGCAGAGACCTTCTAAACATGGCGGCGGTTCCGGCCCGCCACGCCACGCCCTTCTCCGGACGTTGAGCGGCTGGCTCCGCCCACTTCGCCGGCTTCGCGAGGCGGTTGGGAAGAGAAGGAAGAGGCTGGTAGCCTATAGCAGGCACGTTCAAAGCTAAACAACTCTGGGCATTCCTCCCCCCCCCCCCACTCAACAACTCTGTGCAATCCTCCCTTCCACCCACCCTCGGTCCTCCTCCCTCCAATGAAAAAACTGCATTTTTAATACTGGGAGTACAGTAGATCGCAGTCTCTCGGGAATTGGACGTGCCTGTTCAATAATAGCACCTGGTCCCATGCTGCTAAAAGATACCTGCCTGAAATAGCTAAAAGTATTTGCACTTCTAAGCAGCACCTTGAGATGACTAAAGATCCAGTGACATTTGCCAGACTTGCATACACGTCAGCATGGTTGTAAATGGTCTTACTCAGGGTCGGAACTTTTTTGAAGAGTTCAAGAGGCCTCATTCAAACATTAGTGTATCAATGTTAGTAGCGGCCTTCCTGTGATAGTAAAATGTAGGCATCAAGAACCTCACAGTAAGACCACTGACTTGGTTCCTTAAGGGGAAGGAATGACTGTCTTCTCCATGTAACTGACGTATTTATCAAGGTGGCAAAGAACTAAACAAGGTAGCACTTGCAGTGCTGTCAGCTGACTCTTAAAAGCAGTAAACTCCCAGTATACAAAGCCAAGCCATTTTTGCAGCCAAGGCAGAAATTGCAGGAGGCACTTTTCCCCTTCCTTGGTAGTAAAAATGCAACAAATTAGAAAATATAAAGAAGAATTTGCTACCCTGCCTGAAATCAAATCCCTAAAGCTGCCACTTCACTCTGCCTAGTACTGTAATGGCAGAGCCAGCCCATACTTGCTTTGATCGGACCATTCTTGGACTACCCCAACTATGCCTCTTCCCCTTGCATGTTCCAACTTCCTCCATTTGGAGGTTAAGGAAACCAATTTGCTATGAAAGTCAACGTACACAGGCTACAGTAAGCATAAACCATACCTTCCCTCCGATGCCAGACGGGAAATGCACTTCAAACTGTAGTTAGAATTCTAAATGACTGTTAGCAGTAGGCCGTTACAGTCCTGATTCAAACAACCACAAACTCATTTCCCAAGTAAATAAATGGGGGGGGGGGTCCAACAAGACAGAGGCACGTTTAATCAATCTGCTATCTACTAGTAATATTGATCTACACAAGCATAAATCCTTCCCATTGATTTCCACAGTTCACAAAAGCAACCAAGGGTTTAATTGCAGCCAAAGTACACAAGATTTCCCCTGCAGAGTCTACATTACAGAATGGATTCTTTTCTAAAAATGAGAAAGAAGTGATGCACACATGCAAAAAGGGCACTTGTAAGCACACACCCCAATACAAAATCACTGGCAAAGGCTGATTACTCCCATTCTAATTCCTGCAAAAGGCTACTTTAAATAAGATTAATAGGGCACCATTACAGTTTTGAACATTGCATGGCTTGTTTAATTTACTAGTTATGCTGATAAACTACAAGCCAGTTTCTATAATTTTCAGAAATGTACTTTTGGGGGGGGGGGGTCACCATAATTCCCTACTCACAGTGATTGCCACTTCCCCCCTCTAAATAGTTTTTAAAACCCACTCAAGATTTGCTTTTGCTTTACTAGTGAGTGAAACCAAAAGAAATACACACTCCACGTGCCACAGATTTTGCTTCATTCAGTGTTTCCCCATTAAACCTAAAGGCCTGCAGCAGGAGAAGACACAAGACAACCCTGCTCCTTTGTGGGAAAGTCATATTCCATTTTTAACGTGACCTTTTTTGAGAAAATAATTAGCATTTTAAGAAACGCAACAAAGCTTTTACCTGCTGGAAACAAGCAGAGATGGTAAGTAAAGGAAGAAGCAAGTGAACTTGCATTTTAAAGCTGTTTCAGTGATCTCCTACCAAGTTCACAAAGCAAGTAAATCATAGCTGGGCAATCTAAATGCTGGCAGGGAAAGAGAGGACTGTATGTAAAGAAGCCTGCTATCATTTTATATAAGTCAATTATTGTGACTGCAAAATATTTGCACTTCTAAGCAACACCTTGAGATTACGAAAGACCCAGTGACATTCGTCAGACTTGCATACATGTAAGCATGGTTGTAACTGGAGCAAGTACGGTACTGCAAAGGGAACAGCCTGGCAGTCATTTTTGAAGCTAAGGCAGAAATTGCAGGAGGCACTTTCCCCCTTCCTTGGTAGTAAAAATGCAACAAATTAGAAAATATAAAGAAGAATTTGCTACCCTGCCTGAAATCAAACACCTAAAGCTGCCACTTCACTCTGCCTAGTAATGGCAGAGCCAGCCCATACTTGCTTTGATCGGACCATTCTTTCACTACCCCAACCATGCCTCTTCCCCTTGCATGTTCCAACTTCCTCCATTTAGAGGTTAAGGAAACCAATTTGCTATGAAAGTCAAAGTACACAGGCTACAGTAAGCGTAAACCATACCTTCCCTCCGATGTCGGACTGGAAGTGCACTTCAAACTAGAGTTAGAATTCTAAATGACTGTTAGCAGTAGGCCGTTATAGTCCTGATTCAAACAACCACAAACTCATTTCCCAAGCAAATAAATGGGGGGGGGGTCCAACAAGACAGAGGCACATTTAATCAATCTGCTATCTGCTAGTAATATTGATCTACACAAGCATAAATCCTTCCCATTGATTTCCATAGAAGTTTACAAAAGCAGCCAAGGGTATAAATGCAGCCAAAATACACAAGATTTCCCCTGCAGTCTACATCCTATATCTTAGTACAGAATAAATTCTTTTTAAAAAAATGAGATAAAAGTGGTGCACACATGCAAAAAGGGCACTTGTAAGCACACACCCCAATACAAAATCACTGGCAAAGGCTGATTACTCCCATTCCAATTCCTGCAAAAGCTACTTTAAATAAGATTAATAGGGCACCATTACAGTTTTGAACATTGCATGTGCATGGCTTTTTTAATTTATTAGTTATGCTGATAAACTACAAGCCAGTTTCTATCAGTAATTTTCAGAAATGTACCTTTGGGGGGGGGAAATCACCATAATTCCCTACTCACAGTGATTTCCACTTCCCCCCTCTAAATAGTTTTTAAAAATCCACTCAAGATTTGCTTTTGCTTTACTAGTGAGTGAAACCAAAAAAAATAGATACTCCACCTGCCACAGATTTTGCTTCATTCAGTGTTTCCCCATTAAAACCTACAGGCCTGCAGCAGGAGAAGACACAAGACAACCCTGGTCCTTTGTGGGAAAGTCATATTCCATTTTTAACGTGACCCTTTTTGAGAAAATAATTAGCATTTTAAGAAACGCAACAAAGCTTTTACCTGCTGGAAACAAGCACAGATGGCAAGTAAGGGAAGAACCAAGAGAACTTGCATTTTAAAGCTGTTTCGGGTGAACTCCTACCAAGTTCACAAAGCAAGTAAATCGTAGCTGGGCAATCTAAATGCTGGCAGTGAAAGAGAGGAGGGCTGTATGTAAAGAAGCCTGCTATCATTTTACATCAGTCAGATTATTGTGACTGTAAAACAGGGGCGATGGAAAGTTTTCCACTCCACGGGGCTCTTGCACACCCCTCCTAAAAATAGAAAGTGGCAGCTGGGTGTTGCAACTGAAACCAAAGATGATCCATGAACGGCGTTAAAGGAAGCCTGATGGTATTTTGGGAAGGGCTGCCTCCACCTGTTGAGGCCAGGATGAGAATTGGCCACACTCAGAAAAATCCATATTCTACTATCGTGGTTTGAAATTGGATAGAACCAGAGGAAGCTGCGAAATGAAAACTGGTGCCAAAAATAACTTGTGTACATTCTTCCTTTTACAAGGCAAACTTTCTATTCCTCTTAGCTGTCTCCAGCTCTAGTTTTAACGCTACTTCTTTGAGCTGTGGTGCTGTAAATGAATCTTAATAAAGCAGAGCATTAATATAACTCCATCCCAGATTTGGAATCACTACTTTTATTGATACTGCCCTTCTGTAACACAGCCAAAAGCTATCAAATTAATGTCTGTTTCTATATGTTGATCATGTGTACAATTAATTCTTAAAAAACACAACAGAGAAACAATTTTTTTCAAAAGGATATTGAAAATAAATACTATAGTATTGAAAAGCTGAGCAGCAATATATGGCAGTAAGTTTATACTATATTTATCTGTCCCATCGGTTGATCTCCAGGAATTAAAAGCTATTGTATTTCAGAAGCATCCAATGAACACAGAGTTGATTTGCTGATTGTTAGGAAGCTCAGTTCATGAACAGTGCAAAGTAGTATTGACGCTCCAGGAGCCACTACCAAAAAGTCCTACACGAAATGTTCAGCATACACTTAATAGAGAAGACAACTGTTATAGCCACTCCTCATAAAGATTTTCTGTCCACTCATTCATTTAATAATTGTGCTGGCAGGATGTATGGAATCTCTTATATTATTAGAGTAGCACTAAGAAACAGCTGAGTAGTCAACAAATAGGAATTTACATGTTTTAAAATTATTTAGACATAACTATATACAGTGCAACTAGATCCCAGGTTAACAAGTAAATGGAAGGGAGATTTCCCCTTTCTGGAGGACTGGGCCCTTCTGAATAATATGGGATGGGGGGGGTGAGACACTGTTAGGGGAATGGTACAAAGGTGAACCTCTACCCAATTCTGAGCAAATCCCTGTTCCTGTAGCAGCTTCCCAACACCATTGCTCAGAAGGGCATACCTCCCACAGCAAATGGCCTTTTGGGAGGTGCTGGTGACCTGAGCTCTACGAGTTATGAGTTCCTGGCCTAGAAAACCTCAAGACCCTAATGCCTACACTTTATAAACCACTTTACAGGAAAATATTTTCTTAAGACCTTCATGTATACATAAACATTTCCATGTGCTCTGGCTGCCGCTTGTGTTCCACACTCGAAAAAGGTGTATTCAGTGTTAGGCCCCAGGAATCTTCACTTCAAAGGTATTGACAGCCAGTTTTAATATAAGCCACTAAAGGATTTCTGACCTTGAGTCAGGAAGGAATGTGTAGCTGCATCATGTGCAAAAGCTCCCAAATAAAGAAAAAACATTCTACAGAACATGGCCAGGGGCTTTTCTAGCACTCCCAGAGGCGGCCATAGTTTCCGCGGTTAAAATCCACTTACTGTAGATACACTTGGGGACAAAGAATGGCACTCTGGTGAATCTTCAAAAAGCAAGGACGACAATTGTGCTGAGAACATATTTCGAAAATGCAGGTTTTGAAAGTTTCTCAAACACAGTAAAATCCAAGTGGCTCAATTACATAAGAATCAGTAAGTATCAAAGTCCTGAGGTTTGCACATTACCATTTACATTCAAGTACATACATTCATATACAATTAAGATGTATAGCCTGACATAAACTGAAGGCTGTCTGGAATGAAGCATTCAAAATATGTGGGCTGTCACACTTTACCAGTTGTCAGATTCAAATTTTACATGGAAAGTTCCATCTTCCTGCAGGGCAGGAATCCAAACCTGGGGGGGGACTGGGACTTTAGTCTTCATTTCTGCAATAAATAAGTTCTGCCCAGCGCAAAGGCACCATTAAAACCTGTGCTTATCTAAAATAATATTTCCTATTTAATATTCATAAGTTTCAGAAGAGTGAATTATTTTGAGAAAGGAAGGACCTTGAAGCACACCAGTACAACACTTTTAAAAATCTTGATTGAACTATGGGTTAATTTATATCAGTGATTCCTTCACTCCTTTTGGGACAAGTGCAAAAATGTGTGTTTACAAAGGCTGCATCTTGTCCACCTGGGACTCCCATATGCAAAAGGAAATTCATATTGGTCAGTCTGGCAGCGGATCAACAGAGACTGACGAGCCTTGTAGTTCTGGATTAAAAATACTGGCATTGTGAAGACAATCCCAAAGTTAGAATCTGGACAGGGCATTTGTGTTTGTAGGCCTGCCACTCCTGACTAGGAATTTGAATTGCATCATTATGTCAATCAAACCCAACAACAGGATGTGGCTAAAGCAAACTCCCAGAGCCTGCAATTATAGGAGAGTTAGTCCATCAGCGATTTTGGTAAATGGATGACAAGAGTTGTTACTGGATATACGAAGTATTGGTGACACCTTTGAGTTTGCATTTTATTCTAATACACTTCAAGTACAAAGAAGACAGAACCATGTGCTTATTACTATTCATTAACTTGTTGCTCCCATTTGCAGTAGTCTCTGAAAGGACTTCAAATTGTTAAGTAGTTCTAGCAATCCATATTCGTTTGAGATGCAAGGTCCTGAACTCTAAGAATTACAGGAGTGTCACATAAACAGAACTATGTTATGCTCTACAAGTTCTTAATATGTGAATTTCCAGCTTATTTGGAAAGGAATAAATCAGATTTAAAATTTTGAAGCACACACCGAAAAGAGTCAGTTCGGATTACCAAGCTGGAAATACAAACCCTATCCAGCCATTAATAGATGTACATGCTGTATTGTTTTCATTCTCTCTTACAAAAATATTATTTCACCTGCAAACAGTTTTCCTGAGGAAGGACATTTTCAGGCCACACAGGTAAGACCAGGTGGGATATGCGGCTCCACAGCCCACTCAGTTTGTCTGTGTCCATGTGCTTATAGGAACCTGGCATGTCTGAGTTGGTAAATTTAGCCCAGAGGAAGTCCCTCACTTTTTCCTCAACTTGCAGTGGGCTAAGGTCCTTTCTTAGAGTTTCCTCATCCAGAAGAACAGTTAAAAGTAGGGCAACATCCTTAAATGCTGCATTCTCATGGTCACAGTACTTGTAAAATATCAGGGTGGAACCAGCAGGCAGCGACTCAAATCGATGCACGACTGCCACCTTCCTGCCTCCCTTGAACCCAGAACTCAACTCTTCGTCCACAAGGAGTTTGACATCATCACTGTCTAGAGTGGCTTTGCTGGCCCCATCAATTTTTATTGTAGAAGCGCGCTGCGAGGATGAGAAAGCATCAGCAAGCTGGTTGCTTAAACATTTCAGGGCACCTTCAGCTTCTTTTGCAGCAGTGAACAATAAAACAGCTGGTTGCAAAAACGGTTGAGAAGAGTTGAGGCGTTTCTCCAAGATGACTTGGATTCCCTTCCACAACCTTTTGTCTTGACTTGGGTAGCTGCTCATGAGATCTCTCATTTGTTTCTGAAATGCTTTCAGGGCTTCAGTTTGCAGGTTATTTTCCAAACTACGGTATGATGAATCCTGAAGCGCATACCATCCACCACCAGCAAGGCAAACTACTACTACTACTACTATAAGTGGCAGAATCCATGCAAATGCGTGTCCCCGATTAGACTGTTTAGAACCTAGTGCACACATATACACAAAACAAAGGATGAGAAAAAAATACATACATCTGAGTTTCATTTTAGAAGTTGCTTTTATTATTCTGGCTGATTTCATCACCATTTCAGGCAGATTGGAAGGCACACTATTGACAATTCAAAAGAATTGGACTTCCCCAGAAAAACAGCAAAAAGCAAAGTGTTAACTTTAACAAGTTCAAATTAAAGCTTGCTTTTTGAAAAATGTTCATAAATGAAATACTGGGACTGAAAATCTCACACATGGCACAAGCGGGCATTCTTAAAGTCAGTATTTGGCAGTATTTATGGCTTCTCTGTTATTGTTCATTGCAAGCTTGTTTCTGCTGGAAAAAATACATCTTTAAGTAAAAATTCTCCAGTCTCAACCAATAGATTTGTCTGCTAAAGTGAGTGAAAGAAATATTCTCCCCAACCAACTTGTGGATTGTGACCATCTGCAGATAAGATTGCTAGATGGAAACAACTTCCTGTTCATAGCCAAGTGGGATCTGCCTCATAGTTGCAGGGGTGGGGGGAGACTTCCTCCTAAATATGACTTAGGGAGGGAAAAGGGTAACATATCCTCTTAACAGGTACAGCCCAATAAGAATTGACCCCACCTGTAGTGAGACCCCATGTCTGCATTTTTTCTTTTTTAAAAAAGGTGCAACTGCACAAATTCGCATTCAATGTAATGTGTAGTTTATCCCCACCTGCCATAATCTCTCCAGTGTCTCAGACAGGAATCTTTCCTAGTCCTATCTGAAATTGTTGTGGACTGAACATGGGGCCTTTTGCATGTGTACTCTATCACTGAGCTATAGCTCTTCCCTATTCCATCACAACAGAAATAGATCACCAGAAATAATGCTCAGCTGGTAGTGTTTTTACACCACAAGGAACAAGAAGGTATGTTTTAAGATCTTTTAAGGCTATTCCCCTCCTCATTCAAAAGGAAAATACCTATTGTACGTGTTTTTCTGCTCGAACAACTCTGCAGGAAGCAAAGTTGAAGTAACTGCTCTTCCTTTGATGGAAAGAGTGTCAAGCATGATGGATGGATTGGTTGTGCAACCAAGTTCCCTATGAGAAATCTAACTGCACAACCAATCCCTGCAGAAAGCAATTTTGCCAACCTTAGAGCCCGGCTTCGGCTGGGGAGGGCGGGATATAAATAACATTTTATTAATTATTATTATTATTATTATTATTATTATTATTATTATTATTATTATGCCCAGCATAAGACTAGAAAAGCCCTTTGAACTGTAGTACCCAAGCGCTAAACAACAGATATTTTCACACATGGGCAGAACATCCCAACATGTCAAGCATTTCCCACCATCAAAGTTGGCCTGTGCAGTGGAGAAAGATCTAGCCCATTGAGGCAAAATAGTTCCCCACCCAATTAAAAGCCTAGATTCTACATAATTACAGATTCTAGATTCTACATAATTAAACACATTTCAGTAAAAAAAACCTAGATTTTATCGGTGGTACGAACAGACATCACAACAACTACACATAGTCTGAAAGAGGAAAATACCTTACTTTTCGGAGCAGCATGTGGTTGTTTCTTTGGCACATGGGCTAGAATACAAACCAAAGACACAAGATTTAAGTGCAAACCAATCCAATTATTTTCAAATAAAATTCAATAAATAAATAAATTCCATAAACTTCATGATCCAAATTGTCTTCCTACAAAAAGAGGAATATTCTCATCATATTCATAAGGCAACAGGAGAACAGCACAACAGGAATTCATATTTGAATCCAAGTAGCTATAATATTTATAATTTCTGGAAAACCCAAACATGCATTTTTCTCAGTTGTAAATTTGCTTTGCTGTTTTAAGGCTATAAAACATATTCTGTATAACTTATTACATAATAAATGTAGCAGAGTATAAATGCCTTAGTTTATCGTGTATAGCACAATTTAAGTATCTACATTTTGTTCAAATTGTTACAAATGCAACAGCTTTCTATCTTCCATCTTTAAAATACTGTACTAAATGTATATATTTTTGCCAGCTGGAAAAACAGGAAGCATTACAATAAACAAAAGCAAGTATTATTATTTGGGTAAAAAAAAACATACTCCATTCCAGTCAACATTATCGAAAAAGATGAAACAAAAAACACACACCCTGCATCACTTTGAGGAAACAGTGGCAAGGTGGTACATAGTACAAACAATTATCCCTCTTCAAACTGTTTGCAAGTCTTCGAAAGTATTTAGCCAAGCAGTATTAGTAATTACCCAATACAATAGCCATGTTTGGACTGTATGTCATGGCTCTTTTGTCAGAAATGCCTACGGCTAGCTATGCATTCAGGTAGAGGACGGTTTGAGGAACATTGTTTCCACTTTTTGTTAAGTTCAGCTCCCTGTGCTGTCCAAATCAGAACGTTTAGTTAACACTAAGCCTACCGTAGTTTTTGTATTTGTAGTTTTTGTATTTGTTGCGAGCCAGAGGCTCAATACAAATACAACTCATCTGTGACACTTAAAACATAGCCTGTCATGATGACAGAAGGCTACCACTATCTGAACAAGTTACTGGGACCCATTTTGAGAAAGTGAACTATGGTCAAAACATTATCTTAAAACCCTGCCTTAAAAAGCATTTCATTAATTATTCAAAAATAAAAGTTCAAGGTTTTTCTCCCCCCGTTTACCCCTAGATTTCCATTTTTTCCCCACAGAAAAAATTGAAAAAAGATCTCATGATAGGACCTAATATTTCTGTTTCCGTGTCCAAAGCCTTCAACAGAGCTTAGAGTCTTCCTTACATAAACCTCATTACACTTGCTTATTTTAGTGAAAGTATCTATGCAAGGGGGAATACGTGAAGGAAATAGGTTTGGGACAACAGGTATCAAGTGGGGCATATATTTCAAGAGAAATATATTGGGTTTAATGCCAATTCCATGCACTGCTGCCAAAACATAGTACTGGAACATTTCACACTTATCACACCTACCTAGGACAATATGAACATTATATGCTTATGAATTCAGACCTCACATTTAGATACACTTTCAACAAAAATGCATCTGTTTAGAAGAACGCAGGGAAATCCTCTTATTCAACCACAGGCTATGTCCAATAAAGTCATCCTGTTTGGGCAAGGATTTCCACATGTGCAACAGAACTTTCCCTGACTCTCCTGCACTCAAATCTGTTCTATGGGATTCCTCCACCTTCCAGAGCCACATGGGGGCATTTGGGGAAAGGGGAGCACAAGGAAGTTCCACTGTGCAAGTGGAAATCCTTGCACAAACAGGATAACTTCATTGGATACAACCCAATGTTTCAGACTAACAAGGTCTGTCTGTCTGTATTTATTTCATTATATACCACTGCCAAACCAATGTCTTAAATCTCTCCTCTTTTACTTTCCAACCCAGAACTAAATCTAGCATATCATCCTGTCAGTGTTCTATAATCATGTAATGTGGAATGAACACACATTTAACCTACAGCTATAAACATGAAAGTTTTAAAATAAAAGCAGGCAAAATACCCACACACAAAAACTGAAGTTCCATACAAACCTTGCGTTCTCGCTCTTAACTTTGTCTTCTGATTAAGCCCTTGTGGTTTCTGAACAAAATAATGTGCATCTAAAAAAGAGGATGCAAGAAAAAAATACGGCATCACATTAGTGATACAAGGAACCAACACAATCCTAAGACTGCAAAAGGAGCCCTAGATGGAGAAAGCTAGCTAGGGATATAAGAGTAAGACAAGCTTGCAAGGAAACCCAGCTCTAGGGGCACAGGGAGCCCCAGACGATAGTTCAATCAGAAAGTTAAGCAGACAGGTGAGGTAAGAATCTCTGTAGGTTAAGGGTTAGCAGCTTACAATGTTTTCTGATTTCACCAAATTGTTCAGAATGGTAAGAACAAAAAAATAATAGCAAGGAGTTTCAAAAGGAAGTAAACTTGGGGAAATGGGAATTAAAATGGCAATGCAAAGTGTCAATGTAAGAACATGCAAAGTGATGCACAGTGGGGCAAAAAATCCCAAGCCACAGATTTGGTCTCCACTTGCTGGAACTGATTTGGTGTGCTTGGAATACTATGAACAGTTATGGTAACTGCACCTCAAAAAATTGTAGAGCTTGGGGGGGGGGGGAATCCAGAAAAGGGCCACCAAAATGGTCAAGGGGATGGAGCTACTCGTTTTTGAGAAAAGTTTACAATGTTTAGGGATTTTTAGTTTGAAAAAAAAAGCAGGAGGGGAATATGATACGATATGATAAAGCTAGGCATGATGTGGAAAAAATGAATAGAGACAAGCTTTTCTCTCTCACGATACTAGACAGCTAAAAGGAATTACTTCACACAGCACATAGTTAAACTGTGGAATTTGTAGTGATGGTCACCAACCTGTACAGCTTTAGAAATATTAGGCAAATTCATGGAGAACTAGACTAAATAGCAACTGGTCATGATGGCTGTATACCACTTCCAGGATCAGAAGCAACATGCCTCCAAATGCTGGGGGATATGAGCTGGGAAGTGCTATTGTGCTTTGTTCTGCCTGCAGGTTTCTTGTTGGTATTTGGTTGGTGCCACTATGAGAACAGAATGTGAATGATACCGGCGTTTGGCATCAAGAGTCATTTTATGTTTTATCACTATATTGCATGTCAAACTACTACCTGCATAGACAGGCTCTGATCCAACCAGAGTTTCAGGCAATGCACACAACCGCTTTTGGATATGCACAATTCAATCTATGGGTGCCGCAATGAATTCCTCACAGATTATAGCTCTATATTATGAGCTGCCTAAATTTCTGGAAAACCGCAGTGGATAAAATACACAAAGATCCTGCACCACATAACAAACTGACACCCTGCCAGGAATAGGAAAACAGGCAACTGCTACCTTCTATGAACCTGCTAGCTGACTGAAAATTATCGTGCCAGATTTCAGGTCTGTTTTCACTCTCCACTTCAGTTGCTTCATGTTCTGAAAAGATACAAATGTTGAATCAGAGCCTAAAGCAATAAAACTATTTAATCCCATATTTACTTACAGCCCCATCTTTAGATTTAGGTTTGGTCAGCCATGTGCTTCAACTAATTCATTAAGATGAGTAGTTACTTTGGACTAAATGCATATTTCAAGAACGAAGTTAATTTTAAGAAATACGCACACAAAGAGCACCACACTGAATTGAGTTCAGACACTTCCTAGAAGTTTGCAGAGTTGCTTCAATATAGGTGGTCCATATTAGCAGTCTAGCCAGCTCAACAGCACGGGAGTGGATGCTCAGGAACAATTTTTTAATTGTCAATTGTTCTGGTCATTTCCACGTTTCACAAAGTGACCAAAGTATTGAAAGAACCACCTGGAGCTCCAAGAACATGCAGAAATCCATTAGATTCCAGAAGACCATAGGAATAGGTTTACAGTGGTACCTTGGTTCTCGAACGTAATCCATTCTGGGAGTACGTTTGACTACTGAAATGGTTCAAAAACCAAGATGCGGCTTCCGATTGGCTGCAGGAGCTTCCTGCACTCAATCAGAAGCTGTGGAAGCCATGCTGGACTCTAGGCTTCTGAAAAACGTTCACAAGCCAGAACATTTACTTCTGGGTTTGCGGCATTCGGGAGCTGATTTGTTCAGGAGCCAAGCCATTCGAGTACCAAAGTGCCACTGTACTACCCTTGCAGAAAAGAACACACACTACATACAATCTTAAGCCTCAACAGGTAGCAGTCTCGTTATAACATGGGAGTTTAGCTAAATATCCCATTTAGACCACCTTCCAGTTTAATTGATAACACTAGATCCAAAGTGTGACCTGCTACATGTGTTGGGCTACAACACATTGGGACAGAATCACTGTAAGTCTACTCTAACAGTAATGACTAATAAATAATTAAATCCCCCCTGTAAGAAGCCCCTCCTCCAACATGAACATGCTGATAAAAATATCAATAGTGCTGTCACCACCTCAAATGAAACAGGTAGCTCCTCAATTAAGAGAAGCTCTTATAGTTCCTAATTTATTGTCATCATGGATCTAGGCAATGACCTTTTAATTTGCCTGCAATTTTAATCTTTGATAAAATGGTAGCATTAGAAATCTGTTGAATAATTGCTATTTTCTTTAGTTTACTACCTTCTTGCAATATACCTGGAAATGTTTTATAACAAAGGGTGAGGTATAAATAAATTTGAGTTCTGTGTAGGCAACACCACAAACTACTGCATTTCACAAACCTCTGGGTCCCACCAGTTAGATTATTCCTTCATACCCATGTGTATGTGTAGACATGAATGTACCTCCCTATAGGGATAGCACTTCATGCATCTATTAATTTGGGTTCTGGCGCACAAAAAGCATATGCCACAATATGCTTTAGTGTGCCGTAAGTCCCAGATTATAATGGCTGCCTTTCTGAAATTCAAAAGCAAAGTGATCCAACCTGATTTATTTCTTGTAGAGTCTCTGGCTTGGTCATAAGAAAGCCCTGTTAAGACAAGAAATTATTCATTAGTAATCAATATAATAAGAAGTAAAAAAAAGAAAGCTGGTCAATTTTTGAAGTGAGATTTCAAATAATGCTACAAGGGAAAATACATTTACTTCAGCTCTAGCTTCCACAATTCTTGGAAATGCAAAGTTATATTTTGTTCCTTTATTTTATTGGTATAAATAAAGGAACAAAAATTAGGAGCTGGGTATCTGTTACAGAGGATATGTTTGGACAATCAAATCCTGGTATAATAAACCAGGATATACATGAGCTTTGTTTACCTGCACACAGCCTTTTTGACCCCACATTATCCCACTCTTTGTGGAAACGGGGCAACAAGCTGCAGTTGACCATAGCTTCCCATTGCATCTGAATAAGGAGCCAACAATTTCCAGACATGCAAAAATATGAAGCAATTTGTTTACAGATGACTTCCAAATCCTGGCTTGCTTGGAAGCATATCCTAACCATAGTTTCTCAGTTCAGATGCAACAAGGAACCACGCTTGTTTCCAGACTCATGCAAACGCAGCAGCAAACAGGCTGTATAAAACTGTATGAATCTGAACAGCCAGAGTCAAAATCAGTTGAATCTAGTCAGATTTCTGAATTTCCATGAATATGTACATGTAAGCACTGTACATATTACATCCAAGTAATATAGAGCAACACAACTTTGTTCAAGACTGTTGTAGGCATTTTACCTGTCCTTGGACTTCTTCTAAGAGCTGGTCGAACAAGCTCAGAGTCATCTGCAATTCCCAAGATGTTTTTACTCCCTACCAAAGGAAGCAAAGTAGAAATGCAAAGAATTCAGTAATCAAATAGCTACTGCAGCCACTCATATCCCTCAATTACGGAGAAAAGGCATCAATTTAAGAACACAAGTAGAACATGCAACCCATGAGCCCCTAAGGACTCTGAAATAGAGACTGAATATTTGGCCTTCACAGGTTTTATACACCTGTCACTAAGACATAACATTAAATATAGGTAAGCAAGGCAGATTTTTGAAGATGTAATCAAGAAATGCTCCAAATATCTACTACTGGTTAGCCAGTTTTTTCCCCTGCCAAATGATCACAGAATCATTAAAACATTGTTTGCTAGAAAAATATGCTTATGTGACAAGTAAAGTCCCCATGTTTGGGGCATAGAAGAATTGACAGAATCTGATTAAAATAGTTTCAATAATTATGTCAATTAAGCAACATTGTCTGATAACAGTTAACTACAGTCATACCTCGGGTTGAAGTTGCTTCGGGATAAGTATTTTCGGGTTGCGTGCTGCGGTGACCAGGAAGTAACACGCTCCATTACTTTCGGGTTTCACCACTCATGCATGCGCAGACGGTCAAAATGACATCATGCACATGCGCAAAAGCAGTGAATCGCAACCCACGTGGGCATGGGTTGCGTTCGCTTCTGGATGTAAACGGGGCTCCAGAACGGATCCCGTTTGCATCCAGAGGTACCACTGTACTGTTTTACAATGATATGCAACTGGGCCTATGACTTACTTTGAGAAGACATGTAGACATTCCTAGAAACTAACAATATACAGTGGACGATCGGGTTGCGAACATGCTCCATGCGGGATGCATGTTCGCAACCTGCAGCGGCGCGCCTGCGCCGGTTGCAATTTGTCGCTTCTGCACATGCGCAACTGCCAAAACCAAAAAAAACGCAACCTGAAGCGTCTGTAACCCAAGGTGTGACTGTTTAAGCTAAAGGCAAAAAGTAACCATTTACATGCCATGACATCCCTCACGTACCATTTTTCTTAGTCACTTATTGTTTACGCAATTCTTTCCTTCTGTGCATTCAAAATAGATGAAAATGAGGAAAAGGAAACAGAAACCTAACTTAAGAATTGTTGCAGCTTGTGAAATTGACTGTGCCTTCTCAACAGTAAGCCCAACCAAGTTCAATGGGACTTACTCCTAAATAAGCATATAGGGTTTGCAGCCCAAAGATATAATTTGATTGGGAATTCTGTGGAAAAAAAACTCCATCAGGAGGCCTCCGTGAGATGCCACCAACCATTGGACTTTCAATCCAGCCGAGGCAACTTCAGGTACCCTTTCGTAATATGGCACCCTGCGCAAGGGCAAAGTCCCGTGCGAATCTTCCCAATGTTGTGCCCCCTTGGCTTTGCCCATGTGTGTAGGGAAACCACCTGCACCACCCTGAAAACAGCCTTCTTCAACCATGCGCATCCTGCCCCTGGAGAGGTTCCTGGACTACACAACCCATCACCCCTAACCAACAGGTCACGGATGATGGGCGCTGTATTCCCACCAACGTCGGCTGGGGGAGGAAGGGTTGCTTTGGCCCTGGTATACCTGAAGGAGCGTCTCCACCCCCATCATTCTACCTGGACGCTGAGGTCCAGCGCCGAGGGCCTTCTGGCGGTTCCCTCATTGCAAGAAGTGAGGTTACAGGAAACCAGACAGAGGGCCTTCTCAGTGGTGGCGCCCAACCTGTGGAATGCCCTCCCTTCAGATGTGAAGGAAATAAGCAGCTATCCTATCTTTAAAAGACACCTGAAGGCAGCCCTGTTTAGGGACGTTTTTAATATTTAATGCTGTATTGTTTTTAACACTTGATTGGAAGCCGCCCAGAGTGGCCGGGGAAACTCAGCCAGATGGGCGGGGTATAAATAAGTTATTATTAATTATTATTATTATTAATTATTATTATTATTCGACCAAACCGAAGCGAGCCAGCCAGTCTCGCTCCCGCCGCTGCCCACTCACCTTCCGAGGAGGCGGCCGAGGCTTCTCGCGGGGCCTGCCGGTCCTCCGCCCTCTCGGGCCTCCTGAACGGCGTCGGCGGGTGGCGCCTCCCGGCCGAGCGGAGGCCGTAGGGCGCGGCGAGGGTCGCTTCCTCGCTCGGTTCCCCTTCGTCCTCCTCCTGCTCGTCGTCGTCGTCGTCCTCCGCTCCCCTCATCCTCCTCCTCCGCAGCCTCCTCGCCGGCGTGGCCGGGTGCTCCAGCACCTCCTCGGAGAAAGTCACTCCCCGCCGCGGCGGCTTCCTCCCGGCCGGGCGGGAATAAGGAGTGGAACTGCTGAGGGGAGTGGAGGCGATGCCGCCGCCGCCGCCATCTTGAGAGGCGGTTCTCCTCAGGGGCGGCCTGGGCGTCACGTGACAGAAGGCCCCGCCGCCGCCGCCGCCGCCGCCGGATCCTGAGGAAACAGCCGGGCTCTCTCCCAGCATCGCCTCCCGCTCGCTCAGGCCGCCCTTGGCGGACCTGGCCGGCTTCAAACCCCCGGCTAATACGCAGCCAGCCACTGGGGGAGAAGCTGCGAAGGCGGCTCAGCTTGCCACCCGCCTCGTCCTGTCAGCAGTGCAAATATAGTCAATAAATAAGCAAAACTCCGCTTCCTCACGCTCGCCTCCGCCGACGGCTTGGCCGCCTCAGTCCCTTGCCCCGTCTTTCTCCTTCCCTCCCCGGAACTCGCGCATTCACACGAGCACAACTTTCCTCCTCCTCCTGAGGAAATTCTTCCTTGGCGCCTCTCCGCCTTCGGAGCGAAACGAGCGGCTTCCCAAGAGAGGAGGCCGCCGCGCTCTCCCGGCTCCTTCGCAGCTTGCCGAGATGAGGGTTGCCCTCTCGGGCGAGGCGTAGGGCCGGGCCGCTCCTTCGCCAGGCCGCGCTTTAGTCTTGGGATTGGCGAATGGAGGAAGGCCCGGCCCAGCTGCAGTTCCCGCCTGGGAGAGCAAATAGGTCGGGCAGGAGGGGAGCGGAGGTTTTTAAAGCACCCTTCTGCGGCGCCGTGTAAATAGAAAACAATTGGAGAAGCTCGAGATCGGGTTGCAGGGCGACGCCGGGAGCCGCGTTACGTGTCGGTGTGAATATGCCGACATCCCCGCAGGTTCATTCCTTGGCAGCAACAGGGCGCCTTTCCCCCCCACACCTGCCGAGGGGAGCCGCTGCCCCAATTTCTGCTGCCCTTCGCAGATGAAAAGCTTAATTCCGTTTAGGCCGGCATTTTCTTTGGAAGGAAATTATTTCTGACTACTTTCCCCCCTTTTATAAACGCAAACGCGACTTTTCAAGACACAGTGACTTGGGCACAACATTTATACACGATTCTCTCCCCCCCCCCCCCCGCCTCATTTATGAGTAGCAACATCTACAGGCCAAAATTGGAATTTTTTGTTGTTTGTCAAAATGGACTTTAAGCCCCTTTTGGAATTAAGTTCTTCAAATTCTAGCTGGCAGCATTTTTGCTGATGGTGGTTCAGCTCACAAGCACCTGCCAAAGCGCAAAGCTCAGCCCTGAGAGGGACATATCCTGTGGTTTTATACACATCTAAAGTAGATGAATAAAGTTAATTTGGAATATGCGTAAAATATAAAAAATAAATTTAAGGAACCGCAGAAAGAGGGGGAAGAAAGTGAGTTTCCAAATGTTAACATGCTTGTAAAATTATGGAAATGCATAAAATTTAAAATCATAAATAGAAATTTTTAAAAGACCATCATTATTATGAGTGCTATTTTTCTAGAAAAATAGGTGCCAGAATTCACCATTAACTCCTGCAACGGTGCAACAGGACTTTTCCCCCTGGCGCCATTGGGCCTGCCCTTGCTTAAATATAGTTCACCCCCCTCACAGAACACCAATTCCACCAATTCCTACAAACTACCCCAGATCAACTTGTGTGAGGGAAAATTTAATAATTTGGAGTCTCAGGCAGGATTGATCAAATAAACAGTAAATATTTTATTAAACAAAGGAAGTTTATGGCACAAGTGGGTAAAGCATAAGATACTTCGGATTATAATGCTATTTCTCTTCAGTTCTGTCTCAGTTGTTGCTTGCCGCTTAATGCTTTGGTTCTTAAGCAAGGTGGTATTTTCTGTCAGTTACCCACCCCTTGGACAACCCTATTCCTGAGGTCCTCCAAGTAACAGACCCCAGGGGTCTCCACACCCCTCTTAAGTGGTTTGGGAGTCTTCTTATTGTATTTTAGTGATTTGTTGGAAGCCGCCCAGAGTGGCTGGGGAAACCCAGCCAGATGGGTGGGGTATAAATAATAAATTATTATTATTATTATTATTATTCTCTTTTTGTAGCAGAATCTCTCCCCTCCTGACTGGAATGAGACCTAAGTAGCCTGTATTCTCACAGCTTCATGAATTTGCTGAACTAAATTTTTAAAAAGAGGGATACAAAAAAGGGAGGCGTGAGGAAGTCAGGAAAATAAGTTAACTAAAGAGAAATTTAAAAAGAGGGAGTTTTGTTTTCTTTTTTATGTGTTTTTTTTCTTCCTTTTTTCTTGTCTTTTTTGTGTTTAATGTTTGTATTTTGTAATTTTGTTTCTATCTGTTTTTGTATTCTTTTGAATCTCCTTATTGATAAAACCTAATAAAATATTATCCAAAAAAAATGTATTCTCACAGCTTCTTCTCCTGGCTCAGCCTCCCAGTTAATTCCTTTTTTTTTTTTAAAATAATTATTACTTTTCCAACAATTTAAACACTACACACACAAAAAAATTAAACAATACAATACAAAAACGCTACATAACACTGACACATTAAACTAACAAAACAAAACAAAAACAGTTTAAAACACATCAAACCATTTCAATATCTTCTCTTTCATTCACTTATTTCAAAGACCTCCTCACACCTCCCTTTTTGTATTCCACTTCTATTAATTGTTTCAGCAATTCCTTTCCATCTTCCTCTGCTTTCTATCCTATAATTATCTTAACACATTCTAACCTTATTTTTCCCTTTAATACTCTATTAATCTATTTATACTTCATTCCTTATAACATTTCTACTGAAGCCATATAACTTCATTCCATCTGAACTAGAATACAAAATTGGGAGGTGTGAGGAGGTCAAGGAAATAAGTAAAGGAAGAAAGTTATGTAAAGGTTTAATCTGTTCTTTTCTTATTTTAATCGAATGTATTTTTATACCTTTCTCTCTCTCTCTGTTTTTGTTGTATTCTTTTTTGTATTTTGTATTGTTCTTTTTTCTTTTTGTAATTTTAAACTTTGAATAAATATTTATATATATATATATATATATATATATATATATATATATATATATATATATATAACTTCATTCCAACGTTCTTCTAAGATTCATTAATTTTACAGTATTTCTGTAGATAGTCTTTAAACTTTTTCCAATCTAATTCCTGGCCTATTACTCTTACAGGACACCACACACTGTCCTTCACACTAAGCTCAGAGACTCCTTTCTCTAGCTTGTGATATATTCCTCAGAGAGGATGTTTCTACCCAGAACCAACTGTCTCTCCTCTCCCATCCCGACTCCCAACCTAAAGAACTGTCTCTCCAAAATTCATAATATTATGTCATAACATTACCTTAATCTGATATCATATTATCTTATAGAAAACCTTAAGGTTTAAAACTTAAATCTTGATTTTTGTCAACTTCTCCTAAACCCTAATCTTCTTGCCTAATTCTTATAACATTTTAAGAAGAGCCAAATAATTTCATTTCAACATTTTGCTAACATTCATCAATTTTATAAAACAGTCCTAATAATAAGAATAAAAAGAAAAGAGTCCAGTCTTCATCCAACGTCCTTTTCTCCAGGTCCCGGGTTTGTCAGTCCTTTTTGAATTATGGAAAGGATTTGCTGTTAATTGTTATAAAACAGGATACAGGAAAAGGGAGGAGGAGGAGGTCAAGGAAAGAAGGTATTGAAAGTAGAGAATATGAAAATGATGGTTTCATTTTTACTTTTTATTTTGATCTTTTTCTTTTTTTGTATAAAACCTTTTTAAAAAATCCTTTTTTCAATAAATATTATTTTTTAAAAAAAGAACTGTCTCTCCAAATCCTCTCCTTTTCAAACCCCTCTCCTCGAACCCCGGCCAATCAGAGGCTGCTATTCGTTAACCGTTTGCTGGCAGGGAAAAAGAAAACACTTGTTGACCCAACCTGCCCAGCAAAAACAAACTTTTCCGTCACAGTGCCCACCTGAGAGGTGACGGAACTGAGTTCAGGCAAATTCGGCTGGAAAAAAAGCACTGTTTATTCTTCTTGTCCAAAGTTATATCCAGGCCCTCCTCCCAAAGGAGCCCAGGTTGTACAGTTAAACAAACACTGTAAACTCTGTTGATGTGTTATTTTTTGGGGGTCAACAGCCCACAAAGCAGCATGCCAAGTTAAAATGTTTAGTTAAAATGTTTAATAAAATTTGAAAGCAAGTAAATTACTTACATGTTAGCAGCCAGTGAGGTATAGTGGCTGTTGTGCTGGACTTGGAATGGAGAAACCCATTCTCAAGTCCCCACTTATCAAAAAAAAAAAGCTTATTACTAGGTGGCCTTGTAGCACCTACTAACATTAGCCTATCAGAGGGGACTATTGCTAAGGTGAAATAGGGAGGAACACCCAGTATGTTGTCATGAGTTCATTGTCAGCAGGTTGTAATAGTGCATAAAACCATAGTGTTTTTAAAGACAGATAAACTGCTCAGAAGTATCAAAACTGCTGAAAGTGCAATCCTGGTGTCATTTTTCCTGTTTAAATCTAGGGAGCACAGCTGAGCAAGAAGTCCTAAGTCCATAAGATAACTTTCAGACAGAAGGAAAGGTGATAAGTTGCTGTTAAGAACCAGGCAGAGGGCCTTATCGGTAGTGGCACCCGCCCTGTGGAATGCCCTCCCATCACATGTCAAAAGAAATAAGCAACTATTTGACTTTTATAAGAGATCTGAAGGCAGCCCAGTTTAGGGAAGTTTTAAATGTTTGATGTTTTATCGTGTTTTTAATATTCCGTTGGGAGCCACCCAAAGTGGCTAGGGAAACCCAGCATATAAATTATTATTATTATTATTATTATTATTATTATTATTACATAATGTTAGGAATCTCTGGGAGCAAGACATCTAAATTCCTGATCAAGTTAGTGTTAGAATTTAGTCTTGGGGTGTTAGAAGCTTATTGAGACAGGCTAGTCTCCAGTGTGAGGTGCTCCATGTGTGTATTTATGCTAGACTTTGCTAATCATTTAATTAAGCAAGTGTCAAAAGCCAATTAAGTCAAGACTAGCCTCCTGCTTGCAGTGAGGTGTGAGCCTGGGGTAATGAGGTGTTAGCAAGACAAAGGATGAAAGGACAAATCTTATTTGCAAATGAGTGGATTTCCTCCCTCCCTTCCCTTAGTTGAAAAAGACAATGCCAGTGTTTTAGGTGAGGTTTTAGTTTAAAATAGTGGGGAGAGTAGGCTGGGATTTGACTTGGAAAGCAGGGCAACAGAGCAAGGATGCTGCTGTCAGTGGCGTAGCGTGGGTTGTCAGCACCCGGGGCAAGGCAAGTAATTTGCGCCCCCTAACCCTAACCCCCAGATGTTGCGCCCGGTGCGCCCGGCCCCCCCTGCACCCCCCACGCTACGCCACTGGCTGCTGTGCCTATGGGGAAGCAGGACCCTTTTGCAATGCTGATGCTCTGAACCCTTCCATGGCAAGCTCAGTTGTATATATGTGTCAGTAAACCATACATCATAAAGACACCACAGTCCCTGCTGTCTCCCATTTTCCTGGGTAAAGCTCCTGGAGTCTTGCATTGCCATGGAGATTGGGGGTGGCGTATAACAATAATATCCCTGCTGGATCAGAACCAAAGGTCTCTCTAGCCTAGCAGCCCCTTTCCTCCAGCGGCAAACCAGCTGCCCCCCCTTACTTGCTGCCCCCCAGCAAAAAAGCCAAAAACATTGTAACCATCTGATAAGGGAATTGTTCCAGCACCCTCAACCATTTTGGATACCCTTTTCCACAACCACAATATCCTTTTTAAGAAGCAATGGAAACATTGTATTTCAAGCCAAGCACAGTTGCATTATAGATTGTACAAATGCATCACTATACAGTGGTACCTTGGTTTGCATACGTCTTGGTTTGCATACATTTTGGATTACAAACACGTAAAATCCAGAAGTGTGTGTCCCGGTTTGCAACCTTTTTTTGGATGACAACCCATTTTGGGGGGATTACCAACAAAAAAATTTTGGAGGCCCCATTGGTGAAAGCGCACCTTGGGTTACAACCTGTTTTGGTTTACAAACGGACCTCTGGAATGGATTATGGTTGTAAACCAAGGTACCACTGTATTGGCTGTTTTTAATTCCTTGCCTAATGATCTGTGGCAGGGAATATGCCTTTTTCGCAACTGCCACACACTTGGGTGATGCTTTAATTAACACAGTCCCAAGATCGCTTTCCTGGTCAGTCACTACAAGATCATACCCATTAGTGTATTGGTGAAGTTTATCTGGTTCATGGCTTTCTTTTAGGCAAGTACATGTACAGATAATATGTAAGCACTCACAGAACTGACCATGCATTCATTAAAGGTTCATAGGTTTCACTGGAACAGTGAACAGACAATTCCCATTGAAACCACTGGGTGCTTAATTAGAATTGCATTGCGTCCTTTTGTTTATTTCAAAATTTTATAGGCCTTTTTTTGGCAACCTCGGAGCAGTAAACAACGTAATAACAAAAAGTAAAAGACAGCCGTGCCCTTTTGCCATCCCCATCAAACACTGCCTGCCATCGCGGGGGTGGGGGGAGACCCTCACAAATTTATTCAGTTTCTCCCCTCCCCGTTTATTATGCTCGGGTTGTTCTCCAGACTTGCTGCGCCACGCACAGCGCGAGTTTTTAACAGGAGAGAGGGAGCCTCGTTTCTTCTATTCTTGTTAAAAAGGAGTACTTTGCCCTTCCAACCAAAGCGGCCAGGGTTTTATGGCCTCCTCTTCCTTCTTTCTCAAGAGATAAAGCACAAAAGCACAGCAGGAGTCGGAGCGCGCAAACAAAAGGGACTTTTCCAAGCTGGAAGGAACATTGCAGCTCCTTCCTCGACCGCGAAACGTCAACCTGCTTTCTTTTTCTCCTAAATAGGACGCGGAGGGTTGAGAAAACTACATGTCCCAGCATCCCTCGGGTGGGGGGAACCTAGTGCCATTTGGGATGAATGGTGTTGACGTTGGTAGAAATGGAAAGTCCTGGGCGTGTGAGTGCGGTGCGCTGCGGGGCTTCCAGTAGGAATTGCTAGGAAGTTTGGGGAGGCTCTGGGGGTCGTAATCTCTCTGCGCAAAAAAACCAAAACCCCTTCTTGCAAGCAACACACACACACACACACACACACACACACACACACACACGGAAGGCCTGCCTGAAGTCACTTTCTACAGGGAAAGAGTCTGTTTTCATCTTTACTTCCTGGTCAGAGAGTGGAGGAGGAGGAGGAGGAGCGCAAAAGAGAGAAGAATTAGCCAACGCTTGGAAAGCAAGCGCGTGAAAGGTGGGTTTCGGTCGCGCCTTCCGCTGGGTTCTGGGAGAAAGGGGCGCGCGAGGCGAGCGCCCCGCTTTTCTTCACCACCCCCTGCCTCTCCCAGATGCATGGCCGTGATCGGCTCTTGGAGTTGCGGCTCTTGGAGTTCCTCTGCAGCGCTTGGTTAGCCAAACAAGTCTGAAAATAACAAAACGCGAAGCAGGCAAGGAACGGGTGGGAACCCTCTCCACGGACTGGCAGCGCGAGCAGAAAGGCCTGCCAACGTTGGCTCTCAGCGTGAGCACCTAGGTCTGGGTGTTATGTGAGTGCCCTAAACGGGTGAGCAACTTGTGACCCCCCCTCCCCAAGTAATCGGACTACAGTTTCCATCATGTCTGACCAAGCTGGTAGGAGCTGATGGGAGCTGGAGTCCAGCATTTGGGCGGCCCCTGTTCCTCCACCCCTGGCCTTGGCTAGAAATGTGTTCGGATGGACTGGAGAGTAATCAATATTTTCGAGACCACCGTAAGATATAGGAAATAGTCGTGGGTTGAAACTAGGAAAGCTGGTTTCCCCGCTTTAAGGAAAATTCATGTTCCTTTGCCTTATTTAACAATATTTCTCTTTATCTGGGAGGTTATGCTCAGATACATTAGGAGAGACAACCTCTTAAACTCCTCATGCCCTGAAACTAGAATAAACTTGTTCCAGGATTTGATTTCACTTCTTCAACCCTGTTTGACCCCAAAAAAGGCAATGCGACAACCATTAAAGGTAAAGGGACCATTAGGTCCAGTCGCAGATGACTCTGGCGTCGCGGTGCTCTTCTTGCTTTACTGGCCGAGGGAGCCGGCGTACAGCTTCTGGGTCATGTGGCCAGCATGACTAAGCCACTTCTGGTGAACTGTTTACCTTCCTGCCAGAGCAGTACCTATTTATCTACTTGCACTTTGATGTGCTTTCGAACTGCTAGGTGGGCAGGAGCTGGGACCGAGCAACGGGAGCTCACCCCATCATGGGGATTCGAACCGCCGACCTTCTGATCGGCAAGCCCTAGGCTCTGTGGTTTAACCAACAGCGCCACCCATGTCCCGTGACAACCATTATACTCCAACAAATCTAAACCCTGGTTTGATCAGGAATGCCTCGCTACGAAGCGCACTTTGTTGGGAAAATACAGGAACTCTTTATCAAGGGAAACTTCCTTCCATCTACATACACTGTAGACAGGGCTGGCCCATCCATAAGGTCAGATGAGGCGATCACCTCAGGCAACAGGGTACCCAGGGCAGGGGCGAAGCTATGCTTATTTCCTTGACATCTGATGGAAGGGCGTTCCGCAGGGCGGGTGCCACTACCGAGAAGGTCCTCTGTCTGGTTCCCTGTAACCTCATTTCTGGGAAATGAGTAATCCTGGGAAGTCAGAAAGTGAAACGGAATAAAGTTCCTTGAGGAAAGGATAGGATAAAATTGTGAACAATAGGGCTGGCTTTGCCACTGGCTACTATTTTGTTGGGTTTATTTAAGATATTTTCAGCCCACCTTTCAGTCAAAGACTGCCCAACATACCATACAAAGAATAACAAAACAATAGAAATAAAACAACAATAAATATTAATCTGTTTGAAGCTGTGGTTTGTAGCAATCTACTGGATGTGCAGTGTGATACCTCCTCTGCATGGAACTGTAAAAGCTTCTTGAATACATAGGGACTCTGATTTTATTTTATTTTTTTATTATCTATCACATTTATGTCCCACCTTTCCTTTAGGGAGCTCAAGGTGGTGTATATGGTTCTCTTCTGCCCTGTTTTGTCCTCACAACAACACTGTGAGGTTTTAAGTAAGTTGTAACTCAAAATCACCTGATAATTGCACAACAGCCAATTATTTTTCTCTGTGGCCCATGCAGGCTTCCCTGAAAAAGAGAAGCTGATAACGCACTGGAAGATGACTCTTCAGCCCCCAAATACGGACGATATCTCACCCAATACTCTACAAAATGAAACGGAAGAAACCATAGAGGATTCCTTGTTGGAAAAGCCCTTGGAGTCTGACAGAGTTCTGCTGAAAATGGAGACCAGTGGCCCTTCGGGATGCGACACAAGGCTTTCCCTAGGTTCATTTAGCATATCTGGCAGTTCTGAAGATAAAGATGTGTTAAACCCATTAGGTGAAAGGACTGGGTGTGTAGCCCAAGTTACCCGGCAATATTCTCTCACAGAAGAGGAAAACAATTTGCTCAACACTACTCCAGAACAAAAAATGAGCTCAGAGGACCAGCAGAGCCTTCACTCCTTGGAACAACCTGAGGGAAGAACAGAGGACTTAGATTCTGACGGAAATCTCCTGAAAATAGAGACAGTTGGTCCTACAGAATGTGATATATTGCCTTCCTCAGGCACAGATAGTTTATCAGACAGTTTTGCACCCGAAGATGCGGTAGGTTCCTCAGATGAAAGGGCTGAATGTTCAAGCCAAGTTGGTCTACAAGATTCTCCAATGGAAGAGAAGAACAGTTCGCCCAAGACCATCCTTCAGGAAAAAGTGAGTTCACGGTGCCAGCAAAGGGAGCACTCCTTGGAGGACCCTCGTGATGCAAAAGAGAATCTGTTGGACGAGGAAAATGAAACCTTTGTTCAAAAGCCTGAAGGCCCTGGATTGGAGAGATCTTTGACTGAAGGTAAGACTGTAGTAACTATTCCATGGTAACTACCGTATTTTGCGCCCCATAGGACGCTCCGGCCCATAGGACGCACCTAGTTTTTTGGGGGGGGAAATAAGAAAAAAAATTATTCCCCCCCCAGGTGCGGGGCTGGAAGAACCAGGTCGGGGAACAGTGGGAAGGCACGCTCTGCCTCCCCACTGTCCCCCAGCTTGTGGGGCTGGCGATGGGGAGAAGTGCGCTGATCCCGGGACGGCAGGCAGCTCTGCGCCGCCATCGGGAGCGGGGCGGGGCTTCGCCCCCGGCTCCCGGTGGCCGCGCAGAGCTGCGCTGATCCCCGGACGGCAGGCAGCTTTGCGCCGCCATTCGGAGTGGGGCGGGACTTAGCGCCCCGCTCCGGTTGGCCGCGCAGAGCTGTGCTGAGCCGGGGACTGCAGGCAGCTCTGCGCAACCCTCGGAGCCGGTCTCCCGAGGGTTGCGCAGAGCTTCCTGAATCCTGGAGAGCAAGAGGGGTCGGTGCGCACCGACCCCCCTCACTCTCCAGGCTTCAGCGAAAGCCTGCATTCGCCCCATAGGACGCACCCTGATTTCCCCTTCATTTTTGGAGGGGAAAAAGTGCGTCCTATAGGGCGAAAAATATGGTAACCTTGACTGCATACACACATGAAAGAGACCAGTCTAAAATTCTGCATTAAAGAAACAGATCAGGACCAGCGGGTTTAAATTAAGCACCTGGAATAAAGGACATAAAAGTATAAAACTGATTCTTGTTGCATGATTATTTTTTAAAAAGTTGCTCCAGCATGGAATGTGTGATGATTGGTGTGGTGTTGTTGTTTGTTTGTTTGTTTGTTTGTTTGTTTGTTTGTTATTAAAGTGGAAGAGGATAAAGCTCATATATTTTAAACAGGCAGTTAGCTGTTAGAATTAGAAGTCAGAAGAATAGACTAGAAGGAAATACATACCACTCCTGACTTGACTTTTGGTAATCTCGTTCTGTGGATTTGATTTAAATCAAATCAAATCGATTTAAATCATGATTTAAATCATTAGTCAGTAAGACTTGATTTAAATCATTATTTATTTTTTACAGAAAGACTCATTCTTGCTGGTATAATCTTAATATTTACAACCAGATGAAGGTTTCATTTTTGGAATAATAAATTTTCAGAGTAGTTTTTACAGTTATATCAAAAATTACTGATTTTGGTTATACTATTAGAAATACATTGACAGATAATTATGAAATTATTGTGAGGTTTAATAAGTTAACTTTATATTTGGACAACTTTTCTGCTGTAATTTATTGTAAGGAGAAAAATAATTATTTCCGTAATAACAATTTAAACAATTTATTTAACTGAAACAATAACACTATGGCATATGTATCCATGTCTGTTAACTGATGTGGTTAAATGATTTTTTTTATATAAAAAAACTTAGACTGAATTTTAGCACACATGAAAAACTTAAAACAAATCCTTATTTCCTGATGAATAGCATTTGGACTATAATGTGCAAGACATTTGGACATTTAAGTGCAAGATGGAAAGGGGGGGGGGAAGGTGTGCTATGAGAGTGTAGTTAAAAGCACTGCCACATTGGAAACGAAACTTACGCCTTACATAAATCTCATTTTCCAAAATACCAGAGAGCAAGAATTTGAGCTGACTCACCACCACATTTATAAGAAGGGAGCTTTCAGGGCAAGTACCCTCACGTTTTAGCCGGTACACTACATGATTTCTTTTTCTTCTGGTCTTGCTTTTGGGCCGGCTGGACTTCTTCCTTGCTGCTATTTCTGATAACGCTGATGTTCTTCTCAGGGCACATGGGACGCAAAGCAGAGACTGAGCCCTGTGCAGAAGAGGCAAGCCAGCAGAGCGCAAGAGAACGACCGATGGAGCAGCCGGGTAATGGTGAGAGAACCTTTGTCCTCTGCATAGCAACAAAGCTGATCAAATGAATTCTAATTAAGAAATGACAAAAAAGGAAATTAACTTAAATTGAATTAAAAGGGCTTGTATTGGGAATGTTACTCCAGTTCTTAGTATCCGAAACTGTCTATTCTTTTTCAGCCAAGGTTTACTGTGCAAGAAAGGGGTGGTACATCTCTGTCCCACTGGCCGAATGGGATCTTCCAGACCCACCCCTTCTCACCCCTTGGGACCCCAGGCCACGTGTTTAGGGAAGTTTGTAGTGACTGATGATTTAATGTATTTTTAATCCTTTGTTGGAAGCCGCCCAGAATGGCTGGGGAAACCCAGCCAGATGGGTGGGGGTATAAATATTATTATTATTCCCTGCCCTATACCCTCCCTAATGCTTCTGTCCAGGCGACAGCAGTGGATGGCAAGGTGGGTCTGCCATGTTCACCTGACCTTTGGTCAGTTGCGTTGCTACTTACCAGGAGGGAGAGAGAGGAGGATGGAGGTGAGGCTGGCAAAGTGCAAACTTGGCCGCAGAAACCCTGGATTGGCTTGGCTGTTTCGCTTGCAACATTCCCACCTCACCAAGACCTCTCCTCTCTCCTTCCCTCTACCTCCTGGTAAGCAGCAGCAGCATGACCGATCAGAGGTCAGGTGAGCTTTCATGTGGCTAGAACATGGGTAGGCAAACTAAGGCCCGGGGGCCGGATCCGGCCCAATCGCCTTCTAAATCCAGCCTGTAGATGGTCTGGGAATCAGCGTGCTCTTACATGAGTAGAATGTGTCATTTTATTTAAAATTCACCTCTGGGTTATTTGTGGGGCATAGGAATTCGTTCACCCCCCCCAATAGTCCGGCCCCCCACAAGGTCTGAGGGTCAGTTGACCGGCCCCCTGCTGAAAAGGTTTGCTGACCCCTGGGCTAGAAAAATAAGAGCCACAGACATTGCCATGCTCATTTTATTGCTGACTCCGCTCCCCAGTTTTCTCTCTGGCCCTGGCCACCACTTGCATGTGGCCCCTGGGAAGCTGGCCACAGGGCAGAGCTGACGTTTGACGGCTACTTTGCTGCCAACGGAGCCTGGTGTGTCAGAAGGTGGCAGCCGCCTTTGGAGCAGTGGCGTAGTGTGGGGGTGCAGGGGGGGCCGGCCGCACCGGGCGCAACATCTGGGGGTTAGGGTTAGAGGGCGCAAATCCACGGGTTAGGGGGCGCAAATCCACGGGTTAGGGGGCGCAAATTACTTGCCTTGCCCCGGGTGCTGACAACCCACGCTACGCCACTGCTTTGGAGTATGAAATATTTTCAGTACAAGGTGAAGCCAGTCTATGCCGTCCGCCGTGTGTTACCCTGAGTCTATTGCCATGTGAATTGATTGACTTTTATTGATTTTAAAATAAAGCTTTTTATTGATTTTCACAGTGCAACAGACAGCAATTTGATTGATAGCATTTTTTATCCTGTTCTTCAGCTGGGGGATGGGGAGAGGGGAGAGAGACTTCCTTGAGTGGCTTACAAATATCAGTGATGATAAGGCATTTTGTGGTATATCGGGCTCCTTTCTGAATCACGTTTTTCTGTCTTTCATGGTCTTCAGGTTTTGTGTCCCATGGGTTTGCACTGGGAGCTGGGGTGCTTTTGGCTGCTGTTTTTATAAGCGCCTCTGGCTATCTCACTTCTCCCCCCCTGAATGTGCCCAAAAACCCAGTTGTGGAGGCCTTCCTGTCCAGATTTGAACCTCTGAAGGAGAGCTTCCCGGGTCAGAGACCTTACCTGTGGGCCCGGGTCCGGAAAGTCCTACAGAAACACCTCAATGCTTCCCGCCACACGGAGCCAGCTATCTTACTCCTTGCCTCTGCTCAGGAAGGCAAAGCAACCTTGAAGTGCCTCAGCTCCCAGATTGCAGATATCTACTCCTCATCCCTCGGCGGCAGCACGGTCCAGGTGGATGGAGCCTCAAAATCCACTCTCAGCAGCGATAGGGCCAAGCTGGCTGTCGACGAGGAGCTCACCTCTGGCTTCCACAGAGGGGGAAGGGCAGCCGTGGTGCATCAGTTTGAGTCTCTGCCTGCGGCTTCCACCTTGATCTTTTACAAGTACTGCGACCACGAGAGCGCAGCTTTCAGAGACGTGGCGCTGATTTTGACAGTCTTGCTGGAGGATGAGAACCTGGAGCCTAATGTTGGCCCACAGATTGTGGAGGAAAGCGTGCGGGACTTCCTCTGGGCCAAGTTCACAAACTCAGACATGCCCACATCCTACAACCACATGGACACGGACAAACTGAGTGGATTGTGGAGCCGCATATCTCACCTGGTCCTCCCAGTCTACCCGGTACAAGCCATAGACGATGCTGCTTGCCCTTTGCAAGCCAGAGCCCAGGGCTGAACAAGGCGGGTTTCAGAGGAAAGCCAAAAAGCTCTGAAGGATTTGCACCAATCAAGGAAACTTGTTTTCCCCCTACATGACTGTGTGAGCCAAGCAAGGGTCTAGAAGCATTAATGAGGAGCTGGCTGATTTTATATCAATAATGCATTTTGATGTTGGTATTGATTGACAAAAAGAGAAGGATATTAACTGTGCTACTTCTGTAGCCGTTTCAGCATTTGTGATGCAATCAAAGGACAATTTTAAAAAAATACTAATGGAGAGGTGGGTGGTATTTATCTCTTGCACGTTGCACATCCAGAATGCTTTTTGCCACTGGAGGAAAACAGAATGAATTCAGAGACCCAGGAAATTGCCCTTAGCAAACTCTGCCCTTCTTAAAAGTTAGTTTTGATATAGCAGTGTGCCTAAGCTTTCCGTTATATGGATTAAATCCTCATGTGCAGGGGGGGCGGGGAATACGCCCTGTAATGTGTACCTGAAATCTGGAAGGCCCTGGTTAGCAGCTTCTATTAACTCTTCACAAGCAAAGAAACAGCAATAAATTCTACATCTGTGACCAGGGAAGGCTGTCTTTCCCTGCAATATATATCGGCACAGGATCATTCTGTGTGTCTTCTTTGGTGCTGGCACTGAATCAAAAGCATAGAAAGAATACTATAAATACATAGAAGAAGCAAACAGTGCTGCTTGAGCCGGCCTCAATATGGTTCACGTCTGTTGTACTGATAGGGGGGAGACCAGTCCAGGTTAAACTCAGGGTACGGGGGTTCACACAGTTGAATGCAATAAATCGGGAAACTCCTGAAGAATGATGCAACCTTGCACTTGGGTGTGCCTTAGCCAGTTGCACAAATTTCTTTCTTAGGTAGTGAGATGAGTGGAAAAGCAAGTCATGTTTGTAAGAACCGGAGAGCATGGGTAGCTAGGGAGGGAAATGTTGTTGTTTTTTCAATTTAACTGTTGATAATCTAGCGGTGATCAAGTCCCCAGACAGTATTGCAAGGCAGGTGTGTTACGCGGAAACCACAGGAGGCAGATAAATGCAGTTGTCATTTCCCCATGTGAAACTGCATAGCACCTGGAATAAAGGACATAAAATAATACATTCTTTAGAGACAAAGCTAGTCTGGATGGAGGAGGTAAATGTAGGAAGCAGAAAAGGTAAGTGGAGTCACGAGCAGGAGAGGGAAATTATCAGAAGAATTAAAAAAAAATTTTTTTAAGGACTATGTCTTTGTATAGGAGAATCTCTCAGGAAGGCAAATCTGTCTGTTCCAAAATAACAGAGAACAAACTTCATGCCAAAAGAAGTGTCTCCTTTTTCTTTTTTTAATCCTAATGGATATTTGCTGGTGATTTGGTAGAACCCTTAAAGCCAGTGTGGTGTTGTGGTTAAGAGCGGTAGTCTCGTAATCTGGTGAACCGGGTTTGCTTCCCCACTCCTCCACATGCAGCTGCTGGGTGACCTTGGGCCAGTCACACTTCTCTGAAGTCTCTCAGCCCCACTCACCGCACAGAGTGTTTGTTGTGGGGAGGAAGGGAAAGGAGAATGTTAGCCGTTTTGAGACTCCTTCAGGTAGTGATAAAGTGGGGTATCAAATCCAAACTCCCCCTCCTCCTCCTCCAGTATCCAATACGCTTGTTCCGCGAGCTCAAGAATTCCTGTTTGCACAGTGGAACTCTCCCATTCTCTCCCTGCGTGTGCCCTGCCCCTCCCAAAATCTGCTCTGGAGGGTGGGCGGGGGACCCCTGAACAGATTCAGGGGGTGCATGAGGAGAGGGAAGAGAAGTTCTGTCAAACAGCCCAAAGTCCTTGTGCTGAAGGAACTAGTTCATTGAATACCACCTGCTATAGTTACATGGCAGGTGCCAGCTGGTTCCGTAGCTTGAGTTCCATCAGCACCCACCATTCAATCATATTCCATCCCTGTATTAACTGCTACATTAATTGTTTCACATCTGCACCATTTGCACTTGCAGTGCCACCTTACGTATGTCTACTCAGAAGCAAATCCCAGTATATTCAGTGGAGTTTATTTCCAGGAAAGGACGCATAAGATAGAAAACTTTCTTTCCTTCTGTTACCTGGCTTTGTCTCTTGGGAAACAAAGGGCAGTATTAGGCATACCCAGAGTAACCCATGGGAATTACTGAACACGACTAACTTAAGTTCATTAATTTCAGCGAGTGTAACTTGGTTGGATACAACCCGACTATTGTCTCCTCACTTGCAGTAGAAAGGAAAACCATCACAAATCATTAAGACTGTGCATGCTGCTTTCTTTAAAGGTTCATATAGCTTGAATCCAGCTGTTTTGTGTCTCCAATCAGAAGGCAAGTTTTGTGTCTCTCTGTTCAGAAGGCAAGTTCAGGTTCTTGGCTGCCAAGCCAAGAACAACTCACCTAGATTATTTTTGATTTGAAGTCGAACATGGAATTGCAGTCTGAAGGAGCCACACTTGCGAATAGCATTGCCAACCTAACAGAAGTTTGAATTGTAGCAATGAGCACATCCATCTTATAAAAAACTTTGCCTTCTGATTTCTGCAAATCAAGTTGCTGCTAAAGGCACAAAGCCAGCTACGTTTTGATCGGTTAACAACACTACTGGACAGCAAATAAAGAAGTGCAATTAATTTGTCATTTTAAGTAACACTGAAAATCTAGTCAAATAAATATGAGCTAATAAAGGATAAGAATGAAGTGCATTAAAAATATTTTTGATCTTTGTGTGAAATAAAAGTCAAAGTGGAAGTTACCACATATTACTAGTGACACTTGGGTATTGTCCACAGTTTACCGTGTGTTTGCAGCAGTTTGTGTTCCCATTTCATTTGCATACATGACGTTACCCTCAGACCACACCATTCTCATTGCTTTCCCCCTGTAAATTTAGGCTTACTCAGTATGAGGATAATCCAAGAAGTTGGAGGAAACTAGGCTCTACACAGTGACATTAGGTGATGAACAGGCATGGGGTTTTGTGGGTGGGGATGTGGTTTTGCAGGCTGGAAGCTCTGCAATCCTGCCCTGTGCTGGCCAGAAGCAAAAGAGGACAGATTTCCTGATCCTTAAAAAATTGTGCAGAAAAAGGCATTTATGTTTAGCTGTTCTCACCTACTGAAAGTCCCTCTTCCCCAGAGCTGTGAAAGATAGAGAGACGACCCTCTCTGCCCTTCTTTCCACTTGTTGCTCAGCGCAAAAAGTCACTGCAGTTTTTAAAGTTTTATTTTCAAAAGTCTGCAGTGTCAAGCGCATGGTGTTCAAACTTCCTTCAGGAAACCACTATTCCCATCTGAACTTTTCCGCTGAGAAGCTCTTGCATGTTTGCCGCAGATTACTTGAACATTGAGGATCCTGGGACGTCATCTAGGGTGGCGCTGTCCGATCAAGTAGACCACTCATTTTTGCCCCAAACGAACTGAGTCTCTGCTAACACAGGCATATCTTCAGAAATGGACAGGGCCAGAGGCAAAATGGGCAAGAAATATACATTCCCCCCCCTCTGTAGGATAAGGTAGTTTCTGCATGCCTTCATGCCCGGTGCTTTTTTTTCTGGTAGTACTCGAGGGTATGCAAAAAAATGTCAAAAGTGTGGCGCTTTCTGGTGAAGACAGGCACCTTTTTGTTAGTATTTCATGCCTCCGATGCTGCAGATGTGATTGGTGTAATTCACATGCCTGTCTGGGAGAGTGTGGGAACGCAAGACAGTCTTATCTCTTCCACTATGTGTAGTGTTGCACTGTACTTTTGCTTTTGGCCTGCCTGTTCTCTGAAAGCTGGGGGTTAGCCTCCTCTTCAAATGGTGTAGTGGCCAAGCCACACTATTCTCAAGTACATACATACAGGACACATAGAAATCGCACACAGAGACGGGCGGACGGATGGACAGGAATACACTTTTAGCAGAGGTGGGGGATATAAAAGCAGACACACCCAGCAGAGAAGACCACAATGCTGGGCCATGAAGAGAGGAACACATTATTCTTATTATTATTATTATTATTATTATTATTATTATTATTATTACAATGGAGAGGAACTCACAACCTCTGCTGTGTGTGCTTTTCTGACCTCTTTCCTCTGAACATACGTGTACCTGCCTGCGTATATGGTATGAGTGGACCATGTGTATCTGTGAGTTGAGTGCATCAGCCTGTAGGTATCATCTTCTTCGATCACTCGTAGCTGATTAAGATTGTCTTCCATAAACACGGTCTTAACAGTGAGTCTGTAAGTGACTGTGGAGGCAAATTCTGGATCCACAAGTCCTTCCACAGTGGGGACATTGGATTCCGGGTGGGAGTTGATCACTGTGAGGGTTTGCCAAGCGTGCCTTCCTCTTAGCACATGTCTTCTTTTCGTCCTGAGTTTGAGCGTCTTCAAAGCCCACGGCACCTTTGGTAAAGGCTGTTCTCCAACTGGAGTGCTCGCAGGCCAGTGTTTCCCAGTTGTCAGTGTTTATACTACATTTTTTAAGATTTGCCTTGAGAGAGTCTTTGAACCTCTTTTGTTGACCACCAGCATTACGCTTTCCATTTTTAAGTTTGGAATAGAGTAGTTGCTTTGGAGGACGATAATCGGGCATCCGCACAACATGACCAGTCCAACAAAGTTGATACCGAAGAAAGTCTGTTGAGGAATTATTGGATCATTCTTTGTCTAGCTCCTCTCCTTTGACCTTACTGCCTTGGGTGACCCTGCTGGGAGTAAGAGACTCCTGATGGCTTCACTCACAAGGGTCATAGGAACATGCAAGCCCATTCACCACCACAAGGTGATGATCCAGCGAGTGAGCCTGTATGTATACATTGATATGTGCCAATTAGTGACAGAGCACAGGAGATATGTAGCAGATGTCACCTCGTATTTTGCATTTAACAGAGGACTGAAGTCTCCAAAGAAAGCCAGAGGAAAGCCGTTTTGTAACCAGTTGTAAACTTGTGCTCTTTCCCCAAGGATATGTTTTGAGAGACAACAATGTTATCTTGGTGCCTGTGTTGGAATTGCAACCAACTTTGCTTGGCCTTGTTGACATGTAGGAATTCCTAGCAAAGATACAGTGACCTTGGAGTCTCAAATTTCAGTGGCATCATGTGCAACACCAAAGTTCAGCACCGGCAGCCTCTCGTCTCCCATTCTACATCGTAGTTGTGGTGCCCCTGAGGCTCCGAACCAGTTGCACTCCCCTAAATCCACCTGTGAACCCCAAGGTCTCCATGGAGGCTGGTGGAGAAGGGAGAAGATGGATAGACCTGCCTGTCCTAAGATTAGAATGCTGGGAATGGAAATGAATGACGATGGACTGTTGACATTAATCCACCCTTACTTACTTTTACCTTTCTGTCCTGTTTTATAAATATACAACAATATGAACAAAAAGTCAAAAAATTATAATTTCCCATTTTCTTATCATAGAGATGCCCTACTACAGTGGATGCCCGAGCTGCAAATGTGATCTGTGCAGGAGGCCCGTTCACAACCTGCAGCGTCCACAACCTGCAGCCCCACGTCTGCACACGCGCAGGATGTGATTTGGTGCTTCTGTGCATGCGTGAGCGCCAAAACCCGGAAGTAACACATCCCGGTACTTCCAGGTTTCGGCACATCCGTAACCCAAAAACGCGCAACCTGAAGTGTCTGTAACCCGAGGTATGACTGTATAGGCTCAGCTTGCTTGAAATTAGAGGCCTTTTTGTCCCTGGGAAGTTTGAGGTACTGCTAGCCTCCCAGGTTCAGGGGAAAAGGGGTAGGAGAGCCTGATTAATGTGCGTTCTCTCCTCCTAGTCCAGTGCTGCAATGGGGAGGAAAGCCCTTGCCAAATATCATGCCTCTTAGGGAGGAAACAGCAAATAATGCTAAGACTGCAGTCTAAGAACGACAGTCTCCCCACTGAGTTCACGGGGGCTTACTTCAAAGGTTGTTATTTTACAAGCATCACAAACAGTTCCCACTTACAAAAGAGTAAAGGGAACCTCTTAGCCTAGATCACCCTCTCAGCAACAGCCAGATTTCCAGTACTTTGCGAAAGAAGAAGAAGAAGAAGAGTTTGGATTTGATATCCCGCCTTTCACTCCCTTTAAGGAGTCTCAAAGCGGCTAACATTCTCCTTTCCCTTCCTCCCCCACAACAAACACTCTGTGAGGTGAGTGGGGCTGAGAGACTTCACAGAAGTGTGACTGGCCCAAGGTCACCCAGCAGCTGCATGTGGAGGAGCGGAGACGCGAACCCAGTTCCCCAGATTACGAGACTACCGCTCTTAACCACTACACCACACTGGCTGACACACACAACTTTTACATTCTAGTAAAGGTAAAGGACCCCTGACAGTTAAGTCCAGTCACAAACGACTCTGGGGTTGTGGCGCTCATCTTGCTTTACTGGCCGAGGGAGCCGATGTTTGTCCGCAGACAGTTTTTTCTGGGCCATGTGGCCAGCATGACTAAGCCGCTTCTGGCGAAACCAGAGCAACACACAGAAACGCCATTTACCTTCCCACCGGAGTGGTACCTATTTATCTACTTGCACTTTGATGTGCTTTCGAATTGCTAGGTTGGCAGGAGCTGAGACTGAGCAACGGGAGCTCACCCTGTTGCGGGGATTCGAACCGCCGACCTTCTGATCAGCAAGCCCAAGGCACAGTGGTTTAGGCCACAGCACCACCCGCGTCCCTACATTCTCGTAATGTAACCATAATACCGCTCTACATGTAGCTTGCTCATTGTAATGGAGTTCTCCCCCTCCACGGTTGTATGCTTTCCTATGCTTTTAAAATGAGTGGACATGCGTATTAAAAATGAGTTCAAAACACAGCGTCTGCAGAGATCAGCTCCCTTCCAACCCATCAAGCAAGCTGAAAAGCACTCTGCTGCAAAGCAGGGTTTGCATGCTTCCTTGCAGGCTCACTGCTCCAGCCACTTGACTCCATTCCTATTTTTGTCCTTTGATTTGGACCTGTACCAAGCAGCTTCCACTGTTAAAGATATAACAGATCGAAGAGGCACAGGTGGCAGAGCCATGCAACACAACGGAAATTCCTGTGGAGGTCAGGCCACCATCCATCAACATGGGCTGTGCAGGCCTGCCCACCAGAGGGCGCCCTGCTCTTCTGCTTGAGAGCAAAACCTCGTATTTCTGAATGAACAAATGAGAGCATCAGGAAGTAGAGAAACTCTGGTCTACAGTGGTACCTCGGGTTACATACGCCTCAGGTTACATACGCTTCAGGTTACAGACTCTGCTAACCCAGAAATAGTGCTAGCCCAGTGGTTTGACTTCACCCTCGGAGGTGCACTCCATTGTCTTTTGAGACAGACGGATGCCAACAGCTGCCTCCGAGAATGAGGTCTCCATTGAACTACAACAGTCTGTGAGTTCACCCATATCCATGAATGTGTCTAAAAGGTAAAGGTTAAGGGACCCCTGACCATTAGGTCCAGTTGTGGACGACTCTGGGGTTGGCGCTCATCTTGCTCTATAGGCTGAGGGAGCTGGCATTTGTCCGCAGACAGCTTCCGGGTCATGTGGCCAGCATGACTAAGCCACTTCTGGCAAAACCAGAGCAGTGCATGGAAACGCCATTTATCTTCCTGCTGGAGTGGTACCTATGTATCTACTTGCACTTTTGATGTGCTTTCGAACTGCTAGGTTGGCAGGAGCAGGGACCATTGTGGGGATTCAAACCACCGACCTTCCGATCGGCAAGCCCTAGGCTCTGTGGTTTAACCCACAGCACCACCCACGTCCCTATTACTCCTTTGTAAAGTCACATAAGCTAGTGGACATTGTTGTATACTGAGGTGTAGCATGCTGTGGAGCCCCGTACAAGATGCTTCAAAGGGCACAACCATTCCATGTTTATTTATTGAAATATTTCTGTCCTTCTTTCCGTTTATAGCAGCAGCGGGTACCACCTGTGGTCCTCCCAGATGTTGTTGGCCTACATCTCCCACCATCCCTGACCATAGCCCATGCTGGCTGGGCGTGACGGGGAGCTAACAAACTCATAGAAACGTAGAGTTGGAAGGGACCACAAGTCCAAACCCCTACAGTGCAGGGCTCTTTTGCCCAACGTGGGCTCGAACCCACGACCCTGAGGTTAGGAGTCTCGTGCTCTACTGATTTAGCTATTCCAGCTGATGGTAGTCCCAACAACACCAAAAAGGGCTTCAGGTTCCTCATCCCTGATTTACACAAAGAGATGCCAAATCAGTTCACACAATATTAATAATGAAGAAATAACAATCTCAATCGGCAACAACAAAATCAGTAACGCCATCGCGGTAATGACTAGAATGAAGGACCAGGGAAAACCTGGGTGAACAGGTATATCTTCAACTGGCAGCAAAAACATCCCACCGCTGGATCTTACCTAAACATTTAGGGAATACTAAAGGTAAAGGGACCCCTGACCATTAGGTCCAGTCGCGGACGACTCTGGGGCTGCAGCGTTCATCTCGCTTTATTGGCCGAGGGAGCCGGTGTACAGCTTCCGGGTCATGTGGCCAGCATGACTAAGCCGCTTCTGGCAAACCAGAGCAGCGCACGGAAACGCCGTTTACCTTCCCGCCGGAGCGGTACCTATTTATCTACTTGCACTTTGACATGCTTTTGAACTGCTAGGTTGGCAGGAGCAGGGACCAAGCAACGGGAGCTCACCCCTTCACGGGGATTTGAATCGCCGACCTTCTGATCGGCAAGCCCTAGGCTCAGCGGTTTAACCCACAGCGCCACCTGCGTCCCTTAGGGAATACTAGGGAGAGGCAAAACCAACCAATGTTGTTCCCCCTCCTGTAGCTCCCTTTTTCTTTTTTTAGGATAATGTACCTTAGCAGCTGCCAATAGTAAGCCAAAGAACAAAGGGACCTACGAAGGGCATTGCAGGCAAGTGCCATTAATCAAACTGATGAAGATGCCCTTTAAAGGACACGATGCCTTGCCATCCAAGTTTTGTTTTGCATTATGGATTATTTCCTGGACCACACATGCCGAACCCATCAACCTTTGCAGGTCAGCCATCTAATCCAATAATGATTTTCCCATATGCAGTTGGGGCTGGGGGGTGACTTGATTAGATTTCCTCTTAAATGCACAGGAGGGGAAAAAGAGAGAAGGGGAAACACTTCTCCTTCTCTGCAGAAGGCCCACTGTTTGCAATTTCCAAGCGTTCTGGAAAATGCCAAAAGAAAAGAAGTTTGAGTTTGGTTAACAGATTAGAGTCAAAATTATGGTAGAGGGTCTGTGTCGATCATTGTCATCCTATACTAAATCCCTCTAGACATGCTTCTCTTCGCTTTTGTTTTAGCGCTATATTTAGAATGGGAAACTCTGAAAGTGTGGAGGATCTTGCATTTGTTTAGCTCTAAATAGGCAATAAAGGGGTTTCGGGAAAAGAAGAGACACGGATTAGTTTTTGAAAGCTAATGTGGCTGTTCCCCCTGTTAGGACCAAGCTCTTCAGCTCAGTAACTGCAGTGAAATGAACAATTGGAACTGCTAAGTTTCAAATTACTATTGCTCAGCCTAACCTACCTCAGAAGATTCTTACAAGGATAAAATGGAAATTAGCCTATGATTGTTAGTCCTGACATCTATGGAGGAAGGTAAAGGTAAAGGGACCCCTGATCATTAGGTCCAGTCATGACTGACTCTGGGGTTGCAGTGCTCATCTCGCTTTGTTGGCCAAGGGAGCTGGCATACAGCTTCCGGTCATGTGGCCAGCATGACTAAGCCGCTTCTGGCGAACCAGAGCAGCGCATGGAAACGCCGTTTACCTTCCCGCCGGAGCGGTACCTATTTATCTACTTGCACTGCGTGCTTTCGAACTGCTAGGTTGGCAGGAGCTGGGACCGAGCAATGGGAGCTCACCCCATTGCGGGCATTCGAACCACCGACCTTCTGATCGGCAAGTCCTAGGCTCTGTGGTTTAACCCACAGCGCCACCCGCATCCCTTATGGAGGAAGAGAGGGATACAAAAAAACTCCACATGTACCATATATGTGTACACACCCACCCACCAAGAAGGGCATGATAGCATGGCCCAGGCATGTTCCTGTTTTTTATTATTATTATTAAGGATTATTGATATATTTGTTTCAAACTTTATATCTTACCTCTCAGCCCTAAGGCATTTCTTTTGGAGACTTTGCAAAAAAAAAAAGCCCAACAACTATGCCAGAAAAAGCTCAACAACTTACAACTTTTGTGTTTAGATCTTCACTTTTTGAAATACGGCAACCTTACCCTATTCCTCTCTGAGCAGGTCACAAAATCCAGCACCCTGTGCCATTTGCTGTACTCAGTGCTGCAGGTTTTTCCAACAGCAGAATACGGGATTGAATTCAGGCTTCCCCAGGCTGGTTCCCTCCCGATGTTTTGGAGTCCAGCTGCAAGTGATGGGAGCTGGAGCTGAAGAACATCTGGAGGCCAGCTAGAGGAGGAAGTCTGGGATAGATTCTCAGCCATTGGTGCTGCATGGAAGGACCCCTTGAAGTTTGGGGGAAGGGCCATGATTCAGCAATTGAGCATCTGCTTTGCAGGCAGAAGGAGTCAGGCTCCATCCAGAGAATCTCTGGTGTGGGCTGGTACTGGCAGTGCCAGTCCACTGCCGTCAGGGTACTCAGTACTGAGGTAGATGCACCTCTGGCCTGATCCAATAGAAGGCAGCTTCCTGCATACTTCCTATGAAACAGGGAAACAACAGGAGCCTAAGAAACCCCCTTTTGCAAGAAATGTAGTGTGGATACCTGCACAGAAGCTACAGAAGCTAACATTCTGCGTCTAGGGCAGCTGTCTACCAGCTCCATCTGGTTCGCAGGCTGAGACCCTACCTGCCCACAGACTGTCTTGCCAGAGTGGTGCATGTTCTACTTACCATATTTTGCGCCCCATAGGACGCACCGGGCCATAGGACGCACCTAGTTTTTTGGGGGGGAAATAAAGAAAAATTTTTTTATTTCCCCCCAGGTGTGGGGCTGGAAGAACCAGGTCGGGGAACAGCGGGAAGGTGCGCTCCGCCTCCACGCTGTCCCCCGAGCTTGTGGGGCTGGCGATGGGGAGAAGTGCGCTGAGCCCGGGACTGCAGGTAGCTCTGCGCAGCCATCAGGAACCGGGCGGGACTTCGCGCCCGCTCCTGTTGGCCGCGCAGAGCTGCGCTGAGCCTGGGACTGCAGGCAGCTCTGCGCAGCCATCAGGAACCGGGCGGGACTTCGCGCCCGCTCCTGTTGGCCGTGCAGAGCTGCGCTGAGCCCGGGACTGCAGGCAGCTCTGCGCAATCCTCGGAGCTGGTCTCCCAAGGGCTGCACAGAGCTTCCTGAAGCCTGGAGAGCGAGAGGGGTCGGTGCGCACCAACCCCTCTCGCTCTCCAGGCTTCAGCGAAAGCCTGCATTCGCCCCATAGGACGCACACACATTTCCCGAAAAATACGGTGTCTCTTGCTTGGACTATTGCAATGCGCTCTACGTGGGGCTACCTTTGAAGGTGACCCGGAAACTGCAACTAATCCAGAATGTGCCAGCTAGACTGGTGACTGGGAGCAGCTGCTGAGACCATATAACAGCTGAAAGACCTACACTGGCTCCCAGTATGTTTCCAAGGACAATTCAAAGTGTTGGTGATGACCTTTAAAGCCCTAAATGGCCTTGGTCCAGTATACCTGAAGGAGCGTCTCCACCCCCATCGTTCAGCCCAGACACTGAGGTCCAGCTCCGAGGGCCTTCTGGCGGTTCCCTCAGGGTGAGAAGCGAAGTTACAGGGAACCAGGCAGAGGGCCTTCTCGGTAGTGGCACCCGCCCTGTGGAACGCCCTCCCACCAGATGTCAAAGAGAAAAACAACTACCAGACTTTTAGAAGACATCTGAAGGCAGCCCTGTTTAGGGAAGCTTTTAATGATTGGCATTTTAATGTATTTTTAATCTCTTGTTGGAAGCCACCCAGAGTGGTTAGGGAAACCCAGCCAGATGAGCGGGGTATTAAGTAATATGTTAATATGTTGTTGTTGCCACTACAGATTTCTTAATCACAGATCACGGAATCATAGAGTTGAAAGGGACCCAGAGGGCAATCTAGTTTAACCCCTTGCAATGCAGGAATCTTTTGCCCAGCGTGGAACTCGAACTCACAACCCTGAGATTAAGAGCCTCTACCAACTGAGCAATTGACCCCGGTAACATTCTACTCCTCTCAAGGCTAGACAAAACATTGTGTTTCTCATTATTTCCCCAGCACTGAGAGTCCTTGAGATGCTGCAGATGGAAACTCTTCACTCAAGAGGCGATGGACCTGAGGACTGGGATGAAAGAGTTTTCCCTTGAGAAGCTTGGGGGGGGGGATATTAATGTTCATTGGGGGTGGGTAGAGCTGGATCACTGTCACTTTGAATTTATAATTAATTGTTCTTGGAGACTCAGTCCACCTGCTTATGTGCAGACAAAATTATATATCTTTTTTACTATTATATCTTATCTATCTTTTTTACTATTATGTTTACGGGTGGCGCTGTGGGTTAAACCACAGAGCCTAGGACTTGCCGATCAGGTCGGCAGTTCGAATCCCCACGACGGGGTGAGCTCCCGTTGATCGGTCCCTGCTCTTGCAAACCTAGCAGTTTGAAAGCACGAAGTGCAAGTAGATAAATAGGTACTGCTCCAGTGGGAAGGTAAACGGCATTTCCATGCACTGTTCTGGTTTGCCAGAAGCGGCTTAGTCATGCTGGCCACATGACCCGGAAGCTGTACGCTGGTTCCCTCGGCCAGTAAAGTGAGATGAGCGCCAAAACCCCAGAGTCGGCCACGACTGGACCTAATGGTCAGGGGTCCCTTTACCTTTACCTTTTCTTCCCCTGCCAAAGGAGCTGTTGTTTTTTGAAGCTACAGCTGTCCTTACAGTTAGTTGCCCTTAAGAACTTCTCAGTAAGGCTGCACTAAACAACATCCACTCTTACTAAACATAATAAGGATATTGTTATGGTGGCTGATTAACAATTCCTATGTTAGGCAATGACATCACCTTGCCGACAAAGGTCCGTATAGTTAAAGCTATGGTTTTCCCTTTAGTGATGTATGGAAGTGAGAGCTGGACCATAAAGAAGGCTGATCGCTGAAGAATGGATGCTTTTGAATTATGGTGCTGGAGGAGACTCTTGAGAGTCCCATGGACTGCAAGAAGATCAAACCTACCCATTCTGAAGGAAATCAGTCCTGAATGCTCACTGGAAGGACAGATCCTGAAGCTGAGGCTCCAATACTTTGGCCACCTCATGAGAAGAGAAGACTCCCTGGAAAATGTTGGGAAAGATGGAGGGCGCAAGGGAAGGGGACGACAGAGGATGAGATGGTTGGACAGCGTTCTTGAAGCTACAAACATGAGTTTGACCAACCTGTGGGAGACAGTGGTAGACAGGAGTGCCTGGTGTGCTCTGGTCCATGGGGTCACGAAGAGTCGGACACGACTAAACGTCTAAACAGCAACAAATGTTAGGCAGTTACTGCTTAATTGCCTGGGGTGGTCAGTTGATTCTTTCATCAGTGGTTTAGGAGAAGGAAAACTCTGATCCTACACTTCCACTACCTTGCAGCTGTACAGTGGTACCTCGGGTTAAGAACTTAATTCGTTCCGGAGGTCTGTTCTTAACCTGAAACTGTTCTTAACCTGAGGTACCACTTTAGCTAATGGGGCCCCCCACTGCTGCTGCTGCTGCAGAATTTCTGTTCTCATCCTGAAGCAAAGTTCTTAACCCGAAGTACTATTTCTGGGTTAGTGGAGTCTGTAACCTGAAGCGTCTGTAACCCAAGGTACCACTGTACTCATCCATGAGAAAGGCTTCGGGAGTACACCTGGAGGAAAAATCTATACCTGCTGCCTATGGGAGAAGAAAAGGCTAAGGAGCAAACCTTACACAAATCCAGAGTGCAATTTCTAAGACGGTTGGATGGCATTTTGTAATCTCCTTCCAGCAACACCTGCAGCCAAGCTGGTGCCAAATCCTTTAAAAGTCATTTAAGGTAGTTCAAGGTTGCTGTCTCCACAGTACAGTACAGATTGGAATAGAATTTGTCCAATGTGGGGAGGAACCCCATACAGGGATTGTAAGACAGTAGTATTTTAAGACCAACTCCAAATCACAAAATGGCGGGTTCATTTTAGGTCCCAGCAAACTCTTCTTCAGGCTGGTTGTTTAATTTTATTTTATTTCCTTTGCTTAATACAGGCTTCCTCAAGCTCGGCCCTCCAGATGTTTTTGGCCTACAACTCCCATGATCCCTAGCTAGCAGGACCAGTGGTCAGGGAGGAGGGGAATTGTAGTCTCAAAACATCTGGAGGGCCGAGGTTGAGGAAGCCTGGCTTAATATCTAGCCCACGTAAGAATTTTGGGAAACTCAAGTGTTTGTTTACCGCATTGCGATTTGGGGTTGGCCTTAATATATTTTACTTTCCCCACAAAAGGGAGGATAGGCCTGTTTTCCACACAGATCTTATCAGGATTCTGCAACGGAAATGGCCAGCTGGCAGCCCACAGTCAGTCTGGTAAAGTGCTGACAGATCCACTCATAAAGAGACTATAAATATTCCCAGGTTGCCTGAAATAGAGAAAATCCACTTCTTAACGTTACATCGTTTTGGATACAGCATGCAGTAAGTTATAAAATATGTAGGTGCACATGTCTGCATGCAGCCTGAAACACATGTGTTCTTTTTTAAAGGCCTTACTGCAAAATGATACAAACCTTTATTGTGGAGCCTGACCACCTGTGAAGGAGTTGGTTTGTGAAACACCCACCCACCCACCCCAGTCATTCTCTGGAGAATAGAATGGTCCCAGAGAATGCACACATTGGTCATTGCACATGTCGGCTCTGTAGGATCCTTGTGGTGTATGAAACTGCTGAACTCCTTGAGTATACATGCATGGCTGGATCTACATGGATCTGTAAAAACATTATTAAAAATAACGTTAAATAATGTTATATAATGCTCAATGCATTTTGACATTGCAGGCAGATCACCTCCTGCTGTCACATCTTTATAACACATTTCTTACATTATAACTAACGAATGTATGTAGATTCGCCCCATGGACTGAGGAGATACATAACTGAGGAGACCCCCCCCCAAGCAAAATCTACCAACAAACTGCAGGCACATATAACTGTGTCAGCACTAATTAATGCTGATCTACATGAGAAAGGGTAAGAGGATGTCACACTTCTAATGGAATTGAAATCCTAGGCCTTGCTTTGAAGGCGAGGGGCAGTGAGAAGCAGGGACTCCTCACAACTATTTGCATTCACCACCTTTACATCTTCAGACATATGCCAGCAATCATGTGGACTAGTCACTTGCTTTGTTTTAAATGGAAACCAAGAGCCGTCATCTCAGGACTTCCGGGTTGGCGCGATCTGGAAATGGCGGATTCCCTCCGAGCTGCGGAGGACGGGTCTTGCCGCACCAGCGACGCGGGGACCCTTAGAAACCGCAGGCGCTGAAGCCTGCGGACTAGAAGACTCGGTGGGCGCCTTAAGCGCCCCCGACCCACGAAGAGCCTTTTTAAAGGCTGCGGAGAGGGTACGGAGGGTGGCGTGGCGCTGAGAGTCGATCGCTACCTCGGTTGAGCGGAGCCGCGAGCCATGACTGGAGAGCGCTGACTTCCTTCCTTGAAATTCGGACTGAAAAAGAATAACCCGTGAGTAAGATGAAATTGGACTTTAAGAATATTTTCCTGTGAATTCGAGACGACCGGGGTGTGTGCTAAAAGGAAGTCCGCACCCCCCCTTCTTGCAGACGATCTAAAGCAACTATAGAAGAACTAAGCTGGAGAGCCTACCCTTTGTGGGGTGAGTTAAAAAAGACATTAACTTCCAAGATTTGGCAAAAAGAAATTTTGAGCTGGAGTGAAAGAGTGGAATTTTAGAAACCTTTTTTCTGTTGTATGCAACCCCCCCTCCCGGGCCCGGGAGCGTCCTGTATTTGAGCTTATGGAAGAGGAATGCGGAGTTTGACAGCTGTCAAAGCTGTCAAACGGGCGGTTTAGAGTTGAAAAATTGTCATCTAAGATCCCTCTGGACTAAAATCAGTTAAAATTGAACTAAAATTGTTGGAAACAAAGTAACAACAACAAGTCAGAGGATTATTGGAGAAAGACTATTAAGTAACCAGATTCCCTCTAGGGGGAACTCTGTGACATTACAATGGCTGTGGATGGAAAGTTACTAGTGGAAATCGAAAGAATGTTTCATTTGGTGGGAATCTTACAAGAGCAGAGTCTGGCTATGAATAAACAACTCATGACCTTGACTTCTGGAACAAGCAGCTCTGCTGAATGTATTGAGGACCTGAATGAGAAAGAATCTGCAGCTGAATCGGAAATGATAACTCAAGAAGTGGAGGAGACTAAACAAGGACAAGAGAAAGCAAAGATGGAAAGTACCAACCAGAAGCTTACACCAGTGGAATATAAGCAAGGAGACTTTTGGATTACAGTGATTACAAATCTGCGAAAGATGCAAAAGACGAAGGTGGAGGCCCCGGGAGTATATGGAATACAGGAACTCAAAATAAAGAAGAAATATGATTGGGGCCTTCACTTTGACTTTGAAGATGCATGGCCTGAGGAACTTTTGCAGCAGCTGTTTTCAAATGCCCTTGTGGGAAGAGAACCTGGTTTGATGGGGACAGAATTCCTTCGAGATTCGACGACCAATATAAAGGACTACCAACAAGACCGGCGGAGAGGGACTGAAAGAGACTTGAAAGCCTCGGACGTGAGGAATCCAGGCTAAGAACTGTTATTTTGGACATGTACTGGGGAAGGGACGAAAACCGGGGATGGGAGGGAGGGAAGAATAGAACGTTAAAAACACTCAGGACTTTTGGGTTTAGTTAATTTGACTTTTATCTAAGACAAAATGGGAAATCGATGGAAGGGAATTTGAGTCCAACTTAGAAAAACTTTTTTTTCTTTAATAAAAGAGGTAATATTAAGATGGTTAAGAGGAGAAATACCAATTTGCTGACATAATTATGGGAATTGGGATGCATGAAGGGGGGTGGGGGGAAGTTAAGGAACAAGGTTAAGAAAGTAGGATTTTCTGAAATTATACATGTTTTCGTCTTTTGTCTTTTCTGTGTGTGTTATGTATTCATAAAAGGTGAAAAACCAATAAAAATTATTTTTTTTAAAAAAAAGAGCCGTCATCTCAGTTGTGCCACAGGGACTAGATTTTGCGGAGATTTTGCCTAGTCAGATCACAGAACATGAACAATCAATGCTAGCACCCAACCTATGTTCAAAGTTGCATGCATCCTAGCTTTTACTTAAAAAAGATTTCTAAGACTGTATAGTTACCAATATATGTTTGTTTTTTTTTTATTTTATTTTTTTATAAAATTTTTTATTGCGTTTCTTTCCATAGGTAAACAAATTTGTTTGGACAACAATATACAAGAAACATTTTCCATATATATATAAAAAAAAAAAACATAGAAAAAAGAAAAGATCATCACAAAATTTCTTCGACAACTTTTTGGACCTCCTCGCATCCTCTCAGCATTGCGTTCATCATTCTAACCAATTCAGCAATTTATTATCATATTTCCCGACTTATTATACCTTTGTATTTATTATGTTACCAGTTTCAAAAATTTGTAATTTAATTTTAACACTCTTAATAAACATAATATTTTGTTTCTAATTTGTCTCATTTTTTCCCATCAATACTTACTTTATCATTTACTTAAAATAAATTGCAGAAGCATAACGTTTCTTAATCGTGCACAGTCTTAGCACTCAAACAACTTATAATGTTTTTGCAAATAGTCCTTAAATTTTTTCCAGTCCTCCTCCATTGTTTCTTCGCTCAGATCTCGAATTCTGCCGGTCATTTCTGCCAACTCCATGTAGTCCATCAGCTGCGTCTGCCAGTCCTCCAGTATGGGTAAATCTGGTGTCTTCCAGAACTTTGCGATAAGAATCCTAGCTGCTGTGGTTGCATACATAAACAAGGTTCTGTCCTTCTTTGGCACCTTCCGGTCCACCATGCCCAATAGAAAGGCCTCTGGTTTCTTAGAAAAGGTATATCTGAATACCTTTTTCAACTCATTATGTATCATTTCCCAGAAGGCCTTTACTTTCGGGCAGGTCCACCAGAGGTGAAAGAATGTCCCTTCTGCCTCCTTGCATTTCCAACACTTATTATCAGAAAGATGGTATATTTTAGCCAACTTGACTGGGGTCATGTACCACCGGTATACCATTTTCATAATGTTCTCTTTCAAGGCACTACATGCCGTGAATTTCATACCGGTGTTCCATAACCTTTCCCAGTCCTCAGACATAATGTTGTGTCCTACATCCTGTGCCCATTTTATCATAGCAGATTTAACTGTCTCATCCTGGGTGTTCCATTTAAGCAGCAAGTCATACATCCTCGAAAGTACCTTAGTCTTTGGTTCTAGTAACTCCGTCTCCAGTTTCGATTTCTCCAACTGGAAACCCACTTTTTTGTCCATTTTGAATACCTCTTGAATTTGAGCATAGTGTAACCAATCTCGCACCTTACCTTTTAATTTGTCCTGGCTTTGGAGCTTCCAATTGTCTCCAACTCTTTCAATCAGTTCCCAATATTTTGGCCAATAGGCCTCCATATTGGGCTTTTTTTTAGAAATCTTGGCTTCCACAGGTGATAACCACCTCGGGGTCTTGTTTTCTAATAAATCCTTATACTTCATCCAGACGGCAAAAATTGATTTTCTGACAATATGGTTTTTGAACAATTTATGAACCTTCGCCTTGTCATACCACAAGTATGCATGCCAACCATACACATTATCAAACCCCTCCAGATCTAGGACATCGGTGTTTTCCAACAGGAACCAATCCTTCAACCAGCAGAAGGCTGCAGCTTCATAATACAACCTTAAGTCCGGCAGGGCAAACCCCCCTCTTTCTTTTGAGTCGGTTAATATTTTAAATTTTATTCGGGGCTTTTTGCCCTGCCAGACAAACTTAGAAATATCCTTCTGCCATTTTCCAAAACATTCCATTCTGTCCACGACCTGAAGGGTTTGAAATAAAAATAGCATTTTTGGCAAAACACACATCTTTATAGCTGCGATTCGGCCTGACAAGGTAAGTTTCAATCTTGACCAAATATCCAGATCCTTTTTAATTTCCAACCAACATTTTTCATAATTATCTTTAAAAAGATTTAAATTTTTGGTGGACAAGTATACCCCCAGGTATTTCACTTTTTTAACCACACTTAGCTCTGTCTCTTTCTGATACCCCTCTATCTCTGTAGGTGTCAAATTTTTGACCAAAACCTTAGTTTTTTGTTTGTTTAACTTGAATCCCGCCACCCGACCAAACTCCAAGATAAGTTCCAAAACTCTTTTTGTGCTAGATACTGGCTCCTGTACTGTCAAGACTAGGTCATCTGCAAAGGCTTTCAGTTTGTATTGTTTCGCTCCGACCTCTATACCTTGCACCAACTGGTCCTCCCTAATCATATTCAGCAATACCTCCAGAACAGAGATAAATAGCAGAGGGGATAAAGGGCACCCCTGTCGTGTCCCTTTTTCAATTAGAAGTTCATCCGACACCACATTGTTCACTATCAACTTGGCTTTTTGCTCTGAATAAATTGCTTCTAGTCCATTTTCAAACCCCCGTCCCACTCCCATCCCCTTCAAGTTTTTCTTCATAAACATCCAAGAAATGTTGTCAAATGCTTTCTCCGCATCAATAAAGATTAAGGCAGCCCTTGTGTTTCTAATTCTCAACAACTCCAATATATCAATAATGTTCCTGGTGTTATCAGACATGTGTCTACCAGGGAGAAAGCCTGCTTGGTCCTTGTGAATTACTTCGTTTAAAACGTTTTTAAGTCTACTTGCTAAAATGTCTGCAAATATTTTGTAATCCACATTCAGGAGTGAGATGGGACGGTAGTTCTTGAGCTGAGTCTTTTCCTTCTCTGACTTAGGAATCAATGTGATGAATGCTTCTTTCCACGTTTCCGGTGCCCTTCTCCCCTCCATAATCTGGTTGCAAACCTCCAGCAACGGTTGTATCAAACAATCCTTCAGAGTCTTATAATATTTGGAGGTGAGACCATCTGGGCCTGGAGATTTGCCAAGTTGCATATTTTGGATGGCACCTTCAATTTCCTGTTGAGTTATTTTACTATTGAGAATTGATCTTTTATCTTGACTTATTTTAGATAGTCCATTTGTCCTCAAGAATTGGTCTATTTCCGATTCTTTCTGAGGCCCCTGTGCATAAAGTTCCTTGAAGTATCTGTGGAAGCACTTTCTTATTTCTTCTGGTTTCTGAACTATTTTTCCTTGAATCTCCAGGTTTGTGACTGTGTTTAACTTTTGTCTTTTTTTCAATTGCCAAGCTAACAACTTTCCACATTTATTTGCTGATTCAAACGATCTTTGCTTCATTTGTTTAATTTTCCACTCAATCTCTTGATTAATCAATTTCGAATATTGTGCTTGATGGAATTTAATCTCTCTTAGCACCTCTTTTGACTTCGGATTAGTTCTCAACTTTTTCTCTCCTTCACTTATTTTCTCTAGAATTTTTTCCTTTTTTCCATTCCAAAATTTTTTCTTTATTGTATTCTGTTGTATCAGAAACCCTCTCATTACAGCTTTGCTTGCGTCCCAGATTATTCTTTTCTCCACCGTAGTGTTCAAATTTATTTCAAAATAGTCCTTTAGCGTTTTTTGGGCCTTCTTAACAATCTCTTGATCTCTTAGCAAGGTGTCATTCATTCTCCATCTGAAGGATCCAGTTGGGAAAAGTCTCAATTCCATTTTTAAGGCGTTATGGTCGGAGCAGGTTTTTGGGCAGATTTCCACTTTTCTCGTTTTCGGGGCCAGCCCTCTAGATATCCAAATTTGGTCGATTCGTGTCCATGACAAGTGGGCATCAGAAAAAAAGGTTCCTTCTTTACCCAAGGGGTTCCTTGTCCTCCAGATGTCAATCAAGTCCATATTGTCTGTCATTTCAAAAAAGGTTTTAGGGAGTCTGCCGTCTGTTGTTAAATTTTGATTTTGAGATTTGTCCATATTTGTAGACACCACCCCATTCATATCTCCCATCACGATAATATTAGAATAGTCCAGGTAGTCCATCATTGTCTCATGCAGCTTCTTATAAAATTCTGATTTTCCATCATTTGGCGCATAAACTCCTAATATCAAAATCTTTTCCCCTTGTGTTTGGATTTCAATTGCGAGAATTCTTCCATGATCATCTTTGAATAAGAATTTTGGTGATAGGTTCTCCTTTGCATAAATTACAACACCTCTTTTTTTGACTTTGTCTGATGAGATAAATTCTTGACCAAGTCTTTTATTAATTAATACTTTCCTATGGAGCCTGGTCACATGTGTTTCTTGAAGGCATATTACATCCAATTGTTCTTTTTTCAAAATATGGAATATCCTCCTTCTTTTTTCCGGAGAATTCCCGCCATTTATGTTCCAGCTAAGTAGCTGCAGAGACATCTTGTTCTATTTTAAACGTTCTTAAGATGGGGTGCCTTCCTTTTGCTCAGATCCCGAGGGTGCAGGCGTTGGCCCGCTTTCAGGCAATATTGGTGCTGGTACAGCTGGAAGCCAATCCACTCCTTTTTGGAGATCTTCTCCGTGGTCGTGAAGGAACTTTTGGTTATCTTCAGGTGTTCTAATTTTAACCTTCCTTTCTTTGTAGGTGAAGGATAGTCCTTGTGGAAACTCCCACCTATAGGGAATTGCGTTGTATCTCAGCAATTTTGCTAGTTCTGAATAGGTGGCTCTAAGATCCAACAGCTGTTTCGGGATATCTCTATAGATTTCCACCCTTTTGTCTTGTATTTCAATTGCTTTTTTGAAATGAAGACCTAGGATCTTATCCCTCTCTTCCTTTGATCTTAAAATTATCAAACAGTCTCTGGATCTATCTTTCTTTACCACTCTTCCCAGTCTATATGCCGAAACAATCTTAAAATCTGTGTCTTCCTTTAAACCCCAGAACTTCGAAAATTCTTGTGTTAAGTATCCAATCAAATCTCCTTGCTCAAGTTCCGGGATGCCTCTCAATTTGATGTTACTCTCGCGATTTTTCAGTTCCACCATTGACAGATAAACTTGTTGTTCACTCACCTGTTTGTGCAGGGGCTTAACTTCTCCTTTTATTTCTTCCACTTCTTTTTGTAGAGCTCCCACTTTCTGGATTGCTTCTCCAGCCAATTCCCGATTTTCCGCTGTAGCTCCTTGCAAGTTCTCTATAGCTTGTGTATGCTGGGAAACTTGATCAGTCAATTTTTGAATCGAGGAAGTTGCTTTATCTATCTTCAGAGACTGGTCGTCCACCTTCTGGTTTAGACTTGATAGTTGCTCCAATATTTGTTTAAGTAGTGTATCCGACCCACCTGCTGCCATATCTTCCTCAGTGGGCTTCTCAGTTGTTTCCCTTTGTTCCCTTTGGGTCACCAGTACAGCTGGAACCGACGATCGGCGTCCTTGGGTCAATGTTGTTTGTAGAAATTGTGCTGGTTTTCTTTCCTTTTCTTTCTCCTTAGCCTCTTTAGATTCCTTAGCTTTAGATGCTCTTGTTCTCCCTGCACCACTCATTACACATCTGTCAGTGTTCAAGGTCAAATTGTCTATTGTTCCATGGGAAAGACAAATTCAATTATAAACAACCGGTAAAGTGGAATTCAAAACAAAAGTCAGTTCCCAGGATCTTATAATCCGAAAGCCCTGTAGGGGGAGTGCCACCAAGTTTCAAAGACAAAGAAGGAAGTAGTCCGCCATTAAAGTTCCAGAAATTTTTGGCTCAGTAAGTTCAATATCCAAAAGTCCCTTCAAAAATTCAAAATTCCCCAGAGCACCTTTTAAAGTTCAACAAAGTTTCACAGGGGGTGCTTGCAACAATGTCCCAACCAAACTTTCCTGCTCAAATGTATCAATTATACTCCAGCAAAGTTTTCACAAAATTTGCAACTGTTTCCGCAGTTTAGCACAGTCTCTCTCTCCGGCAGCCCGACGATCTGACTCTTTAAAGATCACCCCAGGGGGGGGGGAGGTAGGAGGAGACCCCCCGTTACTCGTTCTTATGATCAAAGTCCCTTTCCACCTTCAGTTCAACAGTAAAAAGGGCAAATTTAATAGCACGAAAAAGTTAAAACTTCCCAAAGTCCCGTTTCAAACGCTTCCGCTTTTAAAAGCTTTGCTTTGATCTTGTCAGCAATGTCGGAAGACGGACTTCCCTTTTTTCGTCTCCCGCTTTCAGCCAGATTTACGAAATTATTTGCCAAATTTTAGTCCCCTTTACTCACGGGTATGTTACTTGTAGTTGATGTTGATTTTAGGAAGAAGGATCAGCGCTCATCTGTAACAGCTGCGCGGCTTCACTTCCGCGGAAAGAGCGATGAACTCACAGCACCGCCACCCCTCCTTCACTCCGGGTCTCCTTACGGGGTCCCTTCTGTGTTTTCGGAGCAGCTTCTGGTGCCCGCCGAGTCCCACGGCCACGGGCTCACTCTACCCGTGGTTTATCTTGATGGGTCGTCGCTATGCCGCAGCGAACGACCCTTTTCCGCGGAGCCCCTCTTCAGAGCTCGAAGAGGACCGCCATTACAGTTTCGCGCCGCCCCCGGAAGTCTATAGTTACCAATATATGTTTGAAAGGGTGTGGACAATGTCTGAACATAGGATCGTTTAGGGCCTAAGTCTGCCAAAGTCTGCTGAAACCATTCAAGCTGTCTGAATAAGACAGTGATTCTCAAAGGGTAATTAGGTAATTTTAGACTCTGGCTTTAATATTATTACAAGGACCCACCTTTTTCAAATCTCTTTGTTTCAAAATACGGTAAGCCAGCCCTGCTGCCTTTGAGCACCTTCCTGTTCCTCCTTCTGAGTACGGTCCTGGACTTCTGCTCCAAAACCTGCCTTAGCAGTACCGCTGCCTTTTTTTTTTACAGTGTTGAAATTGGTCCCTCCTTGCTTTGCTCTGTATAAATGACGGCTCTGGAAACTACATCTCCCCAAGAATGAGAAGAACAGAAAACAGAAGCAGAGTCAAGGAAAGGGAGAGCGGAAAGTTAAACCTGCTGCGAAAGGAAGACCGGCGTCTCCCAAGCGGTGTTTTAAAATCAGAGACATTTGAACGCCAAGAATGATGGACCCAAAGAACTTTATAGGTAAAGGTAAAGGTACCCCTGCCCGTTACGGGCCAGTCTTGACAGACTCTGGGGTTTGTGCGCCCATCTCACTCTATAGGCCGTGGGCCAGCGCTGTCCGGAGACACTTCCGGGTCACGTGGCCAGCGTGACAAAGCTGCATCTGGCGAGCCAGCGCAGCACACGGAACGCCGTTTACCTTCCCGCTGGTAAGCGGTACCTATTTATCTACTTGCACCCAGGGGTGCTTTCGAACTGCTAGGTTGGCAGGCGCTGGGACCGAGCAGCGGGAGCGCACCCCGCCGTGGGGATTCGAACCGCCGACCTGACGATCGGCAAGCCCTAGGCGCTGAGGCTTTTACCCACAGCGCCACCCGCGTCCCAAAAAAAACTTTATAGGCACCATTTAAATTCTCTTGTGCAGCTCAAGGAGTTCCAATGTTTATAATACAGGGGCACTGCTTTCTGAAGACCTTTTACATCTGTGTATGCCCAGATGGATCTTAAAAAGCAGAGACACCACCTTGCCGACAAAGGTCCGTATAGTTAAAGCTATGGTTTTCCCAGTAGTGATGTATGGAAGTGAGAGCTGGACCACAAAGAAGGCTGATCGCCGAAGAATTGATGCTTTTGAATTCTGGTGCTGGAGGAGAGTCTTGAGAGTCCCATGGACTGCAAGAAGATCAAACCTATCCATTCTTAAGGAAATCAGCCCTGAGTGCTCACTGGAAGGACAGATCCTGAAGCTGAGGCTCCAATACTTTGGCCACCTCATGAGAAGAGAAGATTCTCTGGAAAAGACCCTGATGTCCTTCACTGGAAGGACAGATCCTGAAGCTTAGGCTCCAATACTTTGGCCACCTCATGAGAAGAGAAGATTCTCTGGAAAAGACCCTGATGTTGGGAAAGATGGAGAGCACAAGGAGAAGGGGACGACAGAGGACAAGATGGTTGGACAGTGTTCTCGAAGCTACCAGCATGAGTTTGACCAAACTGCGGGAAGCAGTGGCAGACAGGAGTGCCTGGCGTGCTCTGGTCCATGGGGTCACGAAGAGTCGGATACGATTAAACGACTAAAGAACAACAACAACATGCCCAGATGGGCCCTGGGGAAAGGAAATCCCATCAGGACTCATTAGAAACATGCTCTCTTCCAGTCCTTTGGGGTCGCATGGATTGGCAGCCATAAACTTTGATGCCGGCTGCTGTCAAATCCTAATGCACCTTGCAGGCTTATATGCTTGAGACAGGCATTGAGAAGGCGGTTATTTGGCTCCTCTGCTTTCAAGAGAAAGCCAGTTTAGTGAGAAGAGAGATTCAGATTTCTGGGATGGACTGGGCCCTCATAAGGAGCCTCCCCGGATAAGACACACACCCTGTTTAGCATTTCCAAGGTAAAATTAAGAAAAAACAACCATGGCCTGGTTAGTAGTATTACAATTTTTCTTTCTATAATACTGCCCTTACGGCCAGAGAAGGCTCTTTGCCTCTGAGCTCATACAGATCACAGCCTGAGCTTGTGAGGTTCATGCTTCAAGTCCTCACACTGAGGAAAGAATTGAGGTTTGGGATGAAAGCCCATCAGCGTAAATCAGATGGTACAGGGTAGGTAGCTCATTCAGCAGGGCATGAGACTCTTCATCTAGGGTTACCAGACATCCCTGTTTCCTGGGGACAGTCCCCAGATTTGCAAATAAGTCGCCGGACAAATTCCATCCCCGGAATGTCCCCGGATTTTATCTAATGTCCCCGGGAAACGCAGCAGCGGCAGTCTCAGCAGCCCGGAGCAGTTGGCTCTGTCTGGCTTCAGGAGCTGCTCAGAAGTCCCCATGTGATGGTGGTGCAGGGGCTCAAAGATGCAGCTTCCGGGCTGCCTCCACCTTCCCTGACCCCAGCAACTAAGCTGTGAAGGGAGGCTTCACGCTGCCTATCGGAGCAGCCTCCTAACTCCTACTTGCGTGCAAACAGGAGGGGGCAGGGATCTCTCAGTTAGGCAACAGGAAGCCTCCCTTCCCAGCTGAGGGATCCCCACTCCCTCCTGCTTGCGCGCAAGTAGGAGTAGGATTGGGGCTGCTCCGATGGGAAAGGAGGCATTGCGTTGCCTGAGCCTCGCCCGCTCTCGGCTCTTCTTCTCTGCCTTCCATGCCTGATCCACCATGCACCGCTCCCCCACCACCACCAACGAAGAATCAACAACTCAGGGGCTGCCCAGGCTCATGGAGAAAGGAGATAGAAGCCTCGGAGGAAGGGGAAACGTGGCGGTTGAGGTCAAGGCGGTGGCCGCCCCTCTGCCACTGCCATCGCTGCAGCGTCAACATCCCAAACGTGTAGTATTTATTTATTGTGTAGTATTTATTTATTTATTGTGTTTATTTATTGTGTTTATATATATAAACGTGTAGTATTTATTTATTTATTTATTGTGTCCCTGGATTCATTGGAAAAAAATATGGTAACCTTATCTTAATCTCAAGGTTGTACCTTGGGCAAAAGATTCCTGCATTGCAGAGGGTTGGTCACTTCCAACTCTACAAATCTGGCAAGAAGGGTGTGGTGTGGTGTAGTTTAGTGAGCCAAGTCCTCCAGGTCTTGGTTCAAGGTCTTGAAGGCCCCTTTTCGGAAATATTTTGTCCTTCTTGAGCTAAGCTCTTGAGACTCCTGCGCTCTCTTGATCTCCTAACAGTGCATTCATGCAGTGCAACTCTCTTTGATTTCTGTTTTTAAAGAAAGGAAAAAAAAGGGGGGGAGAACGACAGTCTATTTTCATTTTCTTTGGAAAGATATTCTTAGCAGTGTACAACTTCAAACTCGCACACAGGCTATACTGCACACACACAGCCCTCTATAAGTGCAATTGTGAGCTGGATGGCAGGACAGGGCGTCTGGTCCAAACTGGTCCAAAATGAAGCCTGCCATGAAACTAAGGTTTCATGCTTCCATGGGACGAAGAGCAAGTTTGAACTCAATGCAGATATGTGTAGGGTTGTGCTGTAAAGAACTTTGCGTTTTCTTTGCATGCACACTGTAGACATCGAAGGTAAAGAAATATTAGTTTGGAATAAAGTTGCAGGGTTTAATTATCTCTCAAATAAGTCAGTAGTTTAGCAGTTTGGCCTGGCTTTGAAGGCAAAGCTTCCTATTTTCCCCTGTATTCCCTTTTGCCTTGTGTGTCTTGTCTCTTTAGTCCAGGGGTCCGCAACCTTTTTCAGCCATGGGCCGGTCCACTATCCCTCAGACCATTTGGTGGACTGGACTATTTTTGGGGTGTGTGTGTGAAATGAACAAATTCCCATGCCCCACAAATAACCCAGAGGTGCATTTTAAATAAAAGGACACATTCTACTCATGTAAATACACACTGATTCCTGGACCATCCGTGGGCCAGATTGAGAAGGCGATTGGGCCGCATCCGGCGCACAGGCCTTAGGTTGCCTACCCTTGCTTTAGTCTGTAAGCCTCATCATGGCAGGGCCTGCCTGCCTGCCCCTTTCAATTGATGTGAACCATTTTGGAACACAAAGGATGCTTCCAGACTGCCACTGTTTTCAGGTGGAATTCAATCACCTGCCAGCAAATTTAGATTGGACACCAAACCTGCTTCTTCAAAATACTGGACTTTTTGGGATAAGGGAAATGATGCGGCAAATGCATTTGGAAGTTGCAGATAACACTCACTTTGATTGTAGTCTAGCCAAACTTTACTTGCTTAGCAGAATAGAATAGAATAGAATAGAATAGAATAGAATAGAATAGAATAGAATAGAATAGAATAGAATAGAATAGAATAGAATAGAATAGAATAGAATAGAATACGGTATATCTCCACGCCAGGTATGGCAATGTTTTCCTTCTATCTTCAGGGATACTCAGATAAATGAACTCCATCTGACCATATATATTTGGAGCCTTTGGGAAAAGCCAGTGGGTTTAGGATCCACAGACACAATCTACCAAGAAGATCTCAGGCACAAGCCAAGCTCCATTAAAATGCACGGCACACGACTACACTTCTGCCACTTCCATTCATTTTAATAGGGTTTTGCACTGGACCGGGTGAAGAACAAAGAGAGGATTTGTATCAGGAAAATGGAGCAGGGAGAGGTTTACGGAGCAAATGAGTTGCTTGGTATCAGACAGCATAGGGCAGATGAATTAATTTATCGGTTTAGGAACAGCTTTGGAGAAGCTGTTCTCGGACAGCCCTGGCTTCCAGGACATCCCTGAGACGGATGGTTTCCAGTGTCACCTCCTTCCAGCGCAGGATCCCCACAAACATCTTTCATCTTTCTTTCTGCTGTGTCTATGAGGCCAAGACCTTTTGGGGGAGGAAGGGGGAGATGGGGAGGCTTAGAATGACTTCCTGCACCAGCCAGCGCTACATCTGGCAAGCAGATCCCTCTTCCTTTCCAGCCTTTGCTATTATTAGTAATTGATGAAATTCTTTAACTGTGCAAAGTGCTTTGTGGCATAATCTCATTCATCCTCCCAATGACCCTTTGAGACATATAGGGAGCCTTTCCTGTACTACCCAGAACAGGATGGGGTAGTGCAGGGTTGTTAAGGCAGCAGAGAGCATTGTTGGCTGCCCACTCTCCACCTTAGAGCAGATTTATGCCACAAGGTGCCATAGGAAGGCACTGGACATAGTAAAAGATCCATCGCATCCTGGTCACTGTCTCTTCGAGCTCTTGCCGTCGGGACGGAGATACAGGTCGATGAAGACAAGAACGAGCCGTCTTAAGAACAGCTTCTTCTCCAGAGCAATCTCGGCCCTGAATGGGAAGCCCGGACTTTGAAAGTCATCTAATCGCCCTTGCTGTATTATACTGTATTGTTTAACTAGTGTTTTTATGGAGCAGTCAAGTAATTTCGTTGTCCCCGAAGGGGGCAATGACAATAAAGATATTATTATTATATTATATTATATTAAAATACAGACATGCACACACATATCCAGTGCCAGGGCGGATTTAGAAGGCGATTGGCCTCCAGGCCTTGGGTTGCCTACCCCTGCATAAGACTGTCCCAGACACTTTTTGTTATTCCTGTATCAAGAATTTTCCCATGGAGTTAGTTCACACATTCAGTGTGTCACTCATCAAGTATAAGCAAGTGATTACATGCACTTATGCATTACTCAGAAAAGGGGCATATATTTGCATATGCTAATTTATATGTCTATCTGCACTTTTCAAAATAATTACAGTCATACCTCGGGATGAATACGTTTCAGCTTAAATATTTTCTGGTTGCGCTCCGCGGCAACCCGGATGTAATGGAGCGCGTTACTTCCGGGTTTCACCGCTCGTGCATGCGCAGACGCTCAAAATGACATCACATGCATGCACGGAAGCGGCAAAACATGACCTGCACATGCGCAGACGTGTCTTACGTTTGCTTCAGGATGCGAACGGGGCTCCGGAACGGATCCTGTTCGCATCCAGAGGTACCACTGTACTAATATTTACAAAGAAATCCAATACCTAGGGCAGGAGAGTGTCGTCAGGTGACCTGTGTGCCTCCTTAATATGCTGTTCAGGTGTTAACTTTTGGAGGGAAGTTTTAAGGCCTCTGCTCTCCCTTCTTATGGTTCTCTTGTCTTTAAATCAAACTAGGACAAGACAGCCTTTCAGAGGGCTGTCTTCTGAAACATGGGACACATGCCCCCCCCAATCTGTGAACCAACTCAGAGAGTTCACAAACAGAGAAGGGTTAATGTATGAATGACGCTACGCACGGGAACAAAGGGCACTGCCTTGGGCAGAAGAAGACTTCTGGTCCAACCAACTCAAGATTGTCTAGATTGACTGAGTTTCAGAGAAATGGCATTCCCAGCTGTCAGGGGTGGATCTACTTTGAAAATAATGGAGAAGAAGAAGAAGAAGAGTTTGGATTTGATATCTCACTTTATCACTACCCTGAGGGGTCTCAAAGTGGCTAACAATCTCCTTTCCCTTCCTCCCCCACAACAAACACTCTGTGAGGTGAGTGGGGCTGAGAGACTTCAGAGAAGTGTGACTGGCCCAAGGTCACCCAGCAGCTGCATGTGGAGGAGCGGGGAAGCGAACCCGGTTCACCAGATTACGAGACTTAACCACTACACCACACTGAGCTTAAGCTTCAGGGCCCCAGAAGCAACTTTAGTTCATATTGCTTAAAATCTTGGGGTCTAATAGACCCAATTTGAGTTGCATGACTCAAACCCAGGGGTCAGCAATCTTTTTCAGCAGGGGGCCGGTCGACTGCCCCTCAGACCTTGTGGGGGGCCGGACTATATTTTGAAGAAAAAAAACTGAACGAATTCCCATGCCCCACAAATAACCCAGAGATGCATTTTAAATAAAAGGACACATTCTGCTCATGTAAAAACACACTGATTCCCGGTCCGTCTGCGGGCCGGATCTGGCCCCCGGGCCTTAGTTTGCCTACCCCTGCTCAAACCGATTCTTTTTTTTGTTGTTGTTGCATATTTCTCAACAATCCCAAAGGTTGAGAGTTAGTAGCACAGATGTTGTAAAGGTGGAATGTTGCAGTAAGTAGACTGTTCTGTTGTGGCTAATTTCTCCACCCCCTTTTTAACAGAGGTCAAGACTCTAGGAATAACATTGAGTTCACAAAAGTATTTAAGTTAGGGTTCCAAACGTCTGGAATTTCCCGGACATAGCCGGAAAATGGCATTCGGGAAGAGTGTCCAGGCAGAAAATGCTGAAATGTCCAGGAAAATCCCGACTATGGCAACCCATATCGGAAGTCTAGATTTTGGCAAATATCCTTAGAAATAGCTCAAAAACTTTTGTGTCCGGATTTTCACTTTTTGAAATATAGCATCCCTAATTTAAGTGGATACCAAAAATGCAAACTTGCAGAAAATTTGTGCTGATCTGTTGTGGAACAACCCCATCGAAGAAGATAACAGTGGTTTCCCAGACCTTGTTGCTGGTTGTGCTGGGAGTGGTCCCCATAACATTTCAAGCTTCGGGGCCCAAAATTGTAGGTTCGCCACTGCCAGACATGCCTGGTGAGGGAACATGAGACCTGCAAAGGCAGTTGCTTCACCTTTGAACTACAGCTCTTCACCGCAGTGGTCCTCTGTACACATAGGGCAAGATTTCTTTTAACCATATCGCTAATTTCAATATTTTTGCCAAAATATTTCTGCTTCCAGCTTCTTCTTTTTGGTTCCTGGCAACATCCAGTTAATGCTGGTGAAATATACTCAGAGTTGAGAGTGGATTTCATGCTCTTTATTCAGCTCATGGTGGTGAGGAGGAATGGAAGTTCCCCCAGAATGTCTGCTTTATATACATTATTTACACAATGGGCCCCACCTGATTGGCTAATTCCGGGATTCTCCTGTAGGCCAATCAGGTTGTGGATTCACTTCCACCTGGAGCTGGATTGGGTGGCTCCTGTGGACCAATCAGACTGCTGCATTCTGAATCCTATTGCTCTAGGACCAATCAGACTGCTGCATTCTGAATCCTATTGCTCTAGGACCAATCAGACTGCTGCATTCTGAACCTATTGTTCTAGGACCAATCAGACTGCTGCATTCTGAATCCTATTGCTCTAGGACCAATCAGACTGCTGCATTCTGAATCCTATTGCTCTAGGACCAATCAGACTGCTGCATTCTGAACCTATTGTTCTAGGACCAATCAGACTGCTGCATTCTGAACCTATTGTTCTAGGACCAATCAGACTGCTGCATTCTGAATCCTATTGCTCTAGGGCCAATCAGACTGCTGCATTTTGGATCCTATTCAACTCAGTACATAACAGCTGGGAATACTGGCTGGCATCTGCCTATCTCGAGAGACAATGGAGTGCATTTGTGGAGGTGAAGTCAAACCCCTGGAGAATCACAGCGCCTGCTGTGGCTGCAGAGACCGTTAACTCATAAACTGCCACATTGTTTTTGCTGTGTTAGTAGCACCAAAGTGACCCCTCTGGGGCGCAAGACTGGGCAGTCCGTAGAGAGGTCCTGGGCTCCTCAGACAACAAGACTGCTCTCTCCATGATGTACAAACGTCTATAAAAAGTTTACAGTTCAGGTCCACATTTGCAGAAATACAACAAAAGTGGGAGGGGGGAGACACACTCTATTTTATGCAGTAGTTGCCTGGCATAACCTACCTCACAGGGCTGTTTTGAGGAGGGGGGGAGCAAAGGAAGCGGGTGAACCATAAGCACAAAGGGTATATATAGCTTTTCTTCTAAGTGCTTCTTATGCATTATCTCAGTGAAGCTTACCCAGATATCAGCAACTGAAGACCCCGGCCAGGGCTAAATTTGGCTGAGAGAAATTCCAGATGTCCCTTTAACTGTCAATACAGAGAACAGAAGTGTCTCTGCGTGAGAGAGAGTTGAATGGTGGAAACAGCAATGGGACATCTTCACAGCCACTTTTGGAAGGGGTGCGTCATGTCTGTGTGTGCCAGGGGCAAATGGGGGACTTTCTGCTCTTTGTCCTCTTTTCAGAACAGACTTCTAGGAACTCTCTTGCTGAGCAGGGTCCTACAATAATTGAATCCACAACAATCCACCAATACAGTGGTGGTGATCTCAGAACAGTGTTGCTCAAATGGGGCAGCAGCTGCCACACTGGTGTGGCATGAGAGGGTGAGAAGATTCAAGGACGAAACAAGTGTTTCATATAGTAGCAAAACAAAATATTTTTTTAAGGGACAGCAGGAACATTAAGTGACACTGCAGACAATCCTAGTTGTGATCCAGAATCGTCGCAGTTCGAACAGAGTGGTGGAGAAGACTTGAGCACCGCCAGGAGTGACTTCTTTTGGTTTCCCAATGTATTTCATATAATCATAGAATCTTAAGAGTTGGATGGGACACCAAGGGTCATCTAGTCCAACCCCCTGCATTGCAGGAATCTCAGCTAAAGCATCCATGACAGATGGCTATCCGACCTCTGCTTAAAAGCTTAAAAACCTCTGCTTATTTCTTCCCGATAAAAGAAGTCGGCATGGCGCGAGCAAATATCTATTCCGAAAGTGTATTCTGCTCTGGTCAGACCTCACCTGGAGTACTGTGTCCAGTTCTGGGCACCACAGTTCAAGAAGGACACTGACAAACTGGAACGTTCCAGAGGAGGGCAACCAAAATGGTCAAAGGCCTGGAAACGATGCCTTATGAGGAACAGCTAAGGGAGCTGGGCATGTTTAGCCTGGAGAAGAGGAGGTTAAGGGGTGATATGATAGCCATGCTCAAATATATAAAAGGATGTCATATAGAGGAGGGAGAAAGGTTGTTTTCTGCTGCTCCAGAGAAGCGGACACGGAGCAATGGATCTAAACTACAAGAAAGAAGATTCCACCTAAACATTAGGAAGAACTTCCTGACAGTAAGAGCTGTTTGACAGTGGAATTCGCTGCCAAGGAGTGTGGTGGAGTCTCCTACTTTGGAGGTCTTTAAGCAGAGGCTTGACAACCATATGTCAGGAGTGCTCTGATGGTGTTTCCTGCTTGGCAGGGGGTTGGACTCGATGGCCCTTGTGGTCTCTTCCAACTCTATGATTCTATGAAGTGTGGCCAGCGGAGGAAAAGTTTGAGAGCCACTGTTTCAGAATTAGGGAAGGATGCGCTGGTGACAAAGAGCTCTGTTAAACTCGGAAGCCTGCACGCGCCGGATCCCAAGGAAAAGTCCAATTATTACCCTACTTTTCTGGGGGGGGAATGGTTAAGGACCCCCCCCTCCGGTGGAAAGGATGCGACCCCCACCGCGCTTTCTTCTTCCTCCCCCAGAAGCCGCGGCAGGAAGGATGCTGCTAAGCCGGGCTCCTTTGTCTCCCTTTGCAGAGCGAGGACTCGCCGGGGGCTGACCCAACCCCCCCCCCCGCCTCCGGCTCCCTCCTTCCGCCCCCCTGGCTGCCGCGGCTTCGGGTGGCTCTCAGGTCGCCTTGTCAATCACGGCCGCCCAGGAGCCGCCGGGTTGCGCGCCGCGCTCTCGCCGCCGCCCGACAGGTTGGAAAGCCATTAATTACTCGCTCGGCCATGCAGGTTTGCGCGCAGGCGGCTCCTCTCGCCGCCGCCGGGGCTTTGCTGCTGCCGCCGCCGCCGCCTCCTGGCTGCCCATGGAGCTCTAGCAGCGCGGACGATGGCCGCGCCTCCCGCCTGCTCTGCCCGCCGGCTCCTCGCCGCGCCCTCGCTGCTTCTGCTGCTGGCCGGCGCCCTGGGCGCTAAGGTAAGGGGGCTGGTGGCCACCGCCAGGGACGCGGGGAGCCTGGGCGCCGCCGGCTGCCGTGCGCCCGGGCGCGCTCAGGGTTGATGCGCCCTCCCCGCGGGATCCTCTGCGAGGCTCCTTGCCAGGGGGCAGCTGGCTGCCTTGACCGGCTCAGCCTCCGGGACTGGGGAGAGCAAACGCAGTCGGCTCACAGCCGCTGGTCACCGCGTCCAGGGCCTGGGAACCGAAGAAATGCGCCCCAGCGCGCGCCTTCCTTTTCCCAGCCGCTGTATCACCAAAGTCTGACGCGCCCGGGTTTTTGTTGTTGTTGTTTTGTTGTTGTTGTTGGTCTCCCTCTGTTCCTCGCCCCCGAAAACCAGCCCCTCTCCAAGCCAGAGATCATTTTATCACGAATTTAAGGAGGAAGAGGGGAACGGGTGGCAGTTTGCGCCAGCCACTCCCTTCGCTGCTTTGGATTCCCAAGGGATTAGGAGACCCGGAAAGCGAAATGCTTTGAAAAGTCCCCTGCTAGGATTTCCTTTGGCTCCGGAGACCCCCTTCTTGTTTTCCCCTTGGCCGCTTCAGCTACCAAGTCGTCTTCCCTTTGAAGTGCAGGCGTTTTTAACACATGGCACGAAGAACAGCCTCTGATCCTCTCCGGCTGTTTCTGCTCACGTGTGAATAACGTTAATGCCGGATGGAAAAAACGTACAGGAGGGTTTTTTATAATAAAAAAATGCACTTGTATTGCGTTTGAGTTAGAGACTTGGAGAAGAGCAAAGCCTGGTTTGGATAATAATGTGTGGAAACAGAATCCAAAGGAAGCTGTAGCCCTTAATGCGAGCTGACATCTGGAGAGTCCAAAATCCTGACCCTAAATACATTATGTGGCAGTGAGGGCAATTCACAGGTGGGGAGGACCCAAGACTACAGTGCTATGCAAACTTCTCACTGTATCCATGTTTTCACTGCATTATGTGCATGCGATTCCCAGACAAGTGGCTGTACTAAGAAGCCCACCCCTCAGGATCCCCCTGGCAGACAAGTCTTGCTGCAGCACAGCGGTTGGATTGCATGCAGACATAACCAAAGCGTTGTGCTCCTGTACTGCTGTGCTGTTGCATGGGATCCCGGGACTGACTTAGATGGTGTGTGCTTGGTACAGCCACTTGTGGTAAGAAAGCCTAGTTCATATGCAGGATCAATCCCATGCACTTTCATTGCTCCAACTTCTACATACCCTGTTTTTGTTGTTGTTTAGTCGTGTCCGACTCTTCGTGACTCCATGGACCAGAACACGCCAGGCACTTCTGTCTTCTACTGCCTCTCACAGTTTGATCAAACTCATGTTGGTAGCTTCAAGAACACTGTCCAACCATACCCTATTTTAGCATCTGGCTATTCTTTATTCATTTATTATTTCAGTTTTTTTCACCTCCTTTTTTCCCGCCCAGGACAGCTCGCAACAATCAGTTTAGATGAAACAATTCAAATAATTGTAGATAGCCGTTAAAAACCAGGAGTGGAAAAACTTAACATAACACTGTCAGCCCAAATCCTGGAAATATTTACCTGCTTCATGAATGCAGGTGACGAGGGGGGAGTGCCCACCTTTCCTTGGGAAGGGGCTCCACAGTGGGGCTGCTGCTGCTGAGAATGCTTTAGCAGTGGTCCAGATATAACCCACTCTAAATCGCATCAGTTGGGCATGTTCTGCTGGGCTGAGTCTAGTGCAGTAGAAGTTTTGATATTTGGATAAAGTGAAACTTCAGCTTCAAACCACTTGCCTTGAAAAGAGAATTGAGGTTGATTGGGTTTTTTTAAGCAGCAGAAAACCCCCACCCCCATTTTCCTGGACCTTCTCTCTCTGGGGTAAACTAGCCTTAAGCACCCCTCCTTTCCCTCTGCCATTTTCCCATTAACAGCAGGTGTGGGCCATTCATTTGGGGAGGGAGGGAAAGACACACCTTGGGACCTGACAGAGAAGCTCTAATTAGAGCTCTGTGCTCTTTAATAACACTTGTCTCCCTGCAGCTGTAAAAACTCTGTCAAATCCTCCTCATTATTACAGAACACCCATTCAGAGGCCAGGCCAGCAAGCTCTACCTCTGCTATTCTAAACGGGGGGAGGCAACCCCGCCCCCCACTAACTTCAATCAGCTTGCCTGAGCCTCCCAGATTTCATGGGTCACTGCAGCCATTGTGGCCCTATTTCTCAGAGGCTTGTGAGGAAGCCCTTTGCCGTTTCCTCACTGTGAATAGCCAGAGGGAGACATCTCTCTCCGCGTCTAGGTTGGGAGGGGCTGTCGCCCCCTCTCAAATGAGGCCTATGTTCTCTTTTGCCACCGTGCCACAAACCGCCGGCAGCTGAGACACACTCTTCGCCTGAAATAAATTGGATGCACACTTCCCTGTTGTTTCACAAACTATTTTCTTTGCTACGGATCTTGCCTTCCTAAATGCACATGCGGAGGTATTCTGTTGCATCTCTGTGCGAGTTGCTGCTGTAGAAGTGCCTCTGGGAAGAGGCATGCTCAGAGCAGTGACTCACGCAGAAGTGCAAGGTGGCCTCCTCTGTGAGTGGGAATCCCGATGAATAGACGCAGCAGATTATCTGTCCTTATAAAAAAGCTGATTAGAAAGGCTCGTCCCATGCTGCACAGCGATTCTTCAATCTTTTAGCTAAGCGGTTTCTCAATATTGGTTCAATATTGGCACGCAGTTCACCTTAATCATGGTGCTCTGTATGTTCCCACTGTGGCAGTGTTAGAAACTGAGATATGAAAGCTAGGAGCTAAATGGCACCTTAAACCGAGGTCATGGGCGCAACAACGGAATGTGTAGGCACACTTTTTTATAACAAGAATACAAAGCTGAAAATGAATTGAACTACATCTAAAATATTACATGTTCATTTTTCACATGATCTAGTCTTCCTCTGCCCACTCTCCATATATTCTTAAGAGGGCCTCTTCTCTTCAGAGAGTGGCTGGAAGTAGGGAGGCAGAAAAAGGTCCTCCTTTCCTTCCACGCTGCAGTTTTAATCTGAAATCTTAGGCACAGTACCTGTGGCCAGAGCTCAGAAACTGCTTGCGCTAATGAAATTCCCTGTCGCAAAATGCGCCTAGAACAATGGGAGTTTCAGACACTGCACTGTGGACATATTCTTCCATTCTTTTATATTCAAGTGGCTTCTACCCACTCATCATTGTCTGACGCAATTGAGCTTTTCAGAAAGGAGACAAGAGAAAGACAGAAGGACCAAGACAAACACATTTTGTCCACCCAGAGGAATTTGGAGCTGTTTCACGCTTTTAACATGGCTAGGATGCACGTAAACTTCAAAATACTCAGGACATGGGGCTAGGAACAGTGGATGGTCATGGCTCCTTGGTGCATGCCTACAATGTGTTTGAAGTCATCACGTTTGCAGGTGTACTTTGACAAAGACGGATTGCAAACTGGTACATCCAGTTGCCATGTTTTCTTGGAGAGTTCAAGAAGTAGGAGCGAAGTCTCAGATTGCTGATAATCCCTTGCAGATTGCTAGCCAAATGTCACTCTTATCCATTGAGCCAGTGACAAGCCGAGTGGATAACCAAACTGCCGTGGTGTGAATCGTGTGTAGGGTGTGTTTTTTTACACCACACATCTGGTAATCTGTATGGGCTTAGTAGGATTGGTGAAACTAGGTGCCACGTGGGACCAGTTCTACCATTAGGCAGAGTGAGATGGGTGCCTCTGGTAGATTTTGGGTTTCAGGAAAGGGTAAAAAAAATAGCTTTATTTTTTTCAGACCTCACCTGGAGTACTGTGTCCAGTTCTGGGCACCACAGTTCAAGAAGGACACTGACAAACTGGAATGTGTCCAGAGGAGGGCAACCAAAATGGTCAAAGGCCTGGAAACGATGCCTTATGAGGAACGGCTAAGGGAGCTGGGCATGTTTAGCCTGGAGAAGAGGAGGTTAAGGGGTGATATGATAGCCATGTTCAAATATATAAAAGGATGTCACATAGAGGAGGGAGAAAGGTTGTTTTCTGCTGCTCCAGAGAAGCGGACACGGAGCAATGGATCCAAACTACAAGAAAGAAGATTCCACCTAAACATTAGGAAGAACTTCCTGACAGTAAGAGCTGTTCGACAGTGGAATTTGCTGCCAAGGAGTGTGGTGGAGTCTCCTACTTTGGAGGTCTTTAAGCAGAGGCTTGACAACCATATGTCAGGAGTGCTCTGATGGTGTTTCCTGCTTGGCAGGGGGTTGGACTCGATGGCCCTTGTGGTCTCTTCCAACTCTATCATTCTATGATTCTATGATTCTTCTATAGTTTGTTGCACTTTTCCTGCCAGGGAGTGGGAGGGGTGACTGATATTTTCTGCCTCAGGTGCCAAAACAAATTGGGTACTGTGCAATGTGGCGTGTATCTATTTCTCCACCGAAGGCAGCAAAATGTCTTGGGCAAGGCCTGAAAGAGGGCAGACTGAGAATACCAGCACAAAGTTCTGGAGTTCCGGACAAATAATTGAATCCACAGTTGAATCAGAACAGCAAGCATTATGGGAGTTTCAGAAAAAGACAATCTGTTTTTGTTTTTTTTCTACCGTTGGACAATATGTCAATATAATCATACTTAGGGCTACCCACTCTCTGTTTACTGAAATCTTGAAATCATTGAAGTCCCCACCTGCACTGTAGTATCACACCACTTTAAACAGACATGGCTTCCCCCAAAGAGTCCTGGGAACCAGTGGCGTAGTGTGGGGGGTGCAGGGGGGGCCGGCCGCACCGGGCGCAACATCTGGGAGTAAAGGTTAGGGGGCGCAAATCCACGGGTTAGGGGGCGCAAATTACTTGCCTTGCCCCGGGTGCTGACAACCCACGCTACGCCACTGCTGGGAACTGTAGTTTGTTACAAGTGCTGAGAGTTGTTAGTGATATGCTACAGCTTTAAAAGCCTTGGGCAAATGGGACCCAAACTTTAAAACCCACAGTTCCACAGCAGGGGAACGCAAGTCCTAAAACTCAAAATATATCATACCTGAATAGTATGAATAGTATACCTGAAGGAGCGTCTCCAACCCCATCATTCTGCCTGGACACCGAGGTCCAGCGCTGAGGGCCTTCTGGCAGTTCCCTCATTGCGAGAAGCAAAGCTACAGGGAACCAGGCAGAGGGCCTTTTCGGTAGTGGCGCCCGCCCTGTGGAACGCCCTCCCATCAGATGTCAAAACGACAAACAACTACCTGATATTCAGAAGACACCTGAAGGCAGCCCTGTTCAGGGAAGTTTTTAATGTATGATATATTAGTGTATTTGTGGTCTTTGTGGAAGCCGCCCAGAGTGGCTGGGGAAACCCAGCCAGATGGGCGGGGTACAAATAATAAATTATTATTATTATTATTATTATTATTATTATTATTATTATTATTATAATATCATGAAATTAAGCAAAACGCAGGGCATGTGGCAAGCATTCTCCAGTGGCGTGATTCAGTCTCGACCAAATAAGACGGTTCATTTGCTGCCCACAAAAATAAAACAAAAAACCCCGGCTAGCTCAAAAAGCATGTGTATATGAAAAGCGGCAGAGCTGTGTGGTTAGGGGAACACGCGGGGATGGAGTCCCCATGCTAACCATTCCCTGTTTTTGTCAGGACAGTAGGGAGGCACCAGAAGGAGCCGGTACCTGGAACGAAGAGGTCACCAAGTGGTGGGGAGAATGGGGCTCCTGGTCTACCTGCTCGCGTACCTGCGGAGGGGGGGTGATGTCCCGCGAGAGGCACTGCTTACGGCAGAGGTAAGTACCAGCTTGGCACGAACGTTGTGACAAATAGCTGAAGCTGTTGTCGCCACCGCGGTATAAAAAGAGCAGAGAAGGGAAGGGGAAAGTTGCCAGCAGTCGAGGTTCTCCCTTAGTCCCCCTTCTCTGTGTTTGGCCCCGTTCCTCTCATTTCCTCTCCCTTCTTTTTCTGCGCCCCTTCTCCTTTGAATATCATTGTATTCCCAGGGTCCCAGCGGGCTGCTCTATTCATCCTCCTGAGGTACAACAAACTCACATCCTGAGCCGGTTCCCCGGCTGAAAGGGAAGGGGAGGCGTTGCACAATGACGATGACAGATTTCGTTCTCACGAATTCCAGCCGCGTTCTCGTCCTCGGCCCGCCCACTCAAATTCCCGTCCAGAATTGGCTTGCGAGGCCTTTGCCGAAGCCCCTGCCTCCTCTCCCAAGAGCTGAATGGGAAGCCTTGAAGAGGCACCTCTTTGAACCTGCTACTCCAGATCCCATGACGCTAATGAGGCCTGCCAACCAAGAACTCAATATGCTTTGCCTAACACCCCCCCCACCCCCAAATCCCTCCTTTCTATTCTGCATGAACGCACTTCTGAGCGGAGGAAGCCTGATCAAGGCCCCGCTTCCTTTCCTCTTTCCTTCCGTCAAAAGGAAAGGTGGGGAAAACTTCTTTTATGTGGGCTGGCTGGCTGCATAATTAGGGTCCAGATACGCCGAGGTGCCTTCCGTCTGGAGATGGCAGGATTCTCAAACATACTTTGAAATAAACTGCGCCGTTAACAAGGCACCCCAGTGTCTCTCTGAAAAACAGCAAACCCAACTCTACGGCTAACAGCTCCAGTCACCCCGTTTAAAAAAATTCTATTTATCTATGCACACTCCATGGAATGTAATGACAGTATTCGCTCAAGGAAGGAGGGGTCGGTTTGTGCATCAAAGCCCCGCTGAGTCCATGCAACAGGACTATGAAAAGAAGCTGCACAAAGCCAGGCACTTGAAGCAGGCGTCTGTCTTTCTGCCCATGGTCCTTCCAGTCCTTCAGAGCTGAGCCTTGCACCCTCCTGACTTCAGATCAGGAAGTCTGCTCTAAAGGACTCCATAGATCTAGGGCTAGTAATGATGGTTGTTTAGGAAAGCTGTGCTTTTTCAGGGGTTTGGAGTGTTGGGTTGCGGGGTTTTCTTTTTTGGTAGTTGCTTTTGGTAGTTACAGGCATTTCCCAAGAGAAGCTAACCTACTTCCCGTGCCTGTCTTGATGACACACACTTAGTAATTCCCGACTTACCTTTAATTGCAGCATGCATGAGTGCTGGCTGGGGTTACTTATTGCTGAGAAAATAGCACTCTGCACATGTTCTTTTTAAAAAAGAGAGTTATTTATTGATACTTATTCAAAGATAAACAGAAATACATAGCCGTTACAGATTATCTTTTTATAATATCATCATATAAAAAAAGAAAAAGGGCAGAAAGTAGAAAAGAAAAGAAAAACCTAAAGAGAGAGAGGAAAAGATAAAAGCATTTCTTGCAGCCAAAAATAGTATTCATTCATTAAAATCCAACCGTTCTATCTTCTATACATCAGTATTTTTTCAATCTTCAAATCCAGATATTACAAGTTAATTTTCTCTTTTGCGTAAAAAGTCCAAAGAGAAATTTCCAGTCCTTAAGAACCGTCAGTAATGATTTTTCTCTAATTAAACATGTTAACTTTGCCATCTCTGTCAAGTGCAATAGTTTTTTTTTTAATCAGCCATTCCTCTGCAGTGGGCAAGGCTGTATCTTTCCATCTTTGCACTCTGCACATGTTCAGAGGCACTTTGATCATGTTCCAGGACCAAAAGCAGGTTCTGGGACAGGTCTAATGAACTCAGATAGAAGCCCAGGAATGGGAGTCCTTACACCCATCCCAGTCTTGGAGACGATTGCTTCTCCTCTCCACTTCTGGGTTGTGTATGATGGCAGTAACAAACTGACAAAGAAGGGCAACAGAAATTACGGGTGTTGCGATGACGTTTCAAACCTTGTATAGAAGAAGAAGCTATGGCAAGCATAGGCAAACTCAGCCCTCCTCCAGATGTTTTGGGACTACAACTCCCATGATCCCTAGCTAACAGGACCAGTGGTCAGGGATGATGGGAATTGTAGTCCCGAAACATCTGGAGGAGGGCCGAGTTTGCCTGTGCCTGGGCTATGGGGCCCCTGAGCCCAGGAAGCAAAAACTTCCACTGCTTTTTTCTCTTGCAGGCTGCAAGTTTCTCAGGGGACAAATAGTAGCATGTGTCTGGGTCAGTCCAAGCACTACCAACTGTGCCAGCAGCAGGTAAGAGCAAGTCTCCTGGATACTTATTTAGACATGGATTCTTTCTGTGGGCTGCTGTGCAGAGGTGGAGCTAGCTGCTCTGGCATCTAGGTAAAGGGACCCCTGACCATTAGGTCCAGTTGTGGCCGACTCTGGGGTTGCGGCGCTCATCTCGCTTTATTGGCCGAAGGAGCTGGCGTACAGCTTCCAGGTCATGTGGCCAGCATGACTAAGCCGCTTCTGGTGAACCAGAGCAGCACATGGAAATGCCGTTTACCTTCCCGCCAGAGTGGTACCTATATATCTACTTGCACTGGTGTGCTTTCGAACTGCTAGGTGGGCAGGAGCAGGGACCAGGCAACGGGAGCTCACCCCGTCGCGGAGATTCGAACCGCCGACCTTCCAATCAGCAAGCCCTAGGCTCTGTGGTTTAACCCACAGCGCCACCTGTGTCCCACTGGCACCTGGAGCAGCGCAAATGCTGTGCACCTGGGGGCAGGGCCATGGGGATGGGACGAGTGTCCCAGGGGGCAAGCCGCCCATGGTGGGCTGCTTCCTGGGCGGCGGCGGGGGGGAGCCACACCACTTTGCCAGCAACCTTCCTCCCTTCCCTCTTCCTTTTGACAGCTCAGGGAAGTCTCTCCCCCCCCCCCCGAAGCAGCCCAGGAGCGGGGCACAATGCCGCGCCACCTACCCGTGACTCCTAAGCCTTCCCCAAGCTGTCAAAATTAAGGGGGAAGGGGGGAAGGCCGCCAGCAAGGCAGCGTAGCTCTGCCCCTTCCCCTGATGGCTCGGGGTAGGCTTGGGAGTCGCGGGTGCCGAATGTCACCCCCCCTTAGTGATGACACCTGGGGCGGACCACCCCCACCGCCCTCTTCCTCCACCCCTGCTGCTATGAGCATGAAATCAAATAGAATTCAACTAGCAATTGGTTGGTTACTTCTATCTATATGGAGGCATCAATATGTATGGAACTTGAGAATGGGTTATTGGGCTTGCCAGGCTGCAAACTGCAGCTCGGTCCTATATGCATCTACTCAAAAGTGAGCACCATTGAGTTCCCGTGAGTTTAGCGGGGCTTATTCCCAGGACTGCAGCCTCAGAAGGGTGCTGAAGTCTGCTCCAAGATCACAGTGGTACCTCAGGTTACAGATGCTTCAGGTTACAGACTCCGCTAACCCAGAAATAGTACCTCGGGTTAAGAACTTTGCTTCAGGATGAGAACAGAAATCGTGCGCGGCGGTGCAGCGGCAGTGGGAGGCATAGCTGTCAACTATTTATTTGAAAATAAGGGATCAGCAGTCTTGAAAATACGGGATCAGCAGCCTCACCTGTCAGTCTACGGGATATGTAACAATCCGGGATAGCAGCGGGAAACGGCACTGGAATAAGGGAATTTCCCGCAAAAAAGGTGAAGGTTGACAGCTATGGCGGGAGGCCCCTATAGCTAAGGTGGTACCTCAGGTTAAGAACAGTTTCAGGTTAAGAACGGACCTCCAGAATGAATTAAGTACTTAACCCGAGGTACCACTGTACTCTTGGGAACATCTGGCAGTAATCCCCCCCCCGCATTCTGGGTGTGTGTGTGTGTGGGGGGGGGTTATAAAGGAATAGTGAGGTTAGATCCTCCTAGACCACATGGGTAAAATCTGCAACCTGGGGGCCACATTGCCACCCCTAAACTGAGATGGACAGAGAGAGAAAACATGAATGAATGAGTGGGTAGTGGATGAATGAAGGGGAGAGAGAGGGTGGGTGCTTATGTATTTGTGTCAATGGGTGTTCATGAGAGACAGAGTGACAGGAAATGAATGCATGATGGTTGAAAGAAGTGGACACAATTGGAGGAGGGAGAAAGGGCCGCCTGTCACAAAACGGCTGCACTATGGGCCCATGTTAGAACACAAAATACCGTATTTTTTGCTCTATAAGACTCACTTTTTCCCTCCTAAAAAGTAAGGGGAAATGTGTGTGCGTCTTATGGAGCAAATGCAGGCTGCGCAGCTATCCCAGAAGCCAGAACAGCAAGAGGGATTGCTGTTTTCACTGCCCAGCGATCCCTCTTGCTGTTCTGGCTTCTGAGATTCAGAATATTTTTTTTCTTGTTTTCCTCCTCCAAAAACTAGGCGCGTCTTGTGGTCTGGTGTGTCTTATAAAGCGAAAAATACGGTAGCTGCCACAGCTAAAAGAGACAGGACCACAAAATACTGTGGCCCTCCCCGCCCACATCTCTCTCTCTCTCTCTCTCTCTCTCTCTCTCTCTCTCTCTCTCACACACACACACACACACACACACACATTACTGTATTATTATTTATTCCCCGCCAATCTGGCTGGGCTGCCCCACTCATTAAATTCGTTTGCAGAGATAAGCACTTTCCACCTGCCCTCTGTTCAAAAGTGGTGGTCTGATCCTGCTCCCCAGTGAAGCATGGGCATGTTTCAGGACGATGCAGAGCCGGTCAAACTTAGCTTAGTGGGAAGAAGGAAACCGTCTCAAGCATTTTAGATTTTTGAGGGGTTGTTTACAGAGACCTTTCCCAGGTGCTACAGGAAGCATTTGTGAGTGCCCTGGCACCCATAGGCTCTAGGGCGGCCTTTCTCAACCTGTGGGTCCCCAGATGTTGTTGGACTACAACTCCCATCACCCCTAGCTAGCAAGGCCAGAGCTCGGGGATGATGGGAGTTGTAGTCCAACAACATCTGGGGACCCACAGGTTGCGAACCGCTGCTCTAGGGAGTTCAGAAATAAAGGAGTTTGTTTAATTTTTATCCCACCCTTCTAAGAAGCCATGTGTGGCCCACGTGGTCCTCTGTTATCTACATTAACAACCCTGTAAGGTAATTTAGCATAGCAGGGGGAGAAAAAAATCTGACCCACCCCTCCGGTACATATGGAAACTGCTTCTCAATTGAGGCACCATCTGGATCAAGACTACAGTGGGCCTCCTTGCCATGCCAGGATCCAGATCGACCCCGCCCCCCAACAATGGCCTGCTTTTAAAAAGCTGATCTTGCAATTGCATTGCTGGCATCTTGTCCTACTTTTGCCCTGAGTCTTTTTCTTTTTATCTGGAGATCTTAAAAGCCCCACCTGCTTGACATCTTGAAGTTCAGAGCCTTTGCAAATACAGTGAGAACCATAGCTGTCAACTGTCCCTTATTTGACGGGAAAGTCCCTTATCCCAGCGCTGTGTCCCGCTGCTGTCCCTTATTGATGATGTCCCTTAAATCTCCTGGGTTTCAAAGGAAGCCGCTCCTCTCCCTGCCAGCCAGGGAGGAGGGAGGCTCCAACTGTGTTGCTTGGCTGCGTTGCTCACCCAATAAGGAGTCTAAGAATGACTGGGGTGTGGAACTTGCATGCCTTGTGCCGATCAAATCGGCCGCGTTGCCTGGGGACTCGCCTTTGCTCAGCGCTTCCAGCGGAGAGGTGACGGTGGTTTCCCTTGCTGCATCCCCTTTGCCGGGTTGCTGCGCTGTGGGAACCACCGCTTGAGGCTTCGTTTGGTTGCTGGCTGGGCTTTCTGCCTTTGGCTCGGAGGGGCTCAGAAGGTGAACATACCTGTGCCTGGAAAATCCCTTATTTTGGCTGCTGATCCCTTATTTCCGAGGCTGCTGGCCCCTTATTTTCAAATCTGTAAGTTGACAGCTATGGTGAGACCCACCCTGGCCTGCCTTTCGTTGAGAGGAAAGGGGATTCCGTGATGAGCTGAGTTTCTCTCTCCCTCCAGCTTTGTCCTGCCAACACCGCCAGCTTCAAGCAGTACCAGTGCGCCAGTTTCAACGCCAAGGCCTTTGGAAAGCAGCACTATCAGTGGATGCCTCTCTACCCAGGTTTGCCTTCGCTACGTTACTCAGCAGAAGCTTTCAGATGAAGTTGCTGCACTTACAAGGCTTGGTGGAGTCTTCAATCCGTAAGACTCTTGGAGCAAAACAGCAGACGTCCCCTGGCACTTTAAAGACAGAGATTCATTGTGACCTAACTTTTTGTGGAGTAGAAACTGCAGCATGCAACGACACACAGGGTTAGATATATAGATTAGACAGAAAGTGTTAATGGTGGGGCCAAAATGGTACGAAATGCAAGAGAAACGGTGGTAGGCTAAAGTTCAGGTGGAATTCTTCAACAAGATTGTGACCATTTCCAACATCAGTCACTGGTGATAACACAGCCTTCTTAGCTTGCTTAAAGGTAAAGGTAAAGGGACCCCTGACCATTAGGTCCAGTCGTGGCCGACTCTGGGGTTGCGGCGCTCATCTTACTTTATTGGCTGAGGGAGCCGGCATACAGCTTCTGGGTCATGTGGCCAGCATGACTAAGCCGCTTCTGGCAAACCAGAGCAGCGCTCGGAAATGCCGTTTATCTTCCCACCGGAGCGGTACCTATTTATCTACTTGCACTTTGACGTGCTTTCAAACTGCTAGGTTGGCAGGAGCAGGGACCGAGCAATGGGAGCTCACCCCGTTGCGGGGATTCGAACCGCCGACCTTCTGATCGGCAAGTCCTAGGCTCTGTGGTTTAACCCACAGCTTATGCTTCTTTAATTCAGGTAATGGGAGAGGATTTCAAAGCTTGGAAAATGTGTTCCCATCAGTGAGTAATCACTGTTCTGAGTAAAGTGGGTTCTAGTCCATGAAAAAGCCATTCCACAATAAAGCTTGCTATGCTTTCGAGGAGCTACAACAAGCAGTGTTGAGGCGGGAGCGATGGTGATAACCACGTCGGTAGCATAAATTCAGCCGATAGGTTTCCTCACCCAGGATCGCCCAATGTCTCAGTTGGGTGGCAGTGGATGTTAAAATCATTTAACTGACCTTAGCACCCAGCTTGCACAAAGCTCCAGCAGAGTCAGCCTGATCCCATTGGTCCTTAGAGGAGAGCGCCTTCTGCCTATCTTCTCCTGGACCGCTGCCATGTCACCCTGTGTTCCAGTTTTCTCCTGTGTTTTTGCTCTAGATGATTACACCAGCATCTCTAACAAGCCATGCGATCTCCAGTGCACCACCAGGAATGGAGAGAGGCAGCTGATGGCGCGCGCCCAGGATGGCACGTCGTGCAAGGATAGGGCCTACCAAGGGGTCTGCATCAGTGGGAAGTGTGAGGTAAAGCATGGTAAACCCACCTCCTGGACTCAGGAATGACCTACAATGGCTATGTTCTTCCTTCACTGTTGGAGGTAGTATGCCTCTGAATATCAGTTGCATGGAATCACAAGGGCTGAGGGGAGCCTATGCCCTGCTTGCGAGTTTCCCACAGGCATTGCCAGGGACATGCTTGTCAGTTTAGAATTACAACAGGGTTTGAGGGATGTCACGGCTCGGAGGCAGATGAGGGGGAAAGCTGGGAAATAATGGGAGAGGAGGAGGAGGAAGCACCACCAGGGGGCGACAGCTGACGCACACAGTGTCTTTAGAAAGCCTTCCAGACCCTCCATCTCCCAGAACCTGGCGAGCCTTGAAAGTAGGAGAGCAAAGAGCTCAAAGACAGAAGGCACGTAGCAGCACCTGTAGGAGAGATGATGAGAAAGACGAATGAGGTACTTAACACCTACCAAAATAGCTAAAATGTATAAGACAAAAACAAAGCTGTGCTGGAGGTGTGGTAAAACAGAGGGGACACTTATACATGTTTGGTGGACCTGTGAAAAAATAAAAAACCTCTGGAATATAGTATATGACGAGCTTAAAAAATGTTTAAGTATAACTTTATGAAAAATACAGAAGCTTTTCTACTAGGGATAACGGACACAGGTGTAGCAAGAGAAGATCAGAAAATATTCCTCTATGCCACAGGAGCGGCAAGGATCCTAATTGCTAAAAAGTGGGAAAAAGAAATTGTGCCAACGAAAAAGGAATGGCAAGACAAACAGTATAATGAACTGGCTAGATTAACAGAGGCAATTAGAGATCACACTAGACAAGAGTTTCAAAAAGCATGGGGAAAATGCAGAGAATACTTCACAAAACAGTGCCCTAAAATACATACCTGGACTTGTTTCGATTAATGTCTGCAGGAGACTTTGTGGATATTCAAGTTATAATTAGAAAAATCTTAATAATTATTCATAAAGGAAACAGCTTATAAGAAATAAATAAGGAAGCCAGATACAGGATAAAGGGAGACTTTTATTTGGTTGATTGTATTGTTGTATGTTATGCTTACTGTATGTTATGTTCACGTTCAATGAGGGTGGATTTCTGTATTGGGGGTGTGCAGGGTTTATGGTATGTTGTAAATAAAAGTTCTAATATTAAAAGAGAATGATGAATGAGGAAGTGGGAGAGATGGGGGGGTGGAGATTCACTCAGGACAACGCCATTACCCAGTAGGCTGGGTTATATATATATATATTTTAAACAATATTTATTAATATTTCACAGACAATAAAAACCACTTCCAACATTTAAACTACACAAGCAAAACAGATAAAAAAATACACAGTAGAAAAACAGTTGATAGAAGAAAGAAAAGAAAAATGAAGAATAAAGAATAAAGACAAAGAAAAACCCCAAAGTTCAAAGCTAAAAACAAAAATTAGATTAATATTTTCAAATCTTATATTTTCTTCACTAGTTTCTTGACCTCCTCACACCTCCCATTTTGTATTCCAATAGGCTGGGTTATAAAGCCTCTCTCTGTAAATACTAAATAAAAAGTGGACGGTAAGAACATTCCTTGTCTTTGTACGTTCCTGGGCAACTGGCCGTGGCAGCCACTGGCATCTCTTTGGCCACAGTGAGAGCAGCACGCTGAATGAGATGGACTCGTCTTACAGTCTTTTGTACAAAGGATGGAACATGAGCAAATGCACAGCGATCCGCGCGTTTCAATTTTGAAAGTGATTAAAGGGGTTCAGAAGAGATGGCTTCTCGTCTGGGGTATGGATTAGACTCACGGAAAGTTTTCGCACTCTTAAGTCTGCCCCCACTTTTCTCTCTCTCCAGCCAATCGGGTGTGATGGCAGCCTCTACTCTTCCCAGGTGATGGATCGGTGTCAAGTATGCGGAGGGGATGGAACTACTTGCTACCGCGTCTCGGGTAGCTTCCGAAAGGGGATCTCGCATTTAGGTACACTTTGCTAATAGCACTTAAGCTATTTCCTACACTGCGTCTTGGTACCCCTCTTGCTTCTCCTCAGGAAGTTGGCAGAAGAATCGCTTAGGCTAGAGCAGGAGCTCCCCTCCCCCAACCCCATACCTGAAGCCAAAGCAACAACCAAGAAGGAGCTTGAAGAATTAACATAAAATATAGTTGGGTGCTACTGAGCCTTTGTGCGGACGCGGGTGGCGCTGTAGGTAAAACCACAGAGCCTAGGGCTTGCTGATCAGAAGGTCGGCAGTTTGAATCCCCACAACGGGGTGAGCTCCCGTTGCTCGGTCCCTGCTCCTGCCAACCTAGCAGTTTGAAAGCACGTCAAAGTGCAAGTAGATAAATAGGTACTACTGCAGCGGGAAGGTAAACGGCATTTCCGTGCGCCGCTCTGGTTCACCAGAAGCGACTTAGTCCTGCTGGCCACATGACCCGGAAGCTGTCTGTGGACAAACACCAGCTCCCTCGGCCAATAAAGCGAGATGAGCGCCACAACCCCAGAGTCAGCCACAACTGGACCCAATGGTCAGGGGTCCCTTTACCTTTACCTTTACCTTGAGTCTTTGTGCTAGAAGGTGCAGAACTGAACTGAGAAATCACGTTAGCTTAAGTGCAGAACTACGCATTACAGTGGTACCTCGGGTTACATACGCTTCAGGTTACAGACTCTGCTAACCCAGAAATAGTACCTCGGGTTAAGAACTTTGCTTCAGGATGAGAACAGAAATTTGCTCTGGCGGCATGGCAGCAGCAGGAGGCCCCATTCACTAAAGTGGTGCTTCAGGTTAAGAACAGAACGAATTAAGTACTTAACCCGAGGTACCACTGTACATACAAAGGTTCACGACAAAACCCCCAAAGGCAATTTCTGATTAGGAAAAGCGGTTTCAGAAGGGGGTAATTTAAAGCAGAGGAATGGGATGTGGCGATTAATCCTGCCTGTTGTTTTTCTACGGAAGGTATGGGGATTGTCGCCATTTCCCACCCTAAGGGGTTCCAGTTGCATGCTTACCTTGCAAACACACATCTACAGTCCTGAGAAGGGGGGAAGCAGCTACAGCGTTGGTGGACATTTTCAGCAGAAAAGCAGGAGGCAGAGGAAGGGTTATTTGCACCCCTTTCCTACCTCTGCACTGCTCCAGAATTTTTCTTTCCAAAGCTGATTTGGGATGGCTGGGAAGAGTTTGTTAAATGCGTTTGTACGTGATGTGCAGTTCTGCCTTAGGAGAGAGTTCACTTCCAGGATGTTAATATCTGATGCCCTGCGATCTATGGCTGTAGGGTGGTATAAAGGTAAAGGTAAAGGGACCCCTGACCATTAGGTCCAGTCGTGGCTGACTCTGGGGTTGTGGCGCTCATCTCACTTTATTGGCCGAGGGAGCCGGCGTACAGCTTCCGGGTCATGTGCCAGCATGACTAAGCCGCTTCTGGCGAACCAGAGCAGTGCCTGGAAACGCCGTTTACCTTCCCGCCGGAGTGGTACCTATTTATCTACTTGCATTTTTGATGTGCTTTTGAACTGCTAGGTTGGCAGGAGCAGGGACCGAGCAACGGGAGCTCACCCCGTCGCAGGGATTTGAACCGCCAACCTTCTGATCGGCAAGTCCTAGGCTCTGTGGTTTAACCCACAGCACCACCTGCGTCCTTGTAGGGTGGTATACTAATTTAATAAATTAATGTTGGTGATCTCAACGAACCTTCAGATTCTGTTTTTAAAACAATTCCATAAGATCTTTTGCAAGCACACAGACTTTACTCCGCACTTCGTGTTTGTGCTTTTGCCAAACGTGAGATTTTTGTGTAAGTGTGAAAGAGTTTATGGGAATCGGCAGGAAAGGAAGTGAAGGACAATTTGGAGCGGAGGCATAGGATAGCCAGAAGGCTGGTTAGAAAACACTGCATGGAAGTGAATCAATGTTGCGTGAGCAAAATATCCTACCTGTGTTTTTCTTTCCCTCTGAGTGGACTGGGAAACATTAGAGACAGATGAAATGGAGGACTCCAGATTCTGATGGAGGTAGTGGCCTCTGCAGAAGTGGAATCACAGAAACCAGGAAATTCCCCCCCCCCTCCCTTGTCCTTTAAACACAGACAGCTGAGACTGTTTGTTCAGTCAGGCTCACAAATCGATGACTCTTCCAATGATCATCACAACACTAGATGGGGGTAGAGTATTGTTCCGTGTGCACAGCGACATTTATTTCTGTGTTAAAATAAATCCGCAGATTGAAATTGTTTTGCCTTTTATATTTAAACGAAGGCACACAAAACTGATACCAACACAGAAGCCATATAAATCACACCTCCCAAAAATTTATATTTAGGGCATATCACCCTGTTTCCAGGTTGGAATCCCTCTTCCCACATCCTCAGCCAGCTTGCACTTGTTCAGAAACAGTATCCACTTTTGGAGAAAGATGAGGAAATACGAGTATCTGAATTTGGATCAACACCCTGTGTAAGCTCTGAAGGAGTCATAGAATCATAGAGTTGGAAGAGACCACAAGGTCTGATAAGTACCCTTAACAAACACACTGTTTTTAGAGGCTACTCACTTACAGGTTCTAGATAGAAGTGTGAGGGAGATTTCTGTTCCTAGAACATTACAAACTATATGTGCAGATTGTAGTATTGCTAGATCAGTGTTAACATGGTCGACTCATCCATTCCAAAAAGCTTTTTGCTTTTGTTTTTAAATTGGCTATGATGGCACTGTAATTGTCATTATAAGACAATTATAAGACAATAAGACATTATAAGCCAGGATCCACCCAAAGAATTTTCATCACATTGTGTCCTTTTCTGCTGCTTGTTTAAAGAGAACCCCCCAACCTCCATCTTCAGAATATAATTTGAGAATTTTATCAAATAAATCCTGTTGTCTTTGGGAAATACGTGTACTTTTTTCTAAGGGGGACGTGTGGGAAGATTAGTGTACTAATTGTAATCAACCTCATGCTTTGGGACTGAATCTGTGAATGTAAACTGAATGGGCACAACATGGTTGCGGATCTCTTGCGAATGATCTACACAACTGATTGTAAGGAGGCATCCTGTTAACCTGGGAGGTGCTGGATTGCAAGGCTGTAGTTTTCCTCTTTCTCAGAGTGAGCAATGAAAAAATTTTCTTGCACAGATGGTGGTGAGAAGAGGACAAACTGTACCTGACACTGGAATGGTCTTCCCAAGCCTCACTTGCATCTTTTGTAATAGGGAGAACATTGTGGGTCAGGGAAGGTTGTTGATGGTGGGATATAGAATTGTTAGCCGATTCCAAAATGTATCGAACTGTCTGTTATGACCTATTCTGTTACTTGCAAGGGATTATGTGATCTATACTGTACTACAGAAATTGAAATATATTTTGCTATCCATGAAGAAAAGGAAAAAAAAAGAAATCTCAGGAAGGCCTGGTGCTTCAAGACACCAAAGTGCTGTGTTGTTTCTGGGTTCTTGGTAGGGTTTCTCCAGTTGCAGGCAGTGGTATCTTGTGCAGGCTGTTGAAGGACAAGTATTCGCTTATTTTCAAATCCCTTCATCCCGGATCCTGCAATAAGCGAGGTCTCTGGGCTGCATGCTGGATGCCAGGAAACATTCCGCAGGGAAACAGGAAGGGGCTAATTGGGAAACAGGATCCTAGGGAGATGTGCAATGAAGAATAGATATATTGCTGCCCTCTGTTATGTTGGGCCAGTCACCCATTCAGGACAATACATATTATCCACTCTGGCCGGCAGAGGCTCTCCATGAAGTCAAGCAAAGGTTTTTCCCAGACTTGCAAGCTGCAGGTGCCCGGGATCTTATGTGTGCAAAACACCTGCTCTGTCACTGAGAGGTAGCCCTTGCTTTTCTGAAATTATCCACCTCAAGGTGCATACTCTCCAAAAGTTTAGCTGGGACAGCCATATAGTCAAGAGATAGAAATGTTACACCTTTCAATCAACTCATCAGCGTTTTCTAGAGTCTTTGTCCCTATTCCCATCCCCCTAATATTAATATTAATATGCATATCTACGGCAGCTAAAGCTGAAACAATTTTCAGCTGAGGATGAGTTTATTATTATTATTATTATTAGTAGTAGTAGTAGTAGTAGTCAGTGGCGTAGCGTGGGTTGTCAGCACCCGGGGCAAGGCAAGTAATTTGCACCCCCTAACCCGTGGATTTGCGCCCCCTAACCCTAACCCCCAGATGTTGCGCCCGGTGCGGCCGGCCCCCGCTGCACCCTCCACGCTACGCCACTGGTAGTAGTAGTAGTAGTGGGTAGCACTGTGGTCTAAACCATTGAGCCTCTTGAGCTTGCAGGTCATAAAGTTGACAGTTCAAATCTGTGCAATGGGGTAAGCTCCCATTGCTCTGTCCCAGCTCCTGCCAACCTAGCAGTTCGAAAGCATACCAGCATGAGTAGATAAATAGGTACTGCTGCAGCAGGAAGGTAAACGGTATTTCTGTGAGCTCTGGCGCAGTTTAGTCATGCTGGCCACTTGACCTGGAAAGATGTCCGCGGTCAAACGCTGGCTCCCTCGGCCTGAAAGCAGAGATGAGCACCGCACCACATTGTCAAATTTGAGGAGACTTAACCATTCCGGTGTCCTTTAGCCTTACCTATTTATTATCTGTGCTTTGCAAGCCTCCTATGTTTCATATATGCACATTTTAGAAGGCTCATGAATTAGAATCCTTGGAATAGAACACCTTGGCAGATTTACCCAGTAACTTAGGCCCATGCCCAGTTCATACATTATGTTGGACCCTCTCATGGTGGAGAAATGGCCTCCCCACTCTCTTTCACCATGCAGATGACGACGACAACAACAACAACAACAACAATTTTATTATTTATACCCTGCTCATCTGGCTGGGTTTCCCCAGCCACTCCGGGCTGCTTACAGCACACAAGAAATTGCAAAATATTAGACATTAAAAATTTCCCGATACAGGGTTGCCTTCGGGTGTCTTCTAAAAGTCAGATAGTTGTTTATTTCCTTGACATCTGATGGGAGGGCGTTCCACAGGGCGGGCGCCACTACCGAGAAGGCCCTCTGGCTGGTTCCCTGTAACTTTGCTTCTCACAGTGAGGGAACTGCCAGAAGGCCCTCGGTGCTGGACCTCAGTGTCCGGGCAGAACGATGGGGGTGGAGACGCTCCTTCAGGTATACTGGGCCGAGGCATACATACACCTCAGATGGTCTAAATATACAGCTAAAGTAAGTATACAACTAAAAAAGGAATGCATGAAAAATGTACAGTGGTGCCTCGCAAGACGAAAAGAATCCGTTCTGTGATTCTCTTCGTCTAGCGGTTTTTTCGTCTTGCGAAGCAAGCCCATTGACGGATTAGCGGATTAGCGCTATTAGCGGCTTTTAGCGGCTTTTAGCGGCATATCTGCTGATCGGATCAGCTGATAAGCGGCTTAGCGGCTTAGAAAAAGGGGGGGGGGAAGGAAAAAACGCCAGCAGGAACTCGCAAGACATTGTCATCTTGCGAAGCAAGCCCATAGGAGATTCGTTTTGCGAAGCACCTCCAAAACGGAAAACCCTTTCGTCTAGTGGGTTTTCCGTCTTGCGAGGCATTCGTCTTGCGGGGCACCACTGTATATCCTACAGGTACCGCTATTCAGTCACTGGTTGCAGTGCCTTATTGAGCATCCAGTCTTTGGCAAACGTGGGTTTGCCTCTGTGCAATGTGTGAAATGGTCCAGACACACTCAACTAAATTAACACCTGTGACCTAGTGGAAACAGAGAAACTGCTTCATGGAGCAATGCCAGTTCCCCCGATTTTCGCTTTCTGATTTGTCTTGGTCCCTGTTTCCTAGGCTATGTGTTCATCACCAACATCCCCGCTGGTGCTACAGACATCCTCATTATAGAGCGGAGGAAAACAGAGAACATCCTAGGTAAGCGATGGACAGAAATCCTCCACTGGGGTAATTTGTCCTGCAGCACAGCAAGGAGAGTGCTTAACTGACTTAATTACCGCATGCAAGCCTTAAAGAGCATTCAGGAGAGGGATTTTTTGTTCTTGACCAATCTAGTCAGAGTAAATGCTATCCTTTGATTTCAGCTTCAGTGGCGTCAAAGAAGAGGAAAGCCTTAAAATTACAGTGCCTTTTATCAAGAACTTTTAAACAAATGAATTGGTTCTGACCAAGCAAGTTTTTAGTTAGAGGGACATCTTAATAAAACTCTCTCAACGCATGCATTGTCTGTTTGTTTTTTAAATCCCTTTCCTATTTAACCTAGATTATGTCTAGGGGAAGGAGGAGGGAAATAAATCTAAGATACATTTGTGGAGTACACCCAATCCCTCTACTCTGATGGTTCCCACTCCTGGATATAACAAAAACTGGTACAATATTTTAACAAAAGTAGTAGGGCACATGCCTCCAAATGCTACCATTGAGTTACACTTTTTGCAATCTCTAGCACATCCAGAGCTTGTCCTGAGATCTGAAAACTTGGGAGAGCCTCTATCCAGCACATAGCATGGAGGGAGGGGGGCTGAGGGGGCCATCGCCCTGGGCACAATTTTTTTTGGGGGGGGCACATCACAGCACCCTGGTGCCCTGCAGCTGGAGGGCAGATGAGAAGGATGCAATAGGCTTGTGCCCTAGGCCCTGCAAGCACCTGCAAGGAAGATTCCTTTGTCTTTCACCCCCTCTCTGTCTCCTTGCTAGCGCTAGCGGATGAAACTGGGCGCTTCTTCTTCAATGGGAATTCGGCTATCGACAACCCACAGAACTTCCGAGTAGCTGGCACTGTGTTCAAATACCGCCGGCCTTCCAGCCTGCACTCCGACGGCCTGGAGTACATTATTGCACAGGGGCCTACCAACCAGTCTCTCAATGCCATGGTAAGTGATGGAGGCTACAAAAAGATTGCTTTCTTCTTCCTTGTGTGAGCCCCAAGAATGGGAGCGCAAAGTTAAAGGGGGCTTGGGGGCCTGATCCGCAACAGTGGGTTGAGGCAAAGTTCTCAAATCGCATTAGATGTCAGGAGCGAGGTGGCAGTTAATCACGCTGTGCAAGTTGGAATTATTAGCAAGAACACGATGTGCACAGACTTGGTGGAGTACCTTTGCCCCATAGATCAGTTGCTGAGACTGAAAGTCCTGGGCTCGTCCCCTCCTCTCCAGGGCTTTTCCCAAGCAATCAGAGACTGCACCTGTATGTAGCTTGTTGCTGCTCTGCCCGTTTCAGCCCGCTTCTGGTTCTGTGAGACAGGTGGGGCGGGAAGCCGGTTGCAGCAGGAAGGGGAGAGACTTGTGACTCTTCACCAGGCTGACTCATCTCTGCCTCCTGGCCTCCCTGCTCCCCTGCTCCTGCTTCTGGACTTCTCTCCACCACAGACTCTCCCTGCTCACTGAGCCTGTTACCCCTTCAGCTTCTGGTACCTCATCTTCCCAGTCTTCTCCCTCTGACCACTCACTGTTGTCCCACCACCAATCCCTGGGCTCTGAGCCTTCTTCCCTTGTTGGTTCTCCAGCTAGTTTCTCCCACCATTCCTCTACATCCCATCGGTCCATGACATTACCTTCATGTGGACTGAATCAGCTAGATTGGTGGCCGCCGAGACCATATAACACCAGTCCTGAAAGAGCTTCATTGGTTCCCAGTACATTTCCAAGCACAATTAAAAGTGTTGGTGTTGACCTTTAAATCCCTAAATGGCCTCTGCCCAGTATACCTGAAGGAGCGTCTCCATCCCCATCTTCCAGCCCGGACACTGAGGCCCAGCTCCGAGGGCCTTCTGGCGGTTCCCTCACTATGAGAAGTGAGGCTACAGGGAACCAGGCTGAGGGCCTTCTCGGTAGTGGCGCCTGCCCTGTGGAACACCCTCCAAGCAGATGTCAAGGCAATAAACAACTATTTTACTTTTAAAAGACAACTGCAGCAGCAAGAATACTCATACTCATCGCAAAGCACTGGAAGACTCAAGATTTGCCCACTCTGGAAGAATGGCAGATGCAACTGATAGACTATATGGAATTGGCAGAAATGACTGGCAGAATCCGAGACCTGGGAGAAGAGACAGTGGAAGAGGACTGGAAAAAATTCAAGGATTATTTGCAAAAGCATTGTAAACTCTATGAATGTTAAAATGATGCAGGATATAAAAACAATATGGCATTAGTAAACTAGTGGAAAGGAATATGAAAATAATTGAAGTATAAAAAATAGAGATGAAATTTGAATAATATTATGTCAAGTTTAAGTATCTAAATATTTGATAACAAGAGGCAAAATTGGAGACATAATTGTTGAAACTTACAATTTAAAACAATTTTTAAGAGAAGGTGAAACATTGCGGAATATGATTTTGTAATTAGGAACACAGAAAAGGGAGACGCGAGGGAGTCACGAAAGAGGGTTATGAAAATGATATTTAAGAAAATGAATTATTTTTTCTTTTGTGCTTTTTATGTATTTTTTACTTGTATTTTTGTATGTTTTTCATGCTTCTTTTTTGTTTTTTGTTTTTGATTTAAGTCTGTTGTATTGTTTGAATTCTTTAAAATCTTTAATAAATATTTTATTAAAAAAAATTAATATTCAGTTGGAAGCCGCCCAGAGTGGCTGGGGAAACCCAGATGGGTGGGGTATAAATAATAAATTATTATTATTACTACTATGCCCAAGTGTTAGTGCCGATGGACTAATTTTGTTTCCCTTGGCTTTTTCCTTTTCCTTGTTGAACCCAGTACTATAACTTCAATGGGAAAGTCCCCCATGTGACCTACGACTACACAGTGCCCAGGGCGCTGTCGCCGGCTCTTCAAACCGTTACCCCCGCCATCAAGATGCCAACGCTGTACCTTCACTTGCCGGAGCCCAGCCGCAATCGCCAGGACGCCGTCCCGCCCATTTCCCAAGATTTCAACGCCACTTGGTTATCTCTCGCGCCGGATGACGTCGGGGAACCTTTCCCACGGGGGGAGGAGCACGGAGGGGGGGCCTTCAAAAGCCAGGGCTTCTTCCCATTCAACTCAACTGCGCAAGGCAAGGACTGGGGCTGGAAGCATGGGCCAGAGGATGAAAAGTTTGGTTTCCAAGTCCAACAGGTCTACCACACCAACGGAGCGGGTGATGACGAAAAGATAGAATCAGATCTGGGTTGGTATATTTTCTTGCCACTATATTTGCGGTGTTGGATTCCTTCTGCCCCCACATGAAGCGTGGGGTGGGGTGGGGCAGGGTAGTTATGCCCTCCCAGTCCTGCCTACTGAAAACCTGTGCTTTTTTGCATGGCTATTCTTAGTTATGTAATGCCTTATTCCTGTCCCATATATCCCGAGCCTTCTGCGGGGGATGGGGAGGAAGTAAATAATCGTGGGTTTGCTTGGTTTCCATATCAACCTACCTGGACCCTGTGATCATCTTTTGAGGCCCTTTTTCATGTGCCTCCTCCTCAAGAAGTCTGGAGGAGGACAACACGAGAACGGGGCCTTCTCCAGTGTGGAGAGAGCCAGTGTGGTGTAGTGGTTGAGAGCGGTAGTCTCGTAATCTGGGGAACCGGGTTCGCTTCCCCGCTCCTCCACATGCACTGCTGGGTGACCTTGGGCCAGTCGCACTTCTTTGAAGTCTCTCAGCCCCACTCACCTCACAGAGTGTTTGTTGTGGGGGAGGAAGGGAAAGGAGATTGTTAGCCGCTTTGAGACTCCTTAAAGGGAGTGAAAGGCGGGATATCAAATCCAAACTCTTTTTTTTTTTTTTCTCTGCAGTGGCTCCCTCTCTGTGGAATACTCTCCCCAGGGAAGTTCGCCTGGTGCCTTCATTACACACCTTTAGGTGCCAGGCAAAAACATTCCCTTTTAACCAGGCCTTTGGTTGATTCAATTGACATCCTATGCCCTTTTAAAATGTGGGGGTTTATTTGGGGGGGGGGATTATTTGGGTGTTGTTTTTATTTTGATTATTTATTTTGTGGTTTTATATTTTGATTTTGTTCTGTGAACTGCCCCGAGACCTCTGGGTATAGGGTGGCATATAAAGTCAATTAATAATAATAATAATAATAATAATAATAATAATAATAATAATAATAAGCTGTGTTGTGGTAAGGGGACAATTGTGGTTTGATGAAGGGCTGTAAGGGACAATGTGCAAAGCCAGAATAGCTAATAACTATTATGAGAATTTAATTTTTTTGGAAATTCAAACATTGAGATTTAGGGTTGCCGCATTTTGAAGAGCAAAAAAAGGGAGGGGACACATTTGCCGACTTTTAACTATGGATCGCTAGGACGACACTTGTTTTACGTGTCTTGGAAAGGAGGACGTGTCCTGGAAAAAGAGGACACATGGCAACCCTACGCACACACCTGCTTGCCAAAATCTGAAATCATCCCTAAACCCTGAACGTTAAAATTCTGTAGTTGTGACAACTCTGAAATTATGAGGGCTGGAAACTCATTTTTTTAAAGCACCGAAAGTGTGTCCTGTTTAAACTTTCTACCAGATGCTAGATTGCACTGCCCACGTGCCAAATCACACCAGGAGATTTGTCTTGTGAGCATAAGAGGGGAAACGAGTTTTGTCCCATGTCCCTTGAGGAACAAATGCCTTAAACTGGATTGGTCGCTATCCTGTGTTTTCTTTAAGCCCTCAGACTCAATCACCTCACAATCAGCACAGCGATTCCCCACGGTCCAGCGAGGCCTGAGCTCCAGGAGGCCAGCAGGATGGGGCCATCCAGACTACGTCTCTTCAGGAAACTGTGTCTCCAGGACCCCCAGAACGCTGCTTTTTGCAGGGAATTGCATTACCTAGCGATCAAGCTGGGGAGGAAGAACTCGACGGTGGGCTTTTGGGGCGAGCCTTTGGTCGAGTGGTCCGAAGGGCTGCACAAGCCACCTGCAAAAAAGAACTTTATGGAGGAGGCGAATGCGGAAGAGCATGCGGTGGACGACGCAGCGAACGATACGGCCGTGGCGATGCCGTCCAAGCCTAGTTCCAGCACCAGCGTTCAGGCCGGTTTGGGGAGCAAACTCCTGTCAGAATCCCTTCAGGCTCCTGGCACTGAAAGGCAAGTAGAATGAACGTTTCCTGGAGCAAAGGACCAAATGTCCTCTTAGGGGGAAGATGTGGGAATGTTCAGGGATGCAGGAGCGGATATATTGTCTGATTATATCCTTATCCAACTTGTGTTAACAAGTTCCACAATTTCAGCAGAGTAACATTCCCCTTAATTTTAAGCTTTGCAGCGGCTGCGTTTGCTCAGGCTCGCTAAAGCCTCTATAATAACTGTTCTGGTATTTTCCCCTTATTCCCTCATAAAATATAAGAGACGACACAGTCTTTTACAAAAGTATAAAAAGAGTTTACTCACATTCTGTTCACAATCAGATCCCAGAAGGCAGACTTAGCTTAATGAAGTAACATACACTTGGAATCTATCTCATAAGAAGACAGTCCCTTTGTCCTCTCTTGGCTGGAAGCCAAGAGGGCATCTTTGGCTCAGTAGATATTGTTTCTTCGATGCATGTAGTCAAAGAGAGAGAGATGGCTGCCTTGCCCTGTGCTTTTGTCATTACCTGCACAGGTGAGGCCACACCCACCTCCAGTCACATGCAGAGGAAGTCTGTCCCAGCCCAGAAGGAAACAGGAAGTTTACCTGCTGGCTGGACAAACATTCCTCCCCATGTGTAAACGTGTTCACTCCAGGAATGTTGTACTTGACTGCTCTTGTGTTTCACATCCCACAGACAGAAGATAGGTGTCATATGAACTCCCAGCAGAGCACCTCCGCCAGGGTGGGAGACCATGGTTTCCTCTCAGCTTCTCCATCTGAATGGCTGACAAACACACCAGCATGTTGACTTCGGTCTTACCCCAAACCCCAGGATTCAGATGGGCTACCCACCCATCAACGATAGTTCTGTGGGTCACAGTGAAGGCCCATGGGAAGACTGCAAAGCCAGAGCAGGGACCCACCTAGGGGCACAGTGGGCAGCCTCTTTTGCGAGGCCCCCCTGAAGCTTTCCCCTGCTTACGCAGTGGACTCGTAATGTGGTGAACCGGGTTCGCTTCCCCGCTCCCCCACATGCAGCTGCTAGGGCTAGTGCTTGGGCTAGTCACACTTCTCTGAAGTCTCTCAGCCCCACTCACCTCACAGAGTGTTTGTTGTGGAGAATGAAGGGAAAGGAGAATGTTAGCCGCTTTGAGACTCCTTCGGGTAGTGATAAAGCAGGATAGCAAATCCAAACTCTTCTTCTTATTACTATTTAGGCCTTCCTTGTGGCATGCTAATTTGTCTGAGTCTATGCTTTGGGAATTACTGGCCTAAAGAATGGCATGCTTGACAGGCCACCAGCACTTGAGTTTTGAAATGCGTCAGATTTGGTATTCACCAGACTCTGGGGGAGCAACGACTGCATTCACACCTGGTCCCCTCAGAAAGGATGGCCTTTCCTTCCCAGAGTAGACAGTCCACCTGTGAGTTCATGCAAGCTCCTTTTTCCCTGCAGCAATGACTTTGAGCTGAATCCCCTCGGCCACGACGACATCAGCCTGGCTGACATGTATCGCTGGAAGGTATCAGCCTACGCCCCTTGCAGCTCAACGTGCACGTCAGGTAGCTTTGCTGCGAAGGTGATGGTTTTCGAGAGCAATTCTCGCGAGGGACCCAATCTTCTGCTTAAATGTGCCTCATTTCCTAGCACCCAGAGAGATCTTCTCTAGAAATAAGTCTGGTATTGTAGGTTGACAGCAATGCATCTGCTATTCATTCAGGTATCCGTTGACTGTTTACTTCGCCTCTGCATTCTTAACTCTTCAGCCACAAATTCTGCATGGAGCAGCCCCTCACAAGTTGGTGCCCCTCCAGCTGTCTTGGACTACAACTCCCATCAGCCCTTCCTAGCACAACCAATTGGTCCATTTAGTCTACTGCTGCTTGCATGGACAGGCAGTGCTGCCTAATAATAAATAATTTCTTATTTGTACCCCGCCCATCTGGCTGCGTTTCCCCAGCCACTCTGGGCAGCTTCCAACAAGGATTAAAAATACATCAAAATGTCACACATTAAAAACTTCCCTGAACAGAGCTGCCTTCAGAGGTCTTCTAAATATCAGGTAGTTGTTTATCTCTTTGACATCTGGTGGGAGGACATTTCACAGGGCGGGTGCCACTACCGAGAAGGCCCTCTGCCTGGTTCCCTGTAGCTTTGTTTCTCGCAGTCAGGGAACCGCCAGAAGGCCCTCAGCGCTGGACCTCCCTGCTGCCCTGTCCCTGGGGTTGGTGGTAGCTGAACCTAGACCTTCCTACACGTGACCTTCCCCGTTCTAAGCCACTCTGTGCATCCATATGGCACAATGACTGACTTTTTAGCACGTTTGTTCTCCAGCTGCCCTGGAGCATTTAACCCGCCACAGTGCACACGGGCAATAAACTATCGTATTTTTTAATTAATTGATACGTATTAAATTTAATCACATAATTGTTCATTGCACAGCTTTGATTCTTTATTCATATCCCAGCATTAACTGTGCAGCTTTAAGATGCTGTCCAGCTCTGCTGCTCAGAGCCCCTTCAGGAAGAGATGAGAAGGGAAACGCGAGTAGCTTGCCCTCCCATGTTTCTGGATCTTCTCTGGAAAACAGAGGTCTACAAAGTCCCTCTGGCAAGATGGGCATTGTGGAGACAGGATGCTGGTCTCCCTGTGGAGGCAAAGCCATCTTCTCCCATCAGATGAGGTCTGGAAAAGTGCTGGTTGTGGCACTGGGAAAATATCAGTCGCTTAGGCTGCTTAGCAGCCGTCAGGGAAGCTGCTAGGGGCCATTTAACGAACAGGGACTAAAAAGAAACACTTTTGGTTGTCCACCCAGGGATCAGCAGCTCCTACGCCATGTGCGTCCGCTATGACGGCGTGGAAGTGGAAGAAGCGTATTGTGACGCCCTGACGCGCCCTGAGCCCACCCATGAGTTTTGCACAGGCAGAGACTGCCAGCCTAGGTGAGTGAAAGGAGCCAGTTCCCTGAACCAGAATATGAAATCTGTAGTTTGAGGCTGGTGGAAGGTGGTTAACTGTAATGGTCTTCTGTCTTCCTTTACAAAATGCAAAAACTTTACATTTGCAAAATGCTGGGGAAATTATAAACAACTGCAGGACATCATAACGGGTCTGCTTTGTGGTTGTTTACTTAATTGGTAAACCAAAATCAGCTTGCAGAGTTTATATATATATAATTTTTATTTATACTTTTCAAGTTTATACATTTTATTAGTTTTACAATCAATTTAAAATTTCTAAACTTGACTTCCTTCCCCCTCTTTCTGCAGTTCCTTTAATTTATTTTTTAATATCTTCTGCATATCCAAATTCATTTAATTATCTACTTTAAATATATACTCTTATGAAACTGCAGGTTATTGCAATAATCCTGCCAATGCTTTTATCTGTTTGAAATTTATCTGTAAATATTCAATAAACCATTTACATTCTTTTATAAAAAGTTTGTTATCTTGATTTCTTGTTCTTCCGGTAAGTTTTGTCATTTCTGCATATTCCGTAAGTTTTTGTATCCATTCTTCCTTTGCTGGGACTTCTGCTTCTTTCCACTTTGGGGTGAGTAGCATTCTTGCTGCTGTAGTAGCATACCTAAATAAATTTCTATACAATTTGGGTAGTTCTGTCCCTATAATTCCCAAAAGAAAAGCTTCTGGGTTTTCTTTAAAAAAAAACAACGTTATTTTGAACATCCTTTTCAATTCATTATGTAAAAAGAAAGTTCTTTTTATCACATGTGTTGGTCTTGCAGTAAGGTTAAAGCTTACTGGGAAATGATATACAGTCATACCTTGAGTTGAATGTGCTTCAGGTTGAGCGTTTTCAAGTTAGACTCCACGGCAACCCGGAAGTAACGGAGCGCGTTACTTCCGGGTTTCACCGCTCGCTTATGCACAGACGCACAAAATGAAGTCACACGCATGCGCAGAAGCGGCAAAACGTGACCCACGCATGTGCAGACACGCAGTCGCATCTTATGTTCTATTCAGGATGCGAACGGGGCTCCGGAATGGATCCCGTTCGCATCCCGAGGTACCACTGTATAATGAATTGTAGAGTTGATATTTTTAGTGGGAAATGCATTTCACTCTTGTGTGGTTATAAATCAGGGCTTGGCAATCTAAGGCCCACGGACCGGAAGCGGCCCATGGGGGCCTGTTAACCAGCCCCTGAGCCGCCCCTGAACCGAGCTGCCTGCTCGGCGAGTCTCCGCGCGCTGCGCTAAATCGGCGCAGCATGGCACGGGGGCTCTCTTCCGTGGCTCTGGAAATTGCTTCTGTGCAGGCATGATTTTCAGCGTCTGGGCATGCGCAGAAACGATTTCCAGCGCCGCAGACGTGCAGACATGATCTCCGGCGTCACGCTGCGCCAGTCCGGCCCACGGAGGATCTCTGCGGGAGTGATCCAGCCCATGCCCGGTAAGCCTTGCCGACCCCCTGTTATAGACCCTCATGCAGTTAGGAAGCTTGGAAGCCTCTTCTGTTTTCTCCCTCTTGACTCGGGTAATTCTACTGCTCTGACCTTCCAAGTTCCCTCAGACTAAGCCATGGTTGCTCTCTCTTCTCTCTCGCCCTTGGCGCCTGCGTGGAGGTGGGAGACGAGCCGGTGGAGCGAGTGTTCCAGGACCTGCAGCGAAGGCTATCAGTACCGAACGGTGCGCTGCTGGAAGATGCTGGCTCCGGGCTTTGACAGCTCTGTTTACGACGACATGTGCGAGTCAGCTGGGCTAGCCAGGCCCATGGAGCGGAAATCTTGCAAGAACAAACCTTGTGGACCACAGTGGGAGCTGTCAGAGTGGTCTGAGGTATGTGGTTCTTTGGCAAGTGAAGCAAAAAAGGTTTACAGCATGGGCCGGGGGAAATAGCTAAGCGAGCCTCTCTGCAAGCGCAAAGACAAATGTCCTTTTTAGGCACTTGGGGAGGAAAAGAAGAGAATTGTGATGTTTTAACCCTGATTACCTTCATCTTCCGCAATAGAATCACGGGCATGAAATCCGTTTTAAGGAAGATAGCAGCCTTAGCGTATTATTATCATTTGAAGCGGGGTGGGCTCAAGTGTGAGGGTCAAACTCTGTTTTCATTTATTTTTATTTCCATCGTAAATTTCGTTGCCCAACAGCACAAACTCTCAGGAAAGGGTAAAGCACTCCATGAATTTCTGCTTCTCTTTCAACCACGTTCACAGCCCCCTATGGGACCTTTTCTATATTTCCCCACCCAGGGATAGCTCCTTGAACATCAATGCATAGTAAACAATTAATAAACCAGTGGTGGTAATAACCTAATGTCTCATTTCACTCGGAATGAGTGCTCAGTGGCTCCACAATTATTATTATTATTATTATTATTAATAATAATAATAATAATAATAATAATAATAATAATAATAATTTATTATTTATACCCCGCCCATCTGGCTGAGTTTCCCCAGCCACTCTGGGCGGCTCCCAATCAGTGTTAAAAACAGTACAGCGTTACATATTAAAAACTTCCCTGAACAGGGCTGCCTTAAGATGTCTTCTGAATGTCAGGTAATTATTTATCTCTTTGACATTTGATGGGAGGGCGTTCCACAGGGCGGGCGCCACTACCGAGAAGGCCCTCTGTCTGGTTCCCTGTAGCCTCACTTCTCGCAATGAGGGAACCGCCAGAAGGCCCTCGGCGCTGGATCTCAGTGTCCGGGCTGAACGATGGGGGTGGAGACACCCCTTCAGGTATATAGCACCGAGGCCGTTTAGGGCTTCAACACTTTGAATTGTGCTCGGAAATGTACTGGGAGCCAATGCAGATCTCTCAGAACTGGTGTTATGTGGTCCCGGCAGCCACTCCCAGTCACCAGTCTAGCTGCCGCATTCTGGATTAATTGCAGTTTCCGGGTCACCTTCAAAGGTAGCCCCACGTAGAGCGCATTGCAGTAGTCCAAGCGTGAGATAACTAGAGCATGCACCACTCTGGCGAGATAGTTTGCGGGCAGGTAGGGTTTTAGCCTGCGTACCAGGTGGAGCTGGTAGACAGCTGCCCTGGACACAGAACTGACCTGCGCCTCCATGGACAGCTGTGAGTCCAAAATGACTCCCAGGCTGCGCACCTGGTCCTTCAGGGGCACAGTTACCCCATTCAAGACCAGGGAATCCCCCACACCAACCCGCTCCCTGTCCCCCAAAAACAGTACTTCTGTCTTGTCAGGATTCAACCTCAATCTGTTAGCCGCCATCCATCCTCCAACCGCCTCCAGGCACTCACACAGGACCTTCACTGCCTGCACTGGTTCTGATTTGAAAGAGAGGTAGAGCTGGGTATCATCTGCATACTGATGGACACCCAGTCCAAACTCCCTGATGATCTCTCCCAGCAGCTTCATATAGATATTAAAAAGCATGGGGGAGAGGACAGAACCCTGAGGCACCCCACAAGTGAGAGCCCAAGGGTCTGAACACTCATCCCCCCCCACCACTTTCTGGATCACGGCCCAGGAGGAAGGAGCAGAACCACTGTATGACAGTACCCTCAGCTCCCAGCCCCTCAAGACGGTCCAGAAGGATGTTATGGTCGATGGTGTCAAAGGCCGCTGAGAGATCCAGCAGAACTAGGAAACATCTCATATTAGCAAAAGTATTCAGAAAGCCAAGGAAAAGCAATTTTAGTCTACTGGCGTGTCATCCACCTGTACTGTGTGAGCCAGCGTGGTGTAGTGGTTCAGAGCGGTAGTCTCGTAATCTGGTGAACCGGGTTCGCGTCTCCGCTCCTCCACATGCAGCTGCTGGGTGACCTTGGGCTAGTCACACTTCTCTGAAGTCTCTCAGCCCCACTCACCTCCCAGAGTGTTTGTTGTGGGGGAGGAAGGGAAAGGAGAATGTAAGCCGCTTTGAGACTCCTTAAAGGGAGTGAAAGGCAGGATATCAAATCCAAACTCTTCTTCTTCTTCTTCTTCTACTGCCTGCCCCCTCCCCATCTAAGGAATAAAAGAAAGACATGTTCAGCCCCTTTCTGCTTTTTCTGAGTACAGTGGTACCTCGGGTTAAGTACTTAATTCGTTCCAGAGGTCTGTTCTTAACCTGAAACTGTACTTAACCTGAAGCACCACTTTAGCTAATGGGACCTCCTGCTGCCGCCGCGCCGCTGGAGCACGATTTCTGTTCTCATCCTGAAGCAAAGTTCTTAACCTGAAGCACTATTTCTTAACCTGAAGCGTATGTAACCTGAAGCGTATGTAACCTGAGGTATACCACTGTAATCTGAAATCTACACCATAATTTCCAGTATGCTCTTGCCAGGGTGGGGGGCAGGGGCTAGAACCGTGATATCTTAGACTACACAGCAACTATTAAAGTGGTACCTCGAGTTACAAACCCCTCAGGTTACAAATGCTTCAGGTTACAAACTCCGCTAAGCTGGAAAAGTTACTTCGAGTTGAGAACTTTGCCCCAGGATGAGAACGGAAATCGTGTGCCGGCGGCGCAGTGGCATTAAGAGGCCCCATTAGCGAAAGTGCGCCTCTAGTTAAGAACAGTTTCAGGTTAAGAACGGCCCTCCGGAACAAATTGAGTTCATAACTAGAGATACCGCTGTATTTATGAAGAGTATTGGGCTCTGGCCTAGCTCCAAGGCCGGCTATAGCTGGAGTCCAGTTGGGACCTGGGCAGATGAGGACACGGTTGCAGGTCAGCTGGAAGTTGGGCATCTGGCAGACACTGGAAAGCTGGCTGGATTCCTTTGGGCTGGAATTCTAGGCTGGAGGAAACTCTTTTCTGAAGGCCTTGTGTGAGGATACAGAGTGCTAATGGGTGCAAAGTGCTGGAAACTGGCTGCAGTGGTTGGGACACACACAAACCTGAGTGACACCCTACCTTTATTACTCCAGTGGTACCCTCACATTTCACATGCTGATATGATATTGCATGGCATAACCTCCTGGCGGAAATGGTGAAACTTTCCACAGCAGAGGGGGCTCATTTCCCAGACGAGTTTCAGCCGAACGCCTCACCGCATGAAACTGAGGGAGTATGGTACCGGTTCATGTAAGCAAGGCCAGACCCAAACGTTTTGGCCCTAAACAGCCCTAAACGGCCTCGGTCCAGTATACCTGAAGGAGCGTCTCCACCTCCATCGTTCAGCCCGGACACTGAGGTCCAGCGCCGAGGGCCTTCTGGCGGTTCCCTCATTGCGAGAAGCAAAGCTACAGGGAACCAGGCAGAGGGGCTTTTCGGTAGTGGCGCCCGCCCTGTGGAACGGCCTCCCATCAGATGTCAAAGAGAACAACAACTACCAGACTTTTAGAAGACATCTGAAGGCAGCCCTGTTTAGGGAAGCTTTTAATGACTGATGTTTTAATAAAATAAAAAAAACCCTTCATGTAGCACCTTAGAGACCAACTATCGGTAAGTTTGTTATTGGTATGAGCTTTTGTGTGCATGCACACTTTTTCAGATATACATGTGCATGCACACGAAAGCTCATACCAATAACAAACTTAGTTGGTCTCTAAGGTGTTACTAGAAGGATTTTTTAAAATTTTGTTTGGACTACAGCAGACCAACACAGCTACCTACCTGTATCTAGAATTATGTTTTAATGTATTTCTAACCTCCTGTTTGAAGCCGCCCAGAGTGGCTGGGGAAACCCAGCCAGATGGGTGTGGTAGAAATAATAATAATAATAGTTATTGTTATTGTTATTTAATATTATTATTATTTCAACATCTGATGCAAAAAAACAACACCAACCCAACTTCCCCTCCCCACAATAAACTATACTGTGAATAAATTTGTTACCATTTGCTTTTTTAAACCATACTTAAATTCTGCTGCCCGGGACAGATGACTCTGTTAGGAAGGCATGCATGTTGACCCTGAGCTGACATAAATTGTTTGCGATATTAATCACTTTGGGAATATTAGGTCACTTTCCTGAGTGGAAAGGGTGATCCCATACTGTTTATGAAGGAACAAGCTTGTCCACAGAAGAAGAATTGCCTCCTTGGGGCTTGCATCCTTGACGCTGTTTTTCATTTTCCCTGTCCCATATCATCCTGTTCCCATCTTTATAGTGTTCTGCTCGATGTGGCGGCCCGGGGACAATGAAGAGGGAGGTGCGCTGCTCTGTAGAGCCCAATCTGTGCAGTGAGTCATTGAGGCCTGTCGGTGAGCGGGAATGCTCAGCCCCCCCCTGCGACTGGCATTGGACTGCCTCTGACTGGGGGCCGGTGAGTCACAGAACATTCTTTCTATTTTCTCCTCCTTTCCCCTCCCCATCTTAGAGGATCGGATTAAGAGGGCATGGAGGTGACAGGTCTGTCATCCATGGGGAGCCTGTGGGTTTTGAGGTGGGCAGCCGGCGACTCATACCAATTCCTGTCTCTTTGCTGCATGCTTGCATAACCAAGAAAATAGGCTGGCAAAGGATCCCAGCGTGTCACAAACTCAGTTCCCGGTCAGACTTGCTGCCTCCCTGGAATGAGAGTATGCTTTCAGCTTTTTTCTGTATACGTTTTTGGGCAAGGTTGGCAGAAGCACAACAACTGTCTTTCTGGGAAGCTTCATCAGCAATGTCTAGGCAACACGATGACCATGTACATACGCAACAGACAATCTTTATAGAATTCCTTCAAACCAGTACAAAATGAAATCTTTAGTCTCAAAGTCTCTGAAAATCTTTAAATGAAGCGAGGTACCAGACTTTCTACGATGAAAGACAAGCTGTGAAGCTTTGTGTATTTAGCAAATATGATGTCCAACACTGAACAGTGATTCCGAATATTGACTACTGTTTCGTAGAATTCTTCGTCAGCGTGGTGGGAGGATATAGAATTGCTTCATAAACCCATCTTATTTCGAATGAATGTATGTAAATGAAAATATCAAATGCTGTGGAACAGTGCTCATGTAATAAGATCTTCTTAGCCTGGGAGCCCTGTACCTGAATCAGACCCTGCATGCATATTTTTAGAAATTATTCTGCAATTGTGAGGTCTAGGTTAAGGTTACCAGATTTTTTTCCAATTAATCTGGGGACACTTTTCAACTTCAATAGATTTTGTATGGGGTCTGATTTGTAAACCCGGGGACTGTCCCCGGGAAACGGGGACATCTGGTAACTTTAGTTAGGTCCTTTTTTTAAAAAAAAGAAGGTGGTTTCTGCATCCCGTCCATAGTACTTGTGGCTGCATGGAATACACCCGTACCATAAATGTGTCCAAAGTCTTACAGATGTCCCCAACGCCTTCCTGATTAGAGACTGATGCTCAGCCGCTGTTACATTGAAAGGCCTCTTTGTTTCTCCAAGTGCTCAGGTTTGTGTGGCGAGGGACGAATGAGCCGCTTTGTCACGTGTCGCAATTTGGAGGGGAAGGTGATCTCCGACTCCCTGTGCAACCCCAACACCAAGCCTCTAGCAATCTATCCCTGTGGAGATAAGAACTGCCCTGCACATTGGGTTAAGCAGGAATGGGACCAGGTGAGTCCGCGCTTGGTCGCGCCCTCCATACTATAATACAGTAATAATAATAATTTATTATTTATACCCCGCCCATCTGGCTGGGCCTCCCCAGCCACTCTGGGCGGCTTCCATAGAAAACAGAAATACAGTAAAATATCACACATTAAAAACTTCCCTGAACAGGGCTGCCTTAAGATGTCTTCTGAATGTCAGGTAGTTGTTTATCGCTTTGACATCTGATGGGAGGGCGTTCCACAGGGCAGGCGCCACTACCGATAAGGCCCTCTGCCTGGTTCCCTGTAGCTTTGATTCTCGCAATGAGGGAACCGTCAGAAGGCACTCGGCGCTGGACCTCAGTGTCCGGGCTGAACGATGGGGGTGGAGACGCTCCTTCAGGTATACCGGGCCAATGCTGTTTAGGGCTTTAAAGGTCAACACCAACACTTTGAATTGTGCTTGGAAACGTACTGGGAGCCAATGTAGGTCTTTCAAGACTGGTGTTATGTGGTCTCGGCGGCCGCCCCCAGTCACCAGTCTAGCTGCCGCATTCTGGATTAGTTGTAGTTTCTGGGTCACCTTCAAAGGTAGCCCCACGTAGAGCGCATTGCAGTAGTCCAAGCGGGAGATAACCAGAGCATGCACCACTCTGGCGAGACAGTCCACGGGCAGGTAGGGTCTCAGCCTGCGTACCAGATGGAGCTGATAAACATACGAACAGGATGCTCTTGCCAACACCACCCACAAAAGGTTTGCCTTCTGCTTCTGATCTCACTTGAGCTTTCTCTTTGTAGGGTATCAGAGGTGTCAAAGCGGAGGGTTCATTGTTTCTCTTATAACCCCCACCCCCCAATTTCTATAAAAGGACACAAGGCAGCTTGCATAAAATCAGCACACCACAAAATAAGATTTAGGGGGAGAAATAGCAACCTTAAAAATACACCACCCTTTTATAATCAGATGGCACAATCAAAGACAGGGAGCCATGGGATTGCATATTTCTTCCCTTCCCTGGCCGCCAATTCACCAACCTCAACTAGGGTTCCCTCTTAACCAAGATTTGAAACCAGGATTTGAGGTAGCTTCCATAGTTACGGAGAAACCTCACTAGCATCAATATGGCTTTGGCTCCAAGCACCATCACCACATCTGCAGGTGGCCAGAAGGCAGGTCACCACAGCTCTCAGTCCACCTGCAGTCAGTGGTATCCCTTCTGGCACTGTACAGCTACTGATGCTGGCCTGGTTCCTCCGCTGCTCATAGGCTGCTTTTCTGCTAAACCACCTGCCTGCCTCTAAGCTAAAGGTGAGGCACTTCCCCCCCTATCCAGGGCTGCATCGCCTTGGGAATAAACTATTGTGGGTAGCTGCACGCCAGAGCAAAAATTGGATTTTTTTTTCTGGGCAGAGCCACACCTTAAATTTAAAACACATCCAACACAAATTTTAAGGTCATTACGTCCCCCAAAGAATCCTGGGAACTGTGGTTTGTTAAGGGTGCTGGGGATTGTACCTCTGTGAGGGGGAAACTAAAGTTCCCAGGATTCATTGAGGGATGTCATGTGCTTTAAATATGTATTTAAAAGGTAAAGGGACCCCTGACCATTAGGTCCAGTAGTGACTGACTCTGGGGTTGCAGCGCTCATCTCGCTTTACTGGCTGAGGGAGCATGTGGCCAGCATGACTAAGCCGCTTCCGGTGAACCAGAGCAGCGCACGGAAACGCCATTTACCTTCCCGCCACAGTGGTACTTATTTATCTACTTGCACTTTGACGTGCTTTCAAACTGCTAGGTTGGCAGGAGCAGGGACCGAGCAATGGGAGGTCACCCCGTCGCGGGGATTCAAACCGCCGACCTTCGGATTGGCAAGTCCTAGGCTCTGTGGTTTAACCCACAGTGCTACCCATGTCCAAATATGCATTAGATGTGCTTTAATTTCTCCCTTTCTGCCATCCTCTCTCCTCCCCCCCCCCCCGCCAAAGCCAGCCCTACCCATGAGCCCACTGGCTTGCTGAGAGAGACTGCTATTTATATTTCATGCTTCTTGAGATAACTGGCTCCGTTTTTCCTTTTAGTGAAGAAAGAGGTATAGCTATGAAAAAAGCAAACAAAACAGAAAGCAGAACTACAGAACCTATAGTTTACTGAGAACGGATCTAGACACATCAAAGAAGTGTTTCAGTTAAATGCTTTACAAACTTTGCATGAGAAATTGGGTTGGGGAAAAAGGAACTCCACAGCGCCATCTGGTGTCACAGTGGTAACATGCACAAACAACACACATAAAGTGTTTTTTTCTTTGCCAGTGTAGCTGAGTCCTTGGTGGGGTACAGCTATTAAGGGGGAATAAAAACAAAAACATCAACAAAGGTGGGGTGGGAAGTCAAAAAGAAAATGTGCAATGCAAAGCACCCCTATTTATATTATTGGAGTTGGGTAATAACTTGGAAGATTTGATAAAAATCATTATTAAAAAATATTTACTGAGTGGATTGGAAATTTTATAATGAAAATAAAATAACTTGCGTCCTTGCAGTAAGGGTAGACATAATGAAAATGGGAATAGATTGAGTCTCGAATCAATAAAAGTTAACTTTTGCTATGTGCTAGATTTAAACGAGGCAACTGTACCTTTGCCTTCCAACACCTGCCTTGCCAGAGCACATCTTGAGCTGGTAACTGGCATCAGTCAGAAGCATGATGGGCGATTCCAAGGGGCAACTGCCCAGCAAGATTCTATGCTGACGACTGAATGAAACCCCTCTTCCTCCCTTCCAGTGCAATGCGACATGTGGCCGAGGCGTCAAGATGCGGACAGTGCTGTGTGTGGGGCTGGAAAATGGACTGTACAAGGAGTACCCTGAGAAGCGCTGCGACGCTCTCCCCAAGCCAGAAGTTCAGGCGTCTTGCTTCAAGAGACCCTGCTCCACATGGTTCTCCACCGCTTGGTCCCAGGTAGAGGACGGGGGGCAGTTCTGTGGTGGGGCTTACGATGGGGACGAAAAGAGGGTAGGTGAGCCCTCTGCCCCTCACTTCCCTCTACAGGCCCTATAGAAACTGCCTTCTTAACGGATGGACCCACTATGGGTCTCATCCACTCGGTAGATGAGGAACCCTCATCCTGTTCATCACCCAGCCTTGACAGATCACCAAAAGGAGCACCCTTAAGCAGGGGGCTAGAGCAGGGGTCAGCAACCTTTTTAAGCCGTGGGCCGGTCCACCGTCCCTCAGACCATGTGGTGGACTGAACTATACAGTGGTGCCTCACAAGACGAAAAGAATCCGTTCTGTGATTCTCTTCGTCTAGCGTTTTTTTCGTCTTGCGAAGCAAGCCCATTGACAGATTAGCGGATTAGCGCTATTAGCGGCTTTTAGCGGCTTATCTGCTGATCGGATCAGCTGATAAGCGGTTTAGCGGCTTAGAAAAAGGGGGGGGAAGGGAAAAAACCCAGCAGGAACTCGCAAGACATTGTCGTCTTGCGAAGCAAGCCCATAGGAAATTTGTTTTGCGAAGCACCTCCAAAATGGAAAACTCTTTTGTCTAGCGAGTTTTCGGTCTTGCGAGGCATTCGTCTTGCGGGGCACCACTGTATATATATATATATATATATATATATATATTAAAATGGAACAAATTCCTATGCCCCACAAATAGCCCAGAGAAGCATTTTAAATAAAAGCACACATTCTGCTCATGTAAAAACACCAGTGGAAAAAAGACAGTCACGGAACCAAGAACTTACACAAAGCAAATGAAATGTCGTGAAAATCCCCGAAACGAGAAGTAATCGACTATAGAGTTAAACAAAATAACAAAAATAAAAAAGTTTAAGGGAAAAAATTAACCAGAATTAAAGGAAGACTTAACGAGATGCCGGCTACAAAACCCGTTTCACTGAACTAATCAGTTTCCTCAGAAGGAAATTGTCAGGAAACTGACATCAGAGCAACAGGCGAAGGAGAGGCTCTCTGATTCTGCAGGGGAAGGAACAAGCACTAGGGGGAGACGCAGCTTGATGGAGGGGGAAGGAAATCAGCGTAACACCAAGGAGCCAGGAGAGCAAATGGGAGAAGAGGTGGAAGGGCTCCGGGATTCTTCCTTGGAAGTCAGTGAGGAGAGCCCTGGTCCTCCACTAACCATGGAGCCCTGGTCCTCCACTAACCACGGAGACTCCCGCACAATGAGAGGCGGAGACGATTGGGAGTCAAACAACTCTTATGCTGGCAACGGTTTAAGAAACGCCCACAGACAGACTCTGCGAGCGACTGAGGCAGCCACGCTGAGATGGGCTGGGCAGTCAGGACGGTTTAACCCAGGCAGCCAAGCTCCAAAAGGGGACAGTTTACGCACGAGTAACTCCAAACCACTACAGAAATAAAGAAATTTAAAACCTTAAATGATTTTAAATGATTTTAAACAAACTCAAGAGCAGGGATTTTCACGGCATTTCATTTGTTTCATGTAAAAACACCGGGCAGGCCCCACAAATAACCCAGAGGTGCATTTTAAATAAAAGGACACATTCTACTCATGTAAAACCACGCTGATTCCCAGACCGTCCGCGGGCTGGATTTAAAAGGTGGTCTGGCCCCCGGGCCTTTGGTTGCCTACTCCTGGGGTAGAATCATTCCCGGGCCACAATCAGATTTGATTTGATCAGGCCCACGTGCAAACCACCCTGGCTTCTGTGCACACTGAACCCCTGCTCCAAATATTAATTTACATTTCACAGTGCTGCTTTGCTGCAACAGCCCTTTGCCAGCTTAAGCCAGCTCTGCAGAATTCAGCCGAGAGAGCAAGTCCCTTTAGGGCAAGAGCTTTCCATCATTTCAGGACAGCCTCCGGGGATCCCTTTTGACATGCCGCCTCTGTTGCTATAAACGTTGCACTCTGTATCCCCCTTTTCCGCCACTGGGGAACATTTAGTTATCTTGATTTTTAACCCCCCCGCCCCCCCTGTGCCTCCCGTAGTGCAGCAAGACCTGTGGCACAGGCCTGCGTTTTCGTGAGGTGAAATGCTACCAAGGAGAAGTCCTGGGGCAAGGCTGTGAGTCAGCTTCCAAGCCTGAAGCCAAGCAGACATGCCAGCTCCAGTTGTGTCCCACAGATGCCCCAGGTAAGGGGGACAATTTCCTTGCGGGCTTAGTCTTGAGAGAGAAGAGAAGGGTCACAGCTATTTTTGCTTTGTAATACACGGGGGGATTGTGAGGCAGAGAAGCAGAACGGCAACGTCGACTGGCTCTCCTAACGATTGGCTGACCGGCTGTGATGTCACAGAAGGGTGATGCAAGCAGGAGGATCTGTGGTTGCCATTGGAGGACCGGTTTAGCTCCGAGAGAGAGAGAGAGACAGGGCAGGCAGGTGCATGGAAAAGCATGGGGCAGTGGTGAAACATTGGGTCCAGAATGGCAGGATTTGTGGAACGGTGGAACTTGACAAATGAGCAGAAGGGAAGGCCAGAGGAAAGGATTGGAGGAGGAGGAGGAAAACTAGGGAAGAGAATGGAATAAAGGGCGCATGTTGGCCAAGAACTGCAGAGATAAGGAAGACCATGGTCCCCATATAAATTTGAAGTCAGCCACATATTGGAAATAAATTAGCCCAGTCCCTGTGGGATGGCCAGGGGGGGATCAAGCAGCTCTCTTACTGACGCCTGTTGTCCTATTTCCACTCTTTAGATGAAGACTGTGAAGACAAAACGACAGCTAACTGTGTTCTGGTCCTAAAAGTGAAGCTCTGCTCACACTGGTACTACAGGAAGGCTTGCTGTAGATCTTGCAGGAGCAAGTCACCCTGATTCCACATCTGGCTGTTGCAACTTCCCTGCCCAGAACAAGGAGCAAAATGTCCTTAGGCACCAGAAGACTTTACTGAAATCTGCATTCTAGACCGGAAGCCATGGTTCCTGACTTGCAACAACTCTAGAGAACATCCTAGCCAGCTAGCAAGTATTTTTTTTCATGTAGCAGTCAAAAGGACCCTGTTTACATGGCCTTTCAAAAAAAGACATCAGGTCTCTAGATACCACAGTACCAACATGTAACTACAGTGGTACCTCGCAAGACGAAAAACACGCAAGACGAAAGAGTTTTCCGTTTTTTGAGTCGTTCCGCAAGACGATTTTCCCTATGGGCTTGCTTTGCAAGACGAAACGTCTTGCGAGTTCTTGCGAGTTTGTTTCCTTTTTCTTAAAGCCGCTAAGCCGTTAATAGCCGCTAAGCCGTTAATAGCCGCTAAGCCGCTAATAGCCGTGCTTCGCAAGACGAAAAAACCGCAAGACGAAGAGACTCGCGGAACGGATTAATTTCGTCTTGCGAGGCACCACTGTATCAGATTGCAGAGTGCCCCTCGCAGGTACTTCATCATGCTACGTGAAATGCTAAAATCCTTGACCTCCCCCATATTGTGGAACACCAGGGCAGTGGCGTAGCGTGGGTTGTCAGCACCCGGGGCAAGGCAAGTAATTTGCGCCCCCTAACCCGTGGATTTGCGCCCCCTAACCCGTGGATTTGCGCACCCTAACCCTAACCCCCAGATGTTGCGCCCAGTGCGGCCCGCCCCCCCTGCACCCCCCACGCTACGCCACTGCACCAGGGGCTTAATAAACTGCCACCCCTTCCTATTCCTTTAGCCTGTAGGCGGTCCTCTGCTGATATTGGCATCTAGGTGAATCCAGGCCTTTGCATTTATGTAGTGCATCAGATTGTAAGAAGCATTTTGCAGCCATTCAGATGTAAAGAACAGCCCTGCTGGATCCAACCAAAAACTCCATCTAGTCCAGCATTCTACTTCTCACATTGGGCAACAGATTCCTTTTGGGAAGCTCACCAACCGGACGTGATGGCTTCCTCCTGCTGTTGCTCTGGGTCTCCAGAGACTTTTCATTTAGCTGTTGTAGCTAGTACCACCTGATAGGACTTTCCTTCTTTGCTGAAGGCCACCTGGAGAGTTCATGAATCCAAAAGGAAAACGGGAGCGTGTGCTCTCTGAGTTTTTCGGAGCGGTGCCAGTGCAACAATTCTGCACAACCCAGTCTTTTTGCAAGCTGCGTAGTATCCATCTATACCACCCATACGGTGCCTCTGGTGTTGCGCATGGCAGTTGGGAATTCATGGGGGCGAGAGGCGCAACCCATACAGCGCAGGACAAGCAGCGCATTGCTCAAAAACATTCTTTGCTTAGGGTGCATCAAGTTTTCTGCCCAGCGTCAGTCTTAGAACTTGGTACACAGCAATCTCATGTGCAGACATATGCTTGGAGGAAAGTTATGCCATAGCATGAATAAACAAAAGGGGGGAGAGAGAAGGGGGATGCTTTGAATGTTCCATCCTATAGATATAGCAGGTTGTCTGTGATTAATCTACAAAATCTTTTTTAAAATCACTTTACAATAAAGAGAGAGAGGGAAACAACACATTTGTGCTTTCACAATGTGAGGGGACTTGTGGTGGATGGAAAGGACCCGCGCAATGGAAGTTGCACGTCCGTGACAAGAAGCAGCAGGAATGGGGAGGTGGCTGACTTGGGAATCTGAGGGGAGAAGCTCTCCAACATTTCTGTGAAATTGCTGGGTGGGATTTTGGCCTGGAATGATGGGGACATATCTCGCACCCAAGGTAGGCACAAGACATGCGCAACTACGCTTCTTGATAAGGATGAGCCTTTTGAGATGGGCTTTTCCAAGGATGAAGCTTTGACCTTGGGAGAGGTCATCGGAAGAACGCAGGGCGTCTACAAGCAGCTTAATATCCCTCTTTGAGGCCTCTTGAAAAATATTACTTGGCAGGATCCCCTACAGAAATGCCTCACTTTTTTGCAAGCATTGTTTCATCCCAACCCCACAGACCGGAGGGTGTGCATTCTTCCTTTCAGTTACCACTATCCATCATTCCTGTGAAAGATTTGTGGGAATTTGTACAAAGGGAAATAAGCCAATAAGGACATGGTTGACGATCATGTGGAAACCTCAGGTGAGAAGGCCATATTTGCTTTCTCCAACACAGCTTGACGTGCCCATGTCTGCACCACCTGTTTAGATGCAAGTCTGTTACAGTGTTTGGCTTATTTCAAGTCTGCCAGGTTTATGTTGAACAAGAGAGATTACCCCCCAATCCAGAAGCGGGTTTCCCAAATCTGCGAGGGCAGTTGGTGTAACTGGAGTGTAAGCTTTAGTTGGCAATTGAAGAAAGGTAAAGGGACCCCTGACCATTAGGTCCAGTCGTGGCCGACCCTGGGGTTGCGGCGCTCATGTCGCATTATTGGCCGAGGGAGCCAGTGTACAGCTTCCAGGTCATGTGGCCAGCATGACGAAGCCGCTTCTGGCGAACCAGAGCAGCGCACGGAAACGCCGTTTACCTTCCCGCCAGAGCAGTACCTATTTATCTACTTGCACTTTGACGTGCTTTCGAACTGCTAGGTTGGCAGGGACTGAGCAACGGGACCTCACCCCGTCGCGGGGATTCGAACCGCTGACCTTCCAGTCAGCAAGCCCAAGAGGCTCAGTGGTTTTTAGACCACAGTGCCACCTGCATCCATTGCAATTACAGTAGACCTGGTCGAAAGTATGGTTCTGTTGACTCAGGCAAGAAGAGGCCAGGCCCTTAGTATTTACACCAAGTCTAGTCTGTCCAAAGGCTTCACAGTCAAAGCAGTTGATGCTGCACACTTAAGTTTCCCTTCTGTGGCTGAAGAGGACTTTGATACCTTAGGACCCACAGCCCCAGGTAGATGTCAGGGCCACAAATGGTGAGGATTCCAGTTCCAGGGGGAAGTTGTCTGCCCACCCCGAGGGCCAGAGTGGCACACTTCCAGTTTAAAAATAGGAAACAAAGACCTAGAAGAGCCAGCAGCAGAAGACACCAACAGGAGGCTGAATTCCTAAGGTTGGAGCAGGACAGAATGGTGGGGGAGCTTAGACTGGTAGATTGTCATTGAGAATTTGTTTACTTCCTTTCATTTTGAGAATACGAAGGTTGTGCCACATTCTTTTCTATGAGACGAGTTACTTAAACTGAAGGACAGGTTCAGGGGCCAGGATTTTACAGTCTGGTGGAGCTGGTTTGGCGTTCAGATGCGCTGAAGAACGCATCTGAGTCTGGCTCCATCTGCACTATATGTTTAAAGCAGTATCCTACCACTTTGAGCAGTCATGGCTTCCCCCAAAGAATCCTGGGCACCGCAGTTTGTTAGGGGTGCTGAGAGTTGTTAGGAGGCCCCCATTCCCCTCGCTGAGCTACAGTTCCCAGAGTTCCCTGCTAAGAGGGAATGGTAGTTAAACCACTCTGAAAACTAGCTTGGTGAGGTACAACTCTCAGTACCCTTAATAAATTCCAGTTCCCAAGATTCGTTGAGAAAAGCCATGACGGTTGCGTGGAGCTTGGCCACTGGAAGCCCAACCAAGGCAAAGCCCACGCTTTGTACACCACCAGGGGTCCCAGCCACAAGCCACAGGTTTTGATCCAGCAATGGACAAATGGATAGATGTAATGGAAGACATCAGACATCTACTTTAGAATTTCAAAGTCTGTATTATTGTTTGTTTTCATTTTAACTTCTAACCTGGCCCCATTGCTGAGAAGACAAACAGCAGTTCTGAAGTACAAAAACAACAGATTGGGACCTTCTTTCAGTCATACTTTCTTGTATCGATAGTGTTTGCCCCTGCCTCTCCTCTACGTGCTACGGAAGCTGTGCAGAAGGTTATGGTTGGTAGTTTTCTTCAGTGAAGAAGGGAGGGGAGGAAATTGGGGGAGGAATCAGCACCTTGAGCAAAAAAAAAAACCCCTCACCTGTGGCTTGGAAAAGAGGACACACCCATGTTTTACCTGTGTGCCAAAGAGGGATCAGGTTTTCAGGGTCAGCACCCTTGATGCACCCAGGAGAGATGTGCAGTGCGGAATGTCAACACTCCAAGTTTGGATTCAGGAGTTTGGGTGGCAGCACAAGGCAAGGAGCAGTGCATATTGGGCTATCCGCCTCCTCCCCCCACCCCAATGTGCCCACTTCTATTGGGGAGGATGGCAAATACAGCGGAGACACTACTGGGATTTTGTTCTGCCAAGATTTTGAAGGAATGTTTTTAATTCAAGGTGGGGATGTGTCTTCAAAAGGTCACTCAGCACCGAAATAACCATTTCTCTCTACAAAAATTGTGACAGGGTTTGGACGAGCGTAATATCGGCTCGTTTTAATTCTAGAAGTTGGGGCTCACATCTGGCCTTGATTTGAACCTATCTTTAAATACCTGGCAGTAGTTTTAAGCCTCATTAAACCATGCTCCAAGAAAAATGTAGTTCTCAAACTATATTTACTGCAATGGGCTGATGTTCCTGCATGAGCAGTTGGCTTGAAAAACCTCCTCAATCCAGTCCTGTTTGCACATTGCTGTGTGCAATGAGCGGCCCTAGACGAAAACCACTTAGAAGCTTGGGTGATCAAGCGGTTTATACATAGCTGGAATAAATAAAGATAAAAATAAAATGTGCACCAGCACCCAACACCTCAGCTAATTGCGGTGGAGATCAGGTGAGCAGCATGATGAATATTCCCATCCAGAACCGCACACAAATCTCCCTTCTGCATCAGAACAACTCTCTTAGACCTTGCAAATAGGATTTAAATTAAGGCATGTGGGTCAAACAGGAGCGATATTACCACAGAAATACTCGCTTGAGTAGAAACCGGTAACCAGGGGACCAAAATAAATTCTGCATACATCTAGTCCACTAATACACTTGTTAAGAACCGCTGACCACAGTTCTCTACCTAGGACTAGTAGAAAACTTTATTGGATGCAACCCAGATGAAATTAGTTGCCACTAAATACTGCTGACAGCAATGAACTTTGAGTGAGAAATCTTACCTAACAGCCATTTCTCCCGTTATGCTGGGTAGCCATGTGATCCACGTACTGCATCGGAGTAGCCAACATGGCGCCCCCCAGATGTTATTGGACTTCAGCTCCCATGAGCCCCATCTGCATCGCCAGTGGTCAGTGATGATGGGAGTTGTAGTCAACAATTCACGAAGTGCAACAGGCTGAATAATAATAACTGTGAACATTTTATTGGTTAATTTCTAACGGAAAGGTCTAGCCCAGTGTGTGCAACATATGCAGTTCATATACAGTGGTGCCCCGCAAGACGAATGCCTCGCAAGACGGAAAACTCGCTAGACGAAAGAGTTTTCCGTTTTGGAGGTGCTTCGCAAAACGAATTTCCTATGGGCTTGCTTCGCAAGACGACAATGTCTTGCGAGTTCCTGCTGGGTTTTTCCCCTCCCCCCCTTTTCTAAGCCGCTAATCCACTTATCAGCTGATCCGATCAGCAGATAAGCCGCTAAAAGCCGCTAATAGCACTAATCCGCTAATCCTTCAATGGGCTTGCTTCGCAAGACGAAAAAACCGCTAGACGAAGAGAATCACAGAACGGATTCTTTTCGTCTTGCGAGGCACCACTGTATATGGTATATAACCTGTGATAATTCATTTCTTCTTTTCTCGTTGTTTCTTCTTGTGAGTTCCTGTATGACACAATCCTGAGGCTTTCTTATTGTTGTAGCTGCACCAGCCAGCTTGTGCCAGCAGCCCACATCAGCTGTGTTGTTCTCCTTACCTTGAGGACTTTTCTGTTTTCACCTAAGGATCGTGTTATACAGGAACTCGCAAGAAGAAACAATAAGAAAAGATGTAGGGAAGTTAGAGCTGGACCATAAAGAAGGCTGATCGCTGAAGAATTGATGCTTTTGAATTATGGTGCTGGAGGAGACTCTTGAGAGGACTGCAAGAAGATCAAACCTCTCCATTCTGAAGGAAATCAGCCCTGAGTGCTCACTGGAAGGACAGATCGTGAAGCTGAGGCTCCAAGACTTTGGCCACCTCATGAGAAGAGAAGACTCCCTGGAAAAGACCCTGTTGCTGGGAAAGATGGAGGGCACAAGCAGAAGGGGGCGACAGAGGACGAGATGGTGGGACGGTGTTCTCAAAGCTACCAGCATGAGTTTGACCAAACTGTGGGAGGCAGTGGAGGACAGAAGTGCCTGGCATGCTCTGGTCCATGGGGTCACGAAGAGTCGGACATGACTAAACGACTAAACAACAACAACATATACCATATATATGAACTGTATATGTTGCACATCCTGGGCTAGACCTTTGTGTTAGGAAAGAATAAAATGTTCACAGTAATTATTATTCAGACCGTTGCGCTTTGTGTATTGTAATAACTGTATTTGCGTAGCAAGGTATTGAATTTGTTTTGAGGGGGTTGTAGTCCAGCAATGTCTGTATCCATGTTACAACAGAGGCAGATGAGTCTGTGCAGCTACACTCCTTTTAGTAATGTGAGAAGGCTTGGACCGCGTGGCGGGAACCCAAACTGCAGCTCCTGTCCTTGCAATGCCAGTCCTTTGGTACCTTGATGGCTGCTGCAATTCTGATGGCACCGCAATGTGATTACTCAGCAGGAGATAGGAGGGGTGTGAACTGTACCATATCCTGCTACCAATGGAAGGATGTGTGTCTTGTTTTGTCCTGATTTTAGTTCAAAAAACCAAGAACTTCCCACCATGCGCTAATTTAGCACACCAGGGAAATGGCTAAGCTAAAAAATTTATCCTTTATGTGCACCATGAAAGGAGGATTCTTATTTAGATATTTAAAACATTTCTCAAGGAAGCTGACAAAATAAAATAATAGCAATGCAACCATTGAGGAATGAAGTATCAGACAAAGCTGTCAGAGTAACAGCGGCAAAGGTGATTTAAGAAAAGTCGTCTTATTCGCCTTTTACTTGGCACTGAAAAAGGAGAGTGGATGCCAAGAGGACATTTCGAGGAGTTGAGAAGGCCTTGTCCCTGCTTGTTCCTCACCCAACCTCTGGTGGTGAGGACATCCAAAGCAGGTCTCCAATAATGATGTAATTGGCAGGATCACATGGGAGGAGGTGAGCCCTCCTCCCAGACTGTTTAAGGCAGCCTTAGCAAACCTAATGCCCTCCAGATGTTTTGAATAGCAACTCCTATCAGCCTGTTGGCTAGAGCTAATGGGACTTGTAGTCCAGGACATCTGGGCAGCACTAGGTTGACAAAGGCTGGCTTGGGGCAAATAGGTCAGTTGAAGGACTTTGAATCGCACCCAGAAACCAATTGGAAGCCATTTTTATGTGTGGGTCGGTCTTCATTTTCATGTAGTGCAATGTATATAATGGATTTCCGTCAGTCCCATTGTGTTGCTTTCACTGGAATTTAGCAGGAGCTACACATTCAGTATAAGTCAGGAGGAGGTGGTAGAACTAGCTAAGATAAAGCCTATCTCTTTGCCAGGTTAGTTTTCTCCTGGAGTGCAGGTTTAAAACAAAACAGGGACATTTTAAAATTGCATCCTTCCAGTGCAGATTGGCAGCATGGCCCAGTTAACCACCTCATTTTTCTGGGTGTTAGTCATGACTAACATTTGGTGGATTGTGCCTATTTTCCCAGCAAGGAAATACTCAGTGTGGAAAGAGTGTGTCTGTGTGTGTGTGTGTGTGTGTGTGTGTGTGTGTGTGTGTGTGTAAAAACTCTCCACAGAGGAATTTCAGTGAGTCTTCAGATGGTTTGCAGGTTCCAAGAACTGTTGACAGCTCACAAAGCTGTACATAACCAAGCTGGGTGGATTTGCAAAATTAGCAGGTTGTTTTAGGACAGATCACCTGTCACTCTAAATGTACATCTTGTTTGCACATTTGCTACCCCCCCCCCCGCCACCGCCCACTGCAACCCGTTCTAGACCTCTGAAGGGATCTGATGAAACCAGTGGCGTAGCGTTGGGGGTGCAGGGGGGCCCAGCCGCACCGGGCGCAACATCTGGGGGTTAGGGGGCGCAAATCCACGGGTTAGGGAGCGCAAATTACTTGCCTTGCCCTGGGTGCTGACAACCCACGCTACGCCACTGGATGAAACAGGCTCAAAGCTCAGGACCCCAATGTCTTGCAAGTGCCAAAAGATTTTGGCATGTTTTGATAAAGCAGAACGAGGCTGCAATCCCATGCACATTTCCTGATAGTAAATCCCAGCTGAGGCAATGGGACTGACTTCTGGGTGATATGGTTGCTCTCACTCTACACCAGGCTCTCCAGACGAGCAACTCTGTGTAACCAGGTTGTGAATGTTATGTCATTCTTGTCTCAAGTGTCTCAAAAATCTAAACACCACCCCCACGCATCCCTGAGCTTGCTACGAGAACAGCAGGCATAGGCAAACTCCAGCCCTCCAGATGTTTGGGACTACAATTCCCATCATCCCTAGCTAACAGGACCAGTGGTCAGGGATGTTAGGAATTGTAGTCCCAAACATCTGGAGGGCTGAGTTTGCCTATGCCTGGAGTACAGTATGTGCAGAGGTGTCAGTAGGTACTTAAAGGGTACCAGGGCACAATTTTTTCACATAGCATTTGCATATGTAAATATGCCTCTGAGAAATTAAGACGGGCGAGGTCTTTGCTGGGTGCCTCTTCTCGCACCCCTGAACTCCAGACAAGTCCAGAAAACTGCCTTGCTTTGACAAATGCATCCTTGAGCAAGAGATTGTGGGAAGCCCCTAGGGCAGTGGTTCCCAATTTGTGGTCCGCACATCTCAGGAGGTCCATGTAACCCACCCAGGGGATCTGTAGCACCATTCACATAATGAAAACCACCATAGAGAGAGAAAACCTTTCAAAAGTAGGGGGTCTGTAGCTTGCCTTTTGTAAAGCAGAGGATTTGCAGTACTTAGCTAACTGGGGACCACTGTTCTAGGGGCTGAAGTTTGGAAGAGAGGAGGGGCTATGTGGCCAGCAGAACACACCCAGTATGACTGGGAACGCAATTGCGGTGAAGGAGGGGAATGCTGCTCCCAGTACCCAGCCCAATCTCTCACTCTCACACTTGCTTCAGTCTTTCCAGTTACCTAGGTAAAGGTAAAGGGACCCCTGACCATTAGGTCCAGTCGTGACCGACTCTGGGGTTGTGGCGCTCATCTCACTTTACTGGCCGAGGGACCCGGCGTACAGCTTCCGGGTCATGTAGCCAGCATGACGAAGCCGCTTCTGGCGAACCAGAGCAGTGCACGGAAACGCCGTTTACCTTCCCACCGGAGTGGTACCTATTTATCTACTTGCACTTTGATGTGCTTTCGAACTGCTAGGTTGGCAGGAGCAGGGACCGAGCAACGGGAGCTCACTCCGTCGCGGGGATTTGAACCGCCAACCTTCTGATCGGCAAGTCCTAGGCTCTGTGGTTTAACCCACAGAGTCACCTGCGTCCCCTTTCCAATTACCTACCATGCTGCCAATGTTAGTGTTTCACCGACCAAGCCTTGGTTTGGGCATATTTGCATATAGAAGTCCAAGAGACTTCTCCCGCATATGGAAGCCACCAGTTTTATACATCAGAACTCCCACTTGTGTAGAAACTCTATAAAGAGCTCATTGGGTGTCAGAATCGTTGCCGCTTCAGTATGCAAGTAGGCGGTGGTATGACTGTTCCAAAAATATTCTTACATTACAGAACTAATTTTCTGTGGGCAGGGACTTCTTACACGGGAAAGGATTTTTAGAAAACCTAGTCTTCTGGTTAGGAACTCGGAAAGCTCTCTTATCCTAACTCAGCTCATTGGTCCATCTGTGTCAGATCCTGAAAAGTCCAGCACTGTCTCTACTGAATGGGAGCTGTTCTCCAGGGTTTTAGACAGGAGACTTTTCCAGCCCTATCTGGAGATGACAGGCATTGAACCTGGGACCTTGTGGTTGCAATGTGTGTGCTGTACTCCTCCCCCTTCCCTAACATGCTCGTTTTCTGTACGCAAGGAGTTTTTCTATGAGAAAGCGTTTGCTTGGAACAAAAGCTTCCTGCTGACATGCTAGGTCTATATGCAATCTGAGGTGGCCATCTAGAAACTATTTTATAACCAGTGGAACCGTGGTTATCAGGGTGAAGTGCTACCATCCAGATTCCAGATCATGCCCATCTCACTTAAAATGTTATTGGGCACACTATACACTGAAAGAGCATCATTTCTGCCCGGGAATCCTGGAAACTGTAGCTTGTTAAGGGTGCTGGGGGTTGTGGCACTGTGAGGGTAAGCTATAGTTCCCAGGATCCTTTAGGCAAAACCTTGTGCTTTCAATGAGCTATACAGTGGTGCCTCGCAAGACGAAAAGAATCCGTTCTGTGATTCTCTTCGTCTAGCGGTTTTTTCGTCTTGCGAAGCAAGCCCATTGACGGATTAGCGGATTAGCGCTATTAGCGCTATTAGCGGCTTTTAGCGGCTTATCGGATCAGCTGATAAGCGGCTTAGCGGCTTAGAAAAAGGGGGGAGGAAAAAAAACCTGCAGGAACTCACAAGACATTTTCATCTTGCGAAGCAAGCCCATAGGAGATTCGTTTTGCGAAGCACCTCCAAAACGGAAAACTCTTTCGTCTAGCGAGTTTTCCGTCTTGCGAGGCATTCGTCTTGCGGGGCACCACTGTAAATGATGAGAGCCAACATTTAAGCGCTACAAAGGGCAGTGAACCATTGTGCTTATTCAGCTGGGCAGGGTCCAAACAGCTGGAAAAACTGGCAAACTGAGACACCTTCCATGCAAAGCTGGTGACGGAGGACCCTGAAAGACCCTCCCGGGCGGATCGAGCCATTAGTAATTCAAATACAGAAACAACACTTGACAAGTAACAAAGGGTGAAATTGCAAACATTGTAAGAGAAACAAATCCATAACGCAACCCAGTACAAATCCTTCCGCAGATCCAGAGTTCTTTTTAAAGAGGCGCATGATATTGTCTTGCAAATTTCATGAAGCTCTCAAGCTTGGCCTTAGCTTTCAACACTCACTTCACCCGTGGCCCTTCTTAGCCTTGTGAAACATGGTTTGTAGTCATCCTCCACATTCCATATTAGGACTTACTTATAAAAAAATATTATATTTTGCAGTTTCATCAAAGGTGTATCAGGAGGTTGCCCTAAACATGGGCTTTGAATACTAGGGAAAGGGAGGTGGACGAGAGGCCACTAACTCCTCAGTGGTGCAGTTTGTGGATGTCAGAAGTCATCATGTCTATGAAAGCCTGTGAGAGTTAAGGAAATTGAGAGAACAGAGTCTTTTTTTTTTTGCAATAGAAAAGCCACCCAAATGCAGAATGCTAGTAATTGCACCACTTCCCAATCTCCCAGTTCCTTTCCTTTATCTTTTGCATATTACGTGCTTGTGTGTGTGTTTGTGTGTGTGTGTTTGTGTAATAAGCAGAGAATGGTTCACCTATTTTTACATTCTAGTACAGAGAATAGCATTCCGTTTGTAACTACTATATTACAAGGATATTAATTCCATTTATTTGTTTTCCTCCTCTCCACTTCCAATGAACAGGAGCACTGGAAGTGAGTTTAGCAAGGATTTTGCCATCCTTCTCGCTAATGCCACCATCATTACTGGGTAGGACAGTGTACAATAAATGGTGTGTTGGCTGATTTAGTATGCACTCATATTACCTGTCAAGGGAGACCAGTGGCTATTGCTTTGGGGAGAGAGAGAGAGAGACAGACAAATAGGGTTTTCTACAGGTAGACACCAAATATGTTTGTGGGGGTCAGGGTGGACCTGCAAGAGTGTTTAAATACAAGTTAGTTTGTACTGTACATAGCCCTCCTTAGACAAGACCCTTCAGTGGACCCAACACTGTTTGCAGGTTCAAAAACCGCCAAGTTCAATGTCTTGGGCGCAATGTCACCACTTTCCCTCTTAATAAGAAGAGCCTTGCTGCGATGATCAGGAACGATGTTGGGTCTTGGATGCACGTTCCATTTTTGTTGAAAGGTTTCTGTAGCAATCCCCACTGCCCCAAGGGGATCAAACCGAAGCACCCTACGGCCGTAACCGATTGTGATCAGACTTCTGTACTGAAAGCCCTCGAGTTGGGAAAGGTCTCGTGGATGATGCAGTGGTGATGGGTCGCCGGGAAACTCTGGAGGCCAGCCATTTTGAGGGGCAGGCCCATTTCTTTGCAGCATGTAGGCATGTAGGTGATCCTCTCGCCCCCATTACGTACCAGGTCAGCGGTCCGTATGTAAAAGGGGGAGCCATAGGGGGAGCAGGTGGGGCAATGGTTCCGATTGCCTGGCTTGTTAATCTCATGGGGCGGGAAAGAGGAGTTGCCCTGCCCGTCCATGATGCGAGAGTTGCAAGCGTTGCACATGGCATAGTGCGAGTGTGAAGGAAGGTCAGTCTCCTCCTGCTCCTCCTCCTCTTCCTCCTCTTCCTCTTCATCAGTGTCATCCTTCTTGCAGCAATAATACTAAAGCAGGAGGGAAAGAACTGGGGTTAGGTGGCACACGCAAAAACAAAAGGGCATTAAAAAATGTAATGCTTAGCATGTCTTTAGTATAGTGGCAAGAGGGATGCGGGTGGCGCTGTGGGTTAAACCACAGAGCCTAGGGCTTGCCGATCAGAAGGTCGGCGGTTCGAATCCCCGCGACGGGGTGAGCTCCTGTTGCTCGGTCCCTGCTCCTGCCAACCTAGCAGTTCAAAAGCACGTCAAAGTGCAAGTAGATAAATAGGTACCACTCCGGAGGGAAGGTAAACGGCGTTTACGTGCGCTGCTCTGGTTCTCCAGAAGTGGCTTAGTCATGCTGGCCACATGAGCCAGAAGCTGGTTCAAAGCAAAAATAGAGACAGATAGCTATCTACCAGAGAGAAGTACCATAAAATATTTGTTTTTATTCTAATTTATTTTGGTTTGCTTTAAGTTGTTCCACTTGAAGAAAATTTTCTTTCTTATTCACTTCATATTGTGTTACATTACTTAATTCTTTCGCCTGGTTTTTGCCCCTCCCACCTCTGCCTTCCACCCCACCCATAATTGGAATGAGGTTCTTTGGACTTAGCGCAATTCTGTATCCGTGCAGAGAAATTGTCTGACCAGCCCTGATGGTGGCTGAGAGTGTGAATTGCGACCTGGGAAGGCCCTTATCCAACTGTCATCTCACCCACGTGCCCTTTGACCAAGATGCTTTCTCTGAACCTTAGCCACCTGTAATATGGGGATAATACTGACCTACTTTACGGGACTCCTGCAAAAATTGCTAACAGAACAATCCTATGTGTGTTGACTCCGAAACAAGTACTACTATTTTCCGTGGCGTTTACTCACAGGATTGCAACCTGAACTAATAGATTTTAAATACTGCAGTAGAGCTGTTTAAAATGTGAAGCTTTCTTTGGATGCAGAAGCAAAACAACCCGTAAAAGCATTGATTCTTACCTGTAGCCTACAATAGCACAGAACAGCAATGATACACAGTAAGATCACTGTCGCTAGTATTCCTCCAGTGATTACAACAGTTCCTGCTGTCATCCGACCGATTCTCCATCAAACTCTAGAAGAACAACAAAGATAACTAGAAACAATTCAGAATCCCTATAGCAAGGGGAGGCAGAAGGTAAGATTGAGGTGTACAACTAGTAGATCTCTGGGGGGTTTGCCGTAGATCTAAAATTCTTCAGCAACAATAAAAAAGTGGCTTTCCCCTCCAAGACTGCTGAAATAAAGAAAGCTTAGGGTAACCAGGAGTGGACTCTTCACTTCAAAATGTGCTCAGAGACATCCTCAGAAGTTACTTGTCATGCTGGCTGTGTCCTGCCTCCCCTATTGGAGACCATATGCCTCTGAATTGTGGGAAATTGCAGTCAAATATAACTAGAAAGGTTAGTGCTACTTAATGCATGAAGGGGTTAAGAACATAGAACTGTATTCCTAGACTCAGCTAGCTCACATTTCTCACCTGGAAGGAAGTTATGTTTCCTCCTTGGTTCAAAAAAGAAGTAAAAACTGGGCGGGGGGGACCACAATCATTCAAAGTAATTCAAATTACAAACACAATCATTTTGCTTTTATATCACATTCTCAATAATTTTCCAAGTACCACCCTCTGCTTCCCTCCCCCCCCCCCCGACTTCCCCTCACCCATGTGAGATCTTATTGGCATTTGTATTATGGTTTCTTGTTGTGTTAGCAGTTATTTATACCTAATAGTCATATCCTTTATAATATCACCTTGTATCCTTGCGAGTCTTTCCTTTTACGTTTATGTTAAACTTAATTTCCATGTCCATCTTTTTTCATATATATCTCTACACACTCATATCTCTACACACTCCCACTCTCTCTTAATTTTTTGCTTGGGGCAGCCCCTAACTGATGCCGTTAATTTTGCCATCTCCATAAATTCACCGATCTTAATTCTCCATTCTAATAATTCTGGTATTTTTTCTGTTTTCCTTTTATTTATTTTTTTGCCACTAGTACAGTGGTGCCTCGCAAGACGAAAAGAATCCGTTCCACGAGTCTCTTCGTCTAGCGGTTTTTTCGTCTTGCGAAGCAAGCCCATTGAAGGATTAGCGGATTAGCGCTATTAGCGGCTTTTAGCTACTTTTAGCGGCTTATCTGCTGATCGGATCGGCTTAGCGGCTTAGAAAAAGGGGGGGGGAGGAAAAATACCAGCAGGAACTCGCAAGACATTGTCGTCTTGCGAAGCAAGCCCATAGGAGATTTGTTTTGCGAAGCACCTCCAAAACGGAAAACTCTTTTGTCTAGTGAGTTTTCCGTCTTGCGAGGCATTCGTCTTGCGGGGCACCACTGTAATCTCGCCGCTGCTGTCATGTAGAGGTATATATTCTTTTTATCTTTGGGGATATTGTTGGTTATTAAGCCTATCAGATATGCTTCTGGTTTTTTTGAGAATTGTGCTTTTAAATATTCTTTTCAACTCTTCATGTATCTTGGTCCAAAATTGTTTAATCACCTTACACCCCCACCACATATGGTGCATTGTTCCTACCTCCGCTTTACATCTCCAACAAAGCTCTGAATATTTTTTATAGATCTTTGCCAATTTGACTGGGATGAGGTACCAACGATAACACATTTTCATTATATTTTCTCTTATCAAATAACAAGCTGTGAAATTTATGTCGACACTCCATAATTTTCCCCACCTATCTAAATGTATTGTCTTGCCCAGATCTTGTGACCACTTTATCGTTGTTTCTTTTATTACTTCATCTTTCAATTCCCACTCAAGGAGTAGATTGTACATTTTTGATATAATTTTTTTATTTGACTGCAATAGTTCGCTTTGCAGTTTGGAATTTGGTTCGTTCTTTTTCACTAAGTGAACTCACCAAGGTAGGACATGCCTGAGCTTGCTCACTACAAGCTCAGACTGTGTACTCGGTGCTATTTCACTATCTTGTCTACAGGGAATTAGATGACATTGACTATTTAATGAGCATTCATTCTGATCTGTTTGTGGGCAGGTTAAATGATGTTGCTTCGTGTCCTCCCACACTTCCCAGAGCATTTTCCCATCACTTTCCCTCGGGGGATGTGGATCTGTTGTGCAAGACATCCCAGTCAACTACAGCTGTGCAACCAAAATTTGCAGACATGTGACTGAATCCCACTCAAAAACAGAAAAATTATGGAAGCACCCTGCGTCTCCTTTACTCCTCCTTGGTTGGCCTTGGGGTGCTAGTAAAAAAGCCAAAGTAGATCAGGCTTTATATTGTCTCCCTGCTTATTTAACTTATATGCAGAATTTATCATGCGAAAGGCTGGGCTGGATGAATCCCAAGCCGGAATTAAGATTGCCGGAAGAAATATCAGCAACCTCAGATATGCAGATGACACAACATTGATGGCAGAAAGTGAGGAGGAATTAAAGAACCTTTTAATGAGGGTGAAAGAGGAGAGTGCAAAATATGGTCTGAAGCTCAACATCAAAAAAACGAAGATCATGGCCACTGGTCCCATCACCTCCTGGCAAACAGAAGGGGAAGAAATGGAGGCAGTGAGAGATTTTACTTTCTTGGGCTCCATGATCACTGCAGAGGGTGACAGCAGTCACGAAATTAAAAGACACCTGCTTCTTGGGAGAAAAGCAATGACAAACCTAGACAGCATCTTAAAAAGCAGAGACATCACCTTGCTGACAAAGGTCCGTATAGTTAAAGCCGTGGTTTTCCCAGTAGTGGTGTATGGAAGTGAGAGCTGGACCATAAAGAAGGCTGATCGTCGAAGAAGTGATACTTTTGAATTATGGTGCTGGAGGAGACTCTTGAGAGTCCCATGGACTGCAAGAAGATCAAACCTCTCCATTCTGAAGGAAATCAGCCCTGAGTGCTCACTGGAAGGACAGATCCTGAAGCTGAGGCTCCAATACTTTGGCCACCTCATGAGAAGAGAAGACTCCCTGGAAAAGGCCCTGATGTTGGGAAAGATGGAGGGCACAAGGAGAAGGGGACGACAGAGGACGAGATGGTTGGACAGTGTTCTTGAAGCTACCAGCATGAGTTTGACCAAACTGCGGGAGGCAGTGGAAGACAGAAGTGCCTGGCATGCTCTAGTCCATGGGGTCACGAAGAGTCAGACACGACTAAACGACTAAACAACAACAAAAGATCAGACAAGCATGAAATCTTCCCACTCTTGCCCTGATGCCTCCAAGTATTGCTGCTGTTCTCTACTGTTATTGTCTTATGTTGTTACTTATTTTTAAAATGGCTTTTAAAAATTACATTTAAATAGGATTTTAGAAAGGCAGTGGGCTGAACCAGTTTAGTCAGTTGATTAATCTATTGAAGCTTCACCATAGGCGCCGACTCCATGGGGCTTGAGGGGGCTCGAGCCCCCTCAAAAAAAATTTTGGGGGGGCTCAGCCCCCCCAATAATCTCGGGCGCCCTTCCAGCAGAGCGCCGGGGGCGGGGGCTCCTGCCTCGCTGCTTCGCAGCACCACCGCCACTGCCAAGGCACTGCCGGGGGGAATTTCCTTCCTCCTGGCGGTTTCAGCCCCCACGAGAACAGGGGAATCCCGACTGGCCACACCTCCCAGCCAGCCAATCGGCTGGCTGGTGGGGCGTGGCTTGCCCTATTTAGGGCCGGAGCCACTTTATTTGCATATTCATGAGCTTATTTATTATTCATGAGCTTTCCCGGGCCCCCCCAATATTTTTTATAAGTCCGCGTCCCTGAGCTTCACTGATGAATCAAGTTTTAACCAGTGAGAGCCACATTTAATCTGTGGGATCAAGAGTTAAATATACTGTTAGTCTGTCTAGTGTGGTAGCGGTTCTGGGGTGCTGCTGGAATTGGGAATTTAAAAGGAAACATTAAAGATGACTTTTAGCTCTGATGACGTTGAGGATCAGATTGAAACACCACCATTCAAGCAGCTGGTCTGTTATTCCATTGAGTTGCGGGTTGTGTAATGCCTTTATTCCTAATTAAAAGAACAGCTGAGGCACAGCACATCAGTCTCATTAAAAGCCAAAGCAACTGAAAGTTTGTATTGATTCCTCGATCAATCTGTTACAAAACAAACTAAACATCTCGCAGTATTTGATTTTCCTCTGCAAGAGCCCTGGAACTGGGGCTTGCTTCCTGGAATGGTCAGTTCCTTATCTTCTAGATACTCCAGGGACAAATCCAAAGAGTCTTGAAATGGCAAGATAAAGATTCTCCAAAACTAAATACAGATTTTATACTACTGCCTTGGTAGCATGTGGCTTTCAACAGACTATGTCAGGGGTTGTTCTCAATGTTGGGTTGCATCTAGAGATCTGAAACATTGCCCTTCCATTAGAAAACAGCAGGGATATGGCTTTTTCCAATAAAGAGTAATTTATTGTGAAGAGGACATCACAGAGCACACATTTCCGAACAGGATTTTTTATTATTATTATTATTTAAGGAAAGGTACCGGTCCCCCCCCCCCCGCGAACCTAGCAGTTCGAAAGCACGTCAAAGTGCAAGTAGATAACTGGCCAAAATGACTGGCAGAATCCGTGATCAGGGGAAAGAGACGGCGGAAGAAGACTGGAAGAAATTTAAAATTTATCTTAAGATACATTGTAAAATGAATGAAAGCTAAAATGTTGAGGTTTTAGGGGGAAAAAAGGGGTTTACAGCTGTAAAAGATTAAGTAAAAGAAAAGAATAAGGGATAAATCTGATAGAATTAAGTGTTAGGATTTGCTGAAACAATTTTGGGAATTGGGATGTAGAAAGGGGAGGTTTGGGGGAGTCGACAAAGTAAGGTTTATGAAAAAAAGGGATATGAAACTATACATGTTTGTTTGTTTGTTTTTTTATTTGTTTGTATTGTCTATAAAAAATTCTTGTAAAACCAATAAAAAATTTTATATATAAAAAAAACAAAGTGCAAGTAGATAAATAGGTACTACTCCAGCAGGAAGGTAAACAGCGTTTCTGTGTGTTACTCTGGTCCGCCAGAAGCGGCTTAGTCATGCTGGCCACATGACCCGGAAGCTGTACGCCGGCTCCCTCGGCCAGTAAAGCGAGATGAGCGCCGCAACCCCAGAGTCGGCTACGACCGGACCTAATGGTCAGGGGTCCCTTTACCTTTACCTACCGTATTTTTTGCTCTATAAGACTCACTTTTTCCCTCCCAAAAGTAAGGGGAAATGCGTGTGCGTCTTATGGAGCAAATACAGGCTGCGCAGCTATCCCAGAAGCCAGAACAGCAAGAGGGATCGCTCTTTCCTCCTCCAAAAACTAGGTGCATCTTATGGTCTGGTGTGTCTTATAGAGCGAAAAATACGGTAATTACCTCATCCAGTTTTGAACTATGAGACACACATCAGAAACGGGGATAAAATGCTTATCGTTCAGGTGCACAAGGAGGAACGCAGGAGGAAGAGGGCATTAGCAGGGAGCAGTGCGGTGGGGCATGTTGAACATTTCAACTTCCAAAAATGAGGGGTGCCAGAAAGTTGTAACATGACTTGAGAATTCAAAAGATATTTTGGTTAAATTAACGTACAGTGGTGCCTCGCAAGACGAAAAGAATCCATTCTGTGATTCTTCGTCTAGCGGTTTTTTTCGTCTTGCAAAGCAAGCCCATTGACGGATTTGCCGATTAGCGCTATTAGCGGCTTTTAGCGGCTTATCTGCTGATCAGATCAGCTGATAAGCGACTTAGCGGCTTAGAAAAAGGGGGGAGGGGGAAAAACCAGCAGGAACTCGCAAGACATTGTCGTCTTGCGAAGCAAGCCCATAGGAAATTCGTTTTGCGAAGCACCTCCAAAACGGAAAACTCTTTCATCTAGCGAGTTTTCCGTCTTGCGAGGCATTCGTCTTGCGGGGCACCACTGTAATTTGGTTTTGCTTGGTAAGTCGCAACCTGTGTAAAATTGCATATTAAATATCAAATGTGATTGCAGTTATAGATTTATATTCTTATTTAGCACGACATTTTCAGAAGGTAAAATTAACGTTCTTGAGTTTCCCAAAAGTTTTGTTTGTGTGCTTCTTCATCAAACATAAACCTGCTGAGCTAAACGTTGTCCAGTCACACAAAAAATCAACAGCAGATTTGCATTCCTCACGCCCCAGAGCATATTTTTATGACTGAAGAAATTTGCAAAGATTAAGTTTCAGCCCCTCAAATGACACACCCTAGACTGGCTGTGTTGGCTGCCTATGAGCCAGTCAGTCAAGGCAGGCAGGTGGCTGGCCGGCCCTGTGAGAGGTGGATGAGGGAGATCACATTCCTACCTGCCCTCCTGATCATTCAGCATCATCTCCTCAGCGTCATTCACAGGGAGGGCTGGTTCTGCCAGCCTAAAAGAGTGCATAGCTGTCAAGCGTCCCTTATTAGGCGGGACAGTCCCTTATCACAGGGACATGTCCCGCTGCTGTCCCGGATTGATGATGTCCCTTAAATAAGGTACTGAAGGTAATGGGGCCCTTTCTATGTCCAGCTGCCCTTTGTCAACAACAAATTGTTGCTGTTTTTTTGTGTTGAATATATGCTATATGGTAATTTATAGACCTAATAGTTATCTAAAGGCATTTGCACGCAACAAAATATGTATTTTTTCAAAGTAATTGTTGATCCCTTATTTTGGCTGCTGATCCCTTATTTTCGAGGCTGCTGGTCCCTTATTTTCAAATCTGTAAAGTTGACAGCTATGAAACAGTGAGGTGAGATTGCATGAAAACTGAACGTCTCTTGGGGACAAAACCTGAAGTGTCTGTTATCTGCAGTGGGACGGATTACCTGAGACAAGAGGTGATTAAACTGAAGCTGGGTGAAAGGGATACTCTGAAACAACAGGAAAATTAGCAGAGTCGCTGTCACTACAACAACGAGTTTCCGGCTGCAGTCTGATTGGACAGTCTTGAGGGGCAAAGCCAACTGAGGCAAAGGGTCCCAAGACCATGCCGTATTTGAACCTGAGTATTCAGGATGTGTCATGTGAGAAATGGCAGTGAGTGTGTTTAATTTGAAGATATGCAAATGGATATGGATTGTATTGCCAATGGGGCAGTGTCAGAAGGAGACACTTGCTCTTGCCAGTGGGCTAATGGAGTCCCATCAGCCCCGATCAGAATGGTCAATGGTCAGGGATGATGGATGCTGTAGTCCAAAACACCTGGATGCATAGCTGTCAATTTACAGATTTGAAAATAAGGGACCAGCAGCCTCGAAAATAAGGGATCAGCAGCCAAAATAAGGGGTTTTGGCTTTGTTTATACAGAAATCCGGCACTGATGGAGCCATGCTGCTTTGGTTGCAATTGACTATGAATTTGCAGCACCGTGACGGCCGCTAAGCGCCGCTCTTCTGTGTCCCTCCCCATCCCTTCCTCTTCCTCCTCCCTCAGGCCGCCTCCTTAGCCGCCGCTGCCACCTCCGGCTTCCCCTGGCAGCGTGGCAGAAGTCTCACAAGAGAGGGGCTGCCTGCCCACCCACCGCCACCTGTCTCCTCACGACGCGCCCCTGAGGGGGAAAAGGGAGAGATGGAGACGCGGCAGCTTGTGCACTCTCTCTCTCGAGGCAGAGGACCCCGAGCCGCTGCTTCCCTCCCGAGCCGGGCGAGCATGAAACCCGGGAAATTTAAGGGACATCATCAATCTGGACAGCAGCGGAAAACGGCACTGGGATAAGGGAGTTTCCCGCCAAATAAGGGACGGTTGACAGCTACACCTGGATGGCATCGCGTTGGCTACCCCTAAAACAATGTTGGCAATTGGCAAAGAGATTGGGGTGTATAAAAGGGATTAGCATACATCCAGATTTCTTGTGCTTCTCAGTCAGATGATGAGGACAAGGAATCCCATTTCAGTGAGGTTATGGGTTGCTTCCTCTGCTTGAAAAGAGGAAACACTCATTCTGCAGCTACCTGTAGAATGCAACTTAAAGAACATTGCAGTTTGGGGGTACACAGAGGACTGGGCTACTTGGCAAGAAGGTTCTATTTAGCAATATTTTTTTTAAAGCAAATTTTAATATTTATATGCTGCCCATCTGAGTCAGTTGCCCCAGCCACTCTGGGGTTAGAAGTGGGACCTCCAACAAAATGTTGTGGTGCTCCTGTTGAATGTTTCAGCCAGCCAGCTATGCCTTATGTCAGAATACTCCATTCCGATCCAAACTCACACACAACCAGCATGGCTACGGAGCATGTTCAGTCCCTTAAAGGATTATTATGAGAGCCAGTGTGGTGTAGTGGTTAAGAGCGGTGGACTCGTAATCTGGTGAACTGGGTTTGCGTCTCCGCTCCTCCACATGCAGCTGCTGGGTGACCTTGGGCCAGTCACACTTCTCTGAAGTCTCTCAGCCTCACTCACCTCACAGAGTGTTTGTTGTGGGGGAGGAAGGGAAAGGAGAATGTTAGCCGCTTTGAGACTCCTTCGGGTAGTGATAAAGCGGGATATCAAATCCAAACTACTACTCTTCTTCTTCTTCTTGCCCTCTTGGTATTTTTCTCAAAGACTTCTGCAAACCTTTGAGTTCTCCCAAGCTTGCTGATACCTCCCTCTTGTATTTGGATGGTGATGCTTTGGCTACATAAGGACCCAGGACTCAGACAATGAGCTCACTTTGAGTATAGGATACAGATCGGGTATGATATAGCTACCGGTAGGCCTATCCTCCATGAAGCCAATCCTCTATATTTTTATTTGTTTTTTTAATTATTTATCTGCACATTTATTCCCCGCCATTCTGCCCATCAACAGCTCACAGAGCAGCTCATGGTTGGAATCAACAACTAATACACAACCCAACAGAAAGTAGGATTTGAAATGTTATGGGGTACTTACGTTCAGTGAAGGGTGCGCTGGGCCTGCAAGACAGAACAGAGGCGACAGATAAATCAATCTCATTCTTTCATTCTCTGATCTCTTATCAGTGGTGGGAAGCAGCTACGCCACCCTCTAGGATCTAGCTAGATGTTCACCAAATTGTTGTTTGTAATATGGCATCAGTGCATAGATGGTACCTGACAGAGTAACATGGGGATAAAGAAGAACAAGCTCTGCCTGAAGGAACTGGTCGCCTAAAAGCAGGCCATGGGAAAATGGAAGACAGAGGAAAGCATGGCTGGTTAAGGTAGCGTTTGAGAACAAAGAGCGCAGTTGTGCTATCCTACTGATGTTGAGAGAGAGTTCCAAGCACAGCAGGCAGCAAGGCAGACTGGATGGAGTCACCGAATGGAACAAGAGGCCTGCGGTTCATAGGGCTGGAGGAGCTCTGACTTCACTCATTAGCTAAAAACACTGGCAGGCTGACTCATTTCGCAGAAATTGCTTCGAAGGATACCTGCACATTTTGCTTGATAACTTTCTTTCTAAAAGGACTGAATGCTTATTGTTGCTGCCGTATTATATATCAATGCGTATTATAAATTGCTTCGAAGGATACCTGCACATTTTGCTTGATAACTTTCTTTCTAAAAGGACTGAATGCTTATTGTTGCTGCCGTATTTTTCGCTCCATAAGACGCACCTGACCATAAGACGCACCTAGTTTTTAGAGGGGGAATGCAAGAAAAAAAATATTCTTTAAAGGGAGCGCTGAGCAGAGCCTGTATGCATCAGCGCTCCCTTTCACGAGCCATGTGGAGCATGTGTGCGGCGCTTGCAGGCTTTTCCCCGAGGAGGGAGAGGGAGATGTGAATCACTAAAGCCATCATCTTACACAGACTGACAGTTGGGCAACTGAGCAATCATTGTAATATATTTGTAGGTGGTTTTGTATTATATTTGATACAGCTATCAATATCTGTAATGCAATATAAACATAAATAAATTTTATGCCCTTCTCCCTCCTCAGGGAAAAGCCCCCAAGAACACACGCTCCACGCGGCTCATGAAAGGGAGCGCTGAGCAGAGCCTCCCGCCTGCATTCGCACCATAAGACGCACACACATTTCCCCTTACTTTTTAGGAGGGGAAGTGCGTCTTATGGAGCGAAAAATACGGTGTTTTAAATGAAAGCTCAAGAATCTGGGGACCCTGATCAGGGACAGCAGTGAAGGCCTTTGTGGGTGCCAAATGGGTGACCCTGCCTTACAGTGCAAGAGGCATTGAGGTGCAACCCTCCTGCTGCCACACTCCTCAGATGTCCCAACAAACGCTTTCCCTGCTGAATCTTTGGGGCCCTGCAGATCTCAGATCTCAACTTACAGATTTGAAAATAAGGGACCAGCAGCCTTGAAAATAAGGGATCAGCAGCCAAAATAGGGGATCAACAATTAATTTGATAAAATACATATTTTGTTGCGTGCAAATGGCTTTAGATACCTATTAGGTCCTATAAATTACCATATAGCATATATTCAACACAAAAAACAGCAACAATTTGTTGTTGACAAAGCACAGCTGGACATAGAAAGGGCCCCATTACCTTCAGTAGCTTATTTAAGGGACATCATCAATAAGGGACAGCAGTGGGACATGGCCCTGGGATAAGGGACTGTCCTGCCAAATAAGGGACACTTGACAGCTATGGGGGGCTCCCAAATGAAGATATGACTGAAAGGACAGGCAAGCTAAGTACTTACTCTGAAACTATCTCAAATGGCACCTGTCACATGGTCCTGAGAGGTGCAGGCTGCTGTCAAAAGCTCCCCATCGTCACACAGAGATCAGTCCATTTCTACAGAGGAGAAAGCAAAGCACAATTAGAAACTCATCATTTCATTTACCGCAGAATCCAGAAATTAGGTTTACCAAATGGCTGCTTTCCCCCAAGCCCAACTTTGGACAGAAAACATTGCCTTGTGAATGTTTTAAGAATACTGGTATTTTTCCTGATTATTTATTTTTTTTAATGCACATGGTTAAAAAACATATGCATACTAAAACACTTCCCTTTGGCAGATTTTCTGTTCTATTGTTTGGTTTGGTCGGGACTGAACATGCCTGGAGTTTTACACACATGTAGCCTTTATATGCAGCAGATGAAGGTGGCCATTTTGCAACATACAACCCAGGGTGTACATTCTTTGCAGTGGGTGCAAATGTGAATCACTAAAGCCATCATCTTACACAGATTAACAGTTGGGCAACTGAGCAATCATTGTAATATATTTGTAGGTGGTTTTGTATTATATTTGATACAGCTATCAAAATCTGTAATGCAATATAAACATAAATAATTTTTAAAAACAACGGATAAACTTGTTAAGTTGCACAAAGGAGGCTACACGAGTGTAATAGTCACCTACTGTCTACTATCTGTAATGTGGGTAGGCAAACTAAGGCCCGGGGGCTGGATGCGGTCCAATCGTCTTCTCAATCCAGCCCGTGGACTGTCCGGGAGTCGGTGTGTTTTTACATGAGTAGAATGTGTCCTTTTATTTAAAATGCATCTCTGGGTTATTTGTGGGGCATAGGAATTCATTCACCCCCCCCAAAAAAAATCTAATCCACCCCCCCACAAGGTCTGAGGGACAGTGGACCAGCCCCCTGCTGAAAAAGTTTGCTGACCCCTGATTCTGTAACATCAACCTCCTCCACCCCAACCTAGGACTCAGCTATACAGCTGCAAATAAAACATTGTAAGTATGCATTATACAAATTTGACACTAGATGGCGATAGTGAGCCATGGCAAATTCAATATATTTTCCTAAACGTTTTTTAAAAAAGTATTTTCACAGTGTTTTTTTTTATATGTGTCTAGATTACACCCTAGTTATGGCATGTTGTGAGGTTTTGTTTTGGGTTTTTTAAAAAACAATCTTTCCAGTAATCTTGCATGGCTCATGTTCATTTCAATGAGGTTGTGCCCCAGATTCTCAGTTAGAATTAGAAGTACTTTAATTGAAATCTAGATCACCACCTCCACTGGGAGGAGCTCCGCTGAAATGAATGAGAGCCGAGCAGTTCCTCCTAACCCTTCTCTCGCAGGAAAACCTCGCCCACCCCCTTTTTTGATTCTCTTTCTGAAAGTCTGCCACCATCCTCTTGGAGTCTGTGCAGGAAAACATCAAGCGTCAGTGACTTTGGGGACCTGTTTGGCATACATTTCAGCTACACTGGAGTGGGCTGAAGCTAATGGAAGGGGTGAAGGAAGCAAGAAAAGTGCTTACATTTCCAGGCTGACTGACACAGTCCCACACAGTGCATGTCAGCTCCATTTATTTCCTAGTACTGCAAAAGCTGGCCCCAGCTGATGTAGTCACATTTAATTAACAATCCTTCCCTCTTGTTGAGTCACACTCGCAAACTGAAGGGCCTGATTTCCTTCCTATCGGACACAATTAAAGTTTCCCTTGCAGTTTATTTATTGACTCGTGAAACGGATTGAGCAGCCCAGGTGACAGAAACAGCAAACTGGCCCCTCATCTCCCTATGGAACAGAATTCTTCGTTACTCAAAAGGGATAAAATGCCCAAGCTGGGTGTTCCCATTACAAAACAAAACAAAACAAAACTGTTAAGTTGTGGGTGAACATATCAGACGACACAGCGATTCTTCAAACAGCTCTTGTTTATTCACAGGCCAGAACAGAACTGAACTGAAGGGTTCAGCCAGCCTGCTTATATAGAGCTCCAGTACAACGTAACTGTAACAACTTTCTGTAACTATCCAATCACTGAACGTCACTTTCCATCCCTTATTTGCATATGTGGACCTGGGGGACTTCCGGTCGGTGCCAGCGCTTAATGGCGGTCCTATCTCCGAGCTCCGGAGAAGGACTGCTTCGCAAGTTCGGGTCTTACCCGCTACGGCGAGCGGGGGACCCTTAAAATCCCAGGCGCTGAAGCCTGAGAACAAGGAGACTCGGTGGGCACCTTCGCGCCCCCCGGTACCGTGAAAGAGCCTTTTTAAAGGCTACGGATCGACATCGGGAGAGAGCGCGGTGCTGAGAGTCGCTACCCAGCCTGCGAAGTGAAGCCGCGTCGCCATAAGCGGAGAGCGCCGATTCCTTCCGGAAAAGAAAATCTGGACTGAATTCCCGTGAGTAAGAGCTGGAAAAACAATCGGGACCCTTTAAATTTCAGAAATTGGGCTAAAAACGGGGAGATTTAAACAAAGGAAGTCTGCCTCCCCCCGACTGCATGAAAGTGAAAGCAACGGAACTCTAAACTTGCATCCGTTTAGACCTGCTCTTTGATCATATAAACCGGACATTTAGACCCTTGATCTCCCCTCTAGCAAGCAGGGCAGAGGGGAGGTGAATTTGACTATTAACTGCATGATTTATTTGGAGGAAAAAACCTCTGCTATCTCATTTATTTGAAAGCTTGAAACGGTCTGCCTTTTTTAGTACACTGAGCTGACTTTTCCCTGTGAAGTGATACCTTGATACAAAGTTTCCACAGTACCTGACTTTTGTACATTACAAGAAGAAACAGTATAAACAGTATACTGGGTAACTGTGGCAATTGGAAGTTATAAGACTTTAGCAACAGTGACTCTGACTGGGTTAATCTTCTTTCTTTCTACATCTTGGACTGCCTCCTTTGTTCTTGTATTTGGAAACTTCCTTCTATGGCCATTTTGATTTGCTCCCCCTAGAGGATAAAGTAAAGTTCGGCACGGCCTAAGACAGTGGAATTTCCCTAGGGAGAATAAATCCCGTGGGAATTGACCTTGACATGAGTGGACCACAAGAAGAGATAGCTACAAGAGCTAAGACCAAGCTACAACAACAACAACAACAGTTGCAGCTGCAACAAGCAAAGAAAAGAGGTTCAATTTCAGGCGCAACAGCCGGATTAGCTGGAACAACAGGACAAGACAAAGGAGCAGCCGCTTCTATGGAAGCTGTGACAGAAGCTTTGCTTAAGATAAACCAGACTCTGGAGTCTCTGACAAAACAGACTTCAGAGAACACACAAAAATTAACAGAAATATCAACAAGGTTAAACCAGAATACAGAATCTATAAACAAACTGGTCGAGGAAAACGCCACCACGCGTCAAATTGCCGAAGAGGCCAAAGCCACTGCTGGAGAGACGCAGGAGAAATTAGAGCCACTTGCCAAGAAGGTCCATGAGCATGATGCAACTTTGGCCTTGTGGGAGTTACAGAGGAAAGAGAGAAACTTAAAATTAAGACTGATTCCGGAGAATGAAAGAGACAACCTTGTGGAATATTTGACACGGGAGTTTGCGGATTGCTGGGACCTTGAGGAAGACGAATTCAAAATTACAACTGCCTTTAGACTGGGTAAAAAGCAAGATAGAAAGACACCGAGAGATTGTTTGATCACACTCAGATCTAAGGAGGAAAGAGATAAAATTTTAGGACTACACTTTGAAAAGGCCTTGCAAATTGGAAATTCAGCTGTACAGATCTTTAAAGACATACCAAAATACATTTTGGATTTAAGAAACTTCTACAAGGATTTGGTTCTTTTGTTAAAGAAAAATTCTATCCGCTTCAGGTGGGAGTTCCCACAGGGACTGTCATTCGACTACAAGGCAAAGAAAGTGAAAATAAAGACAATTCAAGATAAAGACAAATTTTTGGCAAGATACCAGGAGGACTTACAGAAGGGGACTGTGGATGTACTTGCAGAACAGAGGAGAGCACTGGATATCCTGAATCTCTCGTTTGGACAAAAACCACCACCATCAGAAGAAGAGCAACAACTTGGAGCTGTTGGAGGAGCCTTAAGAAAATAACAAGATGGCTTTGCAATTCCTTAGTTGGAATTGTAATGGACTGAATGGGCCTTTGAAGAGAAGACAAGTATTTCATATTTTGAACAGAGAACAACTGGACTTGATATGTTTACAAGAAACTCACATAACCAGAGCCCACAGGAGATTACTCACAAATAAAAGGCTAGGACAAGAATTTATTTCATCAGACAAAGTTAAGAAGAGAGGAGTGGTAATATATGTGAAGGAGAAATGGGCTCCAAAAATGATATTCAAAGATGAACAAGGGAGATATTTGGCTGTGGAGATACAAGTACAAGGAGAAAAAATTTTAGTTGTTGGAATTTATGCACCAAATGAAGGTAAATCTGACTTCTTTAAGAGACTTCATGAAACTTTGACGGACTATCTGGATTACAATATGATAATCATGGGAGACATGAATGGCGTGGTCTCTACTAATATGGACAAGGCACAAAGACTAACAGTCACTAAAGAAGGGAGACTCCCTAAGACTTTTTTCGAAATGACAGAAAACATGGACTTGATAGACATTTGGAGAACAAGGAACCCTCTGGAGAGAGAGGGAACCTTTTTCTCCCAAGCAATGATGACCTGGACCAGAATTGACCAAATCTGGGTCACTAGTGGACTGGCTCCAAAGATTAAGAAAGTGGAAATCTGCCCAAAAACTTGCTCCGACCATAACGCCGTGAAGATGGAGATGAAACTCACAATAACTGGTCAATTTAGATGGAGAATGAATGACACCCTCTTTTGAGATAAGGAGATTCTCACGAAGGCCCAAAAGACCCTAAAAGACTATTTTGAAATAAATTTGAGGACCGACGTGGAGAAAAGAGTGATCTGGGATGCAAGTAAAGCGGTTATGAGAGGATTCTTGATTCAACAAAATTCAATAAAGAGGAAAAAACAAAATGAGAAAAAAGAGAAGATTTTGGAAATGATAAAGGAAGGAGAGAGGAAATTAAGAACAAAACCAAAGTCTCAGGACATTTTAAGAGAGATCAAGTTATATCAAACTCAATATATGGAATTGATGAACCAAGAGATTGAATGGAAGATAAAGCAAATGAAGCAAAAGACTTTTGAATCAGCAAATAAATGTGGTAAACTTTTGGCATGGCAATTGAAGAAAAGGCAGAAACTAAATACAGTTACAAGCCTAGAGGTGGATGGAAAGAACATATCTAAACCCAATGAAATTAGAAATTGTTTTTTAAGTTATTTCAAAAAACTCTACACCCAAGGCCCGCAAAATGAAGAAGATATAGACAAATTCCTTGGAAGATATGGACTACAAAACATCTCTCAGCAAAGTAAGATGGACTTGAACCAGAGAATCTCAGAACAAGAGATGGAGGATGCCATTCAGAATATGCAACTGGGCAAATCTCCGGGACCAGATGGACTGACTTCCAGATACTACAAATCGCTGAAGGAATGGCTGATTCAACCACTAAGAGAAGTTTGTAATGAGATTCTTGAGGGAAAAAGGGCACCTGAATCGTGGAAAGAGGCATATATTTCACTCATACCAAAGTCAGAGACTGAAAAGACCCAACTCAAGAACTACCGCCCAATATCACTCCTTAATGTGGATTACAAAATTTTTGCAGACATTTTGGCAAAAAGATTTAAAAGAGTCTTGATGGAGAAGATTCATAAAGACCAAGCAGGCTTTCTCCCTAAAAGACACCTAGCAGATAATGTAAGGAATGTAATAGACATTTTGGAAAAGCTGGAGGTGAATATAAACACTAAAGCAGTATTGATCTTTGTGGATGCGGAGAAAGCCTTTGATAACATCTCTTGGAGTTTTATGAGGAAGAATCTTCATGGGATGGGGGTAGGCCAGGGTTTTGAGAATGGTATGGCTGCAATATATTCTGAACAAAAAGCTAAACTGATTGTAAATAATGTTGTGACTGAGGAACTTAAGATAGAAAAAGGAACACGACAGGGGTGCCCAATTTCCCCATTACTTTTCATTTCGGTTCTGGAGGTGCTGCTGAATATGATAAGAAATGACCAGCAGGTCAAAGGTGTGCAGGTCGGAGCTAAACATTATAAGTTAAGAGCGTATGCAGATGACCTAGTATTGACTTTGCAAGAACCAAACACTAGTACGAAAAGGGTCTTAGAAATAATACAACAATTTGGCCAGGTAGCTGGATTTAAGTTGAATAAGCAAAAAACTAAAGTTTTAGGGAAAAACCTAACAGATATGGAAAAGGAGAAATTTCAAGAGGAAACAGGTTTGACAGTGGTCAAGAAGGTGAAATACCTAGGGGTTTATTTAACATCTAAGAATGTCAATTTGTATAAGGACAATTATGAAAAATGTTGGTCAGAAATTAAAAAAGATTTAGAAATATGGTCAAATCTGAAACTGTCAATGTTAGGCCGAATTGCAGTAATTAAAATGAATGTATTGCCTAGAATGTTATTTTTGTTTCAGACCTTGCAGATTCTCGACAAGATGGAATGTTTTAAGAGGTGGCACAAAGACATTTCGAAATTCGTCTGGCAGGGCAAAAAGCCCCGAATTAAATTTAAAATACTGACTGACGCTAAAGAAAGAGGGGGTTTTGCCCTGCCGGACCTAAAATTGTACTATGAGGCAGCAGCTTTTTGCTGGCTGAAAGAATGGATGCTCCTCGAGAACACGGACATCTTGGATCTGGAAGGTTTCAATAATGCTTTTGGTTGGCATGCATATCTTTGGTATGACAAAGTTAACAGTACTTTTAAAAATCACATCGTTAGAAAAGCATTATTTAATGTTTGGATAAGATATAAAGACCTATTGGAAAATAAAACCCCTAGATGGGTGTCACCAGTGGAGGCTAATGCAGTGAAGAAACTCAATATGGAGGTCGGATGGCCGAAGTATTGGGAAATCTTAGAACAGGATGGAGACAAGTTTAAACTACAAAGTCAGGAGAAATTGAAGCACAAAGTAGAAAATTGGTTTCAATACCGCCAAATAATGGAATTTTTTAAACAGGACAGGAAAATCGGTTTCCAAGTGGAAAAATCAAAACTAGAGACCGAATTGTTAGAACCCAATACTAAGAATCTATCTAGAATGTATAACTTGCTGTTGAAATGGAACACACAGGATGAAACAGTTAAATCGGCTATGATTAAGTGGGCGCAGGATGTTGGACATAACATTATGTCAGATGACTGGGAATGGTTATGGAACACCGGTATTAAATTTACGGCATGTAATGCCTTAAAGGAAAACATTATGAAAATGGTTTACAGGTGGTACATGACCCCAGTCAAACTGGCAAAAATCTACCATTTGCCCGATAATAAATGTTGGAAGTGTAAAGAGACTGAAGGTACTTTTTGTCACCTTTGGTGGACATGCCCGAGGATAAAGGCCTTCTGGGAAATGATCTATAATGAAATGAAAAAGGTACTTAAATGTACCTTTCCTAAAAAACCAGAGGCCTTTCTCTTGGGCATTGTCGGCCAATTGGTGACAAAGAAAGATAGAAATTTCTTTATGTATGCCACAACAGCAGCAAGAATACTCATCGCAAAGTATTGGAAGACACAAGATTTACCTACTCTGGAAGAATGGCAGATGAAAGTGATGGACTATATGACATTGGCTGAGATGACGGGCAGAATCCGTGACCAACGAAAAGAGACGGTGGAAGAAGAATGGAAAAAATTTAAAAGCTATCTTAAGGACTACTATAAACTTAATGAATGTTAAAATGTTGTGGTTGCCAGAAGCAAAAGGGTACAGGGATACAAGGTTAGACTATAAAAGAGGACTAAGATGATAGAGATTGGAAAGTAACAATTGGGAGTTGCTAGTTGAAATATGGACATTGGGATGCAGAGAGGGGGGGTATGGGGAAGTCCAAGAAAAGAGGTTTATGAAAATATCTTTGAAACTATTCGTGTATGTTTGTCACTTTTTGTGTTTGTTTGTTTTTCTTAAAAATGTTGTAAAACCAATAAAAATTTTATTAAAAAAAAAAAATATTTGCATATGTGGACCTGAGTGAAAACTATCGACAGTATCCCCCTGCTGGCCCAGGGTGAGAACTTCAGTACATAACAAAAACGAAACAAAACCAAAAACCACACCTGCACCTCCAATCTTCAGAAGTGAAAATTATAAACTGTGCATAAACTTCTGCCATGCATTAACAATATGCTAAGCTTGCTGGACCAAGTGTCCATCTAGCTCAGGGGTCAGCAAACGTTTTCAGCAGGGGGCTGGTCTGCTGTTCCACAGACCTTGTGGGGGGCCGGACTATATTTTGGGGGAAAAAAATGAACGAATTCCCACGCCCCACAAATGACCCAGAGATGCATTTTAAACAAAAGCACACATTCTACTCATGTAAAAACACGCTGATTCCCAGACCTTCCGCGGGCCAGATTTAGAAGGCAATTGGGCCGGATCCAGCCCCCAGGCCTTAGTTTGCCTACCTCTGACCCCCAATGCTCAGACCGTCTCTGAAAGTGCAGGTTCCACAGCAATGAGGACCAATAGAACCTTCAGAACAGCACCCAGAAGGAGAGGAGGGGAGAGCGTATTTCCCTCTGTATAAGATATTTTTCTCCATAGAAAAAATATACACAGAATATTGCTGCAATTGGGCAGTTGATTTACTTTAGTGAAGAGGTATGTGTGCAATGGGTGGTACTGTGGGTTAAACCACTGAGCCTAGGACTTGCCGATCAGAAGGTTGGTGGTTCGAATCCCCGCGACGGGGTGAGCTCCCGTTGCTCGGTCCCTCGGTTTGAAAACACCTCAAAGTGCAAGTAGATAAATAGGTACCGCTCTGGCGGGAAGGTAAACGGCATTTCTGTGCGCTGCTCTGGTTCGCCAGAAGCGGCTTAGTCATGCTGGCCACATGACCTGGAAGCTGTACGCCGGGTCCCTCGGCCAATAAAGCAAGATGAGCGCCACAACCCCAGAGTCGTCCGCAACTGGACCTAATGGTCAGGGGTCCCTTTACCTTTACCTTTACCTTTACCTTTATGTGTGCAATTGTCTGTGGTTGCGTCAAGTGGGCAGGTGGAGTTTTTGCTGTAAGCATGCAGACAAAGCTCAACAACTCTGGGCAATTTTCTCCTCAAAATTGTTTGTTGCGGTCCCAAAAAATAGGGGTCATCTTATATATGGGAGCGTGTTATACATGGGGAAAGTAAGATAATTTTGACACATTTCTTCAGTGTGGGGTCTTAAAAACACATTTTTGAGCGTGAGGAATTCAATCTGCTGTGACCACACAATGTTATTTTTGTGACTGCACAACATTTAGCTTTCTAAGTCTACGTTTGATGAAGAAGCACATAAACTGCTTTTGGAAAGCGAAAGAAATTGAATTTTACCTTCTGAAAGGTAAAATATTAATACATTAATATTAATACAGTGGTATCTCATGTTACAAACTTAATTTGTTCTGGAGGTCCGTTCTTAACCCAAAACTGTTCTTAACCTGAGGCGGCCTTTCGCTAATGGGGCCTTCCACTGCCACGCGATCTCCGTTCTCATCCTGGGGTAAAATTCTCAACCCAAGGTACTACTTATGGGTTAGTGGAGTTTGTAACCCAAAGGGTTTGTAACCCGAGGTACCACTGTATACGCTTCAGGTTACATACGCTTCAGGTTACAGACTCCACTAACCCAGAAATAGTGCTTCAGGTTAAGAACTTTGCTTCAGGATGAGAACAGAAATCGTGCCTTGGCAGCACGGCAGCAGCAGGAGGCCCCATTAGCTAAAGTGGTGCTTCAGGTTAAGAACAGTTTCAGGTTAAGTATGGACCTCCGGAACGAATTAAGTACTTAACCTGAGGTACCACTATATATAACTGCCAGTACCTGGTAATCATTTTTAACAATTTCTAAACCATTTTACACACGCTTTACTCACCAACCAAGCAAAACTAAATCGGTAATTTATCCAAAATATCTTTTGAATTCCAAAGTCATTTCACAATTTTTTTGCACCCTCATTTGGGGAAATTGAAAGTTGAAAAATTCAACATGCCCTAGCATTGATTTCTACTCTTTCTTCTGGACTGGACAGGCAGTTTCATTGGAATTTGTCTCATTGGGTAACAGCCTTGTGTAGATAAAGGACTCAGCTATACAGCTGCAAATAAAATGTTTCAATTGTGTTGTAAAGTGCAATATACAAACTTGACACTAGATGGAGATGGTGAGCTATGGCAAATTCAATATATTTTTCAAAACGTTTTTAAAAAAGCATTTTCACAGTGTTTTTTATGTGTGTAGATTACACCAGAATCAGTGAAAAAATAATCAAGAGGAATTTTGACATAATCTAGACAGCTGTTAAGTTCACATGCTTATATATTCAGGTGTTGGATGAAAATGAGCAAGAAAAGCACCATTTCAGGTATATTTTTTAAAAAAGTTGTCACCTTTTCCACCCCATCCCCCCCCCAATAATTCTGGTACCTTGCCTCAGAATGCCTCTGACCATGTGCAAAAGTTCCTTCCCTCCAGTGCAGTAAAGTTCTTCTTTTTTTTAAAGGACATGTGAAATATACTCTATATGTGTCTTATTTGTGTAAAGCCTTTTTCTTCATGTTGGGAATGAAGTCTGGAACTAAAATACTGATTGCACCCTGCAAATTGATACTAATAATTTTCTGTATGCCTCTCATTAAGAATTCCCAATACAACAACACAGTGTGCATTTGTTCATTCATAAAATGCATACTTGCACACAAATGCACACCTGAATATAATCTGTATTAATGGCAAAAACACATTGACAGCACTTTTTTCTGGCACAGAATCTTCCAATTCGGCCTACACAACTGAACCTACAAGATTTTAGGGTAAAGGGTAAAGGGTCCCCTGACCATTAGGTCCAGTCGTGACCAACTCTGGGGCTGCAGCGCTCATCTCACTTTATTGGCCGAGGGAGCCGGCGTACAGCTTCCGGGTCATGTGGCCAGCATGACAAAGCTGCTTCTGGCGAACCAGAGCAGCGCAGAGAAACGCCGTTTACCTTTCCACCGGAGCGGTACCTATTTATCTACTTGCACTTTGAGGTGCTTTCGAACTGCTAGGTGGGCAGGAGCAGGGGCTGAGCAACAGGAGCTCACCCCGTCATGGGGATTCAAACTGCCGACCTTCTGATTTAGTCAGGCATCAATCCTATCTGGTCTGGATGATGCATGCCAGTCTGTAAAGAGGTTAGCAAGGAGACTGGACATAGGCTGCTCACAGATCCTGTATTATGATAGAGTCCCATGATTCTATACCAGGCATGGCCAAACTTGGCCCTCCAGATGTTTTGGGACTACAGCTCCCATCATCCCTAGCTAACAAGACCAGTGGTCAGGGATGATGGGAATTGTACTCCCAAAACATTTGGAGGGCCAAGTTTGGCTATGCCTGTAACAGTATTAACATCTTACCACACTGACAGAATAGGACCTAGCAATAGCCTAATGGAATTTCACAGAAGCCTGATGACATCCCATCAATTCTGTGTAGGAGGCACTTTCAAGATGCCTCTTTGCAGAACAGATGTCTGACATCTGTTCCAATTTTGAGTGCCCAAGACCAGATGTTGTGGTTGCACCTAAGTTGTCTCTCTCGCTCTGGGTGTTGTTCAGTCACCCTTGGTCAGCATCCTTTTAAACTGCATTTCCGCGAGGATTTACTCTGCAGGAAGCAATTCGCAGGAGCAAATGTTGTAGTGGCAGAATACATCAATTCTCCGCATCTCAAAAAAGATATTCCGGAGCTGGGAGAGGTGCAGAAAACGAGAGCCAAAAATGGCCAAAGGAATGGAGCAATTCTTTAGTTTAGAAAAAAAATGGCAAGGGGAGGCACAGCAAAGGCATATATAATTATGCATAAAAAGGTAAAGGTAAAGGTACCCCTGCCCGTATGGGCCAGTCGTGTCCGACTCTAGGGTTGTGCGCCCATCTCACTTTAGAGGCCGGGGGCCAGCGCTGTCCGAGGACACTTCCGGGTCACGTGGCCAGCGTAACGAAGCTGCTCTGGTAAGCCAGCACCAGCGCAGCACACGGAAACGCCGTTTATCTTCCCGCTATAAAGCGGTACCTATTTATCTACTTGGACTTAAGGGTGCTTTCGAACTGCTAGGTGGGCAGGAGCTAGGACCGAAAGACGGGAGCTCACCCCGCCGCGGGGATTCGAACTGCCGACCATGCGATCGGCAAGTCCTAGGCACTGAGGTTTTACCCACAGTGCCATGCGCGTCCCTAAAAAAATTATGCATAGTGTGGAGGAAATGGGCAAAAAGAAGTTATTTCCCTCTCCCTTTCTCATAATAATAGAATCCAATGAATCAGAATGTCAGGGAACTGACATCGGAGCCAGAGGCGGAGGGAAGGCTCCCAAGTGATGCTGGAGAGGGACCCAGCAGGGAGAGAGGCAGCTCATCAGCTGGGGAAGGAAATCAGCGCAACACCAGGGATAAAGGGGGGCAGATGGGGGAATCGGTGAGAGGGCTCCAGGACTCCTCGCCGGACACCAGCGGGGAGAGCACGGGTCCTCCGCTACCCACACCCTCCCTGCGCAGAAGACTTCCGCGCAGGGAGAGTAGGAGGAGACTTGGCGTCAAACAGCTTTTATGCTGGAGAAGGTTTAAGAAACGCCCACTGACGGATTCTGCTAGCGACTGAGGCAGCCACGAAGTGAAGGGCTGTCCAGACAGAAAAGGTTTAACAAGGCAACATAGCCAGGAGTGGCGGCAACTTACGCACGAGCAACCCCTATATTCATTACACAGAATATTCATATAATAATATCCAATGAATAGAATCCAATGAAGCAGAATAAGATTCAGGACAGGAAGTGGTGGGACAGGGAACAGTGCATAATTAAACTATGGAATTTGCCACCCTCTTAAAGGAAAAGGTAAAGGGACCCTGACCATTAGGTCCAGTCACGGACGACTCTGGGGTTGCGTGCTCATCTCGCTCTATAGGCCGAGGGAGCCGGCGTTTGTCCACAGACAGCTTCTGGGTCATGTGGCCAGCATGACTAAGCCGCTTCTGGTGAACCAGAGCAGCACACAGAAACACCGTTTACCTGCCCACCGGAGCGGTACCTATTTATCTACTTGCACCGGCATGCTTTCGAACTGTTAGGTTGGCAGGAGCTGGGACAAAGCAACAGGAGCTCACCCCATCGCGGGGATCCGAACCGCCGACCTTCTGATCGGCACGTCCTAGGCTCTGTGGTTTAACCCACAGCCACCCACATCCCTTGCCACCCTCTTACATGGCTCAAAAAGGGGGATTATTTGACAGAGTTAGGGAATATAAAAGGTATATAAAAGGACGTAATGGCGACTCGACTTAAAAAATGCCTAGTTAACCTTATCCATACTGATCAGGCTGGTTTTTTACCCAATAGGCAAATAAAAGACAACATAAGACATACAATAAATATCATTGAATATTTAGAATGCAAAAATGAAATTCCTGCAGCTTTATTATTTATTGATGCCGAAAAGGCATTCGACAACGTATCCTGGCATTTTCTAATAAAATGTTTGGAAAAGACAGGGATAGAGGGCACATTCCTGGAAGGAATAAAAGCAATATACTCACAACAAAGTGCCAAATTAATTATCAATAGTAACTTAACAGAATCCTTTGAAATCTCGAAGGGTACAAGGCAGGGGTGCCCTCTTTCGCCTCTTTTGTTTATTATGATGTTAGAGATAATTACAAATAAGATAAGAAAAACTTCAGAAATACGCGGAATAAAAATTGGAGCGAAAGAATACAAATTGAAAGCTTATGCTGACGATCTTATGCTGTCTTTGGAGGACCCAAAAGAGAGTGTCAGTAAGGTGTTAGATCTGTTAGAAGAATTTGGAAAACTATCTGGTTTTAAATTAAATAGAACAAAAACTAAAATGTTGATTAAAAATGTGAAAGAGGAGGTTAAAAATCATCTTGAATCACAGACTGGAATTAAAGTAACCAAAAAAGTAAAATACCTTGGAATCTGGTTAACGACAAAGAACATTAATCTGATGGAAGATAATTATATAACCACATGGAAAGAAATAAGGAAGGACTTAGATACTTGGAACAGAATAAAACTCTCCTGGTCGGGAAGAATGGCGGCAATAAAAATGAGTCTACTACCGAAACTGCTATTTCTATTTCAAAATATACCGATAATTAGGGGAACTTCAGTATTCAAGGATTGGCAGAAAATACTTTCTAAATTTATTTGGCAAGGAAAAAGGCCTAGAATTAGGTTCAAATTACTTACAGATCAAAGAGATAGGGGAGGATTTGCAGTTCCAAATTTAAAGTTGTATTATGAAGCCTCGTGCCTTTGTTGCGTCAAGGATTGGATTGTTATAAAAAATAAAGATCTGCTAGATTTAGAAGGATTTAATATAAGATTTGGTTGGCACGCTTACCTATGGCGTAATAAGGGAAAGATCCATAAAGGATTTTCCAACCATATTTTTAGAGGGCCACTGCTGGAGGTGTGGGAAAGGACCAAAAAATTACTGGAACAGAATACCCCTTGGTGGCTATCACCAATTGATATCTTGACAATAAAAAAAACAAATATCGAAGGAGAAAGATGGACCTACGAAGATTTACTAGTAAAAACAGAGACTGGTTGGAGGATTAGGCCATATGAAGAAATAAAGAACAAATTGACAGGTTGGATCCAATTTCACCAAATCAATTCCATCTGGACCGAGGACAAAAAAAATGGGATAAGTGAGAAAAAATCTAGATTCCAGATTGAAATACTAGAAAGTAAAACAAAACTCATATCGAAAATGTATAGCCTGTTGCTTGAATGGGACACCAAGGATGAAGAAGTAAAAGAGGTAATGGTGAGATGGGCAATGGACTTTGGGTATAATATAGAGTTTGATAAATGGCAGGCACTATGGAATAAAGGTATGAGATTTTCGGCATGCACAACACTCAGGGAAAATATGTATAAAATGATGTACAGGTGGTATGTAATGCCCGTAAAACTGGATAAAATATATAAAATTGGTGATAAATCATGTTGGAAGTGCAAGATCAAGGAGGGTGATTTTTATCATATGTGGTGGTTGTGTGAACCTATCAAGAAATTCTGGGAATCCATTTACAATGAACTAAAAAAAATCTTAAAATATACCTTTATTAAAAAAACCGAAGCCTTTTTGTGGGGATAACTGGAGAGGAAATCAAAAAGGAAGATCAAACACATTTTCAGTACGCAACAGTGGCTGCCAGAACACTAATAGCGCAGAATTGGAAGACACCAAAAATCCCAACTATAAATGAGTGGCAATCCAAACTATTTGATTATTTAGAATAGGCAAAAATGACACAGAAAATAAGAAATCAAAAAGACACAAAGTTTAATAATGATTGGAATAAATTTATGGCATACATGGAAACAGAGGTAAAAAATATAAAAATTACAGTAGGTGCGATATAACACTTGTGATGCAAAGAATGGTCTGAGGAGAAGAAACTGCAAATAGAAAAACTTTATAACACATTCCGATACCGAGACGAAGGGAAGTCAGTTAGTGTTATGTGTTTTGCAGTTAATGTAGTTAATCTGTTGTTGTCCTATGTTAATTTTTTATGTATTCTTTTTAGTGTGAATGTGTTATGTATGTCTTTTTTGTTTGGTTTAATGTATGAAAATCAATAAAAAAACTTTAAAAAAATAAAAAAATTAAAGGTATCAACGGCTGCTCATCATGATGGCTGTATACTGCCTCGAGGATTCCTCAGTATGCAGGATGAGTGCAGCAGAGGGAGAGGGCTATTGCCAAAATTCAGCAGGGGCTGGTGCCCCTGTCTCAGTGGGGTGAAATGCAGGGAGCCCAAACTGTAGGTGGAACCAGAGCCAGAGGCAGGCAGAGCAACCAACTGCAGCTTTGCCTTTGCCCTGAAGAATTTTGGGAGTGCAGTACTGAGACTGAGGAGGAGGAAACTGACAGGAGGAACTTTTGTAAGAAGGCAGGGCAGGTGGGACAGTTAGACCAAACTCCACTGCCAAAGTTCTGCTCCTAGATGTCCTGCTTTTATCCTACCCAGAGAAATCTGCTTAGCCACTGCTGGAAAGAGGATAGTGGACTCTATGATTCTATGATTCTCCTTATTTTACGTTTTTCAGCTTGGTGCTGCGCTCTTCAGCACACATCATAAAATATCCATACTCATATCTGTTTTGCTTTCATTTGGATTTGATACCCCGCTTTATCACTACCCTAAAGAGTCTCAAAGCGGCTAACAATCTCCTTTCCCTTCCTCCCCCACAACAAACACTCTGTGAGGTGAGTGGGGCTGAGAGACTTCAGAGAAGTGTGACTGGCCCAAGGTCACCCAGCAGCTGCATGTGGAGGAGCGGGGAAGCGAACCCGGTTCACCAGATTACGAGTCTACTGCTCTTAACCACTACTTCTAATTCTATTCCTACAATGATTTCAAGATAAGATAAGCCAAAAGACTATCTGCCTAGGCCAGGGGTCAGCAAACTTTTTCAGCAGGGGGCCAGTCCACTGTCCCTCAGACCTTGAGGGGGGGCAGACTATATTTTTTGGGGGGGGGGAATGAACGAATTCCTATGCCCCACAAATAACCCAGAGATGCATTTTAAATAAAAGCACACATTCTACTCATGTAAAAACACGCTGATTCCCAGACCATCTGCAGGCCGGATTTAGAAGGCGATTGGGCCGGATCCGGCCCCCGGGCCTTAGTTTGCCTACCCATGGACTAGGCGATACCTGCTTCCTCCTCTGGCCATAGACTTGCCTCAGCAAACTCACAAAACAGGGCATTGTAAAGGACGAGGAACGATACGTCGTGTTGCTGGTCTCCAGCAGCTGCTACTCAGAGAGGCACACTAAGTCTGGAGAATGTATTAAGCTATCATGGTTAATGATCACTGGTAGATTAGTCCTCCATGAATCTGTCTGATACTCACATCTTGTGGTACAGTGGTGCCTCGCAAGACGAAAAGAATCCGTTCTGTGATTCTCTTCGTCTAGTGGTTTTTTCGTCTTGGGAAGCAAGCCTATTGACGGATTAGCGGATTAGCGCTATTAGCGGCTTTTAGCGGCTTATCGGATCAGCTGATAAGCGGCTTAGCGGCTTAGAAAAGGGGGGAGGGGAAAAAACCAGCAGGAACTCGCAAGACATTGTCGTCTTGTGAAGCAAGCCCATAGGAGCACCTCCAAAACGGAAAACTCTTTCGTCTAGCGAGTTTTCCGTCTTGCGAGGCATTCGTCTTGCGGGGCACCGCTGTAATGAGTTCCCTAAGTGAGTTGGATATTGTGCGAATAAGGGAGCAGTGCTATGCTCCCCCAAGGATGGCAGTTGAAGCGGTCTCTCAACTTGTGAGAGGTAACTCAGGCTGTTTTCCTGAACCAAATCTTATGTTCAGGACACATCCATAATACTGCTCATGTGTTTTTGCCACCACCATAGAGTTTCTGAGTCCTTTCCGCAAAAATCTGGACCCCTGATTTTCAGAGAGACAGTTGTCTGTTTTTATTCCGATTCTATTTCATGAATTAGTTTAATGATATTTCCTTCTCCCCAAGCATCCCTAACATTTGTGAAGGAGTTTTAAATAGAAATCTCAGTTCCCAGGGTCCTTTGGGGGGGGACATAACAGTTATTGATATCAGGTTTATGCCAGTTTTGTGGCATAGATAGAACTGCAACTCCCTGGAGGTGTTCTCTGACCGCCACCCTCCCCAAATCTCTGACAGTCATGCACTGGGACTCCCACAACTTGCGTCACTGGGATATAGTTAGCTGCACCCCCTATTCACCAGCATCAACACATAATTTGCAACCTCGGAAGACTGTCCTTTCATTTTACCAATCCTCCTGTTCCAATCAGTAACACTGGAACTGGCAGAAAGAGGAGCAATTAGGGTGCCCCTCCTTTGGTTGCCATGGGAACTCAAGTCTCCATCTCTCTTGCAAAGTTTAAGTCCCAAAATTAGCTCCCAGTGAACGAGAGGCCACTTCCTTCAAGAAACCAGAGCCCAGGTATCACAGTACAATTCTATTCTTATCCCCCCTTCTGAGCAAGGAGGTGACCTGTATGTTTTGCTGCAGGAGAAGATTTATGCAGAGAGCAGAGTCCTTGCCTTTTTAATTTCTCTTTTTCCGTTTTTGCAGTCTTGGATTCTCTCGCAGAGCTGACCTCCAGAACGGAAAGTCCTGCCCCCGAGAGAATTCCCTTTCCTCAGGACAGACCTTTCTAGCCAGTGATGTCACGGAAGGAGGTGTGAGAATAGGAACATATCCACCCAGCACTTCTGAATTGACAACATCACTTTTGAGCAGTTTATTGGTACAAATGTAGGAGATTTTTCATATAGACGATTGAACAGTTATGGAATTAGCTGGGCCATTATTCTGTACACATGACATTCAAAGAATGTTAAGTGGGTATTTAAGACAGGATGCAGAATCTATGAGAATCAAAGCAGTCTTTCATCTTTTAATTAATTTTCCCATAAAAACCCACCCATATGCTCTTGCCACCATTCTTGCAAATAACCCCACAAAACATATTAACACACTGTTCTTTCTTAACTACTTTGCCTGTTTCCCATATACCTGTTAGGTAACACGTCAATGGCCTGAAAAAACTACGTAGAGAACCAGCTGCCTTCTTATCTACCAAAGCTTCTCTGTCTGCTCACCTGTAAGCAACTCTCAACACGCCACAGGTAACTAGATGAATACAAAGTTTGCCTTGACAATACAGGCATTCCATGAAGAACAAAAAATAATAAACTCCAAGCATAATTTAAAACGTCTTAAACCAAATCTGTATGTGATGGGTTTAAACATGTATGATGCACGTGTAAGTCAGCCTCACTCTTCTGATGAGTGTTTATTTTCCCAGATCTTTGCCAGTAATACTCTAGCAAATGTTAAAAGATTCCACCGTGAAGTATTAATTAAAGTATTAATTAAAGTATTAATTAATGTATTAATATATTGCATGTTTCTCCCCTCCCTCCCAACTCCTATTTCTTGGGCAAATTGCTGTGCTCTGCATGGTTGTGGCAACTTGTTTTTAAATGGGCCAGCCTAGTGAATGTTGGTGACCATCAAAACTGGTGGTGCTCAGAAGCTCACTCCCAGCTCCATTTTCATGTTTCTTGCCAGGACACCTACTTGTTTCACTCCAGTTCCTGTCACTGATGTTCCACCCAACTCTCCCACCTCCCAAGTCCACCTGCAATTCTCTCCTACGTAAGGATGCTGTCAGGGGCTCAGGGACAGAGGCACAGGGGAGAGAGGAGATGGAGAGCGAAGGGGAAGGATCTGAGAGCAGCATAGGGGAATATGACAGTGACCCGAGAGATTCCATGAGCTTCTCCAGCGAATCAGAAGATTCCCAGAAGGAGGCGCCGATGGTCAGGGCAAGAGGGGTCCCAGGGGGGACACACCAGAAACAGGGGGCCAGCGGGGAATCCCAAAGCAGCAGCTGGAAATCAGGACCAGCTTCCCCACCAGAGCGTAGTAGGGGGGAAGAGTCCCAGGTGTCAGGTCCAGCTAGCCTCCCCGAAGGGGGAAGCAGTGACAGGAGCAGTGTAACGGTCAGGAGGAAGGTTGCCGGCTGGGCGCGCGCGCCAAGTTCGAATGTACAGGCGCGTGGGACAGCAGAAAGCCCGGATCGGGAACCAGGTCCTAAAGCCCGCCGGAGGCAGGGGGAGGAATCAGGAGACTCAGCGTCAGAAGAGTCTAGGAAGGGCGAGACCCCAGCTGACAGGCGGACCCAGAGGAGGAAAGAGCAAAGGAAGAGGTGGAGCAAGGTGGAGTCTTGAACTGGTGTCTGGGGGGAGGAGACTCAGACGGAGCTTCGGCGGTCTAGAGTTTCAGACGTAGAGCTGCACGCTGCCGATGTGAAAGACAAACTGAACTTCAATAAAGACTTTTGTATATAACAAAGAAGTGGCGTTGGTCCTTTGTGAGCTGGGACCTAGGGCAGCTCTGACAGATGCTTTTAAAAATTGAAGGATGAGAAACCTGCGGCCTTCCAGACATTGTGGACATGGCTAACGGTCAGGGACAGTGGCGTAGCGTGGGGGGTGCCAGGGGTGCCGGCCGCACCGGGCGCAACATCTGGGGGGGCGCGAGTCCAGAGGGAAGGGACAAGTTCCTTCCTCCACCGGGCTCCCCGCCGCCGCCGCCAGCCTTGCACCGTAGCGCGCGCACACGCCCCCCACCGCTACTGCGGCTGCGCTCCACTCACTGCTCGCAGGAGGAGCAGCCGCTGCAGCAGCGCCGACGCTGCCACCGACGCCTGGCCGGGCACGGGCAGCCTCCGCACGCCGACGCCATCCCCTCGGCCCAGCCACAGGCGGCGGCTGCTTCTGCCGACTGGGAGGGAGGAGAGCTCTGAGGGGCCTCGCCGCACCCTGCGCTCCCCAAAACCCTCCGAGACGAAGCCGGCGGGCGAGGGTCTCCTGGCAGAAGGGGGCGCCGCTGGCTCCGGTTCTCAGCGCAAGTCTCAGCCGCGGGGGGGGGGGGGCGAGGACGGAGCATGGCTGGAAGCCCCCGGACCCGGCCAGGAGGAGGAGAGGCGCTCGCCAAGGCCGGATCTGGAGCTCCACCTACAGCCCAAGGAGAGGAGGGGGCGGGGAGGCGCCCGAGGGGAGGAGGCATCGGCTGCCTCTGCCCGCGGGGGCTCCACAAATAATAAATTTAATAAATTCCTGCTGAGCCTTTGGGGGGGGGTCCTTGGCTCCTTCGCTCGCCCCCAGCTCCAGTGGCGTAGCGTGGGGGGGTGCAGGGGGGCCGGGTGCAACATCTGGGGGGGGGCGCTCGCACTCGTGTGCTAAAATCCACGGGTTAGGGGGCGCAAATTACTTGCCTTGCCCCGGGTGCTGACAACCCACGTTACGCCACTGGTCAGGGATTATGGGCGCTGTAGTCTAATAACATTTGAGGGTGACAGGTTCCCAGCCCTGCTGTAAATGATCATGTTTCTGCCAAATGCGTATGTAGGTAAAGCTTTCTCATTATACTGAGTCTGTCCATGCTGAGAAGTAATCATCTGTTCATTCTGTAGAACGTCAGTGAGCGGTTGGCTTTTCTGCCACTTATAAACAGTCTGGGGAAAACTGGTTCCTGTGCAGATAGATTATGTTGGGGCTGGTTTTCTAATTGTACGATAACAATGTTTTCCAGACTATACAGCTTCAACCAGCAATTTTTTTTTTAATTGAGCAGGAATATCCAATGGTACACAATGTTTTCGTATTGTTGTAAGCCGCTGTGATGGATACCTTTATGATATTTTATACATAAAATAAAAATGAACCAGCTTTCTCAATGAAAACAGGCAGTTTTACAGAAGGCTGTTGCCAGCAATAGAAGCAACATTATGCTACAAGTCCCTTTCATCTGATGCAGAAGAAGGAATGAAGTTCTTAAGTGGAATAACCCATGAATGAGAAAGTGCAGGGCTTGGTGGGGGTGTCTGCTCTCAGTGGTCCTCCTCCTCTTCCCTCAGGCCCTCCTGCAAAGATACACAAAATTCCTAAAGTGCCTTTGTGTTACTGCTGGTATGGCTCCTGGGGGCTGAGCCCTTTTATCCATGGTAGGTGCTGGGAGCCTACCATGGTGTGGTATGGCTCCTGTGCATAGCTGTCAACCGTCCCTTATTTGGCAGGAAAGTCCCTTATCCCAGCGCTGTGTCCCGCTGCTGCCCCTTATTGATGATGTCCCTTAAATTTCCCGGGTTTCAAAGGAAGCAGCTCATCTCTCTCCCTCCCTGCCGGCCAGGGAGGCTCCAACTGTGTTGCTTGGCTGCATTGCTCACCCAATAAGGAGTCTAAGAACGACTGGGAGGTGGAGCTCACATGCCTTGTGCTGATCAAATCGGCTGCGTTGCCTGGGGACTCGCCTTTGCTCAGCGCTTCCCAGCGGAGAGGTGATGGTGTTTTTCCTTGCTGCATCCCCTTTGCTGGGTTGCTGCGCTGTGGGAACCACCGCTTGAGGCTTCGCTTGGCTGCTGGCTGGGCTTTCTGCCTTTGGCTCGGAGGGGCTCAGAAGTTGAACATACCTGTGCCCAGAAAATCCCTTATTTTGGCTGCTGATCCCTTATTTTTGAGGCTTCTGGTCCCTTATTTTCAAATCTGTAAGTTGACAGCTATGCTCCTGTGGCCAGCTCCTTCTCCTCCTGCCACAGAGGGGAAGGAGGGTCTGTGGGATGTGAAACACAAGAGCATTCAAGTACAACATCCCTAGAGTGGACATAAAAGGGGGTGTCTGGACCAGCCAGTCAGAACTTCCTGTTTCTCCTAAGCTGGGACAGACTTCATCTGCATGTGACTAGAGGTGGGCATAGCCTCACCTGCCCAGGTAACAAAAGAGCAGGACTGGTCAGCCATCTCTCTCTCTCTGACCACATTCGTCAAAGGAGCAACATCTGCTTAGCCTTAGATGCTAAAGGGACTGTTTCCTTATGGGATAGTTTCCAGGTATACAGTGGTGCCTCGCAAGACGAAAAGAATCCGTTCTGTGATTCTCTTCGTCTAGCGGTTTTTTCGTCTTGCGAAGCAAGCCCATTAACGGATTAGTGGATTAGCGCTATTAGCGGCTTTTAGCGGCTTATCTGCTGATCGGATCAGCTGATAAGCGGCTTAGTGGCTTAGAAAAAGGGGGGGAAGGGGAAAAAACCAGCAGGAACTCGCAAGACATTGTTGTCTTGCGAAGCAAGCCCATAGGAGATTCGTTTTGCGAAGCACCTCCAAAACGGAAAACTCTTTCGTCTAGCGAGTTTTCCGTCTTGCGAGGCATTCGTCTTGCGGGGCACCACTGTATTCCTTTTCTAACTTAACTCTGCCTTCTGGGATCCATTTGTGAACAGAATGTGAGTGAGTAAACTCTTTTTATACTTTTATAGAAGACTGTGCTGTGTCTATCTTTTTATGAGGGACTAAAGGGGAAATTTCCAATGAAACTTATTATAGAGGCTTTAGCGAGCCTGAGCAAACGCATCCGCTGTGCAAGTTTAAAAAGGGGAATGTTACTCTGCTAAATTGTAGAACTTGTTAACATAAGTTGGATAGGATATAATCAAACAATATATCCTCTGCTGCATCCCTGAACATTCCCACAGGGCAAAAGCAGCCTCCCAGCCACGTTCGGCTCCACCCCTGGCTCCTCCCAACCTCACACAAGTGGCGTGGTCCTCCCAATCCTTTGGTGCTTCTGGTCAGCACCCTTCTGGGGTGGTCTGAGCCCAGATTCGCAAGTTGCTTCCAGCCTATGATTGTGCCACACTAGGCATGGCTAAACCAGTCTCCTGATGCCTAATTTAATTCAATCCACTCGGCAAATCTGAAAGGATATCTGTGGCAAGGAAAGCTAAGGCATCAGGTGAGACTCCAGTGGGGTGAGAAGGTGCCAAATCATCCCTTTGGTTAAATACACTGAAACCTTGGCCCTGTGGCATGCTCTGCAGAAGATGACTCGGTTGCAGCTGGACCCATTCAGATCCAGTCTGAGCTGGATTGCATTAAGGCAAGAGTCCCTCATTGGCACTCACAGCTGCCCAGCCAACAGGCTGAGGCCTTGGGCTGCAGCCAGTGCTTTCATTACCGCTCCCTTTCTCTTTTTAAAAGCACTTATCTGAATGCCTTCCTCCTCTTCTCTGCAACCTAAGGGGAAGAGATTATTCTGGCTAGAATGAGTCAAGGACAGATTTGAAGTCATCGCGCCCAAGGCCTCCGCATTCAAAACACCTGCGACAAGTCCAGCTCTCAGCCCTTAGCAAAAGTGTGACAGCACCAGGATGGAGCAGGAAGTCATGTTTTGTTCTAAAACAAGCTTTGCAATGCTAGGGGGGAAATGGCTCACATTAAAAACAAGCTGCTGTTCAAATAGATGTAGACTCAGCACGATTGGCTGCATTTGCACCAATAATTAAGCACAGGTTTACTGCTGGAAGTCATCCAACCAGAGCAGGGTTTAGAGCTCCCCCATGGTAGCTTCCTGAATGGTCAATATAAAGATGCTCCAATTGTTAGGAACCCCCCAACAAAAGTCCTGGCTACCCCCATGCTGGGGAGACCCACAGGGCCCAATCAACTGGGCCAAACAGGCCACTTAGCGATCTAGATGGCAAGCCCAGTGCAGGAGGGAATGGAAAACACCCAAATGAACATTTTATTCAGAATAACATTTTCCAAAAGACATATGTGACCTTGGAAGTTGAAGTTCCTTTTTCAGAATGCGATTAGGAGATTAAAATTTCGCAGGTGAATTAAAACACTTCAAATTCTCCACTAAATGTAGCCATGAAAAGCTTGGCATTGCTTTTTTCAAAGATTTCATTACTTAAAACAAGAGTCGGAAGGCGTTTACATCTGCCCCCAGATCTTTTCCTTTTGACAAGTGAAGGCAGAAGAACTCACTCGTGCTCTCTCTTTCAGATGAAAGTGAACAAATGGATTTACTGCCAGTTCTGTAAGTAAATCCACTTTTGCCTCGAGACATTTTGCAATTCGCTGAATCCCCAAGTGAGTTTCCTCTGTTCCATTTCCATTTCGTTAAAAGAGGTCTCCGAGAAGCATTTGCACAAAAGGATTTATGGTGGGACCAGCTGCCAGATGAAGTCAAACTTCATCAGGTGTGCTTTGTTCTGAGCTTTCCCTCTGTTAGAGGAAGCTGAAGAAATGGAAAGATGAAAAGCTACTATGGCAAGGTATACTACACAGAGATCAGTGGAACTACTGGGCCCACTTTGAACAGTGTTAAGAGGAGGATCTGGCTATGTAGACACCTGGAAAAAAGGTAAAAGCATCTTATCAGTGCTCTTTGGAAACTGGTCCATGACCCTTTGCCTTTTCTGTCATGTTGCCTTTCGTCAGAAGATTTTAAAGACTTTTCTTGCATCAACATCAGCAGTAAATGGGTACGGTGACTTCTTCAACACGTTTTCCTGCATATTTGACTCTATAGCATATATCCAAATCTATGCAGGCTATAATTGCGTCTCAAAGCTCATGTTACACTTTAAGGACACTGGTGCAATTCCATGCATCAGCCATGTGCTTGAAAATATTTGCTATAAGTGTCCCACATATAGCAACCAGAAGTTACAATGGGTCTGCCAAGGAGGAGTCGGGGGGGGGGCAGGAAGGATGGGAGACAGCGACTTGTGCAACATGTGCACCATGAAAGGGCCCTGGCCTATTACTGAGTAATTTGGAACTACGTGCCAAAATAGGGATGGTGTCAAGTCTTTCACACTTGAGTTTTGTTTGCTAATTAGCAGCCAGTGCTTTTTTCCCTCTAAAAAACTGTTTAGGGGTACTCTCATTTTCCTACTCATATTGAAATACTGCCCCTCAATGAGGCCAAACTTAGATTCACTAAATGTTTAGGGGTATGCGTCCCCCTGCATACCCCCCAGCAAAAAAAGCACTGGATACGGAAGTCACTTTCAACCAGGACCATAGCTTGTAGGGAGCAGGACTTTAACCCTTTTCTACCATGGTTTCGATCTGGATTCCCTCCCGCTTCACCCCACTGCCGTTATTTGCGCTCGGAGGGAAACTGCTTGGCACTCAGGGCAGCTTTCCTTGGGGGCAAATAGCAGCTGAAGAGGGTGAGGTGATCTGAATCGGGACCACACTGCAGGCAAAGGGTTAAATCCCGTTCCCCAAATACCATGGCCTTGATCCAGATCAGCCTCCTTTGGGCAGTGACTGCTATTTAGAGCACTTCCAGGCAACCTGTTTATTGTGCATTCGTCCTGATATACGTTTGCAGGCAGACTAGATGATGCTGGCTATGTAAGGAGCCTTCCTTCTGATTTCTTTGCAGCAAAGTTAGATAACATTTGCGTCAAGGCCAGTGTCAACCCACACTTCCCACTGCATCTCCCTATCAGGTTCCTGATCTCAGGAAGTCTGATATTTTGGGGAAGTGGGTTTGTTGCGTAAGAGCTCCCAGTCGACTATAATTGTGTAACCTGAATTTCCTGGTATGTGATTGAGTCCTCCATGAAAATAGCAAGAGTCTGGAAGTGCCCTTAGCAAACTGGCCTCAGACACACAAGGGTAAGTCGAATGCTTAATATCAACCCACGTTTGGCCCTCGGATGGCCACTAGACTTGCACTTTGCCCAGTAAGAAGTCAGTCAGCAATTTGAGAGGGAACTATAATGAACACTAGTTAGACTGGATGCATGTACAATAACTGACTACTTCTTGCTTTGAATGGGAGTCTGTGGTGAGCATCACTTAGACCAAATGGATGCACAGCAGCTGTTTTTATGCTGTTCCGTCAGGAACCATAAGCAAATAAAATGAGTCTCTGCACATTTGGATGAAGAACAATGCTAAATGAACCTTACGCCAAAGAATAAACGGACATAAATCTGACATCAAGAATCACAAAACAGAGAAACCAGTAGGAGAACACTTCAATCTCCCAGGACATTCTATAAAAGATCTCAAAGTAGCTGTTTTACTACAAAGGAATTTCAGAAATAGACTGGAAAGAGAAGCTGCTGAATTGCAACTCATTACCAAACTTAAAACCATGGGGAGACCTGGTCTGAACAAAGACATTGGATTCTTATCTCATTATACATGACTTAGCCATTTCTCACCTTCTCACCCCTTGCCTTTTCCTGTAAGACCTATTACAGTCGTTAAGAGTCGTCAACAGGCTCATCTCAGCTACCTGCCAATCTCCCATTCCCACCACCCTTCTGAGTAATACCCCTCCCCACCTTCTCACTATATAGAAGGGTCTGGCAACTTCTGTTTCAGTGTATCTGAAGAAGTGTGCATGCACACGAAAGCTCATACCAAGAACTAACTTAGTTGGTCTTTAAGGTGCTACTGGAAGGAATTTTTTTTTTTATAATGCTAAATGAATCATGCTGGCATGTGAACTAGTAAGAATTGGGGAAACCCTACCTTTTCAGAAACTGCCTATCTATTTTTGGGGAGAGGTTTCTTGAACATGTGATGCAGCTTTTAAGCAAGATGGAAATACAACCCACAGAATCGTTTGGATGCACTTTGTGCATCCGTACCTTGAGCAGTTGGCACTCTGAACCTTCAGTTCATCCCTCTTCCCCCCGTCATCCATAAAACGGGAGCCACTGTCATTTGTCTATGTGACAAGACGGCTGGGAGAAAACAGTAGTCAAGGACTGTAAGAAACACGTCTCCTAAAAACATTACATTAATAAAGAAAAAGCAGGGTAGGACAAAGAACGACCGACGGTGGGGAGGCTGGGACAAACACATTTTGTTGGCCAAGCTGTGCCCTTGAAAGAGCACAGGGGGGAAGAGATGCCTGTTAGATTAGCAGCATTCAAATGGCTTTGATAGTAAGGAAGGGTAATTGCAAGCCGTTGGGAGGCAGCAGCAGAGAGTGACCTTTGGTGACTTCCCTCGAGTGAGCAATGTCCAAGAACAGGCTATGATTTATGGAGCCAGGAGCTCTTTGCATCCAGAAAACTTCATTTCACAGGAGCCATGATTTGATTTAGAGTTCTGAGAACAGCATGCAATTATCCCAAGGTTCAGAGCAAGCAAGCAAACAGGCAGGCAGGCAGCGGAGAAAGCACTCAGGGAGGCTGGGGAGAGGGAAGCAGCAGAATGCCAGGCCACAGGAAGTAGCCTGGGCAGCAGCAACTGCAGCTGCAAACATCGTTTACATTATGGCACAGCCTTTGGGGGCAGCTACTACTGCTGCGTGGTGACTATCTGGCTGGGATGAATTGCTTTGCCCTCTACAGAAAAGAGTGTGTCATCACGCAATGTTGTTTGTTTCCCTGCTGTCCCACTCAGTATTACTGGCTATGACTGACAGGTCTGGGAAAGGCACAATATCATGATGTTGCAAGCAAGGTATCCCTGCCCATAAGGCAGCGCATGTGTTGGTCCCATGAGAACACGGAGTAAGTTCTTTGTTAGAGCCGAGAGAGCCAACGGAAGATTGACTATTTTTTGTACTATGTTTAGTCAATGCTGGATGGGACATTAAGAAGGTCTCTGGCTGCCAGGCAGATTTGGAATTTGGCAACCCCCCATTCAATAATAATAATAATAATAATAATAATAATAATAATAATAATAATAATTTATTTATACCCCACCCATATGGCTGGGTTTCCCCAGCCACTCTGGGTGGCCTCCAACTGAATATTAAAAACAATACAGCACCAGACATTAAAAACTTCCCTAAACACGGCTGCTTTCAGTTGTCTTTTAAAAGTAAAATAGTTGTTTATTGCTTTGACATCTGCTGGGAGGGCGTTCCACAGGGCAGGCGCCACTACCGAGAAGGCCCTCTGTCTGGTTCCCTGTAACCTCACTTCTCACAGTGAGGGAACCGCCAGAAGGCCCTCGGCGCTGGACCTCAGTGTACGGGCTGGATGATGGGGGTGGAGACGCTCCTTCAGGTATAATGGGCAGAGGCCGTTTAGGGCTTTAAAGGTCAGCACCAACACTTTGAATTGTGCTCGGAAACGTACTGGGAGCCAATGTAGGTCTTTCAGGACCAGTGTTATATGGTCTCAGCGGCCGCTCCCAGTCACCAGTCTAGCTGCCGCAATCTGGATTAGTTGCAGTTTCCGGGTCACCTTCAAAGGTAGCCCCACATAGAGCGCATTGCAGTAGTCCAAGCAAGAGATAAGCAGAGCATGCACCACTCTGGCGAGACAGTCCGCAGGCAGATAGGGTCTCAGCCTGCGTACCAGATGGAGCTGGTAAACAGCTGCCCTGGATACAGATTTGACCTGTGCCTCCATGGACAGCTGTGAGTCCAAAATGACTCCCAGGCTGCGCACCTGGTCCTTCAGGGGCACAGTTACCCCATTCAGGATCAGGGAGTCCTCCTGAGTAGACTGTAAGGCACCGGGAATCCTGCAGTCTTTCCTCTAGGTAGCAAATAAGTGGGTGGTGGCTAGAAGTGAGTAACACAATGGTATGGTGGTATACCCTACTATGTTTGCACAGGAACAGAGTGTTGTGGTCCATGGCATCTGGCCTCTAACAAAGTAAGCAAACCAGGGTAGGGAAATTGGCCCACTCCTGGAACATTAGATACAGAAGGAAAATGAATCAGGATATTGGTCTGTAGAATACAGATATAGATATCAACAGCCTGTGTTGCATGCACATGTATCTTTTTTTAAAATTGATACTCAAAAAACAAGAAAAAACAAGACAAAAATACAAACAGAACAGTAATAAAGGCAATATTAGTTCCAAATCAATAAAGCAAAAAGCTGTCCTTAAACTATAGACCCAACCTCCCATCCATTCCTTGTTTCAGTTATCTATTATTTGTTGCCAAAAACACATTTTTATCTTAAATTAACTAGTTATTGGTTTATCTTAAATTTCATATCTTTCTTAAATCTACTACTAAAGTTATTCAAATGCTGCGACAGAGTTTAAACTATTGCAGTTGTTTTTCAAATAAACTTTGAAGACTTCCCATTTTGAAATAAATTCCTGTTTTGGTTTGTTCTTTGCTTTTTCTGATAAACCATCTAGGTCCGCATAATCTGTTAGCTTTTGGATCCATTCATGGGTAGTGGGGATTTCATCACTCTTCCACTTTGTAGCGATAAGGACTCTTGCATGCATGTGTATCTTGATGGGTGAGGCAGAGGTACAACTCTAACTTCCCAGCGGGAGGCTCACTGTTGCTTACTGGGAGGGAAAGGGGGGGCAGTGCGGAGATCCAACACACTGGTGGTGGTGAAGAAGAAGAAGAAGAAGAGTTTGGATTTGATATCCTGCTTTATCACTACATGAAGGAGTCTCAAAGCAGGTAACATTCTCAATTCCCTTCCTCCCCACAACAAACACTCTGTGAGGTGAGTGGGGCTGAGAGACTTCAGAGAGGTGTGACTAGCCCAAGGTCACCCAGCAGCTGCATGTGGAAGAGCAGGGAAGCGAACCCGGTTCACCAGATTACGAGTCTACCGCTCTTAACCACTACACCACACTGGCTCTCATGGTGGAGCCAATCTGGAGCTCCTGATGGTGCTTTTGCACCATACTGACCTCACTCCACTCATCAGTCTTTAACATCAGCAGTAACATCTAGACCATGGGCAGTAACATCTAGACCTGTTCTTGAGTTTGTTTAAAATCTAAAACAGCTTTATCTTATATTCCTTTCTTTGAATTTGTGCTATTTAGGTTTTTTAAACCTTTTTGTAAAGGCAATACTAGAGTTTTCACAGCCAAGTCCTCAACTCCTTATTACTACTGCTTGGCTTTCTTTAAGTTGGGCTATGTCTAAAACTTGCCATTTAGGTTTTCAAACCCTTTTTGTAAACTGAGTTTTAGAAACTGTACCTTTGAGTCCTCAATCCTTTATTAATGCGCTTTGCTTCACCTAGGTCGAGCTAGGATTATAATACTTCAGAATTTTTGGGAGTTTTACCCCCTTTCTTTTAATTTGGTCATTTAAGGTTTATGATTTTTCTATTTCCTTCTGAGGAAACTGAATAGTTCAGTGAAACGAGGTTTGTCACCGGTATCCCGTTAAGGCTTTGTTCAATTCTAGGTTTTTCTAATTTTTTCCTTACACTTTTTGATTTTTGTTATTTGGTTTAATTCTATAAGATAATATTTCTAGTCGATTACTTCTTGTTCCAGGGATTTTCACGGTATTTCATTTGTTTTGTGTAATTTGTCTGTTCCGTGACTGTCTTTTTTTCTACAGGACCCTATCCCAGGCAGATCCACCCCACCAGTTGGTCATTCAAGGCCGGCCAATGTCCACACAATTCAAATTTATACTTGGGTACATGTGAAAATAATCTATGAAGTATAAGTGTTGGTGTGGGTAGCTTTTTTCCTTCTTCACTGGGGGAAAATAAGACGAGGGTGAAATGTCAAATAATGTTTGCAATAAGAGGGATGGGTTAATGGCCCCTTGCATTGCTCACTGAGCGGCACACAGCAGTAATGAGATGAGCACTTTAGAATTACATAACTTTCCCATAGGAAGGATACCAGGCTACATCAGTCAATATTCCGTATAGATGCTTCAAAGATGTTGTCTTTGGATTGGAGATAATTAGCGCAACTCATTGGGAGCTGCCCCTACATGACAGATCTACTGAAATTCATGGAGCTAGGCTTTCGTATGGTGCTCATTAATTTCAGTTTTGTATAGGAGACGTGGTCATTATTTATTTTCATGTTGTTTTAAATTATATGTCCCCATCTCCTAGCCTGTTTGCAGGTTTCCGTGGCAGTCTACAACAACTGAAATCATCATCATTGCAATCATCATCATCATCGCATAAAAACATATTGCTCTTTATACAAAAGCCAGTTCCCAACATTCTGTTCCACTTATCTTCTGTTGCCTTCCAGTGCAATAGTGGGGATCCTCTGGCTATCCAGAGGTTAAAGTGAAGGTAAAGGGACCCCTGACCATTAGGTCCGGTCGTGACTGACTCTGCGGTTGCGGCGCTCATCTCGCTTTATTGGCCGAGGGAGCCGACGTAGAGCTTCCAGGTCATGTGGCCAGCATGACTAAGACGCTTCTGGTGAAACCAGAGCAGTGCACGGAAACGCTGTTTACCTTCCCGCCGGAGTGGTACCTATTTATCTACTTGCACTTCGTGGTTTCAAATTGCTAGGTGGGCAGGAGCAGGGACCAAACAACAGGAGCTAACCACGCCGTGGGGATTCGAACCGCCAACCTTCTGATCAGCAAGTCCTAGGCTCTGTGGTTTAACCCACTTAACATTTTACCCACCTCTTACTCTGCAAGTGTACAGTGTCAGTTCACCTGCTTTCAAAAGAACTGATTATGTATTTTCAAAGCAAATTTTCAAAAAGGACTAACAGTTAAATCCAATGCCTAGGTTCAGTTCACCTTACTCCCAAGTAAACATGGATAGGACTGCAGCCTTAGTAACTTCAAGGGAAGTTACTTTCCCATCTTCTACCACCATTGATGTTAGTATTTTTATTAAAGATTTTCTTGGTTTACAAAAGTACATGCCTTGTCTCTTTTTGCAGTTTGTACAGTCTTTCTTGGGATGCGGGTGGTGCTGTGGGTTAAACCACAGAGCCTAGGATTTGCCGATCAGAAGGTTGGCTGTTCGAATCCCCGTGACGGGGTGAGCTCCCATTGCTCGGTCCCTGCTACTGCCAACCTAGCAGTTCGAAAGCACACCAAAAAGTGCAAGTAGATAAATAGGTACCGCTCCGGCGGGAAGGTAAACGGCATTTCCGTGCGCTGCTCTGGTTTGCCAGAAGCGGCTTAGTCATGCTGCCCACATGACCCGGAAGCTGTACGCCAGCTCCCTCATCCAATAAAGCGAGATGAGCGCCGCAACCCCAGAGTCGGCCACGACTGGATCTAATGGTCAGGGGTCCCTTTACCTTTACCTTTTACAGTCTTTCTTACAGATCAGTTACTTTTGTTGTGAGACATTAGTGTTGAGTACAGTATAAGATTGGGGAAGAAGACGGTGGGAGAGGAGGGAGGGGTGAGGCTTATTTTCTTTTATATAGTGTACATGTGGGGTTTTGTGTCAGCGTCAACTGGGTATGTTCTCTTTAATAAATGTTTATTACATTTCCTTGGTAGTGAGAGGTATTGGGGGGCAGGGTGTACAGTGGTGCCCCGCAAGACGAATGCCTCAAAAGATGGAAAACTCGCTAGACGAAAGAGTTTTCCGTTTTGGAGGTGCTTCGCAAAACGGATTTCCTATGGGCTTGCTTCGCAAGACGACAATGTATTGCGAGTTCCTGCTGGTCCCCCCCCCCTTTTTCTAAGCCGCTAAGCCGCTTATCAGCTGATCCGATCAGCAGATAAGCCGCTAAAAGCCGCTAAAAACCGCTAATAGTGCTAATCCGCTAATTCGTCAATGGGCTTGCTTCGCAAGATGAAAAAACCGCTAGACGAAGAGAATCACAGAACGGATTCTTTTTGCCTTGCGAGGCACCACTGTAGTTGGTTATCTATGGCTGGCTGCAGTGGGGGTTTTTTGCATTTGTGAGGTGAGGAGGGCAATGATGTTATTAACATTTGAACATTTTATTCCAAGACTAGAACTTTCAGTCCATTGACTTGCATAGAAATAAACAAATGAACCGCTCTGGGTCATTAGATAAAAGCTTTATTTGTGCAGTCAATTTACTAGTGCATGGGTTGGTTGTGGATTAAAATGTGGATTCATGTTTCGATTTTAGTAGGAGCAAAACATTTAGAAGTGATAGCATTGTAGGAAACAATTGTTTTGATTTAGGTGATGCATTGGAACATGTTTGTTTTTTTTAAAAAAAGAAACTCTCTTTTGCCTGTTATCTTTAATATTTGTTGGCATTTGTCTGTTTCAAGGCTGCCCCTCGTTTCCCTCTACAGCATGTGCAGAAACTGCCTTCTTGACCAGTGGTGGTCAACTATTGGTCTTGTTCGTTCAATCCCCTGGAGCCTGTCTTGACATGCAGGGGGAGTCCCTGTGGGATGTGATACATAAGTAGCAGTCAAGTACAACATTCCTTGTTTTTCTAGAGTGGACATGCAAGGGAATGTTTGGTCCAGCCAGTCAAAAACTTTCTGTTTCCTCCTGGCTGGGACATACTTCCTTTGCATGTGACTAGAGGTGGGCGTGACCTTACCTGTCCAGGTAACACAAAAGGACAGGACACGCAGCACTCACTCTCTCTTTTTGACTCCAGCCGTCGTCGGACCAGCTTTTTAGCTAGGAGTGCTCTGCTAACCAGCAGAGGCACTGGGATCATTCCTCCCTATGGGGTAGATCACCACGCACATATCTGTAACTGTCTGTCTTCAGGGATCCAACTGTGAACTGATGCTGTGAGTAAACTTCTTTTATTGACTTTAAATAAGATTGCCATGTGTTTATTCTTTTAAGAGGGATAAAAGGGAACTCTCCAGGAACATACAATACTGAATTGTATGATAGTGAGAGGCTTACACAAGCCTGCAACCAGCTACCCGTTGTGCGTTTAAAAGGGAATGTAAAACTCTGCTAAGTAAAAGAACTTGCTAGCACAAGTTAGGAAGGATATTAATAAACAATATATCATCTCCTCCTGCGTGCTCCTGGAAGCAACAGGTGGGAGCTAAATGCAGGGTGGGGAACCACAGGTGGACAAAATACCCCAGAAGGAACATGACCTATGCCTTCCCTAATGCCCCAGGCACTCTTGTCTTTAACAGATGCTGTTAAAATATCACATATTGAGACTGGATTCCATCATACGCTTTGATCTAACGTTGCTCCAATCAAAGTAAACAAAACGTCATGTCATCATTGGAAACCATTAAAGGAAACACAAAAGTCTGTGGATGAAAAAGAAACTGAGCATTGGGCTGGCAGATCAGAAGGGCGCAATTTGCTCTGGCCCTCCAGACGCCGTTTGTCATCCATGCTTCATGGGAGAATGAGTATCCCAGCTACATTTTCACAGACGTATTTGTGGAACTTCTAAGGCTACATATATATGAGCAGCTTAAAAGGCAGCACGGCAATGTCTACACAACCTAAATATTGAACTGTGAATCTATCCAGCTTATTATCTTGTTTCTCTCCCCGCCCCCCAAAATTCTTAGTTGATTTTTCGATTAACAACATACAGCACAACTTTGCCATTAGTTATGTACTTCCACATTAAAATAAACAACATGAAAAAACAAAAGTGTAAGAACAACCCAGATTTTCAGTTCTAAAATGTCATTTACTTACATAAGGGGTCAGCAAACTTTTTCAGCAGGGGGCCAGTCCACTGTCCCTCAGACCTTGTGGGGGGCCGGACTATATTTTGAAGAGGGGGAAAATGCACGAATTCCTATGCCCCACAAATAACCCAGAGGTGCATTTTAAATAAAAGGACACATTCTACTTATGTAAAAACACACTGATTCCTGGACCGTCCATTGGCCAGATTTAGAAGGCGATTGGGCCGGATCCGGCCCCTGGGCCTTAGTTTGCCTACCCATGACTTACATCCTCTTACTTATCGAGTTTCCACTGTGCTTCGGCCCTGAGCATTAGCTTTGCCTGTTATGTGGCATGAGACAGTGACTAACTAGCAACTATCAGAGAGGCCTCCTTTCCTACCAAACTGGGTAGCATTTCTAGCAACTGCAAAACCACTGTTTCCTTCTCCCTTCTGCCAGTGGCGTAGCGTGGGGGGTGCAGGGGGGGCCGGCCGCACCGGGCGCAACATCTGGGGATTAGGCAAATCCACGGGTTAGGGGGCGCAAATCCACGGGTTAGGGGGCGCAAATTACTTGCCTTGCCCCGGGTGCTGACAACCCATGCTACGCCACTGCCTTCTGCACCTGACGTAGCCAATCTGCTGGCTGGACTGCTGCTGTAACGCATCAGGAATGATATTAAAGCATAAGAAGAAGATGTCAATCAGATGATTTCGGAAGCTTGATCCATGATAAGTAGAAAATGGGTTTTATGTCCTGGTAAGTCCCATATGGAAAGACAGATCCTGAAGCTGAGACTCCAATACTTTGGCCACCTCATGAGAAGAGAAGACTCCCTGGAAAAGACCCTGATGCTGGGAAAGATAGAGGACACAAGGAGAAGGGGACGACAGAGGACGAGATGGTGGGACAGTGTTCTCGAAGGTCAGGGGTCCCTTTACTTTTACCTCCACTGTAGAAAGGCAGTGAGTTTGACCAAACTGCGGGAGGCAGTGGAAGACAGGAGTGCCTGGCGTGCTCTGGTCCAGGGGGTCACGAAGAGTCGGACACGACTAAATGACTAAACAACAACAAGTCCCATATGGTCTGGTTTTCTATCACTAAAACATGTGTTTGAGAAAAGGGTGGCCAGGGGGTGGGGGTGGGGTGGGGATTCTGAAAACAGCCATGAGCCACAAGACGACAATTTCAACAGGTAGGTAATAGAGGGTTGTATCCTACAAAGTCTTCCCATTTCACCCAAGGAATTCCACTTGTGTGATGCAATTTCCCCTCCATCTCCTCCCTGGATCTGCCCCCTGAATCGATTCTGAACCCTGAACCCTCCAGATCAGATTTGGGAAGAGCACAGAGGGAGATGAAAGATATGGGAAGGTTTCCTGGAATGTTCTCCTATCATCTATCTATCTATCTATCTATCTATCTATATCTATCTATCTATCTATCTATCTATCTATCTATCTATCTATCTATCTATCATCTATCTAACATTTATTTATTTAAGTGATCCTATATCCCTATACAGGGGTACCTCAGGTTAAGTACTTAATTAAGCAGTTCAGAATCAAATTAATGGCAACCACTGGGCTAGAGTTCTATGAAGATTACAGAAGGAGAGAGGGGGGGTCAGACTGTGCCTTGGCCAAAGGCCTGGTGGAACAACTCTGTCTTGCAGGCCTTGTGGAAAGATGTCAAGTCCCGCAGGGCCCTAGTCTCTTGTGACAGAGCGTTCCACCAGATCAGGGCCACAGCTGAAAAGGCCCTGGCTCTGGTTGAGGCCAGCCTAACCTCTCTGTGGCCCGGGACCTCCAAGATGTATTTTTTTTAAGACCGTAAGGCAGTGGCGTAGCCTGGGGGTGCAGGGGGGGCCGGCCACACCGGGCGCAACATCTGGGGGTTAGGGTTAGGGGGCGCAAATCCATGGGTTAGGGGGCGCAAATTACTTGCCTTGCCCCGGGTGCTGACAACCCACGCTACGCCACTGCCGTAAGGTCCTCCGTGGGACATACCAGGAGAGGCGGTCCCGTACGTACGAGGGTCGTAAGCCGTATAGGGAATTCTACCCCATCGCCCTTGCCCTTGCCCTGATCCAGAAGGCAGTACTATTCTTCTACAAAAAGAGGTGCTGGAAGTCACCATGAATGCTTCCCTCTTTTTCTTAGAATGGCAATGGCACCCACCTGAGTGGTTCCAGAAACCACCTGAGAGGTGTTGGAACTGAGTTTTGGTGAGTTCCCCCTGGGGGGGAAAGCCCTGCCAGACGGGAATGTCACATGTCTGTAAAAACATTTTTGCTGTTTGCAATTCAGAAAGGTCACTGTGTTCGTATCTGATTTAAAGATGGCTATTTATCTGCTTTTTTACATTGGGGGTTTCAGAAATACAGTGGTGCCTCGCAAGACGAAATTAATCGGTTCCGCGAGTCTCTTCGTCTTGCGGTTTTTTCGTCTTGCGAAGCACGGCTATTAGCGGCTTAGCGGCTATTAACGGCTTAGCGGCTATTAACGGCTTAGCGGCTTTAAGAAAAAGGAAACAAACTCGCAAGAACTCGCAAGATGTTTCGTCTTGCGAAGCAAGCCCATAGGGAAATTCGTCTTGCGGAACGACTCAAAAAACGCAAAACCCTTTCGTCTAGCGAGTTTTTCGTCTTGCGAGGCATTCGTCTTGCGGGGCACCACTGTAATGAAACAGATAGCACACAAGGAGTTAAAAGGAGGGAGGGGGTGAGGGAGGGAGAGCAGGCAATCCATGGCAGAGAATGGAAATGGTGTTAAAGTCCACTGGGGCCAGTTGGTGCAGAGATACATTTGCTTTAATTGATGCTGCACTCTAATGTGAAGTTATGCTCCGAAAAGTGACTCTGTAAATTAATAACGCAGTGATGTTCTATATTTATTCTCCTCCAATGACGTCTATGCCAAAATGTGCACACTATGCAAGTCAATGTGAGGTTTTGCCAACAGTCATGGCACTGACAGAATAACCCACAATAGTTTTAAGACATTAGGCCTTGCTCTGCTCTTTCATTACACTAAAAGTCCCAGCAAGACCCAGAAACAATCCATCTGGAAGGCTGGTTACTTGATCGGTTAAATATTGGCAACTGAACAGTTATTACTGGAGTGTGGTCAAATATTGCTAATTACTCTGTATGTAGTCAAGAACGTCCTTGTGTAATTGGCAACCTGTCTTCTTAATTGCATTATGGGGGCATCTAACAGCAGTGGCAAGAGAGAAGGCTCCTTTGCATCTCAGGATCTTCTTGTAGGGCCAGACAATCCAGGTTTTCACGAGAGCTTCTTTTGCCCTCCATCCTTTATGTTGAAGAGCCCTGCTGTTTTGCCCAGCTCTTTCCAAGCACAGGCCTGCGTTTTTAGGGCCACATCCGAGCTCCCACCGCCCCAAGGTTTTCCCTATGAAAACCTGCTCTTTAAAGCTGAACCAGACCAAATGGCAACTCAGGTTTTCTACATACTGCTCTTTCTTTCGACTGAGCTTTAGAGAGCAGCTTTTCACTGGGCAAAATAAAGGGAGGTTGGACATGGAGCTTTAAAGCGTGGACTGGGCCTGGAAAGCATGGAGGATAGGTAAGTGTGGGCAAGCCCTAAGTCAATAGGCCATCTTTTCTTGCTCATGTGCTACAGCTGCAGGCATCTCTGAACAGGAAGAGGGATATGGGAATCAAACACACACAGTCACAAATTAAATTACAAATTAAAACTCAGGATTCCTCCAAGCTGCCAGGATTTTATGGGAGGGACTGCAGCACATGCCAGAACATTCGGTTTCCCCCTGCCATGAAATACTGCTGCATTTGAGACTTGTTCACTTTGGAGAAAAGGTAACAGGGGACGTGATAGAAGTTCATAAAATTATAAGGTGGATAGAGAAAAGTTTCTCTCTGTGTGTCTCTGTCTCTCTCTAGCTCTAGAACTTGTGGACATCCATTGAAACTGAATGTTGGAAGTTTCAGGACAGATTTAAAAAAGGACTTTTTCCATGCACCACATGGATTAGACAAATTCAGGGAGGATAACTGTCAGGCTTTGGGGAATCAGATCCCTCCCCTGGTGGCAGTAAATAAGCAGATCAAATGAAAGGAGCGTTCTTACCAGTTAGTTTCTTTAATAATCACGGTGAGAGACAAAGGAATGCATATCTCTCTAGAAACGGCGTTGCTCCCAGTAAAGGTTTACCCCCTTTGTCCCCATTAATCTACGTCACTCCTACATCAGGTAATCTGAGTTTGTTACCACTGAGCTTTCTGTTTTATCACTCTCAAAGCCCGTCTAGTCTTAGGCGAAAGGGGGGGGTCAGGAATGCTGTCCAAGGACACTGACTCTGCCAGCTGTCTCTCTCCTGGTGTTTCCTCTTCGAGCTGCTCCTCACCCACTATTTCCCAGCTTTTCCCCTCTGGACTATGTCCTTCTGCAAACCACTGTTCTAAATCAATGCTGTCAGGGCCGTCTTTAGCATATGCGCTGCCAGGGTGCAAAGATCCGTCCAGTGCCCCCAAATTTAGTTTAGCCGCTCCCAGATTTTTGGGGGGGACGATGAACAAAAGTTGTTGAGCTTTATTTGCGAAGGGGGGAGCCAAAGTTGTTGACCTGAAATTGCTCACCTGAAACAACGCTGCAGCAGAAGTAACTGCTTTTGTTTCCTGACTCGGCGGGAATATTTGATGCTATGGAGTAACAGAGCAATGGAGAAGAGGGGCAGGGACTTTCGCTCCATTGCTTTTCACTGCCGCTGATCGAAAGGGACCGGTATACAGTAGGTATACATCTGGCGCCCCCCCATAATTCGGCGCCCGGGTGACCACACCCCTTGCACCCCCGGATAAAGACGGCCCTGAATACAGTCCTCCCGCCCTTGGGAAGGTTCAGGAGAGGGGGGGGGGCTCCCACCATTCCTCCTCAGTCCAGCCCCTGATATCAACGCTATTAGCAGCTACTAGCATGGATGGCTATGCTGTGTCTCCATGGTCAGAGGCAGGAACACTTCCCAATACCACTTGCTGAAAGCCCAAGGAGGAGAGAGTGATCCTGTGTTCAAATCCTGCTTCCTGGTTTCCTACAGGAATCTGGTTGGCAGCTGTGAGTAAACGATGCTGGAGTAGATGAGCTACTGGCCTGATCCAGCCAGCTCTTCTTATGTTCTTATGTTAAGTAATTAAGTGAACAAGGCCATTTTGTAATATTTATAGGATACTACTTGAGTCCTATGTTTTAATGACTCCTATATTTCAATTATTCAGTGAGGACTAGCTGGAAATTAACCCATTAAATATTTTAGTTCAGAGTCAGATTCAGCTGTGTTTGAAGTTGTGCCAGGCTCAGTGGCATAGCGTGGGGGGTGCAGGGGGGGCCGGCCGCACCGGGCGCAACATCTGGGGGTTAGGGTTAGGGGGCACAAATCCACGGGTTAGGGGGCGCAAATCCATGGGTTAGGGGCACAAATTACTAGCCTTGCCCCGGGTGCTGACAACCCACGCTACACCACTGGCCAGGCTGGCTCCAGCCCTAGCCTATAAAAGTTTGGTAATCTCTTTAGCTCACCTCCAGGACCAGATCAGTTCCAATCCACCTGGGAAGCCTTTAAACGTCTGTACTGATAGTGCTGAATTGCAAAGAGGATCGGGGCAACTTAATGGGTCTAATGGTGTAACGAAGACATAAACCATAAGTACAACGAAGCATCAGATAAAAAGGACTAGATCATTCAATATTAAATATATATCACGTTTTCAATTTGCACTGTTTATTTACAATGGAGTGCAACCTTGGCCCCCCCAACAGGAATTTTTTGTCCTAACTTTTACTTGTTTTTGTTATTATTTTTCATGCCCCACCTTTCCCCCCCTGATGGGACTCAAGGTGGCTTTAAAGATAAAAACAAGAACTGCAAAAACATAACAAAAGCAATCAATAAAATGCAATTAAACATTGGCAGAATTAAAACTATACAGTGGTACCTCTGGTTGAGAATGGTATCCATTCTGGAGCCCCGTTCGCAACCTGAAAGGAATGCAAACAATGTCTGCGCACACGCGGGTCACGATATGCCGCTTCTGCGCATGCACGTGACGTCATTTTGTGCATCTGCGCATGCACAAGCAGCGAAACCCAGAAGTAACCCTTTTTGGTACTTCAGGGTCACTGCAGGACGCAGCCTGAAAAGATGTAACCTGAACCGAACGTAACAAGAGGTATGACTGTATACATATATAAATTATGTTCAAAACATACCAATAATTACAATAAACACAGCATGACACTAGACCTTTCATTAAAAGCAGCCGACTCCCAAAAGCCTATTGGAACAAGAAAGTCTGTTCCAACAGACTGGCAGAAAGAACAGCAAGGAGGGAGCCTGTCCGGCTTCTGTTGGGAGGGAGTTCCAGAGCCTGGGAGCAGCCGCAGAGAAGGACCTGTCCTGTATCCCCATGCCTGTGATGATAGCGGGACTGAGAGACAGGTCCCCAGGTTCATATAAAGGAATATGGTGTTTCAGGTGGCTTGGACCTAAGTCACGTAGGTGATAACCAGCACTTTGAAACTGACCAGTAGCTGGTGGATTTTTTCTAGCAAGGGGGTCATCTGATCCCTAGAACCAGCCCTGGTCAACAATCTGGCTACAGCTCTTTGAGCCAGTTGTCTCTGTAACATTGAACTGGCTTTGGACTGATGGTGTGTGTTTGTGTGCAAATTATTTTTCAAAAAAATTAAAATAGCTTTTTATTGTTTAAGTTTGGTGGTAGTAGCGGGGGGGAAAGTTCAGTTTTGTTTTTGGTTCAGGGATATAAAAAGGATCACTAGTCTGCACAATATACTTAAGAAATACTGGCTCACAGTATGTTTCCGAGCACAATTCAAAGTGTTGGTGCTGACCTTTAAAGCCCTAAATGGCCTCGGTCCAGTATATCTGAAGGAGCGTCTCCACCCCCATCGTTCTGCCCAGACACTGAGGTCCAGCTCCGAGGGCCTTCTGGTGGTTCCCTCACTGCGAGAGGCCAAGTTACAGGGAACCAGGCAGAGGGCCTTCTTGGTAGTGGCGCCCGCCCTGTGGAACGCCCTCCCATCCGATGTCAAAGCGATAAACAACTATCTGACATTCAGAAGGGAAGTTTTTAATATGTGACATTTTAGTGTATTTTTCATCTTTGTTGGAAGCCGCCCAGAGTGGGCGTACAGATGGGCGGTGTACAAATAATAAATTATTATTATTATTATTATTATTATTATTATTATTATTATTATTATTATTATTATTATTATTAATATTTGTTAGTTCCCTGGGATTCATGTGCACCAGAAGGGTCAGTGTGGCAAAGGAGTGGAGGACAGGTCTCCTAGGAGCAGTGAGGTCTGCCACTACTCTCTTTGACTTGGGTGGAATCTACACACATATAAAAATGCTTTTTCAATGTGAAAATACTTTTTTAAAAAAGGTTTGGAAAAATATATTGAATTTGCTGTAGCTCACCATCGCCATCTAGCGCCACATTTGTATAATGCACTTTAAAAGGTAAAGGGACCCCTGACCATTAGGTCCAGTCGTGGCCGACTCTGGGGTTGCGGCGCTCATCTCGCTTTAGTGGCCAAGGGAGCCGGCGTACAGCTTCTAGGTCATGTGGCCAGCATGACTAAGCCACTTCTGGCGAACCAGAGCAGCGCACGGAAACGCCGTTTACCTTCCTGCCAGAGCGGTACCTATTTATCTACTTGCACTTTTGATGTGCTTTTGAACTGCTAGGTTGGCAGGAGCAGGGACCGAGCAACGGGAGCTCACCCCATCGCAGGGATTCGAACCGCCGACCTTCTGATCAGCAAGTCCTAGGCTCTGTGGTTTAACCCACAGCGCCACCTGCGTCCCTCCATAATGCACTTTGCAACACACTTAAAAAGTTTTATCTGCAGCTGTATATCTGAGTCCCTGGTCTGTAAAAGCTGGGTCAAATTGAGTTACAGCCACACACGACTTCTGTCACCTTTCATAAAGGCACTTGTCGCCTCTTCCCCTTCTCCATGGAGTGGCATGGAGTGGCAGGTTCAAGCCATCTCTTACCAGCTTCCCCCGTCCATCTTGTCTTTGTTGCAACAGACAACAATAGTGACATTTTAAAATTTATTAGCACTCCTCTGTAACATTACATTCTGGCCATTACCAGGAGAAATGATTGACCTCTGGACATCCTGATCCTTCCTGCAATAGCAGAGTAGCTTTGACTGCTTTTTTAAAAAACAAAAACCCTATAGAAAGCAGTATTCTGCTATCGCTTCCCACAATCTGGCTGTTTTCAGCCACGAAGGAGCGTTCCTGGATATCTAGCATACGCCTGTCTTGGTACAAGTTGAACCCATTGCTTCATGCTCTTGGCTTCCATAGTGCTGATAAACACCTGTTCTCTTCAGTTCTTTCGGGTGAGAGGATGAGTATGGAATTAATTGCTCCTGTTTGCTCAAAGATACGGGCAACAAAAGGTTCCTCACTAAACACGCAACTACCTCTGTTTTACCATTATGTGTTAACATTCCATTTCCTGCCATTCAAAGAACCTGGCTCAATGTGTGTGAAATCAGAGCTTCTTGTCTTTTTTCTTTCCTTTTCAAGCGTTAAAGCGACAGGACTGGGATGGATTAGCTTCACAGTGCTGGTGGGGAGGTGAAACACAAGAGATGCCTTAATATCTCTGTGTGTTTTGCCCTGCAGGCAGATATGTAGTTTCAAGGGAGACCGGGAGAAGCAATTTTAACCAGGAAATGTTGGGAAATGGTTATTCCTTTGCTGCCATAGCACCATGGTCTCCGCCTGAACCGGTAGCCCCTGCCCCGGTTGCTCTTTATACTCTATGAAATATACTGGGAGTCGAGAGTGGATTTCATGCTCTTTATTCAGCTCATAGTGGTGAGGAGGAATGGAAGTTCCCCCAGAATTTCTGCCTAATATACATTATTTACACAATTAGCCCCATGTGATTGGCTAATTCCGGGATTCTCCTGTAAGCCAATCAGGTTGCGGATTCCCTTCCACCTGGAGCTGGATTGGGTGGCTCCTGTGGACCAATCAGACTGCTGCATTCTGAATCCTATTGTTCTAGGACCAATCAGACTGCTCCCTTTTGGATCCTATTCAACTCAGTACATAACACCCTACATATAGGGATCCTATTTGAATGTCTCCCACACCCCATCTAGTTTTGCATGTATCCCAATCCTGGGACGTGGGTGGCGCTGTGGGTTAAACCACAGAGCCTAGGACTTGCCAGTTAAAAAGTTCGCGGTTCGAATCCCCGCAACAGGGTAAGCTCCCGTTGCTCGGTCCCTGCTCCTGCCAACCTAGCAGTTCGAAAGCACGTCAAAGTGCAAGTAGATAAATAGGTACCACTCCGTCGGGAAGGTAAACGGCGTTTCTGTGCGCTGCTCTGGTTCGCCAGAAGCGGCTTAGTCATGCTGGCCACATGACCCTGAAGCTGTACGCCGGCTCCCTTGGCCAATAAAGCGAGATGAGCGCCGCAAGCCCAGAGTTGGTCACGACTGGACCTAATAGTCAGGGGTCCCTTTACCTTTACATGCCCCATCTAGTTTTGCCTGCATGTATCCCAATCCTATTACAGGCCATAACCAGAAGGGTTATAGGGTCCAGGACACTTTAGAGCAGGGGTCGGCAAACTTTTTTAGCTGTGGGTCGGTCCACTGTCCCTCAGACCTTGTGGCAGGCTGGAGAATGAGCACTGGGGGGCAGGGAGCTGGAAGAAGAGGCGACGGGGGCAAGTAGTCCTCCCCCCCCTCCCAGCCCCAGCTGCTGCGATTACCTTCCCTGGGGCTGTCGCCGCCACTGCCGCTGCTTCCCGTGGGTAGACAGAGCGAGCTCATCCCCTCCGCTCTCTGGCCCACAGGAGCACCAGGGCGGTGGTGGCGGAGGGAAGATGAGCGGCGTGAAAGGGCTGGCTCTGGAGAGGGGCTGCTTAAAATGGCATTCAGCCAGCTCAGCCCTGCCCCCTTCCTCCTCTAGGCAGGGCAGGGAGAAGCCAGGAGGAGGCAGGGAGGAGGCGCCGCCGAGGTGTGTGCGAGAGAGAGGGGGGAAATGGAATGGTGCAGCCTGAACAAACAGAATCCCCAAGCCGATCCATGGACAGTCCATGGGCCAGATCCTGAAGGCAATTGGGCCTGATCCGGCCCACGGACCTTAGTTTGCCGTCCTCTGCTTTAGACTGAGGATATTTTCCTTCTCTCCTGAATATCTCCCCCCAATAATAAACCATATACATCGTTACATGGCTTGGGACCCCAGTGCTTCACAGACTGCAGTGGCAGAGCTTGGGGTCTCAAACTTCATCGATGCCAAAAATCAGCCTTCCATTCTAATTCATAGCAGCAGCTTCTCCTGAGGTGGCCCCAAGGCTTAGCGCCCAGTGCGACCAAACCAGTCACACTTCCCTTAAACCGCTTCTGCAGACTGCCTTCCCTGCTATGAACCTACCCCATAGCTGTCAACTGTCCCTTATTTGGTGGGAAAGTCCCTTATCTCAGCTCTGTGTCTTGCTGCTGTCCCTTATTGATGATGTCCCTTAAATTTCCCAGGTTTCAAAGGAAGCAGCTCCTCTCTCTCCCTCCCTGCCGGCCAGGGAGGCTCCAACTGTGTTGCTTGGCTGCGTTGCTCACCCAATAAGGAGTCTAAGAATGACTGGGGGGTGGAGCTTGCATGCCTTGTGCCGATCAAATCGGCCGCATTGCCTGGGGACTCGCCTTTGCTCAGCGTTTCCCAGCAGAGAGGTGATGGTGGCTTTCCTTGCTGCATCCCCTTTGCCGGGTTGCTGCGCTGTGGGAACCACCGCTTGAGGCTTCGTTTGGCTGCTGGTTGACCAAAATCCCTTATTTTGGCTGCTGGTCCCTTATTTTTGAGGCTGCTGGTTCCTTATTTTCAAATCTGTAAGTTGACAGTTATGACCTACCCAGACCCTGAGATCACAGTCAGACCCTTTTCCACATGGCCCTTTCAAGAGAAGTTGGGTGGGTGGTAACAACAGAACAGGCTTTTTTAGTAGCAGCCCCCTCCTCTTTGTGGACCCCCCCCCCCCGGTTTGACCTTGACATCTTTTTGGCACGAGGTGAAGAAGTTCCTTATTCTCCCAGGCACTTGAGTGAGAATGCTGCTGTGGTCTTTGCAGCTATTTTTACTTGCATTTTTCATTGTCATCTTGTATTATAGGATGGAGAGAGTATTTTTGCTGTTTACTACTGATTGCTTTTAGTTTGCCATTATTGATTTTGATGTTATAGTTCCTTGAATTGGATCGTATGGTCTTTTTTCCTCTCTCTACCGTTGCTTTGAATCTTTTTTGTAAGAAAAACTAATAAATAAAATAAATAATAATTGATATTATAAGTAGCAATGAAATAGCCGTAAATTAAATGCTACATACTGAACTCTATAACATATTTATGATTTCAATATTCCATGTTCTTAATAAATAAATAAATCTACTACATATTTTGGAAAGTGGTTTGTCAGCTTGCCCGTTTCTTTCTTTGTTCTCTGTGGCTTTGCGTATCTCTCTGGATATTGTCATCAGACCAGGCATGAGGATCCCTGAGGTGAGGGAAGCACATTTTATCGACATCTGGATGCCAGTCACCATTTTGAATCAAGATGGTGGATCAAAACGTTGCTTTGGCATGACTTTGCCTGTTTTTTGGCATGGGTTTGGTTGCCTCTCGAGATATCACCGCCAAATTCTGCATGAGGGTTCCTGAGGTGGGAGTGGAAGGCTCAGTCACCATTTAGACACTAGGCACTGTTTTGAACCAAGATGGAAGATCAAAACATGACTTTGGTGTGACTTCACCATTTTTTGGCATAGATTTGACTGATATAATCACCAAATTTGGCACAAGGGTTCCCAAGGCAGGGCAACAAACTCCTTTGCCATTTGGACACTGGGTGCTATTTTGAATCAAGATGGCAGACCAAAATGCTACTTGGGTGCAGTGCAACTTCACCTGTTTTTTGACATGGGTTCTGCTGTCTCTCAAAATATCACCACCAAACGTGGCACAAGGATTCCCACAGTGGAGGTCTTCATTGGCCCTTGGCTGCCGGTGTGACTTCACCTGGTTTTTTTGGCATGAGTTGGTTGCCTCTTGAGATACCATCTTCAAACTCAGAACAAGGATGCCTGAAGTGCAGGCAGCTTACTTGGATGCTGTTGGATGCGAAGTGCCATTTAGAATCAAGATGGCACACCAAAATGCCACTTTGGCATGACTTTGCCCATTTTTTGGCATAGGTTTTTCGGCCTGCGTTCTGTGGAACATGTGAACAAGTCTTGTGTTTTACCCCAGGCTCCATTTCATCTCTTCGAGACCCTGCCTAGATCACATTGAATCAAAGACACAATTTGAAATAGATTTGTCTCGGGGCCTTTCCAACAGCACCTGATTTTTCAGCCTTCAAACTTACTAAGGAAAGGCTTCAGAGTTGAGGTCTGGATGCTGCTGAGAACATACACAGAAGTGACCAACAAAACCAGGAAGCATAGGAAATAGGTGGTAATACACTGGTTCCAATATTACCAAATTAATGAACTGTTCAAAGCAGATAAAAGAATAGGATTTCTGCCATGAAGTTCACAATTTGAAAGAGAAGTGATAGAAAGTACAGAAAGGAAAATTTCTAAAATATATAAGATACTATTAGAATGGGAAACAAGAGATGAGCTGGTAAAGTCAGCAATGATACAGTCGGCAAGAGATATTGGGCATAATATTGGATTGCTGTCATGGGAAAGACTGTGGAAAAGAGATTTGAAATTCACAGCCTGAAGGAGAACTATATGAAAATGATGTATCGGTGGTATAGTAAACTAGCGAAAAAGTGTAAGTCCTAAACAGATATTTGTTGGAAATGTAAAGAAAAAGGAGGAACTTTTTAATCATATGTGTTGGACTTGCAAATTAGTAAAGGACTTCTGGGAAATGATATATAATGAAATGAGAAAAATGATGAAAGTATTTTTTAAGAAGAAGCCAGAAGCCTTTCTTTTAGGAATAATGGGGGAGAAGATTCCAAAAGTTCAAAAGAACTTATTTATGTGAGCTACGACATCAGCACGGATGTTATGTGCCCAGAAATGGAAGGAAGGAGCAACACCAACCAAAAAAGGAATGACAGGTGAAACTGTGGGAATACACTGAACTGGCTGAGTTAAGAAGCAGAATTTGAGACCAAGAGAAGATTATTTAGAAAGAATGGGTGAAATTTGTGGAATACATGAAGAATTATTGTAAACATCTTAAAACACTAGCAGTACTAGAATAATCAGAGCAGAGAAAGTTTAATAAAATGAAATAAGACTGAAGGTGAAAATAAAAGAGTGAAGTAGCATTTTGGATATGCAGTCAAATAGGGGGTATTTTAATGAACCACAGAAGATGGGGAAGGGAAGTTGGGGATAATGAGATGATTTTAATAAATACTGAAACTATAAATAAAATGTGAAAAAAGGAATAATAGGAACTACACTTCCCACTATCCTTAGTGACCATGGACACTGCTGCCCAGGTATAGAATTTTTCACTCTTTCATGTTCCTGCCCTTGCCAAGGTGACTTCAGAATGGGGGGGGGGGCATCCAGCAAAGACGTCTGGTATTGTGGGTTGGTTGTGGGGAAGTGATAAGGTCACATTATAGAGATAATAAATGTTAGATGATTCGAAAGCTATATAAAGGTTGCTAGCAGCAGCAGCAAGCAGCCAATGGCCTGCCCCAGTCATCCGAAGTTATGACCAGTCCAGTCATTTCACATAACTGCTTGGCAGTCATATTCCGCCCCCCCCCCTCGAATCAACCAAGAATACCTAAACATGTAAGATACCTATTATTTTTACAAGTGTGAATTTAAAGTTCACTGTTTCTGTATTTTGCATGCACTTTTTTTTGCTGTAGTCCATCTCCTCACCATCAAAAAAATATGATTAGGCAGGCAGAGATATTTCACTCCGGCTATAGGTTTGTTCTGTTATGATATACAGTATTCGAAACAATATCCGCTATCTCGGTGGAATTTTTAAATTGACTCTCATAGGTACAAACCAAATTGTGCCTTAATATATTGCTGTGTAAGAACATGCTTGCCAGCTAAGAGATTTTGTAAAAAAAAACACCTTGCAGCAGTGACCTTCATTGTGATAGCAGGCTTTGCAATGACCATCACATTGTGTGCACCTGAAACTTTCATCTGAACAATATTGAAACAATATGTATCAAAATGCCTATATAAAAAAAGATGTGTCTTTTTGTTGTTGTTGTGGATTGGTTGGCATCTGACTGTCTCAGAAGACAATGGAGGATGGCGCATTCAGGGGTGAAGTCCAACTATTGGAAGGTTTGAATGCCTGCAGTGGAAAGCCTGAAACTTGCTCCCTGTAGAACACAACCTTGGTGATTTGTGAATCACCTTCCACATATATTGTGATGGCCTGGGACTCAGGCTCGGGCTCGGAACCAGAGGAGACTCAGTCTGTACCGGATCCTTTGCCTCAGGCATCATCTGAACCAAGTCTGGGGCCTGATCCTGAAGAGTCCCAGTCTGCACAGGTTCCACTGCAACAAACACCAGCTGGGCCGAGTCAGGGGCCTGAGCCTGCCCTGGCTCCAGATGCGGGGATTCCCTCGTTGTCTTCATCTGGGCCATCACTTACAGCTGCTCCACTACCGGTGGGGTCAGGGGAGGCTGAGGTGGCCTCTGGGTCTAGTAACCCACCGACGTCTCCCGAACCGCAGAGACTAAGGTCTGAGAGAAGGAGAGACCTGAGTACTCGCAGGAGGAGTGCTCACCTTCGGGCGAGACAGGGAGGTGAGTCGTCGGGGGATCAGGACTGGCCACTATCCCGACAAAGATAAAAGGCTGTCGGACCCCATTGCTGTATGCTAGATCCTGCCTGAGATCCTGTACCTGTCCTTGCCTGGTTTCCTGCCTCGTGCCCTGAAACATAGAATCATAGAATCATAGAGTTGGAAGAGACCACAAGGGCCATCGAGTCCAACCCCCTGCCAAGCAGGAAACACCATCAGAGCACTCCTGACATATGGTTGTCAAGCCTCTGCTTAAAGACCTCCAAAGCAGGAGACTCCACCACACTCCTTGGCAGCAAATTCCACTGTCAAACAGCTCTTACTGTCAGGAAGTTCTTCCTAATGTTTAGGTGGAATCTTCTTTCTTGTAGTTTGGATCCATTGCTCCGTGTCCGCTTCTCTGGAGCAGCAGAAAACAACCTTTCTCCCTCCTCTATGTGACATCCTTTTATATATTTGAACATGGCTATCATATCACCCCTTAACCTCCTCTTCTCCAGGCTAAACATGCCCAGCTCCCTTAGCCGTTCCTCATAAGGCATCGTTTCCAGGCCTTTGACCATTTTGGTTGCCCTCCTCTGGACACGTTCCAGTTTGTCAGTGTCCTTCTTGAACTGTGGTGCCCAGAACTGGACACAGTACTCCAGGTGAGGTCTGACCAGAGCAGAATACAGTGGCACTATTACTTCCCTTGATCTAGATGCTATACTCCTATTGATGAGGCCCAGAATTGCATTGGCTTTTTTAGCTGCCGCATCACACTGTTGGCTCATGTCAAGTTTGTGGTCAACCAAGACTCCTAGATCCTTTTCGCATGTACTGCTCTCAAGCCAGGTGTCACCCATCTTGTATTTGTGCCTCTCATTTTTTTTGCCCAAGTGCAATACTTTACATTTCTCCCTGTTAAAATTCATCTTGTTTGTTTTGGCCCAGTTCTCTAATCTGTCAAGGTCGTTTTGAAGTGTGATCCTGTCCTCTGGGGTGTTAGCCACCCCTCCCAGTTTGGTGTCATCTGCAAATTTGATCAGGATACCCTTGAGTCCCTGCCTTGGCCCTGTCAGACTGACTCCTAGCGGATCCTTTGGATACTGGACCGGTCCTGGACCACGTTTCACGGGTTACCCCCGGGTCCAGCACATATATGTCCCAAGGTGATTTGCAGTTGCATCCCTTGTTTTGAACTCGCCACTATCATATAATCCTCTTGCTCCTCCTCATTGTCAGTCTCAGTCTGCCACCTCACTCCAGAAAGTGTCTTTGCAGGAAGAAAAGAAAAGGGAACCAGTGCAAGCAGCTGACCCCCCCCCCTTCACATAATCCTCCCATTCCCAGGCTGGCCCACAGTCCCTGGGATAGAAAGGGCACCCCCAGTCTTGTCAAAAACAACACGCTCCAGACACATTTTGAAAGCACAAAGACACTCCACAAGCAAACAGCTATATGATAACAACAACAAAAGTAATGCCAATAGGTCTTGTGCCAATCAATGTCAAAGGACATCAGACTGGGAGAAACTTACAGCATAAACATTTCAGACATGAGACCCACCCCAGCTCTCACCTGGGGTACATTTTTACGTTCTTATAGTGATGGCTGCCAACCAGGATGGCTTTCAAAGGGGGGTTATTCATGGAGAATAAGGCTAGTAAAGCCTTAGGTCCAGTGGTGGCCGACTCTGGGGTTGCGGCGCTCATCTTGCTTTATTGGCCGAGGGAGCCGGCATACAGCTTCCAGATCATGTGGCCAGCATGACTAAGCCGCTTCTGGTGAACCAGAGCAGCGCACGGAAATGCTGTTTACCTTCCCGCCGGAGCGGTACCTATTTATCTACTTGCACTTTGACGTGCTTTTGAACTGCTAGGTGGGCAGGAGCAGGGACCGAGCAATGGGAGCTCACCCCGTCGCGGGGATTCGAACCGCTGACCTTCTGATCGGCAAGTCCTAGGCTCTGTGGTTTAACCCACAGTGCCACCCGCGTCTCAGGAGAATAAGGCTACCAATAGTTAATAGCCATGATGGCTGTACTACCTGTAGTAGTGGAGTGACAGGAATGAGCCAGCAGTAAATCACACTGAGCAAGTTGAAGCTAACTCTTTGTTAGCAAAAACAGGAGCGTCAGACCTAATGAACACAGCAACACATCTTCAGTAGGTCTTGTCTCCATGAAGCAGTTGCTAAGGCTGAAGGTCGCTGCTTTCCCCCAGCCGCCCATCCCCTCCTCTTCAGGGTTTTCTCCCAAGCAATTGGAGACTGCGGGTGCATGCAGTTAACCTCTCCTCCACCCTTTTCACGCGCCTTCTGGTTCTGGGAGACAAGTGGGGTGGGGAGCTTGTCACACAGGAAGGGGAGACGCCCGTGATTCTTCATAAGGTTGACCCATCTCTGCCTCTTGCTCTCCCTCATCCCACTCTCCTGCTCCAGCTTCTGCCTCTGATTCTGGACTACTCTCTGCTACAGACTCTCCCAGCTCACTAAGCCCTGTTGCCTCTCCAGCTTCCAATGGATGTCTTCTCCCTCTTCATTGTCCCTCCACCAGTCCATGGGCTCTGAGCCTTCTTCCCCTGGGGTTTCCCAAGCAGCTTCCTCCCACCATTCCTCCGTGTCCAACCAGTCCCTGACATTGAGGCAGGATGTCAGTCAAGACTGGTTGCCGGGAATCACAGATGGAGAAGTGCTCTTGTACACAGTTCCGCTTGCAGGCTTCCCACTGGCCACTGTGGGAACAGGATGCCAGCTTAGATGGGCTTCTGGCCTCATCCAGCAGGGCTCCTGATGGCTTGACTGGCACTGTGACAGGCGCTGGGATTTTCAGCAAGCAAAGTCATCTATTTGTACACTAGCAACATTTTCATTAAACTTTGTCACACTGCCATTTTCTACATTTTTGCAGCTTATTTTTTTCTTAATGAATGCATTTATGTTAAGCTATTTTCCCTTTGCTATTCTCATGTCTGCAGTCAATCTGACTTTTTTTTTACAGTGCTTCTCCATTCTACTTGTTCTATGAGTTTGCACAGATCGAAGAATTGATGCTTTTGAATTATGGTGCTGGAGGAGACTCTTGAGAGGCCCATGGACTGCAAGAAGATCAAACCTATCCATTCTGAAGGAAATCAGCCCTGAGTGCTCACTGGAAGGACAGATCGTGAAGCTGAGGCTCCAATACTTTGGCCACCTCATGAGAAGAGAAGACTCCCTGGAAAAGACTCATAAATTTGAGGGCACAAGGAGAAGGGGATGACAGAGGATGAGATGGTTGGACAGTGTTCTCGAATCTATCAGCATGAGTTTGACCAAACTGTGGGATGCAGTGGAAGACAGGAGTGCCTGGCGTGCTCTGGTCCATGGGGTCACGAAGAGTCAGACACGACCAAATGACTAAACAACAAAACTGAGCCCTTTGCTGTGTTCTTTATAATTCTGGTTTCCAGGTGAGCTCTTTTCAGGCAGTACTCACATCATGAATGGGGCAACTGTGGCAAAGCCCTTTCCGAACTCGGGAGGAGAGGGGGTTGCGGGCTATCCCCTCCCACACACGCGGGGGCGGGCCTTTTGCCCCCGCGAGATCCAGGGAATCCCCGGGCGTGCCTGCGACTCGGCCCGCCAATCGGTGGGTTGGGGAGGTGTGGCCTAGCATTCTTAAGGCCAGGGACGCCCTCTTTCCCCCTTGCCAGCTGAGCGGTTTTTGCCCATCCCACCCACCCTTAGGCTTAGCCAGCTATGACCTTGCTATGGACTCCGGTTGGTCGCCGCAAGGGGCCTGGTAGGAATTTTTCCAATTTGGCGCACTGTCAGCCTTTTGGTTTTTTCGCCTACCTCGTAGCAAACGTCACAACTTCTGCAGTATTGGCGGGTAGGCATTGGCAGGGGTTCATTGTTATGCAAATGAAGGGGGGGAAGGACGCGCCATCACCTTCCCCCAAGAAAAGGGTAGTCCGGTAGAGGACTCCGGGGGGCGCTGCCTTGTCCGAAACCTATGGAGGTAAGGGCCCCGGCACGCCCCCGAGCGGTGACACCCGTGGGATACTAGTTGGCGTACTCCAACAGGACTCCCACGGCTTGTGGTTAACCCTTCCCGGTCTCCATGCCGGGTAGTCGATAGGAGCCAATGCCTAAGGCCAATACCTTTCAATTCTGTAATCAATAAAGTTGTGGCCTTTTATGCCCATTAACCTTAAATAATGTGTCCAGTGTCTTCATTTCACATGGGGGAGGGATCTTGCCACGCAAAAAGTGTTGTGGGGGCTGCACATTGAGGCTCATTGCTACAGATGTTCCGCACGACAGCCGTTCTGGGGCTACGTGCATCGTAGAACTTCTGCCACATTCTGATTATATATTTACAATTTTGTAGCCTGTTTTAGAAACATTCATAATCCTCCCCCAACTTCGTTGGTTTATTATTAGTATCTGGTAATCTACAAGCATTGTTTTCCCCTTTCTCAATGTCTCCGTTCTATGTGAGTCACTTTTCAGAAACGTAAACACCCTTTAAGCTTTTCGTTGCAGGATTTCTTCCCTCCTTTCACTGAGTTTATTCTATTAACTTCCTAAATTGCTAGTTGTTCCTTTTCTTCAACATAGTCGCTGCCGTCAACAGTCTTTTCTCCCCCTCACAAAATTAGTTTTTGCAGTCGTTGCCTTTCTTTTCTCCTTAAGCTCCTACAATCTTTCTAACTTTAAGCAATTGCTGCTCTTTGAACTCAGACACCTTTTCTACTACATTCCAGCTGCCAATGCTTTATTTCATATCCCTTTATTCTTAGCTGTGTCATTTATCTTGATTCCTTTTATAATTTCACTCCCTCCCTATTTTCCTCTGTACATTTTGTTCTTCCCTTTCTTAGACCGCTCATCTATACTTCTCCCACCTCAGAAATTCATGTTGTTCAACCTGAAAAACAACCACCATCCATGAATCCACAATAATGTGGGACTCTCACATTAGTAATTGGTGGAGTGGCAGGAAACCCAAATTGGGAAACCCCCACCATGTCTGAGGGGTTTGCCTAAATCCCCCATCAAGCTTGCAAGACTGGGGAGCTGTCAATCAAGGCAAGAGTGTCAGGATCAGGCCCAAGGCAAGGCATGCTGAAGCAGTATGGGAGCTGTGCAGCAAAGGAGACAGAAGCTGAGAAGAATGAAATATCGAATCAGCATTTGCAAGCTAACAATTGAAGAGCTTCATTGTTGTCTCTGCTGACCTTCCGCTTCCTGGAGTATCAGAATGGCTCAGATCTAGAGTACAGATTGGTTTTTGTCTCCTCCTCCTCTTGTGCAAGAGTCAGATATGGGAGGCACCATGTTCCTAGTTATGTGCTGCAACTTCCGGATCTTGGCTTCAGTTTGGGCATTTTGCTGTCTCTGCTACTGCTGGGGTCCTAAGTAAGATGGTGGAGGATCTATAGGAGAATCTGCAGTGTGTTTTCTGTTTCCAGTCGGGGAGGCACTGGTTTCATAGTCCCACCAGGTGGGACTCTTCCAATGTTGCAACCTCAGGATGCATCAACTCGCCTTGATCCCAGTACGCACTGGGACCAGTGACAGAAATGCTCTCCTCTTCCAAGGTTTCTTCCATTTCTGGCCTTGGGTACAAGCTGGTCCTCACTGAAGGATTATGGTCATTAGATCTATTATTTGTAACATTCCCAAATTCAGTAATACCTCCCAGGGGGTAAAATAGGCCCATGATTTCCTTACCACAAATTATCTAAATCAGTGATTTGCTATACAGGCTGGCCAACTGACCTCCTCATTTATTTATATCCTGCAATAACGTTGGCACCGACCTAGCAATAAAGGGCTGGACTTAGTGGTTCTGATGCGCACACACACACTCAACATTTGCCAGGACAAAACGTACAAAACCTTACGGCAGATGTAACATTAAAGCTTGGACTGTTCTCCACCTAGCACAACCTGAAAACATTCCTTTTCTTAGCGAGTAAAACCAATGGCAAACATTTTACCAAACCTTGACTAATATTTACGTAGCAGGACTACCAAGGGCCAGAAAATATTGGTTAAGGAGACAGCTTCCATCCCACAGGAGGCCAACTGACCATCCTTCGTCCAGATCTCAATCCAGTCCACGATGTGCCGTGCGTGGTCTGTATTGCAGTTATCACACCAGTCAGCTTTCTGATGTTGAATGTTGCTGGCTCACTTGCAAAATCCAAGCCAGAGGGCCTTGTTGGGAATGGACAAGGCAGGAGGCCCTTGGGCAGAAATATCCCAGGGAAATGTACCTGACTGACCGAGATGAGTGAAGCCCTCCTCTTGGCATGCTAGGCCCACTGGCTGCCTCTGGGAATAAAGCTAAGCAAAGGTTATTATTTAATTTATAATGCACCTGGGGTGAATTGATCTGGGAGGCTTTGATTGTGATAGAGAAGAAACAGGAAGGGAGGATAATAATAATAATAATAATAATAATAATAATAATAATAATAATAATAATAATAATAATTATTATTATTATTATTATTATTATTATTATTTATTTGTACCCCGCCCATTTGGCTGCGTTTCCCCAGCCACTCTGGGCGACTTCCACAAAGACCAAAAATACACTAAGATGTCACACATTAAAAACTTCCCTAAACAGGGTTGCCTTAAGATGTCTTCTGAATGTCAGGTAGTTGTTTCTCTCTTTGACATCTGATGAGAGGGCGGGCGCCACTACCGAGAAGGCCCTCTGCCTGGTTCCCTGTAGCTTTGCTTCTCACAATGAGGGAACCACCAGAAGGCCCTCGGCGCTGGACCTCAGTGTCTGGGCTGAACGATGGGGGTGGAGATGCTCCTTCAGGTGAACCAAGGCCGTTTAGGGCTTTAAAGGTTAACACCAACACTTTGAATTGTGCTCGGAAACGTACTGGGAGCCAATGTAGGTCCTTCAAGACCGGTGTTATGTGGTCTTGGCGGCCGCCCCCAGGCACCAGTCTAGCTGGTCATTGTATGTGGTGGCAATGTAAAATCATTAAAAAGGCCTGGGAGAAGACTTATAAAGACTGGAAAGGATTGTGGAAAATGATTGTTATTAAAAAAAAAACCTGACACTATGATTTTGAGATGTACAGGTTTTGTTGGGCTTACCGAACAAAAGACTTTGTTCCTGTACTTAAGAGTGGACGCCAGGCCAGGACCTGCTTGCTCCTACAGCAAGAAGAAGCCCCCACCAAAGAAGATAAAGAAGATTGGCAAAATGAACTACTGTATTGAACTACACAGGATAAATTGGTGAACTTGAAATCCAAGAAAGAGAGGACTTTGAATTTCAAAAAAGGGATAAATGTTTAATGCATATCTTTTAAGCTTTGTGTACAGATTTTTACATTAGAATAACTTTAAAAGACACTTGTAACAAGATGGAGAAGATTAAAAATTGAAATATTAAGAGTACAAGGTGTTAAGGACGTGCGTGAACGAGTATTGAACAGTGAAACCAAGAAAGGGAGGGGAGGGAAGTCAAAGTTATGGTTTAAAATTTGTTGATGATGCTTTTGTTGTTATTTTTGGAAAAATTAATAAAATGTTATCAAAAATAATAATAATTTATAATGTGCCATGCATAACAACTCTTCTACCCCTAGGAGCTGCAGAGCCATTAACACTTCCAAATGGCAAACCCGTTGCAAAAAGAAACTACAGAAATCCAAGGGAATCAAGAGACCGAGGGCTTCTTCACACTTGCAAGAGGACCTAGGCAGAACCACCACGAACAACCCCAAATCCTCTGACTGGTGAACCATTCTGTCTTCTTTGTTGTGGTTGGCGCTCAAAGCCATGGCAAGGGAAATAGGCGGGATAGGAATCTGCACACAAACAGCTCTTGTATCCCTCCGTTCCCACTTCTTTACTGAAATAGTAAGGTAAAGGGACCCCTGACCATTAGGTCCAGTCGTGACCGACTCTGGGGTTGCGGCGCTCATCTTGCTTTATTGGCCGAGGGAGCCGGCGTACAGCTTCCAGATCATGTGGCCAGCATGACTAAGCTGCTTCTGGCGAACCAGAGCAGCGCACGGAAACACCGTTTACCTTCCCGCCGGAGCGGTACCTATTTATCTACTTGCACTTTGATGTGCTTTTGAACTGCTAGGTTGGCAGGAGCAGGGACCGAGCAACGGGAGCTCACCCCATTGCGGGGATTCGAACCGCTGACCTTCTGATCGGCAAGTCCTAGGCTCTGTTGTTTAACCCACAGCGCCACCCGCGTCCCTCTCTTTAGTGAAATACCGTCATCCAATTTATGTGATGTTTCACAGAACATGGGGGGAAACAAGGGAGACATTCAACTTCACCCTAAGGCGTCAGTGCAAGTATTTAGGCCTGCCAGATGAAATGACCCATCCTCTCCTCCCCTCAGGTTCTGGTGGTTCTCCTGACGCCCCTAAACCCATTTCAGGGTTGCAGGAGCAGGTGCCCAGGGAAGGGGAGAAAGCCCCAATTGCACAAATCGGGTCCTTCCTTAAAGAGGGCGCGTATTGCGGTGAGACCTGGAAAATCGACATCCTGTGTTGTGGGTGGGAACGATTGGTCAGCCACAACACTCGATTGGTAGGTCCCTCAAAGCTGGGTGCAATCTGGCCAATGGAACGCAGTCCAAACCCTTCGAGGGACGTATTTATGCCCATGCACGTGACCCAGAGCTTCCTCTTTCAGCTTTTGCATTCGGAACACCCGCCCACCTCTCCCTACTTTTATGGCTTTGCACTTGACCTTGCTATGCCGTCATGTGTCATCTGTCGTTGGGACAGGGGCACGGCAGGAATTTTCCCCACTTTGCTGATTGGCTGTTGCCCATTGGGTTTCGCCTGCCGTGTAGCAAATCATCACAACTGTTATGTACTGAAGTTCTCACCCTGGGCCAGCAGGGGGATACTGTAGAAAGTTATGCAAATGAAGGATCGAAAGTGACGTTCAGTGATTGGATAGTTTTAGAAAGTTGTTACAGTAACGTGGTACTGGAGCTCTATATAAGCAGGCTGACTGAGCCCTTCAGCTCAGTTCTGTTCTGGCCTCTGAATAAAGAAGAGCTGTTTGAAGAATCACTGTGTTGTCTGATATGTTCACCCACAACTTAACAACAACTTGTAAGGCTGCGGATGGTTCAGATGATAGGGATGGGAGAACTCTCTCGCCATCCCTATGTGAAGGGTATTCCGTTAAAGGAATCCAAGGACTCAGTGGTTTGGTCAACCCCTTTGAGGGGGTTGTGCCCATGCCTGAGTCCAGGGGGACATTTGGGTGGTGGAGTTGGCCCATTCCCGGCTTTCCGCTTATCCAGGTGTTCCCCTTGGCTGACCTATGCTGGTGCCCTGGGTCAGCGCTACCTGTATGGCAGGGAGCTAGTCGAACCAGAGCCTACGCAACCAGTCACTTTCTGTAATCAATAAAGTTGTGGCCTAAATTCTGCCAAAAACCAAACCAAAATTTTTAGTCGTGTGAATTTATTTAGGGGGGAGGTTTCTGGATCTGAACACGCAAATGGAAGTCCTTGTACATGGCTTCTTCCTTCAGGATTCATGAGGTACCTAATTATTTATATAGCACAATTGGTGCTTTACAGATTCATGCCCCAAGGAGCTTACAATCTAAAAATTAACATGGGAAGCAACTGAGGAAGCAGACGGCAGAAGTAAACAGGGAAGAAAAACACAACTGTTTCAATCAGACGTGATACGTGTAGGCTGTGGCTCTTGCTGCACATTGGTTGTTGTTTTTTATTGTTGACTATTAGATTGCAAGACTGCAGGGACATGTATTCTGCTTCTAATGCCTTGTAAAGTGCCGAGAAAACAAAGCTCTAATGGATAAACTGACAGGATAGAGAAGGGATCAAGTGAAACAGACATTTAGTAAAGACTGGAATAGATTTAAACAATACCTTTCGACCACTGCAGATAATTAAATTTTTTGATTGGTTTAGATTAACTCTTGTAATGAGAAACATCAAAAAGTAGCCAAAAATTGGTTACCAATAAACTATATGTATTACGATATGCATTCAACCAAGAACTCTAAAGGACCCAAGGAAGAAGGGGAGGGAAGTCAGAAGTACAGTGGTGCCTCGCAAGACGAAATTAATTCGTTCCGCAAGTTTTTTCTTCTTGCGAGTTTTTCGTCTTGCGAAGCACGGTTTCCCATAGGAATGCATTGAAAATCAATCAATGTGTTCCTATGGCAACCGCCTTCAGACCAGGTCCGGGGACAGTCTGTCCCCCGACCTCTTCTGAAGGCTGGGGGGGGGGACAAGGGCTTTTCTTCCCACCGCCAGCCTTCAGAAGGCTGTTCTGAAGGCTGGCGGTGGGAAGAAAAGCCCTTCTCCCCACCTCCCGCCCCGCAAGCTCCGGGGACAGGAGTGCTTTGCTGCCGACCGCCAGCATTTTAAAAGCCCCCGCTGTCCCGGGGCGATTTTAAAATGCTGGTGGGCGGCAGCGAAGCCTCCGCTGTCCCGGGGCGATTTTAAAATGCTGGCGGGCGGCAGCGAAGGCTTCGCTGCCACCCACCAGCATTTTAAGATCGCCCGGGACAGCGGAGAAGTCTCCGCTGCCCCGGGGGCTTTTAAAATGCTGGGGGTCGGCAGCGAAGGCTTCACTGCCGCCCGCCAGCATTTTAAGATCGCCCGGGACAGCGGAGAAGTCTCCGCTGTCCCGGGAAGGCAGGCGGGGGGGGAGCAAAGACTTTTGCCCCCCGCCGGCCTTCAGAAGAGGTCCAGGACCTCTTCTGAAGGCCGGCGGGGGGCGAAAGTCTTTGCTCCCGACCACCAGCATTTTAAAAGAGGTCCCCGGAGATTTCCCTATGGGCTTTCTTCTTGCGAAGCAAGCCCATAGGGAAATTCGTCTTGCGGAACGACTCAAAAACGGAAAACTCTTTCGTCTTGCGAGTTTTTCGTTTTGCGAGGCGTTCGTCTTGTGAGGCACCACTGTACCGTATTTTTTGCTCTATAAGACTCACTCTTCCCTCCTAAAAAGTAAGGGGAAATGTGTGTGCGTCTTATGGAGCAAATGCAGGCCACGCAGCTATCCCAGAAGCCAGAACAGCAAGAGGGATTGCTGCTTTCACTGCTTTCACTGAGATGCAGAATATTTTTTTTCTTGTTTTCATCCTCCCAAAACTAGGTGCGTCTTGTGGTCTGGTGCGTCTTATATAGCCAAAAATATGGTAGTTAGAATATTAAGGAGTTGAATTATTAAGAATATGTCTTTGTTTTTCTTTATTATGATTTAGAAATACATGTACATCAACAAGAAACTGAAACGTTATGCTGCGATTTTATGTTAAGAAAGCATTTCTCTTGTTAAAAACCAATAAAGATGAATTGCAAGAGAGAGAGAGAGAGACAACAAAGCTTGTCCATGCCTCTGAAGAGCATGCTTGCTCTTTCTTTCTTTCTTTCTTTCTTTCTTTCTTTCTTTCTTTCTTTCTTTCTTGTGCATCTTAACCACAGAAGAATTACCTGGCTCAGGGCTGTAACAAAAGACCTGAACTTCTGAAGGAAAACTACATGGCAGCCTTCATCACCCTGGAGCAGTGGCGTAGCGTGGGGGGTGCAGGGGGGGCCGGCCGCACCGGGCGCAACATCTGGGGGTTAGGGTTAGGGGGCGCAAATCCACGGGTTAGGGGGCGCAAATTACTTGCCTTGCCCCGGGTACTGACAACCCACGCTACGCCACTGCTTTGGAGCCCTCCAGATGCTGTTGAACTACAATTCCCAACAGCCCCAGCCAACACAGTTATATTAATAATAATAATAATAATAATAATAATAATAATAATAATAATAATAATATTGTAGTCCAACAACAAACTGGAGAGCACCAGGTTTGTGAAGGCTGCTGCCTGGGGTCGCTGATGAATTGTGACAAAAATGCATTCTGCTGCTCACATTGCCCATGATTCCAATAATATTTAGTCTTCCCAGTGCTGGGAATCTGGACACTTTCCGTCCATTTGGAGATCTTGGATTTGGCTGGGATGCTTCATTCTGGAATATGTAGCAGGACAGTTGATCCACCCTTGCTTCCATATGAAGACCACTCCGGAAAGCAAACAGGTTTTATTTCCCCAGAGGCAGAGATCTCTCATTTCAGAGGCAAAACTGAAGGACTGCAGCTGGCAAACAACGCTGAGAGCTGTTTGTTTTCCAACTCCACTAACCTCTTTTTATTGCAAATTGGCAGTAATAAAGAATATTAGATGAACAGTCGAGCCCACGTCATCCAAACCTCCCTCCCCTCCATTCTTCCTCTCTCGCCAGCTCCAGCTTCACTCTCCATTGTGTTTGCTTAATTCAATGAAGTGTCTGTCTGTCAAATTAAACCACTTCCAGCCTTACCAGAATCTTCTAAAAGGCCTAATTGGAAAAAATAGCAAAAAAATTTCAAAACGGATTGCATTGACAAACAGTAGGGAACGGTCTAAGCCCTCCCTGATCTGGATGACTTAAATCAGACTGAGATTATTTTGGCATTTAGGCCGCTATGTGATATTAGCCAGGCAGCCCCTGCTATGGTATTGCGAGGCCAAGATTCTCAGGGCTGGTGCATGTGCAAAATGCTCTTCGCTCGATTTCTTACCACATTATATCATACCACCCGATATTTGAATCTGTGAATGCAATGTAAGGACTGCATGTTGTTTTAAATCCTTCACGTGATGAGAGTTAGGACCACCCCGAGACATTTTGCTGCTTGACGCAAAGGATAAGAAGCTTTGCCCACCGTTCCACGTATAGAAGCCAAGTGGACTGGCAGCAGAATTTGATTTCAGTACTGGCAATAAGGAAAACTGGATGGCAGCGCAACTGAGGGCAGTGCGCTAGTTATTCGGGTGCACAGCAGGCTGTATGTAATGGCACAGAGAACTGTTCTTAAACCAAAGGGTACAGCCGGGGACAACCAAAGCTGCAGGTGCTACACACCCCCTGTAAATGTCTGCTACCTGAGATAGTTGCCCCACTCTTTCTAATGTATACCCGAAGGAGCGTCTCCACCCCCATCGTTCTGCCTGGACACTGAGGTCCAGCTCCAGGGGCCTTCTGGCAGTTCCCTCACTGCAAGAAGTGAGGTTTCAGGGAACGAGGCAGAGGGCCTTCTCGGTGGTGGCACCCGCCCTGTGGAACGCCCTCCCATCAGATGTCACGGAAATAAGCAACTTTCTGACTTTTAGAAAACATCCGAAGGGAAGTTTTTAATGTTTGATGCTGTATTCTGTTTTTAATATTCGGTTGGAAGCCGCCCAGAGTGACTAGGGAAACCCAGCCAGATGGGTGGGGTGTAAATAAATAAATAAATAAATAATTTATTATTATTATTATTATTGAGCTGGCCCTGTGGGGAGCAGGATGAGTGCAGTGTTTCTCAGACTTGGGTCCCCAGCTTTTGTTGAACTACAAATCCCATCATCCTTGACCACTGGCCCTGCTAGCTAGGGGTGATGGGAGTTGTAGTCTAATAACAGCTGGGGACCCAAGTTTGAAAGCACAGCATTAGAGGGATGATTTCTGCATCAGGATTGCATACCACATGTGGAACCTATATAAGTACAAAATGCTTCCTTGCTGCAGAAGGTGTCCTCCAATTCATGGAGGCTGAGGGAGACAGGAGGCAGATCTGTGTCTGAGGGATTTAGACCAGGGGTCAGCAAACTTTTTCAGCAGGCGGCCGGTCCACCGTCCCTCAGACCTTGTGGGGGGCCAGACTATATTTTTTTGGGGGGGGAAATGAACGAATCTCTATGCCCCACAAATAACCCAGAGATGCATTTTAAATAAAAGGACACATTCTACTCATATAAAAAAAACATGTTGATTCCCAGACCGTCCACAAGCTGAATTTAGAAGGCGATTGGGCCGGATCCGGCCCCCAGACCTTAGTTTGCCTACCCATGATTTAGACTGTCTGAATAGGTCATTTGTGGCTACAGTGGTACCTTGGGTTAAGTACTTAATTCGTTCCAGAGGTCCGTACTTAACCTGAAACTGTTCTTAACCTGAAGCACCACTCTAGCTAGTGGGGCCTCCTGCTGCCGCCGCGCCGCCAGAGCACGATTTCTGTTCTCATCCTGAAATAAATTTCTTAACCCGAGGTACTATTTCTGGGTTAGCGGAATCTGTAACCTGAAGGATATGTAACCCGAGGTGCCACTGTATATGAAAGTTGAATATGTGGTCTGCGAGGGTTCGTTGCCATATTCAAAACACCATCTATTGCTGCAGTTATCAACTGTTGAACATGCATGTGCAAATCATCCCTTCAAAGCCCTAGACTGGGTCTGTAACCCACCCTCACACCATTTTTTTACATGTTATGATCCCTTTGGGTGAAGATTCTCCAGCCAAGCCCTGCCCTGGGCTGCTATTTACTCCCCCCCCCCCATTTGCTCTTGTTGGAGGAAACACAGAAATATCTTTATGGCGCAGGAGCTAAACCTGAGGCATGGCCACTTAAACCACTCACACCAACAAAAATTAATAAGGCATCTCCAAAAAGCTCTTCAAAATATCCAGCAGATGCAAAGATTTATAAGGAATAGATACCAGAAAAAGGGGGTTGTCTGTGCATCCTTAGTAAATAGGCACAGCTGAAACTCTCTGCACAACATTTCTCTGAAATGAATAATCAGATTTCCCTCAATAAAGCTTATTATTCTTCCTTAGAGATGCTTCTTCCCTCCCACTTCCAAACTCTTGGTCTTTTCATGATGGACAGGAAATGCACGGTGGTGTCCAGATGAGAATTCAATCTGTCAGGGAAAAGTTTAACATGAGGGCAGCTGCGCATATATATATATATATATATATATATATATATATGCTTTCGTAGGTTTTCACGGGTACAGGAATGCAGGTTTTGGTGTCTTCGGGTGTCTTCCCGTGTAAGAGTTGGGGTGTCTAGGCGACGTTTCGACGAGGTCTCACTCGTCATCTTCAGGCTGGTGCTTTCGGCTTCTTGTTACTGGAACAGGGCTCTGTTCCAGTAACAAGAAGCCGAAAGCACCAGCCTGAAGATGACGAGTGAGACCTCGTCGAAACGTCGCCTAGACACCCCAACTCTTACACGGGAAGACACCCGAAGACACCAAAACCTGCATATATATATATATATATATATATATATATATATATATATATATATATATTCAGAGGCATTTGTTCGATGGATATCTGTCTCTCTCTCTCTTCCCCACTCTGTTTCTTCTGCTTGTAGCAAATGTCAGAACCGGAGGCCCAGTTGTCACTTGTAAAAGTCATCGGCTCACAAGGCAGCACGGAAGAAAAGCTTGCCAAGCCACATGCTGCTGTCGCTGCTCCAAGGCAACTTCTTCATGCTCCACACAGCAAGGAGAAGGGAATTCATCAAGTCTCCCATGCATGAACTTCCCATCTGACTTGCCCCCACTCTTGATGGCTTTTGAATGCACCTGGAAGGCTGCTCCTTTCGCAGTTCCCAGGACTTGCCACTTCTTATGATTGAAGTACAGGCTCTAGTATGCCATCTCACACTCGCTGCCCTTTAAAGGTAAAGGGACCCCTGACCATTAGGTCCAGTCGTGGCCGACTCTGGGGCTGCGGCACTCATCTCGCTTTACTGGCCGAGGGAGCCGGCATACAGCTTCCGGGTCATGTGGCCAGCATGACGAAGCCGCTTCTGGCGAACCAGAGCAGCGCACGGAAACGCCGTTTACCTTCCCGCCGGAGCGGTACCTATTTATCTACTCGCACTTTGAGGTGCTTTCAAACTGCTAGGTTGGCAGGAGTTGGGACCGAGCAACGGGAGCTCACCCCGTCATGGGGATTCAAACTGCCGACCTTCTGATTTAGTCAGGCATCAATCCTATCTGGTCTGGATGATGCATGCCAGTCTGTAAATAGGTTAGCAAGGAGACTGGACATAGGCTGCTCACAGATCCTTTATTATGATAGAGTCCCATGATTCTATACCAGGCATGGCCAAACTTGGCCCTCCAGATGTTTTGGGACTACAGCTCCCATCATCCCTAGCTAACAAGACCAGTGGTCAGGGATGATGGGAATTGTAGTCCCAAAACATTTGGAGGAAACATCGTTTACCTTCCCACCGGAGCGGTACCTATTTATCTACTTGCACTTTGACGTGCTTTCGAACTGCTAGGTGGGCAGGAGCAGGGACCGAGCAACGGGAGCTCACCCCGTCGCGGGGATTCGAACCGCCGACCTTCTGATCGGCAAGTCCTAGGCTCAGTGGTTTAACCTACAGTGCCACCCTTGCCTTTTAAAACAAGCTGCTAAATTTGGAGAAGAGGCAGCTGCGGGGGGGGGGGGTCGCGCCGATTCTCTTCCAACCCTCCTAGTCTTTCTGTCCACCCCGTTCCCTAAACTTGCCGTATGGCACACTCAAAGTCCTATTTGTTACAGCAGGCAAGGGAGGGCTGGTGGGCAGAAGGACTCTGTGAAAAACAGGTGGTACAAGCTGCTGCTGCTGCTGCCTTGCGGCCTCCCATTCCAAGCCCTACATTTGAAAAGAAAGAAGGGGAAGCTTGCGATTTGGTTGCTAAATTCGGAGATGAAATCGCACATTGTCGATATAGCACAGGGTCTCGGAGACCACAGCTGAAATTTTGCCTCTGCTGCGAACTCACTTGGCGACCTGAGTAAAGTCGTACCCTCCTAGTCTTGCCTCTGTATCTGGAGCACGGAAGATAATAATACTGATCTACCCTACAAGGCTGTGTTGGTACAATAGGATGATATGCAGTATGTGAAACAGTTTGAATGACTGCCATTAAGAAGGGCCTTTTAACTTCTTTATCGCCTATAATCCTACACTAGTTTGGTGTCCTGTAATCAAAGGCATATCAGGTACGGCTGAACTCCATGTTTTGCCATTTCCTACCCAAGACTGGGTGTGAGAGATTTTACTTTCTTGGGCTCCATGATCACTGCAGATGGTGACAGCAGTCATGAAATTAAAAGACGCCTGTTCCTTGGGAGAAAGGTGATGGCAAACCTAGACAGCATCTTAAAAAGCAGAGACATCACCTTACCAACAAAAGTCTGTATAGTTAAAGCCATGGTTTTCCCAGTAGTGATGTATGGAAGTGAGAGCTGGACCATAAAGAAGGCTGATCGCTGAAGAATTGATGCTTTTGAATTATGGTGCTGGAGGAGACTCTTGAGAGTCCCGTGGACTGCAAGAAGATCAAACGTATCCATTCTGAAGGAAATCAGCCCTGAGTGCTCACTGGAAGGACAGATCGTGAAGCTGAGGCTCCACTACTTTGGCCACCTCATGAGAAGAGAAGACTCCCTGGAAAAGACCCTGTTGCTGGGAAAGATGGAGGGCACAAGGAGAAGGGGACGACAGAGGACGAGATGGTTGGACAGTGCTCTCGAATCTACCAGCATGAGTTTGACCAAACTGTGGGATGCAGTGGAAGACAGGAGTACCTGGCGTGCTCTGGTCCATGGGGTCACGAAGAGTCGGACACAACTAAACAACTAAACAACAACAACAACCCAAGACTGGTCGCTGTGAGGGCACTTACAGAATAGCTCCCCCCTCTCAAAAATGGTTACATCCTCATCACCATTAGTGGAATGATGCCTTTGCTAACCTTATGCCCAGCTGGGAGACCTCAAGGAACCATTTGGCATCCTTCTCTTAGCTTTGGCCGTAATCCAGTGCATGAATCTACTTTGTAAGGACAAACAGAGGTGATTTCTTCCAGAAAGCTTTAAAAGGATGCCCATGAAGTCCTAACAATGGGAGGGGAGGTCATTAATGCCTCTCTTGGATGCTAAACCTTCTGTTCTTGATGTCATGGTTGATGTATTATAATTCTCCCCTCAGCTTTTCCTCTGCTATTTATATTTCAGCTGGTGCTCAGACACATTTTTAAAGTCATGGTGGATTCCAAGAATGTGTTCTCCAGGAGAAGATACTGTGGACTTTTAGGTGCATAATCGATTCCAGTTTGCCTAGCACAGAAAAGACATCTGTTCATCCTGAAGAATTTTTAAGATTAAACAAGGACCTTCAGTGTAGGAATTAAACGAGGGTTTACAATTTAGCAACCTTTGGGCTGCTCCCCAAAAACAAACCCAATACACAATCTACAAATATTTTCCCCAGAAAGATAGATGTATTGATTGTCTGCGTGTTTCTCCCATTTTATAACACTTAAGCTAGGTAACACCTTTTTTAAAAAGAGAGAAAACAGAAAATGCAAAATGCTGTTGAAATATCACACAGTTGGCTTAATTCTCATAATCAAATACCAGCCAGAACTTCCCCCACCTCAAAAAAAGAGGGATTCCAACCTCATGTTTGCCTTGTAACACTGTTATAGCAGCAATCACATTTTTAGAAATACATGTTTTTGCTGAGGTAAAGGTGTTCTTCCCACATAGAAAGCAATGGTCTTCCTGTAAAAAGGCTCTCTTCTGGGAATTCCCAACAACTTAGAATTTTAGGTCTTTTAAATCTATTTATTCTGCACTTTTCAGCTTAACCAAAGTCCATCAAGACAATTCACCATTAAAACTATCAAGCACTATGGCAGTTAAACAGTATAAACAACAATACTGGAAAAAGCATCAGTGAGGAAAAGCTGCTGGTCCTATGCACTATGGCAGGACAAAATTAAAGCAAATAGTAAACACACATCTGGGGATGTATAGCAGAGGGAGAATAAAATAAGCTATTGAGGAAGCGCTGAGGTGATGACTTCTCCCAAGGCTGTTCTCTCTCTCCCCCTTGCTTTGCATGTTCTAAATTCCCAGGGGCTGCTAATTTATTCCCATTTCCCAGATAATTGAAAATGAGAAACTGACAACAGAAAATGGAAACAGACTGTACTAAATCTTGTGTGTTTGCCCCTTCATTTGACATCTGACAAGTTATACAGCGACCAGTACCACAACCTTTATTTAGGCCTATAATTGAAGCCCTCAAAAGGGAAGCCATTTTTATTTTAATTTTTTTAGTGAAGTCACCTCCAGGCCAGTGAGGCTGTCAGGAAGCCACACAAAACAATTCTTGAATCCCTGGGCCGAGGGGAGGTGTGCTGTTTCATTTTCCACTAGACTGCTCCATCCTGGTTTTCCTCTACTGCCACCAAAGGCTTTTTAAAGACATGTTTTCTGTGACAGGTACAAAGAGTTCCAAAGAGACAATATGGCAGGAATCTCTGAGGAGAGGCATAGCCAGACTCACAGATGTGCAGCCTGAGGGGGAACTAGCAGGAAACGGCTATTTAAATGCTGTCAGGACCTAGGGTTCATTGTTGTGTGGGTGTTTTCGTTTGGTTTTGTAGCTTCGAGGCCACAATTCGTTTAACACATTGAGGGCTCCAGGCATCTTGACAAGAGCAGAGCACAGCAAGTTCAGAACAAGTTCAAGCACCCAAGCACGCCCTACGGCCTTGAGCCCTAAACAGACCTCAAAGAGTTGCTTTCATTCATCCGCAACTTGTCATCTCAACACAAAAACCTACCAGAGGGAACGTTCATAAAAGCCAATGAAGTCAATTTTGTTGGCTGCTGTAGCAGCAGCTTAGTGGTTAAGACAGCAGCATGTGAAAGTGGAGAAGAATAAATCTTGGTCCACAAGCAATGGGTATATTTTGCATGTGCCCCTCTATTTTCACTTCTTGGGGGGGATATGGTTTTACTACATAGGGACGTGGGTGGCGCTGTGGGTAAAACCTCAGTGCCTAGGACTTGCCGATCGTATGGTCGGCGGTTCGAATCCCCATGATAGGGTGAGCTCCCGTTGCTTGGTCCCTGCTCCTGCCCACCTAGCAGTTCGAAAGCACGTCAAAGTGCAAGTAGATAAATAGGTACCGCTTTATAGCGGGAAGGTAAACGGCGTTTCCGTGTGCTGCGCTGGTGCCGGCTCGCCAGAGCAGCTTCGTCACGCTGGCCACGTGACCCGGAAGTGTCCTTGGACAGCGCTGGCCCCTGGCCTCTTAAGTGAGATGGGCACAGAACCCTAGAGTCGGACACGACTGGCAGTGGTGTAGCGTGGGGGGTGCAGGGGGGGCTGGCCGCACCGGGCGCAACATCTGGGGGTTAGGGTTAGGGGGCGCAAATCCACGGGTTAGGGGGTGCAAATTACTTGCCTTGCCCCGGGTGCTGACAACCCACGCTACGCCACTGACGACTGGCCCGTACGGGCAGGGGTACCTTTACCTTTACCTTTACCATGCCTGCTTGCTCTGTCTTCATTCTGGGCTGGCTTCATTGAACCCCAACTGATGTAAAAGTATGGACCAATTTAACTGTAATAACAGCTGTTTGGAGGCCAAGGGGGGGGGGGAGTTACCCATGCAGTTGTTTTCCTTGGCATGCGTACACTCAGCTCCACCTAGCGACACTGTGTGGAAGCAGGTTTCTGTATATGTATACTTCAGACCCTCCAGGTGTCCCTATTTTCCAGGGACAGTCCCGGATTTACAGAAGCCGTCCCAGTTTCTAATTTGATCCTGGAATGCCCCCCTTTTCCTTTGGACATCCCTATTTTCACATACCCTCCATAATTTCTCCAATGAAAATAGGGATGTCCCATTGCGTAATGATAAATTTACTATTTCTACCCCACACATCTTACTGGGTTGCCCCAGTCACTCTGGGCGGCTTACAACATAAATAAAAACATAATTTAACATTAGGAAAACTTCCCTATACAGCATTGCCTTCAGATGGCTCAGGAGTTGGATAACTCCATACCCTCCAACATTTCTCCAGTGAAAATAGGGACATCCTCAGAAATCAAATCAGACCAGGACAGCTTCTCTAAATCAGGGATGTCCTTGGAAAATAGGGACACTTGGAGGGTCTATTTTAATTGGAGAGATGTTGGAGTGTATGGAGTTATCCAACCCTGAACCATGTGAATGCAGTTCTGTTTAGGGAAGCTTTTTAATGTTTAATGTTTTATTATGTTTTTATATATGTTGGACACATTTTTATAGAGACTTATTGTCTTTTGTGTCTGCCTTCTGCAATAAAAGTTAGACATAGATATAAGCCATTTCCCAAACTTTAACAGGAATCAAGAGGTGGTGGTGCCAGGGCCGTCTTTACACATGGATGCAAGGGGTGTGGGGCACCCGGGCACCAAATTCTGGGGGGGCGCCAGGCGCCCACCACTGAAACCGCTGCCTAAGCTAATGTTGCTGCAGGGAGAGCTCTCTGGAAAGTCTTGCTCACCAAAGCCGGGAAGAGAGGGAGTGACAGGGAAGAGGGAGATACAGACAGAAAGAGAACGTGCCTATCTAGCGATGGCAGCGTGTGCAGGCTCCAGAACCTTCCCAAGAAGAACTCATATCTGCGCGCTCGCAAGGGCCCTCCCAGCTCCTCTAGAAATAAGGTTGCTCCCACAATGAAAGGCTGCCCAAGATGGCTCTCCCACGCATGCGCACAATGCCCACCCGTCTCATCTTTCAGACACCTCCCTACGACCGTAAGCGCATGCGTCGAGTCCTTACACTGACTCCCAATGTGTTCTTTGTCTTCTTTAGAAAAGCTGGTTTTAAACAAAAAAAACCTCCTGTTGGAGCCATGCAGGCGTGAGCGCTATTTATCAAATGATAATAGTGACATAAGCATATTAAAAAGTTAATTTGGGGGCTAAACTAAATTTGGGGGCACTGGGAGGATCTTTGCACCCCAGCGGCGCATATGCTAAAGACGGCTCTGGGTGGTGTGGGATTTTTCTGGTTTCTGACAGATTCCTGAGCAATCATAAGTAGACAAACTGTTATTCCCCAGTCGTCAGGTATAATGCCCTTAAAATATATGTTACCAGTAGGAGAGCATGACCCAGAATACGTGTCATTTCTGTCAACACAGATTCCCAAGAAGTCCTGGTCATTTTGCATGCTCATATCACAGAATCATAGAGTTGGGAGGGACGCTAAGGATCATCTAGTCTAACCCTCTGCAATGTAGAAATATGCAGCTGCGATCAAACCTGCAACCTTGGCATTATGAGCACCACCCGCTAACAAAATGGGCAACCAATCCATTCAAGTCCTTGAGAAATGACAGTGCCAAATCTAGCAGTTAAGAGCATACTGGAAATTGGATGGAAGCAGCCAAAATCTGTTCAGCATGAATGCGGGCCAGGGGGTTACAAGTTGTGGGTCCTGACTGGCTGCATACTTTCCTTGAAGGAAGCCCTGTGCAACACAGGAGGACTTAAATTCCTAATAAACATTCATAGGATTCGTCTGCATGGTGATTGCTTAATCCCTTCTCCACCTACCAGCTGGCTTCCATTTTCCCGTTTCCACTTCTCAGACTCAGAACAGGCTGCAGGTGGTTTTATCCCAGTGAGTCAGGATTACACCTCCTTCTAAATCAGCACAACTCTGTATGGTGATGGCTACAGCACCCCAATGATGAAGCAGAGTATTTGCATTGAAACGTGCCGGGTTCATGAAACCTTTCCTTGAGCAGCTAATTTAATTCATACCTCATTTAGCCGAAAGAGCCGCCAGATGGGATTCAGACATTCCAAGCCACAGCGCCTGGCAGGATCAGTTAATCACTTACACAGCTTAGCTAAATCCTTTTTTTCTGTGCAGCTCTCTCCTTTCATAGCTACCTGTGTTTTCCTTAGGAATCAAATAGAATAAATAAAGGCAACGTGCTTCTGCCCTTGTTTTAAGGGCCAAGCAGGCTACCAAATTTTCCCCTTTATTCCGCACTATCCTGGGAGGAACAGATTCTGAAAAGATATGTGTAAGGTTTTGGACTATGTTGGACCTATGTTTTATTTGGAGACTGTAGGCGTGCTTACTTTAGGCATATTTACCAACTGTGCAACTTCTCAAACATACGGACATACTTCAATAAGAGAAAGAGCCAGCAGCCTTTGTTTACGGCAGTGTTTGGCTGGCTTAGTATAATTCCTGTTCAAACTAGGGTTTCCAGTTTTGGTTTGGAGAGCAGATGCAAACCGTGGTTTGCCTAAAAACTGACAGGTAGGGAGGGAATGGGAACTCAGAAGGCTCAAAGGCTCAAACAGTTGAGATTCCTGCACTGCAGGGGGTTGGACTAGATGGCCCTCAGGGTTCCTCCCAATTCTACAATTCTAGGTTATATATGCAGCTCTCTCCATAATCATGGCATCACTTTCTCCAGCAGCTGATTAACTTTGAAAAAATAATAATAGCAGCACGAGTTGACCCAAACCACTCATTTTAGAGCCTGAAAGGACAACCTGGAGCCCTAGGTCTGCAAAGGTAAAGGTAAAGGGACCCCTGACTGTTAGGTCCAGTCGCAGACAACTCTGGAGTTGTGGCGCTCATCTCGCTTTATTGGCCAAGGGAGCCAGCGTACAGCTTCCGGGTCATGTGGCCAGCATGACTAAGCTGCTTCAGCGCACGGAAACGCCGTTTACCTTCCTGCCAGAGCGGTACCTATTTATCTACTTGCACTTGACGTGTTTTCGAACTGCTAGGTTGGCAGGAGCTGGGGCCGAACAACGGGAGCTCCCCCCGTCACGGGGATTCAAACTGTCAACCTTCTGATCAGCAAGTCCTAGGCTCTGTGGTTTAGACCACAGCACCACCCACGTCCCTTAGGTCTGCAAAAGCCATCCGCAATTTATCAGTTCAGACTTCTGGAAAGAGGGATCTGTCCTTCTCCTGGCAGACCACTGCCCAGGGAGGAAGAGGAAAAGGAGGAGGTGTCTGAAAGGTGGTAGAGGGGAGAAATGCCCCAGCCACTTTTGATGCCAGGCTTGTCTACCTCTGCCCCTGGCAGATTACCAAACTGACCTTGGGAACATGTGAACTATTGATTCCGATACTTGCCCCGATATACTGATGCCACTGTTTTGCACCTGTTGTGGAGAGATGGGAAGGGGCTTCTAAGTCAGTGTCTGGAAGAGTGAGGTAGAGTTGCCATTACTGGGATTCCAATCCCTCCCATCAAGACTCTAAATCAGGAGTAGTGAAGCTGTGCACCAGACCTAGCCCACAAAGTTCTGAAACCCTCTTCCAAAGTTGGGTGCCTCTTTTCCCCCTTTGAAAAGTGCCATTTCTGCCTCTGGCATGGCGCTGTTGTTAGAAGCTCTTAGAAAGACATTTAGATGAATTCACTCTGTTAAGTCACCTGTGCTCCTTTGCCAGAACCCAAAGGTATTTTCAGATGCATCCTTCAGAAAGCAAGATTAAGCCCAGGCTGCAAAACATGGGCAGCTTGAAGATCACAAGGGACTTATAATTCTGTGTTGCCTCTGGATGCAAACTTTGCAGCTCATCCAGCGCTATCAGACCTTTAATTGGTTTGCTGAAGACAGAAAATTTGGACAGTGCATGATAGGATAAAATAAGGGGTTGTTGTATTGATAATTGTTTCCATTCTAAGTCCAGATTGGTATCTTCAGGTAGCGATAGAGCAATGAGTATGTCAGAAGCCTGCAATGACTGAGCTAAACAGCCCATCTCCTTGGAGCTGGTACGATTGCACCTTGATGAACCTGTTCAATATTTGATGCTTTATTCTTTCTTCCTAAGCAGAGAAGTGCTGATGCTTTTATTCTAGGAGGCAGCACAGACAGGTAGAGGGCAAGCAACTTATTTAAAAGGCAGGGAGAAAGAAGGAAGGAGGGAAGAAAAGAAAAAAAAGACAGAGAAAGAAATGAATTAGTGATGGGCCATCCCAAGAGAGGGTTCCGGTTGGGTAGGGAGGGAAGAGCCATGAGGAGAAGCCAGCCGTGCGTGAGGATAGGATGTGGCAGATACAAATGTGTACTACACTCTCCAGACATGTGGGGGAATTAGGAGAGCATGTATTCTTGCAGGAGGTGTTGCCTTTTACATAGGGGGGAGTTGTATTGTGTGTCTGTCCCGTTTTGAGCAATTAGAGGAAATGCTATATAAAAGTAGCGACCTGTAAACAGCCAGAGGGCTAAAGCTGGCATACGATTCAGTGAAAGTGTGGAATTTTTTTTCAAACTGGGTGATAGTTGAATGCTTATCATCATCACCACCATCTTCCTTCCATCTGAAGATAATTGTGATGGTTGAGTACATTTGCAAGTGAAATGGGGCAACCAAAACATAAGGCAGTGATTTCTGCACACCTGCGGGACCATTGGAACCAACTCCTAGGGGGCGTGGGGGCTTCGCTCCCCACAATAAAAGATTGGGGGCAGACCCCAGAAAGTTGGCAAACCTTCCCACTCAAATGGTGTGTGTGTGCACTTTTATTCAAGTTGGCACCCCTGTGCAGGACTCTCCTGAGTACATGGAAATGTACACATTTGCAAATTATAAAGGAAAACTCCAAAACTGCTGAACAAGGACCTGTGATTTCCCAAGACTTATAGAAAGTTGGTGACAGTTGATTTAGAAATTCTAGACTAGATCTAGATTTAGAAATTCTAGAATAACTCACTCTGCTGTCTGGAACTTCCAGGTTCACACTAAACTAAATATCAATGAGAGCAGGAACTCCCCTTTTCGCTATCCCCTTCTGTTTACACAAATCATTTGTTTGTTCCCTTCCAAATCACAGCTAGGCAAAAATCCTGGATTCCTAACATTGTTTTCTTTTGGCAGCTCTCACTTTTCCTCCCCTGGGGCAGAAAGAGTCAAAGGATGCAGACACTTGGGTGAAACTGTGTAGGTACAACCATTTAAGCCAATGGTTGAGAGCAGCTGAGACACAGAATCATGGAACCGTAGAATTAGAAGGGACTGTGAGGAACGAACCTCTGCAATACAGTGGTACCTCGGGTTAAGAACTGAATTCGTTCTGGAGGTCTGTACTTAACCTGAAACTGTTCTTAACCTGAAGCACCACTTTAGCTAATGTGGCCTCCTGCTGCCGCCGCGCCGCCAGCGCACGATTTCTGTTCTCATCCTGAAGCAAAGTTCTTAACCTGAAGCACTATTTCTGGGTTAGCAGGGTCTGTAACCTGAAGCGTATGTAACCAGAGGTATCACTGTACAGGAATCTTTGAAATATGAGTTGTTGTTGTTTAGTCGTTTAGTCGTGTCCGACTCTTCGTGACCCCATGGACCAGAGCACGCCAGGCACTTCTGTCCTCCACTGCCTCCCGCAGTTTGATCAAACTCATGCTGGTAGCTTCAAGAACACCATCCAACCATCTCATTCTCTGTCGTCCCCTTCTCCTTGTGCCCTCCATCTTTCCCAACATCAGGGTCTTTTCCAGGGAGTCTTCTCTTCTCATGAGGTGGCCAAAGTATTGGAGCCTCAGCTTCACGATCTGTCCTTCCAGTGAGCGCTCAGGGCTGATTTCCTTAAGAATGGAGAGGTTTGATCTTCTTGCAGTCCATGGGACTCTCAAGAGTCTCCTCCAGCACCATAATTCAAAAGCATCAATTCTTCGGCGATCAGCCTTCTTTATGGTCCAGCTCTCACTTCCATACATCACTACTGGGAAAACCATGGCTTTTACTATACGGACCTTTGTTGGCAAGGTGATGTCTCTGCTTTTTAAGATGTTGTCTAGGTTTGCCATCGCCTTTCTCCCAAGGAGCAGGCGTCTTTTAATTTCGTGACTGCTGTCACCATCTGCACTGATCATGGAGCCCAAGAAAGTAAAATCTCTCACTGCCTCCATTTCTTCCCCTTCTATTTGCCAGGAGGTGATGGGCCCAGTGGCCATGATCTTCGTTTTTTTGATGTTGAGCTTCAGACCATATTTTGCGCTCTCCTCTTTCACCCTCATTAAAAGGTTCTTTAATTCCTCTTCACTTTCTGCCATCAAGGTTGTGTCATCTGCATATCTGAGGTTGTTGATATTTCTTCCGGCAATCTTAATTCCGGCTTGGGATTCATCCAGCCCAGCCTTTCGCATGATGAATTCTGCATATAAGTTAAATAAGCAGGGAGACAATATACAGCCTTGCCGTACTCCTTTCCCAATTTGGAACCAATCAGTTGTTCCATATCCAGTTCTAACTGTAGCTTCTTGTCCCACATAGAGATTTCTCAGGAGACAGATGAGGTGATCAGGCACTCCCATTTCTTTAAGAGCTTGCCATAGTTTGCTGTGGTCAACACAGTCAAAGGCTTTTGCATAGTCAATGAAGCAGAAGTAGATGTCTTTCTGGAACTCTCTAGCTTTCTCCATAATCCAGCGCATGTTTGCAATTTGGTCTCTGGTTCCTCTGCCTCTTCTAAATCCAGCTTGCACTTCTGGGAGTTCTCGGTCCACATACTGCTTGAGCCTTCCTTGTAGAATTTTAAGCATAACCTTGCTAGCATGTGAAACCAGAGGTATCACTGTACAGGAATCTTTGAAATATGAGTTGAGAGGAAAGCAAATTGGAAGGCAAAGGGTGACAGGGCATCAAGAATGTAAGGAGAGCCCTGCTGTTCAACCCAAAGGCCCATTCTATCTTAGCACTCTACTCTCATGGGGGTCAACCCCCCTGGAAAGCACGCAAGAAGGACCTGACCACAGCAGCAACCTCCACGCTTGTGATTCCTATGTATTGGTATTCAGAGCACAGTGCTTCCACCAGTGGAGGCGGAACAGTCCGTTGTTTTCCACGAATTTGCCTAATCCTCTTTTAAAGCCATCTAAGCTGGTGGATTTTGCAGTATCAGATTCCCGTTTATGTGCCCTTTGTGTGCTTTGAGAAGAAGCGCTTTATTTTGTCTCTCCTGAAACTCCAATATTCAGCCTCCTTGGATGGCGTCAAGCTCTGGTGCTGGGAGAGAGGTAGACAGCCTTTGTTCTCCCTTATCCACATTCTCCATAATATGCATGATTTTAAATGCCCCTCCATCTTACCTTTTTCCTGCACTAAAAGCTCCCAAATATCGTAACCTTTCTTCTTAGGGCAGTTGCCCCAACTCCTTCATAATTTGGCTCATCATTTTCTGAACCGTTTCTTCTCCAATATCCTGTTTGAGTTGAGGCATCTAGAACTGTACACAATAAAAAAAATTCCTTCCAGTAGCACCTTAAAGACCAACTTAGTTAGTTCTTGGTATGAGCTTTCGTGTGCATGCACACTTCTTCAGATACACTGAAACAGAAGTTGCCAGATCCTTCTATATAGTGAGTCAACAGGCTCATCTCAGCTATCTGCCAATCTCCCATTCCCACCACCCTTCTGAGTAATACCCCTCCCCACCTTCTCACTATATAGAAGGATCTGGCAACTTCTGTTTCAGTGTATCTGAAGAAGTGTGCATGCACACGAAAGCTCATACCAAGAACTAACTTAGTTGGTCTTTAAGGTGCTACTGGAAGGAATTTTTTTATTTTGACTATGGCAGACCAACACGGCTACCTATCTGTAACTAGAACTGTACACAGTGTGCCAAGCGCGTTTACACCATAGATTTGCACAATGCCATTATGACACTGGCAGTTTTATTTTCAACTCCTTTCCTAATTATCCCTAGTGCAGCATTCACCTTTTCCATGGCTGCCACACACTGAGTTGACGTCTTCATGGAGCTATCCACTTCGACCCCAAAGCTTTCATTCCTAGTCAGTCATTGGTTCCGACCCCATGAATGCATATGTGACATTAGGAGAGAGAAAATGTGCCAGTATTCATCTCTTTTCACTTCCTTACACTGAATAACACTTGCCAATGGCTGCCCATTCACAGAGTCTTGAGAGATCCTTTTATTGCTCCTTACCATCTCTTTTTATCTTAACTGCCCTGAACAATGTGGTATCATCAGCAAACTTGTCTACCTCACTGTTTGCCCCTAACTTTAGGTTGTTTATTATGTGCATTTGCAGCCTCAACTCAGCTGCCTAAAGTGTCCTAAATGCGCTTCTATTTTGAGCTATACTTGCTTATTTTTTCTTCATTTGTTTTTTCTCTTTCAGCATGAACCACTTTTGAAGCAACATTTTAAAAAACCAAATAAAGATGTGCCAACCAGGCCTCGGCAACTGCTGTTGAGAGAAGTGTACTAAAGCACGGGGGGAACTGTGAGAGAACAGCCTCCAGCATATTAGGTATTCTGCTCTATGGGAGTGTCATAAGTCTTCCAGCTCTAGTCTCAACCTCATGAACCTTCTGTCTAAAGCTGTTCTTTCCCAGTTCCTTCTAAAAGACAGAGATTAGCATTTCAGTCCCTGAAGAACAGTCGTAGGCATCACTGCATTTCTCATAAACTGGACAGAAAAACTGAGTCTAGCATTACATCAACTGCTACACATATAAGATCTATGCGCCTCTACAGGAGCATGGAGAACATCATAACATACACTGCACATTTTTTCGCCCTTGTTGCAGGAATTTATGTATAGGTTGGGGGGGGGGTTGCCCCTCCAGCAGATATCATGCACATGCAGCCCACTACCAAAATCAGCACAACCATTTTTGTGACTTTTGTGATTTGGCCCACAAAACACTTCATCACAGTTTCTTCCTGTCTATTCAAAGGGCCTTTGCTGCACGATACCAAATGTAAGAATTCACTGATAAATGTATCTATGTACTGGCTCACAGGGAAAACTTCAGAAATTCATAAAGACACGTAAGAAGCCCGAAATTGGGAGGGAGGGAGGTCAACATGCGTATATAATAGGGATATTAATAAGATGTTGTAACTATTGCAAGATTGTAATGGAAATTTAGGCTAGTTTATGTTGTTCAGTTTAGGTTAGTATCTGTTGTTTATTGCTGTTTGTATTATTGAAGGAAAACGAATAAAAATAAAAATAAAAAAAGACATGTGAGCTCAGCTACTCAGCAGCCCCACTGCCTGAGTGATAATCCCTGGCATCCTGATACCTGAGTGCCAGACAGGTAGCCATTCCAGAAATAACAAACCCAGATGAAAACAAAAGGGTGTGGTTAACTTGGCTGGGAAACACGGAAATGTAAATATCTCTTTTGTTACACTTGATGGGTGTTTGGTGGAGGGCAAGGGGAACCATGGGGCAGGGTCCAGGATGCTCAGATTACTGCCACCAGACCTCCCCTTTCATGATGTAACTGTGATGTATTAGTAATGTAGTTTGGGGCGGTGTAACATGGGGATTAGTAGCTAATAAAAGTTTGGGGGCTCTTTTGTTCGGGGCTTCCATCTTGTTCCACCTTGTGGCAGGTGGGAGTCCTGTCGCGACAGTCTTCAATAAAGACCAAGCCTACTGGCTGCTGTTTTGCTCTGGTATTCCTGGCTGGTGTCCTTGTTTTTTGTCCAAGGGAGCCCTCAGATTTCATAGAATCATAGAATCATAGAATCATAGAGTTGGAAGAGACCACAAGGGCCATCGAGTCCAACCCCCTGCCAAGCAGGAAACACCATCAGAGCACTCCTGACATATGGTTGTCAAGCCTCTGCTTAAAGACCTCCAAAGCAGGAGACTCCACCACACTCCTTGGCAGCAAATTCCACTGTCGAACAGCTCTTACTGTCAGGAAGTTCTTCCTAATGTTTAGTTGGAATCTTCTTTCTTGTAGTTTGGATCCATTGCTCCGTGTCCGCTTCTCTGGAGCAGCAGAAAACAACCTTTCTCCCTCCTCTATGTGACATCCTTTTATATATTTGAACATGGCTATCATATCACCCCTTAACCTCCTCTTCTCCAGGCTAAACATGCCCAGCTCCCTTAGCCATTCCCAGTGGCGTAGCGTGGGGGGTGCCAGGGGGGCAAGCTGCACCGGGCGCAACATCTGGGGGGGCGCGCTCACTGCCTCCGGAGTCGCCGAAGAGCCTCGGGCGCAGGCTGTAGCAGAGCCGCATGTCTCGCGGAACCGACGAGCTGTGCGCGCGTCCCGGCTGAAGGCGCCCGGCAGGCAGCGGCTCTCAGCGCTCACCGCGGAGGACGCGCCAGGCAGCCCCTCCTCACAGCCCCGCCTCCGCCGCTGCTGCTGCAGCGGCTGGGCCGTTGCATTTTCCTCGCCTCTCTGCCCCCCTCCTCCTCCGGGCAAGCGGCGTCGTTTGGGCGGCAGCGCCAGCGGCAACTCGCAGTTTAGGGGTTAGGGGGGCGCAAATTACGTGCCTTGCCCCGGGTTAGGGGGTGCAAATTACTTGCGTTGCCCCGGGTGCTGACAACTCACGCTACGCCGCTGGCCATTCCTCATAAGGCATCGTTTCCAGGCCTTGGACCATTTTGGTTGCCCTCCTCTGGACACGTTCCAGTTTGTCAGTGTCCTTCTTGAACTGTGGTGCCCAGAACTGGACACAGTACTCCAGGTGAGGTCTGACCAGAGCAGAATACAGTGGCACTATTACTTCCCTTGATCTAGATGCTATACTAGATTTCTCACATCCTATACTAGATTTCTCCGCTAACACCTTGTACTATTTTCTGCAACAGTGGCAGCAGGATGGTGGGGGGTTGGTGAGCCACCTGCTCCCCTCCCCTCAGCCATTGCCTAGTCACACTCCTTGACTGTTGTGGGGGGAGGGGGCTGCCCGAGTCCAGAGTGGCACGCAGGGAGGCAGAGGTGGCTTGGCGGGTGAAGGAGTGTACATGCCCAGTGGCTACAGCAGCCTGGGTGCATGGATGGGCTGCTGCTGCTGCTGCGACTGGTCACGCTTCACCTCTTAACTGCTGACAGGGAGGTGCACCAAGCAGTCTCCCTTCCTCACTCATTGGTTGGCCGCCTCTCTGTTATGTACGGAGTTGAATAGGATCCAAACTGCAGCAGTCTGATTGGTCCTAGAATAATAGGATCCAAATTGCAGCAGTCTGATTGGTCCTAGAACAATAGGATCCAAATTGCAGCAGTCTGATTGGTCCTAGAACAATAGGATCCAAACTGCAGCAGTCTGATTGGTCCTAGAACAATAGGATCCAAATTGCAGCAGTCTGATTGGTCCTAGAACAATAGGATCCAAATTGCAGCAGTCTGATTGGTCCTAGAACAATAGAATCCAAACTGCAGCAGTCTGATTGGTCCTAGAACAATAGGATCCAAATTGCAGCAGTCTGATTGGTCCTAGAACAATAGGATCCAAATTGCAGCAGTCTGATTGGTCCTAGAACAATAGGATCCAAATTGCAGCAGTCTGATTGGTCCTAGAACAATAGGATCCAAATTGCAGCAGTCTGATTGGTCCTAGAACAATAGGATCCAAATTGCAGCAGTCTGATTGGTCCAAGAACAATGCAGCAGTATGATTGGTTGGCAGGAACCACCCAATCATGCTCCAGATATAAGTGAATCCACAACCTGATTGGCTTACAGTAGAATTCCAGAATTAGCCAATCATGTGCAGCCCATTGTGTAAATAATGTATATAAAGCAGATACTTTGAGGGGACTTTCATTCATTCCTCCTCACCACTATGTGCTGAATAAAGAGCATGAAATCACTTTGCGACTCTGAGTATATTTCACTCTCCCTCCTTCCCTCTCTGCTGGCTCAGTGGCAGGGCCCACGCGGGTGTCCCTTAGCTGACCACAAGGAGAGAGGAGGCACTGCCGCCACCCCAGCCCCAAAGGCCCGGCCAGGCGCGGCTTGCATCCCCACAGCTCTGGCTTAGTGAGACAGCCTGTTTTGGGGGCACCCAGGCAGTGCACCCCCCCGAGGGCTCCGGCAAGCCCAGACATTACCCCACCCCAGTAAAGTGGGCCCATGCAGAGTCCCCTGTGCACCCGCCCAAGGGGAAGCCCCGGCGGCCGACATGGTGAGTGACTCCTCCCAACATAGGCAGAGAGGAGGGCTGGGCTGGGGGCACCTTTGTGAGGGTGCTTAGTTTGCACCCCCTCGAAAATTGCGCCTGGGGCAACAGTCCCTCTGACCCCCCCCCCCAGGCTGCACCACTGCCATGTCCACATCCTCGAGCCTTACTAACTGAAACTGATCCAGCACAACAGGACTAGACACCCAGTGATACTCATCTGCTATAACAGCGGAGTCAGGATTTTATCCTCACAATGCTTTGCAAACAAGTCACAGTGAGCTACTGTTGGTTCCACCACCTCTATTGGGCCACCCCTTTCACCCCTTCTTCCCGGGTTGGGCAGGCACCATTTTGTGGTTCGCCTCAGGTGCCAAAATGTCTTGGGCCTGCCCTGCTCCTTCCCGCCCAGGAGGAGCCAATGGTCAGCCTAAAAGACTCTTCTGAGAGGCTGCAGTTATGTGACACACTTCATGCAACAGGGTTTAGCACAGGGGTCGGCAAGGGTTACCTCGCCTGGGCCAGTTCACTGCCACAGAGATTGCTCTGTGGGCCGGATTGCACCTGTGTCTGTGCAGACGCAATTTCCGGCGCCGCGGAAGCGAGTCCCTGCTCCATGTTGTGCCTGTTTAGTGCAGCGCGCGGGGACTCGCCAAGTGGGCGACTCGGTTTGGGGATGGCTCAGGGGCCGTTTAAACGACCCCCGTGAGCCACTTGTGGTCCATGGGCCACAGGTTGCTGACCGCTGGTTTAGCAGCTTCTGACAGCTAAGCATTGCCCTCCTCTTCAGGCTTTTGACTCATGGGGAAAAGTAACATGCAAGCAGAGACAGTGTGGAGGGCTCATTTCTGAAGAGATTAGTAGTAGTAGTAGTAGTAGTAGTAGTAGTATTAATTATTTGTACCCTGCCCATCTGGCTGGGTCCCCCCAGCTGCTCTGGGCGGCTTCCAACAAAACACTAAAATACAATAACCTATTAAACATTAAAAGCTTCCCTAAACAGGGCTGCCTTCAGATGTCTTCTAAAAGTTTGGTAGTTATTTTTCTCTTTGACATCTGGTGTGAGGGCGTTCCACAGGGCGGGTGCCACTACCGAGAAGGCCCTCTGCCTGGTGGTTCAAAACAATTGGGGTTCAAAACTGCACAGAGAAGGGCTGTAGCTCAGTGGATGAACAGTGGCTTTGCATGCGGAAGGTTCAATCCTGGGCATCTCCAGGTAGGGCTAGGATGAGACCCTGCCTAAAATCCTGAAGAGCCACTGCCAGTCAGTTCAGACAATGCTGAGATAGATGGACCTACCATCTGACTCCATATAAGTCAGTTTCAAATGAGTTGCTGACCAGTCCTCTAAGGAAAGAGGTCCTTTTAAGTCCAAAGGGGAAGAACACAAGATACCACAGACTGTGCCACTGGAGCTTGCTCCAAGCCAAAATCTACAGCCATCAAAGAAAATTAGAATATTTTAAATTCATTTAAAAATGATTATGGCCAGTTCGTTTTCTCCTGCAGTTTGTAGATAGCAACTCCCATAAGATAGAGAAATACCATTTGCCACCTGAGCGGAATAGTAGGTACATGTATCCAATATTTCATTCAGAGATCTTCAAACACTGAAACAAACTTTTTAATTAAGTTTCAGAGCTCCCTTGGGCAAGAGGTATTATTAGCTGCTATTAACAGATGGAACAGAAACTTTTATAAAGTAAGTGTGTGTGTGTGTGTGTTTAGGAAATTGTCTGAATGGAAACTTAACAGCACGAGGGAAAGAGAAAGAGAGGGAAGATAACCGGACCCATGAGAACCATCTGCCTGCTGACCATCTGGAAAACTAAAGCAGGATGGCAAAAGGATTTGACATTGCATATCTCCAGCATGAAGTCCAACTGTTTAAAATGACCCTAGACCAAAATATCTATTTAAGGCGTTTTGAAGTCACATCCTATGGTTGGGCCTAAGTGATTGTGCTCTTTACTAATTCTCTATCCAAAACAGTGTCTCTGCAGAGCTCAAACAGGTCAAGAGTAATTCAGGGTTCATCTACACTTACCTTTGCAATCCACAAAAAACAAAACAAAACCACCCTCGATTGCCGTTTGATCTGATTTAGCTGCAAAATGCGTGTTTCCTTGGGGAATGTGCCAGGACTAAAAAAACACAACGTCTGGACACAGACTTGGAAAGCCCAGATCTGTGACTAGAAATGCAACACAAAAGGATGTGTGGATGAGCCCTCAGTTGCGTAGTCTAACAACAGAGATACGAACTCTGAAGTATGCAAGTTCGTGAGTCACACAAAGCATTTGCAATTTCCTGTCTTAAATGCAGTGGTACAAAGGCAAAACGTCTTAGGTATTTTAGGAAGACCTTGGTCTTGTTTGAACCATTTTCTCCTTACATGGGATAGGGAATTAAAATTCTGCTTTCTTGGCAGATAAAGCTGGTCGAATACGCTGAAATGGCAAAATTGACACACAGAATTCGCAATCAGGAGGAGACGAAGTACCAAAAAGAATGGAGTAAATTTATGGTTTATATAAGTGAGAACTGTAGAAATATGAAAACGTTGGCAGGATTGAATTAAATCTTATGTCACAGAGTAATTTTTAACCAATGAAACTGTGAATTATAGATTGGAATAAGAAAACTTGCGGAAGGGAAGGACGGAAGTCAACAGCTCTATGGAGCATAAAGTAGGATATATGTAATATGTAATAAAAGTAGGATATATGTAATATGTAATAAGATTTGATGTTTTTGTTGGTCGGTGTTGGTGTTCTTAAATCTCAATAAAAAGCATTTGGGGGGGGGGAATCTGCTTTCTCACCCCACTCCACCAAGTATGACTATCCCATCTTCTAGCCTGCAAGGCATCCATATTTGGACATGATGTTTGCATATACAGAGTACATGCGCAAAGTCCAACACATATTGGCTCAAATTATGCAGCTGATTCGACTAAAGGCCTTAAAAGCTCCTGCCATCAGTCTACCTCTCTTAAGCTCCACCCCCTTGCTAGAAGAATGGGGATTCTTAACAGCCAGACCCCTGGCCTGAAGATGGGCACTTTCCTGGTACCTCCTCAGGCTTGGGAGAAGAGTCCCATCAGGGTTCATCAGGGTCCCAGTCCCAGTTCTGTCCACAAACTCCTCACTTAGCTGGTTCCTGGCCACCACCTTCATGTTCAGTGTTAGGAGCCTGTTCCTCAGCCATCAGCATAGCAGCTTCTGACTTAGGACTCAGCTACATTAGCAAAGAAAAAGTGTTTTATATGCGTTATATGGAAGTGAGAGCTGGAGTAGAAAGAAGGCTGATCACCGAAGAATTGGTGCTTTTGAATTATAGTGCTGGAGGAGACTCTTGAGAGTCCCATGGACTGCAAGAAGATCAAACCTCTCCATTCTTAAGGAAATCAGCCCTGAGTGCTCACTGGAAGGACAGATTGTGAAGCTGAGGCTCCAATACTTTGGCCACCTCATGAGAAGAGAAGACTTCCTGGAAAAAAACCTGATGTTGGGAAAGATGGAGGGCACAAGGAGAAGGGGACGACAGAGGACGAGATGGTTGGACAGTGTTCTCAAAGCTACTAACATGAGTTTGACCAAACTGCGGGAGGCAGTGGAAGACAGGAGGGCCTGGCGTGTTCTGGTCCATGGGGTCACGAAGAGTCGGACACGACTAAACAACTAAACAACAACAACATGTGTTATAACACTGCGACACCAGATGGCGATGTGGAGTCCCATCTTTTGCTAACATGATTTCCCTCTTTGAGGTTTACAACTCATTTTCCTGAAACCCATTTCTGATGCGTCTAGATCCAGCCTTAGACGGCTCATCCTTCCCCTCTCGCCCTGAACTCAAGGCCTGGGCCACGACAAGGGAGCCGTTTGCTCTGCAAGTTCAATCAGCCCACAAATGAAGATCTCTAATGCCATTTCCTTATCTAACCTCATCACAGCTTGACCAACTCAGTTCTCTCAAACCACGGATAATTTCCTGTCCCTTCCAGATATGGTGATGCAGAGGAAAGCTATGACAATTCACATTTCCAAGAGAATGCAATTAAGTAAAAGCTGATGGGAACACGACAAGAAGAACAAGGACAGGGACAAACGAAGAGTAATAGAAGATCTGGGTGTAAGATTAGACGTCTGCAATAAAGCCTAGCCTTTGCCCTGAAGAGGGAAATTGCTCTAAAGAAACATCTCTACCCAGGAAGGTTTGTTTTTTACTGTGCAGTTGGAAAAACTTGCAGTTTAGAAAACTTTCCCATCCTTGATAAGGCAATATGATCCTTAAACCAGATGTTTGAAAACAGTGCTACTTTGTGTGGTTCTACACACAAATGGCATCTGGGATAGGATCTGAGACCTGGATCAATGGACAGGTTTGGTTTTGTGGCTCTGTGCACACGTACCATTTGAAATGGACAGGGGCCATTTTTGCAGAGTGCCCTTTCGTACACAGCTATTTGCAATCGTACACACCTTTGAGCAATAACATAATCTGAAGTGGCAGCTACTATTCGTGTTGTCTGTACACACAGGTAGGCATGTTTTTGAACTAGTGTGCAATGTTGCTCTCTTTTTCCTTCTCCTCAGTTGGTGTTTCCACAGACTTAATTTTTTTAAAAAAATACTATTTGCAGGCTTCTGAAAGAGAGGGGCTGGAAACTGGTGTGTTGGTATAATAAACTAAACAACAACAACAACAACAACAACAACAACAACAACAACAACAACAACAACAACAATAATAATAATAATAATAATAATATATTTGTACCCTGCCCATCTGGCTGCGTTTCCCCAGCCACTCTGGGTGGCTTCCAGCAGAATATTAAAATATAATGATTCATCCAGTATTAAAAGCTTTCCTAAAGAGGGCTGCCTTCAGATGTTTTCTAAAAGTCTGGTAGTTGTTGTTCTCTTTGACATCTGGTGGGAGGGCGTTCCAAAGGGCAGGTGCCACCACAGAGAAGGCCCTCTGCCTGGTTCCCTGTAACTTGGCTTCTCGCAATGAGGGAACTGCCAGAAGGCCCTCGGCGCTGGACCTCAGTGTGGGGTGGAGATGCTCCTTCAGGTATACTGAGCCGAGAGTCTATTAGGACACAGAGGCAATTAAGTTACTATACTATTTCCTACTTCACAAATTTCACTCACAGACATGGTGGGAGAGACTGGCAAAGCCCTGCACGGTTGGCAGCTGTACCCCAATAGGATGTGACCTGAGAAAGTGTATTCTTGCCACAAAATGGATTATAACCAGTGGTTTTTTTCTGGGGGCACTCAAGGGAACACAGTACTGGCACCTTACCACCCCCCCCCAAATGTTAAAAGTGTGACACTTACTGGAACCAGTACCTTTTTTGCTTTAAAAAAACCCCACTGATATAACTTCCCCTGCAAATAGGGGGTTGCCATATTTGTCAAGATTTGATTTGATTTCAAAGGGGTGAAACAAAGGGGGAGGAGGGGTGTGGTTCAAGGAGGAAAGCAAGAGGACAAGGTGCTCCTGGATATCCTGTGCCCAAGCCCCCCCCCCCCCGAAATCTAGACCCTTGCTTATTATTCTATCAACCAGCCTCTTGCGCTAAAACCATGAGCAGGACTTGTAAGCAGGACTGTTGGGGGAGGGTGTTTTGAGGGGGAGGCCCAGAGTGCTGTCTTACAGCGTATGCAGGACCAAGAGACATGGATGGCGAGGGAGCTGCTGCAGCGACCTGCAACTCGTGTGTCATGTTTGGCAGCCCTGTATAGGGAAGTTTTTAATGTTTGAAATGGGGTGGTGTTTTTATGTTTTGCTGGAAGCTGCTCAGAGTAGCTGGGGCAACCCAGTCAGATGTAGTTTGGATTTGATATCCCGCTTTATCACTACCTGAAGGAGTCTCAAAGCAGCTAATAATCTCCTTTCCCTTCCTCCCCCACAACAAACACTCTGTGAGGTGAGTGGGGCTGAGAGACTTCAGAGAAGTGTGACTGGCCCAAGGTCACCCAGCAGCTGCAGGTGGAGGAGCGGAGACGCGAACCCCGTTCCCCAGATTATGAGTCTACTGCTTACTGATGTATGGCATATAAATAACAACAACAACAACAACTATTATTATTACTATTACTACTATTACTAAACCACAAGACACCAATAAATTGCTAGAACCAGAGCTGCTGTATTGAAGGGAGAGGGGAAGGGTTAATCTTAATATTATCTGCACATAGTGAGTTTCTGCACTAAGCTTACTTCTGCAATTGTGGTTAAGCAGCTAGCAAGATCCACAGTTGCTTGCTAAATTTGACCAGGCAGGCTAGAGGCCGTTTCCTGCCTTGCGCTTCCTGCTTCAGTAATGCAAGATAGCAAAAAGACACATGTACGAAGGAGAAGGGAAGGGGTGCTTAGCTAGCAATATAGATATGCCCTAAAAGGGAATAAGTTGAAAACTTGCCAGCTGATTGGGGAAGTTTTGGGGGAGGTCTGGGAGGTGGGTGAATGTTCTCAAAGTATAAGAAAGTTTGCTGATGTGTATTGCTTTGCAGCCAGATTTCAGAAGCTGCTCTTCTGGTTGTCTCTGTGCACAGATTGCAATAAACTCTTTTCTCCAAAGAAGAAGTTGCTTTCCTGGAACTTTTTGTTCTCGCCTCGGTCCTGGGCAAGCGGGTAAACGATTCCCTGGTGCAATAAGGCTTCATTTTAATCAGGAATAGAATCTGTAGCCAAATACATCACCATGCAGGTCTGCTTCTCTTTGGCATTTGTTTATTTCCTTGTATACTTTGCTGTCACAAGACTGCTGTCGCTTCACCAAGAGATGTTTTTGTACTGGGTAGGGAGCTAGGCAGATAGACAGCCAGGCTTCAGGTGAAGGGATTTTGGCTGCTTCCAGACTGGGGTTTAATTTGAACATCGTCCATTGAGATTACCAAACGAGTGGTTGGCAACCGTTTTTTTTACTTGCTGGATTTAACATCAGAAAGGGACGATCTGGATTAAACTGGAAGGGACCATAGACACACCCACTTGGCAGTAAGCCCCTCTGAACTCAGCCTGCTTAAAGCCATGTGAGCCAGCAATTACAGCCACCCCTCCCCACTCCCTCTGCTTGGCCCAATAAAGGATACCCCGGCCCCAAGCAGGAAAGCTCAGAGAAGATGGCATTGCCAAGGTGGTTCCAGAAGGCTTCCTGGCTGGGGATCCCACTGCACCCCTTTTTTCCAGACTGCTACAAATGAGGTTGGGATGAGAAACAGCTGCTGATTGGCTTCTTTTCCTCCAAAACAACAACTACAGTTTTAGTTGTTGGATGGCGGCAAACAGATTGAGATTGAATCCTGACAAGACAGAAGTACTGTTTTGGGGGGACAGGAGGCGGGCAGGTGTGGAGGATTCCCTGGTCCTGAATGAGGTAACTGTGCCCCTGAAGGACCAGGTGCGCAGCCTGGGAGTCATTTTGGACTCACAGCTGTCCATGGAGGCACAGGTCAAATCTGTGTCTAGGGCAGCTATTTATCAGCTCCATCTGGTACGCAGGCTGAGACCCTTCCTACCCACGGACTGTCTTGCCAGATTGGTGCATGCTCTGGTTATCTCCCGCTTGGACTACTGCAATGCGCTCTACGTGGGGCTACCTTTGAAGGTGACCCGGAAACTACAACTAATCCAGAATGCAGCAGCCAGACTGGTGACTGGGAGCGGCCGCCGAGACCATATAACACCGGTCTTGAAAGACCTACATTGGCTCCCAGTACGTTTCCGAGCACAATTCAAAGTGTTGGTGCTGACCTTTAAAGCCCTAAACAGCCTCGGTCCAGTATACCTGAAGGAGCGTCTCCACCTCCATCGTTCTACCCGGACACTGAGGCCCAGCACCGAGGGCCTTCTGGTGGTTCCCTCACTGCGAGAAGCCAAGTTACAGGGAACCAGGCAGAGGGCCTTCTCGGTAGTGGTGCCCTCCCTGTGGAACGCCCTCCTACCAGATGTCAAAGAGAACAACAACTACCAGACTTTTAGAAGACATCTGAAGGCAGCCCTGTTTAGGGAAGCTTTTAATGTTTGATGTATCACAGTATTTTAATATTCTTTTGGAAGCCGCCCAGAGTGGCTGGGGAAACCCAGCCAGATGGGCGGGGTATAAATAATAAATTATTATTATTATTATTATTATTATTATTATTATTATTATTATTATTATTATTATTATTTTAAAGTTTCCCCTTGACTGGCAGAGGTTGTCTAGGGTTGCACACAAAAGTTCTCCAGGCCTAACTTGGAGATGCCAGAGAGATTGAACTACAGACGGTTTGCATGTATTGCAGGCGATCTGCTACTGAGCAATGGATGTTCCCTTAATGAATTTTGTTTTTGTTTTTTCCAAATTTTTTTATTAATTTTTCAAATTTATAACAAATAGAGGCAAAAAAGAAAAACATCACAATATAAGAACAGAAAAACAAAAATACAAACAAACATTTATCCTCATTGTTAAAATCCCAATTTTGTTATCATTGTTAAATGACTTCCTCGAATCCCCCTAGCTGAGTTTCCATATAGGTCATTGTAGCAGTTTTCCAATACTACTTTTAATAAAATTAGCTTAATCGATTAACATCTGTCTTTCTTTTCAAATTGTCTTCTATCCATAATGTTATATAATTTAACATATTTAACTCCTAGGCCAATTTGGTACTTACAAGTAATTCTACTTATATTATCTTAGAATATTTAACTAAATAGTCCTTAAATTTCTTCCATACTTCTTGGTGCTCCTCCTCTTTCTGATTGCGGATTCTACCAGTCAGGTCAGCCAGCTCCGGAAAATCCATCATCTTCGTCTGCCATTCCCCCACTTCCTGTAGTTTCCAGTTTTTGGTTAACAAAATTCTTGCTGCAGTTGTGGCATACAAAAACAATCTAACATCTTTCTTGGGCAATTCCAAACCTATTATTCCAAGTAGGAAGGCTTATGGTTTCTTTATAAATGTATATTTCAACATCTTTTTTCAATTCATTATAAATCTTTTCCCAGAAGTCTTTCACCTGGGACACGTCCACCACATGTGATAAAATGTACCTTCCTTTTCCTTGCATTTCCAACATAAATTGTCATTCATATGGTAAATCTTTGCTAATTTTACTGGGGTCGCTTAATGAATTTTGTTTTGTTTTTTTTTTAATAATATTTTTTATTGCTTTTTTTCCAGGGTCAGAATACATCGTCAATAACACAACAAAAGCGATTTTACAAAAAGAAAGAAGAAATTAAATAAAAGAAAATTCACTTTTCCGAATCTTTTTTCATAATCAATTGGACTTCCCCACATCTTCCATCCCCTGCTTTCTTTACAATAAAAAATAAACAGCAAATTGATACCTTGTTTCATGTGTTTTTGTACTTTCATCTAATTATATACTCTAAAATTTAAACTTTTCACAGTCATAACTTAATTTCCATCATTTTCAGATCTCCATACTGAAGCATGTTTTTCCCAAAACTTAGCAAATTCTCAACATTCATATAACTTATAATGTTTTTGTAGATAGTCCTTAAATTTTTTCCAATCCTCTTCCACTGCCTCTTCTCCCAGGTCTCGGATTCTGCCAGTCATTTCGGCTAGTTCCATGTAGTCCATCAGTTGCGTATGCCACTCTTCCAGCGTGGGTAGCTCCTGTGCCTTCCAATATTTGGCTATAAGGATTCTTGCTGCTGTAGTTGCATATAAAAAGAAAGTTCTATCCTTCTTTAACACTCTCTGGCCTACAATGCCCAGGAGGAAGGCCTCTGGTTTCTTATGGAAGGTATACTTAAATACCTTTTTCAACTCGTTATAAATCATTTCCCAAAAGGCCTTCACCCTCGGGCATGTCCACCAGAGGTGGAAGAATGTTCCTTCAGCCTCCTTACATTCGCTTAATGAATTTTGGACTTTAATGAATCCAAAATACCAAATTAGACAGGGGGCAGCCAATTAGCCTCTGCTAGAGGCAGGTGATTTCCACCGAATGTGAACCAATCATACATGATGCTGCCCTTTGCACACCTGCCTAAATCACTGCTGTAGGCATATTTCCTTCAGGTAAAGAAGCACAGGTAAGTCACAGGCCCAGGGAGTAGGCGTCTCCAAGGGTTGGTGATTCTTACTCTGAAAGTATCAGACATGCGAGAAATACTCTTTTAAATACCAGTGACCTTTGCATCACACACAACCTTGCCAACTCGTACAGCAACATAAGTCCCGCTCAGAAGGGGTGGTATCACTTTATCTAATTTGTACCTCATTGCACGGCTTAGACTAATCCCAAAAACATTTTTCAAATTCCTAGGTGCCAATATCAAATTACGGCAACCCTGGCTTAGGGCCAGAGGACACACCAGTTGCATGCCAACGTGCTCATTAAGACTCCAACAGCTGCTGCTTCTAGGGAAACGCAGCTTTGAGAGGAGAGTTTCAGCTGACAAGCGTAGATTGTGGGGTGTGTCACTTCCCCCCATTTTGTGCTTTGCCACTCAGAGCCCCCCACCCAACTGCTTTCCCATCCAAGGGAAGCCAGATGCGTGCTTGCAAGGGTAAATTCGCTTGGATCTCAATAGAAGGGAAATGGCTCTGTTGGAGTTGGAGAGGGCAATAGGAACGCTGTCCTCCAATCTGTCACTTCTCAACTGAAAATAGCCCCCTGCCTCACCCCTATCAAAAGGATGCTTCCCTAGAAGCAGCAGCCAAGGAGAGCTCCAGATTTGAACGTGCCTTGGGGAAAGTGCTCATCTTGGGCTTCTAACGCCCAGTGAGACTTCCCCGCAGGCTTACCGGAAGTGGCAGCCATCCGGCGGCACTGACAGGAGCACCACCGCTGTGTGGTTGGACCGTAGGGCACCCAGTGTCCCCTTTCACACCAGACAAACTGGTATTGCAAGTGCTGCCCAGGGTGGTATCCAGTTTCCCCAAATGTCCCATAACATCAGATGCAGCATTCGGTTTTACTAGATGTGCAGACGAGAGAGTTCTTCCTGCAGGTTGAGGTGGCTGCGTGGTCCATCTTTGTTATTTGCTTCTTCTTGCTTAACTAAAGGAAGCCTCAGCTCAGCAGGGGAAGTGCTGTACGCCTTTGTGCCTTGCCCAGGAACATCCAAGGCAGTTCCATTTTGAAGGCATCTCCAGCATTTGTCTAAGTATACTGTGCACTACGAGATACGGGTGGCGCTGTGGGTTAAACCACAGAGCCTAGGACTTGCTAATCAGAAGGTTGCGGTTCGAATCCCTGTGACGGAGTGAGCTCCCGTTGCTCGGTCCCTGCTCCTGCCAACCTAGCAGTTCGAAAGCACGAAGTGCAAGTAGATAAATAGGTACCGCTCTGGCGGGAAGGTAAACGGTGTTTCCGTGCGCTGCTCTGGTTCACCAGAAGCGGCTTAGTCATACTGGCCACATGACCTGGAAGCTGTACGCCGGCTCCCTCGGCCAATAAAACGAGATGAGCACCGCAACCCCAGAGTCGGCCACGACTGGACCTAATGGTCAGGGGTCCCTTTACCTTTACTGTGCACTACACTGAATCTGCCATTAGCCATTTATACACCTGCTTGTCTATACTGTAATATATAATGTGCACTTTGGCCTTAGCAGGAGGTTTTGGGGGGTCTTTTTTTGCCCCAGTTACTTTTCCATTAGTGAAGAAGTGGCATTACCCTAAAATAGTAGGTGATCAAATTAAAGAGATGCAGCGGCTGATGTCTAGACTGTCTAGCTCATGAATGAGGCTGCGAAATATTTTTTTGATATGGCTCCATATTTAATTGTCACCTTTTTTGGGGTAATATTTCTGTTTGAAGTTTTGTAATTGCGGCTCTTCCAGTGGCACCCAATGATAGTTTATATTAATTGTGCACTGCGCCAGAGGGGGAGATAAACCTTTGAAAAGAGCAAGGCTAATTCCTGAAGAACTTGTAAATCAAAATAGGGCCTATGAGCTGGAGGAAATTGCAGTGAGCCTGTACAAGGCTGGAGACGGTTTCGAGTCCCTTAATTATGCGGTCCTTGGTTCATTATTCAAAGGTGCTGATGTCAGTTCCATATTCTGGATGAAACTGCACTTCCATATTAAATGAGGGCGTAACCGAACAACCTTAGCATGTCTGTCCAGAGACACAAGCCTCTTTCGGGAGTGTCTCAGGGGCCATGTGGTGTAGTGGTTAAGAGCAGTTGACTTGTAATCTGGTGAACCGGGTTCGCTTCCCTGCTCCTCCACATGCAGCTGCTGGGTGACCTTGGGCCAGTCACACTTCTCTGAAGTCTCTCAGCCTCACTCACCTCACAGAGTGTTTGTTGTGGGGGAGAAAGGGGAAAGGAGATTGTTAGCCATTTTGAGACTCCCTAGGGCAGTGATAAAGCGGGATATCAAATCCAAACTCTTCCTCTTCTTCTCTACACTCCAGGTGGAAGCTGAATGCTGTCATCTAATGGGAAAAAATACTCATCCTGCAGCTCAGCTGGGGGCACTGGTAGTTTTTAACCAGCCTCTGCTTTTGTGCAATTTGACCTGCAGATGTTAGTTGGAATTCAATATAGCAATGTGGGGTATTGGGGGGGGGAGATGAGGTCCACTTGTGCAACAGGAATTTCCCCCTCCTCCCCTCACACCTCCCTAAAAGTATTTGGGGGGTTCCCCAAACCCTCCAGAGCAGATTTAGGGGGGAAACAGGGTCTGGGAGAGGAGGAAGGGAAGTCCTGTTAAGCTCAATGAACACGTTGACCCAGTGTGTGCCAAGGTAACTTCCATGCGAGGGATCATTAGGAGAGGAATTGAAAATAAAACTGATGTAATTATATAAATCTTCAGTGCGACCACATTCAGAATGCTGTGTTCAGTTCTGGGCGCCACACCTCAAAAAGGATATTGTAGAGATAGAAAAGAGCAGCTGAAATGACCCAAGGGGGTGGAGCAACTCCCCTATGAAGAAAGGTTGCAACATTTTGAACTTTTTAGTATAAGATAAGGCGAGTAGTGATGTAGTGATGTATGGAAGTGAGAGCTGGACCATAAAGAAGGCTGATCGCCGAAGAATGGATGCTTTCGAATTCTGGTGCTGGAGGAGACTCTTGAGAGTCCCATGGACTGCAAGAAGATCAAACCTCTCCATTCTTAAGGAAATCAGCCCTGAGTGCTCACTGGAAGGACAGATCCTGAAGCTGAGGCTCCAAGACTTTGGCCACCTCATGAGAAGAAAAGACTCCCTGGAAAAGACCCTGATGTTGGGAAAGATGGAGGGCACAAGGAGAAGGGGACGACAGAGGACGAGATGGTGGGACAGTGTTCTCGAAGCTACCAGCATGAGTTTGACCAAACTGCGGGAGGCAGTGGAAGACCTGGCCTGCTCTGGTCCATGGGGTCACAGAGAGTCGGACACAACTAAACAACAACAAGGTGAGGAAAAGGAGACATGTTTGAAGTCCAACCCTACCTAAGATCAAATCTATGCTACCAGGTGCCATAAGAAAGCTGCAGAGATAGCGCAGGATACTCTCTATGGGAGTATATTGTATTTAATTATGGGGTATCACAGTTTTTAGGGGGCTAACTAGGCTGGGATAGCAGGCTTGTTGGTTTCTGAATGTCTGGTGTAGATTTTCAATTTTGTTGTTGTGTATGGGATAATGCCAATAAAGATTATCGTATCGTATAGTTATTTTAAAAAAAGCACAGCACAGAGAAAATGAATGGATAAAAGTTTTCCTCCCTCATTACACTAGACATCCAATAAAGCTGAATCCTGGGGAAATCAAGATGGATAAAAGAAAGTGCTGCTTTACACAGGGTATAGTGAAACTATGGAGCTTACTGCTCCAGGGGGCAGTGATGGCGACCAACGAAGAGCAGGCAAATTCACGGAGGCCACTAGCCATAATGGCTATGCCTCTGCAGTTGGAGGCAGCAATGCCAATTTCTGGAAACCACAGGAGGTGAGACGGCTCATGAGTTCAAATCCTGAGTTCTGGTCTCCTACAGGCAGCTGTTTTGCCATGATGAGAACACGATGATGGATTTGATGGACACTGGGAAGGCAGGGACCGCCAGTCCTTGCAGCTGCTTCAGTGGGGCAAGGCCTCCTAGAAAGAGCTGAAGAGACCACTAGGCCTGAGCTGTGCTTTGTTTAATTGAATAAAGATCTAACTGCACGGGCCTTGGGTGAATTGTTGTTTTGGTTGCTGTGCTACGCCTGACTCCAACCCTGACAATTCCACAAGCAAGGAGACACTGCTTTAACTGTGTGGAGAAAGCATTTTCTTTTTTTTTTGCCTTGAATCTTCCAACATTCAGCTACATTGGGCATCCACAACTTCTATGAGAGAGACAGGAAAAACAACAATTTTTCTCTAGCTCCTTTCCCCATGCCATGCATAGTTTTATAGAAGTCCATCATGTCTCCTTTTTAAAATATTTTTATTAGTTTTTTAACATATCATTTTCAAGAATAATTAAACATACTTTTATATCTTATACAATTTTTTTATGACTTCCATCAATCACATCTGAAAATTTTCCAATCTTTTCACTTAATTTACATTTCTTACTTTCACTATTACATTTAAGTCTCATAACTAATATCTCTCTTCTTTCTCTTCATTGCAATATTTCATATATTTCTCCTTACAAAACATATTGTAGTCCTACTAGCGTAATTTGTTGATTACAGTTGCTCTTCAAATAATTCGTATATTTCTTCCAATCTTCTGTAAATCTCCGGTCCCGCAGGTTTCGAATCCTTCCTGTCATTTTATCCAATTCTGCATAGTCCATTAATTTTGTCTGCCATTCTTCTTTCGTCGGTATTTCTTCTTGTTTCCATTTCTGAGCTAACAATACTCTTGCCCATCATGTCTCCTTTTACTCACCTTTTCTCCAAACTAAAAATGCCCAAATGCTGTAACCTTTCTGCATAGAGCAGCTGCTCCGTCCTCTTGAACATTTCAGTTGCCCTTTTCTGAACTTTTCCCAATCTGTTAATTCCCACAGACCCCGAAATTTGCCTGCTTGCCTTCCTTCTCCACTGATCATGGCACCAGTAGGAAGGTCTTGTGCCAGGAAAACTGGCAACAGCCATTGGAAGACACAAGATTTACCCACACTGGAAGAATGGCAGATGAAGGTGATGGACTACATGGAACTGGCAGAAATGGCTGGCAGAATCCGAGATCAGGGAGAAGAGGTGGTGGAAGAAGACTGGAAGAAATTTAAAGACTACTTGCAGAAATACTGTAAAATTAATGAATGTTAAAGGGATGTTGGATTGAAAATAAGCGGTATTGGTAAAAAGATTAACAAGAATATGTAAATACGGATTGACAATGGTTTAAAATATATAGTTATAATAGGTTAAGATATTGAGTAAAGATAAATGATAGAGGGTAAGGATTTGCTGAATTAACTATGTGAACTGGAATACAAAAAAGGGGGGTGTGAGGAGGTCAGGAAACAAGTAAATGAAATATAAGACATGAAAATATTGATTTCTTTTTAATTTTTTCTTACTTTTTATGTGTTTTGTCTTTGTATTTTTGTATCTCTTTTTCTTTTATTATTGTTATTTTTTTATTTCTTATTTTTAATCTTGTAACCTTTTACTGTCTGTAAAATTTCAATAAATATCATTCTTAAAAAAAGAAAAAGAAAACTGGCAACAGCCAGCCCTTCATTTCCTGTCCCCCTTTGCCAAAACGAGCTTGCTTGCCCATGGAGGAAACTGTCAATGGCAGGAGAAGACCCTCTTATGAACTGGGCCTGAAGAGATCTGAGCTTGGCTTGCAATGCAGCAACAAAATCTGAACTGAAGGAGTTCATTGAACTGAAGGACATTCATCCAGTGCTTTACCAACTGCACTGGCTCACGGTGGAGTACAGGGTCAGGTTTAAGGTGCTGGTTTTGACCTTTAAAGCCCTATGCAGCCTAGGACCCACGTACCTACAGGACCGCCTCTCCTGGTATGCCCCGTGGAGGACCTTAAGGTCCACAAATGACAACACTTTGGAGGTCCCAAGTTGCAAGGTGGTTAGATTGGTCTCAAATAAGGCCAGGGCCTTTTCAGTACTGGCCCCGACTTGGTGGAATGCTCTGTCACAAGAAACTAGGGCCCTGAAGGAATTGACATCTTTCCGTGGGGCCTGCAAGACAGAGCTCTTCCGCCTGGCCTTTGATTTGGACTTAGTCTGACCCTTATGTTTCCCTCCCCTTATGGTTTTGATCTATGGGCTACTATTAAAATGAGGCTGCATTTTAAATTGTATTTTAACCTGTATTTTAAATTGGTTCCACACACCCCATTATGTTTTTATTGTAATTTTACTAGTGTTAGCCACCCTGAGCCCAGCTCTGGCCAGGGAGGGCAGGGCATAAATAACATTTTTTAAAAAAAATATTATTATTATTATTATTATTATTATTATTATTATTATTATTATTATTATTATTCAAACTCTACATTTCCAAATCATTCTTCATCACTGGTTAGATACACTTCCAGAGGATGATCAGGAACATTTGCTATTAAGAAGGATGGGAAGGACACTTCAGAAGATTACAGTCAAAACTATCAATCATCACCCCCAGCAACACCATCCATCATACAACTACGGTACACTTCTGTCCTTTGAATTCTAAAACATTTGCTAATTCATGACGCCAAAAATTTGACATTGACTACCAGTGCCTTTTGTAAAGAAAATATAAAAATCAGCTGTCGTTCACCTCCATTTATCTACTGCCATATGTCACCCTGGGCTCCTTCAAGAGAAAGGGAAAGATATAAATTCAATAAATAAATAAAAATATAATAGGTACCACTTTCCACACGGAAAACATACAACTTTATGGTCATTTCAGGCAGCTACGCAATCCCCCTTTCAAAGTGGCCTCATATATCCAGTGGGTTTTCTCATGCTATCAACAAAGCCTTCCTATTGGTTGATGACCCTTACAACACCTTTCTGGCTTCCATAAAACATTAGAATGGGCTCCCTGGCTTTGCAGAGGCTGCCTCTACTTCAGCACGTCTTTGCCCTTAAATATCCAGTCCCAATCCCCCTGAGTAAAGGCCACGTTTTACATATTAATAGGCACACACATAAGATGTAGCACTTCTGCCCTTCCAACAATGAACAAGTTGGTTATATTCATATTGCATCACTGAAAGTTATAGTGGGAAACCTGGACTATTTTGCTGCATCTGTGTACCTGGAAGCTGGTAAAAAATAAAATAAAAAGGTAAATGACCTCTGGACGGTTGAGTCCAGTCAAAGGCAGCTGGGGGTTCAGCGCTCATCTTGCTTTCAGGCAGAGGGAGCCAGTGTTTGTCCACAGACAGCTTTCCGGGTCATCTGGCTAAACCGCTTCTGGCACAATGGGACACTGTGACGAGTGCCAGGGTGCACAGAAACGCCATTTACCTTCCTGCCATAGCGTTACCTACTTATCTACTTGCACTGATGTGCTTTCGAACTGCTAGGTTGGCAGAAACCAGAACAGAGCAACGGAAGCTCACTCCGTCATGCGGATTCGAACCGCCAACCTTCTGATCAGCAAGCCCAAGAGGCTTTTGCTGCATCAGTGTACCTGGGAGTTGGTAGACTGTGGTTCTGCCTCTATTCACTTAGCTCAGTGCCGGATTACCAAATAGGCAGAGCACCAGCCTATGGGCCTTTTAGGGGCCCCACGACAATGGTTCAAAATAATATTGATTTGATCTTGAAAGAAAATAACAAAAATGTATTAGGAGATAATTTGCAACGGAGATTTTGACTGCCTAGGGGCCTCCACAGGATTTGATCCGACACTGCCTTAGCTACCAGAGGTTGGGAGATACGTCAGTGGAGGAATTTGCCTTATCTCCTTTTAATGCTGGGTAATTTCAGTTCTGGAAATCACTGCCCCATTGGCCACAGTCATACATAATGCAAAGCCTTGGTTTACTGTACCACACAAGACCGCATCCAGACAAGCCCTTCTGCTTCATTTTTCCCTTCATAGAAGCAGATAAACAAACCACAAAGGGGAGCCAGCATTTGTTGCAGGCCTAGCAACCATGGTTTGTTAAGGCAAAAAAGCCCACGATCCAGAGTTTGGATAGAATGCTAAGCTACCGCTTCATGGTTTGTTTTTCCATTCACACAGAGGGAGACGCAAACCAGAACTTCTGGAGCTGTGTGCACATGATCTGTGGCAGCTGGTGCCTCTTTTTGCTGGAGGGACAGAGTTGACCGCAGGATAGTTAACGGTAGGCAGAGCCCGGGGCAACAACAGAGGGAGCTGATGGTAGTCTGGGCATTTCAAGGCTCACCTACTTGAGAGTAAACCCAGTCAACACAGTAGAACTTACTTCTGAATAAAACACACAGGAATGTGTTAGCAATCACAGCTAAGTTGTATAGCATCAGTACGTATTTCATATTATACATTACACAGAGTGACAAAACACCTCCAGGAACAGGAAAAGCAAAAAGGAAGCATGTTGGTCCATAAAGGGGGAACCCTCAAAAATCTATAGCTAATCAATACTTTCATTTGAACAAACCATCACAAAACAGAGGAAAAGCTTTTGTGTTCTCTAGAATTCTTCATCAGGCTGGATGTTACACAAAGCAAGGGATGGGAGGATGAAGAAAAACAAAACAATTAAGTTGGACATTGCAGCCGTTAGGTCATTTATTTAATTTTGTAGCCATGACATCATTCATTATGCCTCATCCACGCCCAGCTTTGTTAACATCCAGCCTGATGAGTTCGGGAGAACTCAAAGGGAAGGACGGGAGGAAAGAGAAACTGTGGGTGGAGGGGAGATAATCTATTTATGTATGTTCCAGGGGCTGTGCCTCTGCTCTGCCTGCTCATCCATTCCCTGCTATTCCCTTCACATTAACCCTCTAGAACTTCTTTTTCCTATCCCTTCCAACTACCTACGCTCACTTTACACCAGCCCAACCTCACATCTGAAGCCACTTCTTCCTTCTATTCTGAAGCCCCACTTTGCACCAGTGATCTCTCTCACTCCCTGCCTCCTCGCCCTCCTTTTGTGCAACCCCTCCGTGCACACAGACGGCTTGCACCCTCTTTCTCCCCCACACTGCAGCTACTAAGCCCTCTTTTTACCTTCTGCCCAGTTATAAATACACCATACTTTCTATTCTGCAGACCTTTTCATGCCTCTGCTTTCATCTTTACCCCGGTCCTCATGCCTCCCACTCCCTCCTTTTTGGCACCTCCATTTTTACTTCCACTCCTTATCTCCCCTGCTCCATGCTTTTCTCAACTCTCCCTTGAACACAGACCTCTCCATGTCCATGGCTCACCCTCTCTCCTATTATGCAGCCTCTTTTGGGCACAAACCCCATTATTATTTACGTTATTGTATCTGAAGAGCCAAGCCGTCAGCTTGTTCCGTTATGCAGCTAGTTCAGTTATGAATGTTGTATATATATGGGTGTTTGCTTGTTAATAAAATATATCTTCTAAATTACTACAGTGGTACCTCGGGTTAAGTACTTAATTCGTTCCAGAGGTCCGTACTTAACCTGAAACTGTTCTTAACCTGAAGCACCACTTTAGCTAATGGTGCCTCCTGCTGCTGCCACGCCGCCAGAGCACGATTTCTGTTCTCATCCTGAAGTACTATTTCTGGGTTAGCAGAGTCTGTAACCTGAAGCATATGTAACCTGAGGTACCACTGTACATTGAATCTGGAACTTCATGTTGAAGACAACGCACGGTGCCAGGAGTTAAATACATTGTGTGAAGGCACTGTGGAGTATCTGAGGGCTCTTCATATTTTCTCTCACACGTATGAGGCAGCTGAGGAATTAAAGAGGCAGAAGTTTGAGTAGAGTGAGAAGGGAAAGACACTGAAAGGAAAAATGTGTCTGTTTTAAACAGCAGCAGTTTCCGTAAAGTAGGAGCGGAATATTACTGAGAGAAAAATGGCAATTTTAAAGCACAGCAGAGGTTTGAGTAAAGCTGGGATGGAGAGGCACGGACAGGTTGTTGTCATTTTTTAAAACTGTTTTTTAACAAAGATAAATAGCAGAGATGGGTGCAACACAGAAGCCAACACTAAACAGCTGGCAGAACAGAGGCTTTCCAAAATCCCTTCTTGCTGTACTCAAACCTTATTTTAAACTGCCACTCTCCCCAGTGTCACTCTCTGCTTGTTCTGCGAGAAGCCAAGTTACAGGGAACCAGGCAGAGGGCCTTCTCGGTGGTGGCACCCGCCCTGTGGAACGCCCTCCCACCAGATGTCAAAGAGAACAACAACTACCAGACTTTTAGAAGACATCTGAAGGCAGCCCTGTTTAGGGAAGCTTTTAATGTTTAACAGACCATTGTATTTTAAGATTCGGTTGGAAGCCGCCCAGAGTGGCTGGGTATAAATAATAAATTATTACTCTTATTATTATTACTCCACCCTCTGTCTGCCATTGTTTTAAATGGCACTTTCCCTTCTGTGTCTCTCCACTCCTGCTTTATTCAAACCTCTGTTTGAAATGCCACCCAGTATTATTCCATACAAGCTTCATTCAAACCTCAAATGGGGTTTAAACCATACACTTTTCCCCCTTTCAGTGTTCTCCCCTGTCTTACTGTACTCAAACTTCTCTCACTTCCATTCTTCAGCTACCTCATCAAGGAGTCATCAAGGATTCCACAGCACTTTACTCAAACCGCTACCATTGTTTTAAATCACTGTCTTCCACTGAAATTTCTGCTGTTGTTTTGAACGACTACTTTCTTCCTCTCAGTGTATGCCACTGCTGTTCTGCAACAGAACACCGTAACGGAAGCCAGAGCACACAGGAATGTTGTTTACCTTCCTGCCCAGTGGCGTAGCGTGGGGGGGTGCAGGGGGGGCCGGCCGCACCGGGTGCAACATCTGGGGGTTAGGGTTAGGGGGCGCAAATCCACGGGTTAGGGGGCGCAAATTACTTGCCTTGCCCTGGGTGCTGACAACCCACGCTACGCCACTGTTCCCGCCGCAGCAGTACCTATTATTGAAATACCTGACCATAGTAAAAAGAGGAAGAAGCAATCAACTGACAGGTACACGGCAAATGACTGTTTCCTCAGCCCCTGTTAAAATTAGGCACTGATACTGCCCAGGAGATCCACATTTATACAGGGAGTTTTGCAGTGAAATAGTATCACATTGAAGCAGATTTAAACAGGTGAAAAAATGGACATCAAGATTCAAGAACACACAGATGAATGCATCATATGGTCACTGAACATATTTGTACATACGCTCACACACACCTCTGCATGTCTCACGAGTGTGTGCACACACTCTTTACAGATTTCCAGCTGAGAGGAAAGAAAAAATATGGCATGAAATCTCTTAACATCACTGGCAAATGAAGCATGAAACATACTTTCAAGGAAGAGGCAGTAACGGAGCCAAGTTAAATATTTCATTTCAGGAGCAAACCCATTGATGTTGAGGATTCTGACCTTCAAATTGTGAAATTGCTTGGGGAAGAAATCATAGAATTGGGAGGGACTCTGAGAGTCATCTAGTCCAACCCCCTGAAATGTAGGGATCTCAGCTGGATCATACATGGCAAGTGGCCGGATCCGTAGGGGGTTGGACTAGAGTGCCTTCCAACGACACAATTCTATGGTTCTATGATTTAACCTCTGCTTAAAATCCTGCCAGGAAAGAGTTGGAGTCTCGTTGGAGACTGTTCGACTGTCGAATTTGACCCAAGCACACACAGAGAGAAAATCAGACTGCAATGGAGAGAATGCCTATTGCTTCCCATTCTTCTAAATGAACGCCGGGCTGGTTGAAGTCCAACAGTTAGTCACATAAGAGTCAACAGCACATTGACAAGAGCAACAACCCGATATTAAATTATCTTGCCCAGGAACAGTTTTTTTATTAAGGCCATAATTTACTCATGCCTGCTAAAGGAAGGTGACCGTGGATTGAATTATGCTGTCCTTACCTGGGAGGATTTTGACCCTGTAGGCAAAAATGAATAGGAAGGAAAGAAAAAAAGAAATGTGACTTTTCCTCTCCCTGACTTCCCCTTCTTATTCAGATTTTAAATGCAGCCAGTTAGAAATACAATGGAATGAATCAACACCAGTCTCATAGAAACAGCCCGTGCTACTCCTTGTTCAGCACACCACAAATGGCTGCCCAGAAAAGTTTTAAAAGATAATTGTAGGGTTGCCGTATGCCAAGAATTTCCCAGACATATCTGGAATACTTTTCTGTCCGGATTTTCACTCTTTGAAATATGGCAACCCTAGGTAATTGACTTTTGCACAGGGCCGCCCCAAGATGCGACCTACAGTCGGCTAGTTGTGTAATGCCAGGGCCGGCCCACACATGAGGTGACCTGAGGCAGCTGCCTTAGGCGGCAGAATCCAAGGGGGGTGGCATTTCTATGGCTGCTCCACCTGTGATCTGCTCTGGATGACAGAGAAGGAAGGAGAAGCAGCATGAAGTCTCAGCAGAAGCCACTGCCACCACCACTTTTATATGTCACAGAGAATACATTTTATGTTTTGATTTGAACCAACTAGTCAGCTCTTTGGCTGCAGGCTACTAGTCAAATAAACAGTATTTTGAAACTGATCTCTGGCTAAAGTGAAGACCTGTGTAACTACAGATTATTATTACGCACAGTGAAAGCAGGTATACTCTTTAGGTGTCATCAGCATTTGTTTAATCCGTTTGATCATTAACCTTTAGCTTTATTGCAAAGTGAAGCTCTTTCCTAATTACCTACAAAGTATATTACAATCCTTAAACTGCTAGTAAAGATGCTCAGTCAAAGAACCACAACCTAAGCTTTCTGTTGCTATATTAATCACAGCAGCTGCCTGGCTGCAGAGCAAACCCGAATGCTGTTCTATAACAGAAAACCTACAACTGGCATCACACTACAGCTAAAAAAAAACCCCTCTCTCCAGATAAAGTTGTCTATCTCAGCAGACAGAGAATATTCTAAAATATGCTTGAAAGTCCTCTCTCTCTCTCTCTCTCTCTCTCTCTCTCTCTCTCTCTCTCTCACACACACACACACACATACACAAACGCACACACAATCAGAATCATGCACAAGGAATACTGTGGAGAGAAATAGCAGCCAGAATATATGGTGAATGTTTTCATAGTCCAATGTCCCCACTGTGTGGATCCAGAACCGGCCTCCACAGTCCCTTATGGACTCATTGTTAAAACCGTGTTTATGGAAGACAATCTTAATCAGCTACGAGTGATCGCCAAAGAAAGAAGAAGAAAGAAGAGGTCTCTTTTGCAAGAATCAGCATTTAGAAGTCCAAGACAGGCCTAACACAGAGATTATTATATGGAGTTGTGCACTGGAGGGATATAAATGACCAGGCTAGGCAGAGCACGATGCAGTACACAGTGTGCTTTTCTGTTACGGATGTGGAGAAGGAAACAAATAAAAGATTTCCAGGGAAACCTTCCCCCTGCCAGCTTGAGCCCTCCCCGCTATAAACACTATTAAAAGATATAATCATATAACTCTCACCCCTTCCAATTTTCAGGACCGAAGGGTACATTTGCCAGAACGAGTTACAGGCTGCTGAACGGTGACAGCAACCCAAGATCTCTGTTCAGCAAGATAATGAGTTTTAATTCGCAGACATTCCTTTCAAAAGAAAGTTATGATATACATTTCCTTTAAGGATAGACGGAGCCATGAAAACTGCTTGTCCACAGGCAACACTTCACACAGAGCTGCTCTATGGAAGAGGTTGACTTTTAAGAACTTTGATTAGCCAGCCCTGTTTTTAATTGCTTTACCTTTTTTTGTATACACGTTGTTGTATAAAACCCTGAAATATAAATACATTAATAATAATAATAATTATAATAATAATAATTATAATAATAATAATTTATACCCCTCCCATCTGGCTGGGTTTCCCTGGCCACTCTGGGCGGCTTCCAACTGAATATTAAAAACAGTACAGCATCGGACATTAAAAACTTCCCTAAAGAGGGCTGCCTTCAGTTGTCTTTTAAAAGTAAAATAGTTCTTTATTACTTTGACATCGGCTGGGAGGGCGTTCCACAGGGCAGGCGCCACTACCGAGAAGGCCCTCTGTCTGGTTCCCTGTAACCTTACTTCTCGCAATGAGGGAACCGCCAGAAGGCCCTCGGCGCTGGATCTCAGTGTCCGGGCTGAACGATGGGGGTGGAGACGCTCCTTCAGGTGTACAGGACCGAGGCCATTTAGGGCTTTAAAGGTCAGTCCAACACTTTGAATTGTGCTCGGAAACGTACTGGGAGCCAATGCAGATCTCTCAGAACCGGTGTTATGTGGTCCCGGCGGCCGCTCCCAGTCACCAGTCTAGCTGCCGCATTCTGGATTAATTGCAGTTTCCGGGTCACCTTCAAAGGTAGCCCCACGTAGAGCGCGTTGCAGTAGTCCAAGCGGGAGATAACTAGAGCATGCACCACTCTGGCAAGACAGGTAGGGTCTCAGCCTGCGTACCAGGTGGAGCTGGTAGACAGCTGCCCTGGACACAGAATTAACCTGTGCCTCCATGGAGAGCTGTGAGTCGAAAATGACTCCCAGGCTGCGCACCTGGTCCTTCAGGGGCACAGTTACCCCATTCAAGACCAGGGAGTCCCCCACACCAGCCCGCCCCCTGTCCCCCAAAAACAGTACTTCTGTCCCCCAAAAACAGTACTTTACAAAATCTATTAACTGACTTAGAAGTGTGTCCTCAGTTCTTCAGCAAGCAAATAATAATAATAATAATAATAATAATAAATGTTCGGGATTTTTTGCAAGCCTGTGGGTGACCTGGGCCTTCCAAGAAGAGGCCTCTCTCCTACCTCTCCTTTCAGACAGGAGGGAATGCCTCTCCTGAGATGCTCATGCTTGCTGCGACTCAGGCATCCCACCACTTAAACCCAAAGAAAGCTTTGAGACTTCCGGGGGCGGCGCGAAACTGTAATGGCGGTCCTCTTCGAGCTCTGAAGAGGGGCTCCGCGGAAAAGGGTCGTTCGCTGCGGCATAGCGACGACCCATCAAGATAAACCACGGGTAGAGTGAGCCCGTGGCCGTGGGACTCGGCGGGCACCAGAAGCTGCTCCGAAAACACAGAAGGGACCCCGTAAGGAGACCCGGAGTGAAGGAGGGGTAGCGGTGCTGTGAGTTCATCGCTCTTTCCGCGGAAGCGAAGCCGCGCGGCTGTTACAGATGAGCGCTGATCCTTCTTCCTAAAATCAACGCTAAACTGCAAGCAACATACCCGTGAGTAAAGGGGTTTAAAATTTGGCAAAAGAAATTCGGTAAATTTGGCTGAAAGCGGGAGACGAGAAAAGGGAAGTCCGTCTTCCGACATTGCTGACAAGATCAAAGCAAAGCTTTTAAAAACGGAAGCGCTTGAAACGGGACTGTGGGAAGCTTAAACTTTTTCGTGCTATAAGATCTGCTTATTTTATTGAGCTGAAGGTGGAAATGGACTTTGACTAAAAGAAGTAGTAAATGGTGACTTTCCTCCTATTTTTTTTTTCCTTTGGGCTGTATTTCTAAAGAGCCAGATTGTCGGGCTGCCAGAGAGAGAGACTGTGTCAAACTGCGGAAACAGTTGCAAAACTTTGCTGGAACGTAACTGTTATATTTGAGCAGAAAAGACTGAATGGGATACTGTTACAAGCACCTTTCGTGAAACTTTGTTGATCTATAAAAGGCGCTTTGGGAAATTTTGAGTTTATGAAGGGACTTTTGGACTAATGAATTTACTGTCTTGAAACAATTTGGAACTTTAATGGCGGATTACTTCCTTCTTTGTCTTTGAAACCTGGTGGTACTCCCCCTACAGGGCTTTCGGATTATAAAATCCTGGGAACTGACTTTTGTTTTGAATTCCATCTCACTGGTTGTTTACTCCTGAATTTGTCTTTCCCATGGAACAATAGACAATTTGACCTTGAACATTGACAGATGTGTAATGAGTGGTGCAGGGAGAACAAGAGCATCTAAAGCAAAGGAAACTAAAGAGGCTAAGGAAAGAGAAAAGGAAAGAAGACCAGCACAATTCGTACAAACAACATTGACCCAAGGACGCCGTTCGTCGGTTCCAGCTGTACTGGTGACCCAAAGAGAACAAGGGGAAATAACTGAGAAGTCCACTGAGGAAGATATGGCAGCAGGTGGGTCAGATACACTATTAAAACAAATATTGGAGCAATTATCAAGTTTAAACCAGAAGGTGGACGACCAGTCTGTGAAGATAGATAAAGCAACTTCCTCGATTCAAAAATTGACTGACCAAGTTTCCCAGCACACGCAAGCCATAGAGAAATTGCAAGGAGCAACAGCGGAAAATCGGGAATTAGCTGGAGAAGCAATCCAGAAAGTGGGAGTTCTACAAAAAGAGGTTGAAGAAATAAAAGGAGAAGTCAGGCCCCTGCACAAACAGGTGGGTGAACAACAAGTCTATCTGTCAATGGTGGAACTGAAAAACCGCGAGAGCAACATCAAATTGAGAGGTATTCCGGAACTCGAGCAAGGAGACTTGATTGGATACTTAACACAGGAATTCTCGAAGTTCTGGGGTTTAAAGGAAGATATAGACTTCAGGATTGTCTCGGCATATAGACTGGGAAGACTGGTAAGGAAAGACAGATCCAGAGACTGTTTGATAATTTTAAGAACAAAGGAAGAGAGAGACAAGATCCTAGGCCTTCATTTCAAAAAAGCAATTGAAATACAAGACAAAAGGGTGGAAATTTACAGAGATATCCCGAGGCAGCTGCTGGACCTTAGAGCCACCTATACAGAATTAGCAAAATTGCTGAGACACAACGCAATTCCCTATAGGTGGGAGTTTCCACAGGGATTATCCTTTACCTACAAAGAAAGGAAGGTTAAAATAAGAACACCTGAAGATAACCAAAAGTTCCTTCACGACCACGGAGAAGATCTCCAAAAAGGAGCGGATTGGCTTCCAGTCTTACCAGCACCAATACTGCCCGGAAGTGGGCCAACGCCTACACCCTCGGGATCTGAGCAAAAGGAAGACACCCCATCTTAAGAACATTTTAAATAGAACAGGATGTCTCTGCAGCTACTTAGTTGGAACATAAATGGCGGGAATTCTCCGGAAAAAAGGAGAAGGATATTTCATATCCTAAAAAAAGAACAATTGGATGTAATATGTCTGCAAGAAACACATGTGACTAGGCTCCACAGGAAAGTATTAATCAATAAAAGACTTGGCCAAGAATTTATCTCATCAGACAAAGTTAAAAAAAGAGGTGTTGTAATTTATGCAAAGGAGAACCTGTCGCCAAAATTTTTATTCAAAGATGATCATGGAAGAATTCTCGCAATTGAAATCCAAACACAAGGGGAAAAGATTTTGATACTAGGAGTTTACGCGCCAAATGATGGAAAATCAGAATTCTACAAGAAGCTGCATGAGACAATGATGGACTATTTGGACTATGCTAATATTATTGTGATGGGAGATATGAATGGGGTGGTGTCTACAAATATGGACAAATCCCAAAATCAAAACTTAACAACAGACGGCAGACTCCCCAAAACTTTCTTTGAAATGACAGACAATATGGATTTGATTGACATTTGGAGGACAAGGAACCCCTTGGGTAAAGAAGGAACCTTCTTTTCTGAGGCCCACTTGTCATGGACACGAATCGACCAAATTTGGATATCTAGAGGGCTGGCTCCGAAAACAAGAAAAGTGGAAATCTGCCCAAAAACCTGCTCCGACCATAATGCCTTAAAAATGGAACTGAGACTTTTCCCAACTGGATCCTTCAGATGGAGAATGAATGACACCTTGTTAAGAGATCAAGAGATTGTGAAGAAGGCCCAAAAAACACTAAAGGACTACTTTGAAATAAATTTGAACACTACGGTGGAGAAAAGAACAATCTGGGATGCAAGTAAAGCTGTAATGAGAGGGTTTCTGATTCAACAGAATTCGATAAAAAGAAAATATTGGAATGGAAAAAAAGAAAAAATTTTAGAGAAAATAAGTGAAGGAGAGAAAAAGCTGAGAATCAAACCGAAGTCAAAAGAGGTGCTAAGAGAGATCAAATACCATCAAGCACAATATTCGAAACTGATCAATCAAGAGATTGAGTGGAAAATCAAACAAATGAAGCAGAGATCGTTTGAATCAGCAAATAAATGTGGAAAGTTGCTGGCTTGGCAGCTGAAAAAAAGACAAAAGTTAAATACGGTTACAAATTTGGAGATTCAAGGAAAAATAGTTCAGAAACCAGAAGAAATAAGAAAGTGCTTCCACAGATATTTCAAAGAGCTCTACGCACAGGGGCCTCAGAAAGAATCGGAAATGGACCAATTTTTGGAAACAAATGGACTATCTAAAATAAGTCAAGATAAAAGATCAATTCTTAACAGCAAAATAACTCAACTGGAAATTGAAGGTGCCATCCAAAACATGCAGCTGGGCAAATCTCCAGGCCCGGACGGACTCACCTCCAAATATTATAAAACTTTGAAGGATTTCTTGATACAACCGTTGTTGGAGGTTTGTAACCAGATCATGGAGGGGAGGAAGGCACCGGAAACGTGGAAAGAAGCATTTATCACATTGATTCCCAAGTCAGAAAGGGAAAAGACTCAGCTTAAGAACTACCGTCCCATCTCACTCCTGAATGTGGATTACAAAATTTTTGCAGACATTTTAGCAAGTAGACTTAAAAATGTACTAAATGAAGTAATTCACAAGGACCAAGCAGGCTTTCTCCCTGGTAGACACATGTCGGACAATACCAGGAACATTATTGATATATTGGAGCTGTTGCGAATTAGAAACACAAGGGCTGCTTTAATCTTTATTGATGCGGAGAAAGCATTCGACAACATTTCTTGGATGTTTATGAAGAAGAACTTGAAAGGGATGGGAGTGGGACGGGGGTTTGAAAATGGATTAGAAGCAATTTATTCAGAACAAAAAGCTAAACTGATAGTGAACAATGTGGTATCGGAGGAACTTCAAATTGAAAAAGGGACACGACAGGGGTGCCCTCTATCCCCTCTGCTATTTATTTCTGTTCTGGAGGTATTGCTGAATATGATTAGGGAGGACCAGTTGGTGCAAGGTATAGTGGTCGGAGCGAAACAATACAAACTGAAAGCTTTCGCAGATGACTTAGTCTTGACATTACAGGAGCCAGAATCTAGCACAAAAAGAGTTTTGGAACTTATCCTGGAGTTTGGTCGGGTGGCGGGATTCAAGTTAAACAAACAAAAAACTAAGGTTTTGGCTAAAAATTTGACACCTACAGAGATAGAGGGGTATCAGAAAGAGACAGAGTTAAGTGTGGTTAAAAAAGTGAAATACCTGGGAGTATCCTTGTCCACTAAAAATTTAAATCTTTTCAAAGATAACTATGAAAAATGTTGGTTGGAAATTAAAAAAGATTTGGATGTATGGTCAAGATTGAAACTTACCTTGTCAGGCCGAATTGCAGCTATAAAGATGTGTGTTTTGCCAAAAATGTTATTCTTATTTCAAACCCTTCAGGTCGTGGACAGAATGGAATGCTTTGGAAAATGGCAGAAGGATATTTCTAAGTTTGTCTGGCAGGGCAAAAAGCCCCGAATAAAATTTAAAATACTAACTGACTCAAAAGATAGAGGGGGGTTTGCCCTGCCGGATTTAAGGTTGTATTACGAAGCTGCAGCCTTCTGCTGGTTGAAGGATTGGTTTCTGTTGGAAAACACCGATGTCCTAGACCTGGAAGGGTTTGATAATGTGTATGGTTGGCACGCATATTTGTGGTACGACAAGGCGAAGATTCATAAATTGTTTAAAAACCATATTGTCAGAAAATCAATTTTTGCCGTCTGGATGAAGTACAAGGACCTATTAGAAAGTAAGACCCCGAGGTGGTTATCACCTGTGGAAGCCAAGATTTCTAAAAAAAGGCCCAATATGGAGGCCTACTGGCCAAAATATTGGGAATTGATTGAAAGAGTTGGAGATAATTGGAAACTCCAAAGCCAGGACAAACTAAAAGGTAAGGTGCGAGATTGGTTGCATTATGCTCAAATTCAAGAGGTATTCAAAATAGATAAAAAAGTGGGTTTCCAGTTGGAGAAATCGAAACTGGAGACGGAGTTACTAGAACCAAAGACTAAGGTACTTTCGAGGATGTATGACTTGCTGCTTAAATGGAACACACAGGATGAGACAGTTAAATCTGCTATGATAAAATGGGCACAGGATGTAGGACACAACATTATGTCTGAGGACTGGGAAAGGTTATGGAACACCGGTATGAAATTCACGGCATGTAGTGCCTTGAAAGAGAACATTATGAAAATGGTATACCGGTGGTACATGACCCCAGTCAAGTTGGCTAAAATATATCATCTTTCTGATAATAAGTGTTGGAAATGTAAGGAGGCAGAAGGGACATTCTTTCACCTCTGGTGGACCTGCCCGAAAGTAAAGGCCTTTTGGGAAATGATACATAATGAGTTGAAAAAGGTATTTAGATATACCTTTTCTAAGAAACCAGAGGCCTTTCTCCTGGGCATGGTGGACCGGAAGGTGCCAAAGAAAGACAGAACCTTGTTTATGTATGCAACCACAGCAGCTAGGATTCTCATCGCTAAGTTCTGGAAAACACCAGATTTACCCACACTGGAGGACTGGCAGACGCAGTTGATGGACTACATGGAGTTGGCAGAAATGACTGGCAGAATCCGAGATCTGAGTGAAGAAACAATGGAGGAGGAATGGAAAAAATTTAAGGACTATTTGCAAAAACATTATAAGTTGTTTGAATGTTAAGATAGCGCACGATTAAGAAACGTTATGCTTCTGCAATTTATTTTAAGCAAATGATAAAGTAAGCATTGATGGGAAAAAACGAGACATATTTGAAACAAAATATTATGTTTATTAAGAGTGTTAAAACTAAATTACAAATTTTTGAAATTGGTAACATAATATACTTAAAGGTATAATAAGATGGGAAACAAGATAACAAATTGCTGAACTGGCTAGAACAATGAATGCAATGCTGTGAGGATGTGAGGAGGTCCAAAAGTGAACTGTTGAAGGACGTTAAGGAAAGTTTCTTAATATTTCTTCTTTTTTTTATTTTTCTTCATATATATATATATAAAAAATGTTTCTTGCATGTTGCCATGTAAACAAATTTGTTAACCTATGAAAAGAAACGCAATAAAAAATCATTATAAAAAAAAAAAACCCAAAGAAAGCTTTCATTCTTCAGAACTGTTATCTTACTTGTGGGTGCATCCACGCAGAGCAATACATTTGCACGATCTTGGCTTGAAAGAGTTGCCAGAAGGAGGCATACATCTTAGGGACCATGAATTTGTGGAGTGTTCACTCCTATTCTTCTAGAAAAAAGAGGTGCTGGAACTCACCTAGAACACCTCCCTCATTTCCTTAGAATGGCAATGGCGCCCACCAGGAGTGCCAACCTGGCCCCACGACCATGGGTGCCCGGGCAGTGTGTGTGCCATGCAGCAAGCGTGGCCCTGGCATCGAAATTTGTGGGTGCCCAGTGCCTTCATGGGGAATTTTGTGGGTGCTTGGGCACCCAGGGCCCCAGGGAGTTGGCACCTATGGTACCCACCTGAAAGTTGGCATAACCCACCTGAGAGCTGCTGGAACTAAACTGGGGGGGGGGGAGCCCTGCTCCTTAACCTTGTCTTCTCTCAAGGAGAAGGCAGTGGAGTTTAGGATCAGAGGTTTTTTTTTTTTAAATGATATTTATTAAGTTTTCAAAGAAAAAAAATTACATAGATAAAAAGAATAGAAGAGAAAACAAAAATAAAAGTAACAAAAAAGAAAAATACAAAATACAGAAAAAAGATTAAAAAAAACATTTAAAAAGAAAACACATCAATCTTTCCATATCATATATTCATATCCTTACTTCCCTGACCTCCTCACACCTCCCCTTTTTTGTATTCCAATTCAGTTAGTTAATTCAGCAATTTCTTTCCCTCTTTGTTTTTATCTTATTCCTTTAACGTAATATAATATAACTTTGGGTTCTACCTGTTAATAATCCATTTTTCATACACCTTTATAACATTGCTGCTTAAACTACTTAACTTCATTCTGACATCATTCTAACATTCATTAATTTTGCAATATTTCTGTAAATAGTCTAGGATCAGAGTTTTCCTTCTCCTAGATGGGCTCCCTTCCCAGGTTGACAAGCCTCATCTGCCAACTCACTTCCCTCTTCCCACATGCAGAAAACACTTTCTTGACCATTGGACTGGTCTTGTCCACTCAATCTGCTGGAGCCTGTCTTTGCATGCAGAGGAAGTCCTTCACTCACTGAGGGTCTGAGACACATCAGCTACCCTCACGTGGTTTAGCTGGCCTGTTGAAGCCGTTCTCAGGGTGTGGCTGCTGTCACATGCTTCTAGGAGCCACAGGTGAGACCCGAGTGCAATGTGGGAACCAAAAGTGAGCAAACTACCCCAGAAGGAGCATGGCGTGTCCCCCACCAGAGGTCAACAAAAGAGGCTTAAAGACTTTCTACTACTTTTTTTTTAGATTTGCCTTGAGAAACACCGACAACTGGGAAACACTGGCCTGCGAGTGCTCGAACTGGAGAATAGCCTCTACCAAAGGTGTCATGGACTTTGAAGACGCTCAAACTCAGGACAAAAGGGAGAAACGTGCTAAGAGGAAGGCATGTTTGGCAAACCCTCACTGTGATCAGCTCCCACCCCGGAAACCTATGTCCCCACTGTGGAAGGATGTGTGGATCCAGAATTGGCCTCCACAGTCACTTATGGACTCAATGTTAAGACTGTGTTCAGGCAAGTAATTTGCGCCCCCTAACCCATGGATTTGCGCCCCCTAACCCTAACCCCCAGATGTTGCGCCCGGTGCGGCCGGCCCCCCCTGCACCCCCCATGCTACGCCACTGGTAATGACTACTGGGATAGAATCAGGTGCGGTTTAGTTTGTGTGCAGAGCTGTTAAATGTGGTCTCTTTAGTGACTACAACACACCAACAACTTAACTGGATTCAACATAAAAACAGACTCAGGGCCGACCTGAGATACTTTGCTGCCTGAGGAAGAAAATAAAAACACAGTGTGCTCTGCTCTTGCTCATCAGCATCGCATACAATCCACCAAGAAGTAGATTGTACAAGCCCCATTGAAATGAATGCTCAATGAAAACCTCTTCATGAACTGTGTCTCATGGGTGAAATCCCACTTTGCCTGCCCCCCTTCAGGTCAAAGGAACCCCTGAGTGTAACTCAAAAACAAAATACTGAATTGCTCCCCTCTGTAGTTATATGTGATGCCTGGATTTCATTCCACCACCACCCATAAACTCACAAGCAAAAGGACCGGCTTCGTTTACAGAGGCTGCTACAAAGAGTTACCCTCTTTTCTCCCGATTTTATGATCCTTCTAATTTTTACAGAGAGAGAAACCTGAAATGTAACAGAGTTCAATTAGCCCAAACGCCTTGGAGGTCTGTCAAAGGGAGCGGGTAGGAACCAGCCCGAGCATAACTCAGCAATCTTTGTTTATTTGCATTGCATCCCCCCACTGGCAGAATTCCAACACAAAGACACCCTTCTCCAACAAAGGAAAGCCAGAGGGAAGGAAAGCAAAACACACAAATCCATATATATATTTCAGGAACTGACTGGAAGGGCGCAGAGAGCAGAAGAAAGCTTCGGTCTGCGAAGACCCCTCTGAATGCTAAGCAGCCTCAAGGCGTCTCTCCACCGCGTCTCCGCGCCGCGCAGGTTTGTTTTCCAAGGCGCGATCGCGCCAGATCCGTGGATCCCAGAACAAGCAAGCTGTCTTCAGAAGGGGCGGGGTGTTAGGGGAAACCGAGTGACCATTCTCCATAGGGAGGGGGGTGGCGGTGGAGTGTCACTCCAGCCGACAAAACGAAAGACCACGGCAGCTGGAGATAGGTGGAAACGCGCCGCGAGTCTCCACGCAAAAGGGAGGGAGCGAGGACGGGTCGGTCCCCCAACCCTGCCACTACACAAACACACCACACAAACACACACTGTGCAAGCCCTTCGCGCCGTTTTGCAAGGAAATGCCCTTCGGACTTCCCTTCCCCTCGTGTCACAAAGCCCACAGTGCCGCCACTTTGCTGCAGATTCCCTCCGACAGATCTTTCAGAGGGGCGCAACAGAGAAAAATACACAGACACACACATGCACCCAGGCGAGCGTGGATTCCAGAGCAACTTACCTGGGAGGCGTCTCTGTTTTGGCTGGATGGGCCGATTGCCTATCCTGCGAGGGTCTGAGCACTCCTGGTTCCAGCAGGCAAGGCAGTGGCGGGTGGAAAGTGTGTAGACTGGCAGCAGAGGCGGCGGGAGCGCAGCGGCGCGGGCAGGAGGGAGGTGGCGCACCACGCGCCCTCAAGCTCTCGCCGAGGCGCGTCTGGCGTGCTTCCTGGCCGGGCTCTCCAAAAGAGTGTGCTGGATCCCCCCCTGCTGCAGGGGGCGCCGATGCTTCATGCTCTGCCGAGGGGAGTGGGACCCCCCCCTTCCTCCGCCCACGCGCACTGCGAGAAGCCAGGCGGAGAGACGAGCATGCGAATGGGGGGAGTAAATGTGGGGTGCGATCAGCGGGAGCCCCAATCTCAACCTGCTGGGATGACTTCCCCGAGGCCGCGGTTTTCAGCCAGCTCCGAACAGTCCCGTTTAGAGAGCAAAATCACTGAAGTTCGCTGAAACAATGCAACGTTTAAAAAGACGTTTTGAAAAGGAAAGATGGAAAGAAAGCTAAGCGGTTTGCGTTTTCCCAGGCTGGGCTTCAGGGACCTCGCCAGCCGCTCTGTTTGAGCACAGCTCAGCTGGGCAAAGAGGGCAGAAGGCTCTGCAGAGCATCTCCCCACCTCCCCCCCCAAAAAAGCTGCAGCATCTGCTTAAACACACACACACGGAAACTTCGAGTTCTGCTCCGACTCGGCGACTGAGAAGCATCCGAAGGGTGGAGCCTCTGGAGGGAAGGAGGCCCCGAGAGATTTCGCTTGAGCTGCGGAGCAGAAGAGCGAAAGGAAAGAGAGCGGGAGCTACGAGCCCGTTTGGCCCAACAGGTTGCCAACTCCCCTCTGGAGTCCGTTTAAAAGTCGACAGCTGCTGCCAGCGCCCGCTGAATACGATTAACCAGGCAGCTCCGGCCCTCCCTTTGGCTGCTCTCCGTGGTGCTGAAAGCTCTCCAGTAGCTCGTTATTGGGGATAAAATCCTTTCCTAACCTCATTAGTCGGCGCTCATCAGCGGCGCGCATCCTGATCCTTCGCCTCAATCATCGCAAATGAAGCTTTACGTCCGCTTGGCCGGGTTTTAATTATTATTTTTCTGACCTTTTGCCTGGACCAAAATAAACGGATTTTCTTATTAACAGGATAAAGACAATGCGAGAAAGCGAAAGAAAAGCTGGCTGCTTTGAGTCCGTGCATCCGCTACGTGCCTATAGGATCGCGCATGTTTCTTTGAAATCAAAATGCCCCATCTTTTTTCTGGCTGCACGCCCAACAGCGGGTCACTAGTGTGCGTCAAGTATCTTTTTTCAGGGGGCGGCGGAGGAAAAGCAGAGAGAAGCAGTGACCCAGTGCCTGCCGTTTGGCTCACGTACCATGGAACGCTCCCAAAAGGATGCCATAGGAAAGATTAAGTGAACAAATGAAAACTTGTCATAGTATTAAAAGAGAGAGATTAGTACGTGCACTCGCAACCCTATTATCCTCTTGCCAAATATATCAGACTTTTTGAGCATATTAAATCTGCACACCAAAGCCTGCTATTTTCTGCTTAAATCTCTATCTATGGAATCCCTGCTATCCCTCAAAGGTCCCTCGTGCTGTGAGAAGCCCCATCCAATCAGAATGCTTTGATTCCCCAATAAGGCAGGGTGAAAGAGCATGGCTACAGACCTCCTTTGTTTATTCCTTCCTTTCTAGTGGTGGCGGACACTATCCAAAGAGTTTGGGGCTGGTAAAATAGGGCATTATCCCCACAGTACCACTGTGGCATCTAAAGCCATCTAATACTGGCCTCTTCTCAATTCCCCAGTCCAGGCCAGTAAAGGGACCCAGAGCACTGGTTCCAAGTCTAGCTCAGCACTGCCTACTTTAGGCATCCCTTGAAACACAGTGGGCTGAAGTGAGCCCAACAGTCATGTAATTCGCTGTAATTCGCTCTAGGCGGGGCTGCCCTTGAAGCTGTCCCAGAAACTCCAGCCGGTGCAGAATGCTGCAGCGAGGCTCCTCACGGGGTCTCTGCCATAGGAACATATTCACCCAGTGCTTTTCCAGCTGCACTGGCTCCCGGTGGAGTACAGGGTCAGATTTAAGGTGCTGCTTTTGACCTTTAAAGCCCTTCACGGCCTAGGACCCTCGTACCTACGGGACCGCCTCTCCCGGAATGCCCCACGGAGAGCCTCAAGGTCCATAAATAGCAACACCCTAGTGGTCCTGGGCCCTAAGGAAGTTAGATTGGCTTCAACCAGAGCCAGGGCCTTTTCAACTCTGGCTCCGGCCTGGTGGAACTCTCTGCCTCATGAGACCAGGGCCCTGCAGGATCTGATTTCTTTCCACAGGGCCTGTAAGACAGAGTTGTTCCACCTGGCCTTTGGCTTGGAGCCAGTTTGATTCCCTCCCCCTCTTTCTTTTTTCTTTTCCTTTCTCCTCCTGCGAGGAGGCTACATTTTAATATTTTAATGCTTCAATATTTTAATGATGTATTTTCATTTTGTTTTTAAGTTGTAATCATTCAACTTGTTTTTATTATTGTTAGCCGCCCTGAGCCCGGCCTTGGCTGGGGAGGGCGGGGTATAAATAAAAATTATTATTATTATTATTATTATTATTATTATTATTATTATTATTATTATGTGCTGGTGGTTTTCCAGGTGTTTGATGGCAGCCTGTTTCTACAGTTCCTAACAGGGAGCAAAAACAGGTATTTTTTAATTTAGCTTCTAGTGGGTTCAATTGTCCCTAGTGGGCTAAGTTTGGCTCAGCGTGCCATAAAGTGCAAGTCTGGTCTATTTTGATTGGTAGTAGTTCTTCCAAGTCTCAAGCAATATACTTTCCTACCCCTACAATGTGAGGTGCCAGCAGTTTAATGTCCGTACGCCAAGAAGCTATACTGCTTGTGACCCTTGTAAATAGCCTTCCAGCCACTTTTAGGCCTATAATTCTGAAAGATCATCATAAAGCTTGAAGGCTCCTAAAACAGGCACACAAAATGGAAAAGCCATGCCAGATTGTAGCTCAAGATCACCAAAAGGGAGCTAACAGCACAATCGCTTCTTTCCTTGATACAAAGGCAATGCTGCACATTAAGTTGGGCAGCTGGGCAATTCTTCTGGCTGAGACTGAACTCATGCCAGAGGAATGATAAATAGTTGCTGGGTACTGGCTCATTAACTCTGCCCTTTTGCTAAGGCAGAGTGGGAGAGGAGCCTCTCCAGAGAAATTCCAGGAACGACCACCGTCCATTTGACATCATAGCTAGAAGCTCAGCCTGCACATAACTGACAACCAGCTAACTAGGAAGAGTTATTTTCACCTGAATTATGCCTGCCTCGTTCACTAGCATCTTTTAATTTGTTTGGAGGCAGTGGAAGCAGAGAGGCTAACACACACCATAGCTTAAAGTCCCCTCCTTCCAGCCACTGGTTCCGCCGCACTGAGTGCCAAGCCTAGGGGGAGCCGCAGAGCATTGCAACTATGACATAGTGAATTGAGCAGAATGGAAGGCCAGAGGCGGGAGGGCACCAAATTTTGGCTTCACACAAAGTGCCACTGAAATGTGAAAGACCAAGGCCTGCTCCTGCCAGCTCTTTGGCAAGGCAGGAAAAATGGGAAGCCATGATCCCCTAAAGCAGTGGTTTTCAATCAGTGTACCAAGGCACCCTGGGGTGCCTTGAATGATGATCAGAGGTCCCGTGGGCAACACTGGCTTCTGTCCCTCTTTCTTTTCCTCCCTTCTTTGATGCCCTCTCGCATCTCTCCCTCCCAAGGCTTGCACAGCTGTTTGTTGCAGCAGCCCTGGCTACAAGCTCCGCAGGCAAATGGTGCCTCTGGGGCTGGTCAGAGGGTGCTGGTTGCCAGGAGTTGAGGCAGTCTCTGAGTAAGCAAGCAAGCGGGTGATGAACCCCAGCCAGCCAGTCCGCCAGTCCTTGCTGTTGGAAATGGACAGACAAGTCCCAGCGTGAGGAAGCACCTCTCTTTGGGGCAGAAGGGAGCTGCTCAGAGACCAGGGGCAGCAACTGCCCAGATGACTCTCAAGGAGAGAGGAGAGGAGGCTGAGGGAACACTCTACAAGGAAGGGTGTTCGAAAAAGGGTGAGAGGCTGCCAGCTCTGCAGGCAAGGGGTGACATAACTGGGCTCCTGAGCCCCACAGGGGTGCCGCAGAAAGAATGTAGTTGATCAAGGGGGCCATGGACTCAAAAAGGTTGAAAACCTCTGCCTAAATAATTGTGTATGGGGAGAAGCAGCACATTTCCAGAAGGGCAGGAAAAAACACCTGAGCCACTATCTGGGACACCCACATATAATCATAACCCCTGTTATCCTAATGGAACCACGATATCCCCCAAACCCAAGCAAGTGTAACCTAAACCAGGCATAGGCAAACTTGGCCCTCCAGATGTTTTTTGGACTACAACTCCCATCATCCCTAGCTAGCAGGACCAGTGGTCAGGGATGATGGGAATTGTAGTCCCAAAACATCTGGAGGGCCGAGTTTGCCTGTGCCTGACCCAAACTCTCAGCATCACTAAATGAAATTGGTCCACAACCAATCAACTACAGTGGTACCTTGGGTTACAGACACTTCAGGTTACAAACACTTCAGGTTACAGACTCCACTAACCCAGAAATAGTACCTTGGGTTAAGAACTTTGCTTCAGGATGAGAACAGAAATCACGCGGCGGCGGCGTGGTGGCGGCAGGAGGCCCCATTAGCTAAAGTGGTACCTTGGATTAAGAACAGTTTCAGATTAAGAACGGACCTCCAGAACGAATGAAGTTCTTAACCACTGTATAGCCTTAGTTGATTGGTTAGGTAAAGGTAAAGGGACCCCTGACCATTAGGTCCAGTGGTGGCCGACTCTGGGGTTGCGGCGCTCATCTCACTTTATTGGCCGAGGGAGCCAGCGTACAGCTTCTGCGTCATGTGGCCTACATGACTAAGCCGCTTTTGGCAAACCAGAGCAGCGCACAGAAACGCCGTTTGCCTTCCTGCCAGAGTGGTACCTATTTATCTACTTGCACTTTGATGTGCTTTTGAACTGCTAGGTTGACAGGAGCAGGGACCAAGCAACGGGAGCTCACCCTGTCGTGGGGATTCAAACTGCCAACCTTCTGATCGGCAAGTCCTAGGCTCTGTGGTTTAACCCACAGCACCACCCCAGTTTTATTCAGTGAGGCTGAGAGTTTACGCTACATTTGTTGACTGATCTCATTTAAAGCCTACAGCCATATTTAGAACGCACCTTTCATAAGGCTGAGTCATCTCAGGAGTAATGAATGGGCATATGTTGGCAGCATAATCCATTCCTAATATTTTGCTAGCCTTTCATGCCATTTGGCACCTCTAGATATGTTTAAAAATGCTGTCTAGTTGTAGTTCCTCACAGTTTAGCATTCTCTATCCTCCTCTCCTTCGCAGTTTCAAATGGTTTAGCTAACACTTGTATCTTCTACTGCCAAGAAGGCAGTCTGTGCATGGGGGGGGGGGGGGCGGGAGGAAGCACATGATGATAACCAAGACATATTTCATCATTTTTACTCCTAAAAGCCATAGGATCTCATTCTCAGCTGCTCCGGCACTTGCAGAGATATTTCCTACCAGTCAAAGCGAGTGCCAGAAAAACACAGAGAACTACTAAATCAGGATGACAGCAGTTCATAGCTGCTTTGTGCTGGTGTGAAGAACTACAGAAAATGCAGGGTAATAAAGAATAAGAAGAACTAAAGGTTTTGAGGGTAGCTGTCTTTTAAAAATTGGCTGGCATTCCGTGTACTTGTAGAGAGATTTCTTTTAAGAACAGGAAAGGAGGAGTGTGTTCATCTGAGATTTTGCGCATGCACACAGAAACACACATACACACAGAAGACCAGAGAAATAATGGAAGAACTGCAGACAACATAACTAAATCTGACTTACATAGACACAACAGCTGCCAATAGCCAGCCAGCTTTTTGGTCGCTTATGGTGGGCTATTGGCACATTTCATATCTGTATAAATTTTAGAATGCTTTAATTTTGCATTCAGATAAAGGCTGCAATTCTGCGCATAGCTGATATTGGGGAAAGTAGACCCCCCCCCAGTCACTTATTTCTGAGCAAACATGGTTAAGACTGAACTGCAAAGTGCTTGAACCTTTGGCTGGCTCAGGCCCTGAATCAAAGGTCATCTTCTCATCAAAGGTCCCACATCAAAGGTCATCTTCTCATCACCCCTGACCACTAGCCATGCTGGCTGGAGCTGGTGGAGGCTGGAGTCCAGGAACGTCAGGAGGTTCACAGGTTCCCCTAACTAAATGCATGAGTCAATATGCTCATTAGCTAAAATGTTAATACTTGACCAGAATGGAAGGTTTAAATTATTCTCCCAGAAGCTGCCAGTCTCTCTATGGATCTCTGAAGTTTTCAAGGTGGCTGGTTATACCATATTCTGCATTTCATTCTGCTAGCAATATCCTAAACAATAAATAAAATAATTTGGGCTTTTGTTTATTGACAGGCATTTATTTCCATTAGTTGTTTATCTACTTCATCTTAAGAATCCTGCTGCAGGACAGCAACCCGATTAAAGATTTTCTGCAGCCTAGAACAGCTGCTGGAGGGGGTGGGATGGGGGAATCGAAGCTGCTGGGATCCACACACACCTACTAGGGAGAAAGTCTCACTGAAATGTAATCTTATAAAGATGAAGGTGGAAGGATTCAGCGCAGCCGTCCTCCTTAGCATAAGAGCTTCATGGCAATAAATGGAAGCTGCCTGCTAGCAGTGTGTGGTTGACAACAGTACCCTTGAAATGCTTTCTTTATCCTGCTGAATAACCATCTAAGACTGAACCCAGTGGGACTTACTTCTGCGTAAACATACACAGGATCAGGCTGCAATGCAAACAGAGTATTTCCACCCTCAAACTGTTATGTACTGAAGTTCTCACCCTGGGCCAGCAGGGGGATACTGTAGATAGTTCAGGTCCACATATGCAAATAAGGGATCGAAAGTGACGCTCAGTGATTGGATAGTTACAGAAAATGGTTACTGTTGTGTGCTAGTTGAGCTCTATATAAGCAGGCTGGCTGAACCCTTCAGTTCAGTTCTGTTCTGGCCTCTGAATAAACAAGAGCTGTTTGAAGAATCGCTGTGCCGTCTGATATGCTCACCCACAACTTAACACAAACCATTTTAATTTTGTTGGTTGGTTGGTTGGTTGGTTGGTTGGTTGGTTGGTTGGTTGGTTTGAAGGAATTGTTATCCTTCATTTGGGCTAGAAAGTAGATTTAATTGTTAAATTGCTGTATGGTTTCATTTAGTATCTCTTTATTGCATTTATATCCCACCTTTACTTCAAGGCGGTGTGTGTGGTTCTATTCCTCCCCATTTTCCTCTCGCAGCAACCCTGTGAGGTAAGTAAAGCTTGTGACTTACCCAAGGTCACCTCGTGAGTTTCATGGCTGAGCAGGGATTTGAAACCTGATGTCCCAGGTCCTAACCCAACACGACACCACATTAGATCTTCCTTATTTTCTCTTCAGCTCTGCCAAGATCTGCACTGCACAACTTTGGGGAAACAAGGACAAAACCATAATGCCAAATCTAACAAACTGGTTGGGCCCTCCCTGTTGGTGAAAATTATCTCAGGGTGGAACTGCGCCTCATGTCAACCAGCAGGTCTTTGGCAGACAAGTATTTGCTGGCCAGCAGAAAATGCAGAGAGTATTTCACATCAGAAAGGGCTGTTTAACCCTTCCCGTGCCCAGTGATTCTCCCCCAAAATACCTCCACCAGTCCAGATCCTTCCCCCCCCCCAATTTTAGATTGTATGTGCATTTATGCTCATAAACACACATTTGGAACTCTGCAAAGGTGAGGCAGCTGGGGGGGGGGATTTCCTCTGTTGCTTTGAAAGTCTCAGACATATTCAAGTGTAATGCAAATATTAACAGGAGTTTCTCACCCAGAGTTTTAGGCACACGCTGGCCATGATCCAGCTCAGAGTTATGCACCCCAAACCCCCTTTTAGTCCCCCTAACGGGACTAAAAATGTGCATACCTGTCTAGTGAGCTGGGATGTTTCCTGCCTGCTTAGGGACAACAAATCACCGGTTGAGAGATATATAGTGGTACCTCGGGTGACATACGCTTCAGGTTACATATGCTTTAGGTTACAGACTCCACTAACCCAGAAATAGTACCTTGGGTTAAGAACTTTGCTTCAGGATGAGAACAGAAATCATGTGGCAGCGGCGGGAGGCCCCATTAGCTAAAGTGGTGCTTCAGGTTAAGAACAGTTTCAGGTTAAGAACGGACCTCCAGAACGAATTAAGTACATAACCAGAGGTACCACTGTACCTTCAAGCATTCTCTTCCCTTCAGCTCTTGCGTTGTGCTATCCACAATTCTTTGCCGTCAAAGTCTATTCACTACCTTCCACCTCAGTAAGACGTGAACGAGATACACAGGCAAGTGGAGTCAAGAATTTTAAGGCTTGGGTGCTGATTCTTCCAAGGCAGCCTCTCTTCTCCATGGCTTTCAATATAAAGCTACAAATACTCAGGGTGGAGGCATAGAATGAAGAGCCTTAAGTAACTGGTTTGATCCAGACCTGACCACTTACAATGAAGCTGAGTTGGTGCTTTTTTCCTGGGGTGGGGGACTTCCGATCCCGTCTTGATTCTCATGCATCACGTATACCTTGAGAGGGAAACGTGTGTTTCTTTCCCCCGCTAACGAACACAGGCCTTAATATTTGATGAACGAAGAAGCTCTTTCCAGATCTTAGAAGGATGAGGTTAGGTTATAGAAGTGTCTTTGCCAGAGGGATGGCAAAGCAGCCTCTCTTAATGGCGTGTAGCTGCCAAGAGAGGCATCCTCAAGCAGAATGGCCTGGAATTCAGGGATGCACCAACCAAAGAGATGGGGACCCTAAATCAGTAACGCATAATTGTTCTCAAAACACCTCCCCACTTCCCACAGTCAATGTTTTTTAAGAGAGGCTTCACTTCTCACTGTTTATAGTTCCACCTTCGTTCCAGGGTCACCAGTAGTCAAAAAGGGGGGAAAGGATAATTGCACTGCTCTCAACTCCATTTGAACATAATGCCCCGAGTCCCTTGGAGGTGTCATGGAAGGGGTGGTTGGACCCTGAGGAACCATAGAAACGTGGAATCGTAGAGTTGGACAGACCCTGAAGGTCATCTGGTCCAAACCCCTGCAATGCAGGAATCTCAACACGCCATCCATCGTCCAATCTGATACCATACTGGACGCTGCTTAGCTTTGCAAATATGCTAGCAGCCTTATTGCATGCAGTCTGGGAGGGTCCCAGTGTGGTGGGGGTAAGGTAAAGGTAAAGGGACCCCTGACCATTAGGTCCAGTCATGGCCGACTCTGGGGTTGCAGCACTCATCTCGCTTTATTAGCCGAGGGAGCCGGCATACAGCTTCCGGGTCATGTGGCCAGCATGACTAAGCCACTTCTGGCGAACCAGAGCAGTGCACGGAAACGCCATTTACCTTCCCGCTCGAGTGGTACCTATTTATCTACTTGCACTTTGATGTGCTTTTGAACTGCTAGGTTGGCAGGAGCTGGGACCGAGCAACGGGAGCTCACCCCGTCGTGGGGGTTTGAACCGCCGACCTTCTGATCGGCAAGTCCTAGACTCTGCAAACCCCAAGAGATGTCTGATCCCAGGGAGGCTTCCAGCCACCCTCTGAAGGAGACTCAGGCAAACTCTCAGCAATGCCACCCATTTCCCCACTTCCAGACACTCCCCTCAGCTCTTTCAGCCATAGAGCTGCCTCTGGTGACTTTCCGTTACACAGGAGCCCCCACTTTCAAAAGAGGCAGCTAGGAGTAAATCTGAGCCCAAGCTGGCACCCATTCCACCTCCAGGGTGGGGGAGGGTGGGGTATAAATAATTTATTATTATTATTATTTATTATTATTATTATTATTAAAATTCATCGACATTTTATTATTTGTTTATTATACATATATAGCACCTTATCCTCAAAGGAGCTCGAGGAGGTGTGCATGTTAATGTAATTTTCCTAATATTTTTGCAAAGCAATTTCCTGTAATATAATGCATTTTATATGTTGGTTTCCTTACTATATGCACATATATTCACATGCACACTTTCATCCTAGGTATTTGCATTTTTTGGACAGATTACTTGGTTGGAGAAATGCACTGCAAAATTCAGAAAAGCCCAAATTCGGCAGGATGGCCACACTTTGATGTGCTTATACTTTTGGAAAATGCATATGAGATAAATCTGCCTTTAAATGAGAACTGAATCAGATTTATCCCCTATCACTAACCCCAGATAACTCAATTCCTTCTCAGCCTTTCAGGCTGGAGACAGGTAAGGCTGAAGGGAGCCTGAAACAGGGAGTCCTGCTCATGCACATCAAACTACCTTTACTTCTCTTGAAAAATGCTTACCTGAGAATGAATGGAATTCCTTTTCTCTCTCTCTAAAAGAAGAAGTTGCTCATTCATGAGCTGGTCTGCATCTTGTCATCTTGTCAGGATCTCTTCTCGACTCTTGGTTACTGGGGTGAAATCAAATATTGATTTCTAATCACCCACTTCGCTGCTAAGTCATCTCCCTCTTCTCCCACCAGAAACTCCTCTCTCCACCTAACAAGCGTCACTGGAAATTTGCCAAGTCACTCTTTCTTCCCCCTCCTGTACATGATTCCCCCCCTCTCTTCCTCCTGTATCATAGGAAATAAATAGCATGCCCTTTCCTAAAACTCTGTGTGTCTATTTCAGAATTCATAAACGCACCCCCTCTCTGGAAACCACAAAAGTGTCACATTTAGATTGCCCCACGGAAAGGTTCTGCAGAGGAAAAGATATTGGCTGATTTTTCTTTAGAAGTAACTGTTTGGCCTAGTAAGGAATGCAACACACAATCTTCTAAGCTAGGGGTCAGTAAACGTTTCCAGCAGGGGGGCGGTCCACTTGTTTATATTTGGACAACTTTTCTGCTGTACTTTATTGTAAGGAGGAAAATAATCATTTCCTTAATAACAATTTAAACAATTTACAGTGGTACCCCGCAAGACGAATGCCTCGCAAGACGGAAAACCCGCAAGACGAAAGGGTTTTCTGTTTTGGAGGCGCTTCGCAAGACGAATTTCCCTATGGGCTTGCATCGCAAGACGAAAGCCCATAGGGAAATGCTGGCGGTCGGGAGCAAAGACTTTCGCCCACAGCCGGCCTTCAGAAGAGGACCTCTTCTGAAGGCCGGCGGGGGGCAAAAGTCTTTGCTCCCCCCCGCCTGCCTTCCCCCCCCCCTGCCCCGGGCGATCTTAAAATGCTGGCGGGCGGGAGCAAAGCGTTCGCTGCCGACCCCCAGCATTTTAAAAAGCTGTTCCGAAGCGGGGGGCGGGAACATCTGCCCCAGCCGCCCCACTCGGAACGCTGTTCCGAAGTGGGGAGGTGGGGCGGGAACAGCTGCCCCATCCGCCCCACTTCGGAACGCTGTTCCGAAGTGAGGAGGGGGGGCGGGAACAGCTGCCCCATCCGCCCCACTTCGGAACGCTGTTCCGAAGGGGGGAGGGGGGGCGGGAACAGCTGCCCCATCCGCCCCACTTCGGAACGCTGTTCCGAAGGGGGGAGGTGGGGCGGGAACAGCTGCCCCATCCGCCCCACTTCGGAACGCTGTTCCGAAGGGGGGAGGTGGGGCGGGAACAGCTGCCCCAGCCGCCCCACTTCGGAACGCTGTTCCGAAGGGGGGAGGGGGGGCGGGAACACCTTCTGAAGGCGGGCAGGGGGCGAAAGTCTTTGCTCCCCCCTGCCTGCCTTCCCAGGGGCTTTTAAATCGCCCCGGACAGCGGAGAAGTCCTCCGCTGTCCGGGGCGATTTTAAAATGCCGCCCGCCAGCATTTTAAGATCGCCCGGACAGCGGAGAAGTCCTCCACTGTCCCGGGTTTTTTTAAAATGCTGGGGGTGGGAAGAAAAGCCCTTGTCCCCCCCCCCCAGCCTTCAGAAGAGGTCGGGGGACAGACTGTCCCCGGACCTGGTCTGAAGTCGGTTTCCCTAGGAACGCATTAATTGATTTTCAATGCATTCCTATGGGAAACCGTGCATTGCAAGACGAAAAAACCGCAAGACGAAGAGACTTGCGGAACGAATTAATTTCGTCTTGCGAGGCACCACTGTATTTAACTAAAACAATAACATTATAGCATATGTATATGTTAACTGATGTGGTTAAACAATTAAAAAACAACTTAAAACTTAAAACAAATCCTTATTCCCTGATGAATAGCCTTTGGACTATACAGGGGTCAGCAAACTTTTTTAGCAGGGGGCCAGTCCACTATCCCTCAGACCTTGGGGGGGGGGGCGGACTATATTTTGGGGGGAAAAATAAATGAATGAATTCCTATGCCCCACAAATAACCCAGAGATGCATTTTAAATAAAAGGACACATTCTACTCATGTAAAAACACGCTGATTCCCGGACCGTCTGTGGGCTGGATTGAGAAGGCAATTGGGCCGGATCCCCCCTTAGTTTGCCTACCCATGTTCTAGCTAAGTCAGTAACCTGGGTGACCCACATCCAATTTTTGGATGAATCTGCCATTCATTTGGCAGCCTTGGACAAATTGCCTCTCTTGTTAGTTTCTGTTTGTGCCACTGTGCAGTTGCTTTGGAGTCACAAGACTCTGTTTACATTCCACACATTCCATACTGTTGGAAGTCTCATGGGAGACGGGAGATGGATGTGACGTTAGTGGTTTCCTGTTCCTTTGTTCCTTTGTTGTTCGGTTGCTCTCTGCTCTCACAGAGAGAGGATGTATTTTTCTTAGCTGTCTGTGTGGCTTAGTAATAAAGCATAGCATGTAGCCATAAATCTGATCACTTCCGCATGCTGTTTTGAACTCTCTGCTGAATGGGATGTGTCTGGAGCCTTATCAGAGGTTCAGGTTGTCAAGCACGTCGGAGGGCGATTCCGGAAGAGGAGCTTTATCAGCTCGGTCGTAACGGCGATTCCGACATCTCTCACCTCCTCCGTTCCCTAATTGGCCTGTCTCAACAGGAGACGTTCTTCCATCTTTAGTATAATGTAGGGAAAGGGTACCACTTGCAACACGGAAGCTGTGGACTTCCTCGATTAATTGATACAGAATTGCTATGCTTCCCATCTCACAGCTGTTTCTTGCAAGTTTTTGCTTGTTTGTTTGCTTAAACTTGTTAACATCCCCAATGTCTGATAAGGACGGCAGAGGGGTTGGAATAATTGACCCCCCTCTGCACAGTCCCTTTCCCATCGTGCCACTTCCAAAAGCAGAATTAATCAAATATTCCAAAGTGCTGAGTTATGAGGGCAAGATGTCACTTTGTATATGCAGTCAAAGAGCTGGTACCTAAATGAATAGACTATCCCTCACATTAAGGACACAGGTGGCGCTGTGGGTTAAACCACAGAGCCTAGGACTTGCCGATCAGAAGGTCGGCAGTTCGAATCCCTGCGACGGGGTGAGCTCCCATTACTCGGTCCCTGCTTCTGCCAACCTAGCAGTTCCAAAGCACATCAAAGTGCAAGTAGATAAATAGGTACCGCTCCGGCGGGAAGGTTTCCATGCGCTGCTCTGGTTCGCCAGAAGCGGCTTAGTCATGCTGGCCACATGACCTGGAAGCTGTACGCCGGCTCCCTCAGCCAATAAAGCGAGATGAGCGTCGCAACCCCAGAGTCGGTCATGACTGGACCTAATGGTCAGGGGTCCCTTTACCTTTACCTTTACACATTAAGAACAAAACACCCGCTTTGGAATCGGGGCAAAGGGAGAACTAAGGTACATTATTCACATGAAACCCAAGGTGCCATGCAATTCTTTGGTGCCTAAGCTGACTGGTGTCAGCCTTGCTCTATCCCAGGAGAATCAGGACCAACATGTCTGCCTTACCTTTGGCCAGACTTAGGTGGCTGGCTCACGACTCTGCAAAGAGACGGAGGGGGAGTCATGACTAAAGAAGAGAGAAGGGCTGTCTCAGTAAGGTCAGCGCTGATCAGACAGGAACAGGCCCTTGGGTACGGCACTTTCTTTCCCTGTGCCTGCCAAGCCACAGATGTTATTTGGCTTGGCAGATTCTCATCTATCATCATTGAGAAACTTGTGGGCACAGTAGCTTAAATCAGTAACTTCAGGCAACAGGCCCTCTGGGACATGTGGTTTAATATGGCTTCAGTCTCTGCTCACATCCCAGAATGCGCTACCGAACACGGTACTGGAGGGCAAACAGGAGTCACAGAAATAGTTGGAGGGAGGGGCTGCCAGACATCTGGGACTGACCCAGGGTGCAGAAGACGCGCTGCTTTGTACACTGTCAAGGACAAACACAGCCTTTTACTGAAAAGCATGGGGAATAAAGAGTGTGCAATGCTGTGACTCAGAGAAATTAAGGAGTTCCAAGTTGAGTGCTCCAGGCTGTCACCGTAACTTCAGATTGTTCTGGGCCTTTTTCACAACAGGCTACAGTTCACAAAGCTTTTTCTTCTAAGCTTTTAAAATGTGCGTATAAATATTACACACACTAGGGTTGCCATATCTTGAAGAGCAAAAAAAGAGAGCTGCTACCAGCCTGAGACAGCACGCCTCTTTCCCCAACTCAGGCTGGCAGCAGCAGTGGCATGCAGAGCAGCCTGAGCCCAAGCCCCCCCCCCCAACCCAGATATTTCCTTTAACATGTAAAAATCGGCCCGGACAGACATGTTGGCCTCCAAAAGAGGATATGTCTGGGTTTTCCCAGACGTATGGCAAGCCTAACACACACACATTGCTCCCAGTTTGTTTCATGGAAACCAATTTCAAAAACAACAACTTAATTTCACACAAAAAAACTTCAATTACACACATGATACCAGATATGGCATGAAGACGGTAATCCATTTGTGAAGTCAAATATCTCTATTTGCACAATCAAACCCAGCATAGGATCGTCTCTTACAGCACTTTAGCTAATTTGTTGTGCATGGAGATGCCAGAAACGTTCTCATGAGGAACAGGACTTGTAGAAGTTCAGGGGGTTATAAAAACATAAGGCAATTTCCTACAGAACTCTCGCCATCTTTGGAAGAACTTTCCCTCCCACCAATTAATACACTACACTACACACAAACTTTTGGGTTCACCTGTTTTACCCTCCTGCAGCCCCATATATTTCACTGTCTTTGGAAGAGGTTTCCTTCTATTATTAAAGGTAAAGGTAAAGGTACCCCTGACCATTAGGTCCAGTCGTGACCGACTCTGGGGTTGTGGCGCTCATCTTGCTTTATTGGCCAAGGGAGCTTCCGGGTTATGTGGCCAGCATGACTAAGCCACTTCTGGCGAACCAGAGCAGCGCACGGAAACGCCGTTTACCTTCCCGCTGGAGCGGTACCTATTTATCTACTTGCACTTTGACGTGCTTTCGAACTGCTAGGTTGGCAGGAGCAGGGACCAAGCAACAGGAGCTCACCCCGTAGTGGGGATTCAAACCGCCGACCTTCTGATCAGCAAGTCCTAGGCTCTGTGGTTTAAGCCACAGCTGCAAACCCCTTATTGCTCCCTCATATTTCTCTCCCAATACTTTTGGGCCTCTTCCTCCAATGTTTCTTCACACATACCCTTTAAATCATCCCCATCAGTCCACCCCAATACACCTAATTTAAACCCTTAGTTTACATAGCTGACAAGTGTAAACATTGCAGAGGAGGCCCAGAATTCTGGCTTCCATCCAGTGACTGTGAATATTTTACTTGTCTTCCAGTACTTTTGCAAACTGCTTGCCATTGCCTTGAAAGGAGGAAAACCTTTGAACAGCTCTACTATCTGCGTAATCTCAGCTATTGGAAAGGTTTGGCTCATAACGCCAATGTCATGTTGGTCCTTTTGTTTTTTTTTAACCTTATTTTATTGATTGCAGGTCACCTCCAAAATGACCATGGCTCATCAGTTACTTTTCAGCCAATTCCTGCGCAACTTTTGGAAACCGTTGGCAGGAAGGGGAAGGCATCAAATTGTGTTACAAAGCAAACCTTCCACTAATGCAAAATCCTTTGGCTGAGGTGGAGCTTATGTCACAGAGACTTCATGCCAACCGGGACTCCAGCTCCAAGCTTTTAATGAAATGTCCAGCCAGATCCCATGAGCGACTGCTTCAAACCAAACCTAGGAAATGTGCAAACATAGGAAGCTGCCTAGCGAAGCTGGTGGTGTCTGCTCTTTCCCTCTCTTTCGAAGACAGTGAAATATGTGGGGCTGCAGGAGGGTAAAACAGGTGACCCCAAAGAGTTCCCTCTCTTTGCTATCCAAGACCCTTGCAACTGGAGAAGCTGTTGGCAAATCCATGTGCTCAACCAGTAAGCTGTGGGGACTCCCATGTTCAACGGAAAGTGTGCAGGAAGAGGGAACGAGGATCACTGTAGGTCACAAAATGGAGGTTATTCTGCTACCTCTTCAGGACTGGGGCGATGCTGGGGCAGAGGTTCCCTCAGAAGGTACAGCAGAGCAAGAGGGTACAATACTGTTATGTACCACACTGGTGGGTCAAGTAGAGGCTCCAACATTTGCACTCAATGGGGGTTGCAAAAGGGGGCAAGTGTTTATGTCTGATGGATTTTGCCACATTCGGGGAAGTCTGTATGTATTCTGTCAGGTGGTTCTCAAACTGGGTTCTAGACACCACCATGACCCTGGGATCAGATTCCCATTTGCTAGGCGGTGAGATTGTGGACTCTTAGAAGGGAAATCAGCCCTGAGTGCTCAAGGAAATCAGCCCTGAGTGTTCACTGGAAGGACAGATCCTGAAGCAGAGGCTCCAATACTTTGGCCACCTCATGAGAAGAGAAGACTCCCTGGAAAAGACCCTGATGTTGGGAAAGATGGAGGGCACAAGGAGAAGGGAACAATGGAGGACGAGATGGTGGGACAGTGTTCTCGAAGCTACCAGCATGAGTTTGACCAAACTGCGGGAGGCAGTGGAAGACAGGAGTGCCTGGCGTGCTCTGGTCCAGGGGGTCACGAAGAGTCGGACACGACTAAACGACTAAACAACAACAGAAGGGAAACTGTCGGCAAGGCCAGCCTGGCCCCAGAAGCAAGCCTGCCAGGTGAGCCTGGAAGACAAAATCGGACCGCCCATGAGCCGGGGTGAAACAGCCATCTCAGGTGGCAGAAACCCCACCCACCCAAACACCTCTGGAGAAGCAACCAGGTAAGGGATGTTTGGGCAGTGGCACAGCAACAGAGTATTCTGTCCCCTATCTCTGCTACTAGGCAGGGAGACCTTGCTGAATCTCCTCCCCCTTCCATGCGACGGTCACCTCCAGGCTTGACTACTGTAATTCGCTCTACGCGGGTCTGCCCTTGAAACTATCCCACAAAATTCAGCAGATGCAGAATGCTGTAGTGAGGCTCCTCATGGGGTCCCTGCTATGGGAGCATATTCACCCAGTGCTTTACCAGTTGCACTGGCTCTCAGTGGAGTATAGGGTCAGGTTCAAGTTGCTGGTCTTGACCTTTAAAGCCCTTTGTGGCTTAGGGCCCTCGTATTTACGGGACCACCTCTCCTGGTATGCCCTGCAGAGGACCCTAAGGTCCATGAACAACCATAGTTTAGAGGTCCCGGGCCCTAAGGAAGGCAGACTATCCTCCACCAGGGACAGGGCATTTTCAGTGATGGTTCCGACCTGGTGGAATGCTCTGTCCCATGAGACCAGGGCCCTGCAGGATTTAACTTCCTTCTGCAGGGCCTGTAAGACAGAGCTATTCTGCCTGGCCTTTAATTTGAATTCAGCCTGATCTTTTATTTCCCTTCTCTTCCCTCCCCCTCCCCTTTTATGAAGATCACCAGCTCTGAGACCCCACAGCTAATTCTCCCCTGGCCTCCTCGCTGGCCCAAGTAGAACCAATTCAGCCAGCTAGCCCTGGGGATTATCTAATTGATTTTTGATTTTTATTGCTATTCATGTTTTTATAATGTATTTTATGCTGCTTTTATAATTAAGTGTTTTAAAGTGTTTTAAATTTGTTGTTAGCCGCCTGGAGCCTGGTTTTTGAACCAGGAAGGGCAGGGTATAAATAATTTATTATTATTGTTGTTGATGATGATGATGATGATGATGATGATGATTTTATGTAAGGAGAAGCCCTTGCATAGCATAACCAACCCACCAGGTGGGGAGGGAGACTCCACAAGGCTTCCTCTTGAGTTTGCCTGCACCCAGCAGCAAGGCTTTGCGAGGGCACTTCCTCGGGGAAGCCCTTGCAGAGCCTTACACCCCTCCTCCAATCATGGGAGCAGCAGCAGCAAGGCATTTTGCTGAAATGTCTTGGGCCACTGATGCCCTTCCAACCCAAGGGTGTCACATTGCTGTCCTCTGACCCAGAGGATTCCAGCACAGGAGCCTTGGTACAAGGAGAGGCTAACCTTGCTTTGGCTGAGTTTAAAAGAACCCTGTCACAGAAAAGGCACCTTTCAGGAAAGGCAGAACTGAGAAAGGACTGCTCAGTCTAAGGCTCACTGAAGCAACTTCAAAACTTACTGCTTTTCTGGTGCTTTGTGGGGTTTTTTATAAAAAAAATATTGTGCTTGTATATATTGCTGTGCACCACCTCAATATTTTATGAGTTGGGAGTACATAAATATTTTTTAGAAATAAATGCAGCCTTGCCTAGCATTCCACCTAAGATCTACAGAAGTACCGGCCTCACCTGGGATGAAGTCAGTTCTCGTATCGTAACAGAGGCACCTAAAAGTCATCAGATTTGCAGATGACACCAAACTGGGAGGGGTAACAGAAGTCAGAATCAGAATTCAAAATGATCATAACAGATTGGAAAACTGGGCCCAAGCTAACATAATGAATTTCAGCAGGGACAAATGTAAGCTTCTGCACTTAGGCAGGAAGAACCAGATGCACAAATATAAGATGGGGGACACCCGGCTTACTAGTAGTACATGTGTAAAGGATCTAGGGGTCTTGGTGGACCACAAGCTTAACATTAGGGGGAAAAGCTAATGCTATTCTAGGCTGCCTCAACAGAAGTATAGTGAAGTAATATCTGCCTGCGGACTGCCTCGCCAGAGTGGTGCATGCTCTGGTTATCTCCCGCTTGGATTACTGCAATGCGCTCTACGTGGGGCTACCTTTGAAGGTGACCCGGAAACTACAACTAATCCAGAACGCGGCAGCTAGACTGGTGACTGGGAGCGTTTCCGAGCACAATTCAAAGTGTTGGTGCTGACCTTTAAAGCCCTAAACGGCCTTGGTCCAGTATATCTGAAGGAGCGTCTCCACCCCCATCGTTCTACCCGGACACTGAGATCCAGCACCAAGGGCCTTCTGGCAGTTCCCTCACTGCGAGAAGCCAAGTTACAGGGAACCAGGCAGAGGGCCTTCTCGGTAGTGGCGCCTTCCCTGTGGAACACCCTCCCACCAGATGTCAAAGAGAACAACAACTACCAGGCTTTTAGAAGACATCTGAAGGCAGCCCTGTTTCGGGAAGCGTTTAATGTTTGATGTATTATAGTATTTTAATATTCTTTTGGAAGCCGCCCAGAGTGGCTGGGGAAGCCCAGCCAGATGGGCGGGGTATAAATAATAAATTATTATTATTATTATTATTATTATTATTATTATTATTATTACTACTACTACTACTACTACTACTACTACTACTACTACTACTCTATTCTGCCTTGGTCAGACCACAGCTGGAATAATGTATCCAGTTTTGAGCACCAGAATTTAAGAAGGATGTTGACAAGCTGGAGAGTGTCTAGAGAAGGGCATCCAAGATGATCAAGGGTCTGGAAACCAATTCTTACGAGGAGCGCTTGAAGGAGCTGGGATGTTTATCCTGGAAAAGAGGAAATAGCCATCTTCAAATATCTCAAGGAAGATGGAACGAGCTTGTTTTCTCCTGCTCCAGTGGGTAGGACTCGAACCAATGGCTTCAAATTACAATTAATTACAAATTAAAGGAGTTTCTGGCTCAAAATCAGGAAGAACTTTCTGACAGTAAGAGCTGTTAGACGGTGGAACAGTCTCCCTCAGGAGGTGGTGGACTCTCCTTCCTTGGAGGTTAATAAGCAGAAGTTAGATGGCCATCTGTCATGGATGCTTAAGTTGGTTCGTTTTTGTCTCAGAAGCCAGAAGCTGGGCAATTACCAAAACTCCAGCCGTGCCCCTAGCAGACAAGAGGCAGGGTGCTGTCGCTTTAAGACCTCTTTCTGCATCTGTCCATCACTCTCCTGGCCAAAGCACTGTCCTCATTTCAAGCCCGGCTAGTGGTAGGCTGAGCCCCAGAGGTAGGAGGATGATGCCCAAATCTCCTAATGGAGCTTGACAGCAGTGGGATTAAAAGCACAAGCACGCTGCCCAGAAAGTAGTGAGTAAGATCTCATCACCCAGCAATCAGCCTCTTTCTTTAAAGAGCTGAATCATAAAATAAACCTCTTGCTTGAGATAGGCAGGGGATGGGGGAGCCAACAGAATGATTAAAGAGGTGTATGGAGGGGGGTTGGAAAGGGGAGGGGGTATGTTTCTCTGCTGAAAAGCGAAAGAGAGCAGAAAAACCAAAAGAAGAGGTGACTTCGCCCTTGCCAAAATGTATTAGTGGTCTCCTCCCCAAAGATGCACAGAAAGATACACCTGGCACAGGTAAGACTCAAATGAATTAGAGTAGAGACTCATCGCCCCATACAATTCAGTTTGAAATATAGTCATACCTTGGGTTACAGACACTTCGGGTTGCACGATTTTGGGTTGTGCACAGCGCTGAATCCAGAAGTACCGGAATGGGCTACTTCCGGGTTTCGGCACTTGCGCATGTGCAGAAGCACTGATTCGCAACCCGTGCATGCGCAGACACGACGCTGCTGGTTGCGGACGCTGCGGGTTGCGAACGTGCTTCCCGCACGGATCACGTTCGCAACCTGAGCATCCAGTGTAATGGGCTTGACACCGTAATGCAAAATGGAGCTGGAAGGGGAGTACTGGCAAATAATCAGGTGTTCCAGCACTCCAATTATGAAACGCGTATTTTGAAAGTAGAATGGGAGATAGCAACAAGGCTCCAAACTCAAGGGCTTAAGGCTCGTTAGCATTTCTTGTTTTCACTCTGGCAGACATCAAAGGTCACAAACTACCAATGGTTAAATCCTAAATACCACTCCATAACTGCATGCAAATATTGTGAAACACTTACGTTAGTGGCACTGCATACACCCAGAACCAAATTTAAATCGGGTCACCAAGGTGACTGACCGTACATCTTAGGCCAAAGATCCCTGGCTTAATAACGTTGTATGTAAGGACAATGAGACCTGGTTTCTTTGTTTTTTGTTTTGTTTTTTTAAATCTTTATTTATACAACAACAAAAACACACACACAAAAACACAAATACAAAATTACACACAAATTACAAAAATAACCATAGACACATAATCTTCTTGGCAAACAATAAAACATCTATTGGTCTTAACACTAAAGACCCAACTTCCCGTCTATTCCATATTTCAAATTCATATTACTTATTGCCAATACACATTTTCATAATTAAACTTATTCTCAATAAATCTAATTTCTTCTATCTACCTAGCAACTATTACTGAAGTTCCTCGAATGCTGCAACAGAATTTAAACTACTATATTTATTTTTCAGATATTCTTTAAAAACCTCCCATTTAGAAACAAATTCCTGTTTTGATTTATTCTTTATCTTTTCTGATAAACCATCTAATTCGGCATATTCTGTCAGCTTTTGGATCCAATCTTGTATAGAGGGGATTTCATTACTCTTCCATTTTGCTGCGATCAAAACTCTTGCTGCCGCCGTCGCATATAAAAAGATACCCTTCCTCTTTTGTGGAATATCCAAATCTGTTATTCCCAGGAGGTAGGCCTCTGGTTTTTTATTGAAAGAGATCTTTCGCATTTTTTGCAGTTCTGCATGTATACTCTCCCAGAATACCTGTATTTTCCTACATATCCACCACATATGGTAGAATGTTCCTGAGAATGAGACCTGGTTTGAATGAGATGGAGGAATGTGCAATGATGCAGAGGTAAAGTTCTTCTTGCTACTTCAGTGTAATTTTAAAAACTGAGCCTAGTTGGAAATGCTGTTGCAGAAAAGTGTGGGATGCTGACTCCGCCTTCCTTGAGAAGATGAACATCCACTGCAAGGGGTAACTGCTCTAATTCAGAGGTGTGGACATTGGTGACTCCTGTATAAGTCTCCATGCATATGTACTGCAATCTTTGGGACTAGTCTGGCAAAAAGTATGGGACGCCAGGAACTAAGTAAGGTGATTTTTGGAGAGTTGCTGCTAGTTTCAGGGGACATCAGTGGGAGACACTTCTGGTGGTGGATGTTGGAGAAAGCATGGCCTCTGAGCATGATTATGAGGTCTCCATAGGAGAGCTCCCCTCCCCAGTGGCTGCTTCTCAAAGTTGTCTAGAAAAGATGGTCCCCGCTAGTCTAGAAGAGCTCTACAGTGGTGCCCTGCAAGACGAATGCCTCGCAAGACGGAAAACTCGCTAGACGAAAGAGTTTTCCGTTTTGGAGGTGCTTCGCAAAACGAATCTCCTATGGGCTTGCTTCGCAAGACGAAAATGTCTTGCGAGTTCCTGCAGGGGGTTTTCCCCCCCCCTTTTTCTAAGCCGCTAAGCCGCTTATCAGCTGATCCAATAAGCCGATAAGCCGCTAAAAGCCACTAATAGCGCTAATAGCGCTAATCCGTCAATGGGCTTGCTTCGCAAGACGAAAAAACCGCTAGACGAAGAGAATCACAGAACGGATTCTTTTCGTCTTGCGAGGCACCACTGTACTAGTTTATACCCCTATGCAGCCCTAGACTCCATCTGTAATGTAGATGCATCAGGAGATTTTAGCAGTGCATAGTACTGGTGGAATCCTCATTTCTCTGCTGCCCACCTCTAGCCTCCAGCATTTTAAGGTATTTGGGACACTCAATGCATTAGGGCAGATGCCTTGAGCGTCCTAGATAAAAGCTGCTGGTCTTCATATCTTCCAGGAATTTGCCTCCGTCTTTTAAAAAATGAGTTAGAGGCCTAGCCATTGCAAGAGTCGCTCCCCTCTACATACTTGGCCTCCAAATTTCCTGCCTCTTCCCATGTCACACACGGTACCTATGAACCATTACACAGTGGGCAGGCCAAAATACTTGCTCCATGTAATTAACAGCATATTTGGTTCAGTGTAGCCTTCTGCCCCATTCTCCCCACCCCCCGCCTCCTCCCACCACCACCTCAACACCTGCTGGTCTATCACAGGTATAGGTCAGAAGTTAAATTTATTGCCCTGCCAGATTATTATTATTAACAACAACAACAACAACAACAACAACAACAACAACAACAACAACAATAATAATAATAATAAATTTTATTTATACCCCGCCCTCCCCAGCCAACACCGGGCTCAGGGCGGCAAACACCAGATATAAAAACAATTGATTGACATACAACTTAAAAAACAAGATTAAAATACAACATTGAAATGCAGCCTCCTTTCAGTAGAAACTCAAATCAAAAACTTTATTGGGGATGAAAACGTCAAGTCTTCACCAAGGCTAACTATCCAAACTGGTCCTACGTGGGCCAGAAAAAAAGCCAGGCAAGTCCCCAGTTAGGAGTTCCATCACAGAAGGAGAAAGGAAAGAGGGGGAGGGGATCAAGTTGATTCCAAGCCAAAGGCCAGGCGGAACAACTCTGTCTTACAGGCCCTGCAGAAAGAAATCAGATCCCGCAGGGCCCTGGTCTCATGAGGCAGAGCGTTCCACCAGGCCGGGGCCAGTGTTGAAAAGGCCCTGGCTCTGGGTGAGGCTAAGCTTCCTTAGGGACCTCTAGGGTATTGCTATTTATGGACCTTAAGGTCCTCCGTGGGGCATACCGGGAGAGGCGGTCCCGTAGGTATGAGGGTCCTAGGCCATGAAGGGCTTTAAAGGTCTTTAAAGATGTTTTTGCCTTCAGAAACAACATATGGGCCATGCTCCAAAACGCACTTACCAAGTGACCAAGCCCCACTGAACAAACTGGGGCTACTTCGGAGTAAACATGAGAAGGGCACAGCAGGGCATATCTCTCAATAAACATGCCTAGGGTTGTACAGACAGAGGAGATACGTCCCCAGGTATAAACTGGATGTTAGAAACCTTCCTGGCATAGAGATGCTCAGAAACAGAAGTGTACTTGCGGCTCACTGCCTGGCACACATAGCAGGGGTCTTTGGCCTCATCAAACTCGCATGCCCCCAATACAGTGGAACCTCTACTTACAACCATAATCTGTCCCGGAGGTCCGGTCATAACTAGAAACGTACATAAGTAGAGGCGCACTGTTCCATAGAAAGTACAGTGGTACCTCGGGTTACATACGCTTCAGGTTACAGACTCCGCTAACCCAGAAATAGTACCTCAGGTTAAGAACTTTGCTTCAGGATGAGAACAGAAATCGTGCAGCTGCGGCACAGCGGCAGCGGGAGGCCCCATTAGCTAAAGTGGTGCTTCAGGTTAAGAACAGTTTCAGGTTAAGAACGGACCTCCAGAACGAATTAAGTACTTAACCCGAGGTACCACTGTAATAGAAAAGTGAATTGATCCGTTCTAGACGATGAAAAACACCCCCTAAAACAGCAATTTAACACAGATTTTACTGTCTAACGAGACCACAGATCCATAAAATGAAGGCAATAATCAATGTACTGTGTTGTTGTTGTTTAGTCGTTTAGTCGTGTCCGACTCTTCATGACCCCATGGACCAATCAATGTACTGTACTATAAAATAAATAAGACAGTATTATAGATGAAAAAATTAACATGTATTTATTTTCCTTACGTGCACTGAGGGTGGGTGGGCTTACCTGGCTACAAGCTTGGGGTGGGGCAAGGGTCAGTAAAGAGTTGGTTCACTTCGGCCAGGGTCACTTTTTTTCATGCCAGGCCAGGTTCTCCTCTGGACTTCCTCAGGTTAGTTCCTCAGTGGGGTTTGGGGCTGCAGTGCGCCCTGCTGTGCCTCTTGCAGGCGGCACCTCTTCCACAGCTTCAGGGGGGGTGGGGGGGTGGGGGCCCTTTTCCTGGTGGCTGAGGTCCCAGCGCTGATCCGCAGCCAGCCAGGCAAGCTCCGGGCTGCTAGCAAGGCCTCCATTCATATCTAGAGGAAGGTTCATAAGTCGAAGCACCTACTGAAGGTCGTAACTGGAATTGTACGTAAGTAGAGGTGTACATAGAAGGCTGATTGCCGAAGAATTGATGCTTTTGAATTATGGTGCTGGAGGAGACTCTTGAGAGTCCCATGGACTGCAAGAATCAAACCTATCCATTCTGAAGGAAATCAGCCCTGAGTGCTCACTGGAAGGACAGATCGTGAAGCTGAGGCTCCAATACTTTGGTCACCTCATGAGAAGAGAAGACTCCCTGGAAAAGACCCTGATGTTGGGAAAGATGGAGGGCACAAGGAGAAGGGGACAACGGAGGACGAGATGGTTGGATAGTGTTCTCGATGCTACCAGCATGAGTTTGACCAAACTGCAGGAGGCTGTGGAAGACAGGAGTGCCTGGCGTGCTCTGTCCTTGAGGTCACGAAGAGTCGGACACGACTAAACGACTAAACAACAACAGAGGTGTACGTAAGTCGAGGTCCCACTGTACGCCTGAAATAGAGGTGGAACTTAATTTGCTCTCACATGGGCGGAACCTGGCGCATGTTAGTGGGGGGATGGGAGAATTGTCTCAAGCACCACCGAAGCATTAGCTGGGGCCCCTCAAGACATTCTTTTTATTGAGCACTCATGATGATTTCTGCTCATAATGCTGTTGGGACAGCCCGTTTCCAGTACTGTTGGTGTGTGCAAAGGTTTTGGGGCAGTCACACTGCTTCATTCTCAATTAGTGCATATCCCGCAACTTCCTGCTGGAATCCCGTAACTTTGCATGCCAATAATGTTCTGATTTATTTTTTTCCCACTTCTGTTGCACTATAACTCCTCCAGACAGCAATAATGTGGCAGCATTGGGGAAGCATTGCAGAACAAATGGAAGCAGAATAAACCCACCACTATCATTGTGTCAATAATGTGCTACAGAATATACCCACAATAAAACACCAGTTGGGGGGGGGGGAGCTTAATCTATCAGCCAGAAGACATTGTTTGAGGAATAAGGAGTCATTCCAGAGGACTTTTTTATTTCATCCTCATTTGCCTAAGGCAGTGATATCCCACTTTTCCATTGAATGCCGGGATACGTGTCCTTTCTGGTGGACTTGCTTTAATCTTTATAAAGAAAGGGGTTTTTTTAAGGGTACATAAAATCTCTCATTCAAGTGGTAAGGCAGGAAACCAAAAATAGTAGCTTTTCCTGAGGTGAGCAACTGAAGACGTCAAAAGGTATCTATTTATAATCCCATTCCAGTTCTTACATCACTTCCTATAAAACATCTCAGAGTGATTTAACGATAGCATCAGCAATTAAAGCAACTAAGACAATTCCATACATAAAAACGATTTCAGGTCCAAATTACACCAGGGATGGGGAACCTGTGGCCAGCCGGATCTTGTTGGACTCAAACTCCCATCATCCGCAGCCGCCACGGCCAACGGTCAGGGACGATGGGAGCTGTAGTCCAATGTCTGGAACGCCACAAGTTTTGCATCCATGGATTACATGAGGCAGCTGGCAGCAAACTGGGCCTTTTATTTTATTCTGTCTTAAAATCTGATATAGCAAAATGTACCTGACCAACTCAAGACAAGAGCTTAGACCCTTAGAAACTAGGGACCCCAAACTGAATTGTTTGAATCAGGGGATCACCCCCCACCACTACCACAATCTTCCCCACAAGCCAAGTAAGGGGAGCCCAGACTTCCTACAGGAGCAAAAGGATGAGCTGAGTGGCCTCCAGCGCTCAGCACTCAGAATTTGGCAGCAACAGCAGCACTTTGTTAAAACTGGAATGAGCTGTCATTTCCCAGCCTCTTTCTGCCCGTGCCAAATGCTTTCTGACAGCCCATTTAAAACTCAAAGCACTTCCATTTACAATATCTGCATTATAACTGCTGACTGCAACAGCAGAGGAAGAAACGAGTTAGATGGTACAAAGGCCTCTATCCTTTCCCAAGACACCTGGCACCAAAGATTCAGCCGCTTCACTACATCCGCTCACCCCCAATCTCTCAACGTGTCTGCTACCTTGCCAAGTCCTCATACAGTCTTCTCATGCTGTTGCCAATACACCCACCTCCAGATAGCCAGGACCGTCCCCTTGCGCTGCCATCCCAATTGCCATCTTTCTACCTCCCTCAAGATGCTAAAGATGGCAAGAACAGAGACAGGCTTCTTTCTTCTTCTTCTTCTTCTTCTTCTTCCTCTTCTTCTTCAGCAATCACTCATAGCCGAGTAAGATTGTCTTCCATAAACACGGTTTTAACAATGAGTCCGTAAGTGACTGTGGAGGCCAATTCTGGATCCACAAGTCCTTCCACAGTGGGGACATAGGTTTCCGGGCGGGAGTTGATCACGGTGTGGATTTGCCAAGCGTGCCTTCCTCTTGGCACGTTTCTCCCTTGCGTCCTGAGTTCAAGTGTCTTCAAAGCCCATGACACCTTTGGTAGAGGCTGTTCTGCAATTGGAGCACTCACAGGCCAGTGTCTTTAAACCTCTTTTGTTGACCACCAGCATTACACTTTCCATTTTTAAGTTCGGAATAGAGTAGTTGCTTTGGAAGACGACCATCAGGCATCCAAACAACATGACCAGTCCAACAAAGTTGATGTAGAAGAATCATCGTTTCAACACTGGTGATCTTTGCTTCTTCCAGTTGGAGAAGTTGGAGATGGCGTTTATAAATGATCCATGTTTCACAAGCATACAGTAAGTACAATAGGTTGGTAGTACAATAGCTTTGTAAACAAGCATTTTGGTTTCCCTGTGAATGTCGCGGTCCTCAAACACTCTGCACTTCAATCGGGAGAAAGCTGCACTCGCAGAGCTCAGGCGATGCTGGATTTCGCCATCAGTGTCTGCCCTTGTGGAAAGAGAATTGCCCAGGTCAACATTTTCCAACCTTACACCATTGAGTTGTATTTGTGGCACTGCAGAAGCCCATTGAGATGAAGTGGGCTTCAGCACACTGCTCTCCTTGTTAGGTGGTGGCTGCAGGTGGCCTTATCCCAGCTAGATGTATCAAAGCCTACTGACTTCCATGGACCCTAAAATGGAGCTGTTAGTTGACTGCAGTCCAGGAGGATGTAGGGGGACTAACTAGTGATGGACACAGCAATCCAAACTATGGACTACAAGACGCAGCCACTGGAGACCCACCAGCACAAAAATCGGATCACCTGAACTCTGTTCTGTGGCATCTCAGAAAGGCCACAGCAAACCTCGCAGAGGCCCAAAAGACACACCCAGAGCAAGCCCAATGCCACCAGCCAACCAGAGCACATTCACCCAGCAGGGACCTCAGTCCCCCATGTAAAGTCAATCACCATCGCACACATGCAACTCCCATGCCCTAGGATGATGACATAAAGAAATTGACATGGCCCCACCAGCACCCAAAGCACACAGCACTTGCCCCTGCCCAGTGGTGACAGGTGCCCCAGAAGATTGGTAAGGCAGAAAGACAGGGAGGACAACAGGAAGTGGAGCCAGGGACAGCCAGAGCCAACTAATTCTGATTTTGTCCGCGTCTTCCTCCCTGCGGAGTTCTACAAAGGGCAATACTGAGGCTGGGGAGAAAACTGACAGCCAGAGCCATCCACCGGATCTGGGTTTGATGGGCCATTGGCCTGATTCTGCAAGTCTCTTCTTGTTCATGGAGGCACAGGTCACCTCTGTGTCCAGGATCGCTGTCTACCAGCTCCATCTGGTACACCGGCTGAGACCCTACCTTCCTGGCCACTGTCTCGCCAGAGTGGTACACATTCAGGTTATCTCCCACTTGGACTACTGCAATGAGCTCTACGTGGGGCTACCTTTGAGGGTGACTCAGAACTACAATCAATCCATAATACGAATGCTAAAGCTGGGAGCAGCCGCTGGGACCATATAACACCTGGCCTAAAAGACCTACATTGGCTTCCAGTATGTTTCCAAACACAGCTCAAAGTGTTGGCGCTGATCTTTAAAGCCCTAAATGGCTTTGGCCCTGTATACCTGAAGGAGCATCTCCACCCCCATCATTCAGCTCAGACACTGAGGTCCAGCTAGGCCTGTTCCCTCACTGTGAGAAGTGAAGTTACAGGGAACCAGGCAGAGGGCCTTCTCAGTTGTTGCACTGTGGGAGCCATGAAGTCATGGCAAAGGCTTGTAGCACCACCTGGTGCCTCGCTGACCTCGGTGACCTGCATGTTCGTGCCTTGCAGTGTATTAAGTGCATAACCTTATATGGCAATGGGTGGGTTAAAGCCATGACCAGATGTAGGTAACGTGAGACATTGGCAAACGGCCATGAGACAGGAGAGAACAAAGGATAATAAAAGATACCAGGGAGGAGAGAAGTTCGAAAGGAGCTGCTCATACCATCCTGAAAATATTGCTGGCTCTCTGTGTCTTTATTTTATGCTAAACTGCGCCATTTGTGACAGCTGGCTTCCGTCATTGCACCTGCCTTGTGAAATGGCCTCCCGGCAGATGTCAAATAGTTAAACAATTATATAATTTTTCATAGACATCTGAAGGCAGATTCAGGTAGGTAGCCATGTTGGTCTGACCTTAGAGACCAACTAAGTTTGTTCTTGGTATGAGCTTTCATGTGCATGCACACTTCTACAGATACTGAAGGCAGCTCTGTTTCAGGAAGTTTTTAATACAGTCACACCTCGGGTTGAAGTAGCTTCGGGTTGAGCATTTTCGGGTTGCGCTCTGCAGCGACCTGGAAGCTGCTTGCTCATGCGCAGACGCTCAAAATGATGTCACGCGCATTCGCAGAAGCGACAAATCACAAGCCGCGCATGCGCAGACGCGGGTTGCGTTCGCTTTAGGATGCGAACGGGGCTCCTGTTCGCATCCAGAGGTACCACTGTATTTGATGATGGTGATGATGATGATGATGATTTGCTTTGTTTTATTTGTATTTTTGTTGGAAGCCACCCAGATTAACTGCAGCAACCCAGCCAGATGGGCAGGGTATAAGAAATAGATTACTATTAAGTCCTTATTAACTAGTCTTCCTGCTCCATGCTGGGCATTTCACAAATCCCCATTGCCTCTTCTACTTGGACCACTGATTCCACCTGGGGTCTAGGGGTGCAGAGAGCCAGCTCAGTGGAGTCAAGTCTACTGGTCTTCACTGCTGGCCTGAAAACACACCATAGAAAACGCTCACCATGACTGGGTTGCACATGGATGTCTCTCTGTGTGTGAGAGGGGGTGGGGATAGGGGAAGGCAAGCTGTCCTCTCTAGAAACTTGTCCACCAGTCTTCTCCCTCAGAGCATTTTGAGCAGTGTGAAAGGAACGCCACACGTCCCTGGAAAAAACAGCTTGAAAAACCACGGACGGGAGGAAGCTTCTCTAACACCCTCAAAATCCTTTCCCCACGAAAGTAGCTTCAGAGGAGGCCCAGGATGGGCTGTTCACTGCGCACCTCTGTTCTAAGGCTACATCAATATAAATGTAGTGAACTACGACCCCACACATCACTGGCTTCCATTAGAAGCTCCCCTGGAGAACACACCTCACTAGGGGTTACCAGGCCCTGGCTTTCAGGAACAGCTGGAGTGAGAAGGAACACTCTATTGAAGTTCAATTTTTAATTCACTTTAAACATTTTTGTTTCCCCCCTGGGGAATACCCGTGCAATAATCCTGCTTGCTAAAATAGCACCTGTTACCAGCTACAGCACTAACTTGCTGCAAGTTTTGCCCACTGATGATTGTTCTCACAATGCACCACAGTGAGTTCTGAGCATCAGTGCTGGAGTAGGAGACTATAACCCCAAATGGCCTACCGTAGAAGAGATTCAGCGCCACTTCCGTTGGCCAAGGCCAAAGATGGAGGGCATTCCCTCTCTCCTCTCTTTAGCGCTGCCAGTTCCAAGCTGGGGGCCCAAGCGGATTCAAAGCATACAGTGACTGAGGGTGGGTGAATATGCCAAATTTCAGTTTAAGTGTCTCATTTGTCCAATCCTAAATTCGGCTCTGCACATCAGTTTGTGATTAAAAAAAAGAAAAAGCGCTTGTGAAAATTTACCAGCATTTTAGTGCCGATTTCTCCCAATACACACATTTTTGTATTCAATTTTGCCTTACAAGCGGCTCCCCACTTACCGGGGGTTACTGTTGTGTACTGAGTTGAATAGGATCCAAAAGGCAGCAGTCTGATTGGTCCTAGAACAATAGGATTCAGAATGCAGCAGTCTGATTGGTCCACAGGAGCCACCCAATCCAGCCCCAGGTGGAAGGGAATCTGCAGCCTGATTGGCCTACAGGAGAATCCCGAAATTAGCCAATCACGTGGGGCCCATTGTGTAAATAATGTATATAAAGCAGACATTCTGGGGGAACTTCCATTCCTCCTCACCACTATGAGCTGAATAAAGAGCATGAAATCCACTCTTGGGGACTGGCTGAAATGACTGGCAGAATCCGAGATCAGGGAAAAGAGACGGCAGAAGAAGATTGGAAGAAATTTAAGATTTATCTTAAGAGACATTGTAAAATTAATGAGTGTTCAAATGTTGCGGCTATACAAGTAAGCAGATTACAGCTGTAAAGATTAGGTTAAAAGAAAAGAAAGGATTACAATTAGATTAAATTAAGGGTGAGGATTTGCTGAACTAAATATTCGAAATTGGAATGCAGAAAGGGGAGGTATGAGGAGGTCGGTGAAGTAAGGTTTAGGAGAATAAGGACTTGAAATTATACTTGTTTGTTTTTGTGTGTGTTTGTTTGTATTTTATAATTTGTGAAAACTTAATAAATATCTTTTTTTTTTTAAAAAAGAAATCCACTCTTGACTCCGAGTATATTTCAGTTATGTTCCCGGGTACCCCATGTATACTGGCAACTCGCCATTTTCGCAGGGGTTGTATTCCATGTCACTGCACACATCAGCAGAGTACATGTGAGCCTCTTCCACTCCCTTCCGGGGTCGGAAATGTCGTGTGTGTCAGCAGTTGTGCGCCAATCGAACACACGCAAAATGGTCACCGCCTGTACATGCAATCGCATATAGCAGGGAACACCATCTAAAAAGTCAAACTATGCTTCAAATCCACAAAAGCCTGCCAAACTCCACCACAATTGTTCTTTCCAAACCTTCTTTCCCAAACTCCAACTCTCCGCAGGCCTCAAAGGCCGGTGCAAAGGCTCCTGGGATTGCTACAGTTTTCCTGCTCTTTTTGTGCCATTTTTGCAGTTTAAATTAATGTATTTAATTATTTCCCAGTGTTGCACAGATACACAGTCGAGCGCGAGTTAAGTAGAGAGATGCCTGTACACAGAATGAGGTACAAGGCTTCCCCCCCCCTCATCCCTCTGTGCACCCCATGCCCCCTAAATCTGCCCTGAAGGGTTGGGGCAATCCCCAGAGCAGGTTTGGGGAAGGGCACTCATTCCACTCATGAATACCCAACTTAATGGACATTGAATTCCACTCCCAGTTTTGCAAAGCACTTCCCCCTAGAATAATCTGTTTTTGTACGTTATTTTCACCCATACATACTGTTTTTATGCACACTTTATGCTGGTAAAACTCTATGCATTTCTGAACACATCACTAGATGCAGAACTGTAGTACAAAACTGTGACTTTTGAAATATGCCCATGTGGCAATCCGTATATTGTTGCAGAAAGTGCAAATTAAGTAAGTTTGCCTGAAGGAGCATCTCCACCCCCATCATTCTGCCCGGACACTGAGGTCCAGTGCTGAGGGCTTTCTGGTAGTTCCCTCGCTGCGAGAAGCCAAGTTACAGGGTACCAGTGGCAGCAGCACAGGCAGAAGAGGCACAGGCGGCAGTGGCACAGGCGGTAGAGGCACAGGCGGTGGAGGCATCAGAGGCAGTGGCAGAGGCAGAGGCGGTAGAGGTACAGGCGGCAGTGGAAGCGACACAGGCGGCAGTGGCATAGGTGGCAGTGGCACAGGCAGTAGAGGCACACGCGGTGGAGGCATCAGCGGCAGAGGCACAGGCACAGGTGTTAGAGTAGCGGCACAGCTGGTGGAGGTACAGGCGGTAGCGGCAGCGGACAGGTGGTAGAGGCACAGGTGATAAGAGGCACAGGCGGTGGAAGCACAAATGGCAGTGGCAGAGACATAGGAGGCAGAGGCACAGGCGGCAGTGGCAGCAGCTCAGGCGGAAGAGGCATAGGTGACAGAGGCACAGGCGGTAGAGGAACAGGCAGTGGAGGCATTTAGTAGAGGCACAGGCAGTGGAGGCATCAACGGCAGAGGCAGAGGCATAGGTGGTAGAGGTACATGCAGCAGCGGAAGCGGCGCAGATGGCAGCCGCACAGGCGGCAGTGGCAGTAGCTCAGGCGGAAGAAGCATAGGCGGCAGTGGCACAGGTGGTACAGGCATACTCAGTAGAGGTTCAGGCGGCAGTGGAAGCGGCACAGGCGGCAGCGGCACAGGCAGTAGAGGCACAGGCGGTGGAGGCATCAGCGGCAGAGGCACAGGCACAGGAGTTAGAGTAGCAGCACAGGTGGTAGAGGCACAGCGGCAGCGGTAGTGGACAAGTGGTAGAGGCACAGGTGATAGAGGCAGAGGCGGTGGAAGCACAAGCGGCAGTGGCAGAGGCATCAGCGGCAGAGGCACAGGTTGCAGTGGCAGTGGCAGCAGCACAGGCAGAAGAGGAATAGCGGCAGCGACACAGGCAGTAGAGGCATTTGGTAGAGGCACAGGCGGTGGCGGAATCAGCGGCAGTGGCAGAGGCGGTAGAGGTACAGGCGGCAGTAGAAGCGGCAAAGGTGGTAGAGGTACAGGCGGTGGAAGCACAAGAGGAAGAGTAGTGGCAGAGATGATAGAGGCACAGGGGGCCAAGGCATCAGCGGCTGTAGCAGCAGTATAGGCACAAGAGGTAGAGGCATCAGCGGCAGCTGCACAGGTGGAAGAGGCCAGTAGAGGTACCAGCGCCAGCGGCACAGGCGTTACAGGCATAGGTGGTAGAGATCCAGGCGGCAGTGGAAGCGGCACAGGCGGCAGCGGCACAGGCGGCAGCGGCAGAGACAGTAGAGACACATGCGGTGGAGGCATGAGCAGCAGAGGCACAGGCACAGGTGTTAGAGGCAGCAGCACAGGCGGTAGAGGCACGGGTGGTAGAGGCACAGGCGGTGGAGGCATCAATGGCAGAGGCAGAGGCAATAGAGGTACAGGCAGCAGTGGAAGCGACACAGGCGACTGCGGCACAGGCGGCAGCGGCAGCAGCACAGGCAGTAGAGGCACCGATGGTGGAGGCATCAGCCGCTGTGGCAGCAGTTTTGGCACAAGAGGAAGAAGCATCAGTGGCAGCGACATAGGCTTAGGCCCAGGCGGTAGAGGTACCAGCGGCAGCGGCACGGGCGGTAGAGGCACCGCGGTGGAAGCACAAGCGGCAGTGGCAGAGGCATAGGCGGCAGCGGCACAGGCAGTAGAGACACGGGTGGTAGAGGCACAGGCAGTGGAGGCATCAGCGGCAGTGGCATCAGCGGCAGAGGCACAGGCAGCAGTGGCAACAGCAGAGGTAGAGGTAGCAGCAGCAGCGGCACAGGCAGTAGAGGCACAAGTGGTAGAGGCACAGGTGGTGGAAGTATAAATGGCAGTGGCAGAGGCAGAGGCGGCAGTGGCAGTGGCGGCAGCTCAGGCAGAGAAGGCATATGCGGCAGTGGCACAGGCGGTAGAGGCAGAGGTGGTAGAGGAACAGGCGGTGGAAGCACAAATGGCAGTGGCAGAGGCTTAGGCGGTAGAGGTTCAGGCTGCAGTGGCAGCAGCTCAGGCAGAAGAGGCATGGCGGCAGCGGCACAGGCGGTAGAGGCACAGGCAGTGGAGGCATTTGGTAGAGGCATCGGCAGTGGAGGCATTAGCGACAGAGGCACAGGCTCAGCTGGTAGAGGCAGTGGCACAGGTGGTAGAGGCACAGGTGGCAGCGGTACAGGCACAGGTGGTAGAGTCACAGGCGGTGGAAGCACAAGATGAAGGGGCAGCGGCAAAAGTGGTCAAGGTACAGGAGTTCGGGGCATCAGAGACTGTGGCACAGGAGGTAGAGGCATCAGCGGCAGTCGCAGCGGCATAGGAACAGGCGGATGAGGCACCAGTTGCAGCGGCATAGGCACAGGCAGTAGAAGCACCAGTGGAAGTGGCAGAGGCAGTAGAGGCACAGATGGTAGAGGCAAAGGCGGTAGAAGCACCAGTGGAAGTGGCAGAGGCAGTAGAGGCACAGATGGTAGAGGCAAAGGCGGTAGAAGCACAAACGGCAGTGGCAGAGGCATCAGTGGTAGAGGCAACAGTGGCAGCAGCACAGGCCGAAGAGGCATATGCGGCAGCGGCACAGGCGGTAGAGGCACAGGCGGTGAAAGCAAAAACAGCAGTGGCAGGGGCAAAGGTGGCAGAGGCAAAGGCGGCAGTGGCAGCAGCACAGGTGGAAGAGGCATATGTGGCAGCGGCACAAGCGGTAGAGGCACAGGTCGTAGAGGCACAGGCGGTGGAAACACAAACAGCAGTGGCAGAGTCAGAGGTGGCAGAGCCACAGGCAGCAGTGGCAGCACCTCAGGTGGAATAAGCATAGGCGGCAGCGCCTTGCAGTAGAGGCACAGGCGGCAGTGGCACAGGTGGTACAAGCATAAGCAGCAGAAGTCCAGGCAGCAGTGGACGCAGCACAGGCGGCAGCAGCACAGGCAGCAGCGGCACAGGCGGCAGCGGCACAGGCTATGGAGGCATCAGCAGCAGAGGCACAGGCACAGGTGGTAAAGGCAGCGGCAAACGTGGTAGAGGCACAGGCAGCAGCGCTTGTGGACAGGCGGTAGAGGCACAGGTGACAGAGGCACAGGCGATGGAAGCTCAAGCGGCAGTGGCAGAGGCATCCACAGCAGAGGCAGAGGCGGCAGCGAAACAGGTGGCAGCGGCAGAGGCAGTAGTGGCACAGGCGGTGGAGGCATCAGCAGCAGAGGCAGAGGCACAGGCGGTAGAGGCACAAATGGTAGGGGCAGCGGCACAGGCAGTAGAAGCACAGGCGGTTGAGGCATCAGCAGCTGTGGCAGCAGTATAGGCACAGGAGGTAGAGGAATGAGTGGTAGCGGCATAGGCACAGGCAGAAGAGGCACCAGCGGCAGCAGCATAGGCTTAAGCATAGGTGGTAGAGGTACCAGTGGCAGTGGCACAGGCGGTAGAGGCTCAGGTGCTAGAGGCACAGGCAGTGGAAGCACAAATGGCAGTGGCAGAGGCAGAGGCCTGTACCACTACTGCCTAAGCCTCTGCCGTTTGTGCTTCCACACCTGTTCCTCTACCACCTCTGCCTCTACCGCCTGTGCCGCTACCGCCTGTGCCTCCTCCGCCTGAGCTGCTGCCACTGCCGCCTGTGCCACTTAAGCCTCTGCCACTGCCGTTTGTGCTTCCACCGCCTGTGCCTCTACCACCTGTGCCGCTGCCACTGGTACCTCTACCACCTGAGCCTCTACCGCCTGTGCCGCTGCTGCTGGTACCTCTACCGCCTGTGCTTAAGCCTATGCCGCTGGTGCCTCTTATGCCTGTGCCTATGCCGCTGCCGCTCTTGCCTCTACCTCCTGTGCCTATACTGCTGCCACAGCCGCTGCTGCCTTGACAGCCTATGCTTCTAATGCCTGTGCCGCTGCCCCTGCCTCCATCGCTTGTGCCTCTACTGCCTGTGCCGCTGCCGCCTGTTTCGCTGCCGCCTCTGCTACCGCCTTTGCCGCTGCCCCTGCCTCTTGTGCCTCTGCCACTGCCGTTTGTGCTTCCACCCCCTGTGCCTCTACCACCTGTGCCTTTACCACCTGTGCCGTTGCCGCTGGTACCTCTACCTCCTGTGCCGCTGCCTCCTATGCCTTCTCCTCCTGAGCTGCTTCCACTGCCGCCTATCCCTGTGCCGCCTATGCTTTGCAACCTTCTTTGAGTGTTCGTACCTGCCTAGAATGTGTCCTTGAACTTCAACAATGCTTCCTGATCGCCCGGATAGGGAAAGGTGCATGTGTGCTAACCTACTGTACAAAAGTAACATGTGTGCTCAGTTGGCAGAGCGTAAGTAAGACTCTTAATCTCAGGGCCATAGCTTTGAGCCCCAAATTGGGCAAAATCTACCTGCACTGTAAGGGGCTGAACTATATGACCACCTTCCAACTCTGCAATTCTATTATTCTAAGACCATTTGCTCCAACCACTTTTGACCCTGTGCACCCCCCTCCAAAGGTCACCCAGAAGGGAAGGTGGCTCTCAAGCTGGAAAAGGTTCCCCACCTCTGCTCAGGTAGGTGTCCGTAAGCCATACTACCCTGTGCACGTTTTAAAATGAGGATTAGCTGTATTCAGATAAGTTTTGGCATCAACACCAGTTCCAAGGAGGTGGTAGGATGGATGCAGAGAAACCGCCCATGCTTTTCTTGGAAAGATACTCTCTGCCGATTCTGAAAGCTTTAGGGGTTTCGTCTGTGTTTTTAAAGAACTTGGCAGTCTGCTCAACTTTAATTAAATTCCATTCACCAAAGGCTACAGTGCATGTTATCTCAAATCTGTCAATAAGCTGCTGATAACCTTTGGAGAGTGAGAGCTTGGCTAAAATGTGAAGCTGTCCTGTTTGAAATATAGGATGCAGCCATGCTAGGAAGGCGGATAGGCATTCTGGAAAGGAGGAATGGGAGCAAGTTGCCGATTGGTTGAAACAGCAGCAGGACAAGGGAGGCAACAATTAAACACACTTCAGCACAAAGTGCAAGCAACACTGTGGAATGAATACAAAGTAAGACTGACCTTCACCAACCTAAGTCTTCACTAGATACTTTGGACGAAAACTCCCATTAACCCCACCCAACGCTGGCTGGGGCCAATGAGAACTCTAGTCCAAAATAACTGGAGGGCACTAGGTTGGCAATGGCTGCGCTAGGAGGCACTATAATATTTTAGCCCATGAGCAGAGATAGGTTTGGATTACAGTGGTGCCCCGCAAGACGAATGCCTCGCAAGACGGAAAACTCGCTAGATGAAAGAGTTTTCCGTTTTGGAGGTGCTTCGCAAAACGAATCTCCTATGGGCTTGCTTCGCAAGACGAAAATGTCTTGCAAGTTCCTGCGGGGTTCCCCCCCCCTTTTCTAAGTCGATAAGCCGATAAGCCGCTAATAGCGCTAATCCGCTAATCCGTCAATGGGCTTGCTTCGCAAGACGAAAAAACCGCTAGACGAAGAGAATCACAGAACGGATTCTTTTCGTCTTGCAAGGCACCACTGTATAGGCCAGTGAGCCACCAACACGCAGCACCTTGTCCTTGGCAAAAACCAACATGGTAATTATACAGAAGTCACTGGGGTTTTCATCCATGGTGCTACAGCCCGGGATGGCAAGATGTATACCCCATCACGCCCAATGATGGCGTCAGCCACACCCTTCCTTTTATTCTTCAGGTGGGTGCCCCTTTGTTGTTCTTTTTAGACCCCTTTGTGTTAACATGGGCATATGTTCATCCATCACTTCTTCTCTTTAAAGGGAAGCATTTTGGGAAATGATTGCAAGATCATCTTCTGAGGCCCTTCTTTGTGTGTTTCCTCCTCGAGAGGTCCAGAGGGGGGCAACACGAGAATGGGCCTTCTCTGCAGTGGCTCCCCATCTGTGGAATGCTCTCCCCAGGGAAATTTACCTTTTAACCAGGTCTTTGGTTGATCTGATTTACATCCTATGCCCTTTTAAAATGTGGCTCTTTTTTGAAGATGGGGTGTTATTGGGTTGTTGTTTTTACTTTAATTATATATATATATATATATATATAAATATATATTACTTTAATTTTTTTTATATATATATAAATATATATATATTGTAGTTTCATGTTGATATTGTTCTGTGAACTGCCCTGAGACCTCCGGGTATAGGGCGGTATATAAATTCAATAATAAATAAATAAGATCATACATCCATCAACCCTCTCCGTAGCTGCCTTTAGGTCCCCTTCCCCTTTGAAAAACAAAATACAAGCTTCTCTCAACCCTAATGAGAAAAGAGTTTGTTTGTATTAAATGTTAGGACACCTCCCAACTGGGCCATCTTTTCACATTATCTCCTGAAGTGGCAGGGAGATAATATCCATGTATGAGCAAGTGTGGACTGCGCTATTGTACCTAAACCAAAAACCTGTATGCACCAGAGAGCGAAGGAGGGAGTAGGGATGCCTTCTCTCTCTCTCTCTCTCTCTCTCTCTCTCTCTCTCTCTCTCTCTCTCTCTCACACACACACACACACACACACACTTGTTCATGAAGCTGTCATATGCATATGTGCAATAGCTATCAAAAATGTACACACCACGGCTTTACTGTGAAGTGAGTATGAATTTTCAATTCAGGTGGAAGCTGGTTTCAGGCAAAACACATTGAGTAGGGTATTTCTTAAGAAACTACAGAGTACATATGGATTATGGCTAAAAGCATGCGTAAACAGCTCCAAACACCAGCAGTGAAAGCACACTGGAGCCAGAGTAAACTGTAATGTGTGCGCAACCTTAGAGACAGAAAGAAGAGACAGGGAAATGAAGAGGAAGGAAACGAGGGTTTGGGGCACTTAAGCCTACTACTTTATCACTAGCACTGAAAAACCGTCTTCCAACTGGCGTTTCCCCATGAAAAAAACGGGTCTTCCAAAAAGTTGTTGAACTGTATTTACAAGGCACCTTATAAGCTTCAGAGTACGCTTCATTTGGGTGGACGCGGGTGGCGCTGTGGGTAAAACCTCAGCGCCTAGGACTTGCCGATCGCATGGTCGGCGGTTCGAATCCCCGCGGCGGGGTGCGCTCCCGTCGTTCGGTCCCAGCGCCTGCCAACCTAGCAGTTCGAAAGCACCCCCGGGTGCAAGTAGATAAATAGGGACCGCTTACCAGCGGGAAGGTAAACGGCGTTCCGTGTGCTGTGCTGGCTCGCCAGAGCAGCTTCGTCACGCTGGCCACGTGACCCGGAAGTGTCTGCGGACAGCGCTGGCTCCCGGCCTCTAGAGTGAGATGAGCACACAATCCTAGAGTCTGTCAAGACTGGCCCGGATAGGCAGGGGTACCTTTACCTTTACCTTTAAAGCTTCATTTATCTCAGGTGGGATCTGCTTCTGAAGAGTTTTAGGATTGATATTCAGATTCTAAAGGCTGCTTTTACACATGTGCATGACTGGATGGCCACAACCCTATTACGTTTTCATCCCTTCCTCTAGCAAGTCAAGGCTGCACATTTTGCTACTGTCTTAACAACCAAGGGAGGTAGGATAGGCTCAGAAAGCACAATGTACAAACAGTCTCCTACTCTGGTTCATGGATGAGTGAGAGTTTGAATGTGGATCTTCTGGTCCAATCTTGACAAGTTGGAGTAAGGCAGCTTCCTCCATTCCCAAGTCAAGCCACTGGTCCACCTAGCTCAGTACTGCCTACAGCAAGGGTGGGGAATGTGTGACCTCCAGATGTTGTTTGGCCAGGACTCCCATCATCCTTGATGACTGGCCATTGCCGGCTGGGAGTTGAAGCCCAATAACATCTGGAGGGCCACAGACTCCCCATCTTTGGTCTACACTGACTTGCAGAACGTCTCCAGTTTCAGGAGTCCTTCCCAGACCTACAATGACTCTTTTGTATGTTATGCAAACGGTCAAGGGCTAAGCTATAGTCCTTCCCTACATGGTCTGTTTCACACATCAAATACATATGAGGCACCTCTAAGCACAGAGCAGATTGAACTTTATCCCATCTTAATTTAACACAATGCCTCTCAGAGAAGTCAGGTCACACATTCAGCCGCTGGACATCAAGCTAATTGTGCAGCATCCATCCATGTTTGATCAAGCCCTAACTTGCAGGCAGGATATTCCATAGGAAGATGATCACCGTATTTTTCGCACCATAGGACGCACCGGACAATAGGACGCACTTTGTTTTAGAGGGGGGAGAACAAGGAAAAAAAAATCTCCCCCTCTCTGCCCAGCGCCCCTTCAGTGAAGCGGCAGGAGGCGCTGCACAGAGAGGGGGAGAACTTTCCCCCTCTTGTTTTCCCGCTCTAAAACAAGGTGCCGTTTAAGGTGCGTTCAGGCGGCTACCTTGGAAGCCTGGAGAGCGAGAGGGGTCGGTGTGCACTGACCCCTCTCGCTCTCCAAGCTTCAGGTTCCTTTCGACCTGCTCTTTGGGGCTGGCGGGGGGGGGAAGCCCCCCACCAGCCCCAAAGAGCAGGTCAGGGAGCAGCGGAAAGGCGCAGCGGAGAGGCTCCTGCCATAGCGGCGCGTCACCTCACCAGCCAGGAGAGGGTCGCGGGGGGCTGCTTTAGCCAAGTACGCGCTCTCCCGGCTGGAGAGGTGACGTGGGGCTGTAGAGGCTCCTGCCATAGCCGCGCGTCACCTCTCCAGCCGGGAGAGGGTCGCGGGGCTATGGCGTCTTCGCTCCATAGGACGCACACACATTTCCCCTTCATTTTTGAAGGGGAAAAAGTGCGTCCTATAGAGCGAAAAATACGGTAATACAGGTTTGTAACATCTGCCTCATACGATCTAAACTATGAAAGAATGAAACAGTTCTAAACACAGTTTTCCTGATTTGCTTGTAATGTTATTCACCATCTGAAAAATACCCAACCATTTATTTCCCATCTTCCAGAACGGGACAACTTAAACCACAGGTGGAAACCACAAAACAGCACTGAACACCCTCCATGCAATCCTTACAGGTCTAGCTCCTGGTATTAGTACTACTTGGAACATCAATACAGTGGTGCCCCGCAAGACGAACGCCTCGCAAGACGGAAAACCCGCTAGACGAAAGGGTTTTCCGTTTTGGAGGTGCTTCGCAAAACGAATTTCCCTATGGGCTTCCTTCGCAAGACGAAAGCCCATAGGGAAATCTCCGGGACAGCGGGGAAGCGCAGCGCTTCTTCCCCACTGTCCTCGGACCTCCTCCGAAGGCTGGCGGTGGGGCGGAAAGCCCTTCTCCCCGCGCCAGCCTTCGGAAGGCTCCTCCGAAGGCTGGCGGTGGGGCGGAAAGCCCTTCTCCCCGCGCCAGCCTTCGGAAGGCTCCTCCGAAGGCTGGCGGTGGGGCGGAAAGCCCTTCTCCCCGCGCCAGCCTTCGGAAGGCTCCTCCGAAGGCTGGCGGTGGGGAGGAAAGCCCTTCTCCCCGCGCCAGCCTTCGGAAGGCTGCTCCGAAGGCTGGCGGTGGGGCGGAAAGCCCTTCTCCCCCACGCCAGCCTTCGGATGGCTGTCCTGAAGACTTGCGGTGGGAGGAGGGTTTTCCTTCCCACCGCCAACATTCAGAATGCTGTTCTGAATGTTGGCGGTGGGGAGGAAAAACCCTCCTCCCACCGCAAGCCCTGGGAACAGAGGAGAAGCGCTGCGCCCCTTCCCCTCTGTTCCCGTACCTGTCCTGAAGGCTTGCGGTGGGGAGAAAAGCCCTTCTCCGCACCGCCAGCCTGGCAAGCGGTTTCCATAGGAACGCATTAATTGATTTTCAATGCATTCCTATGGGAAACCGTGCTTCGCAAGACGAAAAACTCGCAAGAAGAAAAAACTTGCGGAACAAATTAATTTCGTCTTGCGAGGCACCACTGTATGCCAAAGTAAAGAATTCAGTTCTTCCCTGAATTAGGTTTTTTAGGTTAAACATTTTAGCATATCCTTCTGAAACCTTAAGACAGCTGTATAAAGAGGGGATCATCACACCTGTGGCTGATAACCTGTACTTGAGTGCCATCTAGTTGCCAGAAGCTGGAGCACAAGTAGTCCTGTCGGATCAGAATAGAAGTCCATGTTGTCCAATGTTCTGCCTCCAATTGTGGCCAGCATTTGGCAAGGTCATGGCAACAGCCCTATTTAAAGGCTCAGATTCCAAAATCTAAAAGGAGCCTGTCAGCCAATTTATATATTACCTGTGTTGATTGGATCCACACCACAGCAGTAGCTATGTCTAAATCTAGTAACCATGTGTGATGGGTGCATCACATGGGACATTACCATGGCAACAGGTGCTGACATGTTAACATGTATGTGATTCGCCTACCCAGTGCTATCTTTCTAGGAAAAAAACTGCCAGAACTCCCCATGATCGCCTCCCTTGTTTTATTCGAATGTCAGTGGTGCCTACCTGAGAGGTGCCAGAACCACCTGAGAGGTGCAGGTGAGTTCCAGCTGAAAAAAAGCCTTGAGCCTACCCCCATGGGATTCCAAGCTTCTATATAGAGGCAGAAACTGCCCCTACAAAGTTAATGTAATTTGGCTCCGAGTGAAAACGCAGGCCGAAGAATGGTTGTGGTAGTTGGGAGAGGGGCAGTGTCCATGGCCTGTCTTGGACAAGATTAACAGGCAGCAAACTGACAATTTTTAAGGATAATTTTATCACACTGAGGGAAACTTTTTGGCTTTTCCATCTCAGCTACCAGAATTCTCTTAGGTTCTCTCTCATCCTATCTGTATTCATACAAATAGCTTAAATCTGAGTGTCATGCATGGGCTTATCCCACCGTATACTTGTCGTATGCTTATGCACACAAAGCACACAGTCATACATGCTCAAGATGCTCAGGTAACTTTTCTGACACGGGGAGAAAGAGGGTGAGCAGGTGTCAAATTTGCTCCAGAGGCCATGTAAGCTATCCCTAAAGATGGTAAACACTGCCCCCAGGTGAAGGATGTTAGGAATTTTTTCTCTGCATTTTATTGGAAGTCATAAACACTATGATCATGAGGCGCCCCACACCGCTCCCTTAAAACCCTAAAATTGGAGGCTTAAGGAGTATCGTGGGGATGAGGAAGTGGCTTCCTGTGAATGGAAACCAGTCCCCCCACTCCGCGAGCAAGGCATGCTCCTAAAGCACATCAACTGATGGGCAGTTGGGAGTGTGCCTTTCTCCCGCAAAGGAACAACCTGGAGCCCACTTTAAGCTCCCAATTCCTCCTTTAAAGTCCCACCCAACACCAGCTGCCATTTATTTATTTACTGAATTTATATCCCACCCTTCCTCCCAAAGGAGTCCAGAGCAGCAAACACATCCACAACATTTTTGTTTTGTTTGTTTTTATTTTCCATAGGCCCCTACTCAACTGTATCAGGCTCATAACAAGGAACCTGGCCTGACACTTGGTGGGTAAAACTGTAACTTCTGACTGTGTCCTGGTTGCTGCTGGACTCTGCGCTTATACAGTCAAACCTCGGTTGTCAAATGTAACTCATTCTGGAAGCCCATTCGACTTCCGAAATTTTCGACAACAGAGGTACAGCTTCCAATTGGTTGCAAGAGCTTCCTGCACTCAAGCAGAAGCTGCGTCAGACATTAAAAAAAAATGTTCAAAAACCTGAGCACTTACTTCCGGGTTTTCGGCGTTTGGGAGCCAAAACGTTCCAAAACGGAGGTGTTCAGGAGCCGAGGTTTAACTGTACATCAAGTTATGAAGACAAACAAACAAATCCTTTCTGAAATAGCCTGGAATAGCTCCCTTCTTTAAATGCACTCAATACTTCAAAAATATATACAGAACTGTCTAGCTACAATAAAATATCCAGTTTAAAATAGTTTGGTGCAAACATGACAATAGGACAACTCACTGATTACTTTTGGAACAATTCTATTAAGAACAGGAGAATCAACAAAACTATACAAACAGGGGAGAAGTTAGCACTCATTGCTGCATTTAGTCCAAATTGAAACATAGGTAGAATTCCCATAGCCTTCAAGCCTTTTTTTCTTTACCAATGTGTACAAGAAAGCAACCAGCCACTGAAGTCTCGAACAGCCATCCAGCCACTCCTTGGGCTTTCCTCATATCGCCATCTGCTTAAGATGAAATGAGAAAAAGCCACCAGATGTAGCTAAGCGTGCTGAGGCTCCAAGGGCTACACTAGGGCTGCAAGCGACGCAGGATGCCGGGGAACCCTGAAGTCTGGCAGTGAACACCAAGGCATTGTGGCCTGTGCCCCCTTGGTTAGGGCAGCTGCGAGCGGTATACAGGGTTATTACTTGGGTCCTGGAGGCATCATCCACCTTCCTCTCTGAAGGAACATTTCCTGAACAGCAAAGAGAGAGAAAAATGACCTTGGGCTATGTAGTTCACAGGATCCAGATTCGGCTCTCTGATCTGGCAAATCAACAGGGAAATTCCACGAGCCAATTCACACTTGGGAGACATTTTGCCACCTGAGGCAAAGCACAAAATGGCACTCCCCACCCCCACGAAAGAAGGGGTGAGTGAAGATCTACATCTGGAATAAACATCCAGATTGGGATCTGCAGATCTTATCACCTAAAGCGGGTTGCCTTGCTTTGCCTCAGGCTGGCCCTGACTGAAGAAAAACTTTACTGGGGAATGAACAACGTAGTCCCATCCCCACTTTTTATTTCATTTGTTAGTCACCCTACACAAAAACATCTCAAAGTTACTTAACAGATAGAGAAAATAAAAACGGATAAAATCAACTTTAGGAACCAAATTAAAAACAATGTACAATACAAAATTCCTAAAATGCTCACCCAATGATACAATAAGAAGGGCAAATCCTACCCCACCCCACCCCACTAAAAGATGAGCAGCACAGCAGAGGCTAATTTAGCCACCAAATGCCTGAGTAAATCAAAATGTCTTAGATGGGTACCTAAAAACTGATAGTGAGGATGCCAGGCATGCACATTTTTATTGGAATACTGTGAAATTGAACCATGGGAAGCAGCTCCCATGTGGGTGCAGTAATGCACCAACTGCGCCTCGATATGAGGTGCAGGATCCTCCCACATGTTTCAGTAGGATATGCTGTGCACAAGCAAGCATTCAAGGCACTTAGGCAGTAAGGTTTCCACACTTTTTTCTCTGCTGCAACTTTAATGATGAATGGGGTGTCCACTTCGCCGCTCAGACTCCAAGTGGGACTCTGCGCAGACATTCTTAGGACTTGCAATTTAATGTCAATAGAGTAGTAAGGGTACGAATATAGCCAGATTATGCACTCAAACAGTTTTTGCTTTAAGCAGCCCACAAGTACCGTGTATGGCAGATGGTGATGGAAGTGGTTGGGAACCGTAGCCAGATAATTTGTTCAGATCCAAATCTAATTTGTTCTCCTCTGCTGATTGCTTGGAATGGACAATGGAGATGTAAAACTCTTGCAGCGTTTGTGACAAAGAATCAGATGTAGCTCCAAGAGTGTTTCTTGCCTGTAGTCAAATGGACAGGGAAGAAACCTGATTTAGGGCAAAAGTAAACCCATGTGACCCATGCCACTGTCACAGGCCACTGAAAAGAACTGAGAGTTTATTTTCCTTCATACACAAACAGTACCTGCCACATACACACCACTATTTGGCAAACTCTGTAAAAAGCAGAGGGCATTCAGTGAACACATACACCCAGACACCAGGAAGGGCTAATCACCACAGGTCTCTATGTGTTCACACTGCGTTAACAAATGCACATCCTTTTTATATATTATGGGGTTTTTTACTGCTAATTCACTGGCATTTGTGGAAGCAAGCTAGTCCTTTTCTCCTATTTATCATCTCAATCCATATTTCGGCTACAAAACAGGTTCCTATGACAGAGTTAAAAACAGAGAAGCAAGGGGAGTGAATTTGTAGGGCATTACTGGCATCAAAATGGAGACAGAACAGAGGCACTGTAACCATGGTTAACAGGATTCACTCAAACACAGATGAAAGAATCCATGGCACTGGGAAAGTGGAACATTCAGGGACTCTTTCTTCCCCAGTTTGTACAAAATATGCCAGCCTGCACACGGAAGAAAGTTATGGCGCAAACTTAAGCAAACCTGAATACACACCTCCCATCTTGATGTTTAGCACAACTTCAATTTGTCCCTCCTTGCCAGAAGTAGCCTGGAGGTGATGTTCCTCTTAGCAGCCATATTGGCTTCTCTATGTTAGAGAACTGGCCTCACTACCAGCTGAAAGGGGGGTGCTCCTTGCCAGGGATGCAAGCTGTGCCCCCTTGCCAGAAAGTAGCCCGGGAGCAATGCTCCTCCTATGGTCATAAGATTACTTTCTTTTTCACAGGAAAGTTGACCTCATTATCATTCCTCAAAGAAGGATCATTTCTGCCTGAAATGCTTCTGACTACTTGCTAGACACTAGTTCAGGAGCTATGCCCCTCTTTGCAGTCAGTTCCACTTTGCTTTTCCATGGGGGAAACAGCAGTAATGTGACAGAAGCTTGATATCAGGGCCAGATAAGTTGTCAGGTAAACAAATGCGGAATCAGGCTGCTAGCACAATAAAAAAAATGTTCAAAGGGGCTAGAAAATCCCAGCTACCTTGAAGCAGGCAAGATGGAACTGGGGGGAGCCTCCTCTCACAGAATGGGACCAAGCACAAAGCCATTTTCATAGCCTTGCCTTTCAAGCTAGCGGGAAAAGTAACCCACTCCTGGATAACCACCACCATTAAAGGAGTCAGACAAGAAGAGGACGAAAATGCAAGAGCGACAAGGTTTACACAGCTAGCATTCTGGGGCAATGAAATAGTTGTGCAGGTTCAAAAGCCGTACCTCTGATCTTGGAAAGCCTCACCTAGAATGTTAGCAGAGGACTCACAGGTTCTTTTCTTGAAAGCAATGATGCTTTCAGAAGGGGTGGAGGAAATGTTCATGCCAAGAAGCTGCGTGCTCTTGGAGGGGGTGGGCAACATGCCAGTGGGGGGCAGGGCCAGAGGTGAAAGTGAACAAATGAAAATGTTGTATTTGTGAAGTGAGCTAGTTTCCACATGCACTCCTCTCTAGCCTCCATCCAGGGAAACAAGAGGAATGATCAGAGTTCAAGGACACATGCTAGTCAGGCAGTAACACCCAACATGCGAAGCAGTCAGTGAAGGGTATAGCCTGGATAGAGTGAAAGATAAAACAGACTTGCAGGTCCCCATTAGGCCTCTGGGTTCTCCACAACCACACTAAGATTCAACAAGTATGTAGGGTCTGACAATGTATCTTGGGTTATGTAACCATGCATGCCATCCCAATAATGGAATTCATCTGTGCTACTTTAAAGCCGGAAATGAAGTTTACAAGGTAAGCCAATGGAAATGACTTTACCTCCATTCTTCCAGATGGCTCCACTTTTCTGTTCAGGGGTTCCAGACTCAGACAGTTTGTTCTCTCAACGGGAATGGAAATATCCACATTCTGCCAAAAATGTGTTACACATTGTGTAAGCAAAAGGGGCCCCCAAAAGTGATGCTCATTGACAGTAAAAGCAAGAGGAGTAATGTAAACATAGTTCAGCAAACGTACTGGCAGAAAAAAGTGGTTAGGATAACTAAGATTAAGTGGTTAGGATAACTAACTAATAACTAAAAAGGATAACTAACTAATAACTAATAAGATTAAGTGGTTAGGATAACTAAGATTAAAAAAAAGAACTTTCTCTGGTAAGTACAATGGGAGTGGCAAGGAAGGGCTTTATCCTCCCCTAAAACTGGCATATAGCAATAGCCATTCCATCCATCATCATTCCATCTGACCATTTCCCTCCCATCAACACTGAACAACCACCACCTGTTGAGTCAATTCCTGGCTGTGCTGAGTCTCCTCCTTATTCCCTTCATCACTCGAAGAATGGCAGGGAAACACTGCATTGTCAGGGGACAAAGTATCACCATTTTCCTCTTCTTCATAATGCTTGGAAGGTGTCCAGTTCTCATCCCAGATTTCGTCGCACATATATACTGGCTCGAGGAGCGGCATCTCAGGGTCTGAGCGTGAGCCTGCTGTACCCTAGAAAACGATTCAGGGCCAAGTTACAGTACCGTCAACTTTTAAAAGGAATATTTTTAATTCAATGCACTTTGTTTTAAACAATTCACTTGCTGATAAAACAAAACTGTCTGCTAGAAGGAAAAGAGAGAGGTAGCAAGGTGGCCAGCTAGTCCTTTTAAAGGTACCCACCCCAAACTTTTCACAAGAATCTCACCGGGCAACATGAGATGCTGTAGGACTCTCAAGAGGTACTCACCTCCTCAACGGCAATATTGGCCACCTCACTACCCCACAAAACAGCTGCCGGCATCAAGAGGCTTGTTTAACACCTTCACCACACACCCCTTTAAACTGCAGTGCAGTTTAAGTTACATATTAGTGGGATTAGATTGTCCCAATTAAATCTTTGTTTAAACAAATAAACAAATGGAAGATATTTGTTGAGGTCTCCAAACGAAACTAGTATGGTATCCAAGATCAAAGCGATTCCATTACCCATATTATGTTCTAATGGGTCTTGGAGAAACTCTCCCTGTTAACTTTGCTCATGTACTTAATTTAACTGCTTGGATATACTTCACTAAATGCAACACCAATGCTTATTTAAACAGAAAAACTCCAAAATCTCCACCTGGGAAAGCACTTCATTGTAGCAAGACCCTGAATCTTGTACTTCTGGAAGGTCACAAAGAGATTCCTGCTTAAGCAAGGGCGTTTCTGCTTTTGTCAAACCAGACTGCTGCTCCGGTCCGGGTTTCAGATACAATGTGGAAAAGAATGGCTCTCTGAAATTCTGTTAAAGGCAGGAGAATGAAGAATTTTATTTATTTAATAAATTTGTATACAGTTTAAAGATAAACTCTTACCAAAGTAGTTTACAAGTCATTTGCCAATGCAATGTTAAGATAATGTGAAAGCAAAAATGCAGGAATAGGAGATGAATTTTGAAAATCATCAGAAGGGATTGATGGAAGTCATAGGCTAACTATAGCCACAAATGTGTAAGATGGGGTGGGTGGGATGGTTGTTTTGTCTGGAAAGTATGTTAAAACCAATAAAAAAATTATTTTATAAAGAAAAGAAAGAATAGTTCCAACCAAGGAGGACTGGTAGATAAAACTGATGGAATATGCAGAGACAGCCAAACTTACAGGAAGAAATCAGGAAGAGGAAAGAAACTAATAAAGATTAGGGTGCATTTATTGACTATTTAAAAAGTTATTGTGAACAACTTAAAGCTTTAGCAGGGTTAACTTAAAACGAACAGTAAAGAATACGTGAAGAAAGTTTACAGGAAACAAACAATTGAGGCATTTTGTGGATATGCAGAAGTAAAGATAAACCGAAGGAACCATGAATGGGGTGGGGGAAAAGTTGATTTGTTCTTATTTTGGGGTTTGTCAATTTGTATGCATTGTTGCAAAAGGAAAAATGATAAATAAAATTTATTTTTTAATAAGATTTAACAACCTGGAAAATAACTAGGTTTTTTTAAAAAAAAAAGTAATAATGCAACTGAATTAAATATAATAATAATCATGTGGGCTTTTTCTGGGTCACTGATTTTTAACAAACTTATAATCATCAAACTATGTTTCCACATGCTTTCACATGGTGCTCTCTTAGGGAAAAAAGCATGCCATGTCATTCTTTTTATCATCCTTCCACAGACTTAACATTTTTTGGTTTGGTTTAGTTAGCACTAAGAACACTTGGGACATCCCCACCCCCCCTCATTTTTCAATGGGTCATCACCACAAATCAGTTTGAGAACCTCATGCCCTTAAGAGATACTTATCCATTTTAACCTTCCCTTAGTGCCCCCTGCAAATATTTGCCCTCACCTTGGAAGGAAGGTTTTCTCTGCAGATGAAGGCATGGCCCTTTAATCTCAGTGCATTGTGCAAGTAGATATCTTCGTCAGAGCTGGTGTCACAGAGGAAGAGGTAAAGGATTCCATCTATGTATTCATCCACGACTCCCACAAGCAGCTTCAGTTCACACAACCTTTCGAATTCATGTATGTCACTGGCAGTCCAATTGTCCTTGATAAAGAAAGGATAAGGTACAAAGTCAAGCAGAGTTGAAAAACTAATTTCATTTGCTCTGCACATCAAATTCTATCTGATTAGTCTTAATACATTCCAGCTGCTTTTTGTGTTCTCCTTTTGTATCTTGGTGTTTTTTTTCTAAAATAGCACTTCAAATCTTATTTATCTTTACTTTCCAAAACACATTTTTCTTATTCACTTATTCTTTGAGCTATTCCACCTTCTGAACTTTAAAATTCTGATGTTATCATTGCTCTTAATCCTTCATGACTCTTCTTCCTCCCTAACATCTTGTGATATACCAGATATAACTGACAAGTATACCCTTGGTTGCTCCTTTCACTCCAAATAATATGCAACAAGATAGTTCAGTTGATTAGAGCATGCTGATAATGCAAAGGTTGCAGGTTCGATTCCCATGTGGGAAAGCTGCATATTCCTGCATTGCAGGCGGTTGGACTAGATCAGTGCACCCCAACCTTTTTATTGCTGCGGACCGGTAAATGTTTGATCATTTTTCCGTGGCCCGCTTGTTTTGAGCTGAGTCCCCCCCTCCGTGTACTAACCTCACGGTAGCTTCTCTTCAGTCCCCGCGTCTCTGACCTCGAGTCCTCAGTCCTCCCGTGACGCCTCCTCCTCGGCCAATGGCGTGAGGTTTGCCTTTCGGCCAATCAGGAAGCGGGAGGACCCGCTCCCTGATTGGCCAGGAGGAGCATCAGTGTAACAATAGCGAATTTTCATTCGCTATTGTTACACAATGGGCGGGCTTGAGAGGGTGCAATGCTCTGCGCCTCGGCCACAGTGAAATGATTTGAAGTTCCTCGAGCAGCCCGGTGCCGATTGATCCACGGACCGGCACCGGTCCGCAGCCCGGGGGTTGGGGAACACTGGACTAGATGATCCTCAGCGTCCCTTCCAACTCTATGATTCACTCATCCATTAGATGTAGGGCATGAAGAGAAGCAGTCTCATCAAATACCTAACCGTTATGAGATTTCCTTCCTTAAGTATTTGCCAAAGCTTGAGCACTTTTTGGATGCAACATAAAAATGCTACAACATTGGTAAAAAATGTGCAGTAAACAAATGAACACATACGTTAAATTTTAACACAAGAACAGAAAACAAAAGCCAGCTTATTTTTAAGTTGTTCCCAAACATCTAGGGTAAGGTTAGTTGAAAAAATAATACATATCTACATACCTCTGTAGGTCTCACCCAAGCTAAGGAACAAGGGATTGCTTGAGCAGGAAGCTTTGCATAACAAGACCTGCAACAAGAACAAGGTAATTCACAGGGCCACTTTTGACTTGCTGCCCCAAGCCTAGTAGTCTTGCATCAAACTGGATAATGAACAAAGTGTTGACATTTGGCATTTCCCACGAAAGAAAGTAAGCAAGACTGAGTCCACACAAAGGTGGAGTTGATTTAAATCACGATTTAAATCACTAGTCAGAAAGACTCATTCTTGCTGGTATCATCTTAATATTTACAACTAGAGGAAGGTTTCATTATTTGTGTGATAAATTTTCAGAGTAGTTTTTTACAGTTATATAAAAAATTACTGATTTGGTTATACTATTAGAAATACATAGATAATTATGAAATTATTGTGAGGGTTAATAAGTTAACTATTTATATTTGGACAACTTTTCTGCTGTACTTTATTGTAAGGAGAAAAATAATCATTTCCTTAACAACAATTTAAACAATTTATTTAACTAAAACAATAACATTATAGCATATGTATCTATGTTTGTAAACTGATGTGGTTAAACAATTAAAAAAAACCTTAAAACTTAAAACAAATCCTTATTTCCTGATGAATAGCCTTTGGACTATACAGGGGTCAGCAAACTTTTTCAGCAGGGGGCCGGTCCACTGTCCCTCAGACCTTGTGGGGGGGCCAGACTATATTTTGGAAGAAGAAAAAATGAACGAATTCCTATGCCCCACAAATAACCCAGAGATGCATTTTAAATAAATATATACTCATATATAAATAAATACTCATGTAAAAACATGCTGATTCCTGGAACGTCCGCGGGCTGGATTTAGAAGGCGACTGGGCTGGATCCGGCCCCCGGGCCTTTGTTTGCCTACCCATGGACTATAATGTAACTTAAACAGAAAACGATCTTTAGAAATATTTTTCCTCCAAAGCATTTTATTTAAAAAATCCAATTTAAATTTTAAAAATCTGATTTATTTTATTTTTTTAATCATTATTTTTTATCCACACACAGCTTACCAGGACCATGGAGCGGAGGCTGAATCTGCTTTACTCCTCCTTCATCCTTTTTACTCCCACACCACTCTGAGCTATACCAGGGTTCAGCTAAGCATGTCCTCAGAAGCCAGGCTTGTGATTAAGCTCTCTCCTCACTAACCGTGAGCTGTAGCAACTGCCCAGCGGCTGGAGAGGAGACCCAGTCAGAGAGCACGGCAGTTAAGAGTAGCACGGTGACTAGAGCATTGTTCTAGTGATACAGTGTAGTGCAACTTCTAAGTCTGCATGCCTACCTTTCTCTTGAAAAGGCTAGGAATTAAACAGGGTGGGAAGGATGGTAAAAGCAGGAATGGTCCTTAGGAGGTAGGAGAAGCAAGGGCAATGGGGAAAATGGTAGCCCAAATAAATCTTAGCCTTTAATGATGTTTAGCATGATGTTTCGTGCTATGAAAATGCACTGGACAGAAAAAGACTATTAAAGCCTATCCGTTTGATGGCTGAAAGTTAAAAAAGAAATGGATGGATTTTCACCCCCTTATGCTAAATAGCAAGAGTAATTTTGGACTGTACTGTCTGTGTTCCCAAACGTTATTTTACTGCCTATGACAGAGGGCAAGTCAGTTTTGAAAGAGCTTTGGATTTTAGGTATGAGATGACAAGATGTGGGAACTGATACGTAAGTGCTACCTTTGAAATCAGCCTTGGATGGTGTGGGTATGTGAGGAGGGTGGGTAGGCGGACAGGGAGACAGAGAAAGTGAAAAGAAAGTTGAGTGACTGGACGTGTGTGTGAGAGAGAGAGGAAGGAAGGGTGCGTGGGATTTGCATATGAGAGCATAAGAGTCATCTCTGATGAGGTCAATGACCCATCTAATGAGCATCCTGTTCTTCGAGTGGCCACCTAGAAGCTTTTGGGAAGTCTGAGTGCAGCAACTCATATCCAGAAACAGACTGCCTCTGAAAGTGGAGGTAGAACAGAATCTTATCCTCCATTAATTTTTCTGAGAGCAAGAGTAGAAGAGAAAGAGGTCTCACCATCCACCAGTTCTCAGCCGATAAGCATTCCCTGCCTAGCACACAATTTACTTACTTCAGAAACCTCAGCGAGGATTTCTGGGCTGTCCTCGTACTTCCAAAGTCCGGGTAAAACACTTCCACTTCCTGGTCATTGAGCACTCGATGAATGATAACTCTGTACCACCATTTGTCTTCCGAATTTTTTATACAACAAAGCTGACCAGGACTGATTGAGGCTTCGGGCATGATGTATCGGTCAGCTACATGTTTACTAGAATAGCATCGTCTGAAATACAGGATCCAAGTGGGTCACTAACAGTACAATCCTATGTCCAAGTAGCAGACTTTGAAGTCTTAAAAAACTTTTGAGTCTCAGATATCCCTATATCATTGTTAATCTGCATTGAGATCTGCAAGAGAGGTCATCCCTGTGGTCCTGTTGATGGGACAAGTACACCATGCAGTGACCAGAGATAGGGTCTTTTCTGTGGTGGCACCTTGGCTATAGAACTCCTACAACTGGCATACAGTGGTGCCTCGCAAGACGAAAAGAATCCGTTCTGTGATTCTCTTCGTCTAGCGGTTTTTTCGTCTTGTGAAGCAAGCCCATTGACGGATTAGCGGATTAGCGTTATTAGTGCTATCAGCGGCTTTTAGCGGCTTATCGGATCAGCTGATAAGCGGCTTAGCGGCTTAGAAAAAGGGGGGGAAAGGGAAAAAAACCCACAGGAACTCGCAAGACATTTTCGTCTTGCGAAGCAAGCCCATAGGAGATTCGTTTTGCGAAGCACCTCCAAAACGGAAAACTCTTTCGTCTAGCGAGTTTTCCATCTTGCGAGGCATTCGTCTTGCGGGGCACCACTGTAGAAGTAGATCCAGGAGCAGATGACAGGGTGGGGACATTTGTGCATTGCAGGGGTTGGAATATTATTATTTCTTATTTATACCCCACCCATCTGGCAGGGCTTCCCCAGCCACTCTGGGCGGCTCCCAACCGAATGTTAAAAACACAATACAGCATGAAACATTAAAAACTTCCCTAAACAGGGCTGCCTTCAGGTGTCTTTTAAAAGTAAGATAGTTGCTTATTTCCTTGACATCTGATGGGAGGGTGTTCCACAGGGCAGGCGCCACTACCAAGAAGGCCCTTTGCCTGGTTCCCTGTAACTTCACTTCTTGCAATGAGGGAACCACCAGAAAGCCCTCGGCGTTGGACCTCAGTGAATGATGGGGGTGGAGATGCTCCTTCAGGTATACAGGACCAAGGCCATTTAGGTCAGCACCTCCTTCTTCTTCCTCTACAATTTCATGATTCTATGATACATCTGATGTTCAGTTGCTTGTGTCACTGTTGCACTCTGGTAGATAGGTAAAGGGGCAAGGAGGCTGTAGTGAAAACACTAGTGTGTTTGCACTGCACTGACTTTGTCCCTCCTCTTCCCTGCCTGAGTGTGCAGTGCAATGAGGACAACTGGAGGACAGGTGAACACTGCTGACTCTCCCTATGATTACATAGACTGCTTGGGTGGCAGCTGAAAATGCACCTGTTCACCCAGGCTTTTATAGGGGATTGACAAGATGGCACCAACCCAAAGAGATATGGGAAGTTTCATTGGTTGGATGCATTAAACATCTGCTAAAACCCCATTTGTTTGTTCAGCCCTATTTTGATGTTTAGAAGGGTTTTTCTGTTCGGCTGATTATCGTGCTGCTTCAATAAAATAAAATACTAAAACCATGCACACTGAAGTGTATACATCAAAGAATACCCTTGCCAAGAAACAAGGTAAAGTTTTTGCACATGAGTTTCAACAGACCACAAGCACACCCAATACCAAACTGGGTTCTCTTTTCTCCCTGCAATCCTAGCTCATATACAACAAAAAGCCCAGACCGAAATGGGTAAGTTCCCCCTCACCTCATTTCCAACATCATGTTTTCTAACTTCACTGACGTTTCTGCACTGTAGAGTCGGACGTAGAATTGCGAAGGAGAGACAATGTATTCCACAAATAGTCCCACTAAAGCACTGGTGTCCAGCTGGGGAAGGCTGTAAAGGCTTCTGTCCTGGACAGCATCTGGTGGGATTTCATTTTCCATGATCTCTTGAATAATGTGCGTATCCTCCATACCCAGGTGCTGCAAACATAAGGAAAGTAAAAGAAAGTCATTCTGATCCAAGCAGTACAACAGATTCATCCGGGCCACTCAAGAGATTTCCAGGGCTGGAAAATCCCAGGTACTTGACTACACGGGAATCCAAAATGCTTTCCTAGTCTTCCAAGTCTCCATCCCAACAGCAATGAGTCTGGATGCCCTAACATGCAACAAAAAGTGCCACACAGACAGCCCTAACTCCATTACTTCCCTTCCTGGTTTTCCATACCCTCAGTGAATAATTCCTCTATGACATGGTTCTGCTGAAACATCAAAGCCTCTCTCGCTCACATTTTCCTCACTTACTTATGTGTTTACATACTTATATCCCATCTTCCCAGGCAAAAACACTGCAAAGCAGCTTGGAATATCACCAAACTAATATAAACACAATGTAAATAAACATTCATAAAACAATTTTAAAATGCAAACCATAGAGATTTTTGAAAAACAAACAAAGGTAGGAGAGACAGAGGTAGGAAAAAATCCTAATTGTATTTTTTCTTTTTCTGTTTTTCTTTTGTAATATTTTGAAAATCTTAATAAATATCTTACAAAAAAAGAAAAAAAGAAAAAAATCCTAATTGTGGGGGTGGGGCTATGGCTGAATACAGCCTGGAAACTTCTGTTACTTCAGAATTTGGTTGAGAGAAAGCTAACTGAGATTGTATGAAATTAGTGTATCACACCAATGCTTTGTCATCTTCACTGGCTCCCAGACTATTCCCAGACCCAATCGACGGTGTTGGACCTTTAAAGAGCAGTTTGGACCAGGGTACCTGAACCATCCTTACTTGCAACACATGCCTACCCAACCTAGGTTTAGAGATCTTCTCAGAAGTCCTACTCCAAATGAGATGTGGCAGTTGGCTACATCTCAGTGGTAGCACTCACTATAGAATTATCTTCCCAAGGAACTTTACCTGAAACCTACTGACAAAATGTGCATTCTTAAACTATATTACACTTTTGGTTTTTAATTTGAATTTGTTGTTGTTGTTATGAGTTGCCTTGAACACTTAAATTGCAGGTTGGCTTGTAAAACTCTGTTAGCAAGTAATAATTAAATAAACAAAGCTAATATATTAAACAATAAGGCACATTTTAATATCACTGGTTAAAGGAAAGCCTTAAATCTAATTTTGGTAACAAGTTAATAAATATTTGTATGCGACAACGGCCTCGAGCGTTCTGGTTGCACAAGGATGGAAGACTGAAGAAACCCCAACTGAAGAATCATGGCAAGAAAAATTGATGGACTATGCAGAACTGGCAAAATTGACATATAAGCTACGGGACAAGGATAACTGTGACTTTAAGGATGAATGGGAACCTTTCACAAAGTATCTGAAGATGCAACAAAGTGAACTGGACTCCTTGGCAGGTTTTGAATAAACATCCACAATTATTTTTTTTACTGATAATAATCAGCTAAACAGTTTGAGGATCTATACAACTTTGTAACATGCAGAAAATAGCAATATTAGAGAAACCAAAGACTGGAACTGAGGGAAGTCGAGAGGTGGGGTGGGGGTGGGGGAAGGGGGAGGGGGAGGGAGGGAAAATGGGGGGGGGAATAAGGATAAGTTTTTGGATACTATGTCTTGTTATAACTTTGAATAAAAAAAAATTTAAAAATTAATAAATATTTGTTACAAGTTCCTATTGAATAATTAAAAAAAAACTAAAATAAGGAAGCGGCTGAGATCTATAGAGATGGATAACTACACAAGGGGCTTGGGCCCAAGCAGAATTTTTAATTTCTTCTTTGAAAAGTCTTTTATCTCATGTCACAGCAATCTGCTTTTCAAACTCTCCTCGGTTTCAGGGTTTGCCATGCAGCAGTGGAAGGGAGCAGGCTGCTCTTCAAGAAAATGAATCTACAGCCCCTGAACCTACTTAGTCAGAACTTGTACAGTTCCTTATATCCTAGCTAACAAAATTTGAAACAGTGAAATCAATGTAAAAATTGCTCTGACCGTCAAGACGGGAGAGTAAAAGCAGGTATTTACAGCCCTAGATGTAAAGTATAAAAATTAGTTGCGTTAGTGGCTATGGATATTATGCTTCTTAATATATGTTCATGTGTTATGTTCTGATCTGGATGAATTCTAAGGTTAGTATATCTCATCCATGTTTCTTGTGTGGGTGTACTAGAGTAAAGATATAAAGGGAGAGTCTTGCTGCGATCTATAAGCCAGTAGGTGGAAGCAGGTATTTTAATGTACATCTGGACTTGGAGTAACTCACCTAGTGACCTCCTGCAAAAAACGCCTTGAAAGGAACCTTGGGGAGACCACAACTGATTTCAAAATAAAATATTTTAAAGCTTGTTAAAGCCTCAATGGCACACTGGGCAACAGATATAGGACACAATATAGATTTTGAACTGTGGGGAAAACTTTGGAAAAGTGACTTGAAGTTTACAGCATGTTATTCTTTGAAGAAGAACAACCTGAAAATGATTCACAGATGATATTTAACTCCAAGTAGGCTTGCAAAGATGTAGAAGACTGAATCAGATAAATGCTGGAGATGCAAAGAGGTGGAGGGAACCTTCTTTCATATGTGGGGGACTTGTAAAAGGGTAAAATAATATTGGGAAATGATCCATAATGAACTGAAAAACATGTTTAAAAGTACTTTCCCCAAAAAACCAGAGTCCTTTCTGTTGGGGATAATTCAGACTGAAATTCCCAGGTGTCAAAAAAAAGTTACTTATGTATGCCACTGCTGTGGCCCATGTTTTGTTAGCCCCAAAATGGAAAACAAGCGAGTTCCCAACTAAAGAAGAATGGGAACTTGACAGAATATGTACAACTTGCAGACTTAACATATAGAATAAGAGAATAAGAAGAGCATACGTTTAAAGAAGATTGGAAAATGTTTGCTGAATATATGGGAAATAATTGTGTACAGCTGAAAACGCTGGCAGCATTAAGATAAATTCAACAATGTAAATGTTGATGGAGGCAATAATGGAATACTGAAAGGTATAGTTTTTGTAAAATATGCAGGGATTTATGATATGTAAAATGAACCAGGGAAAGAGAAGAAGTCACATCACTGATATCGTAAGGATGTAAAATGAGTATGTTAAATTGTAAAACAGAAAAATTAATAAAAATTATACACAAAAACAACTGATTTCAAAATAAAATAAATACAATCCACTGTTAGTCGTCTCTTGATATCTATCCAACTGTTGTAAAACATGATGCTACATTTTAACCATGATAGCACGGCAATGTCAGCCTACCGGTGTCATCATCTTCGTTACTACACTAAGTTTCACATCTGGAGCCTTAGATTCCTCCAGAGGAAAATTCCAGCTGAGCAGCTCATGCACATCTGGCGTCTCTTCATGTGCTAAAGAGTCAAGCTGGGCAATCTTATCACTTGAATGCTCATCTGTAGGAACAACAGATACTTATGTTTAGAAGACAGAGACACAACCTTCATTTTTAAAAGTCTGAATTGGCAGTTCCCAAAGTTCAAGCACAAAGGAGGAAGTTTGCATTCAAGAATCATACATCACAGAGGCAAGGCCAAACTACACGTGACAATAGTTATATGTTTTAAAGAAACATGCTTCATCTGCCATTTTCACACCTGGGAAAAACCAACCAGAGTGTCCAGTTGGAATAGGCTCCCATTCTGAATCAGGGCAGAGTCCTGACTTGCTTTTCTGCTCAAAATTTCCCCTACTTGTTGTTAAATTCGAAAATAAAAGTAGTCTATTAAGCATGCATGCTTAATGCATCTTCACACATCACAGAAAATTAGGAAGGATCTAAGACAGGCATAGGCAAATTTGGCCCTCCAGATGTTTTGAAACTACAATCCCTGACCACTGGTCCTGTTAGCTAGGGATGATGGGAGTTGTAGTCCCAAAACATCTGGAGGGGCTAGTTTGCGTATGCTTGATCTAAGAAGAGGGAGGGAGGCATCTGAAGACCATCTCAGAGCCTGTTCAGCTGGACATTCCCCCGACCTGTGAAAAGAGCCTTGATACAAACATAGGAAGCTGCCATATACTGAGTCCATCTACTTGGCCCATCTTGCTCAGTACTGCAACTGACTGTGGTTCTCTAGGATTTGGGGGGGGGGGGGGCTTTCCCAACCCTACCTGGAGATGCCAGAGACTGATCCTGGGACCTTCTGCTTGCAAGACAGATGCTCTACCACTGAGCTATAGCCCTTCTCTGCTTTGATAACTTTGATAGGTTGATATTGTTTAGTGCAATTTGTAAAAATATAGTTTAATGTTTCTTGGGATCCACCTTGGAAGGATCTGTAAGCTGGAAAGTAAAACAAGGTGCAATCTGCCAGCCTTTCTGAGGGCTAAAATTACAAGCTGCAACCATGGTTCACCTTTGTTTCACCCCTGCCAAATATTCTGGAGCAGATCATCCCACTTATAAGGACGTTATTATCCTGCGAACACTCAGCCAAGGCAGACAAACGGCTGGTGGTTTAATTCCTTATTGACAAAAGCATGCACTTACAGCAGCTCCTAGGGGGGCACAGAATGCACGCACAACACCACTTCTGCCCTCTACATAGCTGGCATCAACTTTTTCAGGCTTGTGCCCCAGTTGAACAACTGGCACATTAGTGGGACACACACACACCCCCAGCTTAAGCACCCTTATCAGACAAGAGTGCACACAAGCAACTGGCAACGTCCTGGTGAGACGATAGCCTGGGTAATGGGCCATTAAGGGAAGCAAAGGAAGGGGCTCTGTGCCATACAGCAAATGGGTGGAGGCCTCTTCCTCAACTCGTGGGTAGTTGGAAGGACAAAGGCAGAGTGGAGAGTGTTAAGTGATGCGAGATAGAAACTAGAAGGTGAAAAGCAACAGGCTAGGAAGCCAGAGTCAGAGAGATGTTTTGATTTCTGTTTGAAACTAAGGCTGCAGCTCTGGAAGAAGCAAAAGCTCATTGGGGTGTTAATGCTGTTAATCCTGCCATCTTAGACTCATTTTGTATATATGTGTAAATAAATCTCATATTATAAAGACACCACAATCTCCACTGTGCCTCATTCCAAGGAAACTGAACCTTGGTAAGCACCTGGAATCTCACACTACAGTGGTACCTCGGGTTACAGATGCTTCAGGTTACAGACTCCGCTAACCCAGAAATAGTACCTCCGGTTAAGAACTTTGCTTCAGGATGAGAACAGAAATCCGGCACTGGCGGCAGCAGGAGGCCCCATTAGCTAAAGTGGTACCTCAGGTTAAGAACAGTTTCAGGTTAAGAACGGACCTCCAGAATTAATTAAGTTCTTAACCCAAGGTACCACTGTACTTGGAAATTGGGACAGCATGTGATAATATATTGTGTGCCAAGGGGAAAATAGGGGCCTATCAACACACCTTTGGTATGAATTATAGTCTATTGCAACCCAAATGCAAACTTGCTTTATTGAATGGCATGGGTTAAGCAGTTTGTTTGTTTGAGCCCAACCCAACCTGCCACCTTGGAAGTATCTGCAAAGGCAGTGTTCCCCACTTACCATCTCTTAAGCGCTGTGACTCAATGTCAAAGATACGCCAGTCTTGTTCCCCTTCTTTGCATTCAATATGGAGAACATCACTAAGGGCACCAACCAGTTCCATCAGGTTTAAGAAACCTAGTTTCTTTACTGCCAGTATTTCTTTAAAATGTCGCTAGATATAAAGAAAATCTGATTAATCAAAGCAAAAAGGACGTCCTGCAATATTCTTCCTTTGGACTTGCAATAGCTATACTAACAGCAATAAAAAATAGGTACTTTTTGGAAGCTAAAATGCTCTCCAAAACATTTAGCTCAAGTGCTGGTCAAGAAGGAAATGGGCAGCGAGTGGGGTGGACAAAAGGGAAAATATTGAATTTGAACTTTTCGTAGGAAATCTCTTTGAATCTGGTCCATAAAAACTGGAAATTATCTCCATTTTCACCCAGAGAATATAACCCAGTAAAATTTCTTGTCTGTTTTGTTCACTTTTGGTCTACGCTGAACAATATTTTAGCCTACTAAATTGAAATTCAAATCAGAGATTTTTGTTTAACTAAGCAAAAGAAAAGGAAGATTAGAAGAACTTCCCTCATCCCACCCCCAAAAGTAGAGTAAGATTACAGGGAGGCAACAATAAAACCAAACCAGGAGCAGGCAATGCTTTTTCTGCTGAGGGCCACATACCCTTAGAGGTAACCTTTTAAGGGCAGAACCATCACTCCCCCCCAATAGCTGTCAACTTACAGATTTGAAAATAAGGGACCAGCAGCCTCAAAAATAAGGGATCAGCAGCCAGAATAAGGGATTTTCCAAGCACAGGTATGTTCGACTTCTGAGCCCCTCCGAGCCAAAGGCAGAAAGCCCAGCCAGCAGCCAAACGAAGCCTCGAGTGGTGGTTCCCACAGCGCAGCAACCCAGCAAAGGGGATGCAGCAAGGAAAACCACCGTCACCTCTCCGCTGGGAAGCGCTGAACAAAGGCGAGTCCCCAGGCAACACGGCCGATTTGATGGGCACAAGGCATGCAAGCTCCACCCCCCAGTCGTTCTTAAACTCCTTATTGGGTGAGCAACGCAGCCAAGCAACACAGTTGGAGCCTCCCTCCTCCCTGGCCGACAGGGAGGGAGGGAGAGGAGCTGCTTCCTTTGAAACCCGGGAAATTTAAGGGACATCATCAATAAGGGACAGCAGCGGGACACGGCGCTGGGATAAGTTTCCCACCAAATAAGGAACGGTTGACAGCTATGCCCACCCCCCGCTTCCCTTCTTCCTAAAGACCAAAGGCTATATAATATTAAGTCAAGGGGTGTAGATTGTGCATTAATGTGCTGAACCATGGTTTAGAAGAGCGTGCATGAGCTGGAACGAGCCCAAGCAAACTGTGGTCTAGCATGCTGAGCTATTGGCTGTCTCTCTGACTCAGGCGCCAATATTTGTTTCAGTAGAAACATACACAGAAAAGGACAAAAGCAAAAGCAACTTCTGAAAGGAGGAAACATACCTCAAATTCACCAGGTAACTTAGAAACAAGCAATCCTTTGGGATGCTGCGCTACAATCTAAATTACAAACAACATAAAGTCAACAATTAGTTGTCATGCAGTCTAAACAGCCGATAAGAATGTTGTGCATGACACAAACATTTACAACAATACCCCCCAACTAGCCACTTGTCTTGCATCTAAGAAAACATTTGCAAAATAAAAATATACAGGCACAAAAGTTTATTTTCTATACACAGCTACATGCAATACAATTTCCCAATTTTTTTCTTTAAAGCACCCAGGACTCAGCTACATTGGTTAAAAAAAAGTGATTTATGTGTTGTATGTGTGATATAACATTGTGCCACCAGATGGTGATGCGGAGTCCTATTTTTCTCCACCTGTTTTCCGTTTAAATTTACAATGCTTTACACTGAAACGCTTCTTTGATGTGTCTAGATCCAGCCCAGGTTTTCTGGAATATAAGAGGTCAAGGAGAGGGGCACACAGGCTGGGTTTTAAGATTATTAATTCAGACATTCTTCCTTAGTTTTCAATCCTGATTTGCAAAGTAAGCACAAGACAGTCTGCCAGCTCAGACAAATGGTCAAATCATCATATGCCTCACACCAGGAAAGAAGGTGGGAAGCATGGCAGGGAATGTTTGCCTAAGGCTCCGGAAAGGCTCCTTTGCATAGTTTTAATTAATGACATGCCTTTAAAAAAAACAATCAACCTAAGTTCCTTAAATTATGAACACTTACAGTTTTTATTTTTTCCTTAAGTTCTGAGCTGATTGTCCCTCCAGGTCCTTTCTGGGAAAGTGCTAGCTGCATCTCCTTCTCTAGCTTTGAGAAACAGATTCCACAGATATGAAGAAAGTGAGAGGAAAAGCTAGTGAATACAAATTGGCACCCATTCATATAAATGTGGCATTTACATTGGAAACTTCACACTGAAAGTTTTGAACACCACGCAACAATCACTTCAGATATATTAATGGTAGATTACATATCAAGATTACATGATAGGATTGGTACAAATATTGTAAATAAGTTCCATTTTTTTAAAGCAGCGGGTTGAGTCTTTACATTTCCCCGCCTTTGGTGCCCTCTTCTTCCTGCTCACTCTCACACAGCCTGACCTCCCACCTACATCTAAAATATACATAATATTGTATAATTATATAGCAGGAATGACATCATTGGACAAAATAGCTTCCAATACCCGAAAGTTAGAGGAACCTGCTTTTAACAACAGCTTCTGTTTAGTGATAACCCTGTCCTCCTCTGCAGGTGCCAAAGGGGAGGGGAAAAGGTATGTGCCCAATTCAAGGTGCTCACATTAGTCTTTAAAGCCCTAAACAATTCAGTCCCAATACCTGAAAGATCACCTCCTTCCCTACAGAATCTCAGGTACTAAGATTGGCAGAGGGGTCACTCTTAGTTGCTCCATCGCCCTCGGAGGGAGCGAGGGAGAAGGTGGTTCAGCAGAGGGCATTCTCCATGGCAGCCAGAACTGTGAAATTTCCTCCCCACAGATGTGCATCTAGCACCATCATTATACGGCTTCTAGGGAACGCTGAAGACGCACCGCTTTACCCTGGCTTTCCAAAGCTGAAATGTATATTTTTAGGATCCACATTATTTCTGTGGTTTTAAGTTGTTTTCACCTGTTTGTAATACAGTGGTGCCTCGCAAGATGAAAAGAATCCGTTCTGTGATTCTCTTCGTCTAGCGGTTTTTTCGTCTTGCAAAGCAAGCCCATTGAAGGATTAGCGGATTAGCGCTATTAGTGGCTTATCTGCTGATCGGATCAGCTGATAAGCAGCTTAGCGGCTTAGAAAAAGGGGAGGGAGGGGAAAAAACCAGCAGGAACTCGCAAGACATTGTCGTCTTGCGAAGCAAGCCCATAGGAAATTCGTTTTGCGAAGCACCTCCAAAACGGAAAGCTCTTTCGTCTAGCGAGTTTTCCGTCTTGCGAGGCATTCGTCTTGCGGGGCACCACTGTATTGTAATGATGCAACCGGCCTTGGGACCTTAGGGTAAAGGGCAGGTAATAAGGTGCCCTCAACCACCAAACCGCTGCATCTTCCCCAGTGTAAGTGTAGTCCATGCTGCTGCTGCTACTTTTTTAATTCACTGGACACAAGCTTACATTTTTAGTGGTACAGTGGTACCTCGGGTTACAGACGCTTCAGGTTACAGACTCCGCTAACCCAGAAATAGTACCTCGGGTTAAGAACTTTGCTTCAGGATAAGAACAGAAATCATGCTCCGGCGGCGCGGCAGCAGCGGGAGGGCCCATTAGCTAAAGTGGTGCTTCAGGTTAAGAACAGTTTCAGGTTAAGAATGGACCTCTGGAACGAATTAAGTACTTAACCCGAGGTACTACTGTATAGGGTAAGGTGGACAGGACTGCAGCAATAACTGCCGACTGAACTCCCATCCATTGACTGAGTCAGGCAAGAAGTCTTCTGCCTTGTTTTTTCAAAGACCTCTGCAGTTTGCAGTACTTTTTCACTGATAGAAATGCAAGATAACAATTCCAAGCCTGGAAGAAGGCAGCTGCTAGAGCTAATAATTGCAGTGAGCTAAATATGGAAGAGCAATCAACTCTCCACACTATCAGGGGCACTGTGTGCTTCTAGTGTCTACATCCTTATCTGTTCTGCCCACACAGAGCATGTAACACAGCAGCTGTGGTTTGGGAGTGTCTAACTTGTCTGAGCAGCAAAACGAAATAAAAATAAAAGTCTAAGGGATCCTTCAAAAAAAAAAATTAATTAACACTAAGAGCATTCTCTGAGACTTGATTGTCCAGTGTACTCTTCAGTAAATGCCAAAACGACAAGCTATTTAACATTTGTATGGAAACGTGTTTAAATTGAAGGTAAAGGTAAAGGTACCCCTGCCCGTACGGGCCAGTCGTGTCCGACTCTAGGGTTGTGCGCCCATCTCACTTAAGAGGCCGGGGGCCAGCGCTGTCCGCAGACACTTCCGGGTCACGTGGCCAGCGTGACGAAGCTGCTCTGGCGAGCCAGCACCAGCGCAGCACACGGAAACGCCGTTTACCTTCCCGCTATAAAGCGGTCCCTATTTATCTACTTGCACTTTGACATGCTTTCGAACTGCTAGGTGGGCAGGAACTGGGACCGAACGACGGGAGCTCACCCCGCCGCGGGGATTCGAACCGCCGACCATGCGATCGGTAAGTCCTAGGCACTGTGGTTTTACCCACAGCGCCACCCGTGTCCCGTCTTAAATTGAAGGGGGGGGGCCCAAAAGCATTGTTACAATAGCTTTAAAAAATTGCATAGCTACAGCTTTAGAACATTTGTTCATTAAAAAGATCTATTTTAGTAATATTAATATTTTAATATAAATGCCTACACAAAGCTCTTCAGTGCTAATTAAAAGCTGGTTAACAAAAAAAAGGTCTGGATGAAAAGTGATGTTGAATGGCACTACTGTAATCTTCCGAAAGTCACTACACGCATCAAAAACCCTTTTTAAAAAATAACAAAATAAACTGAACAGAAGCACCAAGGCTGTCTACACCTACAGAAACTGCACTGTTTTTCTGATCTTCCTCTGCAATCTGAAAAATACAGAAAAACCACAGGACCGCGTACATAGGCGCCGACTCCATGGGGCCTGAGGGGGCTCGAGCCCCCTCAAAAAAATTTTGGGGGGGGCTCAGCCCCCCCAATAATCTCGGGCGCCCTTCCAGCAGAGCGCCGCCGCCGTCCCCCGCCAGCCAGCCAGCCAGCCGCGCGCCCTAGTGGGAGAGCCCCGGCCGTCCCCCGCGAGATTAGGGAATCCCCGGGGGCGGGGGCTCCTGCCTCGCTGCTTCGCAGCACCACCGCCACTGCCAAGGCACTGCCGGGGGGAATTTCCTTCCTCCTGGCGGTTTCAGCCCCCGCGAGAACAGGGGAATCCCGACTGGCCACACCTCCCAGCCAGCCAATCGGCTGGCTGGGGGGCGTGGCTTGCCCTATTTAGGGCCGGAGCCACTTTATTTGCATATTCATGAGCTTATTTATTATTCATGAGCTTTCCCGGGCCCCCCCAATATTTTTTATAAGTCCGCGTCCCTGACCGCGTAACAAGTGTGCCCAGTAAAGAGTGAGTGAAAAAGGCACGGCATTCCCATACCAAGTGTCTAGTGTGGAAGCACCCAGGATCAACAAATTTTCTATGCACTCAGTGAGCGTTCCTTTGGAAAACTCCTCTTTTCTCCTATTTACATTTTCCTTGCTGTGACAGTCATTTTGATTAACTGTTTGCATTTGCTGCAGAAGCATATTATGCTGTTACGCTGGGAGGTAACCGTGAGAAGAGGAGCTGAGCTGAGCTTCTCTCTTTGAGCAAGTACAGTAGCAATTCCCACTGACGGGGGGAGGCATGCCTGCACTATTCTGTGGTCTTCATTTTTTCTCTTTTAGATATGGCAGCTATTTTTTGTCATGACACACCCCACAGATGCCTAGTGATGTGATGTGATGCTAGAAAATTCTCTGGAGAATATTCTCCACAAACTGTAAATTCTGTGTCGTCTACACAGCTGCTTTAAATGTACACAATTCATTAATCGAGATTATTCTCGAGAATTTAACATCACTAATTATGTCAAGTGCCCATGGCAGCCATTTTATGACGGGCAGATTCCAAATATGCCCACTGGCCCAACCAAGAAGGCTGGTGACCTCTGTCCTCACCCAGCTTAAAGCAGATCTTTTCTCATCTTTAAGAACTTAGGTTTAAAATCCTTCTACAAGGACGATGTGCACCAAACAATATGAAATGTGTCCATACGGATTCTCATTTTCTCATAATAACTAATTAAATATTCCCTTAGTTTAGTCACCTTTGGAGTGCAATGTTTCTATTACTTACTTGTTTCATCCTCTCATCAGTTCTCACTAACGGGGTTTCCACTGGTTTCAACTCTACTACTAAAGCATCAGATTCTTGGCTTGGAGATGGATTGTGATTATCCATAGGCAGGGAAGGTGTTGAAGATTTCTTCACTGCGGGTGCTGGCAGAGTAGTAGGCAAAGTCTGCTTTGTCTTATGTGATGGAATCACGGCTTTGCCTTAATAAAGCCAAGAAAGGGTTTACAGACATGATTTCACATGACAGTTTTCTGTTTTCCCTAGGCAGGCAATGATGGAAGGCTCACACTCATTTCCAAGAACACCTCCAAGAGCAGTGGAATCTCAATATAAGCCAAAAGCACAGCACAAAACCCCTTACTGTATTGTTTTATTTATCACTTGCATGTTTGAGCAGATACAAGATGACTCACTCATCAGCGCAGTGCACAAGGCTTAGAACAAGGATCACCATTTTGCTTAACTGACAAAGCAGAAAGGAAGAATGAGCTTAATGCAGAGCCTTCATGAATACTTACAGTCATTGGGGGGGGGGGAGAAAGTACACCCTCTTTGAATTCTGTGGTTGAACATATGAGGACATAATAACAGTCATCTGTTCCTTAGCAGGTCTTAAAATTAGGTAAATACAACCTCAGGTGAACAACATCAGATGTCATATTACAACATGCCATGATTTATGTAACAAAAATAAAGCCAAAATGGGGAAGCTATTTGTGAAAAACTTACTGCTTCCATAGGAATTAAGGGGCTAAGTAAAAGACAGGTGCTGCTAATCAAATGCCGAAGTTTTATCAGTTTGCTGGTCTAGATAACACAATGCCAAGGAGGAAAGACATCAGCAATGCTCCTAGAGAAGCAATAACTGCTGCCCATGAAACTGGGAAGGGTTATAAAGCCATATCCAGCCAATTTTAATTCCATCATTCCACAGCGAGAAAGATTATTCAAAAGTGGAAAACATTCAAGATTGCAAGTAACTCAAGAGTTACATCTCAGAGTCTACAGGCCTTAGCATGTTAAATGTTAAAGTTCATAACAGGACAATCAGAAAAAGACAGAACAAGTATGCTTTGTTTGGAAGGGTTGCCAGGGGAAAGCCTCTTCTCTAAAAAGAATATGGCAGCACGGCTTAGGTTTGCAAAGTTGCATCTGAACAAAGCACAAGACTCTGGAACAATGTCCCTTGGGCAGACAGTGGAGATTTTGGGCCATAATGCACAGCGTCACATTTGCTGAAAACCAAACACAGCATATCAGCACAAACACCTCTTATCAGCTGTCAAGCACAGTGGTGGAGGGTTGATGATTTTAGCTTGTTTTGCAACCACAGGACCTGGGAACCCTGCAATCATTGAGTCACTATGAACTTCTCTGTATACCAAAGTATTCTAGAGTCAAATGTGAGGCCATCTGCCCAACAGCTGAAGCTTGGCTGAAACTGGGTCATGCAACAGGACAAGGATCCCAAGCACACCTGCAAATCTACAACAGAATGGCTGAAAAAGAATCAAGGTATTGAAATGGCCTAGTGAAAGTACAGACCTCAACTCAATTGAAATGCTATAGCAATACCTTTAGTAAGCTGTGCATAAAGAGATGCCAGCAAACCTTAATGAACTGAAGCAATGTTGTAAAAAAGAGTGGGTCAAAATTCCTCCACAACGATGTGGGAAACTGATAAAGTCATACAGAAAACTATTACTTCAAGTTATTGCTGCTAAAAGTTGTTCTACAAGCTACTGAATCATAAGGCTTCTCCATTTTGGATTCATTTCTATGAAATAAATCGTGACACGTTGTGATATGTCATGTGTTGTTGTTCATCTGAGGTTGTGTTTACCTAATTTTAAGACCTGCTAAGAAACAGATGATTGTTACTATGTCCTTATATGTAAAACCATGGAATTCAAAGAGGGTGTACTCCCCGCCCCCATGACGGTATTTCACCATGGTTTTCAGTTTCAAATGCTACTGAAAAATATTTGGCAATTTGGTCATAATTTTGCAGTGACAAAGCCAAGCTCTCTGAACCTAAGACCACAACCTTTTCCCAAGTTTACTCTATTTACTGGCACCTGGGACAAAAACAAATCAATTGTCTACCTATAGAAATGAGCACATAATGTATTTGTAGATTCTTGTCCACAACTGTGTGCAATCTGCAGTTGGGTGCAAAATTCTACATGAATAGTACACACTAAGATTAATTATTTTAATGAAAGTGCACCAACGTCTTTGCTTCACCCCACTACTCCCACTCTCATGCTTGGCTGCTGTCTGAGAAAGAGCAAGACAGAGAACATGCTCTCAGAAGGGAATTAACTCTACCCAGTACTACTCATTTTCCAGTAACAGATAGGTTTCTCAAAGTTCCTATATTTGTGATCCCACCTCTTCCAGCCATACCACTTGAGAGGGGCACTTATCTACACGTTGGGGCAGAAGGAGTTTGTATGTTTAACGTGGAGAGAAACCATAAGGCTGCAAGGTAGTATTGGGTAAAGCAAACACGAGTTGTAGAGTCAGCTAGGGTCAGCTAGTTCAACCCCTTGCAATGCAGGAATCTCAACTAAATGAAGGTGCCAAATAAGAGCAATTTTCCCCTAGAGCTGAATTTAAACAAACATAAACTTACACTCTGGCAGCTTTTCTGGATTCTTCTTAATGGAGGGCTTTAGAGTCAACAAGGAGCCTGCCCTTGTCTGCACAACCGTGATGATATCTGAAGCTGCATTCAGCACTTCTAACATAGAGAAGAACCCAAAACGCATAAATTCAAACTTCCGTCCAAAGTGCCGACTAAAGGCTTTGTCAAAATCTGAAAGCAGGACAGGTGAAGACCTCAGCAGTTCCTTCAGTTCACTTTTTACCACAGCTGGCAGAGTAGGAGAAACCCGACCCCGCCGGGGCAGAGAAATTCGGGGGGGCTGAGGCAGGCCAGAGCAAGATCTGGCATGAAAAGAGAAATCTGGCTTTCCCCTGGAAAAATATGGCTTCGGTTTGCTTTTCTGTCTGGCAACCAAGCTTGCAATCAACTCAGTGGACTCATCTGGAATAGCTAAAAGACAGAAGCCCATATGGTTAAAGTTGCATGTTGACACAGAAAATTTCTCCTCTCCTCCCCCCCTCCCCTTCCTTCTTACCATCCTCTTACAACAAAATGGTACTGCCAAAGAAATACAGCTAGTTATAATACACAATATTTGTAGATTTGCAAGCATAGGTATTTTCCCAGCTGTTCAGACCAGAAGATTCTTCTTTCCCTAAGTTATTAGAGCTCCCATACCTCTCTATTTAATCTCACGTACAACCCTCCATTTCTATACTTACTTCCCTGCTTACAACCATCAAGGCAACCTAACCACCCACCCCAGCCTACAGTATTTGTGATTCATGTATGTGAAGGGAAACACCCACAACCATGAAATCTGTTGAAGATGTCGCATGGTGTGCTCTCTCCTGGAGTGCTGGCTCTTGTTAGGTAGACATTACACATCAAACATGACCAAAAAAATATGCTATATACATAGAATTGAAAGTACTTTGGATGTCTTGGGCTACGTTATGTCCAAATCTGTACCTTCTATTTGTTGTGGGAATAGCTTAATTCTGTTAACCCTGTGAGTGAAGTCTAAGTGCATTATACCCTGCAACATAAACACATAAAAAAAAATACTCTTACATGCAGATTTCATCTTCTTAGGTTTAAAAACTGGTTCATATTTAAACCATGTTTGGGGAATGTGTCACCATGACAATACTGCAGAAGAATTGCCATTACAGTGGTGCCCCGCAAGACGAATGCCTCGCAAGATGGAAAACTCGCTAGACGAAAGAGTTTTCCGTTTTGGAGGTGCTTCGCAAAACGAATTTCCTATGGGCTTGCTTTGCAAGACGACAATGTCTTGCGAGTTCCTGCTGGTTTTTTTTCCTCCCCCCCCCCTTTTCTAAGCCGCTAAGCTGCTTATCAGCTGATCCGATCAGCAGATAAGCCGCTAAAAGCCGCTAATAGCGCTAATCCGCTAATCCTTCAATGGGCTTGCTTCGCAAGACGAAAAAACCTCTAGACGAAGAGAATCACAGAACTGATTCTTTTCGTCTTGCGAGGCACCACTGTATTGTAAAACAAACCGCACTCTGCGGGGAAATGCAAGGTAATGCCCTTGACTGCTTTATGTTCAGAGGGACCGGAAAATCAGACTACAGGACATATTTACAATAGGCAGCTCTTTGGCCAAGTTCCATTCTTTCTTGAACCACCCAGCCTAAACTCCCTGTATGCCTGCCAAACATTATTCCCCATTTATTGGCATTCCCTGCTCTTGCCGACTAATCCAAAACCCACCTCTGAGGACAGTATTGCCATTTCCACTAGGGCAGATCCTAACAACATCTGGCATATCCATCACCAGCTCCATGACAGAATGGTAACCCAGGGCACGAAACGGAAGTGGTTCTCCTATCATAGACTTGTATTCTTTGTTCAACTCAATAGGGGTGAGGCCTTCCTTGACTGGTGTCAGAAGGGACCTCACTACTTTCTTCATTGAGTTCATCAGGCGTTCTTGATCAGACATGTTGACACTGGGGGAGGTGAAAAGGAAGTGTTAAAGGACAAAGAAATACTGCTTTTGGTAATAACCGGCTTAATAATCACCAGATAACGTTACTGTGAGATGGACAAGGGAGAACACAGTACAGGTACACAAACTGAAAAAGATATACTGCTTGCCTTGGAAACCCAGAGGGATCTGAAAAAACAGGTGCTCAGAAAGAGCTGCTGCTTTGTTTTCACAATGGTAACCTTTGCACGGTTTTTAGAAGGGAGTGGGGCATATCCTGATCAGTTCTTTTTTAATGACAGTGTTGGGATTAGTACCCCACCACAGAGCCTCATGTGCATCAGAAGCACACAACTATAACAAACCCTTACGGTTAAAGTCTGAGCAAACAGGGTACAAGGTTTATCTTTCATCTCATCTCTCTTTAACAAACTCCCCCAAAAGCAATACTTGCAAGCATCACATGCACAATTCAAAATAAAAAAATTCCTTCCAGTAGCACCTTAAAGACCAACTAAGTTAGTTCTTGGTATGGGCTTTCGTGTGCATGCACACTTCTTCAGATACACTGAAACAGAAGTTGCCAGATCCTTCTATATAGTGAGAAGGTGGGGAGGGGTATTACTCAGAAGGGTGGTGGGAATGGGAGATTGGCAGATAGCTGAGATGAGCCTGTTGACGACTCTTAACGACTGTAATAGGTCTTACAGGAAAAGGCAAGGGGTGAGAAGGTGAGAAATGGCTTAGTCATGTATAATGAGATAAGAATCCAATGTCTTTGTTCAGACCAGGTCACAATTCAGTCAGTCATAAACACTTTAGAGCTCTGTCATGGACAACTGATAAATGTAACCCCCACTAATAAAACTTGCTGAATTTAGTAAGTGCTGAGATTTTGCTAGATTGCATCCATAAATGGATATGAGAACTTTGAAGGTTCTGAGCTAGTAGCATCAAGATTTAGGGACTATAAAAAGGACCAGCCCTACCACTAGGCAAAGTCGACCGCCTAAGGCAGCAGCCTCCTGGCTACTCCTCCTATGTCCCTTGGCCATTTCCCTCTGCGGGAAGACAGAGCTGTGCAACGACACCACCTGTTCTAGCCACCCTCAACTATTACGTTGCCTTTGGTGCAGTGGAGGATGCTATCCTGCTGCCAGTGTTGAAGTCAAGTGCCACCCATTTAGTTTCTGTAGATAGAATGAGGCAGGGGTTGCCATCTGGCCCTAGCAAAACATCTTGGATCAGCCTTGGCTTGGTGCAATTTTAAGTTTTCACTATCCCATGGGGGAGTTTGGGAGCAGAAGGAAACGACGATTGAATATAAACCTGGAAAGTTATCTTCTGTTAACTTTCATAAGCCCACTAAACCCTTTCCCCCTTTTTTTACAGGAAGCCATACACAAGAGTCCACCCCCAAAGTCGGTGCCACTGATCCCACAAGCCACACCTGCCCTCTAACAAAAACACTGCAACCAAGCCTGACACCTCAACCTAGACATACATGATTCTTGTAAGCTGTTTTATTTTATTTATTTTTAAAAAAGGTGGGACTGTTTGTTTGTTTAATTAGCAAGCAGGTATGAATACGCCATCTTAAAATCAAACCAGAAAAATCCCTTCCACAAAAGCACTTCTAATGCAACGACTCTAGACACCAAGGACACCATAAAAAACCTGCATTATTCTATGCTATCCATGCAACCCTGTACCTTCCACGTGTTATCTGAGGGAGGGATAATATTCGTGTAAGAAATCTAGGCCGCCCAACCCAGCTTGCATCCCACCCTTTCCCAAGGGCTAAAACAAGTCAGAAACAATAAATAGCCAAATCACGACCCTCCCTCCCCCCTGCGACCCCCTCCTCACCACTTCCCTTCACGTGGAGGAGGAGGAAGCCCCTCGCCCGGACAGCAGGGTCGCGCCCTCGACCGCCTGACACGAGGCTGGGCGCGTTCAGACAAGACACACGAGCGCACAAGACACGCGAGCGCAGCCGACCGACGCGCCTGAAGCCAAACTGCTCCTCCCTCATTTTGAATCCCCTCCCTCTTAACGGCCACCCGAGTTTATATACGTCCCGTGTTTGTACCTCCACACGCGCAAACACGCAAGAATAGGCCCGCCCTCTGGCAGGCGCCGCGCTTTTGAAAGGCTTCTCAAGGAGCCAGACCTCAAGGCGGCGGCGGCGGCGGCCTCTTCTTCCCTCCCTCTTTCCAACGTCTCCTCGCGCCTTTTTCAAATAATAATTAAAATAAAACGAGCACAGCCCACCCCCTAAGAAACCACCGACACCAGAGCCGAGAGAGGAGGGCGGGAAAGGAGGGCCGCTCCCACCCCTGGGTGGCGGGAATCGCCTCACGGGCGGCCGCTCCACGCGACGCCCTGGCCGGCCTGAGGAGAAAGGGTGGGAAGGAGGGGACTGGCCTGGGGGGGGGATACTGGTCAGTGTGTTTGTGAACTGGGCTGGGGTCTTGAGGGAGGGGCATGGCGCAATAATAATAATAATATGGGAAAGTTGGAAGCACAGCAACTTTTGACAACCTGAGAACTGCAGCTATGCTGCAAAAGTAAACGAGTTCTCAGTATTCCTTCGCGCCTGCGAAGCATTCTTTCCCTCAGGTAATTCTGGGCAATGTAGTTTGTTAAGGGTTGCTGGGAATTGTAACTACTGTCAGGTGTAAACTACACGTCCCAGAATTCTTCAAGGGATGCTTTGTGTTGTGTACTGAGTTGAATAGGATCCAAACTGCAGCAGTCTGATTGGTCCTAGAACAATAGGATCCAAATTGCAGCAGTCTGATTGGTCCTAGAACAATAGGATCCAAATTGCAGCAGTCTGATTGGTCCTAGAACAATAGGATCCAAATTGCAGCAGTCTGATTGGTCCTAGAACAATAGGATCCAAATTGCAGCAGTCTGATTGGTCCTAGAACAATAGGATCCAAACTGCAGCAGTCTGATTGGTCCTAGAACAATAGGATCCAAATTGCAGCAGTCTGATTGGTCCTAGAACAATAGGATCCAAACTGCAGCAGTCTGATTGGTCCTAGAACAATAGGATCCAAATTGCAGCAGTCTGATTGGTCCTAGAACAATAGGATCCAAACTGCAGCAGTCTGATTGGTCCTAGAACAATAGGATCCAAATTGCAGCAGTCTGATTGGTCCTAGAACAATAGGATCCAAATTGCAGCAGTCTGATTGGTCCAAGAACAATGCAGCAGTATGATTGGTTGGCAGGAACCACCCAATCATGCTCCAGATAGAAGTGAATCCACAACCTGATTGGCTTACAGTAGAATCCCAGAATTAGCCAATAATGTGCAGCCCATTGTGTAAATAATGTATATAAAGCAGATACTGTGAGGGGACTTTCATTCATTCCTCCTCACCACTATGAGCTGAATAAAGAGTGTGAAATCACTTTGCGACTCTGAGTATATTTCACTTTGCATGTGCTTCAAAGGCAGGATGAGGCTATGCAGACCAAGAGGCAGAGCTACAGAGAGACACCAGCTCTATTCTCTGGTAATCCCTACCCCCATGGGTAAGCAACCTAAGGCCCGGGGGCCAGATCCGGCCCAATCGCCTTCTAAATCCGGCCTGCGGACGATCAAGGAATCAGTGTTTTTATATGAGTAAAATTTGTCCTTTTACAGTGGTATGTACCTTGGGTTACATACGCTTCAGGTTACATATGCTTCAGGTTACAGACTCGGCTAACCCAGAAATAGTGCTTCAGGTTAAGAACTTTGCTTCAGGATGAGAACAGAAATCATGCTCCGGCGGCGCAGCAGCAGCAGGAGGCCCCATTAGCTAAAGTGGTGCTTCAGGTTAAGAACAGTTTCAGTTAAGAACGGACCTCCAGAACGAATTAAGTATGTAACCAGAGGTACCACTGTATTTAAAATGCATCTCTGGGTTATTTGTGGGGCCTGCCTGGTGTTTTTATATGAGTAGAATGTGTTCTTTTCTTTAAAAAGCATCTGGGTTATTTGTGGGGCATAGGAATTCGTTCATTTATTTATTTTTTCAAAATACAGTCTGGCCCCCCACAAGGTCTGAGGGACGGTGGACCCGGCCCCCTGCTGAAAAAGTTTGCTGACCCTGCTTGCCCCCAAGTGTACCAATTCATCTTTCTGACATAGCAACAGACCCGTTAATGTGCATAGCTGTCAACCTTCCCTTTCTTTTGCAGGAAATTCCCTTATTCCAGCGCTGTTTCCCGCTGCGATCCCGGATTGTTAGATATCCTATAGACTGTCCCCGGGACAGGTGAGGCTGCTGATCCCTTATTTTCGAGGCTGCTGATCCCTTATTTTCAAATCTGAAAGTTGACAGCTATGGTTGATGTGTGTGCTGTTACGCTTTGTGTGCTGCGGTGTGGAAGCTTGTGTGGCAGGCATGGCATTGTGCAGCTCACAGGTGAGACCTTTGTATTTTGTCAAAACATTCATTTTGACTAGGTGCAATATTTGTGGCCATGGCTTCACTTCAGCAATGCGCTCTGCTCAGTGCCAACTGCTTCGCTGTGTAAATTGCTTAGTCACCACCACCTGTAAGAGTAGAACTCTTTACTTTTTCTAAACTGCTTACACAAGGGGGTTTTAAAAAGCCGAGTCACTTGTGCTTACTTAGCAGAGTGGCACACATTTCTAATTACAAAGGAATTCAAGGAGGGGGCAAAAATAACACAAGGTTACCTCCTGCAGTCCCATTCATTTTCTTCTGCACGCACCATGATGATTATTACTAAGCCAGTGCTAATTTCAAAAGCTTGAAGAGTAAACAAATACAGCAGAAAGACGTAAAGTGGGAGGTGGGGAGGCTCAGGCGGTGATCCTTATAATAATGATTGGGGTCTTAGCCGGGTGCCTAGTCTCATCACTGAAATATTTTTATATATTTAAATTATTTATAACTCTTTTTTCACACAATCCGAGAGCAAGAAGCATTAAAATACAAAAGAGAGCACTATTTCATGTAAATACAACATAATTACCGTATTTTTTGCTCTATAAGATTCACTTTTTTCCTCCTAAAAAGTAAGGGGAAATGTGTGTGCGTCTTATGGAGCGAATGCAGGCTGCGCAGCTATCCCAGAAGCCAGAACAGCAAGAGAGATTGCTGCTTTCACTGCGTAGCGATCCCTCTTGCTGTTCTGGCTTCTGAGATTCAGAATATTTTTTTTCTTGTTTTCCTCCTCCAAAAACTAGGTGCGTCTTGTGGTCTGGTGCGTCTTATAGAGCGAAAAATACTGTACATCACCCAAGTCAAAGGCCACACATCATGGTTTTATGTTTTTATGTTGTGGTAAACTGCTGTGATACATTTTTATGGTTTTTTTTATTTATTTCATAAAATCTGCATGACGTTTGGTTGTAGGAAGCCTCAAGGAGGTTTTCAAAAATATAAAACAAGAAAATCAAGAATTTTTTTTTACCCTATTTCAAAACATACAAAAGTTAAAATACTAACACAGATTAAAATTTCCTCACTTTTCTAAGCATCTGGGTAAGCATGTCTAGGCAAGAATGTTTTTAGCAGGCATCAAAAAGATTGCAGTGAAGGCATCTGCTTGATCTCAATAGGCAGGAAGTTCCACAGTGCCAGTGCTGCCACTAAATGATCAAATGTGGAACGAGTATTATGTGGCATCTGTATAGTGCTGCTTCTGCCAATCAAAACAGTCGAGTGGGCACGTGTGGGGTAAGGCAATGTCGTAGGTAAACTGGGCCCAAGTTGTTAAGGGCTTTTCATGCAAATAATAGTAACATCTTGAACCTGGCCTGGTAGCATATCAGCAACCCGTGCAGGTCTCTGAGCCCAGGTGTATGTGCTTACACTCACTCCTGGCAGCAATCGTGCGGCAGCATTCTGCATTAACTGCAGTTTACAGATCCAGCACGAGAGAAGCCCCACACAGAGCACATTGCTGTAATCCAGTCTTGAAGCAATCAGCAAATGAACTACAGTGGTGCCCCGCAGGACGAATGCCTCGCAAGACGGAAAACTCGCTAGACGAAAGAGTTTTCCGTTTTGGAGGTGCTTCGCAAAACGAATTTCCTATGGGCTTGCTTCGCAAGACGACAATGTCTTGCAAGTTCCTGCTGGTTCCCCCCCCCCCTTTTTCTAAGCCGCTAAGCCACTTATCAGCTGATCCGATCAGCAGATAAGCCGCTAATAGCGCTAATCCGCTAATCCTTCAATGGGCTTGCTTTGCAAGACGAAAAAACCGCTAGATGAAGAGAATCACAGAACGGATTCTTTTCGTCTTGCAAGGCACCACTGTATTGTGGCATGGCATTCCCAGTCCAGGAATAGCCATAGCTGTTGAACCAGCCACAGTTGGTAAAAGGCAGCTCTAGCCACTTCTAGCTACCTGAGCCTCCAGTGACAGAGCCGGATGCAGAAGCAGCCCTAATCTGCAAACCTCCTTTTTATAATATTTTTTATTTGGCATCGGAAGACCATCAATGCTGGTGCTACTCGTATCTGAGAGGGGAGGGCATTCTGGAGTTGAGGTATCACAGCTAAGAAACGCTGGACACTATTTCTTCCCCACGTGGTTTACTATTAGTTCCTCAAGGAACTACCGTATTTTTTGCAGCATAACACTCACTTTTTTCCTCCTAGAAAGTAAGGGGAAATGTCTGTGCGTGTTATGGAGCGAATGCCTATGGGTGGCGGGGGGGATCTGCTGCAGTCGTGAACAGAGGATCCATGGTTCCCCTTCCTTCCCTCCTCCGTGGCTCGCTTTGAAACAGCAAAGCGGGAGAAGAGCCGCTGAGTGGGCAGGAGAGAGGGACAGAGAGCCTACTTGCTTTAAAGGAGCAAAGCGGGAGAGGAGAGGAGCCGCTTACACGAGTGTAAGCGGTTCCTGTCCGGTTGGCTCCTTTAAGGCAAGCAGGCTCTCTGTCCCTCTCTCCTCCCCACTCAGCTCGCTAAATAGCATTATTAGCAGCATCCTTCTCCACCCACCCCACGCGTGCTCCTTGTCCCTTGAGTGCTTTTCCTTCCCTCCCCACTTAAAACGTGGTTACAAAGCACAGGTCCACATGGATCCTCAGGATTTTTGCACTGGGTCACCCCAAATTCACCATCAGATCACATAGCATGTCCATGGCTACATCTTGCACCAAAAAAATCATGCACCCACTGTTGCCTGGGGTCGCAGTGGTGCAAAAACGTGGTTACAAAGCATGGATCCACATGGATCCTCAGGATTTTTGCATTGGGCTACTCCAAACTCACCGTCAGATCACATGTCTGTGGCCACAGCATGAACCACAAAAATCATACATCCACTGTTTCGTTTAGAATACTTTTTTTCTTGTTTTCTTCCTCTAAAAACTATGTGCGTGTTATGGTCTGGTGCGTGTTATAGAGCGAAAAATACGGGTATATTCCTGACATGAGATCTGGGACCTGTAATTTGTATCAGCAACAATGACTACACTGCTCTTGTGATTGTTCTTCAGCAACCCTTTCCACCCTGGCTTTCTCTGGCTGTTTTAGACTATAACTTCCATCAGCCCCTGTTAGCAGGTGCTGACTACCAGAGTGGTAGTCGAAAAAAAACAACCTGGAGGACACGTGGGTTAGTGGTCCCCTATTCATACTGTTCTAACACTGCTTCTTGTCCCTTAAAATCTGAAAAATTGATATATTTTTCCTAATGGTAATGTGCTTGCACCTCCAGTCCACCCCACCTGCTCTGTGGGTTCTGCCTTTCCAACACCACGTTGATTGTATTGAAGGAGAGTTGAACACATATATAAAATAAATGATTTCATAATGGATCAGATTCAAGGCTGTGGAAGCATATTTGGGAGTTTAGGTCTTGTTTTGAGAGACCCACCTCTTTTGTTTAATCTACGCTGTTGGGTTTTGAACTGTTTTACTAATTTTTTTTAATGTAATGATTCTATTGTCATAACTCACCCTGGGACCTTATGGTGAAGAGCAGGTAAAAAAAGTCTTATACATAAATAAATACTGTATACCACAATGCATTGATATTAATGTGCAGCAGGATCCTCTAATTTTAGTCACAGCATATGATGCTCAATTTTTAAAAAAACTTTTATTGATAAATGCAATACTTACAAACACAAACCAGAACACTAAACACACTTATTATACATAGATACATACAATGGTACCTCGGGTTACATACGCTTCAGGTTACATACGCTTCAGGTTACAGACTCCACTAACCCAGAAAGAGTGCTTCAGGTTAAGAACTTTGCTTCAGAATGAGAACAGAAATCGTGCTCCAGCAGCGCGGCGGCAGCGGGAGGCCCCATTAGCTAAAGTGGTGCTTCAGGTTAAGAACAGTTTCAGGTTAAGAACGGACCTCTGGAATGAATTAAGTACTTAACCCGAGGTACCACTGTACACCTCTCAACTTAAATTACAAAAAAAAAAACTAAACATACAGACATAAATTTTGACTTCCCTCTACCTATATGTGACTTCCTTTGTTTCTTTTCTTCTTTTAGCTGTGTTATCAATATTATTTTTGACTATCTCATCTTATACCCATTTCTTCTTAATTTTTTACTCTATAAGTTTCATTCATTGCATATTGATATGTTAATACCAGAACAATGATTTTTGATGTATTCCTTCACGCTAGTCCACTCCTCTCAGTTTTTGGTCTGATTGGCCCCTTACCATTGCTGTAAGTCTTGCTGATTCTATGATGCTCAAAATTTTGACTGATTTCACTGTCCAATAGCTCCAGCGGCGCAAATAAACATCCTCCTCCTGGGTAATGGCTTCCCCCTCTCTGGCCCTCCCTTTTGGACAGGATAAATGGCCAGGCAGCACAGACTCCCACATCCTCAGCGAAGAGTTGCTTTTCCTTAGCACAGGCTCCCTAAATGAGGGCAGAAAAGAAGCCGCAGAGCTCTTCTAGGGAGCACCGCGGGAGAAGCAGAGAGCAGGCCATTCAGGATGGCAGGAAGAAGGACAAAGTGGAACACAGCCGGAAGACTAGCAAAGAGAGGCAGCAGGAGTTAGGGAGAAGGAAGAGGGAAAAGGAGACCCAGAGCAGCCTTCAGGCAGACAACCAAGTCCACACTTCCACAGTAGTGGATGTGGATGATGTCGTGTCGTTTGAGGAGGAAATGGAGGTGATGGCCTTGCTTGAAAGCGAGAAGCAGGAGGAAGGTAAGGGGGCAGGTAGTTAAGGGGCATGCAAAGCACGGGGAGCTCAGAAGGGCTCCAGAATGACCCCACTGAGCTTTTCTTACTATGCCAGAGTTTGAATCTACTGTGTCCTGCTAAAAAGGTAAAGGGACCCCTGACCATTAGGTCCAGTTGCGGACGACTCTGGGGTTGCGGTGCTCATCTTGCTTTATTGGCCAAGGGAGCTGACGTACAGCTTCCGGGTCATGTGGCCAGTCTGACTAAGCCGCTTCTGGCGAACCAGAGCAGCGCGCGGAAACGCCGTTTACCTTCCCGCTGGAGCGGTGCCTTCTGGCGGTTCCCTCACTGCGAGAAGCCAAGTTACAGGGAACCAGGCAGAGGGCCTTCTCGGTAGTGGCGCCCTCCCTGTGGAACGCCCTCCCACCAGATGTCAAAGAGAACAACAACTACCAGACTTTTAGAAGACATCTGAAGGCAGCCCTGTTTAGGGAAGCTTTTAATGTCTGATGTATTATAGTATTTTAATATTTTTTTGGAAGCCGCCCAGAGTGGCTGGGGAGGCCCAGCCAGATGGGCGGGGTATAAATAATAAATTATTATTATTATTTATCTACTTGCACTTGATGTGCTTTCAAACTGCTAGGTTGGCAGGAGCAGGGACCGAGAAACGGGAGCTCACCCTGTCGCGGGGATTCAAACTGCCGACCTTCCGATTGGCAAGCCCTAGGCTCCGTGGTTTAGACCACAGCGCCAAATAATAGTCTGAGGAAGACTGTGGCTGCATAAGGTGGCCACTTACAATCCGCTAAAAAAAGGTAGGAAATGCATCACCCAAAAGGGGGCACAAATATGCACAAAGTGTGAATATAACATTGGCATATAGATGTGCATTTAGAAATAACTGCCATAATTTAAATTTGGTACATCTCTCCATAGTGGGGAAAACTAGATCAGGTAACAATTGTTGGTGGGGAACTTCAGGGCTTGCTCACCTTTTAATTTCAAAAGCAGTCCTGGAGCTGGGACCCTTGAACCTTCAAATACAGTGGTACCCCGCAAGACGAATGCCTCGCAAGACGGAAAACCTGCAAGACGAAAGGGTTTTCTGTTTCGGAGGCGCTTCGCAAGACAAATTTCCCTATGGGCTTGCTTCGCAAGACGAAAGCCCATAGGGAAATCTCCGGGGACCTGTTTTAAATTGCTGGCGGTCGGGAGCAAAGACTTTCGCCCACAGCCGGCCTTCAGAAGAGGTCCTGGACCTCTTCTGAAGGCCAGCGGGGGGCAAAAGTCTTTGCTCCTCCCCGCCTGCCTTCCCGGGACAGTGGAGACTTCTCCGCTGCTCCGGGCGATCTTAAAATGCTGGCGGGCGGGAGCGAAGCGTTCGCTGCCGACCCCCAGCATTTTAAAATCTCCCCGGGACAGCAGAGAAGTCCCGCCCCGCTCGGGATGGCGGCGCAGAGCTGTCTGCCGTGCCGGGATCAGCGCGGGCTCTGCACGGCCATCGGGAGCCGGGGGCAAAGCCCGCCCCGCTCCAGATGGCTGCGCAAAGCTGCCTGCAGTCCAGGGACTGCAGGCGGATCTGCGCCACCATCCCGAGCGGGGCGCTAAGTCCCGCCCCGCTCGGGATGGCGGCGCAGAGCTGTCTGCCCTGCCGGGACTGCAGGCACATCTGCGCCACCATCCCGAGCGGGGCGCTAAGTCCCACCCCCCTCTGGATGCCGGCGCAGAGCTGTCTGCCATCCGGGGACTGCAGGCACATCTGCGCCGCCATCCCGAGCGGGGCGCTAAGTCCCGCCCCGCTCTGGATGCCGGCGCAGAGCTGTCTGCCGTCCGGGGACTGCAGGCACATCTGTGCCGCCATCCCGAGCGGGGCGCTAAGTCCCGCCCCGCTCGGGATGGCGGCGCAGAGCTGTCTGCCCTGCCGGGACTGCAGGCACATCTGCGCCACCATCCCGAGCGGGGCGCTAAGTCCCGCCCCGCTCTGGATGCCGGCGCAGAGCTGTCTGCCGTCCGGGGACTGCAGGCACATCTGCGCCGCCATCCCGAGCGGGGCGCTAAGTCCCGCCCCACTCGGGATGCCGGCGCAGAGCTGTCTGCCGTCCGGGGACTGCAGGCACATCTGTGCCGCCATCCCGAGCGGGGCGCTAAGTCCCGCCCCGCTCGGGATGGCGGCGCAGAGCTGTCTACCGTCCCGGGTTCAGCGCAGCTCTGCGCGGCCATCGGGAGCCGGGGGCGAAGCCCGCCCCGCTCCAGATGGCCGCGCAAAGCTGCCTGCGGGGACTGCAGGTAGATCTGCGCCACCATCCCAAGCGGGGCGCTAAGTCCCGCCCCGCTCTGGATGCCAGCGCAGAGCTGTCTGCCTTCCCGGGACTGCAGGCAGATGTGTGCCGCCATCCCGAGCGGGGCGCTAAGTCCCGCCCCGCTCTGGATGCCGGCGCAGAGCTGTCTGCCGTCCCGGGACTGCCATCCCGAGCGGGGCAGGAGCCTCCATAGGCGCGCGTCACCTCTCCAGCTGGGAGAGGGCGCGCGGGGCTAAAGCAGCCCCCTGCGACCCTCTCCCGGTTGGAGAGGTGACGCGCGCCTATGGCAGGAGCCTCCATAGGCGCGGGTCACCTCTCCAGCTGGGAGAGCGCGCGGGGGGGGGGGCTAAAGCAGCCCCCTGCGACCCTCCCCCGGCTGGAGAGGTGACGCGCGCCTATGGCAGTTCCATGGCCTATGGCCTATGGTAGGGGGCTGCTTCTCTGCTCCCGCCCGCCAGCATTTTAAAATCACCCCGGGACAGCAGGGGCTTTTAAAATGCTGGAGGTCGGCAGCAAAGCCCTCCTGTCCCCGGAGCTTGCGGGGCGGGAGGTGGGAAGAAGGGCTTTTCTTCCCACCACCAGCCTTCAGAACAGCTTTCTGAAGGCTGGGGGTGGGAAGAAAAGCCCTTGTTCCCCCCCCCCCTCAGCCTTCAGAAGAGGTCGGGGGACAGACTGTCCCCGGACCTGGTCTGAAGGCGGTTTCCCTAGGAACGCATTAATTGATTTTCAATGCATTCCTATGGGAAACCGTGCATCGCAAGACAAAAAACTCGCAAGAAGAAAAAACTTGCGGAACGAATTAATTTCGTCTTGCGAGGCACCACTGTAGAGGGCTATCCTCTCACAAGCCTTCCAGCAGAGGATTGTCTTCTGTAAAGTGGGATACGTGACCATAGTACCAACAACAGTGGCCTCCATCATCTTACTGTGTTTCCCCAGTAAGATTAAAGGTAACACAATGTCATCACATTCCATTTATGTAGTAGCTAATTAAGTGGAGTGTGAGTGTATAAAAGAGACATGCACTCACCAGGGAGAGTGGAGAAGCTGTGGTCCTCGGACTTCTTGCTTCCTGACCATCTTTATATTTTTTTACTCTAAAGGCACCTTGACTTGAGGCCAGCAAAGCCAGAGTGTTTTTTTTTTTAATTGAAGACAAACAGACACAGAAGCAAGCAACTTGCAGGGGGTGGAAATGCAACACAAAAACTATCCAAGTACACTTCAAATTGTTCAAAGCGCCTCCTGTGAGTGCAAATTAGAGCCGTTTTTTAATGGTAGGTCAGAAGTCAAATCTCCCAATGCAGTTGCCCAGGTGTGAAAATGGGAAGGAGGGAGCTCGTGTATGGATTCAACCGCGACATTTGAACTTGAATGCCGGACTGTTGGATCCATCTTCCGGGGCTTGCTCCAGGTATGAATTGGCCCCATGCAAAACAAGATCCCTTTCCATTGCTTCTGAGTCTAACTGCCTTTTTAAGTTCCTGCTGATATAGTGCTGCTCTGAGGCATTGTGGGAAAATTAAATGGCAGCAAGACGTAACTGCCCAGGCCTGATCAGAACACTGGATAACATTTACTGCAGGGCTTAGATCAGGCATTTGTGGTAGCAGCTGCCCAAGGATGCCAGGTGCTGACAACAGCCCTCCCCGCCATCTGGCTGCCTGTGATGAATTAAGCTTAGCAAAACATGTAAGGAAAGGCTATTCTAGCAAGCAAGATTGGCAGAAAGCCCACCCAAGTCCCAAACTACACGATCAGGCCTCACGGCACCAGGCTTCAGAAAAGAATAGGAAGCTGCTAGCTACCTAGCTCAGTAGTCCACACTGGCTGGCAGCATCTCTCTGAGGTTTTGACGTTGGGATCTCTCCCAGCCTCACGATCTCGAACCTTCTGCATTCAAAGTAGATGCTCCACCACCTAATTCTGGCCTTCCTCAGGTAAGGGCTGCTGCTGTGCTAATGGCTTCCATAGACATCTGGCTGTCCACCATGATAAACAGAATGCTATTATTACCCCAGCATGCTCCAGTTCTGTCTCTTGGGAAGCGCAAGCAGGAACTCCAATCCTGATTTTTAAAAAGAACACTAGCAGATCCCCCCCAAATCCAGGGATAATTCATATGATCCTTCTCAAATGTTACTGTTAAGTCTCTCTGGGATGCTCAGAATTTCTGTCAGATAGGGTTGCCAGGTCACGGGAGAGGTCTAGCCAGAATCTAAGGGATTCTATATTGTTTTCTCATTGGGTTTAGATGTTTTGGCACTCACTCTGCCACACTGTCCCCATTGGCTCTACCTGGTGGCACCACTAGGCTCTTCCCTAGACCAGGTAGGTGAAATCCTCCACATAATCTTTTACCCTGCCAAGCTGCCAGTCGCCACTTCCTTCATCTCCAAGTCTGGCTTCAAGAGACCAGACAATCCTATGTCATCTGGACTTCCTTTGTTGAATTACTTTCCTAAAAGAACTACAAAGGACTGGGTCCTGACAGTCACAGTCTTGTATTAATATTATATTTCTATCCTTGTATACCTCCAGGTGCTGAAATGTATTGGGCCAGCCCTGGTAACAGGTGTGACCCCCCCCAAAAAAAGACTGAGATGGAGCTAGCATGCAGCACTTTCCAGATTAGCCTGCAGGTTCTGGAGCTCTGCTGTCATAAAGCTTTTGAGACGTCTATACAGTTCAAGTTGCTTAAGCAGCATCTAGTGTTTGGGTTATATATCAGGTTCCCACCACAGTAAGTCACAGCTGGTGGTTTGGGTAACACATCAACTTCCCACAAGAGCAAAAGACTGACAAATATTTGGCAACAAAGTCACTGTATTTTTCGCTCTATAAGATGCACCAGACCACAAGACGCACCTAGATTTTGGAGGAGGAAAACAAGAAAAAATATATATTCTGAATCGCAGAAGCCAGAACAGCAAGAGGGATCGCTACGCAGTGAAAGCAGCAATCCCTCTTGCTGTTCTGGCTTCTGGGATAGCTGCGCAGCCTGCATTCGCTCCATAAGACGCACACACATTTCCCCTTACTTTTTAGGAGGGGAAAAGTGAGTCTTATAGAGCAAAAAATACGGTAATTTCCAAGGCTATCCAGACTCCTTATTCAAGGTGTCAGCATGACATTGGCAAAAGCTTACCGAGAAGGTAACAATTCTCACACAGCGATGTTTTGGCATAAATAGGCATGAGAAGCTACCATTTTATAGACTAAATAAAGTCCTAGGCCAACAGATTTTTCTGGGCTTTATCTGGGTATTTGAGGGGCAATTGCTGGCCACTATCTTATTTCTTTTGACATGACATCTTCCACAACCTGATAATGCATGCCCTTAGTGGAACAAAAGAGGCCCTGCGCCATTTGCTTGGCAGTGGCTCCCTGTGTATGCTGTGGAATCAGCAACACACCCACCCATTTAAAATTTGCAGCACCCATCGCTAAGAGGTGTGGTGAGTGGGTATAATTTAGCACACATGTTTAAGAATCCAGTACAGGATTGGCTATTAGAATAAATAAATACTGCATAGAGGTGGCAAAGAAGAGTCTCCAACTTTGCACAAGGGTTAATAAATAATTCTTAGTGTGAGAGCTGTTACCAAACATAAGGGGTTTCCCGTGGAAGCTGGGCATTTTATCTCAATTCTTTCTCCACTTTTCTACCCTATTTCCAAAGTAGCCCGAGCCACTCAGGCTACATTCAACCTCAATATTTATTGAGCATCTGATTTGTGCAATGACACAAGCAGGTTTCCATCTATGGGAAAGACCCTGTTCCATCACCTACTCTTTATCTGTTCCCCTGCAGGTACAAAGTCTCCAGGCCTGGGCCTTTGTGAGTGGCTTCTTGTCATCCTTTCTCTGCTCCTCCTCATAGTCACGTTCCCCATTTCCATCTGGTTCTGCATGAAGGTAAGTCATTGGGGCTGTTGCACGTGCAGGAACTACAATTTAGCAATGTCCAGAGTTCGCGTACAGGCCCAGACAGAAGACCAAGCATCTCACATACACTGCTATGTGTACGACTCAATGCGAACGAGGTTTTACAAAGGTGCTGTGTAAGTAAACAAGTACTTCCAAATTGATGTGAGTGAAGCATCCATATATAGACCTCAGATAACACTAAACACTAATTCTTCCAGCAATTACAATCTGAATACCAAAATCTTCACAAAGCCAAGAGTTCTCCTGCCTGCTCACAGCAGTCTCCCTCATCTATTTTATTCATGTTCTAGGGACGCAGGTGGCGCAGGTGGGTTAAACCACTGAGCCTAGGACTTGCCTATCAGAAGGTCGGCAGTTCGAATCCCCTTGACAAGGTGAGCTGCCATTGCTCGGTCCTTGCTCCTGCAGTTCGAAAGCACGTCAAAGTGCAAGTAGATAAATAGGTACCACTCCGGCGGGAAGGTAAACGGGATTTCCGTGCGCTGCTCTGGTTCGCCAGAAGCGGCTTAGTCATGCTGGCCACATGACGCGGAAGCTGTACGCTGGCTCCCTCGGCCAATAAAGAAAGATGAGCGCACAACCCTAGAGTCAGTCACAACTGGACCTAATGGTCAGGGGTCCCTTTACCTTTAAATTACCCATATTGTGAATAAAAGTACTACTGCCCACTTGTCTTCTTTTACCTCAAGGTGCATTTCAAGTGGAGTAATTACTGCTACTCGGAGGCAGAGATAACGATAATTAATTTTGCTTCCATTTCATTTATATGCCCAAGATCTGCTAGAATTGTTCTCATTTGTAACCGTTTCTCCTTTCAGATGTAGTAGCTATTCTACACCACCTTACATAAACTGGTTACTTTGGAATAATCTAGGTAGGCTGAAAGAGCCTACCTTAGAAATAATGCCGCTTACGTTTATTCAGCTTTCTTCTACATTTCCCTTCTGAGTTTAAAAAACGTGAAGAGAATAAAAGAAGCTGGCAGAATGCCTGAAGATAAAAGGAAGGGGTCTCTGTACCTTTAATAGCTGTGCAGAAGTGGGAATTTTTGCAAGGTGGAGTTTGTCATTCAGGAGCGCAATTAATTGTACTTGCTACGATTCCCCTTTCTGTACAACTCTAAAAAGATACAAAAGCCCTGTTTTCTTTTGCAGTTGGTCATGCAACTTACAAACATTCCTTGTGGTGGCTTGAATTGCAGGGAAGAAGACAGCATGTAGGTGTAAAGGTAAAGGTACCCCTGCCCGTACTGGCCAGTCGTGTCCGACTCTAGGGTTGTGCGCCCATCTCACTTAAGAGGCCGGGGGCCAGCGCCGTCCGCAGACACTTCCGGGTCACGTGGCCAGCGTGACGAAGCTGCTCTGTCGAGCCAGCACCAGCGCAGCACACGGAAACGCCGTTTACCTTCCCGCTATAAAGCGGTACCTATTTATCTACTTGCACTTAGGCGTGCTTTCGAACTGCTAGGTGGGCAGGAGCTGGGACCGAACGACGGGAGCTCACCCCGCCGCGGGGATTCGAACCACCAACCATACGATCAGCAAGTCCTAGGCACTGAGGTTTTACCCACAGCGCCACCCGCGTCCCTGCATGTAGGTGTAGACTGTAGCAAACACTGTGCAAACACTCCCACAATCAGACATGAGGCATAGCAATGTTTGGTTCCTTCCATTGCTGGCCCCTTCAGACAGCCAACTCCTCACAAGGGCCAGAGCCTCTGCAGATGGTGTTTTTAAGAAACTAAGCCAGAAACAGCAAGTGAATCTCTCTTCATCCTCAGTCACGAACACTGGTGGGCAGCTGGAGGCCCATTTAGCCTCACATGCTACTCTGATCCATACCCTACATTGAAAACATGCGCCTTCCCTTCCAAAATCCTGGGGAAAGTAGTTTGTTATGGATGCTGGGAACTGCATTGCATTTCCCAGGATTCTTGGGGGAAAGTCATGCACTTGAAATGTGCTTGAAATACATGATGGCTGTGAAACAGAAGATGATTCTTCCCACCCAACAAAGGCCCGTCATCACTTTACATTTGCTGCAGCAGGCGGCACCAGGCATTTCCGTTCTCGTGGGCTTTTAGAGCAGAGGTTTCCACACGGTACGTAGTTCCGCTTTATCTCACAGATTCCCACCATCCATTTTTCCACGACAGATTGTACGGGAGTATGAAAGAGCCATTTTGTTTCGATTTGGACGCCTTCTTCGCGGAAGGCCCAGAGGGCCCGGTAAGTATAGAACTATCAGCCTTTCAGGAAGCCTCAGGTTATGTACCAGCTGGGGAAGTTCTGGGGAGCCAAATAAAGGTAAAGGGACCCCTGACAGTTAAGTCCAGTCGCAAACGATTCTGGGGTTCTGGCGCTCATCTTGCTCTACAGGCCGAGGGAGCTGGCGTTTGTCCGCTTCTGCAGACAGTTTTTCCGGGTCATGTGGCCAGCATGACTAAGCCGCTTCTGGGCGGAGTGGTACCTATTTATCTACTTGCACTGGTGTGCTTTCGAACTGCTAGGTTGGCAGGAGCAGAGACCGAGCAACGGGAGCTCATCCTGTTGCGGGGCCTTGAACTGCCAACCTTCCGATTGGTAAGTCCAAGCGGCACACTGATTTAAACCACAGCACCACCCACGTCCCTCCGGGGAGCCAAATACCTTCCTCCAAACTGCTCTGCTTGGCTCTTGGAAGGCTTTCGAGGCAATGCCTCTTCCTAATCTGCACCTTCTGACCCCAGGCTGTGCCCTTTAATAGATGTGCGCCACCCAGCTCTGGAGCTGCTGTTGCTTGCCTGCTTGGAGAGATGTGCATGGGTGCGCACAGACCTGACATTTGAACAGCAGGCTCCATTTCAGTGAGGCAAAGGTCGGAACCCCACCTGCTGCTCTTTTCACTTTTGCCCATTAGGAAATGCAGCCCTCAGGCTGGAAAAGGTTCCCTGCCCCCATTACATGCCATTGCACATAGTGGCCTGCATGTGGATCGCACTATTGGTGCTCAAGAAGCTGAACTTGACATTTAGATGGACCCTCCCCACGGCTGACTTGAGAAACAATTGCCTGTGTAGTTTTGTACAGATATACCATGAGCATTGTGTGAAGGAAAGGTACTGTCCGCTCTCCTCCTTCAAAGTCACATGCTGGTCTTTGTTAAATTCTCTACCTGGTAAGCTGAAGCACAGGGATGCGGGTGGCACTGTGGGTTAAACCACAGAGCCTAGGACTTGCCGATCAGAAGGTCAGCGGTTCGAATCCCCGCGATGGGGTGAGCTCCGGTTGCTCGGTCCCAGCTCCTGCCAACCTAGCAGTTTGAAAGCACGTCAAAGTGCAAGTAGATCAATAGGTACCGCTCCAGCGGGAAGGTAAATGGCGTTTCCGTGTGCTGCTCTGGTTCACCAGAAGCGGCTTAGTCATGCTGGCCACATGACCCAGAAGCTGTACGCCGGCTCCCTCGGCCAATAAAGCGAGATGAGCACCGCAACCGCAGAGTCGGTCACGACTGGACCTAATGGTCAGGGGTCCCTTTACCTTTACCTTAAGCTGAAGCGCACATCAGTTTGTAAAGCTTTATGATTATGGATCAGGAAACCTAACTCTCAGAAAATAAAAGAAAACATAAAAATTCTCCAAGCTCAATTTGCAGCGATATTAAGCAGAGAGATAGAGATAGAGTGGAATATCAAAAAGCTAAGACAGAAGAGTTTTGAATTTTCAAATAAATCGGGAAAGTGGTTAGCGTGGCAAATTAAGAAGAGAAAAGAACAAAGCACAATAAACAGAATTGTAATAGAAGGGGAAGAGGTCACCGATCCAAAAGGAATCAGGAAAGAGTTTCTAAACTATTATAGAAGCCTTTATAAAAAGAAAGAGAGAAACAATCTAAGGAAGATAGAAAGATTTCTGAAAGAGAAAATGATACAGAAAATCCCAATAGATGAAAAGCAACGTTTAAATAAGCTAATCGAAATAAAAGAGATAGAGGAGGTAATTAAAGATCTAAAAAGAGGGAAGGCTCCGGGACCCGACGGATTCACAGCAAGTTATTACAAAGAGATGAAATCAGTGCTTATGAACCCTTTGAAGGAAACTATGAACAATGCTCTAAGAAAAGGAGAAATCCCAGAGACCTGGAAGGAGGCTTTTATTACCCTCATTCCGAAACAGGATGCAGACCTAACTCAGGTTAAAAATTATAGGCCAATTTCGTTGTTGAACACGGATTATAAAATATATGCAGCCATCTTAGCGAGAAGATTGAAGTCTATCCTGGCAGAAATCATTCATAAAGATCAGGCCGGGTTTCTCCCAGGCAGGAATATGAGGGATAACATAAGGAACATAATTAACATGCTGGAATTCCTATCGGTGAAAATCGATAAGCAGGTGACAATGATGTTTGTAGACGCCGAAAAAGCGTTTGACAATGTGGCATGGGATTTTATGATGAAGAACTTAGAACATCTGGAAGTAGGTGGGAACTTCTATAATGGGGTGAATGCAATATATAGAGAGCAAAGAGCCAAACTGATCATAAATAACATCGTAACAGAGGAAATAAAGATACAGAAGGGTACAAGACAGGGATGTCCACTTTCTCCGTTGTTGTTCATAATGGTTTTGGAAGTTTTGTTAAACTCAATTAGACAAAATAAGAAAATTAAAGGAGTGACAATTGGACAACACGCCTATAAGATAAAAGCCTTCGCAGACGATCTTGTTATAATGACGGAAGACCCTATAACTACAACAGAAGAAATTCTAAAGGAGATAGAGCAATTTGGAGAATTAGCTGGCTTCAAATTAAACAAAAGGAAAACAAAGATGATGGTTAAGAATATAGACCAAAGAACAACAGAATTAATCCAAGAACAGTCACAGATACAGGTGGTTAAGAAAATAAAATATTTAGGGATCTGGCTTACGCCTAAAAATATAGATCTATATAAAAACAATTACGAGCCAGTGTGGAGAGAAATAAGAAAAGACTTGGAAACATGGGGAAGACTGAAATTGTCGTTTTGGGGAAGGATTAATACCATTAAAATGAATGTATTACCGAGGGTATTATTTCTATTTCAGAGCATCCCCATAATTAAAGGAAGTAAAATGTTTAAAGAATGGCAGAGAGTATTATCAAGATTTATATGGCAGGGCAAAAAACCTCGTATAAAATACAAACTGTTGACAGATAAGAAAGAAAGGGGGGGCTTTGCCTTACCGGACCTGGGCATTTATTACGAAGCAGTATGCCTTTGTTGGCTAAAAGACTGGATCAAGTTAAAGAATAAGGAGTTACTTGATTTAGAAGGTTTTAACAACAGGTTCGGTTGGCATGCCTACCTGTGGTCCGATAAGAGGAAAACACATAAAGGGTTTGGAGATCATATTTTCAGAGGCCCGCTTATTGATGTATGGGAAAGGTATAAGAACATACTCGAACCCAAGATTCCACACTGGCTCTCACCCCTCGAAGTGATGAGCCTCAAGAAAGTTAACATGAGTGGGGAGTGGGCAACATATGAGCAACTGTTAATGAAAGATAATGGGAAATGGAAATTAAAGCCGTATGAGGAGATCAAGGGGTATGTGTACGACTGGTTGCACCATCGCCAAGTTAACGAAATGTTTAGAAAAGAGGCCAGAGATAGAGGATATGTAGATAAAGAATCAAGATTCCAGAGGGAAATTATAAATTGTGAGGAGAAAATAATATCTAGAATGTATAAAATGTTGTTGGATTGGAATTTGGTAGATGAAGAAGTTAAGACAGTAATGATTCGATGGGCTAATGATGTGGGCCATGCTATTCAATTTGAAGATTGGGAGAATTTATGGAAGGAGGGTCTGAATTTTACGGCGTGTATGACTGTGAAAGAGAACGTTATGAAGATGTTTCACAGGTGGTATATAACACCTGTGAAACTGTCAAGAATGTATAAAGTAGATAGCAAATGTTGGAAGTGTGAGGAGAAGGAGGGTACCTTCTACCACATGTGGTGGGAGTGCCGGAGAGTGAGAGAATTTTGGGAAGAAGTCTATACTGAACTAAAAAAGGTTTTAAAGTATACATTCACTAAAAAATCTGAAATTTTTCTGTTAGGAATATTAGGGAACGAAATTAAAAAGAAAGATCATAAATTTATGTATTATGCAACAACAGCTGCAAGGATAGTCCTTGCTCAAAAGTGGAAAAAAAAGGAAATGCCAACAATAGAGGAGTGGAGATCGAAGTTATTAGAATACTCAGATTTGGATAGGTTAACGGGAAAGATTAGACACCTAAGAGACCAAAAGTTTGTCAAGGACTGGGGGAAATACGTAGACTACTTGGAACACCTTAGTGAAGGTCGAATAACGTTAAGGGGATTTAGAGAAGCACTGTAAAAGAGGAAGAGGTATTGTCTAAGAAAAACAGAGGTTTAAGAGAAACAAACGGCAATACATAATAGGTAATGTGTACTTTCGATTCTTAATGTGGAAGATTCACGGGCGGGCTGAAGGAAGTCCAGAAAGAAATGACTATGTTAATTTGACAGATGTAAAAATCTTTTTGTATATATGGAGTATCTATTTTGTGATGCTTTCTTTTTTCTAAACTTTGCTTTGAAATCCTATTCTTTATTCTTTATTTTTCTTTTATCTTTACTTTTTGGAAAATCAATAAATACTTACCTGAAAAAAAAAAAAAAGCTTTATGATTATGGCTACTTCAGATGTTCATTACCTTTGGTCCGCATTTGTGGAGGGATGAAAGAAGAGGTGCCCCGTGTACATATGTAGCTTGCAAGTGCTGCTGTTCTCTTTCTCCAAACAGGATTATTCCTTTTCCTGCCATGTTTGGACACCTACCACAAAATAGACCTTCGCCTCAAAACCTTAGAGATCCCTTTCTATGAGGTAAGAGACACACAGTCTGCCCCTTCTGCTCTTTGAGCTTGTTTGCAGGAGGCAAATGCAGTAGAAGTTTACTTAGATTCACCATTCCAATTAATTAGGAAGCCCCTGGTTCAAATCTCACCTTGTTTATGAACTAAATGCATTGCTTTTCGGCAAGCCATTTGACTCAGCCTCACCCCCAGCCCCACAATAATTATACTGATCTACCTAACGGGACAGTTGTAGGATTACTTAACGTAAAGGAAGGCTGTAGATCAGTGACAGAACATCTGCTTTGCATGCGGAACATCCCAGGTTCATTCCCTGACATCTCCAGCAAAGGTTAGGAATCTACACAGTCTGATGTTTATTTGGTAATACAGTGGTACCTTGGTTTATGAATTTATTCCGTTCCAGGAGTCCATTCTTAAACCAAAACCGTTCTTAAACCAAGGCACGCTTTCCATAATGAGGCCTCCCGTCGACTGTGCCCTTCCACCGTTTGGATTCCGTTCTTAGACCGAGGTAAAGTTCTCAAACCAAGACACTATTTCCGGTTTTGAGGCGTTTGTAAGCCAAATTGTTCTTAAACCGGACTGTTCTTAAATCCAGGTACCACTGTACCGTATTGGCCCGAATATAAGTCACACCCGAATATAAGCCGCACCTTTAAATTCGGGGGGGGGGGGAGAAAAAGACAATACCCGAATATAAGCCACTCCCTTAAAATTCCGTAGGCACTCACACCCGTTCTGTTTTACTGTATGCCTGTTTAAGCAGCAGTATTGTAAAAGTCCATTTTTGTAAGGTTGCAAATTTAAGCCGCACTTTCAACTTTTCACGGCTGGAATTTGGGGGGAAAAGTGAGGCATATATTTAGGCCAATATGGTACGTAGAAACAGCTCAGTCCAGCCCAGGGCTGGAATCAGATTTCCTGTTATTTTTCCATTGGCAAAACTGTATTTTATTGTTATAGATTTGAGGGGACCCTCCGAAAAACAACCCTAGGAATGAATAAATGCTAGGATTTTGATTAATTGGGATATGGATTAAAGTACAAGCTGCAGAGCTGTGTCAGGGAATTCCTGGGCTGGCTTCTACAAAGCAGCCTGGCTGGCTTAGTGAAGAACAAAAGGTGTTGTTGGGCCACTGGAGAATGAGATGTTACCAAAGTGATGGGATGTTTGAGGCGACAGGAAAAGGGATTTTTGAGCAAGGGTTGCTGGGAAGAAAAAGCAGGAAGAAGAGCTGAGATCCATCTTTGGAGGAGGCTGGTTGCAGAGATGCCTTGGGCTATAGGGCCACACTGCTGTGGGGTACAAACCCCTCTTGAAATGACTGTGCAGTAAGACCTGGACTCCTTCCATGCAGACTGAAGGTGTGAATAGGTGAATAAACCATATTTCTTAAAGCCACAACACTCTCTGTTGCGTCTTCAATTCTCCAAAGGAACGCAGACCCTGGGTGAGTGCCTGGGACCCCATGGGCTCTTGCCACCACTCAAGCAGAGAGAGGGGCAGGCATCCAGCTTTCATAACATTCTATTGCAGGGGTCGGTAAGGTTTACCTCGCCTGGGCCGGTTCACTCTTGCAGAGATCCCTCTGTGGGCCGGATTACATACGCGCGCCTGCGATTTCCGGCATCTGCGCAGATGCAATTTCTGGCGCCGTTCCCGTGCTGCACTGCGCCTGTTTAGTGCAGCACACCGGGACTCGTCGGTTGAACGAACCCCGTGGGCTGCTTGTGGCTTTATTGTTCTATTGGTCACACAATGCCTTCTGCTTGCCCTAGACCATAACCAAGGACATGGCAAGTCTAGAAATAGATACCATCTGTTACTATCGAATGGAGAATGCCACACTCGTCATGACCACCCTCGCCAACCACTCGAAGGCAATCCAGCTGCTCGTGCCGACCATCGCAAAGCGCTTTCTGGCACAGCGGTCGCTCACAGACATCCTGATGGAGCGGAAGAGCATCAGCCAGGAGATAAAGGTGGGTTGGCTATAGCGCTGTACAGAGGACATGGTGGGGAAGTCCATCACTCAGGGTGGGAGGCTTGCCCAGTGGCTGCTACAAGCAGAACTGGGGAAATGTATGGTAACTAATGAAAGGACACGAGGGAAATGCTTCTGCTTTGCTATTGGGCACCGTCTCCTTCCTGAAAGTGGCTTTACAGTACGTAAACTCAGAACTGCCTTGCAAGATCCACCCAGGGCAGCATTTCCTTTCAAACAACAACAACAGGCAACCAGGCACTATACAGTGGTACCTCACAAGACGAATGCCTCGCAAGACGAAAAACGCGCAAGACGAAAGAGTTTTCCGTTTTTTGAGTCGTTCCGCAAGACGAATTTCCCTATGGGCTTGCTTCGCAAGACGAAACGTCTTGCGAGTTCTTGCGAGTTTGTTTCCTTTTTCTTAAAGCCGCTAAGCCGTTAATAGCCGCTAAGCTGCTAATAGCCGTGCTTCGCAAGACGAAAAAACCGCAAGACGAAGAGACTCACGGAACGGATTAATTTCGTCTTGCGAGGCACCACTGTACTGCCTCCAAACGTAGGGTTGCCAACTGACCAGGTGAACCAGCTTACCGTGGTCTCCTGCACTTTTAAGAACAGCTTGGCTTGCAGAAACTAGAAAGTGATGCTTTGAATAGCATGGTGATAAATGTACTGTTTTGTGAACTGCACATTGTCTTAGTCTATTCTGGTTGATAGGGAGAGACAATTTTATAAATATAAGATTAACTGCATGCCCTTTTAGTGAAGTGAGTGGCTAGAGAGGCCTTTTTCTCCCTCTCATAGCAGACCTTTAAGTGGCCCAGTAAATGATTGGCAGTTAGGTTTGGGGCAGACAAAAGGTACTAGACTTTGCTCCAGTTTAGGTAACTTTAGATAGGAATCTGACAAATTAATTAAGGATTGACCTATAATCAGCTAGTAGCCAAGACGGAGAAAAGGGAACCTTTTTGAAAAAGCTGTAATCCTTTATTGAACAGCTCTGTGCTCACCTAACTCAGGGTAGCTTTACTTCTAGAGCACTTCTCAATAGAAATGTTAGGACACTGCTGTTTCTGCATTTTTTAAGTTGCTCATCCATCATATAAAGCTTCTCCCAATAAGAACTTTTTTTGCAGGTGGCTGTGGACGCCATCACCTGTCAGTGGGGGATCAAGGTGGAAAGGACAGAAATGTAGGTATGAAATGTGAGATCTGCAGAAATAATTAGGTGACAAAATGTCAGGAGAGGGATCTCCAAGACCTTTCACTATTGTTAATGCCGCCCCTATGAGTATAATCAGTTTTTGTTATTTCTCCCCTTGAACAATCCCTGGGCATAGGGGTCACCCTGGTACAAGCCACCATTTTTTGGGCCGCCTCCTTGATCCTTCTGCTGCTGTCTCTCGCAGGGGGACAGCTAGCTCCTCGCCCATCTGTTTTGACATGGCTGGGGTTGAAAAGGGTTGATTTCAATGACCAGAAATGTAAGAGGAGCTGCTTAAAAACTGGCAGCTGAGCGCACCAAAAGTTACCCCGTTCCTGCAGTTTTATGAATCTACATATGGCCAGAAAGGCTACAGCTGACCAGCTCTCCATTTGTTTAGAGTCACCTTGGACTAAACTTTTGAGGAGCGCCCATTTTGCTATGATATCCTCAAGTCTGAGAGGTGTTCTCCTTGCCAGGTGGCAATTGGCTCCACAGCCCCACCAAGAGCGGGGAAGGGAGGGCTCTGGCCAATTACTCCCATCCCTTCTGGCAGCAAGGCAGCCTGGGATGTCTTCTCACTGATCACAGTGGGGGCAGAATAAGGATTGCCTCCTGTCCTGATCCCAGCACTGAATCAGTTTGGCGCCATCCAGAAAAGGCAGCTGTGAACCAGATGTATTGCTCAGCCTTCCTGGTCTGTCAGTTTTCTGCTGCTTCTGCAATCCTGCTGGGGAAGTGGAACAGGATGAAAAAAGCTGAGGTTTTATTAGGTTGGTGGGAGCCAGAGTCCAGCAACTGTGGGAGGGCAACAGGTTCTTGATTCCAGAGCTATGGGAAGTGTTTGTGCATATATGCAGCCATGAAGGACATCCTAGGGCCATTTAAAACTTCTTCAGGACATTCCTACAACATTTGTTCTGTTCCTAACGAATCAGACACAGGGATACATCCCACTGCCAATGTAAATGTCGCTAGAGTTGCTAACAAATGAGTAGGCCCACTCAGGAGTGGCAATGAGAGGGATATTCAGCCAGTGACTGGCTTTTCACAAAACAAATGAAATACCATGAAAATCCCTGAAACAAGAAGTAATTGACTAGAAATATTATCTTATAGAAATAAACTAAATAATAAAAATCAAAGTTTTAAGGCTTTGTTCAATTCTAGTTTTTTCTAATTTTTACCTTAAACGTTTTTAAACCTTTATTTCATTTGTTTTGTGCAATTTCTCGGTTCCGTGACTGTCTTTTTCCACTAGTGACTGGCTTTTCAGCTGGCACCCAAGACAAAGGTCCCATTTAATCTGGTAACTAGCTGGCCAGCTACAGCTAGCACTCTCCCCCCCCCCCCCCCCCGGTGTAGTACAAAGTTTCCTTCCTGAGCTAAATGGTTGTACCAACCACAGTGGCTATATTTCCCCTCCACCCTCTGCATACCAGCTGCTGGCAATAATCACAGGTGGGCAGAGTGCTGCCATGCTCAGGTCCTGCTTCCCACAGGGTGCTGGACCAGACAGGCCATTGGTCTGATCCAGCAGCCAAGCTCTTTTTGTGTTCTTAAACAGAAAATCATTTACAGTGGTACCTCTGGTTGCGAACGGGATCCGTTCCAGAGGCCCGTTAGCAACATGAAAAGCCTGCAACCTGAAGCACCGTATCTGCGCAGGTGCGCAGCGCGATTTGGTGTTTGTGCACATGTGCAAAGTGCAATTTAGCGCTTCTGTGCATGCGTGAGTGGTGAAACCCGGAAGTAACCCCTTCCGGGTCGCCGCAGGACACGCCCTGAAAAAACGTATCATGAAGCAAACGTAACATGAGGTATGACTGTACGCTGTTTCCAGTTTGGTTCTGCAGTCCCAGATTTCATTAATTTCATTAATTTCAGTAAAGATGTGCGGTTGCCAACGGAGCTTCAGGAGTCCCTGGCTGCACAAGCCGAAGCCCAGAGACAGGCCAAAGTGAGGGTAAGGCAGTACACGGACACGGTATGTTTTTATTACTGGAAGCTCTGGGCAGGAGGGAGCTAGGGGAGAGAGATGCTGTCCTCCCAAGCTTGCTTCTCTTCTGGTCTAATCAGACAAGCATTGGCCATGGTTCTGCCTGCATCTCACAGCACACGGGAGTGGGTCACTGGCCAAAACTAATTCTGTTGGTTATCCAGCTTTTGTTAATCTAAAGCAGGCACCCACAAACTCGGCCCTCCAGATGTTTTGGGACTACATCGCCCATCATCCCTAGCTAACAGGGCCAGTGGTCAGGGATGATGGGAACTGTAGTCCCAAAACATCTGGAGGGCCGAGTTTGGGGACGCCTGATCTAAAGCAATGAGCCCTTCTCGTTTGCACTAGTTAATTTATAGGTACTTAATGTAAATCCATTTCCTTTGGCTGGAAACCTAAGAGATGGAGGGGGTACAACATGAAGGCTGTTTGGGAGCTGCACTGGAAAATGGAAGCTCCAGACTGTTTCAATTCTACGCAGCACAAGAATGAAATAAATTTCTTCCACACTAACCCTGCATGCTTTCCTTTGGGCTGTCGGAAACAAAATGGAAATTGAAGTGATGTGGCACCCAGGAAAATATCACCACATGTAACACACTTCAAAACATCCAATATAAAGTCAGGCAATAAGTGACTTTATATTGACTTTTCTTCCTTTAATGGATTATCCAGAGATTGGGAACATCCAAATCCATTTACAGGGGAGTATGGGCTGACACTTGAATAAAATATTGTCCGGATGCTGTCCTTTATAAGCCAGTTGTTCCCCTGTGGTAGGAATTAATTACAAGTTTCTTTTCATTATCCCCCCCCCACCATTTTATTATTTTTTATAGGAAAACAGTGCTATTTTACTAAAGGGGGGGGGGAATGCAAGGAAATAAATCACTTTTCCCTGCCCTCAGACTAGGAACAAATGCTGACTAATAAGAGGAAATTACCTCAGGAAGAAACAAACGCCCAGAACCTGCACATAAGTAGTATCTAATTAACACTGGAGGGGTTTTACTCAGTTGAACTTGCTTTTGAGGAAACATTAGAGGTGGTTTTTGGCCTTGAGGGTGAGCATTCAATGCAGCATTATTTTAAGTGCTGTGCAGAACCTGTTTTCGTTTTACAGTGGTACCCCGCAAGACGAATGCCTCGCAAGACGGAAAACCCGCAAGACGAAAGGGTTTTCTGTTTTGGAGGCGCTTCGCAAGACGAATTTCCGTATGGGCTTGCATCGCAAGACAAAAGCCCATAGGGAAATGCTGGCGGTCAGGAGCAAAGACTTTCGCCCACAGCCGGCCTTCAGAAGAGGACCTCTTCTGAAGGCCGGCGGGGGGCAAAAGTCTTTGCTCCCCCCCCGCCTGCCTCCCCCCCGCCTGCCCCGGGCGATCTTAAAATGCTGGCGGGCGGGAGCGAAGCGTTCGCTGCCGACCCCCAGCATTTTAAAATCTCCCCGTGTCCTGGGAAGATTTTAAAATGCTGGGGGTCGGGAGCGAAGCGCTGCCGACCCCCAGCATTTTAAAATCTCCCCGTGTCCTGGGGAGATTTTAAAATGCTGGGGGTCGGCAGCGCTTCGCTCCCGACCCCCAGCATTTTAAAACGCTGTTCCGAAGTGGGGAGTGGGGGCGGGGACACCTGCCCCCGCCGCCCCACTTCGGAAAGCTGTTCCGAAGTGGGGCGGGGGGGCGGGGACACCTGGCCCCGCCGCCCCACTTCGGAAAGCTCTTCCGAAGTGGGGAGGGGGGGCGGGAACACCTGGCCCCGCCGCCCCACTTCGGAAAGCTGTTCCGAAGTGGGGCAGGGGGGCGGGGACACCTGGCCCCGCCGCCCCACTTCGGAAAGCTGTTCCGAAGTGGGGCGGGGGGGCGGGGACACCTGGCCCCGCCGCCCCACTTCGGAAAGCTCTTCCGAAGTGGGGAGGGGGGGCGGGAACACCTGGCCCCGCCGCCCCACTTCGGAAAGCTGTTCCGAAGTGGGGCGGGGGGGCGGGGACACCTGGCCCCGCCGCCCCACTTCGGAAAGCTCTTCCGAAGTGGGGAGGGGGGCGGGAACACCTGGCCCCGCCGCCCCACTTCGGAAAGCTGTTCTGAAGTGGGGCGGGGGGGCGGGGACACCTGGCCCCGCCGCCCCACTTCGGAAAGCTCTTCCGAAGTGGGGAGGGGGGGCGGGAACACCTGGCCCCGCCGCCCCACTTCGGAAAGCTGTTCCGAAGTGGGGCGGGGGGGCGGGGACACCTGGCCCCGCCGCCCCACTTCGGAAAGCTGTTCCGAAGTGGGGCGGGGGGGCGGGGACACCTGGCCCCGCCGCCCCACTTCGGAAAGCTCTTCCGAAGTGGGGAGGGGGGGCGGGAACACCTGGCCCCGCTGCCCCACTTCGGAAAGCTGTTCCGAAGTGGGGCGGGGGGGCGGGGACACCTGCCCCATCCGCCCCACTTCGGAAAGCTGTTCCGAAGTGGGGCGGGGGGCGGGAACACCTTCTGAAGGCGGGCAGGGGGCGAAAGTCTTTGTCCCCCCTGCCTGCCTTCCCAGGGGCTTTTAAATCGCCCCGGACAGCGGAGAAGTCCTCCGCTGTCCGGGACGATTTTAAAATGCCGCCCGCCAGTATTTTAAGATAGCCCCGCACAGCGGAGAAGTCCTCCGCTGTCCCAGGGTTTTTTAAAATGCTGGGGGTGGGAAGAAAAGCCCTTGTCCCCCCCCCCCCAGCCTTCAGAAGAGGTCCGGGGACAGACTGTCCCCGGACCTGGTCTGAAGTCGGTTTCCCTAGGAACGCATTAATTGATTTTCAATGCATTCCTATGGGAAACCGTGCATCGCAAGACGAAAAAACCGCAAGACGAAGAGAATTGCGGAACGAATTAATTTCGTCTTGCGAGGCACCACTGTACTTACAGCTGACAAATAGCGTTGCTTCTACAACACTGAAGGGCACCATTATGGAAGGAACCATGGGCGGTACTCAACAAAGTTTTACTCAGGGTTGACCCATTGAGATTAATGAACCCATCAAAGTTAGTCCCATTGATATCAAGGGGTCTACTCTGAGCAAAACTTTGTTGCCTCCTGCCCCAAAGGAAGATCTTCTAAATACCTTGTGTTCTAGGTCATAGCTGCTGAAGGAGAAAGGGCTGCTTCCGAATCGCTGAAGGTGGCAGCAGAGGTGCTTTCCCACACACCAGCCGCCCTCCAGCTCCGCTACCTTCACATGCTGCAAAGCCTGTCTGCAGAGAAGCCGTCCACCTTTATTCTTCCTTTCCCCCTTGACCTCATGAATCCTTCATCAGGAGACAACATGAAATCCACAGGCTGCAACCGCTCTTCAGATGTCGCCAGCAACCCAGAGGCTCCAAAGGCGAAGGATTCCCCAATGTTGTAGGACTAAGCCAGGGGCAGCCTCTAGGCCTCTCTGTCTAGCTCCTCGGGCCGTAACCCATTGCCTAGTCCATAATTCGTACCCACCTGCTTTGCACCCTCCTGAAGTGTTTTTGCCTGGCTGAAATGTGCCCTTGAACTCACCTGGATGGAGGGTGAGAGAGGGGATGTTAGTCTGTGTAGGAACTGCCTATTGGATGAAGGCAAAATTCATAGCTGTTGCTCTGCCCGCGTTTGCCCTGGGCCCCATTCACTACTAGAATGCGGCCCCTTGGAGGCTGCTTATGAGTCAATGTGGCCCTTGGTCTGAAAACATTTTGCCACTCCACTACAGGAATTCGGCAGAAGAATCTGCATTTCAAACTGTAGCTGATGTAATCATGGTTGATCCTCTATTGGGCCCCCTGTAATTAAATCTGCTTAAACTTTTAAACTCCTGAACTGAGAGGTCAGCAGCTGGGCTACATATGAGGGCGGCTGCTTTGCCACCAAGTGTATAAAACAGGGAACTTCAGCCAGTCCTAGCTGCGTGGGGGGACTGCATCCCAGCCCCGTTTTTTCAAATGTGTATTTGTTTCTTTCCACATTATATTTTTAGATGCACAGTCAAAGCTTACTAGGTATCTAACAACCCCCATGTGATATTCCCAGTTAAAATCCAATACCGAGTTCAAATTATTATTCTGCTGAAAAGCTCACTGGGTGACCCTGAACCAGTCACAATTGCTCAGTAGAGACATCACCTTGCCAACAAAGGTCCGTATAGTAAAAGCTATGGTTTTCCCAGTAGTGATGTATGGAAGTGAGAGCTGGACCATAAAGAAGGCTGATCGCTGGAGAATGAATGCTTTTGAATTATGGTGCTGGAGGAGACTCTTGAGAGTCCCATGGACTGCAAGAAGATCAAACCTATCCATTCTTAAGGAAATCAGCCCTGAGTGCTCACTGGAAGGACAGATCGTGAAGCTGAGGCTCCAACACTTTGGCCACCTCATGAGAAGAGAAGACTCCCTGGAAAAGACCCTGATGTTGGGAAAGATTGAGGGCACAAGGAGAAGGGGATGACAGAGGACGAGATGGTGGGACAGTGTTCTCGAAGCTACCAGCATAAGTTTGACCAAACTGCGGGAGGCAGTGGAAGACAGGAGTGCCTGGTGTGCTCTGGTCCAGGGGGCCATGAAGAGTCGGACACGACTAAACGACTAAACAACAACAACAGGGACGGAGAAAGTTAATGCATGCTTCCTTTTAACATCTTGGATGAAGGGCTGGATAATAAGCTCACCCTTTGGGCGTCCCTGTTCTCTAGTCTAGTCATTCCGTTCCTTGTCCCTATTTCGAAAGGCAGGTACCATTGCAAGATACGAAGATAAGAAGTGTTGGTGGTGGAGCGCAAGAAGCTTAAGGCCAGTCCTCCCACCTCCTTGGGCCTGAAAATGGTGTGTCCTGCCTGAGGCAGTTCACAGAGTGAAAGTGAGCAGCACAGCACAAACGAAGTTTGGGAACTTGCTGCGAAAGCTCCTTGCTGTCTGTTTGCTTTAATTCTTAATTGGCTCAGGGAGTAGCCCTCCCTTCCCGTCTATCATTAAAGCCAACAGAGGTGGGACACCATCTGTGTCTCTTTCAGCAGAGGGACAAGGATTGGGCTGGGCCTGGACAATGCAGGCTGGCAGTGCCATCAGCAGCCCAAGAGTCTCAGACTCATTTTCTAAGCCTCCAGTAGAGATGATTTAGTGGAAGGAGCAAAAAACAAATGGGTGGTTTCTACTGAGCGCGAGGAAAACACAGGAAATCCGAAGTGGGGCTTCCTCACAGACACAACTTGAGCTTAGCCCTTGTTCTGTTCTGTTGTTCCCATAAAAACAGAAGAAAAACTTTGAACACAAAATGGCAAATTCTGCAAAAGAAGAAACTCAATCTAGTCAACAAATTCATCTAACGTGTGCTAAATCCAACATATATTCAGCGTCAGGTGGAACCTTCTTACTTGATCAGCTCTTGCTAAGAGCTTTTAGAATCGTAAATTTTGTCTGCTGTTCTTATTGTCAGCCTCACTGCTACTTGTTTTAGTATTTTTGTGGTTTTTACATGCTCTGATATTATGTGAACTTTGTTAACATCACCCTTGGAGACTCTGGGCTGAAAAGCAGCCTATTATATTTTTTAAAGTAATAATAATAATAAATATAATCTTCTGACTGTGCAAATTTCCTTTCTTCCTTTAACAATTGTAGTGGGTAGAGTGTCCTTCCTTTCTCCGGCACTGGCCTCTGGTATTAAAAAATATTTCTAAAATAAGCAAACAGGCATTATTTCCTATAATTTCCTATATATTTCCTTTTAGAAGACATCTGAAGGCAGCCCTGTTTAGGGAAGCTTTTAATGTTTGATGCACTATTGTATTTTAATATTTTGTTGGAAGCCAACCAGAGTGGCTGGGGAAACCCAGCCAGATGGGTGGGGTATTAATAATAAATTTAAAATTATTATTAATTTATTATTATTATTATTATTATTATTATTATTATTATTATTATTATTATTATTATTATTATTATTATTTTATTGCAAGGCTCCGTTCTCCTACCGCCATAGAAACATGGTCTCTCGCTTGCCTTCATTACAGTTGCCCAGCTTTTGAGGCAGGATTAAAGCTGCAGCAACCAAAGCAGTTTGGGAGGAAAAGCACTCCAGCCTGAGTGATGTTGCATTTCCTCCAGCATCTATATTAATCTCATTTTAAATGAAGTCTCCAACTGAGCAGCACATGGAGCACCTATAGCTCAGTGGTGCAGCCATTTCATGCATTTCCAATTAAAAGGATCTTGGGGAACAGAAGAGAAGACACTTCTGCCTGTGATTCAAGAGAGCTGTTGCCACTGAAAAGAGAGAATGATGTGTCAGATCAGGGGCAGACTTTGGTAGTATGATGTCCTGAGCAAAAACAAAATTTAGTGCCTCCTCCAGTATTTCTCTCCCCTCCCTTGCCTTCTGTTCTGCGCATGCTCTCAAGTGCACTATGACATAGTTGTGGCAACTCAATCGCCTGTCTGACCAGGGCTTAATTGTGAATAGGCAACCAAGTAAATACAGGTATTAGTAACTGTCAGGGAACTGCCATCAATGCCGGAGGGAGAGAGCAAAATCCAGAGGGATTCCGGAGAGCGTCCCGGGATTGGGAGAGGCAGCCCATCTTCTGAGGAAGAGAATCAGCGTAGCACCAGTGGAGAAGGGGGGCAGATGGGGGAAGCGGCGAGTCGGTCCCATGACTCCTTGCCGGGGACCAGTGGGGAGAGTAGAGGTCCTCCGCTGCCTAGGCCCTCCTTGCGCAGAAGGCTTTCGCGCAGAGAAAGTAGGAGGAGACTAGGCGTCAAAGAGCTTCTTTGCTGGAAGAAGTTTAAGAAACGCCCACTGACGGATTCTGCCAGCGATTGAGACAGCCACGGGTGAGTGGCTGTCCGGACAAAAAATGGTTCACTCAGGCAACCCAGCCAGGTGTTTGCACCGGCTTACGCACGAGCAACCCCTAGAACCATTACAGTAACACTGCTATTTTGCAACCATTCAGCTCAACGCCCTGGGTCAGGAAACTGCCTGCACCGATCTACATCTGGCACCGGTCAGATGAACCAATTATACAAAGCAGCTCCCTATGTTCTCTGCAGAAAGGAAAGTGGAACGTGCTTAAATAAATCAAGCTGCATTTCTGCTCATTTCTGCTAGATGGCGTCTTTTGGCCATGATTTTACAATGCCATGAACAGGTGTGCGCAGCCAAACTTTGGCTTACTCTGCTTTCCTGTTCAAAATACCATGCTAGCTCATATTTCCCCCTGAAGGAAGAATGGGGTAGCAATGAGGGAGAAGACAGTTCAACGAAGGGGCAAACTATGTTCCCCTATGAAGACACATTTCTTCAGGAAAGGCTGTAGAACGGATGCAGTGTTGGGACAGAAAAAGTACTGATACCAGATCAGTCTAAAATATTTGGTAAGTCACCTTCCATTCACAAAGGATCAGGGTTTCACAAGTGCCATTAGCAACCACCAATCTCTTCCTGAGGACAGCAGCCGTGACCCTCCCTCTCACAAAAACTTGGAAGTTGTGAGGGAGTCTCTCGCTTCATAATAGGGACTACAAGTCCCATCATCCCTGACCGTTGGTCCTGCTAGCTGATGGGAGTTGTAGTCCAACAACAGCTGAGAATCCAAGTTTGAGGAAAAACTGTAGGGCCTTCCCCTTCCCCGAGTCCTCCAGCACAGGTACAGGATCTGGGTGAAGTAATCAATGAGGATCGCATCTTGTGACAAGGTAAGAGCGTCTCAGAAGCAGTTAGAGTCCATCTGGCTAGTTCTAAGTGTCTCCAAAGCATGGTGTGATGTGAATGAATAGCCTGCCCTTTGCAGAAGATTCCACAGCTAGAAGAGTCTTCTTTCTGTTTACTTCAGGCTTTATGACTAGCCAGGAACAGTGGAAGTCTCTCACTGTTTCTGTCAACTCCAATACCTGCATGAGATTAGGGAACTATCCCTCCCTGCTCTTTGGAAGGCTGGGCTTGTTCATTCACCTTGTGCTATGCTTGGGAGACATTTGGAAGTGCTTCTAAGTCTCTTACCTTACGCAAACAAAGAGAACTACTAGAGAACTTGAGGGAAGGGAATCATGCCAAGTAATTAAAGGTAAAGGGACCCCTGACCATTAGGTCCAGTCGCGGACGACTCTGGGGTTGCGGCGTTCATCTCGCTCTATAGGCTGAGGGAGCCGGCGTACAGCTTCTGGGTCATGTGGCCAGCAGGACTAAGCCGCTTCTGGTGAACCAGAGCAGCGCACGGAAACGCCGTTTACCTTCCCGCCAAAGCGGTACCTATTTATGTACTTGCACTTTGACATGCTTTCAAACTGCTAGGTTGGCAGGAGTTGGGACTGAGCAACAGGAGCTCACCCCGTAGTGGGGATTCGAACCGCCTACCTTCCGATGGGCAAGCCCTAGGTTCAGTGGTTTAACCCACAGCACCACCCACGTCCAATGCCAAGTAATTACCGGATACTAAACCCTCTGGTCCAAGACACTCCCAATGCATCTACTAGTGAAAAACTCCTAAGATGGATCGAGTGCTCTTTTTGGGGGGGGAGGGGAGTTCAAACAAGAACCCCAAATATTTCCTATTGAGTTATTCTTCAATTCAACCTGTATAGGTAAACACAGTGAAATATCAGGGCAACTCTAACCTAGACCTTGAATATGTTCTATATAAATAACAGAAACTGGGAATCAATCCCACTTGGTTGAGTTAACTCCTTTCCATGTACTGAACTAATAGTTTAACAGAGCTGGGAGAATTCCAAGTAGCCACTAATGCACAACCCTCCATCTGTGTCCAGTGGCAGCTACAAGCAGGAGCCAAAGGCCTTCTGGAGGTCACCCTCTTCTTCAGCGTTTGGGCTTGGGGAATTTCTTCTTCGGCTTAGGAGTGCTGGGCTGTGAAGGTGATTCAGTTTGCTCCTTAACGACAACTTCTGCAACGACAGATGCACAGCAAGAAGCACTTAAACACTGACATTGTCAACACCTAGACAATATGAGAACTAGTTAGCTCAGAGAAACCTCATACTCTATTCTGCGACAAGTCCAGGTTTCAGCCCAAGCATAGCCTTGAGGGAATCAAGACCAAACCCAGCTGCCCAAAGAATGGTTATGAACAGCATATGCATCCACAAACCCATGTTTGTCATGTTCACACTTCATAAGTATACCTGTTCTCAGTGGGAACCTCATCCATAGTGGGAATATTCCAAAGAGCATTATGTGCTCAACCCCACTTATTTCAATGATCTAAGACACACCGATCTCTGACATGTACACAGTACTTTGACAGTTCAGAGTAAATCAACAATCCTGATACGACCAGTATCACGCTGCAGACGAGCAGCTTAGGCTGATAAAAGCTTGCTCGGACCACCAATTGGGTTAGGTAAGAGTTCAACTAGGGACTTCCCTGCTCACATTCTTAGCCAGTGCAATGCAGTTTGCTTCTTCAGCTCCCTGGGTCGGTTCATAACATGCATCTTCATTACTTCATGACTGCAGCATCAAGTGAATTATGACATTATTAAGCAATGAAGAACTTTCCTTTCACCCCACAACACACTGCTTTTCAACAGAAACATCACCTATTCAGGCCAGAGCTGCACATGTAGCAGACTGAGGATGCATAATGGGTTGTGCCACTTCAGCAATGCAGATGGAAGAATGGTCTTCTCCTTTGGCGATCACTCGTAGCTGAGTGAGATTGTCTTCCATGAACACAGTCTCAACAGTGAGTCCGTAAATGATTGTGGAGGCCAATTCTGGATCCACACGTCCTTCCACAGTGGGGACATTGGTTTCCGGGTGGGAGTTGATCACGGTGTGGATTTGCCAAGCGTGCCTTCCTCTTAGCATGTTTCTCCCTTGCGTCCTGAGTTCGAGTGTCTTCAAAGCCCATGACACCTTTGGTAAAGGCTGTTCTCCAATTGGAGCGCTCACAGGCAAGTGTTTCCCAATTGTTAGTGTTTATAATACATTTTTAAAGCTTTGCTTTGAGACAGTCTTTAAACCTCTTTTGTTGACCACCAGCATTACGCTTCCTATTTTTAAGTTTGGAATAGGTTTCTGAAAGTGGAAACCCAACACACCAGGGAGAAAAGTTCTAGATTAGTCCATTCCCTGCTGTGCTAACATTCTTCTTACAGGATACACTTTATAATAAAGAACAACCAAAAAGGTGATTTTCCTGGCTGCTGTCTGTAGTGGCACAGTCCAGTCTACTACCTCACCCTCCTGGGCAGACCAGGTGACAGCTGCCAGTCATCAAACACTAATCAAGAACAGATAAATCAAGCAACTGATACACAGGTGTGAACTAGGCCTCCGTTTGTTGCCCGTGTGGAAAGCATTCCCCTATCAGACTCAGGAGGTGGACTGGGCAAGTGAGCTAATTCTCACGTTACCATTTTTAAATGGAGAAATAAACAGCCTGCTGTTATTGAGGGGGCGGGAATGAAAAGACCTTCAATCAGCAAACCATCTCTCTCCCCAGCCTGCCTTAGGTACAGCCTATCATTTTGATTCTTGCAACCTTCAGGGAGTAGTAATGATGGGGAAGTGGCTACACATATTTACTTACTAAGAGCAGAAACAAAGGAACAGAAAGGCATCTGGGACAACTTTTGCAGTAACATTCCATTTCTGACTACGGGTGGAGAGGGGGGAAGATGGTGGGTTGTATCCAAAGTAGTGCCAAGCCAAGCATTCTGCCAGAGCCTGCCCTCTAGTTCCCCCCAACCTTCCAGAGCAGATTTGGGGATGTCAAGGGGAGGAGGAACCCCATTGCGCTAGCACAATGTATTTAGCACAACCTGTATCTGGGAATGTTCTCCGCTCTCCTCCAAAAGCACACTTCCTGTACATTTTTCCCCATTGTGTGGTAGGCAGCATGGAAATATAATACACATAGTCTGAAATGGCACAGCTCAGCAAGAGCTGCAGCACGTGACTTCCCTATGCCTGTTTTGTCTATTTTGAGCCATTTCGCAGCAGCAGCAGCATACTCAATTATACCACCCAAATGTACGCTTGAGATGCAAGTGCAGCCAATCCTGATTCTCCGACACATTTGTACCTTGAACACACATGAGCCTGCAAACCAGTTTATCACATTCACATTTTATGCTTTCAAATGTACGCCTAAACGTGTGGTGCATGAAATTGCCCTTAAAATTCCACAGCATTTTTTTAGAGCCTGCAATTCCACCTTTCAAGTCTTGAGCCATACCTGCTTTGAGTTTTGTTTCTTTTGGTTCAGAGTCCTTCAGCTTTGGTTGCTCACCCTCCATGTTCTGGATTTTTGCCAGAGCTTCTTCCAAGTCCTCATGAAGGACTTCAGATTTTTCCTCAGCTTGCTGTGCTCGCTTTTCAGCCTCTCTGAAAGAGTTGGTGTCAGAAAGAATTCATAGCCCTGACCAGGCAAGAAACCAGTAACACTAATTTGATTTACTCTAGCTGGTCGCTTCCTACTGTGAAAAATACATTTTCTCTTGCTTCTTCACTCCCCAAAATGTTCCTAACAGCCAATATTACTGCAACCTATGTAAGAATCCACACCTGATTAGTACATTTCAAGTCTCTAAAACCTACAGGAGGTTTTATTCCTAGCACTTCAAAACCACATGAGAACTCACATATCACTAAAGGTAAAGGACCCCTGACAGTTAAGTCCAGTCGCGGACGACTCTGGGGTTGTGGCGCTCATCTTGCTTTACTGGCCAAGGGAGCCGACGTTTGTCTGCTGACAGTTTTTCTGGGTAATGTGGCCAGCATGACTAAGCCGCTTCTGGCGAAACCAGAGCAGCGCATGGAAACACTGTCTACCTTCCCGCCGGAGCGGTACCTATTTATCTACTTGCACTTTGATGTGCTTTCGAACTGCTAGGTTGGCAGGAGCTGGGACAGAGAAACAGGAGCTCACTCCATTGAGGGGATTCGAACCGCCAACCTTCCGATCAGCAAGCCCAAGAGGCTCAGTGGTTTAGACCACAGCGCCACCTGCGTCCTATTTTTGTTTAAAAATGGAATGTGTTGTGGCAGAATAGACACCTGCAATCACATAGGCCACCTGTTCAAGATATCCTGTAGTCTCTAGTCTGCACAAGAATGCACACATCCATCCATCTCTTCCCTGTGGTTCTATACTCACACGAGTCGCTCTTCCAGAATTTCCAGTGACGCCAGCAACTCAAATTCCTTCTTTGAGGCCTTTGTGGTCCACTGGCTGGCATGCAACTCCCTCTGGAATAAGAAGAGTAAGTAACTTATAGGAAATGAAAGGAAATAAATCAACAGGCTACTTTCTGTCTCAGAACTGGCATACTGAAGTCCCTGGCTCAAATCTTGCCTCAGCTATGAGCACACTAGGTAGCCTTAGACAAGTGATGCTCACTCATCCCTTACGTCTTCAGAATGGGGATAAAGATAATTCTGGCCTACCTTCCAGGGTCATTGCACTGTTTTATTTACAGAGGCACAGAGTTGGAAGTTGCCATTACTCTGCCTCTGAGAAGAAAAGGTTTATACAGGGCACAATTGCCTGAGAATATCTCCTGTAAAAACCCCATGCACCACTGCCGTTCTTTTCAATGGGGCCAGTGCAGGAGAACTTCCCAGATCTGTTTCCTGCTGTAATAGTGTGTTGTAGTGGCCATAGAGTTGGACTAGGACCTGGGAGTGTTAGGATATAGTTCCATTCCACCTTAAATGGTGAGGCATGACTGTTGTGTATCACATGCCTGTTTCGTTCCAGCTCTCGCTGGGAACGTCCATTTTATATATAGCTTTTGTTCCGGCTGTTTTCCCGGACACGGAGGCAAGCAGTCATGTTTTTCCTCTGTTCTGATCTACGTTGAATAAAGCTGTAAATATGCTCTCCTGTCTGCATCTTCCGTTGTGGAGGCTTTGCTGAAAGGGTGTGCACGGGTCTTGGAATGTCTCTGAGGCTCGTGTTGCTAATTGACTGATGCTGTTCCACGGGAGACCGGGGATCGTCCGGAGACGACTGGGGGCCTGCCTGATGCCTCCGTCTCCCTGGCAGTATCCCAACAGGGAGTCCAGAGTTCAAATCCCCACTCGGCCATGAAGCTCACTGAGTGCCTTTGGGCCAGTCACTGCCTCTCTCAGCCTAATCTGTCTCATAGGAGTTTCGTGGGGATTAAATGAGGAGGGGGAGAACCATCTATGCCACCTTGAGCGCCTTGAAGAAAAATGGTGGGATATACTGGTCTACTGCCATTAGTATCGCAAGATTGTCATGGGAGCACTTGGACTAAAATCTACTTTTCTGGTTTATCACCACAAGAGTTATTAACATTTGGCTTCAGTAAAGCAAATAATTTAATTAGACAGTGCCTATATGACACTGAGCGACAGAATAATCTGGCCAAAATAAGGAAATTTTGTCCATGGTATGATTATTTCCCACCAAGTCACTTTGGCACCCTATTTGCAAAATGTAACAATTTCAAAATACAGACACGCTTTTCACTTTCGCATGATTGAATATACTGCCTTCGACTGTACTTGAGGGTTGATTTCAAAAAATTCTGCTGGAAAAACGGTTATGTCCCTGTAGAGATGGCAGTATTGAGTCAGTGGCTCGTATGCTTCTGGCTTGCACTCTTTATAAAGATTTGAGGAGTGAGGTTATTACCCCTCTATTACTGTCCATGCCAGGTCACTCAACTGTTCCTACTGCATCCTTGCTTTTAGCAGATCAAGATGATCAGGTGACAGCAAAAACTGCAGGGTTTTTAGTGGGGACAATTAGAATAAGATCTATTATTTGATTATTGATGTAAACCCCCAAATGTATTTTCTACAGTTAAGTTTTTACCTCTATCTTCAGTACATTTTATTTGGTTTTATTGCTATGGCTAGTGGCTGATGCAAATAAAGATTCTTCTGCTGCAAGGTGGGATATAAATAACTAACACTGAGAACCTCTATTCTAAAGCAGCTGCCACACCTTCTTCCAAATAGACACACCTCTCCAGAGAAGATCTATCTATTTATACGTACATACATACCCGTGACACTGTGATTTCTTGCACTTGCATGGTTTTGACATACACATTAGAATCATCTCCAATGTATCTGACTGGGTAAGTGACCGCAAGACTCCCAGCCTGCTCACCAGTGCTGGTGCTGGGCATGGGCGGCTGTTCCTGCAAGGACAAAGAGAAGGAGCAAGGGGAAATGGAAGGACTACACAATGCAATGTTTGTTTCCTCATCATCAAGGAAACTGCGCACAGAAAAGACTCAGATGGTGTATGGAAGGATCATGATGATCAACGCCAGTCCTTTTCCCCCCTGGGGGTACTCGACAGTATGCAGTACCGGCACCTTTTTAATGGATATGTTAAAAGTGTAGCACTTAACTGTAACAACTTCATGGTGAGTGCCGGCACCATTTTTTCTAGAAAAAAAGCTCTGATCAACACAATCTTCAATTATTTTCATATTCCACATAAGGCTACGCTGTCAATTGTGGTTCAGGAGCTCCTGGAGACAGTGTTCACAGCAGGGGCACGGCAGCCTGTACGAAGTGCGCATGTGCGGCATCCTGTATGGACTGTGCATGTGCAATGACCGTATGGGATGCCACACATGCACAGTCTGTACGGGCAGCCACTTGCACGCAGCATCCATACGGGCTGCTGCTTGCACGGCGACCATACAGGCTGCCGTACGGAGTAGGCTGTACGGCGCGGCAGCCCATTCGGACACCCGTACAGATGGCGTGTGAGAGTGGCAGCCCGTATGGACACCACGCAAGCGGTGCCCATATGGACTGCGTGCGCCCTTGGCCGCTCTACAGCTGGGGGGAGGCAGGGGCCATCTTGTCACCCGCCCCTTCCGCCCCCCCCCTCCTATGCCCCAGGTTCACAGACCATACGTGAATTCTGGGGCTGATTCTCTGCTGCTGGAGAATCGGAAGCGTATACACTCTTGGCTTATCCACTTTCCATATTTAAACATGCTCAACCCCCCTTGAAAAGAGAATCCTCAGCACTTCATCAAACTACAGTTCCCAGGATGCTTTGAGAGAAAGCTAAGAAAGATAAAGTGGTATACAACTTTGTAGCATAAAGTTTCTGACTCAAGTAGACACTTTTATGACCAACAGCTGGAGAAAGGGGGTGCCTTTCCTTTGCGAGGCTTGCTTTTGCTGCATTGCCCACAGTCCTGCTTATGTTCTGCACCAGAAGAAACCAGAATCCAGAATCTGTAGCAAGGAATTCTCAGTTCAGTGACCAGTATTTACTGGCATCAAATTCCAATTCCTCAGATTTTTCAAAGCTTTTGCAATTTTTCAGGAAGTGATCAAAGAGGGAGCTGTTGGATGTATGATCAGAACAGCAAGGAATTTAAGTCACAGAAGGGGAGAACACAAAGCATTAAATGGGCAGTTCATACATATCCAGCAATGTGATGCAGCCAACGAATACCCCATTGCTCCTGTTAATATGTAAAGGAAGCTTATCACGCGGGACGTAGTTGTAAGAAAAACAGCCATGTTGACAGCCCCATCCATGCAATCTGCTTCCTCCACACTACCAATCCAGGGGCCCAGCAGTGATGCCACTCCTGACACCATTAACAACTTCTGTGTGGCCTACTGGAAGTAGCTTTTCCAGATAGCATCCACCATATGTCTCCAATCTCTTCTCCATAGTCATGACGGATAGATATATATTTCTTCTGTTTGTAAACTGCAGGCTTCCCTTTTCATGATGTCAAAACTTCCACCAGATAGCAATAAACACATGGCCATGAGCCCCAGAGAAAAAGAAAGAAGCCCTGAAAGAAGAGGGACAGCTTTCTACATTTCCTAATGGAGATGCTCACCTCTGCTTCTAACGCTTGCTTCTGTTCTGCTGCCTCCTGATCTTTTAGAACATCCACAGCTTCTCTGTCTTTTTTCTCTTCCTCCACAGGTACCTCGGTGGTGGTGGAGCTCTCCACTCTCTGCTCCGGACGAGGAGGCAGCTGTCGTTTCAGCTGAAGCACCTGCAAAAAGGCTGCTAGTGAAATTCTCCTTCTGAGATACCGCCCTGCGCCAGAAGAGAGCCCTGCGCCACCACCACCCGTCACACCAAAGGTTATTTCTGCCAGTACCTCTAACCCAAACAGGCCAACCAGGTCTTCTTGGCTGATTAAAGTGGTGGGAGTGGTCTTCATCCCAGACAGGAGGAGGTTGCAGGTTTCAATCCAATCCAAGCACTCTGTCTGGAAAAAGAGAGAGCGAAAGAAGCAACCAATCACCAAAAGGGAAATGCAGTGGTACCTCAGGTTACAGACGCTTCAGGTTACAGACTCCACTAACCCAGAAATAGTACCTCGGGCTAAGGACTTTGCTTCAGGATGAGAACAGAAATCGTGCGGCGGGGGCGGGAGGCCCCATTAGCTAAAGTGGTACCTCAGGTTAAGAAGAGTTTCAGCTTAAGAACAGATCTCCAGAACGAATTAAGTTCTTAACCCGAGGTACCACTGTAAAAACAATTGCCCTGTGGTGCTCTTCCAGAGGGCTCAAACAGAGTTGCTTATGCTGAACTACGCTTAGAGGAATTGCTTCCAAACATCTTAAGTTGTACAATGTTTTGCTTAGCATATGGCTCTCCATTTCAGCTTCCCAACCCAAATGGGCAGTAGGTGGAGCTGGACTTTGTAGGGGGACAAGTATTTTTGAGAGGTCCACCATTAATCCCAGCCATTATCTTCCCTGCAAATGCATACTGTGACCTGTCATTCACGCCTGTACTATCATCGATAGGTCCATGTATTTGCTGCCCAGGGAGTAACAGCCTTTGGGTTGGAAAACCCTTGCCCTAATTGCAGATTGTTGGGATACTGCCAGGGAGACAAAGGCCATGCCCCCACGCCGTCATGCGTCCGATCCATCAATCTCTTGTAGGAACGCAGTATCAGTCAATTAGCAACACGAGCCTCAGAAATAGCTTGCCACATTCCAGAGCTCGTGCACGCTCTATCAGCAGAGTTCGCACAACGAAAGATGCACTCAGGAGAGCATATTTACAACTTTATTCAGCGTTGGTCAGAACAAAGAAAACATGACTGCCTGCTTCGATGTCCAGACGCAGAGAGAAAAACAACAGCTATATAACAAAGCATAAACTTCCTGTGAACAGGAAATACGCAGGCTGTGACACAACAACCTGCTCCCTTTTAAGGTGGAACGGAAATGGTTGCTTGTGTTTGTGTAACACCCACCAATGAAAAACACTATTTTTTACATTCTCAGTGGTACTGTTGTCATAAATGGAGATTAAGAGGGATGACTATTAAAGGCCCGCTTAAACCTGAAGTCCCATTGGGCCAATGCCCTGCCCCTATCGCTATCACTATGCAACATCTCCTCCAGAGAGCCCCAGCATTCCAAAATCCCAATATCCCACCCAGGAATTCAGTCTTTGTGAATTCTGACATGAACTACACATCTATCAGACTGATTTGATTACTAGAACCTATTTATTTGTTATACTTGTTTCCTGCCTTTCCACCAAATGAGGCTGGCTTTCACACAATAGAGTTCAATGCGACTTACCTCTGAGTAGACATAGTTAGGAGTCTAGCCTGTGCTCTTAAGACTCATTCCAACTTCCTTTTTGTTTGGAACCAGCTATTTCTCATATCACAGGGCTTATGAATTTGCTGCCCTGAACTCCTTTGGGAGGAAGGGCAGGATATAAATTCAATAAATAAATAATCCCATCTAGAACCCCCTTGCCTGAGAGCAAGCCTCATTGAACTCAATAGGACTTACTTCTGATAAGACAGGATTAGGCCTGCTCTGTTAGGCTTCTAAGGTCAATGTGGGCACACTTCAATTCCCATGCAGTAGTAGCAGCAGATTGTATAAACACACAATATTGCGGGAAAAAGTTTGCACACTGCAGAAGACATGACTGGCAGGGATTAAAAGGCTTGGAGAAACTCCAGGTTATGGGAACTGTTTCATTAAGGAACAGTAGGTGCCTTGCGGAAGCGAAGTTGCAATTGCCTCACAGAGATTTACAGGGTAATCTGATGCATGTTTATACAAAAGCAAATTCCACTGGGTTCAAAGGAGGTTGCACGTAACACAATCAAGTTTCTGTAATGTTATTACAGAATAACATTGGATTACTGCACTGCGCTCTACGTGGGGCTACCTTTGAAGGTGACCCGGAAACTACAACTAATCCAGAAGGCGGCAGCTAGACTGGTGCCTGGGAGCGGCCGCAGAGACCACATAACACCGGTTCTGAGAGATCTGCATTGGCTCCCAGTACGTTTCCGAGCACAATTCAAAGTGTTGGTGCTGACCTTTAAAGCCCTAAACAGCCTCGGTCCAGTATATCTGAAGGAGCGTCTCCACCCCCATCGTTCTACCCAGACACTGAGGTCCAGCACCGAGGGCCTTCTGGCGGTTCCCTCACTGCGAGAAGCCAAGTTACAGGGAACCAGGCAGAGGGCCTTATCGGTAGTGGTGCCTTCCCTGTGGAACACCCTCCCACCAGATGTCAAAGAGAACAACAACTACCAGGCTTTTAGAAGACATCTGAAGGCAGCCCTGTTTCGGGAAGCTTTTAATGTTTGATGTATTAAAGTATTTTAATATTGTTTTGGAAGCCGCCCAGAGTGGCTGGGGAAGCCCAGCCAGATGGGCGGGGTATAAATAATAAATTATTATTATTCTTATTATTACGTAACTTTCACAGCTTTGGAAAAAACAAACAGTGGTGTCAGTCAATGCTGCTTTCATTCACACGAAGTGAACCTGGTCCTGAAAATGAGAGAAGATGTGAAGAGCAACAATTTTTGCACCTGTTTCCGTTTCCATCGGAATCCTCCAACATCCCTAGTTGCAAAAGCGACATGGGCCAAAGATAGACACGATTGTCCCAACCCTACTTGAGACTTTTCAAACAACCCAGCCTCAGCCTACCTTCCCACTCAGCCTGAAGCGGCCCAGACCTTCCTGCATGCCTTCAAACAGCCCACACTTCTCTTTTCCAATCTATTTCTCAAAAATGGCTCACAGAAACATGAGACTCCTATCCTCCCTTGCTGACGGCTGCCATAATTGACACTACCACAAATTTTCAGCATTTTCTTCCTCCTGCCTAGGGAGGAACATGAAATATTGGGGGTACCTTCCATGCGCCGTCATGATTTCTGTGACACTACTGGGCTCAACTGCAGACTTTTTCTCTTCCTCTCCAACTAGGCACCCCCTTAACAGCACCGGCCCAGTCTGGATCCTGGAACTTCCTGAACAAGGGTCACCACAGCCCGGATCGGAAGTGTTAACAGAGTTCAAATTTCACAATGCGTAAGAAAAACCACTTAACTGAAAACTGGCTGGGCTTTAAAAAGTACGCACGGCATTGCCCGTGGGCAACTGTGAGCAAGCCATCTTTAAAAGTAGGCAAGAGGTACACAATGTACCAAGAAGTACAGAAATTTTGATGGCAGCTTGTTAGCCGCAAATGTAGAACCCTCTGGCTTTTGTGTGGCTGGAATGATGCCTACTCTGCAAAAGTTAAGAGTCACAAGAATCCCACTTGTCCTCTTTCGCCTGCGGCCCCATCCACCCCTGGCATGCGGACCCTGGAAAGCTGCTCACAAGAGAATGTGAAAAATGTTTCCCATTGCTTACATGCAGACATGGGGACCGCAGAACTATGCATGCAGGGAGCCAGGCCCAGAAGCAGCACTTGGCACAGTGGGGCCATGAGCTCGAGAAGACCCGTCAAAGCGGCTGATCCTCTCCTTTCTATTTGCTTAGTGTTTCCTTTTTGGTCCAGTGCTCAGCAAAGAAGTGACAGGCTGAAGCTGCTGAGAGAGACAATGACATCTTTATTACCCCAGAATGCCTCGGGGTTCTGATGTCGTGCCCAGGGGTATTCCGGGACAATAAAAATGGTGGCGGCTGAAGCCACATTACACAGCAACTCTCTTCTCATCGGTGGACTGGCTGCCATCCGACATCCCCATCTGACCTAGAAAGCTCACCAGAGGCTGCGAATGAGGGACAGCTTTAAGCCCCACACTGAGAAGTGCCCAGCAGCTGAAGTTATCTCCATTGCTTCAGACAGCCTTTGTGCACTGTGCTGAGGCTTGAAGGCATTCCAGGGTAATAAATATGGCAGTGTCGTGGAAAAAAATACTTAATTTTGAACAGCAGCTGATAAATTCACATCATCACCATCACCATAATCAATACAGCAGCGGCAGGAACAGCAACAAAGACCATCTCAGGGTTTGAAATATTGTGAAGGCTTTAGAACAAGTAGAGTGACCCAATCGAGGAACTATTTCACTTATTCAATGACCAACTTCAAAACCAAAAACAGTAGGATGGATTTGGACAGTGATGCACAAATGGCAAGAGACCACATTTGGTCTCGCTTACCTTGATCCTCTCTAACTGTTGCAATTCATGTTCTGCATCTGGTTGAAGAGTTACCATCTTCTGGCGTGTTATCGTCGCTACCATCTCCTTGCAACAGCTGAGGAAATACATGATGTCAGCAATAGGTTACGGCACAGCAATGCCACTTTAATATGAGAAAGCCAGTTTCGTCACGTTCCTTCTGTCATGAGGACCATTTACATTTGAAGTTTACAAATGAGAAAAGTGGGGCAACTAACTGTAGGCAAGGGTGGGGGGAAACTACTATTTGAAAGCCAGGAATTACTTGTTTCAAATCTTATCTCTGTGAATTCTCTAGGAAGCCCTGAAAAATGTCAACCCGTTATCTCAGCCTCCGTCCCCATTCTGCCTTCTGAAATATGAGAATGATAACACTAATCCTAACTAAACAGCATTGATCAGGATTACTGAGAGAATGTATGCATGGAGCACTCTGTCTGAAGTGATCAGTGCCATTCTTATTGACATCATAATATGCTCAGTATAATTATAATTATAGTGATAATTATCATTTGATCTAGGACACAAAATCTTTCATTTTCTTTTTTTATTTTTTTTTTAAAAAGGTTTTTTATTGCGTTTCTTTTCATAGATTAACAAATTTGTTTACATGGCAACATACAAGAAACATTTTTTATATATATATATAAGGAAAAATAAAAACAAGAAAAAATGTTATGAAACTTTCCTTAACATCTTTCAGCAATTCACTTTTGGACCTCCTCGCATCCTCTCAGCATTGCATTCATTGTTCTAGCCAGTTCAGCAATTTGTTATCTTGTTTCCCATCTTATTATACCTTTAAATGTATTATGTTACCAATTTCAAAAAATTGTAATTTAGTTTTGACATTCTTAATAAACATAATAATTTGTTTCAAATATTTCTCGTTTTTTCTATCAATACTTACTTTATCATTTCTTGAAATAAATTGCGGAAACATAACATTTCTTAATCGTGCGCTATCTTAACATTCAAACAACTTATAATGTTTTTGCAAATAGTCCTTAAATTTTTTCCAGTCCTCCTCCATAGTTTCTTCGCTCAGATCTCGGATTCTGCCAGTCATTTCTGCCAACTCCATGTAGTCCATCAACTGCGTCTGCCAGTCCTCCAGTGTGGGTAAATCTGGTGTTTTCCAGAACTTAGCGATGAGAATCCTAGCTGCTGTGGTTGCATACATAAACAAGGTTCTGTCCTTCTTTGGCACCTTCCGGTCCACCATGCCCAGGAGAAAGGCCTCTGGTTTCTTAGAGAAGGTATATCTAAATACCTTTTTCAGCTCATTATGTATGATTTCCCAAAAGGCCTTTACTTTCGGGCAGGTCCACCAGAGGTGAAAGAATGTCCCTTCTGCCTCCTTGCATTTCCAACACTTATTATCAGAAAGATGATATATTTTAGCCAGCTTGACTGGAGTCATGTACCACCGGTATACCATTTTCATAATGTTCTCTTTCAAGGCACTACATGCCGTGAATTTCATACCGGTGTTCCATAACCTTTCCCAGTCTTCAGACATAATGTTGTGTCCCACATCCTGTGCCCATTTTATCATAGCAGATTTAACTGTCTCATCCTGTGTGTTCCATTTAAGCAGCAAGTCATACATCCTCGAAAGTACCTTAGTCTTTGGTTCTAGCAGCTCCGTCTCCAGTTTCGATTTCTCCAACTGGAAACCCACTTTTCTGTCCATTTTAAATACCTCTTGAATTTGAGCATAATGTAGCCAATCTCGCACCTTACCTTTTAATTTGTCCTGGCTTTGGAGCTTCCAGTTATCTCCAACTCTTTCAATCAGTTCCCAATACTTTGGCCAGTAGGCCTCCATATTGGGCTTTTTTTTAGAAATCTTGGCTTCCACAGGTGATAGCCACCTCGGGGTCTTGCTTTCTAATAAATCCTTGTACTTCATCCAGACGGCAAAAATTGATTTTCTGACAATATGATTTTTAAACAATTTATGAACCTTCGCCTTGTCATACCACAAGTATGCATGCCAACCATACACATTATCAAACCCTTCCAGATCTAGGACATCGGTGTTTTCCAACAGGAACCAATCCTTCAACCAGCAGAAGGCTGCAGCTTCATAGTACAACCTTAGGTCCGGCAGGGCAAACCCCCCTCTTTCTTTTGAGTCGGTTAGTATTTTAAATTTTATTCGGGGCTTTTTGCCCTGCCAGACAAACTTAGAAATATCCTTCTGCCATTTTCCAAAACATTCCATTCTGTCCACGACCTGAAGGGTCTGAAATAAAAATAGCATTTTAGGCAAAACACACATCTTTATAGCTGCGATTCGGCCTGACAAGGTAAGTTTCAATCTTGACCAAATATCCAAGTCTTTTTTAATTTCCAACCAACATTTTTCATAGTTATCTTTAAAAAGATTTAAATTTTTAGTGGACAAGTATACCCCCAGGTATTTCACTTTTTTAACCACACTTAGCTCTGTCTCTTTCTGATACTCCTCTATCTCTGTAAGTGTCAGATTTTTGACCAAAACCTTAGTTTTTTGTTTGTTTAACTTAAATCCCGCCACCCGACCAAACTCCAAAATAAGTTCCAAAACTCTTTTTGTACTAGATACTGGCTCCTGTACTGTCAAGACTAGGTCATCTGCAAAGGCTTTCAGTTTGTATTGTTTCGCTCCGACCTCTATACCTTGCACCAGCTGGTCCTCCCTAATCATATTCAGCAATACCTCCAGAACAGAAATAAATAGCAAAGGGGATAAAGGGCACCCCTGTCGTGTCCCTTTTTCAATTCGAAGTTCCTTCGATACCACATTGTTCACTATCAGTTTAGCTTTTTGTTCTAAATAGATTGCTTCTAATCCATTTTCAAACCCCCGTCCCACTCCCATCCCTTTCAAGTTCTTCTTCATAAACATCCAAGAAATGTTGTCAAATGCTTTCTCCGCATCAATAAAGATTAAAGCAGCCCTTGTATTTCTAATTCGCAACAGCTCCAAAATATCAATGATGTTCCTGGTATTGTCCGACATGTGTCTACCAGGGAGAAAGCCTGCTTGGTCCTTGTGAATTACTTCATTTAATACATTTTTAAGTCTACTTGCTAAAATGTCTGCAAAAATTTTGTAATCCACATTCAGGAGTGAGATGGGACGGTAGTTCTTAAGCTGAGTCTTTTCCCTTTCTGACTTGGGAATCAATGTGATAAATGCTTCTTTCCACGTTTCCGGTGCCTTCCTCCCCTCCATGATCTGGTTACAAACCTCCAACAACGGTTGTATCAAGAAATCCATCAAAGTTTTGTAATATTTGGAGGTGAGTCCATCCGGGCCTGGAGATTTGCCCAGCTGCATGTTTTGGATGGCACCTTCAATTTCCTGTTGAGTTATTTTGCTGTTAAGAATTGATCTTTTATCTTGACTTATTTTAGGTAGTCCATTTGTTTCCAAAAATTGGTCCATTTCCGATTCTTTCTGAGGCCCCTGTGCGTAGAGCTCTTTGAAATATCTGTGGAAGCACTTTCTTATTTCTTCTGGTTTCTGAACTATTTTTCCTTGAATCTCCAGATTTGTAACCGTATTTAACTTTTGTCTTTTTTTCAGCTGCCAAGCCAGCAACTTTCCACATTTATTTGCTGATTCAAACGATCTCTGCTTCATTTGTTTGATTTTCCACTCAATCTCTTGATTGATCAGTTTCGAATATTGTGCTTGATGAAATTTGATCTCTCTTAGCACCTCTTTAGATTTCGGTTTGATTCTCAATTTTTTCTCTCCTTCACTTATTTTCTCTAAAAATTTTTCTTTTTTTCCATTCCAATATTTTCTTTTTATCGAATTCTGTTGAATCAGAAACCCTCTCATTACAGCTTTACTTGCATCCCAGATTGTTCTTTTCTCCACCGTAGTGTTCAAATTTATTTCAAAGTAGTCCTTTAGTGTTTTTTGGGCCTTCTTCACAATCTCTTGATCTCTTAACAAGGTGTCATTCATTCTCCATCTGAAGGATCCAGTTGGGAAAAGTCTCAGTTCCATTTTTATGGCATTGTGGTCGGAGCAGGTTTTTGGGCAGATTTCCACTTTTCTCGTTTTCGGAGCCAGCCCTCTAGATATCCAAATTTGGTCGATTCGTGTCCATGACAAGTGGGCCTCAGAAAAGAAAGTTCCTTCTTTACCCAAGGGGTTCCTTGTCCTCCAAATGTCAATCAAGTCCATATTGTCTGTCATTTCAAAGAAAGTTTTAGGGAGTCTGCCGTCTGTTGTTAAGTTTTGATTTTGGGATTTGTCCATATTTGTAGACACCACCCCATTCATATCTCCCATCACAATAATATTAGCATAGTCCAAATAGTCCATCATTGTCTCATGCAGCTTCTTGTAGAATTCTGATTTTCCATCATTTGGCGCGTAGATTCCTAATATCAAAATCTTTTCCCCTTGTGTTTGGATTTCAATTGCGAGGATTCTTCCATGATCATCTTTAAATAAAAATTTTGGCGACAGGTTCTCCTTTGCATAAATTACAACACCTCTTTTTTTAACTTTGTCTGATGAGATAAATTCTTGGCCAAGTCTTTTATTGATTAATACTTTCCTGTGGAGCCTAGTCACATGTGTTTCTTGCAAACATATTACATCCAATTGTTCTTTTTTTAGGATATGAAATATCCTTCTCCTTTTTTCCGGAGAATTCCCGCCATTTATGTTCCAACTAAGTAGCTGCAGAGACATCCTGTTCTATTTAAGATGTTCTTAAGATGGGGTGTCTTCCTTTTGTTCAGATCCCGAAGGTATAGGCGTTGGCCCACTTCCGGGCGGTGCTGGTGCTGGTAAAACTGGAAGCCAATCCGCTCCTTTTTGGAGATCTTCTCCGTGGTCGTGAAGGAACCTTTGGTTATCTTCAGGTGTTCTTATTTTAACCTTCCTTTCTTTGTAGGTGAAGGATAATCCCTGTGGAAACTCCCACCTATAGGGGATTGCGTTGTGTCTCAGCAATTTTGCTAATTCTGTATAGGTGGCTCTAAGGTCCAGCAGCTGCCTCGGGATATCTCTGTAAATTTCCACTCTTTTGTCTTGTATTTCAATTGCTTTTTTGAAGTGAAGGCCTAGGATCTTGTCTCTCTCTTCCTTTGTTCTTAAAATTATCAAGCAGTCTCTGGATCTGTCTTTCCTTACCAGTCTTCCCAATCTATATGCCGAGACAATCCTAAAATCCGTGTCTTCCTTTAAACCCCAGAACTTCGAGAATTCCTGTGTTAAGTATCCAATCAAGTCTCCTTGCTCGAGTTCTGGAATACCTCTCAATTTGATGTTGCTCTCACGATTTTTCAGTTCCACCATTGACAGATAGACTTGTTGTTCACCCACCTGTTTGTGCAGGGGCCTAACTTCTCCTTTTATTTCTTCAACCTCTTTTTGTAGGACTCCCACTTTCTGGATTGCTTCTCCAGCTAATTCTCGATTTTCCGCTGTTGCTCCTTGCAATTTCTCTATGGCTTGCGTGTGCTGGGAAACTTGGTCAGTCAGTTTTTGGATCGAGGAAGTTGCCTTATCTATCTTCACAGACTGATCGTCCACCTTCTGATTTAAACTTGATAGTTGCTCCAATATTTGTTTTAATAGTGTGTCTGACCCACCTGCTGCCATATCTTCCTCAGTGGACTTCTCAGTTATTTCCCCTTGTTCTCTATGAGACACCAGTACAGCTGGAACCGACGAACGGCGTCCTTGGGTCAATGTTGTTTGTACAAATTGTGCTGGTCTTCTTTCCTTTTCCTTTTCTTTTTCCTTAGCCTCTTTAGTTTCCTTTGCTTTAGACGCTCTTGTTCTCCCTGCACCACTCATTACACATCTGTCAATGTTCAAGGTCAAATTGTCTATTGTTCCATGGGAAAGACAAATTCAGGAGTAAACAGCCAGTGAGATGGAATTCAAAACAAAAGTCAGTTCCCAGGATTTTGTAATCCGAAAGCCCTGTAGGGGGAGTGCCACCCGATTTCAAAGACAAGGAAGGAAGTAATCCGCCATTAAAGTTCCAAATTGTTTCGAAACAGTAAATTCTTTAATCCAAAAGTCCCTTCATAAATTCAAGATCTCCCAAAGCACCTTTTATAAATCGACAAAGTTTCACGAAAGGTGCTTGTAACAGTATCCCAATCAGTCTTTTCTGCTCAAATGTAACAATTACTTTCTAGCACAGTTTGCAACTGTTTCCGCAGTTTGACACAGTCTCTCTCTCTGGCAGCCCGACAATCTGGCTCTTTAAAAATACAGCCCAAAGAAGAAAAAAGATAGGAGGAAAGTCACCATCTGCTGCTTCTTTTAGTCAATGTCCATTTCCACCTTCAGCTCAATAAAATAGGCAATTTTTATAGCACGAAAAAGTTTAAGCTTCCCAAAGTCCCGTTTCAAATGCTTCCGTTTCTAAAAGCTTTGCTTTGATCTTGTCAGCAATGTCGGAAGACGGACTTCCCTTTTCTCGTCTCCCGCTTTCAGCCAAATTAACCGAATTTCTTTGCCAAATTTTAAACCCCTTTACTCACGGGTATGTTGCTTGCAGTTTAGCGTTGATTTTGGGAAGAAGGATCAGCGCTCATCTGTAACAGCCGCGCGGCTTCGCTTCCGCGGAAAGAGCGATGAACTCACAGCACCGCTACCCCTCCTTCACTCCGGGTCTCCTTACGGGGTCCCTTCTGTGCTTTCGGAGCAGCTTCTGGTGCCCGCCGAGTCCCACGGCCACGGGCTCACTCTACCCGTGGTTTATCTTGATGGGTCGTCGCTATGCCGCAGCGAACGACCCTTTTCCGCGGAGCCCCTCTTCAGAGCCCGAAGAGGACCGCCATTACAGTTTCGCGCCGCCCCCGGAAGTCCAAAATCTTTCATTTTCTAAGCAAGCTTTTCTGATGAGCATTATTCTAGCAAATTAGACCTGAAGACATGCCAGGAACAACTTTACCTGCTTCCCTCTCTGCTGACTCATATCTAGAGAGATGGAATGGTGTCTGTTTGCTGCCTGCAATCCTGGTTTTGGCTTTGTTGCCTAGATTTCTGGGAGAGTCCCCAGAAGGCTTGCTTAATAACCCAGATGAATTTTAGTATTTATAGAATATTTTCAGAGTGTATGAAAAGCTTCACATACATTATCTTATGGAAATCCTTACAGCAACCAGATAGGTCAATATTATTGTGTCTAATCTTGCAAGGGAGGGCTGAGCTTGCCTAATGATACCCCATTCATCACAACTGCAAGAGTCAAAACATCTCCTAGGCAACACCAGCACAATAATAATAATGATAATAATAATAATAGGTAAAGGTAAAGGGATCCCTGACCATTAGGTCCAGTCACGGACGACTCTGGGGTTGCGGCGCTCATCTCACTTTATTGGCCGAGGGAGCCGGCGTGCAGCTTCCAGGTCATGTGGCCAGCATGACTAAGCCGCTTCTGGCGAACCAGAGCAGTGCACGGAAACGCCGTTTACCTTCCCACCGGAGCGGTACCTACTTATCTACTTGCACTTGATGTGCTTTTGAACTGCTAGGTTGGCAGGAGCAGGGACCGAGCAACGGGAGCTCACCTCGTCACGGGGATTCGAACCGCCAACCTTCTGATCAGCAAGTCCTAGGCACTGTGGTTTAACCCACAGCGCCACCCGCGTCCCTTTTAATAATAATAATAATAATAATAATAATAATAATAATAATAATAATAATAATAATTTATTATTTGTACCCCACCCATCTGGCTGCGTCTCCTCAGCCACTCTGGGCGGCTTCCAACAAAGATTAAAAATACATTAAAATGTCACACATTAATAATTTCCCTGAACAGAGCTGCCTTCAGGTGTCTTCGAAATGTCAGGTAGTCGTTTATCTCTTTGACATCTGAAGGGAGGGCGTTCCACAGGGCGGGTGCCACTAGCAAGAAGGCCCTCTGCCTGGTTCCCTGTAGAACCAGGTGGAACAGGTGGGGCTGAGGCACTAAAACAAACCGGGCCACAAAAACCTCCTTCAGTATTTGGCCATGTCATGATCTACATCTATACCACAAATAAATAAAAATGTGTGTTCCTCCTCCAGCAACCTTGTGAGGGAAACATTACTGTTCACTTACTGTGTGGGTAGCTGAGACAGAGATATCACTAGATGTGCCCTATCATGGTGCTCTCTGTCATTGCCACACAGCTTTTCTGTCATGGCATGGGCTTCCTTCCCGCCTGGTGGGGTGACTTTATGAAGCGGATGAGATTCAGTGGGATCAGCAATACCTGACTATGTAGCAGGAGAATGTGCTCAGCTTTGCAGCCAGGCCTGTGGCTTCTCCTTCCAGCTTGAAAATGTTCAGCAGCTTCCTTTCCGCCTGCCTTGCCGCTTCTGCATCAGTCAAGGGGAGGGTATCACGAGAGATGTGGTCTGGAGCCATGTGGATGAGCAGGTTGACCATCCACTTGCTCAGAGCATTGTGGAAGTCATTCAGCTGTAGGAAGTTTAGAGCAAGGTGGATTCAAGCTATACCACAAAGTCACAGCATGAACACTAGGGCTGAAATCCTGGGTCCGCTTGCTTGAACAAGTCCCAGGGACTTACTTCTTTTCTCTGTACATCTGTACACATGTACAAGACAGACATCATATAGGAAGAAGAAAGGGGGAGCTTTTCAGATCCAAGACCTATCATTATCCTTAGCCTGCAACAAGACCCACTTTTTATGTTGTTGTTTTTTAGCTTTGCTATAGAAATCTGCATCTCTCCAATTCTGCATCAGCTGCAAACTGACCATTTCAACTGCTCTCAATACAGACACGCAGCAGAACTGCTGGCCTTCAAAAAAGGCTGCCTCTTCTCTCTCTGCCTGACTTACTTCTTTGGAATTGGCTGCTTCTAATCAAGACACACGCTCGGAAGAGTGACACATGCAGAAACACAAGGTGGGCCTCCTCTGAGCACAGGTAATTATTACCTTACACATAAAAAGGCTTACATTTAGAGTGTTTTAAGAGTGAAGTTTGCCTTCCATTTTAGTTTGAAACAAGTGTGCCTCTGCTGTTAGAAGTTGGAGAAACACCAGGACACCTACTTCATGGCTGAGCTGATCATTTTCTTTCTCGGAACCACTAGTGGTTGTCAGGATCCACTGCTGAATCTTCTTGAACACATCCTCAGGTATCAACCTTAAAGGAAACAATTAAGTCAACAACAATAACAACATCATAACCAATTAGATCAGGACCAGACACTACCTTAGACTCTTAACTTCCAAATCATTATTAAAATGGGCTCAAAGAACCCCCAAATTCTGAGCTGAGAATAAAATTCCACACACTGGTCAAGCTGAAAGTATAATTTCAATTTCAAAGGATGCGACACTGATCTGGCAAGGGTTGCTGAATGCTCTTCCTCATAACGGTCTTCTCAGAATCACATCTTCCAGACTTTATTGCATTCATGAGAGAAAAGACATGGAGCTCTTCTGTCTTTTCTTTCATGGTAAGAAAACAAGAGATGAGCCAAGATTACAGAGGAAATCATTTTTGGCAATGACAATACTTGTCTTCACCAGTTGCCATCTGTCTGACTGGTTCAATATTATGGGGATTGATGACAATTTTTTTGCTGGACCCCAGCAATCCAAAGATGCCTTGTTGCTCTCTCTCATACAAGCCAAGACATGGACAAAGGACTTTTAAAATTGCATGGTGTAACATAGGTTTTTGCTGTTTATTTGTCCTATTGACTGCTCTCGGGCCCTTGACATATGCAACAGAATGAGGTGGGAATGAGGTTGTGGAGAGCTGAGCGATGGAGCAGACATTTCCATCTGAGCCTAGTAGAAATTTGACACTGCATAAAAACGAATCCTCTTGCAAACAGAAAGCAAAGGTGTCGGGGACAGAGGTTCTTGCATGTGTCCACCAGACTTGTGACACAGCCAAAGCAGGAGGGTGTGTTGGGGCAGAGCTGTGGCAGAGTAGGGCAGAATGGCAGTGAGGGCAGGGCTGAGCAGCTGGACCAATTCCCCTCCAGGTAAGGTGTAGCAATGGCATCAGGAGGGAGGCTCCACACAGCTGACCCATACTGATCCATTAGTGAGCCAAAGGGCTCTTAAGTCCAAGCCTCAGTGTGACCAGCAGCAAAGGCTCCTTTGGATTACCAGCAGAGCTGCAAGGAAAGGGAGAGCTCCATCTACCCCCCTCTCACTGTTCATGCCGGAGGGAGGGGTTAAAAAGCCCCTGCCAGCTTTTTGATTGGGGCAGGAAGAGGTCAGTGGTGGGTGCCAATATTGCTGCACTTTAAACTCTTGCTGAATTCAAAATTCTGTTAAAATTATTAGTTAACAGTTATTCAAATGTGTCTCCACCCAACCATCTGATCTCAACTGCTGACTCAGAAGTGAAGGGCTCTATCATCTGAAAGTTTCTATGAAAAGATTATTATCTGTCCAGATACAAGTGCTCTACAGAAGCAAAGCAAACAGCTTTGAAAATCATCTTATCTTACAAGCTATGAAATGCTCTAAGCCTTCGGTCCTCTACAGCGTCGCCAGAACCAATGAAGCTCAAGAGATCGTCTATCTGGGCTATCCATTCAGAAACTGTCTGGAAAAATTTTATCCACTCCGTTTCATGCATAGAACCCTTTTGCTTGTTGGCAAGCAGCTTGAAGCTCCAGTCTTCCAAGCTGTTGATCAAAGACGTTAAAATTCTAGCAGATCCTGGAGAGAACATAAAAATGTAAAATAACAAGAAATGATGTAGGAAGGCAATTCAAGTTAAACATAAACCTAAGAGGTGGAAACACCATGCTAAGGCAATGGTTTCGCCAGTGCAAGCAAGCGTTTCTGCTTGCCCCACAGAACGATGCTGTTATACAAATCTACAGTGAAACCACAGTTGGAGTACTGCTTACAGTTCTGGTCGGCTCATCTTAAAAAGGAAAAGGATCAGAAAAAGGTGGGCAAAATGATCGAAGGGATAGAATGACTGCCCTACGAAGAAAGGCTGCAGCCTTTGGAACCTTTTAGTTTAGAGCGAGCACCCCCAAACTCGGCCCTCCAGATGTTTTGGGACTACAACTCCCATCATCCCTAGCTAACAGGACCAGTGGTCAGGGATGATGGGAACTGTAGTCCCAAAACTACTGGAGGGCCGAGTTTGGGGATGCCTGGTTTAGAGAAATGCCAAGTGAGAAGCAACATGATAGAAGTTTATAAAACAATGCGTGGCATCGAGAAAATGGAGAGAGGAAGTTTTTTCTCCCTCTCTCTCTTGTAACTTTAGAACTTGCGGCCATTCAATGAAACTGAACGTTGGAAGATTCGGGACAGGCAAAAGGAAGGACTTATTCGCACAGTGCACAAACTATGGAACTTGCTCCCCAGGAGGCAGTGATGGAGGGCTATCAGTGGCTACCAGCCGTGAAGACTATGCTCTACCTCCAAGTTGGAGGCAGCCGTTCTTCCAAATACCAGTTGCCGGGAACCGCAGAACGGGAGAGGGGCCCTTGTGTTCATGATCTGCTTGTTTCCCATGGGCATCTAGTTGGCCACTGTGAGAGCAGGAGGCTGTGCTAGGAGGGCGACTGGCCTGATCCAGCACGCTCTTCTTATGTTCTTATGAATCGTATCAGGAAAAGGTTCTTAATTTCCTTTGCCAGAGGTGCTCCAGAAAATCTTTTGGGGAAAACCCAGCTGTTTCTCACCGTTATCTCCGCAAATCCTTACACGGTACTGCTCACAGAGAAGAGTGGACTGCTTGTTGATTCTCTCCAGCATTTTCAACTCAACAGGCATCCTTCCCTTGAGAGTCTTGTGACGCCCATGCACAACAAGTCCCAGCTCCACCCATTGCTTCTGTAGATTAGTAGTCACCGTGAGGGGCTCTTGTCTCAGAAGGAGGATTTCTCCACCAAACTGCGCCAACTCCTCATTCAACATCTAGCAGGAGAAGGGACAAATGCCATAATTTCCTGAAACCTTTCTCAGGGACTGTATGCTCAGTTCAAGTCCACGCAACAAGGTGAGCTCCCGTTGCTCTGTCCCAGCTCCTGCCAACCTAGCAGTCTGAAAGCACACCAGTGCAAGTAGATAAATAGGTACCGCTGCGGCAGGAAGCTAAATGGCATTTCCGTGCGCTCTGGCACTCGTCACGGTGTCCCGTTGCGCCAGAAGCAGTTTAGTCATGTTGGCCACATGACCCGGAAAGCCTAACGATTTTAGGACCAAACAAGATGTGAAATCGTGGGCACTGGAAGGGTACCACTGTTTATTTATAACTTACAGAAAGTCAACCCTTGCTCCTTCTGGAGGCTCCAAATTTGATTGAAGTAATGAGTGATGTGGGGATACTCAACCTTTTCCCCGTGACTTGCTCTGCCCTCCCCTATGCTGCTTTTCTCCACACAGAAGAAAAAAAATAACACATAACTGGTGTCGTTTCACACAAACTGGAGAGGAGTGAAGAAGCAGAGGTAATTTTGGTGAAAACACACACACACATAAACAAATCCGAGGAGAAGCATGAAATTCAACATGAAGACTGCTGCTTTCCTTGAATTCAGAGCCCTGCCCTACAGCTGAAGTAAGCAAAGTAATTTCACACTCTTCCTATGCCATATCAAGCTTGCCCTATACTGGCTGCAGTGATAATATGAGTCAATGAATGCATTGATAAACATTAGCAGAAGCAGTCCTAATTAGGGACTGAATGGCTGCACAAGCCACTTTTAGCTTCCTAAGGCAGAAAAACATTTAAGGACAATAAATAAAGTGATGCATGATCGGCTGCCTACAAACAAGCATATTACCTGCAGGGAAGACATCTAAATACCCAATACATAATAATATTTAATACCGTGTTCGTTGTGATTGGTACTGGAAACCCCTTACCTTTTCCCAGACCTTCAGATCCACAAGGATTTGATCCAATAAAGAGGCGCCTTTTGCAAAAGTGTAAGTTCCTTTTCCACTGGGAAGTCAAAGAGAGGAGGTGGGAATTATATAGCAAAGAATACACACTCTTGTCCAGGGTATCTAAAATCGGAATAAACTCCTGCTGTGTGCATACCTTGCTTGAGACACAAAGAAAGAAACTGAAGCACCTTCAAGAGCCTATTGTTTGGAACTTACTCTGAATGGGTTTATCACTGTGGCTTTGCTTAATTCATGGATGCCGCAAAGGGTCACCATCCCTAGCTTAATGCATCGCTTGGTCAGTCTAAGGATTTGACAGATGAACTTTAATATTCATTTATGGCCTTTGCAATGCAGTACCTATCAGCAATTAGGAGAGCACAAGAAATAGTTCAGAGAGAGTTTGAATTTAGGGAGAAGCAACTTGTCTATGAAGCAACTTGTGTGAATATATTCTCTGAGAAATACAGGCAGGTTTGGTGGATTCGCTGCCTGTTGCACGGTTATCTGTTTGCTTCTAATAGGTTCTGCTTCTATAACTGTAAATAAACCAGGTATTTCAAAGATAGCTAAGGAGTAACCCTTGCACAAATTTCAGGATTGACAAGATAGATCAGCTATATGTTAAATCAGTGTTAGCTCAGTGCTGATGGCAACCTGATGTTTAAATCAAGTACACATAGCGGCACCCTTAAAAAATTAACCTCCTTTTTTTTTAAGGAATCAGAGGAAGCTGAGCTGATAAAAAGACAGTTGGAAAAATATATGTTAACAAAGCTATATTTGACGGATGAAAGTACATTATGTTTGACATGATTGAGAATTGTGGACTCAGGGACAAAGAATTATGAAGCGTTAAAATCGAGATGTGGAAAATATGGAAACAACGAGGAGAAGCAGGACTAAGATGTGGAGATATGCTTCAGAGATCCAGACCATGTGGAGCTCTGAAAAATTAATACATATAATTTGGACCATAATTTGGTCTTTTTTATTTTAGTTTTTTATTTTAATTGGAGTAATATGATTGGATATATTAAATGGATGTTTTTAACTGGACAATCAATAAAAATGATTTTAAAAAATAAAAAAAATGATCTTTGACCATGTACTGCTCCAGTGAATGTGGAAGGCAGCACAGAGGCCCCCCAATAATAAAGGATCATTCCTCGAGACTCACAGAACATGATTCTGGAAGTAACTGAGCCAACCAGCCAAACCATTCTGAATACTCCTAGCCCTGTCCCTACTGGTTTCTTCGACTTGTTCCACTTCTGTGTCAATTTGGCTCACGCGTTCCCGAAACTCCTGTGTCAGCTCCTGCAGAGTGGAAAGATCAGTCGCATCCTGAAAGAGAAGAGAAAAAGAGAAAAATGGGATTGGGGGGTAGAGAAAGAATCCATAAGAAAAATAGATTTTAAAAAAGCCATAAAGATCAAAATAATCATAAAAGCCTGCTTACAGCAGACATTTAAATTGCTAAGCAAATAATACTATGCATATTTCCACAGTAAGGTAAAGGGACCCCTGACCATTAGGTCCAGTCGTGGCCGACTCTGGGGTTGCAGTGCTCATCTTGCTTTATTGGCCGAGGGAGCCGGCGTACAGCTTCCGGGTCATGTGGCCAGCATGACTAAGCCGCTTCTGGTGAAACGCTGTCTACCTTCCCACCGGAGCGGTCCCTATTTATCTACTTGCACTTTGACGTGCTTTCGAACTGCTAGGTTGGCAGGAGCAGGGACTGAGCAACGGGAGCTCACCCCGTCGTGGGGATTCGAATCACCAACCTTCTGATCAGCAAGTGGTTTAACCCACAGCGCCACCCACATCCCTATTTCCACAGTACACACAGCTAAAATCTTACAAGTGCAACACTGACATTCAAACATGCATCGCTGGACATATTTAGACTGAGACATAGGCTTTTAAACATATGAAGCACTAGACACACTGCTGCCAGTCAACACTACCAGCTTTTTAGCCATTTTGCCAGCCTGGGCCCAACTAACATGGAGTGTCATAAAACTGTTCTAAATATACAGTCGTCCCCAGCTCCCTGCCCCATTTTTCCATGAGTACTCGAGCAGAGATGCAATCCAGAAAAACAGACTGTGCAATGGAGACACATATGCCCAGAAACAATATTGTTGCTGTTGTTGTATTTGTATGCCGTCCTTCATTCAAAGATCACAAAGCAGAAAAATACAACACGAGAACACAAACTACATTGGAAAACAAAAGCAAATCAATAATCCCCCCTCCCACAAACACATTTTAAGGGCCATAAAATGTTTAATCAGCCAAAAGCCTGGTTACGGAGAAACATTTTCAGCTGGTGCCTCCCTGGGGAGAGCATTCTACAAATGGGGAGCCACCACAGAGAAGGCCTGTTTTCATATTGCCACGCTCCAAGCCTCTCATGGAGGAGTCACATGAAGAAGGGCCTCAGATTATGATCAGAGGGTCCAGGCCAGCTCATATGGGAAGAGGCAGTCTGTGAGGTATCATGGTCCTGACCATTTAAGGCCCCAAACTAAGGACCAAGGGACTCGTTTATCCGGCTTGTGGCAACCCCCACTGCCGCTGCCCGCTCTCACCGGAGCTGCGCTGAGCGGCTGCCCGCTTCCAGGTCAGAGGAGCACCAGAAATAGCTTGTGCGCATGCCCAAGCATTATTTGTGCATGTGCAAGTGTTATTCGTGCATGTGCAAGCGTTATTTGTGCATGCGCAAGCGTTATTTCCGGTGCACATCCGGGTCGGAGGAGGCCCGTGCACATGCGAACAAGCTATTTCCGGTGCTCCTCCGACCTGGAAGTGCGTGGAAATAGCGTGTGCACACGCGTATGGGCACGCGCTCCCCCACCCTCCGGCCCGCCACGTGATCGGCGCTGGAGACACCGGCCTGAGGCACGGTAGGTTTGCTGATCCCTGATTTAAGGCTTTATAGGTCAAAACTAGCACTCCGAATTGGGTCCAGAGACTAATGGGCAGCCAGTGCAGTCATGCCAGAATCGGTATAGTATGCTCAAACCATCTTGCCCCGGTGAGCAACCTGTCCACTAAATTTTGCACCAGCTGAGGTTCCTGAACTGTCTTCAGAGGCAGCCCTATGTGTAACACATTGCAGTAATCTAACCTAGAGGTTGGCAAAGCACAGGTGACAGAGATTAGGCTATCCTTGTCTAGATAGGGGCACGGCTGAGTCAGCAGCTGAAGCTGATAGAAAGTACTCGAGCCTCAAGCGACAGCAAAGGATCCAGGAGTACCAGCAAGCCACCTTTCACACACAGCCATTCTGGAACAAACGAACAAAACCAGCTGACATCCCTTTCCCAGTTAGGTGCTCTTAAGCAATTCTACCTGTGATGCCAACATCATAATGAAATGCCTCATGCCTTTGACCCAAGCCTTTTCACTGTCATACATTCTGCGAGCCAAGATCAGCTTGTTCTTTTCAATTACCTGAAATGGAACATAAGATGATTAAAAGGATGGAGCGTGCCCAATTAAGTTTGCACAGCACAGCTTAGACTTTTGAGGTGTTTCGTCAACAAAGCTGTAAAACTAAATTAAAAGCTGTTGATCGGTTCTCAGTTAATCTGAGCAGCATGTTTTAAGTGTTAAAAAACAACAACCACAGGTGGCAAATGTCCTCTTTGCAGCATTCTTCCTTCTTATAGAAGAAGGGATATTTCTTCTAACCTGACACCCGATACAACTCATGGATGCATCACAACCCAGCACTTGTTGAGTGGCAGACACCCTCTTAGAAGAGCGCTTCTCTTTGGAGAGAAGATGGGGAATGTCTTTTCAAGAGGACGCCTACTGGCATCACATGATAACATTGAGACAGCTGTTCAGTAGTCTACTTGTTTCGCAAAAAGACCTAAGGTGTGTTCCCTCAATACAGCTTTCTTCATCAAATGGCACTCAAGATTACAACATGGAGGAGGAGGGAATTGTGAATTTCACTGGCCAGGAAGGTGCATTGCAACAGCAGTAGAAGAGGGGCAAAACCATCATCGTTCTCTTCCCCACCCACCACAAAAATAAGAAGCAGTTTGCACTCTGCAAATTTGTACTTTCTAATTAGTTTGAAATTAAACTTAGTGCATTGTGCTATGCACCACATATGCACAGGGATGTTTTGAGTTCTGGTGGATGCCTACAATACCAAGGTACCAAAATATATTCCCCTGCCAGTGAAGATCCATTTCCAGAATTACAACTACAGTAACTATTTCAACACAATATTTATGTTTTTAGGGAGAATAATGGCTGGTTAATGCTCTCAAACGACAACAACAACTGCTGTGTTACATTCATATGGAAATCTTCCCATCAATTAAAATTAATACAAACAAACAACTTTAAGGCACAATCCCTTAATCCTTGAGTTTTTCAGGATTTGATGGAAGGCCCCTATACTAGCGTCTGTTGAGCTATGCCCACATTCTGCCAAAATGGGACAGTGGCAAGTCTCGGAAGGAGTGGGACTGTGTCAAACTCTGAAACTCCTTCAGATGTTGTTCTTGGCCCCTACTCCAAAGTCACGCAATTCAAACCAAAGAAATGGTATTCAGTCATAACCCTGCCACTGTTGCAAAGGTCACTGGGTGAGTGGCTGCTTTGTGTTTTGTGATGCTTGTCTTTTCTCCTTGTTTTTTGTACTGGGAGTACATAGGATGGCAACTAACTTATGCCAGCGTAAGTGGGTCATTGGCTGGAAGGCCCACAAGATTGCTCAACCAGACTTTTTAATTGTGTGACAGAAACTGATGTCCCAGATATTAATCTTCTTCATGCCTTTCACCCCTCTGTTCAAAATGGGACGGTGGGTGTCCAATCCTGGCCTCCAATGAAAAGAGGGCACGTTTGGGGAGTTGTCTGTTGTAGAAGAGACTGAATCAGTTCAAGCAGGAACTGCGATGAAAGAGCAAACTGACTCTTGTGCATTTTTGAAAATATATTTACTTAGACCTTTTGCAGGCTCCATAGGAGGCAGTGGGCACACTGGTGCCCGCAGACACCATGTTGGTGATCCCTGACTTACTTGCCGCTGTAGAGATATCTTTTAAACTATACAGCTAGCAGAGAATGAAATGCAATGTGCCTATTCTTCGTTGCCCTCTGTAAAATGGAAATAATTTGTTTTAAAGGAGACACTTTTAGTTTAATAAGTGACAAAGCAACAGAAGCAGCCAAAACAATCTAAAGCAGGGGGCGGCAACCTAAGACCCATGGGCCGGTAGTGGCCCACGAGGCTTGCCTAACCGCCCCATGGTGCCCCCTGCTGCCCCTGCCACCTGCTCTTACTAGACCAACTTCTGGGTTGATGGCGCCTGTGCGCATGTGCACAGGCCATCCTCCGACCCAGATGTGCGCCGGAAATAGCGTGTGCGCACGCGTGCGGGACGGAGAAACGCCTGTGCGCATGCACACACACTATTTCTGGCGCACTTCCAGGTCGGAGGAGCACTGGACATAGCGTGTGCACACACACACGGGCGCTCATCCAACGGACGGAGCGTCGACCGGCCCATCATCCGATTAAGGTTGCCGACCTCTGACCTAAAGGATCTTCTAGCAGAAGCACCGGACATAACAGGGAGAGAATAGCATTTTTAGCAAAAGCAAAAGCACGCAATGCCTCTTTGGCCAGCTACCTTGAGAGCCAACTCATACGTCGCATTGCTCCACAGCTCTTTTTCTTGGGTTAACTGGTGGATCTGGGCCTCAAGTCTTCTTCTCTGCAATTCATACAGTTCACGATATTCATCCAAAAGGCTGAAAGGGTAATGACACGAGATATAAATATAAAGGCCTTCTACTATTCTCCTACGGCAACCCTTGCTTCCAATATTATCAGGAACTCACTTTGCATTCATCTCGGAATCCTGGACCGCCTTTGCCAGCTCCTCATAGGCTTTCTCTGCTTCAACAGTGACTCTACGGTCATGTTCTCGGATGGTATTTAGCTCCCTGCAGTTGAACAGAGCAATACCCTCAGCTGCCTTGTACAATCACAACTTTTATTCACAAAGTTGAATACAAACACCAGTCAATATCAACACCTTGTCAGTTTTCCTATAGCTTCCTTGAAATGGAATAATTCATCTGTAATGTGTTTGTCCATTACTCTCTGTGCCATCATTTCTCTGTAGAGATTTCTCATCTGTCTTGGAATTCGTTCTAGCAGCTCAACATACCTTTGCCTGTAAGAGAGACAATGTCAGAAAAATTGAGGTGGGGGGGGGGGCGGAATAGCCCTGTTTCACTCAAGCATATTTGCTAAGCAATCATTTAAAGAGAGAATCCTTTCTGAAAATAGCTGGGGAACAATAAATATAGAATAAAGCTTTTTGCACACAAGCAGTTAGAACTCTCAATACGCTCAGAATGCTGAAAACAAGTTGACACTCCACAGCAAAACTGCCTTATCTGTCCTGACACCCATCAATATTATAACCTCAGGAAATATATAGGTGTATGAGAGGGGTAGCCAACGTAATGCCCTCCATATGTCCTTATGGGGAAACTAGCACTAGTTGAACCTGTGCAAAACCAACATTTAAATTCCATTTCCAGCTGACTGCATGCTTCAGCACTGCAAAAGGGCCCTAGCGCAGAAGTCAGCTATCTTTGACATCGTGTGGATTGGAATCCTCGTGCAGCACTATTAAAATGTAATAATCCCTGAGATATGTGTTAGGGTTTCGTTTCCTACTTTGCTAATGTTTGGGCTTGCTTGCTCTTTGCTGAATTAATAGATTATTAATGCATTTATTGAGGTGCATGAGAGACAACTTGAGTCAAATCTCTCTGCACAAGGTGGAAGGTTTTTTTATTTAAAATGTGTCAAAGAAAGATGACAAAGATAGCTGACTTTGCAGTGCTGCAAAACGCTGCAGCTTCAGAATTCTTCTTCTGCTATCCATGGAGATAGCATGCAGGGCAATGATGTCCTGCCTCCTGGCCCCTGGAATCATATTCAGACCCCCCGGCTCTCTCACATTTCACCAGGCATTTCCCGCACACTTTCAAGCACATCTTGAAAGAGGAAATAAAGAATGTGGGATGTGACATCACATGGACTCAGTGGCGTAGCATGGGGGGTGCAGGGGGGGCCGGCCGCACCGGGCGCAACATCTGGGGGTTAGGGTTGGGCGCAAATCCACGGGTTAGGGGGCGCAAATTACTTGCCTTGCCCCGGGTGCTGACAACCCACGCTACGCCACTGCATGGACTAGCAAGTAGTTTAAAAAAACAAATCAAAGGCAACATTCCCAGAAAGCTGACTTCTGCGCCTAGTGCAGGACCACAAGCTGTGTTTTTTCTGCCCTTGTATATAACTGCACAGACACTCAAACCTGCAGTGCAGGCCAGAACAATCACCTACTCCTCTTCTTGCAGGACTAATTTTAAGGTGTCGAGCTCCTTAGATCGCTGACCTGAGCTTGGAAAGGAGCTCTCCCCGTTCTGCGCAGTCCACACTGACTTGCCGGATGATTTCATGAAACACTATGTTGTAGATGTTCTGTTCCACCTTAAGCACCTCCAGGACATTGTGCATCTCGGGAAAGAGGCAAGAAAGAAGTCGTGATTTTTGTAGAGCTAAGCACAAGCTGTTTGATACTGCCTTTATTGTCATCATTGGGGGTTTTTATTGCTTTTATTTCTAGGCACCCTTGAAAGTATTTTTATTGAAAGGAGGCATACACATTATTTAAATTAACAAATGAATGCCAGTCAGTTAAATGCTTCAGTCATGTTCTTCACTTATCAGGTGGATAATATTTTTAAATCACAAATGTGTTTGCTTGCATATATGTTTGTCCCTTATCTTAAATACTGTATTATTAAAGAATTTACAAAGCAGTCAAAGTGCTAACAAACCTCCCCTGCCATTCTTAAAATGCTATGTCCGCCTTTGCCCTAAATACTAGATTGCATGTTGTACGTCAGTATATTATTTCTCTCCATCAGGTAATCTAAGATTACTCCCACTTATTCTTTCAGTTTGACAACACAACAACAAGCCTCTTAATGGCAACAAAACACCTGATAAGTCAGGAAAGAACTATGTACAAACTCCACAGCAATATTGTGTCATAGTATATGAATCCAGGACAAGGCTAGTGAAGAATCCAGATTCTTCCTTCGTAGCCTGGCTTTAATTTAAGCCATGGCTGCAGAGGAAAAATGCTCCCTTGCAGGTGCAACTTAAATCTAAGCCAGGGATGCAAAGGAAGAATTGGGAGTGTCCTGAGAGTGAACTCCTGCTTCTTTCTTTGCATCAAAAAGTCAGTTCTTTTTGAATGTGGCACCTTTGTCATGGCAAGGCAATGAAAAAGAGTGCCAAGTGTGGATATTTCACCCCTCCCATTGCAAGAATCTCCTGACAATGTTTTCAGAAAGGAGGGGGCAGAAACTGCTCATGGCTTCTTCCGCTCCAGTCTGAGTGTTATCTGTGTAGAGATAAGATGACTGCTTAAGCAACTGTAACACTCATGCAGTCCAGCCATCTCCATTAATCTTTAGTTTCTAGTTTATTTTAGTTTGCAGTAGCTGTAAAAGAATAAAAAAATAAAAAAGTTATGCTTCACAGCCGTCGTTCGTGTAGTTCATACTCTGCTGTGCTCCGCTGACTTTGGCACTGAGTTTGGTGCTCACAGCTCAAAGTTGTGAGTCCACTGCACTTAGACCTGTTTCCCTGCAGTGGAAGGTCTCTGGAAGTGCTTTCCCAGCTTGCCTGGCCCAGTCAGGGCTGAAGAGGTTGAGCCCAGTCATTGGCACTGGCTCAAAGGCGAAGCCGACACCAAGTTCGAAAAGCGATGATGACTTTGATGCAAAGGAAGAATCGGTAGCATACTTAAGAATGCACTGCCAATTCCCCTTCCTTTAGCCAGAGCTGCAGCTTGAACTCTCATATATGACGTCAGGTCTAGGGGAGGTGGGCATCGCTTGTCTCAAATGGCCGGGGGACAGCCTCTGAGGTCTGGCAGGCCTAACAAGGCCCATAAACTAGAGGTTCACCAGCAATGATGTACAGTATAACTAGAAGTGGGCAATATCAAGGAGGATGCGATTGAATGAGGAATTGGCAGGAATTATTTACCTGTGAAACCCCTGTTACGCCAACATCCTTATTATTTGTTCCAGCTCTTTCCAGCATGGTGTCCATCACCTTCATCAGCTGCAGGACCTCCAGCCTCCCAGACGGCTTCCTAACAAGGCAGCAGCAAAGGGACATGCCTCTGATTCACAACACCTTCTATAGCATGCGCTACAAAAGCATCTTGATTCAGAGTGTCACTCACATGGATGGGAAAACCCGCAGTCTGTTTTCATCATCTTCAAGTAGGGTTGTATATTTACTGCAACAGATTAATAATGATGATGTTAACAGCAATAGACTACTGTAGTTGAAAAATCTCTTTGGACTCTAGGATTCAACCATTTATTTTATTTTTATTGTGTAAATTTAAAAATACAGTAGACTAAGAGACGGGCCACTCTGTTGCAGGCAAGTGAATTAATTGAAGAAGTTCTCTGTTACAATGAGACTCACGGTGACATAAAACAACTACAATGAACCTGAGTAAGGAAAAGAGTGGGGCTGGGGAATGGTAATCTGCTATATATTTCTCATGCAGAAATGGGGCCCAAATGAAGGGCTAGGCTAGATGAGATTATGGATCCATGTTTGTCTTTGTTCTTTTCCCACCTTGTGTCATTCAAATTTATTTTCCTTCCAATCTTAACTCCAGTACAAGAAGTGAATCAGGCTGGGAGAAAAGTGCCAGATCAGAGATGCCCAATGGGCAGAGTGCAACCCTGATTCACGCTTTCAAGTCCTAATTCAGATTTCTGGCCTCTGGGCTCTGTTAATCGATCCATAGTAAACAAATCTCCCTCGTTCACATCTATGTTTGAGATTTTTTTATTTAAAAAATCTAATTCTAACTGAGACCAACTTCATTATATTGCCTGGCCATCCATGAGGAAGTCAGTTTGGGTGGCATTTTCAGTCCCTGGGTCTCTGTCTGAGAATATATGCAAGTTGAGCATCCCTTAGTTGAAAAATTGAAAGTGTTGAACTCGGCAAAATGGTGAAATAGAATTTTTACAGGTTTCCTGCCCAGATGCAGGTGCTTTTTGCCTTGCCACTTCATCCCATTTAGTAGGCGCAACCAGGAGCAGATCGCCAGGTGGGGTGGAGTTGCAGCACTGGCCTCCTGGCAGCTGTGTCACTGCTGCTCACCAGGACATGGAGGGGCAAGGCAAGGCAGTGGAACCGACCTGGAGCTTCAGCTGGTACACAGGCACAGCCTCACCACTGCCTCACCTGTTCCCTCCGAGTAAGCAGTAGCAGGTCCACTGCTGGGAGGCTATTATTAGCCAAGTGAGTCACTCCTGGATGCAATGCAGGAGCAATTAAAAGAAGTGCAGGAACACTCACTCATCATAATACTCCAAGCGCAGGACACCTCTGTTCTTTAGAATATGAAATTCCTCTGGAACAAGACTGTCTGCTATACCTGTAGGCTAAAGACAGAACAGACAGAGAAGGTCTTAAAATATGCTACTGAGACATAAGGAATCCACATACTCCCAAGAGGATATGTAGAGTTGGGTTTTTATACAGGCACACACACCTCCACTTAATGTGCATCCCACTCACACACGACCGTGTTTATGTGGATCGCCACAAAATAAATATATAGACTTGCTTTCCCTCGCTGGAGGCCTCGGCTTGTTTTACAACTGCCTGCTTGTTTATTTGCCTGCCTGCCTATCTGCATGCCTGCCTTCTGGCTGGGGCAATTATTCAGATTAAGTGCTTAACCATCTTTAAGAAAAACTAACTGTGATTAAGTGCTACAACTGCACAGGACTATTATGTACAGCCTAGAAATCAGTGGGTAAATGTTTTCTAACAGATTTTTTTCCAGCCAAGCAAAATAAATAGGCAAATGCCATCTCAGACTCCTTGCGGCTTTGGGGAGTGAATTTAGCAAGCTTAGAAAACCATGGTACACAAAAATGGTAAAGTCCTCATTTTCAATTCCCACTGCTCATTCCAGATTTAAAATATTATGCTGGGTGGGGGAAAAAATTTCAGAACACTCTAGTCAATGCTCAGTTCAAAGTCCATCTTGTCTCTCAGCATTCTGAAAGAATTTGTAAAAGCTGATTCCTGTGTTTAAAGTTATCACAGTTTCTCGATACAGATTCAACTCACAAGTTTAGTGGCAGTGGGTTCCTGCTGCTGCAAATTTGTTGAAGTTTTGTGAGAGACAGGAGTTGGGGGAGGATTCTTGGCCTCTTTCTCAGCAGCGAGGTCATACAGAAAAGAGACATCCCTTAAAAACACAAAGAAAACTATCACTCAGTTATGAAGGTGCAATTGGTTCACTGTGCAGCCGCCACCTCTCTTCTGGTTATCAAGAATTCACTAAGTATCTGATCCAAAGGCAAGTCCTTTGCCATTTCAACCCAATAGTGTGTCTACCACTGTACTGTTTTTAATATTCAGTTGGAAGCTGCCCAGAGTGGCTGGGGAAGGAAAATATTATGAAAATGATTTATAGGTGGTACATGACCCCAGTCAATCTAGCAAAAAATTATCATTTGCCTGATAATAAGTGTTGGAAATGTAAAGAAACTGAAGGTACCTTTTACCACCTTTGGTGGACGTGCCCGAAGATTAAGGCTTTCTGGGAAATGATATATAATGAAATGAAAAAGGTACTTAAATGTACTTTCCCTAAGAAACCAGAGGCCTTTCTCTTGGGCATAGTCGGCCAATTGGTGCCAAAGAAGGACAGAATTTTTTTTATGTATGCTACAACAGCAGCAAGAATACTCATCGCAAAGCATTGGAAGACTCAAGATCTACCCACTCTGGAAGAATGGAAGATGAAGGTGATAGACTATATGGGACTGGCTGAAATGACCGGCAGAATCCGTGACCAGGGGAAAGAGACGGCGGAAGAAGATTGGAAGAAATTCAAAATTTATCTTAAGAAACATTGTAAAATTAATGAATGTTAAAATGTCGAGGTTTTAGGGGAAAATGGGGGTTACAGCTGTAAAAGATTAAGTAAAAGAAAAGAATAAGGGGAAAATTCGATAAAATTAAGTTTTGTTAGGATTTGCTGAAATAATTTTGGAAATTGGGATGTAGAAAGGGGAGGTATGGGGAAGTCGATGAAGTAAGGCTTAAGAAAAAAAAGGCTATGAAATTACACGTGTTTGTTTGTGTGTTTGTTTGTTTGTTTGTTTGTGTTTATAAAAACTTTGTAAAACCAATAAAAATTTCATTTAAAAAAAAAAACAGAGTGGCTGGGGAAACCCAGCCAGATGGGCGGGGTATAAATAATAAATTATTATTATTATTATTATTATTATTATTATTATTATTATTATTATTATTATTATTATTAGTATTATTATTATTATTATTATTATTATTATTATTATTATTATTATTATTATTATTATATACCACTTTCTGCCAGAGTGTTCTGCCTCAAAACCCTTGCTGCAGCTACAATCTTCCCATTTTCCCTGAGTACCCTGATTACAGTTAGCCACCCTCATATAACACAGAATCATAGAATTGTGGAGTTGGAAGAGTCCATGAGTTCTTTCTGAAGTACAGTCAGAATCTCCTTTCTTGTAACTTGAAGCCATTGGTTCAGGTCCTACCCATGTGACAGCCCTTTAGATATTTGAAGATGGCTATCATATCTCCTCTCAGTCTCCTCTTCTCCAGGCTAAACATACCCAACTCCCTCAATTGTTCCTCATAAAGCTTGGCTTCCAGACCCTTGATTATCTTGGTTGCTCTCATCTGCACACATTCCAGCTTGTCAATAGCCTTCTTAAGTTGTAGACACAGTACTCCAGGTGGGATCTGACCAAGGCAGAATAGAATAGAGCCTAGGGCTTGCCAATCAGAAGGTCGGCAGTTCAAATCCCCGCAACATGGTGAGCTCCTGTTATAATAATAATAATAATAATAATAATAATAATAATAATAATAATAATAATTTTATTATTTGTACCCCGCCCATCTGATTAAAAACTTCCCTGAACAGGGCTGCCTTAAGATGTCTTCTGAATGTCAGGTAGTTATTTATTGCTTTGACATCTGATGGGAGGGCGTTCCACAGGGCGGGCGCCACTACCGAGAAGGCCCTCTGCCTGGCTCCCTGTAGCTTTGCTTCTCGCAATGAGGGAACCGCCAGAAGGCTCTCAGCGCTGGACCTCAGTGTCCGGGCAGAACGATGGGGGTGGAGACGCTCCTTCAGCTCCTGTCAACCTAGTAGTTTGAAAGCACGTCAAGGTGCAAGTAGATAAATAGGTACCGCTCTGGTGGAAGGTAAACGGCGTTTCCGTGCGCTGCTCTGGTTTGTAAGAAGCAGCTTAGTCATGCTGGCCACATGACCCGGAAGGACCTTACTTGTTATCCAGTAACCCCTGGCTATTACCAATGCTGGCCCAAAACATTTTGCTGCCTGAAATGAACCCCCAAAGGTGCACCAATCAGATGCTTATGGGAAGACCACATGCAAGTTATGAGTACAGCAGCCCTCTCATGTTATTGTTCCCCGGTGACTGGTATTCAGAGGCATCCTGCAGGAGAAATGGGGCAGGGAGCCAGATGGAGTGATGGGAGAGAGAGGGGGGAAGCAGACTCTGCAAGTGATCAGTTGAGAACTCTGGCAAGGAGGAGGGAAATCATGGTGGTGGTGGTCTCAAAACGGACAGTGCAATGGAAGAGAGGGGGGAAGTGCACTGCAACCAATCAGTTCAGATCTTTTCCAAGAGCAACAGATTGATGGGAAGAGATGGAGAAAGAGAAAAAGAAAGAGAGAAGATCTGCCTGTTTCTTGCCAGCCATTTTTGGTCTACCAGCCACCAACACCTACCCTCTAGTGGATTACTCTCAGCGGAAGGCAAACTCCTTCATGGTTCCCCCATCCCTGAGTTAAAATGGAGCAATGTGTTGACAAGGAGGGTCTTGGGGTCTTGAAAGGGCTGGTTTTCAAACAGTGGTGGCCACCGCTTTTGCCAAGTGCGCCACAAGTTAAACCCAAGTGAGAAACAGAGCCAGCTTGCTGAAGCCTCCCATGCACTGGAATGGTTTGGCTCTGTGGGTGCAGGCAGCAGCATGAGGAAACAGGCCGAAGTGCAGACTCTAGGCCAGTCTTCCCCAGCCGGGTGCCCTCCTACGTTTTGGACTACAACTCCCATCATCCCTGATCACCAGCAGAACTGGCTGGGCCTGATAGGGGTTGCATCCAACAACATCAGGAGGGTGCTAAGTTAGCAAAAGCTGCTCTAGGGTCCTAGCTAGGTTCATGGGCATTCCTGCTCATCTCCAAGCACACCATCACCTTGGGTTAGCCACTCTTGTGTAACATACTTAATGGACGTTTCCCTAGCACTCTCCATCACCCTTGCACTGTGGCTCCCAAATCCTAGCACTGCTACTGGTTATTGCAAAGAGGCATGTGACGTGCCAGGGCCCTATTAATTCCATTCTATTACCTTCCAGCTCCTGTGAGGCAAATCGGATTCTCTATCAGATATCGAAACTTGTTTCTGCGTACAGGATGTTGCCAGACCCCATCAGTAGTACGAATGCACCCCTGAAGAGTGAACAGAAAAGACTAGTTCTTTGGGATCAGGTGGTAAGCACAGACTACATCTCCAATACTGATAAGCCTAATGACACATTACACACAAATGCGCATAGCAGTGAGACCCTGTCAGCTGTTTCTTCTAAGTCTTAGCTGAAGTCTTTTTATGAGCTGGCGAGAGATGCATGTGAAATATACATCAAAAACAGGAAGGAGAACATGCAAAAGACAGATGCGATAAAGGGATGAGTTCTTTATTTATAGGGACGCGGGTGGCGCTGTGGGTTAAACCACAGAGCCTAGGACTTGCTGATCAGAAGGTCGGCGGTTCGAATCCCCGTGACGGGGTGAGCTCCCGTTGCTTGGTCCCTGCTCCTGCCAACCTAGCAGTTCGAAAGCACGTCAAAGTGCAAGTAGATAAATAGGGACCGCTCCGGCAGGAAGGTAAACGGCGTTTCCGTGTGCTGCTCTGGTTCACCAGAAGCGGCTTAGTCATGCTGGCCACATGACCCGGAAACTGTCTGCGGACAAACACTGGCTCCCTCGGCCTATAGAGCGAGATGAGCGCGCAACCCCAGAGTTGGTCACGACTGGACCTAACGGTCAGGGGTCCCTTTACCTTTACCTCTTTATTTATACAACATGCCCAAAGCATGTTTATTTGTTTCTTACTGAACCAATCTCAAAAGTTTCTGTTGCTAAAAGTAGTTTGTGATATGTATGATAAGCAACAAAAGCTGAAGTACTAAAATCTCCTTAATAAAACTCTAAGTTGCCTGACAGTGCCAGTTCTTTGGCCCAACTAGTCTCTTGCCTCCCCCACCATTCAGTGAACTTCAGGTTCTGAAGCATTTCTCATGCTGCCATGTTCCCAATACAGGAATGCTCCCTCTTGCAAAGCATTGTCCTAAAATACTGGTGTCTATGTGCACCTGGCATAATTCGCAGTCACCAGCAGACATCTATAGCAAGTGGGTTTTGTGGCAAATTTTGTATTTAAAAAGCAAATATTCATAGACTGGAAATGAACTTATGCACCTGAAAGTCTTTTATACTTTTTGTTTTCTTGGGGGGTCTTAAAACACTGGGACAGGGGACTGGGTTGGCAGCAGAGGTCAGTGCAACGAAGATCTCTTCTGGGATGAAATCACGCTGTAAAGATGTGGGAAGAGGCTTTGAACTGTCTAATGCAGCTGACTTGTCTCTTAACTGAGGGAGTTCTAGAAAAAAGAAAGAAACAGCAAGAGTAACTGTTAATATTTGGTGGTGGCAGCAGATTATCTCTACCCCCCCCCAAAAAAAAACCCATTAAAGCTGACAATTCTATCACACACATTTCATGTTAGTGCTCAAGAATAACATTAAAAATCCGTATTAATCCCTAATATAAACTGGCCTTTGAATAAAGTTACGGAAGCCCCTGCTGTAACTGTTTAGTAGGAGCATTGCTAAAGGAGGAAAGAAGCAACAGCAACAGAGAAAATATCCACTTACATACCATGGGCATACCCATCAAGTAAATAAATAAATATACTTAACTAACTGAACAAGGGCATCACAGGTAACTCAGTTCTACCTGCCCCCCACATAAAGAGCGCCACCCTAAAATAAATCCTGGCTACGGCCATGTTACATTCGCAGAGTTCTTAATTTACCACAGAGCTTCCCAAACTGTGTGTCGCAACACGTTAGTGTGTCAGTTGAAGTGTGTCATGTGAACAGTCCCCGCGCTCCTCCCAGGGCTGGAAAGGGGTCAGTTTAACCTCTGGTTTGCTAATAAAACTGAATTACTGTGTCATGAAATGGTGCACGTCTAAAAAATGTGTCACTAACATGACTACCGTAGTTTGGAAAGCTCTGCTTTACAGGTACACGATACTCAGAATTTTTAAAAGGTGCTTGGAGCACTCAAAGACTCACATGAGAGATACATTGTGATATGCTTTTAATTTCTGTTCTTTGATCAAACTGCAACATCTATGCACTGAAAAGAGCCATGTGGTAGGACTGAGAGGACCCGGGCAAAGTGCTGCCCATGCTACCATAGACCCTCCATTGCCAGTGCACAACTGTCCCCTCTTCTTTGCCACTGTCATCTTTCTGCACCCTCCCAACACCACCACAAGTTGCCAGATGTTCTGAGGAAAGGATTCCGTTTTGTTTATTTTCCGCATTTCAAAATGTTGTGCAGCAGTAGATTCTCTGTTCAGCTAAGCATCACCCAAACTGGCTCCAGCTAAGCATGCAGGCTCAGCAGCACACCTGCTGCCAAACTGTCTGTGCTTTTTAGATAAGAAGAAAGGCACGCTTCCCAACGCTGCCTGATAAGCTGGCAGGGAATGGTGGAGCAATTGCCAGGGCTGCCCTCTGCCCTCTTGGTTTCCACTCTCCACTCTCCTTGTTGACCAATCTTGTTGACCATGGATCTACATGCAGAGACAGAACAATAACAGCAAATCCATAGCACAAATATTAATTCACACAAGGTTGGCTTGTTTAGCTAGTAACCACTGGCTCCTAGTTCACATGCAATCATGGTTTTAGTTAAACCATCACACGCAAACACAGCCTGAAAGTACATCACTCTTCTCAAGATTTTTTGCCTTTTTGCTCATTCCTACCGAGAAATGCTAAGGTGCAAGTAAGGCAGACCCTTATAAAATCCCAGACTAGCAAATGAAACAGGGGGAGAGAAAATTCACTCAAGAATTAAAGAAAAATAATTTGATATGGGACCAGTGGAGACTGAGAGCTTTTCAAACCTATCATAGGGACATAGGAAGGTGCCTTATACTAAGTCAGATCCAGTGGGCCATCTAGCTGATACTGTTTTCTCAGACTGGCAGCAGCTCTCCAGGATTTCAGGCAGGTGGCATTGCCAGGGAGATGCCAGGGAGTGAGCCTGGGTTCTTCTGTATGCAGGGCAGATGCTCTACCTAGCTACAGCCCTTCCCCAAATTATATCAGTTTTTAATCTGCAAAATTTGTGCGGTTTTTCTCAAGGAAACAATTTTATTCTAGAAACTCTGTATTTCCTCAGCACCCATTGCTTTGTGACTCCACCTCAAGCATTGCATCCAACTGCAGTTTTGTTTTATTTCTGTAAACTGCTTCAATATTTTTAGATGACAGCATGGTATATAATTTTTGTTATAAAGAAATAGTGATGTGTGGAACATGGTTACCAGACTCTAAAGGTCACTTATTACATAGCACCTTAACCCACACTAACAGCAAGCAACAGATTGGCCTCCCCGATGCCGGCAACATTTTGTGACCATGTGTTTCATTCTAAGTGTTTTTAAATTCTTTAACAAATGAGCACCCTGCCACTAATGAAGAATAGGTTTTTTAAAAAATTATTTTTAAAAGCGTTAAACATGAGTAGCGCTGAACATTCCTGTCTTCAACACCAACTTGGCATTTCATTAATTATGCCCCCACTAAAAGTTCAAAGTTGCTTAATGCCTCCTTTACCAATGCTAAAATATTATAATTTGATTTTTAAGCCTGCAGCAGGGCTAGTTTCCTCACTTAATCCATGGCATGGTCAGGATTTTATAGTGATGATGGACTCACCAAAGGTTTAGGACTACATACAAAACCAAGGGAAGATAGCCTGAGTTAGACATTTTCTCCTCCAGTTATCTTAATTATTGGAAAGTGACTTCTTTAAATGATAAGCAACCATATGTAAAGAGGCATATTAAAGGATACTTATAGAAGAGGTGGAAGAATTGATATTCCTGCTATAGGCAGTAACAAACAGCAGACACAAGGGATTCAGGTCCAACCACTTCTTCTTAACCTGATCCCCACATGTCCTACTTCCTTGTCTCCATACAGTCCTGAAGGACCTGTTCTCCCCATGCACTCGGATGGCAACAACCACGTACCTTGTTAAGCCCAAAATGTGCTTGAACTGAACCAAGTAGAAACGGTCCTACTCCTACAAATATATCACAGTACTTTCAGGAATCCAAACACTGCAGACAGAGGCAGGCAACAAAACTCAACCCTGGCTGCAGCTATTCGTTACTGAACAACCTGCTGCAAGATTTACCGTTACTATCCTTGCTGACAGATACTAAGGAAGAAGCATCTCTCAGTTTTTTGTTTTCTTGCTTTGAAGTAGATGGCGGCACTGGAACGAGTCCTTTGTTTGCAGACATGACAAAATGTTGATTTTGGCTGGCTTGCTCACTGACTCAGATTGTTGGCTGCTGCATATATCTGGAAGGGATATATAACCCACATGGTTGGACTGTATGACTGTGATGGATGTGATTCAATTTCAGACTTGGTTTAAAGGTATGCTAGCATGGGAGAAAGGATATAAATTGCAGGAGGCACACACTGTGTTCCTACATTTCTGCTTGCGCTGCAAGCTGCTCCATCTGTGGCAGTTAACCCATTTACAAGGAAGAAGTTGGACTCCTGCGGTAGAGAGTCACTTGCCATCAAGATTTACTCCATTTCAGACTACCTTTTCCTTGTAAAACTGAGTAGAAAGAGGAATGAATACTGTCTTAAGATACATGTATTTGTTTTGAAATGGTCAGAAGATTTAAGGAAACAGCAAGAGGAGGGAGCACTGAAGAATAGGGAATAGTGTGAGGACATTTGGTGGGACTGTTTTGTTTCTATTTTAGTGCTCTGTGTTTTGCTTTTAAAATACACCCGAGTAGGACCCACGGAGCCCCGTTTCCCACCCAAGACAGCACCTTTCCTTCTGCCAGGGATGGGGAAGGAGTTTTTTGGCTGCCTCTCCCCTCATCCCTGGCCAGGGCTGAGCAGTGGGGAGTCTGGCCCCCCTCCCCGCGCCTGGTTCTGCACTCCCGACCTAGACAGGCTGCCTTCAGAGGTGCTCTGGATCCGGCCCTGATCCCCATTCTCCGCTCTCACCTCCGCAGAAGGTTCGTGGCCTCGGGGCTGCCGGAGGGTCAGTCCGCCCGCTGCATGGCGACCCCGCTGTCCTGAGGGAGAAGGGCGCACGTGTGAATGGCCTCCCGGGCAGCTCCCCTTCTCCCTTCCCTCGCCCCCTTCCATGAGGACTAGAAGCCCCGCCGGGACCTCGGCCTCGCCCCCCCCCCCGCCCGGAGCACCTCGGGGGGAGAAGCGGAGGAGAAGCGGCGGCTCCCTTTACCTCTCTCCGCGCGCTTCCCGTCGGCGTCTGTTGCCATGGGAACCGCGCGCCTCTGGCAGGCGTCCCTCGCAGCGCCTGACAGGGCAGAGGCCGCTTCCGCCCAGAACTTGCGCCAGGCGCTCCCTGCTTTCATCCCCGCTATCCGCCCGCTTCTCTCTCACGCGCCCCATTTTAGAAAGGTGGTTTTGTTTTGTTTTAAGGCACCGAGTTAGACGCCTTGACAACGGCGCTGGGAGCCGGGAAGGGTCCTTGCCCTAAGAAGCAACGGAGCATGCGCGCCAGGAAAGGCCGGTCCGCCGCGCTTGCGCCCCAAGAGAGAGAAGGAAGGAAGGGCAGTGACGTGTCCGCCTCCCCTGCCAGGCCAAGGACACGTGCCCAGAGGGAGGGTCCCTTGTATATTCCCTGAGTCCAAGCACAGCTGCCAACTCCTTCCTTTTCTTGCGAGGAATCCTATTCGGAATAAGGGGGTTTCCCTTGAAAAAAGGGGGAAGTGGACAGCTATGGCACGAATAGTAAAACCCAATTTAGAAAGTGCTGTGTGTCCCCTTGCCGGTCAGTAGAGCCCGTGGCTGTGAATGCAGCTGACAGCCGAGGGGCCACTTAAGGAAGGCGGAGTGGCCCCTTCCTGGATCGGAGGGGCTGGAGATCGCTCCCGCTGCAGCCCCACGCCTTACCCTACTCGATGTCACCACCCCACACTCGCCTGCGGTCCCCTAATTTATCAGGGGGTAATGCCATAACTGCAGCATGCAGTGGGAAATCTTTCCTGACACCTGCCTACTGAGCAGTTGTGGTTGCTTTTACTAAGATCGAACAGATGCCAGTCTTGATGTCTGTCAGTTGTAATTATGTGAGTCTTGCCCAAGGATATTTTTCTGGAAAAAGAGGTGCCGGAACTGGCCAGGATCACCTTCTTCATTCCCTTAGAATTGGCCATGGTGTCCCTTGGAGCATAGCTGCCAACGTTTCCCGTTTTTTAAGGGAAATTCCCTTATTCCGAATAGGATTCCTCGCAAGAAATGGGAAAAGTTGACAGCTATGCCTTGGAGAGGTGCCATAACTCAGTTCTGGGGGGTTCCAGCAGGAAAAAGGCCCGGTCTTGCCCCTTCCCTGCATTTGACAAGGCAGAGAGCATGACCCGGGTTGCTTGTGGGCCCCTCCTGCCCTCCAAGCGAGATAGGGACAAAACACGGGGTATCGCTGGGTCCTCCAGGGCTCTGCCCCACCCTGTCCCCCAAACTGCAGCGTAGGGATAGCAACACTGGAGGACACGCCAGGGTTTTGCCCTGCTCCCTCAACTGCTATTCACCTCACCCTTGAAACCTGCAAAAATTATCAGCGGGTTATCTTTAACCCTTTTCACCACAGCCCACCCCCAACCTCCCATTTAAGGATAATAGGTGACTGGTTTATAAAGGCCTACTCTTCATGCCAGGTTCTGCTATGAATCCAGATGGCCCCTTAGATGGGTTACATATAAAAGCATCTATCACTTCTGACTGGAAAAGGGGAATCATAGTAGGGCAAACTCAGCCTGTTCGGTGGGCATCATGGGAGCCTACGCCTAAGGGCAAAGGTCCCTTCACTACCCCCAATATTTGAGGTGGCCACCCCACCCCCCAGTTGATGGGCATTCAAATGGTGTGCGCGCACCACATCATGTGATCAGTTTTGCAAGGTGGGGCTTACCTGCCCCCCCATTTTATTCAAGGCGGAACCCCGGTGGGCATAGAATGCGGAGTGTCTGGGGAGGGGAGCAGAGAAAGAGAAAACTGAAGGGAAGACTAAATGTTAATGGCTGAAGCCCTGCTGGACTGGCACACTGAACAGACACACTCCACGTCTCAATGCACACCACAGATGCGCATAGATGATCATGATGATGATGGTTTAGATTTGTAGCTGACCCTTCATCCCAAAATCCCAGGGCGGTTCACAACAGAAAAATACAAAAAGAGAATACAAAATACACCATAAAACAAAAACATAGAATGGAGAATACAGTGGTACCTCTGGTTACGTACTTAAATCGTTCCAGAGGTCCATTCTTAAGCTGATACTGTTCTTAACCTGGCACCACTTTAGCTAATGGGGCCTCCCACTGCTGCCGCGCCATCACAACGCAATTTCTGTTCTCATCCTGAAGCAAAAGTTCTTAACCCAAGGTACTATTTCTGGGTCAGCAGAGTCTGTAACCTGAAGCGTATGTAACCTGAAGCATATGTAACCCGAGGTACCACTGTACCACACTTTCAACCAGTTCGTTGTCTAGGTGCAGTACATCAAGGCTGGAATGAATGCAGGCAGACAAGTTTCATGGATAGCAAAATATATTTCAATTTCTGTAGTACAGTGTAGATCACATAATCCCTTGCAAGTAACAGAATAGGTCACAACAGACAGTTCGATACATTTTGGAATCGGTTAACAATTCTATATCCCACCATCAACAACCTTCCCTGACCCACAATGTTCTCCATATTACAAAAGATGCAAGTGAGGCTTGGGAAGACCATTCCGGTGTCAGGTACAGTTTGTCCTCTTCTTACCACCATCTGTGCAAGAAAATTTTTCCATTGCTCACTCTGAGAAAGAGGAAAACTACAGCCTTGCAATCCAGCACCTCCCAGGTTAACAGGATGCCTCCTTATAATCAGTTGTGTAGATCATTTGCAAGAGATCCGCAACCATGTTGTGCCCATTCAGTTTACATTCACAGATTCAGTCCCAAAGCATGAGGTTGATTACAATTAGTATACTGATCTTCCCACACGTCCCCCTTAGAAAAAAGTACATGTATTTCCCAAAGACAACAGGATTTATTTGATAAAATTCTCAAATTATATTCTGAAGATGGAGGTTTTGGGGGGGTTCTCTTTAAACAAGCAGCAGAAAAGGACACAATGTGATGAAAATTATTTGGGTGGATCCTGGCTTATAATGTCTTATTGTCTTATAATTGTCTTATAATGACAATTACAGTGCCATCATAGCCAATTTAAAAACAAAAGCAAAAAGCTTTTTGGAATGGATGAGTCTACCATGTTAACACTGATCTAGCAATACTACAATCTGCACATATAGTTTGTAATGTTCTAGGAACAGAAATCTCTCTCACACCTCTATCTAGAACCTGCAAGTGAGTAGCCTCTAAAAACAGTGTGTTTGTTAAGGGTACTTATCAGACTCCTTCAGAGCTTACACAGGATGTTGATCCAAATTCAGATGCTCATATTTCCTCATCTTTCTCCAAAAGTGGATACTGTTTCAGTGCATTTTTAAGTTTTGAACTAGATTAAATACTGTACTTGACGTTTGGCATCTTGAAACTACTGTTCATAATGTTCAATCCAGGTGGCACTTCCCCCAAAATCCACAAAAATTATCAATGACACACCCACCTTAGTCAAACCTGGAACACATGGCTTAGCTAAATGGCAATACACTTGGGTCATATCAAAGTACTGATTAAAATTGGCACACTTATCACGTAAACTGTTTTCTGCAGCATAAATCAGAATTAAGTTTCTTTTTATTTTTTGCTGCAGTTAGATGACATGAGAAAAGCCGCCAGCACCTAGAATTTACTAGGGCACCAAATTTAGGACAATACAAAGGACAGCAGCTCAAGAACACAAAAAACTTGCATTTCCCCTATGTGCCTACGCTAGTATATAGCACCCACTCCTTTGCACTCTTAGAACATGTCAGAAATGCACTTTAGGGCGGCTGAGAGAAAAGCTCCAGATTATAGACTACACAGTGAACAGTCAGCAATATAGGGGTATTGTTTTTCACAATGACACAGTCCCTCCTTTTGTAGCTCTAAGCACACCACCCACCCAAGGCTGTCTCACAAAGTAAACCAGCGTTTTCAGCGGAGCAGCATGATCATTGCAAGCCAACACACTCTCTAGGTTCTTCAACACAAACTGCATTTGCCCTCCAAATCGCTACAGTAATCATCAGTGAGGAATGCAAGAAACCTAAAACTGGACATGTAGCAAAAGGCAGCATTTTGCTGCTTATAAAAATTTAATCCACATAGCACTGTGGGGATCCCCCTGATCAAAACTGGCAGCGTATTGTTAAAGCTCCCCAGCCCTATGCCTCAATTCCAGTCCACATTGGGGCTTGACAGATGCTATTTATTTTCAAAAGAACTAATTGCATAAACAGCATCAGGTCCACTTGTGTCCTTAGCTAGAGAGCAGGAACCCCTGAAGACACTGGTTCTGGTTAAAATGGGAAAGATACAGCCCTTAGTAGCAGACAGCACCCACTTTTGCCATAGCTAAAGACAGTTTCCCTTTAAAAAGTCTGCAGTCGTTTTAACACGCTAGCCCAACTTGTTGTCATTGTTTAAAAGACAAGCATCTTCTGGCCTTGACGCGGAGGGATATCCCAAAGGGTGTCAGACCTTAAGATTGCAAGTCCAGGAACGCGGTTTCACATAGTCAAGAAAAGTAGGCTATAAAACACAAGAGGAACAGTAATGTTAGGCAGGAAATGCTGGGCACTTTCACTTCTGTAGAGTTATCCGTTAGCCATGTGAACAAATGCCAGTGATGAAACCAAAGTGTTTTACTTTGCTGTCTCTCAAGCCTGGGCGGCCACCCAACTTTCAGTAGCCAATCTAGGCAATTAGAAGTGGGGTGGGGGTGGGGAAAGGCTTGCCTTTCCCTGTAGGACCCCCAAATTGGCTTTTCTTTGGGTCAGCTTCACCCAGATGCTTTAACTCTCTGAATGGCAGGTCTTCCAGGTCAAGCAGAACTGCTGTCTGTAATCCTGAAACTACAGTCCTACTTGGCTCCAGCTACTATGAGGCCTCGACAGTCCAAGAACCAGCCCCAGGGGGTTATGCATATGCATGTGGGCTGATCTGGCACTGCATATTAAATAAGGAAAGGTAGTGGGCACTGCATATTAAATGCGGCAAAGATGTAGTGAATTCTCTCTGTTTGAACCCAGGAGATCCAAAGGTAGCAGTTGAATCAGAGAACACAGCAAGTAGAATGAAGAAACCACTGTGCTCCACTAAGGCCTCTCACTCTTTTCCATTACCTTCCTCTCCCTCCCTTCTTTACTGACCCCTTCCATCCTCTGAGAACCCTTTGCTTTCACCTCTCCAGAAGGGCAGAAACTCGCTCAGAGCTTTACATTATTCATATAAAAAGACATGGAGGAAGTTTCAAAGGTGTTTTTTTCTGACCCTGCTGCTTATTATTCTTGTTAGAAAGAAACCTCTACGGTAGCTATTCTGGGCAGAATGCAACCTTCTAAAAATCTGGTTTTCGAATTTTACGTTCACATCTTAGGCCTTGAATGAAGTCCAGAATAGCAGCTCAGCTCTGTTCCTCTTATTTCCAATGACAAGTGGGATACTCACATTTTTCAAAGGGCAGTGCTTATGGGCATTCCATTCCAGGCTGTAGAGGTAAAGTATCATAGTTATACCAAGCCCAAGCGTAAGCCACAGGATCACCGTCCAAATGGAGCCTTTCCGACGGTCGCTGAGAATGAAGTTGAAAAACGCTGACGGAAGAAAATTAAAATGCACTCAAAATTCCTGTTAAGGACACCAGCAGCATTCTTTCCTTGATCCCCAGTTAGCAAAGTGTCCGTATCATAGAATCATAGAGTTGGAAGAGACCACAAGGGCCATCGAGTCCAACCCCCTGCCAAGCAGGAAACACCATCAGAGCACTCCTGACATATGGTTGTCAAGCCTCTGCTTAAAGACCTCCAAAGTAGGAGACTCCACCACACTCCTTGGCAGCAAATTCCACTGTCGAACAGCTCTTACTGTCAGGAAGTTCTTCCTAATGTTTAGGTGGAATCTTCTTTCTTGTAGTTTGGATCCATTGCTCCGTGTCCGCTTCTCTGGAGCAGCAGAAAACAACCTTTCTCCCTCCTCTATATGACATCCTTTTATATATTTGAACATGGCTATCATTTCACCCCTTAACCTCCTCTTCTCCAAGCTAAACATGCCCAGCTCCCTTAGCCGTTCCTCATAAGGCATCGTTTCCAGGCCTTTGACCATTTTGGTTGCCCTCCTCTGGACACGTTCCAGTTTGTCAGTGTCCTTCTTGAACTGTGGTGCCCAGAACTGGACACAGTACTCCAGGTGAGGTCTGACCAGAGCAGAATACAGTGGCACTATTACTTCCCTTGATCTAGATGCTATACTCCTATTGATGCAGCCCAGTATGACACGTTGTACCTCTTTCCATAGAAGTAAATGGCTCTCAACGGTTTTTTGGAGTTTCAGTGGAAAAGAGACAGGGCTTTCCCTTTAAATCACACAGAAAAATCAGTGGGCCACCTACTCATATGAAACAAAGTTGGCTATATGATAGGAGAAATACTTGTCCACCATGACAGATGGTTGATACTGCCAGTGCCAAGCAGGGGGAAAAGGGCACCTCTTTTCAGGTTGCAAGCTGAAGACCTCCAAGAATCATCTCAGAAGTCTTTGAGAAAGCCGCATATTACAGTTTGGAGCATTATCAGAACTTCTTCCTCAGCCGAGCCAAGGAAGTCCTCCCTCCTACTCTGGCCAGGATCAGTCTCAGTAAATGGAGATTTAACTAGGGTCAGGAGAGACTTCTAGGTTTAGAGGGAGCAAATGGTAAGGCAGGCTGCAACACAAGCCCCTTGCATCTTAGAACATTAAGTATAGATGGCAACTCAAAGCTAATCCTCAGAATTTACAGAAACTGCTGCTGCCGGGAGGTATATTTGGAAAGGTAAACTAAAGGGACCCCTGACTGTTAGGTCCAGTCATGGACGACTCTGGGGTTGCACGCTCATCCTGCTCTATAGGCCGAGGGAGCCGGCGTACAGCTTCCGGGTCATGTGGCCAGCTTGACTAAGCCGCTTCTGGCGAACCAGAGCAGCGCACGGAAACGCCGTTTACCTTACCTATTTATCTACTTGCAGTTTGATGTGCTTTTGAACAGCTAGGTTGGCAGGAGCAGCGACCGAGCAATGGGAGTTCACCCCGTCGCAGGGATTCGAACTGTCGACCTTCTGATCAGCAAGCTCTAGGCTCTGTGGTTTAGACCACAGCGCCACCCGCATCCCCTGTTATATTTGGTACTTACGTCCAAAACACATGTAGACGAACAATAATACTGGACAGAAGAAACCAATGCTCATCGCCACGATGTATTCATGCACAACGGCGGAAAGAGTGAAGACTGACAGCATAGCGACTGCTTTGAATTTCTTCCCAAATAACTGGTGGTGAGAGAGAGACACAGACAAACAAGGGGAAGGGTGACTCTCTGATAGGTGAATGTATCAGATAATATACAATTTTCAAAAACAACAGTGAACAGCTTGTGATAACCACCCTTAAATTGCCCATTCACATTTATTGCACAGGGAGGGTTGTCTCCAGTGGTGGCCTTGCTCTATCAAAAGGACTTCTACTTGCACAAGGCAGGCAGCTCATTTTTGCTGATCCCTCCTACTCAATGGAGCCCCACAAACACTTAACGTAAGAGCTGGAACAGTGTGGAATATGGCATAGAGGGGTGAAATTGGTGGTAGACTGGTAAAAAAAAAAGTGACTTCCCAAATACTGGATACAAATCAGACTGCATAAGTACAAGCTTCTCTCTTTCCACCTTCTGTCAGATCTCTGTATGGGTAAAGTGACTAGGTATTTTACCTGTTGTGTAATTCACCTTTACATTAGAACTTTAATAAAATCATTTTGTGGGGGAAATGTAAAGATCTCTGCCATTCCTTAAAAAAATGACTTTCTATTAGAGTTGAAGCAAGGGGGTGCGTTAAACAATGGTTGCTTACCCAAAGGACATCTCTGTATACATAGTAATACAGCCAGTCATGCACCAGCACATTCATGGTTCGGAAATACCTTGCATAAGATGTAGAATTCCACCAGTCCTGCAAGAGAGGATCAGGGAAGTAAAAAGAGCAGAGATCTTAGAGTCAGTGTTTAAAACTGCAGGATCAAAGTGCCAAGTGCATTCCTGCTACTCAAGTGTTTTAGAGCAATTGGCAATACAATCTCTGTGAACACCTGGTGTACTGTTGCAATGTATAACTGAAATTCCCCAAGAACTCATTTGCAGGCATTAAATCCTAACCTCCTCCTTCCCAAACAGCCACCCTGAGAATAAGTCACTGGTGTCCCAGTATTTGTAGCTACACCAGGTCTCCAAGGCTCAGATCCAAAATGATCAGAGCTAAATCAAATGTGACATTTTCTCTACATGAACACTAATTCAATGTAGGTGGGGGAAACCTGCAAACCACATTCAGAAAAGAGAAATATAGAAGGTAGCTGAAATTCAGAGGCCTTTTCTATCACTGTCCTCTAAACTGCTCAAACTAATCATTAATGGCCCCAAGCGGAAGCAGCAGCAGGATCAGAACACAAATTTGTATGATCCCTTGGAATTATTCATTTATTTAACAACATGTCTATATAAACTGCTTGACTACAAATAGAGCCTCTGAGCATTATACATAAGGCATTAAAACTGCCAATAAAAGTTTAAAAAGATTATATGAAGAAAATAATAAAAATTTATCTGGGGGGGAAATCTGTCTAAAATGTATAAGTTACTGTTGGAGTGGCATACAACGGATGAACAAGTTAAATCAGTAATGATAGATTGGGCAAGAGATGTAGGACATAACATAATGTTTGAGGATTGGGAAAGATTGTGGAAGAAAGGGGTTAAGTTCACTGCATGTACAATGTTAAAGGAGAATATAATGACAATGATGTATAGATGGTATTTGACCCCTGTTAAATTAGCAAAGATATATCATATTTGTGATAATTTATGCTGGAGATGTAAAGAAAAAGAAGGAACTTTTTATCACATGTGGTAGACCTGTCCCAAGGTGAAAGACTTCTGGGAAAAGATTTATAATGAATTGAAAAAAAATGTTGAAATATACATTTATAAAGAAACCAGAGGCCACAACTGCCACTCAAATTTTATTAGTAAAAAAGTGGAAAACGCAAGAATTTCCTATGGTGGAAGAATGTCAGATGAAGATGATGGAGTTTTCGGAGCTGGCCGACCTAACTGGAAGAGTCCGCGACCAGGAGGGGGAGGAGTATCAGGAAGAATGGACAAAATTTAATGATTATTTAGTTAAAATTAAATTAATTGGAAATAGCTTGCAGATATTTAATTGGCTTAGGATTTCATATAAGTTAAGTGATGAATCAATATGTTTAATTTTAAAATTAAAAGATATAAGGATTTTTTTTTTTAGTTAAATTTCATAAGAACTTTGATTTGGAAAACCGTTAAAAGGAAGTGCATGGAAATTCAACCAAGGGGAAGCGAGGAAGTCACTTAACCATGTTAATAAGTGTAATTTTAATAAGATTATGATACATGTTTGTTTATTTGTTTTGTTTATAATTTTGTGAAAATCAATTTAAAAATTATAAAAAAATAAAATAAAGGCGCCAGTATATGACAACACTAAAAGAAGGCTGCAGGTGAGTTCTGCTATTTATAGAGTGGACATACTTTTCTTCCATGACGCCATACCCAAAACTATTTACATTTGTTTTAAAGTCATAGCAAGGTTAAAATTCTATCCAAAAAGCCCAGTAACACAACACATAGCAACAAATGCTTGTGAATCAGGAATGTCAACAGAAAAAAAGGCACAGGTTCTCTTTTTCACCAGAAGTAAAGGAATGTATTAACAGGTTGTCCAGAAAACTGATGGTATCTGATCAGCCTCTCTAGGCAGGAGAAACCTCATCAATGGCAAAATGACTCTCTCTCTCTCTCGACATTTCTAGCAAATGGAGGGTTCCACGAACCAAGGTACACGCTAAAACTGATAGCAAATACCGTATTTTTTGAACCATAACACTCACTTTTTTTTCTCCCAGAAAGTAAGGGGAAATGTCTGTGTGTGTTATGGAGGGAATGCCTAAGGGGGGCGGGGGGGATCTGCTGCAGTCGTGAGGAGAGGATCCATGGTTCCCCTTCCTTCCCTCCTCCGTGGCTCGCTTTGAAACAGCAAAGCGGGAGAAGAGCCGCTGAGTGGAGAGGAGAGAGGGAGCACAGCGGGAGAGGAGAGGAGCCGCTTACACAAGTGTAAGCAGCTCCTGTCTGGTTGGTTCCTTTAAAGCAAGCAGGCTCTCGGACAAAATACAAAGACTTATTAGAAAACAAGACCCCGAGATGGTTATCACCAATGGAGGCTAAGGCCCGAAAAAGGCTCAATATGGAGGCCGGATGGCCGAAATATTGGGAAATAATAGAAAAAATTGGAGACAATTGGAGATTGCAGAGCTTAGAAAAATTAAAGAATAAGGTGCGAGACTGGTTAGATTACGCTCAAATTCAAGAGGTGTTTAAATTGGATAAAAAGGTAGGATTCCAGGTGGAAAAATCGAAACTAGAGACAGAATTGCTAGAACCAGAGACTAAGGTTCTTTCGAGAATGTATAACTTGCTGCTTAAATGGAACACACAGGATGAGACAGTTAAATCAGCCATGATAAAATGGGCTCAGGATATTGGGTATAACATTATGTTTGAGGACTGGGAAAGGTTATGGACCACCGGAATGAAATTCACGGCATGTAATGCCCTGAAGGAAAATATTATGAAAATGATATATAGGTGGTACATGACCCCAGTCAAGCTTGCAAAAATATATCACCTGTCTGATAATAAATGTTGGAAATGTAAGGAGGCTGAAGGGACATTCTTTCACCTCTGGTGGACTTGTCCAAAAGTGAAGGCCTTCTGGGAAATGATCTATAATGAGTTAAAAAAGGTATTTAAATATACCTTCCCCAAGAAACCAGAGGCCTTCCTCTTGGGCATTGTCGGCCAGAAAGTGCCAAAGAAGGATAGAACTTTTTTTATGTATGCGACTACAGCAGCAAGAATACTTATTGCAAAGCACTGGAAGACACAAGATTTGCCCACACTGGAAGAGTGGCAGACGCAATTGATGGACTATATGGAACTGGCTGAAATGACTGGCAGAATCCGAGATTTGGGAGAAGATACAATGGAAGAGGACTGGAAAAAATTTAAGGACTATCTACAAAAACAATATAAGTTGTATGAATGTTAAGAAATTGCACGATTTAGGAAAATATGGCTCCAGTAACCTGAATTTGAGATACAGAAAATTAAGTCATAAGTGAAAAAAAGTTGAAATTTAAAGAAATATTATGTTTAATTTAAGGTACAAATAAGTTAACAAAAGCTACTTTAAATTTTGAAATATAACATTTGAAAAGTACAAAATAAGGTATGAAATAAGGTAATAATTTGCTGGCATTTTTTATTACAAAGAACGCAGGGTTAGGGAGATGTGAGGAAGTCCAGTTAGTTATATAAAAAATGTTTTGAACGGTTGGGGTTTTTCTACTTTGTTTATATTGTTTGTTGGTGTACTTGTATTTGTTTTCTATGTTTGTTAATTTCTTGGTGAGGGGATTTTGTGTGTTTTACTTTTTATTTTGTGTTTGAAAATTTAATAAAATATTTATTAAAAATAAAAAATAAAGCAAGCAGGCTCTCTGTCCCTCTCTCCTCCCCACTCAGCTCGCTACATAGCAGCAAAGTTTTTCAGCTCGCTAAGCAGGGGATGAGCGGGGAGGAGGGAGAAAAGCAGAGCCTGCTTGCTTTAAAGGAGCAAAGTGGGAGAGGAGAGGAGCCTTCTCCCCTTATACCCCTCTTCTGCATTATTAGCAGCATCCTTCTCCACCCACCCCACGCGTGCTTCTTCTCCCCTTAAACCCCTCTTCTGCATTATTAGCAGCATCCTTCTCCACCCACCCCACGCGTGGTTACAAAGCACGGATCCACATGGATCCTCAGGATTTTTGCACTGGGTCACCCCAAATTCACCATCAGATCACATAGCATGTCCATGGCTACATCTTGCACCAAAAAAATCACGCACCCACTGTTGCCTGGGGCCGCAGTGGTGCAAAAACGTGGTTACAAAGCATGGATCCACATGGATCCTCAGGATTTTTGCATTGGGCTACTCCAAACTCACTGTCAGATAACATGTCTGTGGCCACAGCATGAACCACAAAAATCATACATCCACTGTTTCGTTTAGAATATTTTTTTCCTTGTTTTCCTCCTCTAAAAACTATGTGCGTGTTATGGTCGGGTGCGTGTTATAGAGCGAAAAATACGGTACTTCTTTGCGTGTTGTGTTTTGTGCATGTGTGAGTGAGAGAGATATCATTAGCCTTGCACATCAATTACCTTGTAGAACATTCTGTCAGCAAAGCGCAGCATCTCAGCAAAAGCATTCTGCCACCAGTGAAGGAGTAAATAATATAAGATTAATGTCACCAATGCACCTGTGGAGCAATGAAGAAAACATGTATTTCAGGCTAATTTATTTCATTCATTTGGAGGGGGAAATGGCTTGCCCTCTGTTGTGACGTGGGGTTTGTGATTTCAGCTCTCGACATAATATGGTGGAGACAGTTCTCTAGTAACACTTCTTTATTAAGGCAAACAAGACTGAAGACTGAGGAGGGGAAAGCTACATTTATAGGGACAGGGAACTAGCTAGAAAGGATACATTTTGGAGGGAACAATATCAGGCAATCACAGTCCTGCCTTTTGGAGGAAACCAATAAGACAGAGGATCCAAATACAGCAGCTTAAATGAACCAATAGTAGCTGTACCCTTTGAAACCAAAAGGCAGTTACTTTACCCTAATGCAAATACAGACAATAATAATACAGATATAAAATCCTTTGACTCAATACACAACACCCTCCCCCCTCTGTATTGCTCCCCAAGTTTCCATAAAGGCTCTAGAATAGCAAACACTTGAAATAGAAGCAATGAAAGTATTGATTGACCTTGCTTAGGACAAAATCTGAGGATGTTTCCTCTTGACCATTTGCTAATAGTGTTGGGCAAAGGTTTGTTGATCTTATGCCACATATACTGTACTGCAAAAGCTCTGTGAGGGGCAAATGGTAGCAGATAAGCTAGCAAGGATAAGAAATGGGCCTAGCAATAAAGATTATTAAAGATTGTTAATGTGTAAATGTAAAGCTATGCATTTTAGTTGCTTTGGTCATATTTGCTAAAGTATTAGTTAGCTTGAACCTTTATATATATAAATAGAAGACGTATAATGTTGTGCTTCTGTTTTCAGGCCACGAACTGAGCAAGCAGACTTTCCCATCTCTGGGGGGGGGGACTCCATGAGGAATTTAAAAGATAAAAAAGGAGTTTACCAAAAACAAAAAAGCAAACAAACACTGGAGCCTTTCTGCTAGGGGTTATATGGTTAGAAATTCCAAAAAAGCATGGTTAAGTTGTTTATGTATGTAACTACAGCTAGGTTTACAGCTAAGAGCAACAGAAAAAATTAGAGCCTATTGTGTTATGATTATGATAAATGAGTAACAATAGGCTGCATCAAGGGGGGGGGGGTAAGGAAAACATCACAAAAATGGGCTGAGAAGTCAAGAACAGAAAAGAGATCCCTTTTTAAAAATGCATTGGAATGTTATGTGTAAAATGTTCAGAAATTTAATAAAAGTATTATTTAAAAAATTGTTAATGTTTTAGATAATTCTGTTGCTTTAGTCATACTTGGTAAAGTATTAGTTAGCTTGAACCTTTATATACCTGCATATATAAATAGAAGGTATATAAAGTCCTTTACCAATATCAGACTGTATAGACTAGAACCAAGGATAAAGAATCTGCTGTTTTGAGTTAAATATTTACTTTTGTGCCATCTGTTTATTGTTTGACTTGGCTGTTCTGGTTTGAGGTTAGTTTGTTGTACTAAGTGATGACTTGTAAGGGGGTCTTGACCAGAGCATGGAGGTCATGACCAGACCATGAGGATGTCATGTCATCGCTAATGCATAATGGACAATGTAGAACTCGTTATATATTTAGCATGATGTAACTGTATATAAAAGTGTATTGAAACCTGTGATCAGTACAGTACCCACCATTTTAGCGAACTGTCCTTGACTGCAGTAAAGTTAATAAAAGGGTACTGTCTTGCTGGAATCCTTGGTTGAATTTCTAATTTAATGCCCTGCCTGGGACGAACCTGGGGAGTGATTTTGGCCCCTTGCTTGACAATGACCATGTAAATAACTGATTACCCTCCCATTAGGAACCATTGTCTGTTTTTTGACTGGCATCTAAAACAGACAATGATGGAGCCGGGCACTCTTCCCTGGGGACCGCATTCTACAAGCAGGGAGCCACCGCTAAAAGGGTCCCTTTCCATCTTCCACCCTCCACTCCTCCCTAAGATATTTATACAGTGACCAGGCTGGTTCAACAGGAGAGAGGAAGCCCATCTGGTGTTGGGGTCCTGAGCCGCATGAGGATTTATAGGTCAAAACCAGCACTTTGAACTGAGTCCAGAAACTAACAACTGCTTGCATCCCCAACACAAGACTAAAAAGCAGAGTTGGATGAAGCAGGATTGCACCTTCTCCAGTCTACCAGGACTGATGTTACTAAGGAACATACTGCAAAAGGTGTTCAGAGAGAAGAGCAGTAGCTCAGTGGTAGTGAGCGCATGCAAAAGGTCAATCTGCAGCCTCTCCAGGTAGAGCCAGGAAAAGTTCCCTGTCTGGAAACCCTGGAGATCCACTCCTGGTCAGTGTGGACGACCCTGAGCTAGATGGGCCAATGGTCTGATCAGTGTAAGGCAACTTCTCATGTTCTCTCAGAACAGTGAGATTCACACTCAGCTTCAGCTGTTGCCCCAGGAACAGGTTTTCAGGAACCCTACAAGTCAGGGAACCACAAAGCTAAGATCATATATCCAACAGGCCATACACTGCCAGTTGTTGCCAATATCACCACTGTATCTGATTATTTATTTGTTAGAAAACTTCCAGAATTAAAAGGGGCCAGGGTGATACCCAAAAGCACTCACTTGGAAGCATGGTGTGCAAGATGCAAAGGGCCAGCCCTCGTACATTAAAGTGCTCTCCACCGTATTTCCGCAATGCAGGAAAGATGTATATTTCACTTATATAGTGCAAATAGAAGAGTGACGCAAGGACCTAGACAGGAGTAAAAACAAAAGCCCCTGATTATAAAAGTAGCACAGGAGGAATCCGTAAGAGAGAAAGCTGATCTCAGTTACCAATATGCACCGATCTAAGCTGAGTAAAGATCATACATTTAACGCACATGACATTCCCCAAAGAATCCTCAGACATGCACTTTAACACCCCCCCCCCAGCTCTAATTCCCAGCACCCTTAATAAACTGCAGTTCCCAAGATTCTTTGTGGGGGGAGCCAGGTGCTTTAAATGTCCGGTGTGTATGCAGCCGTAGGCAACAGCTGACCAATCGTTTCAGTGCCACTACGATAGTCCGTGCTTCTTTCAGATAAACGGCATTCCACGTGGGCTCCACCATGTGCAAACTCACCATGCCAGCAGTTGGGAGGCCTGGGTAGGTGCGCTGCTGGCATGTGTATATGTGGAGGGGCCCAGGTGGAACACCTGCTTTACTGACAGCAGCTGCCGTGGTAGCGGTTTCATTGTCCTGCAAGGAGCAGGTCCCACGAGTAGAGTAGTCTTTTTATCCAAGATTGTCCTTTGAACTTTTAGGATATGTGACACTGCACTGTTAGCCCAGCCCAGGGGAGGACTATGTCTCCATTTGAGAAATACGACCGTGCTTGAAATTAGCTGATCTGCTTCACTCGGCAAAATAAAAATACACTATACAGATTGCTGCACTGTTCATAATTTCCTAAACTCTGGAAAATGTTTACAGATGATAAGAGGACTAGCACACAGGCATCGGTTAAAAGTCAGTTTAGGAAGGCTTGTCATTTAGTACTATTGTATCCTGAGAAGTGAAACTGTTTTATTTATCTTACAATGGGAAGGTGTGTTTGTCATTAGTTTTGGGGTAATTATTCATTCAGCGATCCAGATCTAAGGGAATAGGATGCAATTCCAGGTGAACAGGCATGGAAGCTTCAGAAAGCGTTGTGTCTATTTTTTTAATGCCAAAATAAAAATAAGTAATATAGGCTTGTGCACTCCAGTAGGCTAGTACATATTTTTATGAACCAGTAACTCTTATCAGCTTTCAAGGCTGTATAATTATCTGCAGAAACACAGGAATCCCCAAAGGAACAGAAATATCTAACCTCTGCAAACATGGTAGCTACATAGCTCCACCTTATTGTAGGATTTCTGAAAAGAAAATGAAATCACAGTCATTACACCTAAACCAAGATAAGAACTTGCTTGGCATCAACTGAAACCCAATTTGCAAGAATTTTACAAACAACTGCTAGACAGCAAATCACTTTGAGTTACTTTCCATAATAAAAGCAACTAATAAGTGCAAAAGAAATAATAATAGCAGAGCTGATGTAGTCTGCAGTAAACACAATCCAATTTCTATTCCAGAACACCAAATATTTAAAGTAAGAAAGTCTGTTTGCTGGTTATGATTTTGCTCAAATGGCATGCTTTACTAAATGTGCAGCTGCACTATTATTTTTTTAACAGTTCATTATTTTGCATGAAGAAGGAAAGGAGTAGTTGAGGGCAACAGGATATACAGACTGCAGAATATGGAATACCATGAAAAATAGAAAGACAACCCTGTATAACACAGGAACTTCTACAAAGGAACTCTAGAACCTTATATATAAAAAACCCATCAAAACCCATGAAGTGTAGAATATCTTAAAGCCAAAATGGTCAGACTCAGCACCTGTCATTGGAACCAGAAGCAAAAAGTACTAGTGTGCTCAAAAGAGATATGCATTGAACCAATGCATTTTGGATCCTACTAGGCCTGCTCCGGGAAAATTCAGAGAAACAAATGGTTGTCTTCAACTAACCTTTACTCAGAGAAGACCCACTGAAATTCAGGACCATGAGTTAAGTTAGAGACCCAGCAGTGGGTAGGGTCAGAGGCAAAAGTGGGTAGTGCAATAGATAGAGAGGCTCAGAGGCCAGTGGTGTAGCGTGGGTTGCCTGGGGCCGTGCGGAGAGGTTGGGTGGGAGGGAGGGAAACACAGTCAACTGCCTAATACTATCCGCATCGCCCAGGAGACATAAGAAGAGTCGTTCTATGGTCTGGAGAGGTCACTCTGGTTCGCATGGAGAAGCTGTTTTCAATGGACCCCAGCGACAGAATGTGCAGTTATATTGAGGCTGCCCCGAGTGTTAAACTTTTGCATCCATAACAATTTTGCGCTCAGGGCAACTGTGACTGTGACCCCACCATGCTACGCCACTGCAGAGGACTGCACCTGCCCCCTGTGCCTGAGGTTCCCAACCTGTGTGTTATGCCCTCCATTATGAAGCATGCATCCAGTCCAACCTCACCATCACAATGGCTATAAGAACTGCCAAGTCACAATGGAGCAACTACATTGACATTACCGGGGATAGGCATCTCTGTAAATAAGGGTGGGAGCAAAGAGGAAATACAGGTACTGGGAAACTTTAGGAACTTGGACGGTGTCTGAAAAAGCAGAAGGGAGAGAGTCGTTTAGTACCAGATAATGCCACACAGTAAAAAATAAACCCACAGGGTTCCATCCTATTTTCTATGGGTCTCAAACTGTTCATTAATGCTTGAGTTTAGCAGTAATAAATTTATACAATTTCTCAGTCCAAGGAGATGGTTTGTATGCCATTCTTATTCTACTTTTTTTTTTTTTTTTTACAATGAGTAAGGCAAGTCTGTGACAAGCCCCTCATCTCTAGTCCACCCCAGGTTTAACGCCCTCCCACCCCAAATAAGCCCCCTATTGTCAGAGCACTTTCCCCTGTTCCACTAAACCCAGGATTCTCTTATATCCTTTGCAAGATGTTATGCTATTCCAATAAGCATTAGAAGACTGACAAGTTGCATGGTATTGGTAATCTTGCAAAACATGCATTGGTAATCTTGCAAAAAATCTTGCCCATACACACATTCTTCTGAACTAGAACAGGTCTTTGAATTGTCTCCATGTCACAGAACCCAACCCTCAGAACAGGAAGAAGGGAGGGTACATTCATCACCACAGCTGTACAATTATTGTAGGAAACAGTCACTCACTTGTCTTCTGTGGCGTAAAGGAAAGTATTCGAGAAGTATTCTCCCTAATGAAAGAGTAGCCTTTCATCAGCAGACGCACCTAAAGGAGTGGAATAACAGATAAAATGTATTTGACATCTTACAATTAAGTGAGAGATGGTCCAGCAGGATACCATGGTCAATAGCATCAAAAGCTCCTCTGCCCCTCTTTTGATGAAGGTGAGACCAAAGCAGATTCAGTCTCAAGCCAGGTCTGCACCCAGAATGCAAGAAGTTGAGAGAATCGGTATCCTCCAAGAATGCTTCCAGTTGTACTGGCATTACTCTCTCCATCACCATGCTCAAAAAGAGGGTGTTTGCAGCAAGTTATTAGTGGTTTAAACCATCAGCGTATCTGAAAACAGAAGTACCGACTAGACCTTAAGAATTATGGTCTTTTTGCATCTGACCATTTCTAACACCCTTAGGTTCAATCTCTTGGAAAAAAATGAAAACTTGTCACCGTTAATATTTCCCCAAGTCAGTCAGAAGCAAAAGTAGAATGTGTACACAAAATTACAGGTTAGCTAAGGACTCAAATCCTGGCATAAAGCAGCATTTTGCTAATTCAAGCTTTGTGAAATGACCTTGATCTACATCCAGAAGAAACTAGCTCTCCACATGAAATTCACCTGCTCAAAGATCACTATGCTAGCAGAACCCGGTGGTAAACGGTAGGCAATGACAATGTAAGTTGGAACCACTCCAAGCGCAAATATTTGGAAGATCATGAGGAGACCCCCAAAGAAAGCTGAGCGGATTGTCTTGTGGGAGGAACCATGGTAGCCCTGGGCCCACAGCAGGAAGAGCCCATAGGGCACAGTCAGGGTGGACAGGAACATGTAAAGCCAAGTGGAAGCAACGACAGAGGATTTGCCAAAAACGAAGACCAGGAGATCAAACTTCACCACCAACCTTCAAAAGAGATTCAAACAACACAGAAAGTTAAAATCATATACTTGGGTTAAAATATATATTCCATCAGGTTAAATCAGGAACAGCTAAGGAATTCTATAATGAAAGTTGAGGTAATTTTAATCCATTTTAGTATTCTAAGTTTTGCATGTTTTAGAGTATGGTTGTGATTTTTTTCACGATTTTCTTGTTTTATCTTTCGTAAACCGCTTTGAGGTTCCTTTTAGAATCAGGCAGTGTATAAATCTTATGAAACGAATACTGAACTTAAGTATACACCCTAAGGTTTTATACTGCACAGAACACAGAGATACAGACAGATACAACCCCTACAGAGATCCAGGACCCCTTGGATAAGCACACGCATGTGGGAAAACTTGTAGTTATTGTGGCATAGCCTGCAGCCCTTCAGTTAGTACTGGGAGGGCTCCACATCTTCCAAGACTTTGCATGCAGATACATTTTCATTGGTTCAGGTACGAAATGACTCAAGTCCAACACTAAAACAAAACAAAAACAAACCAACCTCCAGCTGATCCCTTCAATATTTTCCTACCTTCCTTCATCAATGGAGTCTACTATGAGGGTGCTGAGAATGATCATGATGAAGAAAACAATGAACACATGATGTATGGTCCGGATGTCTTTCACTTCAAATAGCTCACTGAGGAAAATAATTATAAGAAGTACATTAGAACATTTCGGGGGGTGGGGACAAACTCCAGGACTTCCAGTGATTAAACTTAAGAGCTGAAAGCAACAGGAATATGATCAGAAGATTCGGAGGATACGGCCATGGCTTCCCTGGGCCATTTGCTTTTTCTCCTTCAAATGTAACATGCGATCACTCTTTCTCAGTGCAATTTCTCTGCATATGTTCTGCAAAATTCATCTGTCAACAAATATAAGACCTTCACCACTTTTTAGAGGGGGTAGTATGGAAAGAAGTGCCGCTGTACAAGAGAAAGAGATTCCCGAACTGTTTCCAACCAGCAGGCAGTGGCGGAGCTTCATGCACCGGGGGGCGGAGAGCAGGTGGGGGCGTAGCTGGAGTGTGTCCTGGGGGGCGTGGCATGCATCCCAGGGGCGTGACGCGCTGCCCGCAGGGGCGTGGTGCATGTCCTGGGGGCATGGCACACCGTTTGTGGGGGCACAGCTGCGATGGCACCCCACCGGGATCGCTCTGCCTTTTAGTCAAATTACCCGTATATGGTTTACATCTTTGACTTCCAAAAGCCCACGTAGAGGCCCCAATCGCTGATTCAATAGTATAAGCCACAATTTTATTAAAATTAGGAGGATACGGCCTGATTCGTATTTCATCCATATTAAACCCCTACCCACCTACCCTCATATTCCCGATCATAATTTTAGCCCTATGAGGTATTGTAATAACTAGCTCAATTTGCCTACGACAAGCAGACCTAAAGGCTCTCATCGCCTACTCATCCCTAAGTCATATGGGCCTAGTAACCTCTGCTATTATTATACAAACACCATGAGTTTGACCGGAGCCATAACCCTAATGATTGCACATGGCCTAACTTCCTCAGCCCTCTTTGCTCTAGCAAACACTAATTATGAGCGTGCGCACCCCCAAACTTTACTTCTTGTACGAGGCCTAAAATTGCCTTCCCATTAATATCAACTTGATGATTATTCATTAACTTAACCAATACAGCCATGCCCCCCTCAATCAACCTACTTGGTGAGTTATTAATTATTACTGCCCTATTTAACTGATCATCCCCCACCATCGTCATCACCGGGCTTGAAACCCTCATTACTGCCACTTATTCCCGATACATATTCTTAATAACCCAACAAGGAGCCATTTCAAATCAATTTCGCCTTCTCCCTACAACCCATGCTCGAGAACATCTTAACCTTATCCTACATTTGCTACCCCTAGGACTTCTAATTCTAAAACCCACCCTAATTTCAGGATAAAAAAGGTAAAGGGACCCCTGACCATTAGGTCCAGTCGTGACCGACTCTAGGGTTGCGGCGCTCATCTCGCTTTATTGGCCGAGGGAGCCGGCGTACAGCTTCCGGGTCATATGGCCAGCATGACTAAGCCGCTTCTGGCGAAACAGAGCAGCACACGGAAATGCCTTTTACCTTCCCGCCGGAGCAGTACCTATTTATCTGCTTGCACTTGACGTACTTTTGAACTGCTAGGTTGGCAGGAGCTGGGACCGAGCAATGGGAGCTCACCCCGTCATGGGGATTCGAACCGCCGACCTTCTGATCGGCAAGCCCTAGGCTCTGTGGTTTAACCCACAGCGCCACCCGTGTCCCAAATTTCAGGATTATTCACTTGTAAATATAGTTTACCAAAAACACTAGACTATGACTGAGATAGAAAGTTCTACCTTCTTGTTTACCAAGAGCTGTATAAACAATTAGAACTGCTAACTCAAATAACTAAGGATGAAATCCTTAGACCTCTTACTTCTATAGGAAAGTAGTAATCCATTGGTTTTAGGTACCAAAAATCTTGGTGAAACTCCAAGTAAAAGTAAAAATGCATGACCTCCTCCTACACTCAACCATGCTAACAGTCCTATTTATCCTAACACACCCTGTTCTCACAAATATAAACCCAATTCCTTTCATAATCAGCCTAATCCCCCTAGCTATTTTCATAAACTATGGCACAGAAGCCTCAACAACCAATTTTACATGAATTAACATTGCCGATAGAGATATTAATATCTTAGACATGTACCCCTCACATTTATCCCAATGAGTTTATTCGTTACATGATCTATCCTTGAATTCGCTAACTGATATATATCACCAGACCCCCACATATCCCGATTCTTCAAATATCTCTTAGAATTTTTACTAGCCATATCAATGCTTGTCACAGCCAATAATATATTTCAACTTTTCGTTGGTTGAGAAAGTGTGGGAATTATGATTTGCCCGCCCTGATGCTAATACAGCAGCCCTTTAGGCTATTACAGTGGTGCCTCACAAGATGAAAAGAATCCGTTCTGTGATTCTCTTCGTCTAGCGGTTTTTTCGTCTTGCGAAGCAAGCCCATTGAAGGATTAGCGGATTAGCGCTATTAGCGGCTTTTAGCAGCTTTTAGCGGCTTATCTGCTGATCGGATCAGCTGATAAGCGGCTTAGCGTCTTAGAAAAAGGGGGGGGGAGGAAAAAAAACCAGCAGGAACTTGCAAGACATTGTCGTCTTGCGAAGCAAGCCCATTGGAAATTCGTTTTGCGAAGCACCTCCAAAACGGAAAACTCTTTCGTCTAGCGAGTTTTCCGTCTTGCGAGGCATTCGTCTTGCGGGGCACCACTGTATCTTCAACCACGTAGGAGATATTGGACTTATATTAGCCCTTGCCTGACTTGCAACACACCTAGCAACTTGAAATATTCAAGAAATAACCATTCAAACAAAAAACCCGCTTCTCCTACCCCTCTTCGGCCTAATTCTCGCCTCCGCTGGCAAATCTGCCCAATTCGGACTACACCTATGACTCCCAGCAGCAATGGAAGACCCAACACCCCTTTCAGCTCTATTGCACTCCAGCACTATGGTTGTAGCTGGCGTCTTCCTTTTAATCCGACTTCACCCAATCTTAGAAAACAAGACAGCCTTAACTATTTGCCTCTGCCTAGGAACACTCCCCATACTATTCAAAGCCCTATGTGCCCTAACACAAAACAACAGCAAAAAATTATTGCTTTTTCAACCTCTAGCCAATTAGGCCTGATAATACTATTGGCCTAAACCAACCTCAACTCGCCTTCCTTCACATCTCAACCCATGCCTTCTTCAAGGCTATACTATTGTTATGCTCTGGCGCAATTATTCACAACTTAAAGACATCCGAAAAATAGGGGGGCATGCAAAAAATATTACCAACGACAGCTACCTGTTTAACCATCAGAAATCTTGCCCTTACAGGAACTCCCTTTTTATCGGGCTTCTATTCAAAAGATGGGACGCAGGTGGCGCTGTGGGTAAAAGCCTCAGCGCCTAGGGCTTGCCGATCGAAAGGTCGGCGGTTCGAATCCCTGCGGCGGGGTGCGCTCCCGTCGTTCGGTCCCAGCGCCTGCCAACCTAGCAGTTCGAAAGCACCCCCGGGTGCAAGTAGATAAATAGGGACTGCTTACAAGCGGGAAGGTAAACGGCGTTTCCGTGTGCGGCTCTGGTTCGCCAGAGCAGCGATGTCACGCTGGCCACGTGACCCGGAAGTGTCTTCGGACAGCGCTGGCCCCCGGCCTCTTGAGTGAGATGGGCGCACAACCCTAGAGTCTGGCAAGACTGGCCCGTACGGGCAGGGGTACCTTTACCTTTATTCAAAAGATACAATTATTGAAACCATAAATAGCTCCCACCTAAACGCCTGAGCCCTTATACTTTCACTTTTTGCAACAATACTAACCACAACCTACACCTTACGAATAACTTTTTACGTCCAATTAAATACACCACAAACAACAACATCCATTATAAATGAAACACCCCTGACCCTTACTAACCCCCTTATTCGTCTTGCCATTGGAAGCCTTCTAACAGGCCTAATCCTCATAGCCACTATTTTACCAACAAAACCAACTCCAACTACTATGCTAACCTCTATAAAATTATCCGTCACCATCGCCATCATGCTGCTTTATGCGGCTTTTTTTGCCTCCTTCTACATCTGCCACTTTACTTGTACTTACTACAGGTGATGATCTATTTACTATTATGTATATAGTTCATTCACTGATTTACCCCATGAAAAATTAAATATACATTATCCTATAAATAAGACATAATACATATATGTTTAATTATGCATTAAGATATATACCCCATGAATATCCTAATATATACTAGTACCTATAAACTTTACATAATACTGAAGGAAGGTGAGGACAGGTGACCCCACCTAGGCCCAAAGTCACACACCCCCCCACTCAATAATCACCCCAGGCCTCAAAACTGTCCAAAATTCCTTTCTGCCTTCTAAAAATCCACAGCTACAGCTTTTCTGTGGATTCTCACAAGATGCCGGTACATAGGCAAAATGTTATTCTTTTATCAGTACAAGAGAGCTTCAAAAAGGCTAATGAATAGACTCTGTCAGAGCAGGCCTGAGAACTGACTTTTATCTCATTCAGTTGCAACATCTCTGGACATGCTGAACCGCTCTCATTCCCCCTTTTCCTGGGAAGGGTGCCAAGAGTCCAAAAGAGTCCCAAGACAGGGGAGCTTTCTGTTCATGCTCAGAGGAACTCATGGGCAGGACTCTGGAAGAAGGAGGAGAAAGGGGGAGGGAACTGGAAGGGGAATATATACTCTGTGCACATGACTGTGAATCCATGCATGCTTTTTGTGAGTTATCACACTTGCTCCTTCTACCAGTTCATGGATGGTAGAAATAAAGCTTTTTCTCCGAAACTATTCCTTGAGTGTCTGTTGACTCCCATCTCCCTTTCCCGGGCGCAATATTTTTCCCACCCGAGGGCAAAGCCTCATAAGGCTACATTTCTTGGTGCATTGGCCGGGAAAAACAACATTCCCCGAGGATAAGGGACATGGGTCCAAGGAGTCCCTGCGGTGAACAGCTCGGATCGGTGTCCGCGGTTCCAGTGCACATCCTGCCAAGTTCGTGGGAGGAATTGCCACCAGTTCCTGAGTGGAGACACTGCAAGGACCGGAGAAAAAGCAAGGGCCGAAAGAAGGTACCTCGAGGAAAAAGGTAAGGCTCCACAGGGATAGGTGGGAGCAAAGAGAGTTTGATCAGCTCCACCAGTAGGGCAGAAAAAGTGCCACTGGTTTTGGTTTCGCCGAGAAGGAGCAGTAAAAGGTGCTGCTGGGCCCCGGTCGAAGTCGTGATGCGCTGCCGGTTTGGTTTTTGGTAAAAAGGGGATTGGGGGAGGTGCATGGGTTTCTGAATGTGCATGTGGGGACACTCAGTGAATGTTTTGAGTGTGTGATATGTTGGAAGCAATGTGTGGTCTGTGACTGAGTGAGAGAAATGACGTTAGGAGGGCGGAGTGTCCCAGTGTCCAAGTGTCCCAGTACTATTTTATACCATACAAGTATTATTTAGGTATTATATCCTGTTTATGTGATTTAAGAACATTATATATATATATTGCACATTACTGTACAAACTCATGAATATCCACTAATCACTACCCTCCATAATCTTACATTCAGACATTACCTGAAATATCTCTCTTCAATACGGAAGTGTATTTTATACCTGGTTATTTATTGATCTAGCTTCTCACGTGAGAATCATCAACCCCTGTATGTAAGGCCCCCCTCCCTAGTTTCACATCCATAACTTGAGGTTGTGCCACTTTCTCACTTTTTCCAAGGACTCTGGTTGTTAGGTCAGGAACATCCTACTCTCCATCACCACTTTCTCACCTTTTCCAAGGCCTCTGGTTAATGGGTTAGTTACCCTCGTACCCTTGCTCATAGCATAACTGGTTTTCCCGGCGGCTGGTATTTTTTATTTCTCTTTCCCTTCAGACCTCATCTCAAGTGCTCCTACCGATCTGAGTTCTAGCCTGTAGTTACAGTGTAATGGACTTTGCGCAAGCTCTCTAAATGGTAAAGGTAAAGATAAAGGGACCCCTGACCATTGGGTCCAGTCGTGACCGACTCTGGGGTTGCGGCGCTCATCTTGCTTTACTGGCCGAGGGAGCTTCCAGGTCATGTGGCCAGCAGGACTAAGACGCTTCTGGTGAACCAGAGCAGCGCACGGAAACGCCGTTTACCTTCCCGCCAGAGTGGTACCTATTTATCTACTTGCACTTTGATGTGCTTTCGAACTGCTAGGTTGGCAGGAGCAGGGACCGAGCAATGGGAGCTCACCCCGTCGCGGGGATTCGAACCGCCGACCTTCTGATCAACAAGTCCTAAGCTCTGTGGTTTAACCCACAGCGCCACACCGCCTCCCTCTATATGGTATTATTGTCTTAATGCTTGGTAGACATATTTTTCAACAAATATAATAATAATAATAATAATAATAATAATAATAATAATAATAATAATAATAACAACAACAACAACAACAACAACAATAATAATAATAATACTTTATTTATTATTTATACCCCGCCCATGTGGTGGATTTAGACTCAGCAACTGCTAACTTGGAGTCAGAAACGGAGTGAAGGAGCTCCAGAGTGATTTATGTGTTTGAGCAATAAACCTGAGATAATTACTGCCGGTGTCTCGCTTCTGTGGGAGAGCCAAGCCATTACATCTGGCTGAGTTTCCCCAGCCACTTTCAACAAATTTTAACTAAATTTTAACAATTTTTACCTAAAAATTTCTAACACAGATTTTTATATACCACTCTCTGCATTCCATACTCATCACAAAAAAACCAAAAAAATTAATGACATTTTTTCTACAATAACTAAATTAACTACAATACTAAATTTCACCATACACATTAAAATTTAACTAAAATAAAATATACTTTTTATGGCAAACCCCCCTACCAATATTTTTTCTTGTTTAATCAAAAAAAAATTATCGCCAAACCACTAAAACGAGATTCAACTAAACTGATCAATTATCGGTTAATCACAGTCAACAATACACTTTATGAAGAATGTGTACAACTACAATTTTTTGTTTAAACCCTTGTTAAAATTTGATAATATGATCTCCAATACCAATACCACACCCCCTAGCAGACATAAACTTAGGCCTTCTATTTCTTCTTGCCCTCTTAAGCATAATAGTCTACACAATCTTATGCTCCAGATGAACATCTAACTCAAAATACGCCCTAATAGGGGCCCTACGAGCCATTGCACAAACAATTTCATATGAAGTTACCCTGGGCATTATTCCACTTTCAATTATTAGACTGACTGTCACCTTCTCAATACACACCCTTATCATTACGCAAGAACACATTTGACTAATCCTACCCACATAACCCCTTGCAATAATATGATTCGTATCAACCCTAGCAGAAACAATTCGCGCACCATTTGATTTAACTGAGGGGGAATCTGAACTTGTCTCAGGGTTTAATGTCGAATATGCAGCAGGACCGTTTGCACTTTTCTTCCTAGCCGAATACATAAACATTTTGATGATAAACACACTCTCATGTATTTTATTCTTTAGCCCTAACATAACCACAGGGACTCGGGTGGCGCTGTGGGTTAAACCACAGAGCCTAGGGCATGCCGATCAGAAGGTCGGCGGTTCGAATCCACGCGACGGGGTGAGCTCCCGTTGCTCAGTCCCTGCTCCTGCCAACCTAGCAGTTCGAAAGCACGTCAAAGTGCAAGTAGATAAATAGGTACCGCTCTGGCGGGAAGGTAAACAGCGTTTCCGTGCGCTGCTCTGGTTCGCCAGAAGCGGCTTAGTCATGCTGGCCACATGACCCGGAAGCTGTACGCCGGCTCCCTCGGCCAATAAAACGAGATGAGCGCCGCAACCCCAGAGTCGGTCACGACTGGACCTAATGGTCAGGGGTCCCTTTACCTTTACTTACCATAACCACACAAACAGAATTATTTACATTTAGCCTAATAGCAAAAACTACCCTACTAACCACTGGATTCTTATGGGCTCGAGCCGTTTACCCACGATTTCGTTATGATCAATTAATACACCTCCTATGAAAACAATTTCTCCCTGCCACACTAGCACTATACTTGTGGCATATCTCGCTTCCAATCTCACTATCAGGGTTCCCGCCACTAAATTAATAACTGTTACCAAGATGTGTGCCCGAGAAATTAGGGATTACTTTGATAGAGTAAATCACAGGGATTTATAATCCCTCACCTCCTCTAGAAGAATGTGATTCGAACCCACACCTGAGACTCCAAAACCCTCTGCTCCCACTATACTACCTTCTAGTAAAGTCAGCTAACAAAGCTCTTGGGCCCATATCCCAAAAATGGTGGTTAAACCCTTCCTTTACTAATGAGCCCCTACATCTTATCCATTTTAATTTCTAGCTTGGCCCTCGGAGCTACCATTGATTTCTAGCCTGAACTGGACTAGAATTAAACACCCTAACCATTATCCCAATCCTGGCCAAACAACATCATCCACGAGCCACTGGAGCCGCAACAAAATATTTTATCAATCAAGCAATGGCCTCATCCATCATTTTATTTTCAAGCATTCTTAATGCAGCACACTGGAATTTGAGATATTACTCAACTCACCATGCAACCAACCCCAACTATATTAACAATTGCCCTAGCCATAAAATTAGGCCTGGTTCCAATGCACTTCTGACTCCCAGAAGTCATACAAGGCATAACAACTGCTCTAATTATTGCAACATGACAAAAATTACCACCAATATCTCTACTATATATAACTTCTAATCAACTCACAACAACAATTTTATTACTACTAGCTATTTTCTCTACCTTAACTGGAGGATGATCTGCACTAAATCAAACCCAACTACAAAAAATCATAGCATTTTTGTCAACCGGACACCTAGGCTGAATAGCTGCCATCTCCCCTATCTGCCAGAAACAACTTCTAACCTTAATAATTTATCCATTAATAACTACCTCCATGTTCCTAATTTTCATCACTTCAACTGCAAAAACCGCCAAAGATTTTGGAACAATATGAGTAATCTCTCCAACACTCTCCACCATCACAATAATTACCCTTATAGCATTAGGGGGACTCCCCCCATTAACTGGCTTCTTACCTAAATGATTAATTCTTGAAGAATTAACTACCAACCACCTCATTCCACTAGCAACTGCCCTTGCCTTAACCACTTTACTAAGCCTAAAATTTTACATGCGCTTAACTTATACTAAGCTTCCCGTCTTGGCTGCAGGAATTACAATGCTACTAACAGATCGAAACCTAAACACATCATTTTTTGACCCAGCAGGAGGAGGATACCCAATTCTCTACCAACACCTATTTTGATTTTTTGGTCATCCAGAAGTATACATCCTCATTCTCCCTGGCTTTGGCATAATTTCCCATATCGCCACTTACTATGCAGGAAAAAAAGAACCATTTGGCTACATAGGTATAGTGTGAGCCATAATATCAATTGGCTTTCTAGGCTTCATTGTATGGGCCCACCACATATTTACCGTAGGTAGGGACATTGACACCCGAGCCTATTTTACCTCAGCCACAATAATTATTGCCATTCCTACTGGAGTAAAAGTTTTTAGTTGACTCGCAAACCTTCATGGCGGAACAATTAAATGGGATGCCGCTATATTTTGGGCCCTGGGATTCATTTTTTTATTTACGGTAGGCGGCCTTACAGGTATTATTTTAGCCAACTCCTCATTAGATGTTATTCTTCATGATGCCTACTATGTAGTTGCCCATTTCCATTATGTCCTATCAATAGGAGCTGCATTTGCAATTATAGTTGGATTTGCCCACTGATTTCCGCTCTTTACAAGTTATACTTTGCATTCCTCATGATCAAAAATTCAATTTGGCGTAATATTTACCGAAGTCAACATAACATTCTTTCCACAACATTTCCTCGGATTAGCGGGCATGCCCCGACGTTACTCCGACTATCCAGACACATACACCTTCTGCAATACTATTTCATCAGTTGGCTCCTTAATTTCACTGACAGCAGTAATTATAATAATATTTATTATCTGAGAAGCTCTGGGAGCTAAACATGAAGTACTTACCCTCGAATTAACAAACACAAACTTGGAATGACTTCTCGGCTGCCCGCCCCCATATCATACCTACGAAGAATCAACCTATGTACAAACCTCAAGGGAGGGGGACTTGAACCACCTCTAACCACTTTCAAGACAGTCACACAGCCTCTTAACTTTCTCTCCTTATGAGGTCCTAGTAAATAAATTACATAGCTCTGTCAGCGCTAAATTATAGGTCAATCAAGCCTATGTAGCACACCCAGCACAACTAGGCTTCCAAAATGCAGCCTCCCCCATTATATAAGAACTTCTTCACTTCCATGACCATGCATTAATATTTTTTTTTAATCAGTGCCTTAGTACTATATACTATATAGTATTATTAGTCTTATATTATCAACAAAACTCACACTAATACTATAGATGCCCAAGAAGTGGAAATAATCTGAATTATCCTCCCCGCAATCATTTTAATCCTAATTGCACTCCCCTCCCTCCAAATCCTTTATTTAATAGATGAAATTAACAACCCTCTTTTAACTATTAAAGCCCTTGGCCACCAGTGATACTGAAGCTACGACTATACAGACTATGAAAATCTGCTGTTTGACTCCTACATAGTCCCAACATGCGACCTACATCCCGGAAATTTCCGCCTACTAGAAGTTGATCATCGAGTTGTAGTCCCAAGAGAATCCCCCATCTGAGTTTTAATCTCAGCAGAAGATATCCTGCACTCATGGGCAATTCCAGCACTTGGCATTAAAACAGATGCAGTCCCAGGTCAATTAAATCAAACAACCTTAATTACATCTCACCAGGGCCTATTTTATGGCCAATGTTCAGAAATTTGCAGATCAAACCACAGCTTTCTACCTATTGTAGTAGAATCAACACCCCTCAAATACTTCGAAGCATGATCTAAAATAACAATCTCCTCATCACTAAGAAGCTAATTTACAGCACTAGCCTTTTAAGCTAGGGAGGGACATGCCTCAACTTAACCCAGACCCCTGATTCCTAATTTTCATGCTAGCCTGAGCAACCCTTATTGCTACAATAATGACATCAGGGCAAGTCCTTTGCCCATGCAGTTTGAAATCAAAACTGGGACAAGGCATTGCAGGCACCAATGGTCAACTGTGCCAGCAAACCCAGTTTCCTGTGTCTGCGTGGTTTGAAATCAAACCACGTAAGCAAAGGCACAGGACTTCGTTGGCACTGCCAATCAGCTGATTGGTGGTGCCAGCAAACCTGCTTTCAGCAGGGAACTACATCTTTACCTGTCCCACAGGTCGACCTGGTTTGGGGAAGGTGGCCTTGCAGGTCAAATTAGGATGCCTGAGCAGGCTAGAAGCTCCACAGAGCTGCTCTAGAACTCATTTCACACGGACATTCTGCCATTTTGCACCAACTGAAGCCTTTTGTAATCCCCACTCCATGCTATGTAAATATTTGGGTCTCACAGTCTTAGAGTGCTTATTATTCATTTATTATTAAATTGATAATCCCACCTGGCCTCCAAAGGAGCCCTGGAGAACACAGGACTGTTTTGGGACTACAATTCCCATCATCCCTGACCACTGCTCCTGTTAGCTAGCGATGATGGGAGTTGTAGTCCCCAAACAGTTGGAGAGCCGAGATTGGGGATGCCTATTCTATTCTGTAGACCAGTTTCTACAGAACAGAACAGCCTCTGTGAATCCAGAATCCAGCCACATCCAAGTTAGAATTTGGGGTGTGCAATAGCCAATTGGCTAGAACACTTATAAAGGTTAGGAATACCAACTTTCAGTCTACACAGTATAAAAATGAATGGGATCTACTAGGAGGGAGAAGTGAGATGTGCAGATAAGCCACCCACCGGATCAAGGCAACTTTAACTTTAGCAAGGGCTCTAGTAAAATATAAAATCTAATTAATATACTCACTCCAAGACAGACTTTCTAGCAACAAAAACTTTTCCATGTTCTGGAGGTGCTCTTAATTCCCTGTGAAAAGAACAAATATTCAGCAACAAATCAACATATCAACTCTGCTTCAGGCTCAGCCAAAAACCAACTTACTTGCTTTTGAAGCCACCGTCTTTCTCTGAGCACACGGCTGAGAAGGCAGAGGGCGAAGACTCAAGCTGCACGGACTTTGCAATCAAGCCATTCACGAATTCTGTAAAGTGGCCGTCGATTCGCTGCATGAAAGCTGGCTTCATTTGCTGATAAAATTTGGAGGAAGGAAGGAATAAAAAAAAAAAACACCTTAAGTATACAGTGGTACCTTGGGTTACATACGCTTCAGGTTACATACGCTTCAGGTTACACACTCCGCTAACCCAGAAATAGTGCTTCAGGTTAAGAACTTTGCTTCAGGATAAGAACAGAAATCGGGCTCCAGCGGCGCAGCAGCAGCAGGAGGCCCCATTAGCTAAAGTGGTGCCTCAGGTTAAGAACAGTTTCAGGTTAAGAACAGACCTCCGGAACGAATTAAGTACTTAACTTGAGGCACCACTGTAATTGTTAAGTATTGCCTGGAATTTGCCTGCTAAAATGGCATGTTACTCTTTACCTTCAAATGCAAAGCTGACTTCCTAACACCATGCTAACAACAAATCATGAACGTGTCTCATTTCCTGACAACTGACGACATATTCTCGGACCCCAGTCAAAGTCACGGCCAGTGAGGACAATGGTCAGCGCTGATAGGACTTCCTAGTCCAGCAACATCTGGTTCCCCATTCCTGGTTCAAGCCACCTATCAGCAGCTCCCCAAGAATGAGGAAGCAAAGTCGCCAACTGCAGGGCCTTTCTAAGAAAACCATAGTTAGCCTAGCTGCCTCCCATCTTGCTTACAAATAAACTCACTCAACATATCTGACACAAATATGACCAGAAAACTGACTTGTTCTGCGAGGAGCTTTTTGTTTTGTTTTTGTTATACTAGTCAAATACCAACCGTATGCAAAACATACTCTTTTAGTCTCCAGTTTATAAGAGCTCACAGGAAGGTGAGCATTGTTTATAATTTTTGCATTTGAGGAAATCTTTCAGCAGTCCCAGTTTCAGTGACTCCCAATTTACAGGATTTAGGATTTCTAACAGGCCCATACTATGCATAGATCTGTTACAAATGGGAGGTTTCTTTTGCTGTCTAGGTATTCCTCCTTGTCAACTCATATTAACTACAATTCAGATAAGTTTACCTCAGCCTCCACCAAAAGCTGCATCTTTCGAGTGACCGAATGGTCAACGTCAACATGACCTAAGAGGGGAAAAACAAACCGTTGCTGTATTTTCAATGATAAATACAATAAATAAATATAAGTTGTCCGCAAGTATGAAAGGCAAACAGGAAAAGCATGCAAACTGGAAATTTAAAGTATTTTAATATCAGTGCTGCAAATAAGTCCACAAATGTTACTAGCCCTCAAAATTTCACTTATTCCCCTGCCCAGAGGTACCTGTATTAGTTGTCCGCTACTGACCAAAAGGAAAAACAACCTATTCCAATTTCCAAGGCTTCGCTTCCTAGAGTGCATTAAAACCATAGTTAATTGGGGCAGATCATTTAAACTTATCTACCCAAATACTTCCTGCCAACCTAGCAGTTTGAAAGCAGTCAAAGTGCAAGTAGATAAATAGGTACCGCTCTGGCGGGAAGGTAAACGGCGTTTCCGTGCGCTGCTCTGGTTCGCCAGAAGCGGCTTCATCATGCTGGCCACAGGACCCAGAAGCTGTATGCCGGCTCCCTCGGCCAATACAGCAAGATGAGTGCCGCAACCCCAGAGTCGGTCAAGACTGGACCTAATGGTCAGGGGTCCCTTTACCCAAATACTAAAAAAAGGAGGTGCTAGGGAGAAGGATTCTAGCTTGGCCATCTGCCGGACATCTATATGATTCAACCGTCCATGCACCGCTTGCCCCCTGCACCCTCAAGTGGTACAGCCCAGGCACCAGTTCACCAGCCAAGTGAGAGCAAGACAGCAGAGACGGTGAAAAATAAAAATCCTTTTTATTGATGAAATCCCTTTTAGCTTGGTTTTGCTGAGCTCTAAGTAAGCGTGTAGGAAAGTGCCAGGAATGCCTGAGGTTGTGCTTAAACCACCAGCTTGATAAGTGAAGAACTTGCTGTGTGAACTATTGGGCTGGCTATATCACTGGAAACTAGGATGATAACTTGGGCAATGCTTGCTTAAGCAATGTATGACAAAATAAGGAGTATCAAAGTGCAGCTGCCTACAAGTTGATCACGCAAGAGCATGTTGATCACAATGTGCATCCCTCAGGAGTTGGCATGATGGGTGCCTTATGATATAAAGGTCACGTATACTAGAATGCTATAATTGGAGGTATTGAATCTTTCTGTGTTCTGTGAAGCTACAACTGTTTCCTTTCACATGTTTGGGTGTGGTCTGAGCTTCCTGCACCCCACAATAAACTGTTTTCTCCTCCAAGTGTGGGACCCCAATCATCAAACAGTAAATATCAAGTAAACAATAAAAATACACGAGATCACTAAACTCTGGTTGGATGTAGACACATCAAAGAAGTGTTTTAGTTTAAAGCATTGTAAATTTAAAACAGGTAGAGAAAAACAGGACTCCACGTCGTCATCTGGTGGCAAAATGTTACATTTCACATACAACACATATAAATTGCTTTTTCTCTATCAGTCTAACTGAGTCCTCTGATAGCATGCCCTTTTGAAAAATGAAAAACACTTACCCTGGAGCATACTGTACTTACCGGTTGTTAAATCCCTGGTTATGGCACCACAAGATTCATTAAATGCAGATCGCTTAAGATGAAAAGATGGGCTTGGTTACTGCTCATTACATCTAACGCTTACCACCTGTCATTGAGATCATACCAGGTGATGCTTTGCTTTCAAAAAGTGATTTCAGAACCACAAACCACAGTGATGAGCTTTACAAACCAAAGTTTCATACAGGTTCATACTGGGCTGTTTGAAAACTGTCTCATTTCATTTGAAAACTTCCAGATTTTGGAGGTTCAAAGGGTAGCACTGAGTTGTTTGAATGCTCTTCCTTTCAGTAAGATTCCAGTGCCAACCATCTCCTAAATCAGGAAGGGGTCTGCATTGAAATCCCTTGCTAAAATAAAGCAGGGAGTTTTCATGCAAAGCCCTTCCTGAATCCAGAAATGGCCTTGCAAGCCACATTGGACTCCTAATAGGCAAAGCTTATTCTACAGGCTGAAAATATAGAGGCGGTTTTGCCCTCTCAGACTTTAAATTATATTATGAAGCTGCATGTTTGGTATGTATTAGGGACTGGATGAAGTTGGAAAAGCAAGAAGCATTAGAACTGGAAGGACATGACAATAGATTTGGTTGGCACGCATATCTATGGCATGGGAAAGGGAAAGTACATAAAAGTTTTTATAATCACATAATTAAGAAATCACTAATGAGAGTATGGGAGTGATATAAAGATGTATTAGAACAGAAGACTCCTTGGTGGCTTTCACCACACAAAGCTTTACTGCTCAAACCACTTGGAAAGAAAGGAAAGTGGCTTACGTATGTTGACTTGTTAAAGGATCAAGAAGGAAAATGGAAATTAAGAGATCATTTTCAGAGCTGGTTACATTATTGGCAACTACACAAGATATACAGAGAAGATAACAAGAAAGGATTCAGTTATACGACATCTATATTTCAGAAGGAAGTTGTGGAAGGGAAAGTAAAGTTGCTGAAAGGCACATATAGTATTCTGCTAGAATGAGAAACAAGAGATGAGGAGGTTAAATCAGTCATGATTAAATGGGCACAAGATATAGGCCATAACATAATGTTTGAAGATTGGGAAAGATTGTGGAAAATTGATTTAAAATTTACAGACTGTTCTTTACTGAAAGAAAGCTACAGTGGTACCTCGGGTTACATACGCTTCAGGTTACATACGCTTCAGGTTACAGACTCCGCTAACCCAGAAATAGTACATCAGGTTAAGAACTTTGCTTCAGGATGAGAACAGAAAGCGTGCTCCGGCGGCGCAGCAGCAGCAGGAGGCCCCATTAGCTAAAGTGGTGCTTCAGGTTAAGAACAGTTTCAAGTTAAGAACAGTCCTCCAGTATGAATTAGGTACTTAACCCGAGATACCACTGTATATGAAAATGATGTACAGATGGTATATAACACCAGTACAGATAGCAAGAATGTACAAAACTGGCTCAAATATATGTTGGAAATGTAAGAAAAAAGAAGGGACTTTTTATCATATGTGGTGGGATTGTAGCGAAATTTAAAAAATTTGGGAAATGATATACAATGAATTGAAGAAAATGTTCCATTTAACATTTGTAAAAAAGCCTGAAGCATTTTTGTTAGGGATTGTAGGAAAAGACCTGCCAAGGAAATTGAAGAACATATTGATGTATGCGACAATGGCGGCAAGAGTCTTAATAACACAAGGATGGAAGAATGAAGAAATCCTGACAAAAGAACTGTGGCAAGGGAAATTGATAGACTATGTGGAACTGGCGGAATTGCCGCACAAACTGCATGATAAGGACAACTGTGACTTTAAAGAAGAATGGGAACCTTTTACAAAGTGCTTAAAGAAACAACAAAATGAACTGGACTCCTTGGCAGGTTTTGAATAAACAAACACAAATTTATTATTGGTAACATATAGACAGATAAGTTAAGGATCTTTACAATTTTATAATATGGAGAGAATAACATGTGCTGAAAAACCAGAGAGGAGCTGAGGGAAGTCCGGGCGGGGGTGGGAGGGGGGAAGGGAAATTAGGGGGGAAATTAGAATGATATGTCTTTGATAAATTGTTATGCTGAAATTCTTAATAAAAATTATTCCAAAAAAAAAAAAAGATTATTCCACAGGCTGGAGCTTCACCACCCCCACATACCCTGTAAGGGAAAAGATGTTTTTCCCCTCCTAAAATTAAAAATTTTAGTTGGTGAAAAGCATTTGAATTATACTTTTCTTTATACAGAGTGTTAGGTAAAATAAACCTATCAAGGCAATAAACAACTATTTTACTTTTAAAAGACAACTGAAGGCAGCCCTCTTTAGGGAAGTTTTTAATGCTGTGCTGTTTTTAATATTCAGTTGGAAGCCGCCCAGAGTGGCTGGGGAAACCCAGCCAGATGGGCGGGGTAAAAATAAATTATTATTATTATTATTATTATTATTATTATTATTATTATTATTATTATTATTATTATATAGCACCAAGTTTAGCACTTGTTTTTTGTGCAGTTTTATATAAGAGTGTAAATCTCAATTTTAGTTTTCTTTGCTGTTCTTTCCTCATCTTCCTCTACCTCTGGGTATTGAAGGTTGTCTTTCACAACAGTCAGGAATCCATTGGCCTCAGCAATTAGCACCAAGTCCTCCACAAAATGTACTGTATCATTGGCACTGTGACAAACATCTTTGAACATCATTTATTGCTACATCACATACGTTGCCAAAGGTAGGTCTTAATTACTGCAACAATTATTACCGTAATTAATTGTTGCAACAAAAGCTGCAGACATGTGCAAACAGGATGGGTAGCCACTGTTATCACACTTGTAACAGGGAAGACGTGCCAGAAATGTGCGCACATGATGCCTCCCTCTTTAGTAGTTTCTGATGGGCATAGTTCCAAGAGGCAGGGGGAAAGAGGCTGCTTATTTATGTTGCACTGTGCATACACACTCCAAGCACCATACACCTATGAAAGCTCATTTCTACATATCCCTCTTTATCTCCAAGCTCAAGAGGGCTGCATCAGGGACACTCACCTGGAACAATGATGCAAGTGCAATTTCTCCTTGCTGTAGGCATGGAATACAGTGGTACCTCAGGTTACAAACACTTCGGGTTACAGACTCTGCTAACCTGGAAGTAGTACCTCAGGTTAACAACTTTGCCCCAGGATGAGAACAGAAATCGCACGGCAGCAGTGCAGCAGCAGCAGGAGGCCCAATTAGTAAAAGTGGTACCTCAGGTTAAGAACGGTTTCAAATTAAGAACGGACCTCCAGAACAAATTAAGTTCGTAACCAGAGGTACCACTGTACCTAGATATCTTTTTGTATCATCACCTACTTTTGAGAGACGTCTTCCATGAATACGGTCTTAAGTGTTAAAAGTAAGATTCCGTTCTGGTTGCTGTTGCCAATTCTTTCTTTCCCAATAGTTCCAGGCCACAGATCAAAATCTAACCCAACTCTTGCATTAAAATCACCCAGAAGGATGATTTTATCTTTCTTAGGCATCTCTGTTAAGATGGTATCCAGCTGAGAGTAAAAAAATTCTTTTAATTCTTCATCAGCATCCAGTGTTGGTGCATGAGTGCTTAGAATAGCAGCCAGTTAGTTTTTGGCGAGTTTTATTTGAAGTGTTGAAAGTTGCTCATTAATGCCAGTAGGTACTTCTGACAAAAGCTTCACAAGATCGTTTTTGATAGCAAAGCCTACTCCAGGTATTTGACGTTCTTGTTCAGGTAGACCTTTCCAAAAGAATGTGTAGCCTCCTTTTTCTTCCTTCAGTTGTTCCTCTCCTCTTTGAGTTTCTTGAACCACTACAATTTCAGTGTTGAAACGTTGCAACTCTCTTGCAATGATGACAGTCCTGCATTCGGGATGCTCATTATCTGTGTTATCCAACAAAGTCCGTATAATCCATGTTCCAAAGTTCAATTATATTTTACAGCTGCTGGGTGGTGACCCCACTGGGCATGGTAATCCAGGCAGGGAAAAGGGGAGGCAGACTATGTTTAGGGTACCTTTTCCAGCCCCTCCCCCTTTTCAGGGTGAGCAGCGTGGATCCTAAATAGGACTGCTCGCTCATGGATACAGCTGCTCAGCTGCTCAACTGCCTCATTCCTTGAGTCGGAACAAGTGAATCTACATCCACCATCCATGTGTTCATGACTAGGGGCTTCCAGATTTCACGGTCCTGCCCCTGTTGCCATTTGCCGATCACCATGGGACTTATTTGGGTTTGGGATTGGGGTGGGTTTTTGGAAGACGCCTGTGCTTGAATTTGTTTTATGTGTGTAGACCAGTGCACCCTGACCAACGCACAGTCTTCACAGTAAGGCTCTATTCCGATGGCATGAGTATAATGACAACCGGTAGATTCTTTTTGTATAATATTTTTTATTAATATTCCATTTTATAATATTTAAACACATCTTCATTATCCACTTTACTTCTTTTGCTCATATGAGCCTGTCGACTTCCCTCCCTCCCGCCTCATAGTTTTCAAAAATTATTTGTATATCATAGCATTTATACATTTTCCATTTTTCCTTTCACTCATTCAGAATATCACAATTTTTAAATAAATATAAAAGGGTAGTGACAATTAGTGTTACAAGCTTTCTTACAACCCTGCTAGTGTTGTTAGCTGTTTACAATGGTCCTTCAAGTATTGTATAAATTTACTCCAGTCTTTTTGGAAAGCTTGATCACGTTTCAGATTTTTCCGGTCAGCTTCGCCAATTCCACAAAGTCCATCATCTTCACCTGCCACTCTTCTTTCGTTAGTATTTCTTGTTCTTTCCATTTTGGGGCTAAAAGGATTCTTGCTGCAGTTGTTGCATACATAAACAGTTTTTGATCTCCCTTTGGTATCTCTTCACCCACTATATCAACAACCAGTAGATTCTTATCTGTTGCAGCTTTCATCCACCTACACAGCTGTTGTAACATGCCACTTGTTAGCTTCCATCCACTCTGCCATTGAGGACTTCTTGAATCATTCTTTGTCTAGTTCCTCCCCTTTGATCTTACCACCTTGGGTGACCTCGCTGGGAGTACAAGACTCCTGACAGCTTCACTCACAAGGTTTCATAGCAACGTGCAAGCCCACTCACCAAAACAAGGTGATGATCCAGTGAGTGATCCTACCCCTTGTTGTTGTTTAGTCATTTAGTCGTGTCCGACTCTTTGTGACCCCATGGACCAGAACACGCCAGGCACTCCTGTCTTCCACTGCCTCCCGCAGTTTGGTCAAACTCATGCTGGTAGCTTCGAGAACACTGTCCAACCATCTCGTCCTCTGTCATCCCCTTCTCCTTGTGCCCTTAATCTTTCCCAGCATCAGGGTCTTTTCCACGGAGCCTTCTCTTCTCATGAGGTGGCCAAAGTCTTGGAGCCTCAGCTTCAGGATTTGTCCTTCCAGTGAGCACTCAGGGCTGATTTCCTTCAGAATGGATAGGTTTGATCTTCTTGCAGTCCATGGGACTCTCAAGAGTCTCCTCCAGCACCATAATTCAAAAGCATCAATTCTTCGGCGATCAGCATCCAGCTCTCACTTCCATACATCACTACTGGGAAAACCATAGCTTTAACTATACTTTAACTTTATCAATCATATTCCAGTGTATGACTGAGACTCCAATGCAGATCCAGTATCAGGGATGGAGAGAATGTGGACCTCCAGTTGCTGCTGGACTATAGCTCCCTGACCACTAGCCATCCTGGGAGTTGGGAGTCCAACAATATGAGGACAAGTGGTTCTGCATCCCTGCCAGCTATGCCTCTCACCCTCGGAGCCCTCTGCAGTGATTTTAATCCATACAAACAAGATGGGAGCAACTACACGTCATCCTTCTGTGACAGAAGGCTCTAAAAAGTCACGTACCTTGGCAAGAACCTTTGGGCAGTCACTGCCAGCAAGGGCTTCCTATCTCCAACAGCTAATTGCCCAGTTGGAAGGTATCATGCAGAGACATCAGCACACACACACACACACACACACACACACACACACAACCCACTCTGCAAGCCCTTTAGCCCTTGTAGAATGAAAGCTTTAAAGCAAAGCACACAGACACCATTCAAAGAAATTGTTTTGTGAGATTTGAGCCTGCTCCTACATTTTAGTGATTTTAGCCAATGAGTGAAGTCAGAGCTGTAACTGGCAAGTGCTGGAAAGAAATTTATCACACAAGCAATATCCATGTTGCAGAGGGAGTACTGTGCCTGAGGAAGCATGGGCTACTACCGCCCTGCAATGTAGCCTATTGTTGCTATACAGTACTAAAATTACAGGGGAATCATAGAATTGCAGAGTTGGAAGGGACCACGACGGTCATCTAGTCCAGCCCCCTTACAATGCAGGCAGGAATCTTTTGCTCAGCGTGGGGCTCAAACCCACAACCCTGAGATTAAGAGTCTCGTGCGTTACCAACTGAGGAGAAGGCAGAGAAGGAGGCAGAAGTGCATGACAACCTTCCAGACTCTTGTGGGGAGGAATTTTAGGAAAACCAGGCAGGGAGCTGTTAAACAGATTGCAACAGCAACATGGGGGTGGGGGAAGGTGATTAATTGCTTCCCCACCCACGGAGGGAAGATTGGGGTGCTTGTTGCTTGTGTGAACACTTAAATGGGTATATTCATATCAAAGGCTCAAAGGCTTTTTTTTACTCAAGAAAAGAGTGGCCATGTGACCTGAGTTAATAACATTGCTAAAGTTTTTTAAACTTCATAACCAACAAGAAATCCTGATGGAATGCACTGGTTGCTTTTTATCAATTTAATCCTGAGTTTATCCAAGCGTACAGAGGAGGGAAACCAACATGATTAAGGGTCTGGAAACCAAGCCTTATGAGGAACGGTTGAGGGAGCTGGGTATGTTTAGCCTGGAGAAGAGGAGACTGAGAGGAGATATGAAAAACCTTTTAAAATGTGGGCAGTTCCAGAATTTACATCATGTAAATGCCAGGGGGGAAAGTTGGCACTGTTACTACACAATGCGCCATTCCTGGCTGTGGAACCTCAAGAAGCACCTCTCCTAATGATCTTTACAACTTTACAACAGTTTGATACATGGAGATAAGAAGATTCATTATACACGACAAACTGAATATGTCCCAAAATGGGATTCCATAAACAATTATTTTGGAATTTGCATTGATGGGTATTCCCCACCCCCCTTTACACTGCCTTTCAAGACCTAACATGGAGTCTTTCAAGTCTATTTTGTTTAGGACATCAAGTCAAGGAATTTGTAAACGAAGTAGTAATGATACAAAGGAGTACTTAAGAGAAAAGTCTATGAGGAATGATATCAATTTTCTGAACAAGGTGTCAAGCTGCTGCCAGCGACTTCCGGCTGCTTGCCCAGGAACATATAAAGACAAGGGAATGTTTCTTACTGTCCGCTTTTTATTAAGTATTTACAGAGAGAGGCTATAGCACCCAGCCTCTTGGATAATGGCACTGTCCTGAGTGAATCTCCACCCCACCCATCGTCTCTCCCATTTCCTCATTTGTCATTCTCATCGTCTCTCCTACAGGTGCTGCTATGTGCCCTCTGTCTTTGAGCTCTTTGCTCTCCTACTTTTAAGGCTCACCAGGTTCTGGGAGATGGAAGGTCTGGGATGCTTTCTAATAACAACCTGTCAGCTGGGTGTTGTTCTGTCTCTCCCATGATTTCCCAGCTTTCCCCCTCATCTGCCTCTGAGCTGTGACCTCCTTCAAACCCCTGTTGTAAATCTATTCTGTCTTCCTCCTCCCTGGAAGGGTCAAGCTAGAGAGGCGGTCTCCAACATCCTCCTCTGACCAGTTTCTGACACAAAGTTGGTGGAACATGATGCTGGGGAGATGATAAAAGATGTAAGAAATCATATCTGTGATTGAAGATGGGAATGAACTGTATGAGATGTATGCAGGGCGCTGGTTAAATTGTGGAGTAGGCACATGTTTCTTCCTCCTGTGGTTTTAGCATCCCATTGCTGGCAACATTTCCTTCTGATGCTACAGCCTTTGCCAACCTGGTGCCATGACAAGTTTGGACCACAACCCCCCATCCAAGCACCTGGAAGGCACAAGGTAAGTGAAGGCTGTCATAGTGCAACAGTGCACATCTGTACACATAGCCCACCAGAAGTAGAACTTCACATGCAGGCTTCACATGCAGCACAGAAATTTGTAGGAGCAAAAGCAGTCCAGAGAATGAAGTAAGGAGATGCAGAGGAGTCAGCTGGGGAAGCCTGGGATGAGAACCAACATCCTATACCCCTTTGAAATGTGTTTTATTTTCAAACTGACAGACCACATTTAGGGCCATCGCTCAGCCTCCCAAAGGTCCTGTTCCCTGGAGACAGGGTCTGAGCTTTCAAACAGGACTGAGCTTACAATGTTGAGTGCTGTGAGGTTAGAAAACAGGAGCAGCTTGAAAACACAATTTGCCAGCTACGCAAATTCATCATAACTCAATTCATCATTTGAGTTCTCAGCTATGGTTAGAATCCAGTGGTCATCGATATGACAACCCTAAGTGCACGATAGTTTACAAGATGTGCTTTGTCGTAGGGTGTGTGTAACAACACAACAATTAATCCACTTTACAGGTGTGCCAACAGGTCCAGAAAGATTGGAAAGCCAAAATACATGTATTGGGTTGTAACAAAGTTTTACTCATAGTAGACCCATTGGACATGGTGAACACTGGAAACAATCCATTATTTAAGAACGGAGGAAGAATTCGTATTTATTATACTTTAGGACTTTTGTTCATTTGCAGATTCAAAATAAATCCACTGATAAAATCTTATAGTTAATAAGATAAGATTTCTGCAGTTACTGATAAAGAAATCTCATAAATGCATCTACACCAGGGATTGGCAACCTAAGGCCCGCGGGCAGGGAAAGGCCGGCTGGGCGAGTGGACCTCATTCTGCGCACACAAAGACTTGTTGGAATCCCACCCAACCACAATAAGGTGGTCTGAGGAGCAACTGCCTGTCAGAGTAAGAAGTACTGGGTGAGAGGAACTGCTGGTCCAACTCAGTACAGTGGTACCTCGGCTTACATACACTTCAGGTTACAGACTCCACTAACACAGATATATTACCTCGGGTTAAGTACTTTGCTTCAGGATGAGAACAGAAATCGTGCTCCGGCGGCGTGGCAGCCGGAGAAGACAGTTCTGTAGAAGACAGTTTCACACCCAGCTTGAATTTGAGTAAACATGTTTAGCAATGAATGCCAGTATTCACACCCAGGGGCAAATGTCTGGTACCTCTTTCAATAAAAAGTACAATGCCGATGAGTGAGCTATGGATTTGTATCTTGGTCAGGTAAAACTAGAACAGTAGTGAGAATACCCTACAGTGGTTTCACAGAGCTGAAGCACAGCTAAAAGAGAAACTATTCAGTTAAGGGGGAAAATACAGTGCTAAGGTCAGATTATTAGCACAAGGCAAACACGCTCAGAGTTGGCTGAGTACCAAGTTACCTGCAACACACAGCATTATCTGAAGGAACATTGCATATCTCTCTTCTTTGCCAAAGTATTTATAGTGTAGCCCAAGCATTAAGGAAACTCTGGCTTTAATGAGTTACCGTATTTTTTGCACCATAACACTCACTTTTTTCCTCCTAAAAAGTAAGGGGAAATGTCTGTGCGTGTTATGGAGGGAATGCCTACGGGTACCATGCCTACGGATTTTCCTCCCCTAAAAACTACATGCGTGTTATGGTCAGGTGCGTGTTATAGAGCGAAAAATACGGTATATAAAAAGAGTTACCTATACTTTCTCTTGATATTTGATTAGCTGTTTGTGGTCATTTTAACAATATTTCACTGATGCTAATTTTTAACTGAGGAGTGTATGAAAGCTACTTGTTCAAGTCAATAAGCTTTTCTCAGTTTTTTGTGCTAAAATTAGGTGCCTCGGCTTATATTCGGGTTGGCTTATACTCGAGTATATACGGTATTTTAAAATCAGTGCTGCAAGTAAGTCCACAAAAGTTACTAGCCCCCAAAACTTTCACTTACTCACCTGCCCAGATGTACCTGTATTAGTTGTCTGTTACTGACCAAAAGGAAATATGTACAACCTATTCCAATTTCCAAGGATTCCCTTCCTGGAGTGCATTAAAACTGTAGTTAATTGCGGCAGATCATTTAAACATATCTACCCAAATACTAAAAAAACCCAGGAGGTGCTAGGGAGAAGGTTTCTAGTTTGGCCACCTGCCAGACATCTGTAGGATTCAACCGTCCATGCACCGCTTGCCCCCTGCACCCTCAAGTGGTACAGCCCAGGCACCAGTTCACCAGCCAAGTGAGAGCAAGACGGCAGAGACGGTGCACACAAGACATTCAACTGTGACAATATGAGTGTGCAATGCATAGAAATAAGTTTTTCTGAAAACAGAAACAAAATTGTTTCTGCAGAATTGCAGTTAGATGGTTGTTCTTGACATTCCTCTCATTAAAAAAAGCATTCAGAAAGGTATGTCTACGCTTTTATCATAAAATGGCCCGGGGTAGGAAAATCTTTAAATTCAAGACCGAAAAATAAAGAGAACATTACATGCACTCAGAACAAAGGAGGAGAGTTATGTAAATACATGGTTTTATTTTCAAATTGACAGACCACAATCAGGGCCATCGCTCAGCCTCCCAAAGATCCTCGTCCCTGGAGACAGGGTCTGAGCTTTCAAACAGGACTGAGCTTACAATGTTGAGTGCTGTGAGGAGAGAAAACAGGAGCAGCTTGAAAACACAATTTGCCAGCTATGCAAATTCATCATAACTCAATTCATCATTTGAGTTCTAAGCTATGGTTAGAATCCAGTGGTTATCGATATGACAACCCTAAGTGCACGAATCAGCAGAGGTCATCCCAGACACCCACAATATTACACACCCACAACCCACACACTGAAACTTGGCTTGACAGCAGCATTTTTCCCTATCACAAACGATAAAATAGTTTGCAAGATGTGCTTTGTCGTAGGGTGTGAACAATTAATCCACTTTACAGATGTGCCAACAGATCCAAACAGATTGGAAAGCCAAAATACATGTATTGGGTTGTAACAAAGTTTTACTCATAGTAGTCCCATTGGACATGGTGAACACTGGAAACAATCCATTATTTAAGAACTGAGGAAGAATTCGTATTTATTATACTTTAGGACTTTTGTTCATTTGCAGACTAAGCCGCTTCTGGCGAACCAGAGCAGCACACGGAAATGCCGTTTACCTTCTAGCCAGAGCGGTACCTATTTATCTACTTGCACTCTGATGTGCTTCTGAACTGCTAGGTTGGCAGGAGCAGGGACCGAACAACAGAAGCTCACCTCGTCGTGGGGATTCGAACCGCCGACCTTCTGATTAGCAAGTCCTAGGCTTTGTGGTTCAACCCACAGCACCACCCGCGTCCCTGGAGTGCGTGTATGTGTGCACAAATGCCATCTCCGGTGCAGATCTGTGTTGGAGGAGGCCCGTGCACACAAGCTATTTTTGGTGCTCCTCTGAGCCAAAAGTGCGCTGGAGATAGCGTGTGCGACCACGTACGGGCGCGTGCTCCCCCACCCTCCGCATGCTCATCGCTGGAGACACCGACCCGAGGCAAGGAAAGGCTGTCGATGCCTGATCTACACCAGCAAGCCAGAGAGTACATATAGAATGGGCTTGTGTGCCAGGTCAGCATTAATATGTGCTACATGTCGTGTATATATAATTCAAACTCTGTAATGCAAGACTGCATAGTCAACCTATTGCCAAACTTGGATGGAACCACAGGACAGAAAGTTGAATTGACTAATGTTCTTCCAGATTTGTCAAAAATGAGTCACTAAACCAGTGTGACAAACTGCAGAACCCGTGGTCTATTTTATTCTTACATCATCACTAAGAAGAAACTCTTGACCTTTCTATCAGTTTAGTGGGCACGTGTTGAATGAAATTCCAGCCCAAACTAGTGAAGGGAACATTCATATTACTAAAGGATAAATAAAGATCCCTTTTATTAATGAATTTCCCTTGAGCTTGGTTTTGAGGTGCTCTTAAGTATGAAAGAAGGTGCAGGGAATGGCTGTGGTTGTGCTTAAACTGCTGGTTTGCTAAATGAAGAACTTGCTATGTGAATTATTTAGCTTGCTATATGAGACAAAATGGTTCAAATTGGAAACAATATACTCGGATCAACTCAGAATTAAACTGACAAAAAGCAACCAGGGCATCCCATCAGTATTTCTTGTTAGTTATGAAGTTTAAATCATTATAGCAAGGTTATTATTCCAGGTCACATGACAACTCTTTTCTTTACTTGAGTTAAAAAAGTGGTTAGCCTTTGACGTGAATATACCCATTTAAGTGTTCACACCAGCAACAACTACACCCAGGGTGGGAAAGCAATTGATCACACACCCCATGTTGTTGTTGTTGCAATCTGCTTAACTGCACCCACCTCCCACATCCTTAAATTCCTTCCCACAAGAGACTGGAGCTGTTGTAGCTGATACTCTCCCTGCAGAAACTCAACAAGTCAAACTTTGCCTAGTATGAAAATACATTTCTGGAGGAAGCTTACATTTTGTTTGTTTGACATCTTATTACTTGTGTTTAGCCCCTAACCTATTTTTTCAGGTCTCCACCCCACCCAGAGTGGAACATAAGTTGAAATATGACATAAAGCACATGCAAATTGGTGTCCTCTTTTGTGAATGGGGTGGTGGGTCCAACCCATATACAGTCTACTGAGCCCAGACAGAGAGTACACCTGACAGAGGGACCTGGAAAGTGGGGCACAGCTCAGGCCATTGGAAGTGAACATGTGTTGCATGCAGAAAACCCCAGGTTCAAGTTCTGGCATCTCCAGTTGAAAATGATGGGTGGAATTCAACATAGTGCTAAGTAGGGTATGTCTGTGGGGTATAAGGTTCACTCGTGCAATGACACTTTTCCCTCTCTCTTCCCCCTGAATGACCCCTAAACCGGTTCTGAGGAGACCCGCCCCCCAACCTCCCAGAGCAGATTAATGCGTTACGTGACAGGGAAAGGCCGGCTGGGCAAGTGGACCTAATTCTGCGCACACAAAGACTTGGTGGAATCCCACCCGATCACAATAAGGTGGTCTGAAGAGCAACCGCCTGTCACGAGTAAGCAGTACTGGGTCAGATGAACTGCTGGTCCAACTCAGTACAGTGGTACCTCGGGTTACATACGCTTCAGGTTACAGACTCTGCTAACCCAGAAATATTACCTCGGATTAAGTACTTTGCCTCAGGATGAGAACAGAAATCATGCTCTGGCGGCGCGGCAGCCGCGGGAGGCCCCATTAGCTAAAGTGGTGCTTCAGGTTAAGAACAGTTTCAGGTTAAGAACGGACCTCCGGAACGAATTAAGTACTTAACCTGAGGTACCACTGTAGAAGACAGTTTCACACCCAGCTTGAATTTGAGTAAACATGTTTAGCAATGAATGCCAGTATTCACACCCAGGGGCAAATGTCTGGTACCTCTTTCAATAAAAAGTACAATGCAGATGAGTGAGCTATGGATTTGTATCTTGGTCAGGTAAAACTAGAACACTAGTGAGAATACCCTACAGTGGTTTCACAGAGCTGAAGCACAGCTAAAAGAGAAACTATTCAGTTAAGTGGGGAAATACAGTGCTAAGGTCAGATTATTAGCACAAGGCAAACATGCTCAGAGTTGGCTGAGTACCAAGTTGAAAAGTTACCTGCAACACACAACATTATCTGAAGGAGCATCACATATCTCTCTTCTTTGCCAAAGTGTTTATAGTATAGCCCAAGCATTAAGGAAACTCTGGCTTTAATGAGTTATATAAAAAGACTTACCTATACTTTCTCTTAATATTTGATTAGCTGTTTGTGGTCATTTTAACAGTGTTTCACTGACGCTCACTTTTAATTGAGGAGTGTATGAAAGCTACTTTGGGAGCCCCCATTGCCTGAAAAGCAGGCTAAAAATAACATAACGATAAATTGTGAAGTATGTAAATAGTAATGACAAGCCACTGAACGGATGGGAAAGGCAGGAGAGAAACGAGAAAGAAAAGTAACTTTCCAAAGAAAAAAACAAATGAGCCTGTGTTTAATATTAACCAGCTATGTCCTCTTCCTCCTCAGCTTCACTTTCCCCCTGCACATTCATTCTTCTGACATCTCATTTGTGTTTGCAACACTAAGGAATGACCTGGAGTAACCTCCACCTTGGGAAATTACTACGGCCTTGCAAGTCCCGGACTACAAGACAAAGATCCCACATGCTTTCCTCAAGACAGATTAGTCACAGCTGAAATCCAACACTATTTGAGAGAAGGACAAAAGCTTTTTCAAAGCCCTTCCAGGAACACATACCCTTGCGTATCATCTTTAGCGGTACACCAGCCCAATCCCCAATCAAACTCCAGTGACAGAACATTCCATTTCCATGAAGGCTTCTTTCCACCCAAAACCCAAGAAATGACATAAAACGAGATGCGAACCAAGGCAGATTCTTCACATCAGGCTTGGATTTTTTTTAACTCATTAGACCTTTTATCCAAACCAAAAAAGGTGCTAAATTAAGAACAGGGCCGCTTAATAATCACTTAGGCCCACTTAGGAATAAGTGGTCAAATAAATAAATAAATAATCGATCAACCAATCCAGGAAAAAAGCCTCTTTTGGCTCACTTCAGACATCACACCAACCCATGGCTAAGGAAATATAAAGATGGTTTGGCATATTTTTGAGATTGACAAACCACAATTAGGGCCATCGCTCAGGCTCCCAAAGGTCCTGTTCCCTGGAGACAGGTCCGGTTCCCTGGAGACAATCTTACACACCCACAACCCACACACCGAAACTTGGCTTGAAAGCAGCATTTTTTCCTATCACAAATGAGAAAACAGTTTACAAGATGTGCTTTGTCGTAAAAGACAAAGATAGTGTACAAGATGTGCTTTGTCGTAGGGTGTGTGTAGCAATACAACAATCAATCCACTTTACAGATGTGCCAACAGGTCCAGAAAGATTGGAAAACCAAAATACATGAAACAAAGTTTTACTCATAGTAGACCCATTGAACATGGTGAACACTGGAAACAATCCATTATATAAGAACTGAGGAAGAATTCGTATTTACTGTACTTCAGAACTTTTGTTTATTTGCAGATTCAAAATAAATCCACTGATAAATTCTTATATTTATTCACATAAGATTTCTGCAGTTACTAATAAAGAAATCTCATCATTGCATCTACACCAGGGATTGGCAACCTAAGGCCCGCGGGCAGGGAAAGGCTGGTTGGGCGAGTGGACCTCATTCTGCGTACACAAAGACTTGGTGGAATCCCATCCGATCACAATAATGTGGTCTGAAGAGCTACTGCCTGTCTGAGTAAGCAGTACTGGGTCAGATGAACTGCTAGTCCAACTCAGTAGAAGGCAGTTTCACACCCAGCTTGAAATTGAGTAAACAAGCTTAGCAATGAATGCCAGTATTCACATCTTGAGTCAAATATCTGGTAGCTGTTGTAACAAAAACTACAACACGGATAATTTAGGTATAGATACGTTTCCTAGTCAGGTCATACTAGTTCTCTAGAAGAATCCCCTCCGCTGGCTTCACAAATTTGGCACACAGCTAAAAGAAAACTAGTCAGGGAACAAATACAGTGCTAAGGTCAAGTTATTAGCACAAAGCAAACACACTCAGAACTGGCTGAGTACCACGTTGAACTACACCACCAAAGATACATGCACTGAGTTGTAGTCAACAAAGTTTTACTCAGAGTAAACCCACTGAACATGGTGAACACTGGAAACAATTGGATTCATATTTACTTCAGATCTTTTGTTCACATGCAGATTTAAAATCATTTCACTGCTTATCATTTCATCTGCTAAATCAGGTAAGATCTCTGCAGTTACTGATGAAGAAATCTCACCATTGCTTGATTGTGGGAAAGACCAGTCTGCTTCATGCCTCTTTGACAAGTCTTCTTTCTCTTCTGCAGTCTCATAAGCTGATCGGCGATTCCTTACGGAGATATTTTCTTCACCCACCATGGTGTCAGGCTAACGCACTGAAGAGGACAAAATTTACTTGTATGAAGTACTTCAGCTTTTTATGACCATGCACTTATCGTTCTTTATTATATGATGTATAATTATAATCATTCTAAGAAGCACAGTGCTTCTTTCTTTTACGAAACAAGTCCCTAGGCCTCCTGGCTGCCAGAAAATATTTCTAAATACACCATTTCAGACTGATGAAAGTTGTGAAAGCTTTAGAGGATAGGGTTTGTTCAAAACCACAAACTGTTCCCTTCACTCTCTGAACCAGCCTCTCTCAATCTTGGTTGGGTCCCCAGATGTTGTTGAACTACAATTCCCATCATCTTTGACCACAGGTCTTCCTAGCTAGGAATGATGGGACTTGTAGTCTAACAACATCTCAGGATGGGACATGGGATGGGGGTAGGCCAAGGTTTTGAAAATGGTATAGGTGCAATATATTCTGAACAAAAAGCTAAATTAGTTGTAAATAATGTGGTGACGGAAGAATTTAAGATAGAAAAAGGGACACGACAGGGGTGCCCAATCTCCCCATTGCTTTTTATATCGGTCCTGGAGGTTCTGCTAAATATGATTAGAAGGGACCGGTTGGTTAAAGGTATACAGGTCGGAGCCAAACAGTACAAACTGAGAGCATTTGCAGATGATTTAGTATTGACGCTACAGGAGCCAGAATCTAGTACTAAAAGAGTTGTAGAACTGATTCAAGGATTTGGTCAAGTGGCAGGTTTTAAATTGAACAAGTTAAAAACTAAGGTTTTAGAGAAAAATTTAACACCGATTGAAAGAGATAGGTTTCAGAATGAGACAGGATTGACTGTGGTAAAGAAAGTGAAATATTTGGGGATTAACATGACAGCCAAAAATGGAAACTTATTTAAAGACAACTATGAAAAATGCTGGGTCGAAGTGAAAAAAGATTTAGAAATCTGGTCAAACTTGAAGCTTTCACTGCTGGGTTGTATTGCTGTGATAAAGATGAATGTATTGCCAAGAATGTTGTTTCTGTTTCAAACATTGCAAATTGTGGACAAAATGGATTGCTTCAAGAAGTGGCAGAGAGATATCTCTAGATTTGTCTGGCAGGGCAAGAAGCCCAGAATAAAATTTAAGATATTAACAGATGCAAAGGAAAGGGGTGGATTTGCCCTGCCAGACCTTAAACTTTACTATGAATCAGCAGTCTTTTGCTGGTTGAAAGAATGGCTACTTCTTGAAAACACAGACATTTTAGACTTAGAAGGTTTTAACAATGTATTTGGATGGCATGCATATTTATGGTATGATAAGGTCAAAGCACATAAAGCATTCGAAAACCAGATTGTCAGGAAAGCATTGTTTAATGTCTGGTTAAGATATAAAGACATATTGGAAAATAAAACCCCAAGGTGGTTGTCACCAATGGAAGCAAAAGCTCAGAAAAGGCTCAATATGGAGGCCAAATGGCCGACATATTGAGAAATTTTGGAACAAGAAGGAGACAAATTGAAATTGCAGAGTTTCGAAAAATTAAAAAACAAAGTGAGAGATTGGCTTCATTATTATCAGATAATGGAGGTATATAATTTGGACAAAAAAAATCGGCTTCCAGGTGGAAAAGTCAAAATTAGAAACAGAACTGTTAGAACCCAAAACTAAGAATCTGTCAAGAATGTATAACTTGCTGTTGAAATGGAATACTCAGGATGAAACGGTGAACTCTGCTATGATTAAATGGGCACAAGATGTTGGACATAATATTATGTTTGCTGACTGGGAACAGTTATGGACCACAGGTATGAAGTTTACGGCATGTAATGCCTTAAGAGAGAATATTATGAAAATGATATACAGGTGGTACATGACCCCAGTCAAGCTTGCAAAAATCTATCATTCGCCCAATAACAAATGTTGGAAATGTAAAGAAACGGAAGGTACATTCTTTCACCTTTGGTGGACGTGCCCAAAGATTAAAGCTTTCTGGGAAATGATATATAATGAATTGAAAAAGGTATTTAAATATACCTTCCTGAAGAAACCAGAGGCCTTTCTCCTGGGCATTGTCGGCCAATTGGTGCCAAAGAAGGACAGAACTTTTTTAATGTATGCTACAACAGCAGCAAGAATACTCATTGCAAAGTATTGGAAGACACAAAATTTACCCACTCTGGAAGAATGGCAGATGAAGGTGATCGACTACATGGAATTGGCAGAAATGACTGGCAGAATCCGGGACCAGGGAGAAGAGTTGGTGAAAGAAGACTGGAAGAAATTTAAAGACTATTTACAGAAATATTGTAAAATTAATGAATGTTAGAAGGATGTTGGATAGAAACTAAGGGGTTTCCAGCTGTAATGCTTTAGGAGATACGAAAAAAAAGGTTTATAAATGGGTAAAAGCTTAATGGTAAGGATTTGCTGAACTAACAAATTGAAGTGGAATACAAAGAAGGGAGGTATGAGGAGGTCTGGGGAAATAAGCGTATGGAAGATATGTTATGGAAAATTATTTGTTTTTTAACTGTTTTTATGTTGTATTTTGTTTCTTTTTATTTTTTATCTTTTTTCATTGTTATATCTTAAAAACTTTAATAAATATCTTTTTTGGGGGGGAAATAACAACATCTCAGGATGTATGGTTAAAAAGCTGCCTTAAACTTGTATCTTTCAAAAGATTTGTTTTGATTGATTATTAATGACAGTTAAAGTTGCAGGAAATGTTCTCTGACCCGATCTTTGTTTCTTTAAAATCTTCCATAACGATAAGATTTCGCCACTTGCAGCCCTTGTGTTTAAGGTGACATCTCAGTTTAGAGGGATAAATCACACATACACAGCACTTTTTTGCTGCCAGTTCTGATGATCCTTAACAAACCTTTTGCCCAACTACACAGCTCTTTCCCCAAGCTGTAATTAAACCAGAAATCGTACAAATAACCAAAGTTTTCCATTTCATCCAAGTTAGAAATCTATGGCTCCCACTTCCCAGCTTGGAACCCGGTGGGCTCAGCCTTTACGCACGGAAAGGAGAGGAGGAAGAGGGGACCAGCAGGCTTCCTTCGCTCCTTCTCCCAGGAGATTCAGGAGGGGTACCTGCGCCCCCTCTCCGGCCCTTCGCCGCCCCTCGCCCTTCGCCCCAGTCCGAGTCCCATCACCACCGTCCCCGGAGCGCCCACCTGAGTCTCCGTGTCTCTCTCCTCCTTGCGTCTTTTGCAGCTCCGCAAGCGGAGGGGAGCGCTATATGGCTTGGCTCCTCCTCTGCCTTCGTCGGGGCATGTAGGCGACAGAGGAGGCGAAGCCGGAGGAGGAGATGGGAACAGGATACGTCGCTGCCCCCTTTGAAAACAGAAGGGTGGACTAAATCACGCAGGGGGAACCATTAGTCCTCCAGATGTTGCCCAAGGACAACTCCCAGCATTCTTGGGCAAGCTATGCTTGCCAGAGCTGATGGGAGGTTGGGAGCTTTGGTGGGAGGTTGGGAGCTGATGGGAGGTTGGGAGCTTTGAGGATGGGAGGCTGTTCAGCAACATCTGGAGGGACTATGGTTCAGCACACCTGGGCTAGTTAGCTAATCCAGCAGTGCTTATGTTTCAGTCGAACAGTGCCACCTAAAGGCACCTTGCAGAAAACTATACAGTTGGGAGATAACGGTAATGATTCAAGGCAAGCTGACGCGGGAAACTGTCCCACGGCGTTTAATACAGCTTGTGCCAAGGGAAGTGTTCATAGTATGACAGCCAACCTCATGAGATTTTTTGTGGAACTAGAATATGGCAACCCCATTTTGGAACCAGGATATGGCAAGCACCTTGTCACACGGGGTAGCCAAAGAGGGCAGTTTTAATGGTAGAAAACAGCAGACCCATTGCTAGTCTGTAACATGGGGACAAGGGGACTTGTGCAAGCTGTTTTTATTTCTATTTTCGATTAAGATATATGCTTATTGTAAACCACCCTGGAATCTACTGGATGAAGTAAATAGTAAATACAGGCTCCACACACACCATATGTGGGAAATGACATAACTGGTTATCTTGTATGTCTCCTGAATCCTGCCTTCTGTGTATTGCATGGAAGCCATTCTTTTTACAGGAGGTGATAATTAAAGTTTGCTGGTAACACAAAAGCCCTGTGCTTTAGGTCTTAAGAAGCCAGGAATGTCATGCATGCCTTCCAGGTCACATTTAAGATAAAGACTAGCACCAGGGTCAACAGAGTTCATTGGGGAATACATTACATATCAAGTTATGCCAACTTTGTAAACACCATGAAACTCCACATCGCCTTCCTTCAGGAAGTATAAAGGTAAAGGGACCCCTGACCGTTAGGTCCAGTCGTGACCGACTCTGGGGTTGCGGCGCTCATCTCGCTTTATTGGCCGAGGGAGCTGGCGTACAGCTTCCGGGTCATGTGGCCAGCATGACTAAGACGCTTCTGGCGAACCAGAACAGCGTGCGGAAACACCATTTACCTTCCCGCTGGAGCGGTGTCTATTTATCTACTTACACTTTGACATGCTTTCGAACTGCTAGGTTGGCAGGAGCTTGGACTGAGCAACGGGAGCTCACCCCGTCGCAGGGATTTGAACCGCTGACCTTCTGATAGGCAAGTCCTAGGCCCTGTGGTTTAACTCACAGTGCCACCCACGTCCCGCGTATACAACCCACATATAGGAAACAAGCTGCAGAGTGAACCCTGCTTCAGCCAAAAATGGGTGGCATCAGGATGAGGAAAATCTTGCATAATACTCAGTAGAAGAGAGCTGAATTTTAAAGCCACAACAATACTGAAACTTATGCCAACTCTAATGATGCCACAGTCTACAGAAATAAACCACAGAATAAGTTCAGATTGGTGCCCATCATGACAGGCCAAGCACAAGCCATTTTGCATATACAGTGTATGCCTGCACATATTGTGTCTCTTTAAACCAAAACACAATTTCCCAGGCTTGTTTTGTACCTTGCCAGCACAGAGTCTTTGGTAGACCCACAGGTTGACACCCCCCCCCCCGTTTTGGTTCCTATTCCTTTAACTGTAACATGGCATGTAGGAATAAAGCATAAGAAGCTTTCCACATTGCTCTGCAATTGCATGATAGGTTGGTAGCAAGAGGAATCATTGCAGTAAAAAAAGGGAAAGAAAAGAACAAGTAGATGGCAGCCCTACATATCTCAAGAAGGGGGCAGTGGAGCTCTTTCATAAAGCTTGCCTCCACCCCAGTGGCGTAGCGTGGGGGGTGCCAGGGGTGCCAGCCGCACCGGGCGCAACATCTGCGGGGGGCGCGAGTCCAGAGGGAAGGGACAAGTTCCTTCCTTCGCCGGGCTCCCCGCCGCCACCGCCAGCCTTGTGCCCTAGCGCGCGCGCGCCCTCCGCCGCCGCTGCGGCTGCGCTCCACTCACTGCTCGCAGGAGGAGCAGCCGCTGCAGCAGCGCTGACGCCGCCACCGACACCTGGCCGGGCACGGGCAGCCTCCGCACCCCGACGCCATCCCCTTCCCCCTTTTTTTCCAGAGCTGGGGGAGGGGGAGGTTTTAAAAGGGGGTCTTGCATTGGCGATCCTGCAGCACTTTGGGCCGCACGACGCGAGCGCGCAGCACGGATCAGCCACGACCCCACCCCGTGCATTTCCCGGGGGAAAGTGCTCCGCGTGGGAGGCGCGTTTCCCCTTCATTCCCACTCGTGCAAATCCTCCTTGGGTTCCCTCCCCCGTCTTTCCTCTCCCTACCTCACAAAAGCCTCACCTCGTCGCCTCCTCGCTGCCTCTCGCCTCCGCAGGAGCGTTTCCCTCCGCGGAAGAAGGAGCAGGGCGCTTCTGCAACTTTGGAGTGCAACTTCTTGCTTCCCTGGGAAACAGAGCCCGGCCGGGTCAGTTGTCCAGCGGAGGGCCAGTTCCCCCCTCCCTCCCTCTCTCTCTCTCTCTCTCTCTGCAACCCTTGCGCGCCCCCCGTACTACTTGCAATGCAACTTCCGTGCTCCATGCGCTTTCATAGAATCTGTCGAGCTGGAAGGGAGCCGAGGGTCATCTAGTCCCACCCGCTGCAATGCAGTAATACGCCGCTGCCCCCCTACAAGGGATCGAACCTGCAACCTTGGCCTTATCAGCGCCGTGCTCTTAAACTGAGCCATCCGGGGTCCCCTTTCCCCCACCTTCTTGCGTGCCTGAACCTGCCCGCGTTTTGCATTCTAACACTTGCAAGCTCCATCCTCCAGCAGTTCCCTGACGCCGGCTGCGCTTCCTTTCAGGCCAATACTTGGCAGCCATAAACTCGCACCGTGTCCAATATCCTATAAAAAGCATTAATCGGAATACCTTGCAACATTTCATCAAAGAAAATTGAGACGCCCTATTCCATAATAATAATAATAATAGTAATAATTTTATTATTTATACCCTTCCCATCTGACTGGGCTGCCCCAGTCACCTTGGATAAAAATATAATAAAACATTAAACATTTAAAAAAACTTCCCTTCAGATGACTTCTGAAGTTGTAGAGTTACTTATCTCCTTGGCTTGGGGTGTGTCTAATAAAAATAAAAATAAATTATTTATACCCTGCCCATCTGGCTGGGCTTCCCCGGCCATTCTGGGCAGCTTCCAAAAAAATATTAATACGTCAAACATTAAAAGCTTCCCTAAACAGGGCTGCCTTCGGATGTCTTCTAAAAGTCTGGTAGTTGTTCTTCTCTTTGACATCTGGGGGGAGGGCGTTCCACAGGGCAGGTGCCACTACTGAGAAGGCCCTCTGCCTGCTTCCCTGTAACCTCACTTCTTGCAGGGAGGGAACCGCCAGAAGGCCCTCGGCGCTGGACCTCAGTGTCCGGGCAGAATGATGGGGGTGGAGACGCTCCTTCAGGTCTACTGGGCCGAGGCCGTTTAGGGCTTTAAAGGTCAACACCAACACTTTGAATTGTGCTCAGAAACGTACAGGGAGCCAATGTAGGTCTTTCAATGTAACTTCATACATTGTTGTTGTTGTTGTTGTTGTTGTTGTTGTTGTTGTTGTTTAGTCATTTAGTCGTGTCTGACTCTTCGTGACCCCCTGGACCAGAGCACGCCAGGCACTCCTGTCTTCCACTGCTTCCCGCAGTTTGGTCAGACTCATGTTTGTGGCTTCCCCTCCCCATCCAGCTTGGTTTCCCTAGCCACTCGGAAACCCAAACCCTATGGAAATAGGGATGTCAAGGTTGCAGGTTCGATCCCCGCACGGGACAGCTGCGTGGTCCTGCATCTTTCCTCAGGGCCTGCAAGACAGAGCTGTTCCACCTGGCCTTTGGTTTGGACTCAGTGGGACCCTTATGTCTTCCCTCCCCTTACAGTTTTGATTTGTGGGCTACTTTTAAAATGAGGCTGCTTTTCAAATTGCATTTTAACCTGTATTTTAAATTGGTTCCTCCCCCCATTATGTTTCTATTGTAATTTTACCGGTGTTAGCCGCCCTGAGCCCGGCTCTGGCTGGGGAGGGCGGGGTATAAATAAAATGTATCATCATCATCATCACCACAGGGGGTTGGACTAGATGACCATCGGGTCACTTCCGACTCTACGATTCTATGATTCTATAAAGTCAAGTGTTACCGGAAAAATCCGAGGGCGCGCTCGCACTCGAGTGCTAAAATCCACGGGTTATGGGGCGCAAATTACTTGCCTTGCCCCGGGTGCTGACAACCCACGCTACGCCACTGCTCCACCCCAGGCCAAATGATCTCATACCACCACTACAAATTTGTCTTCCCAAAGCATTTGGTCTCCACACAGAGCGGCAGAAACAAAGAGGGGGTTTAGTGGGGGGGAAACCCTGATATATTAGGCAGAAATGACTGGCAGAATCCGTGACCAGGGAGAAGAGTCGGTGGAAGAGGATTAGAAGAAATTTAGTGACTACTTGCAGAAATACTGTAAAATTAATGAATGTTAAAATGATGTTGGAATGGAAAACAAGTGGTATTGGCAAAAAGACTATTAAGAATATGTAAATATGGATTGATAATGGTTGAAAATACATCGTTATAATAGGTTAAGATACTGAGTAAAGATAAATGATAGAGGGTAAGGATTTGCTGAAAGGAATTTTAAATGGGAATACAAAAGGGGAGGTGTGAGGAAGTCAGGAATCAAGTAAATGAACTATGAGATATGAAATACTGATTTTTCTTCTTTTTTAAACTGATTTTTATTTTGTGTGTGTTTTGTTTTTGGTATTTTTGTACCCTTTTTCTTTCTTTTTCTACTATGGCTATTCTTTGTTTTTATCTTTTAAATTTTGTAAACTTTTATTGTCTCTAAAATTCTAATAAATATTATTAAAAAAAGAAACCCTGATATATTGGCTTGCCATCTGTTGCCATAGATGAAAACATCTGACCTAGGGCATTCTTGCCCCAATCTCCTTGCACTGCTGTTGCATTCTTTTCCACTATTTGAGCAAAAACTGAACCTACTACCACTACATTTAGAGCAACAAAGCCTGCAGAAGAGCAAAGAATGAAGCAGCTAGGTAGCCAACAGCCTAGGACACCCCTGTTAAAACATCTGCACTGGTTGCTCATTGGCCACATGTATCATTATCTCCCAAGTATAGATATAGTTTTCTGCAAGGTGCCATTAGGTGGCGGTATTTGACTGAAACATAAGTGCCTGGTGGATTAGGTAAAGGGTAAGGTACCCCTGACCGTTATGTCCAGTCGCAGAGGACACTGGGGTTGTGGCACTCATCTTGCCCCATAGTAGTAGTAGTAGTAGTAGTAGTAATAATAATAATAATAATAATAATAATAATAATAATAATAATAATAGTAATAATAATAATCATAATAATCATAATAATTTATTATTTGTACCCCGCCCATCTGGCTGGGTTTCCCCAGTCACTATGGGCGGCTTCCACAAAGACCAAAAATACACTAAGGTGTCACACATTAAAAACTTCCCTGAACAGGGCTGCCTTAAGATGTCTTCTGAATGTCAGGTAATTGTTTATCTCTTTGACATCTGATGGGAGGGCGTTCCACAGGGTGGGTGCCACTACCGAGAAGGCCCTCTGCCTGGTTCCCTGTAGCTTTGATTCTTGCAATGAGGGAACCGTCAGAAGGCACTCGGTGCTGGACCTTAGCGTCCGGGCAGAACGATGGGGGTGGAGACGCTTCTTCAGGTATACCGGGCCAAGGCTGTTTAGGGCTTTAAAGGTCAACACCAACACTTTGAATTGTGCTCGGAAACGTACTGGGAGCCATTGTAGGTCTTTCAAGACCGGTGTTATATGGTCTCGGCAGCCGCCCCCAGTCACTAGTCTAGCTGCCGCATTCTGGATTAGTTGTAGTTTCCGGGTCACCTTCAAAGGTAGCCCCACGTAGAGCGCATTGCAGTAGTCCAAGCAGGAGATACCGTATTTTTCGCTCTATAACACGCACCAGACCATAACACGCACGTAGTTTTTAGAGGAGGAAAACAAGAAAAAAATATTCTAAACAAAACAGTGGATGTATGATTTTTGTGGTTCATGCTGTGGCCACAGACATGTGATCTGACGGTGAGTTTGGGGTAGCCCAATGCAAAAATCCTGAGGATCCATGTGGATCCATGCTAAAGTCGCCCTAAAGTCGCAGGGGCGCTGGGGGAGTGAACAGGAAACAGGAGGAGGAGAACAATCCCTCTCACACACACAGGCACACAGAGTATCAATCCTAAAGTCGCAGGAGAGGCAGGGGCGCTGGGAGTGGGAAGCAAGAGAAGGAGAACGATCCCCCCCCCTCTCTCTCTCTCACACACACACAGTATCAATCCTAAAGTCGCAGGAGAGCGCAGGGGCGCTGGGAGTGGGAAGCAAGAGAAGGAGAACGATCCCCCCCTCTCTCACACACACACACAGTATCAATCCTAAAGTCGCAGGAGAGGCAGGGGCGCTGGGAGTGGGAAGCAAGAGAAGGAGAACGATCCCCCCCCTCTCTCTCACACACACACACAGTATCAATCCTAAAGTCGCAGGAGAGCGCAGGGGCGCTGGGAGTGGGAAGCAAGAGAAGGAGAATGATCCCCCCCCCTCTCTCTCACACACAGTATCAATCCTAAAGTCGCAGGAGAGCGCAGGGGCGCTGGGAGTGGGAAGCAAGAGAAGGAGAACGATCCCCCCCCTCTCTCTCACACACACACACACAGTATCAATCCTAAAGTCGCAGGAGAGGCAGGGGCGCTGGGAGTGGGAAGCAAGAGAAGGAGAACGATCCCCCCCCCTCTCTCTCTCACACACACACACACAGTATCAATCCTAAAGTCGCAGGAGAGGCAGGGGCGCTGGGAGTGGGAAGCAAGAGAAGGAGAACGATCCCCCCCTCTCTCTCTCACACACACACACACACAGTATCACTCCTAAAGTCGCAGGAGAGCGCTGGGGCGCTGTGAGAGTGAACAGGAAGGAGAAGGAGGAGAACGATAGCTCAAGCACACACACACACACACAGCCTCTACAGTGGCTGATCCAAAATCGGACAGCAAAAAACTGCAGGCAGGGACATACAGCACGGGGTTGTTTTAAAGCAACCAACCCCGATCTGCTTCTCTCCTTCCTCCGGGCTAGGCTGGCTGAAAAGCTTTGCTGCTACTTAGCAGCTCACTAGAGAAGAGAGAGGGACATAGAGCACGGGGTTGATTTAAAGCAACCAACCCCGATCTGCTTCTCTCCCTCCTCCCCGGCTCGGCTGGCTGACAGGAGCCGCTTACACCCGCTTTGCAGTTTCAAAGAGAGCCACGGACTGCTCACAACTGCAGCGGATTCCCCTGCCATCTGTAGGCATTCGCTCCATAACACGCACAGACATTTCCCCTTACTTTCCAGGAGGAAAAAACTGTGTGTTATAGAGCGAAAAATACGGTAACTAGAGCATGCACCACTCTGGCAAGACAGTCCGTGGGTAGGAAGGGTCTCAGCCTGCGTACCAGGTGGAGCTGGTAGACAGCTGCCCTGGACACAGAACTGATCTGCGCCTTCATGGACAGCTGTGAGTCCAAAATAACTCCCAGGCTGTGTACCTGGTCCTTCAGGGGCACAGTTACCCCATTCAGGACCAGGGAGTCCTCCACACCAACCCATCCCCTGTCCCCCAAAATAGTACTTCTGTCTTGTCAGGATTCAACTTCAATCCATTAGCCGCCATCCATCCTCCAACCGCCTCCAGGCACTCACACAGGACCTTCACTGCCTGCACTGGTTCTGATTTGAAAGAGAGGTAGAGCTGGGTATCATCTGCATATTGATGGACACCCAGTCCAAACTCCCTGATGATCTCTCCCAGCGGCTTCATATAGATATTAAAAAGCATGGGGGAGAGGACAGAACCCTGAGGCACCCCACAAGTGAGGGCCCAACACTCATCCCCCAACACCACTTTCTGAACACGGCCCAGGAGGAAGGAGCGGAACCACTGTATAACAGTGCCCCCAGCTCCTATAGGCCGAGGGAGCCGGCGTTTGTCCGCAGACAGCTTCCGGGTCATGTTGCCAACATGACTAAGCAGCTTCTGGCAAACCAGAGCAACGCACGGAAACACTGTTTACCTTCCTGCCAGAGCTGCTAATTTATCTACTCGCACTGGTGGATTAGCTCAACACAAAGATGGCCAGTCAGGTTCCTCCATAAGTTCACAAGCAGCAGGGTATCAGCAGAATAAAGGTCCCAGGCATCCGGCACTCAGGGGTACATTGCCTCTGAACATGGAGGTTCCATTTCCTCTCGTGGTTGAAAGTTGTTCATAGACCTACCTTCCATAAATCTGCCCCAAAGTCTTTCTGAAAGATAACAAAACCACTGCCCAGCTCAGTCAGTAAAGCACGAGACTCTTAATCTCAGGCTGCCCGGCCCACCCCCCTCTGGCCTTCTCTCACCAGCCTCGGCCCCTGGGAACCCCTCCCCGCCGGGACTGGTGGGAGCCTCGGGCCCTTCCGCCACCATCCTCCTCGCGGCCGCCGAACTGAGCGTCTCTGCCTGGGGCCTCCCCTCTGCCAGTCACCGCCGCTCCCGCTCCCGCTAGGCCATACTGCGGCTGTGCCACCGAAGGACCCGAATGAGATGGACAGCCTGGCATGGTCTATGAATTGATGAGGAGCCTTGAGAGGAGAGCAAGGGCAACTATAGAGAAAGCAGTTCAGAGAGAGGAGGAAGAGGAGGAGGCAGAGAAGAAGAAGAAGAAGAAGAAGAAGAAGAAGAAGAAGAAGAAGAAGAAGAAGAAGAAGAAGAAGAAGAAGAAGAAGAAGAAGAAGAAGAGTTTGGATTTGATATCCCGCCTTTCACTCCCCTACAGGAGTCTCAAAGCGGCTAACATTCTCCTTTCCCTTCCTCCCCCACAACAAACACTCTGTGAGGTGAGTGGGGCTGAGAGACTTCAAAGAAGTGTGACTGGCCCAAGGTCACCCAGCAGCTGCATGTGGAGGAGCAGGGAATCAAACCCGGTTCACCAGATTACAAGACTACCGCTCTTAACCACTACACCACACTGGCTCTCAGAGGCGTGGGCAGGTGTTCCAAGGGCTACAAGGGAAGGACTGCAAGCGCTTCTCCCATAGATTTGTCATGGTAGACTAGCATAGATGGTCTGATCTGCGGATTTACTTCGGGCGCTATTACCCCCCCCCCTTCCTCCTGCCCCACCTGATGGAATTGAGAGCTGCAGATGGAGCACGAGAGAAAAGATACAGAACTGCAGCAGTATCTTCGTAGCTTGGACTTCGTTTTGCGTGAAAAGTGGTTGCTGCTTGTAGTTATTTAATTGCAGTGTTTCATCGGCTGGTGTCTTGAGCAGCAACCTCTGGAAACGAAGGACTAAAAACCGGTGCTGCTCTCCAAAATTATCTGGTCCCTTTTAACTTGTTCACTAAAATCCCTTATTTTGGCTGCTGGTCCCTTATTTTCAGGGCTGCTGGTCCCTTATTTTCAAATCTGTAAATTGACAGCTATGGCTACACCTTGCCAGACAGACTAGCTTGTCAAAGACAAGGATCTAGTTAGCCTTCTGTTTGAACACATGCCTGTTGCATCCCAAAGCAATTCTGCTGTTTACCTGGACGGCTGGGTGACAGTGAGGTTGGAGGATGCCCTGGAGTGTGGAATTGCTGGTGGCAGTTCCACTGGTGCAGCTACACAGCCTCGACCTCACCCCTTCCCTATTCAGATAAGCAGCAGCAGAGCCGCTGACATCGGGAAGGCGGCTTAGCCTCTCCACACACATTGCTGCGGATTAGATGAGACCCAGCCCTGCCAACAAAATTGCTCGAAATACATTGCTGGATGGAGAACTTCCGAGTGGGTTCATCCAACTTCGTTCCAAGTGCTTTCAAGCTGGAATGGTTTCGCTGAACTCGTGTCTCCAGGATCCTGTTGTCCCCCAGGCAATATTTCAGCTCTGTTTCTCTCATTATCTTTTAAATGTTTCTTTTTTAAAAAATTATCTTAGTACCCTGATAGAAGGGCAGCTTTATCAATCTTATTTATTTCTTGCCCACATAGCCCACCTGTCCACCAAATGTTGCTCAGGGCGGCTCACACCACCAGAAACACTGTTTTTGAAACATAATAAAACACAAAGTAATCTATAAGGATTACCTATAGTAATCCTTAAGGATTACTTATAGATGGGACGCGGGTGGCGCTGTGGGTTAAACCACAGAGCCTAGGACTTGCCGATCAGAAGGTCGGTGGTTCGAATCCTCACGACGGAGTGAACTCCCGTTGCTCGGTCCCTGCTCCTGCCCACCTTTTTTTATTTTAATAATTTTTATTGAATGGTTTTATGTTACAAAAAACAATACAGCCATACTACCACTAAATATAATTAAGAAATAAAAATTACATACATCGATATGCTCCGGCCCACCTAGCAGTTCGAAAGCACGTCAAAGTGCAAGTAGATAAATAGGTACCACTCCGGCGGGAAGGAAAACGGTGTTTCCGTGCGCTGCTCTGGTTCGCCAGAAGCGGCTTAGTCATGCTGGCCACATGACCCGGAAGCTGTACGCCGGCTCCCTCGGCCAATAAAGCAAGATGAGCGCCACAACCCCAGAGTCGTCCGCGACTGGACCTAATGGTCAGGGGTCCCTTTACCTTTAATCTATAAGGAACAGGGTCTTTTCCACACGGGCCTGCTCAAACCTTACGGTCATCTTCAGAGGCCTTCCTGAAAGGCCCCCTCCCTCACAGCAGGTAGTGACTACTGGAGCAGGGCTTTCTCAGTCGTGGCCCCCGGACTTCATACAATCCTCCTCACCACCCCCACCCTGCCAGGAGGTTTGCCTGGTGTGACAGACAGCAGAGCCAGAGAAGATTGTCTGGTGATGCAATGCCTCTGAAATCCCACCAGACGGCTGTAGCCTCTTTCTGATTGGCTACCAAGGCATCCAGTTGGGGGAGGGGGAGGGGGAGGAGCACTTTTGGAGGGAAAATAAAAGGAACCGTTTCTGAGGGAATGTCCAGCTAGCATGGGCAAAGCCAGAATGTATGTGGGGGGGGCAGAAGCTCCGTTTGTATTGATTTAATTGATTTATTTGAAGGGGGGCAGCTGTCCCACTCTGCCACACACACACACATACACACGGCTGCGCTCATGCCAGATAGATATAGACAGCGATAGGGAGGTGGTTTAAGAGAAACCGTGAGGTAGAGTTAGGACAAGTGTGTTTCACATACGCCCTGAGGAAAATATCTACAGCTAGAGAAAGGAGTCTCTAGACTGATTGTCTAGGGAGAGTATTCATTTTTTAAAAATAATATTTATTAAACAATCAAAAGCTTCAAAATTTAAACATAAAATACAAACACCAAAAAAGCTACAAAATGGGAAAATACAAAACAAAACACATAGAAGTACACAATAAAAAACAGTTAACAGAATAGAAAAAAGAAAAAACACCAAAAAAGAAAACAGAAAAAAGATTAGTATTTTCATATCTTATACCTCATTCACTAGTTTCTTGACCTCCTCACACCTCCCTTTTTGTATTCCAGTTCAGATATTTAGTTCAGCAAGTCCTTACCCTCTATCATTCATCCTCACTCAACATCTTAACCTATAATAAATATATATTTTCCACAATTGTCATCCATATTTACATATTATTATTAATCTTTTAACTAACACCACTTATTTTCAATCCAACATCCCTTTAACATTCATTAATTTTACAGTATTTCTGTAGATAGTCTTTAAATTTTTTCCATTCTTCATCCACCGCCTCTTCTCCATGGTCTCGGATTCTGCCGGTCATTTCTGCCAATTCCATGTACTCTATCACCTTCATCTGCCATTCTTCCAGTGTGGGTAGATCTTGTGTCTTCCAATAGTCTAGGGAGAGTATTCAGACAGGAGTGAAGTGGAGGAGCTGAGTTCGAGTCAGGAGGGGAGAGATCTTCTAGAAAGAGAAGACTCCCAAAGCAGTTAAGGGATGGTGTGGGGAGATCCCCTGGGTCCGCAGTACATTTTGGAGTACCTCAGTGAAGGAGGTGAGGACAGGTGACCCCACCTAGGCCTGAAGTCACCCCCCCAAAAAAAGCAGGCTCAAAGCTTCTCAAAGCTTTTCCAAATCATTTTCTCAGCAGCTAAAAGGCATTAGCTAAGCATCAGAAGCATTTCGCTCTGCTGTAACCAAGGTCGCTTCTCAGGCTAGCTGACCTTGCCAAAAGGTACATTCAACTTGCCACTTTTCTTTCCGGGAACTGTGCCAATAGAGCAAGAGAAAAGAAACATATCTTGGACACGATGGAACGCGAGGCTTCTCATCCCTCTTTCCTGGGAAGAGTCCAAAAGAGTCCCAAGACAGGAGCTTTCTGTTCATGCTCGGGAAACACATCATGGGGCAGGACTCTTGAAGAGGAGGAGAAAGGGGAGGGAACTGGAAGGGGAATACAGTGGTGTCCCGCAAGACGAATGCCTCGCAAGAGGGAAAACTCGCTAGACGAAAGAGTTTTCCGTTTTGGAAGTGCTTCGCAAAACAAATTTCCTATGGGCTTGCTTCGCAAGACGACAATGTCTTGCGAGTTCCTGCGGGGGGTTTTTCCTCCCCCCCTTTTTCTAAGCCGCTAAGCCGCTTATCAGCTGATCTGATCAGCAGATAAGCCGCTAAAAGCCGCTAATAGCGCTAATCCGCTAATCCGTCAATGGGCTTGCTTCGCAAGACGAAAAAACCGCTAGACGAAGAGAATCACAGAACAGATTCTTTTCGTCTTGCGAGGCACCACTGTATATGCTCTGTGCAAATGACTGTGAAGCCGTGCTTGTTTTGTGAATCTTGCTCCTTCTGCCACCCCGGATGGCAGAATAAAGCTTTTTCTCCGAAACTATTCCTTGAGTGTCTGTTGACTCCCATTTCCCCGTCCCGGGCGCAAAGCTCTTCTCACCCGAGGCTAAAAAGGCTACATCAGGAAGTGTGAATGTCAAAAGGCTGCCTAAGAAACCAAAATATGAATCTGTAACACCTATGCAACAACTGAGGGAACTGAAGTCAAGTGTAATAACCACCCTGAGACGTGAGGGTATAGGGCGGTATATAAATTCAATAAATAATAGTAGGAATAAAATAACTGGAAATAAGCTGAGCTTTTTACCATCTAGTCTAGAAGCCTGTAGCATCTACCTGAAACGTAATAACGGAACATAAGCAACTGAAGTTTAAAAGAAGCTGTGCTTGATGAGAGGCCTGTCATATCCATTCAATTTAGTAAAATTATTAATAGGCTGTTTCCTGAAAGAACATTATCTCCTAAAATATTCCTTGTTTTAGCCACTGTGCTCTGTCAAATAAATCTTTCTTGCTTGTTCAACTTCTGTTTGAGTCTCCAAGCATCTGATTTTTACCTCACACAAGAACCCAAAGGCATAGCCAGGATTTTTGTTGGGAGGGGCAGGCTTTTGTTAGGGGGGCCCCTCAGATTTGTATTGATTTTGATTGATTTGGGGGGCAGCTGCCCCCTGCACCCCCCAGCTATGCCCATGCAAGAACCAAAAGATAACCTATGGTGGTTGAAAATCTATATAATAGTGTTGTACGTAGTTTGAATCCGCTGTAATTCGTAGACAGAGGTGCTAGGCAAATTATTTATTTGCCAGGTCTTTTTCTTTCTTTGAAATAATTTTTATTTGGTTTTACAAATACTGTATAGAATTATAACAATACAAAATACACATCCCTATTTAGAGATTTTTCTGAATCTCTGGACTTCCCGCCTTCCCCTCCATGGGTCCTCTTGTCAACCTTTTCAACTGCATATTATTTCATAATCCATATTTTATGTCTCTCCATTTTGTCCATAATATTTGCTACATTACAAGTGTTATTGCAATCCTGTTAATGTTTGCTTACAGCGGTCTCCTAGATAAATTATAACACCCCCCCCCCATTCTTTATTGAAGTTTTGGTCTTCTTGGTTCCTGAGCTTTCCGATCAGTTTTGTCATTTCGTCATGATCCAACAGCTTAGTTTGCCATTCCTCTCTGGGAGGGACTTTGTCTTCTTTCCATCTCTGGGCTAGTAACATTTGCGCAGCTGCCAGGCCTTTTAACATACCACTAAAGCTGTCTTTAACTGATTGTGCCCAGGGATCCCACTCACTTTATTATTCTTTTGTTCTGTGTCTCTTGAGTTTCAAAACCGTGTGCGCATTGTATTGTATGAATTTGTGAGCTGCCCTTGGAGTTTTTCACTGAAGGGCAGCATAAATAACATCTTGTACTAACTTGTGGCCATGAACATTACGCTCGTGTCCATGACTATCCCAAAGGCTCAGGAAAACATTCAGTCAGGAACAAAATGTTCATATACCAGCTTTTGTGGGAAAGGATTAGCAAACGCACAGAAGAATGATCTGTATGGGGAAGGCTAAGGACTGAGAAATTATACACAAAGAGACACTAGTTGTGGTGAATTGTAAACAGTGAAGCCAGAAGGAAAGGAAATGTCAAAAAGTTTGGACAATGATTGTAATAAACGAAAATATGCCCTTATTCCAAGAGCCCTTATAGAGTCCTTTGTAGGTTCTCCATCGGTCAGAGAAAAGAACAGAGACCAACCAGAGAATATTGAGAAGCAAAGCAGCTAGTAAGCCTGATCTTTATTGATCTGTTGCAACAGGGTGCTCCCCTCACACACAGGAAAGGAGGAGGACCCAGAACCAAGGTGTGCCCACCCTTATACAGACATTTTAAAATGCCCGCCCTGGAGTCCAAGACTCTGGTTCGCCAGAAGCGGCTTAGTCATGCTGGCCACATGACCTGGAAGCTGTAGGCCAGCTCCCTTGGCCAATAAAGCGAGATGAGCGCTGCAACCCCAGAGTCGGCCGCAATGGGACCTAATGGTCAGGGGTCCCTTTACCTTTACCTATGAGGTTGTTGGATGTTGCTCAGCTGGATACCTGAAGGTGGAGAACCTGGTACACTTTCTACTGGAATGCCCTTTCTAAGAGGCTCTACCACTGAGCTATAAGTGTTGCATATTGAAATGGAAAAACAGCACTTGCAGAAGCCCCCCCCCCCTTCTACATTTCTTAATAAAGTTGCAGGAGCTCTTTCCAGCTTTGGAGCTAATCTTGATTTTGCTATTAGATACAGTACACATTGAGGAAGAGGAAACAAGGCAACCCTGAAAAGTTGTATGAGAGTGTCCCCATCTTTCCTTTCTCATACATGCTGTTGTGCAACGTGGTAGGTTTTTGTTTGTGACAGCAACATGCAGGGCCGAAGAAGCCATGTGCATCCTTCCCACCCTGCTACCTCTGGTGGAGAAACACTAGTAGTGTTGGCTTCTGACAAGATCTTGCCAAAATCTCACTAGATCTCATGTGCTTTGCGGGATCCTGCCAGAACCACCTGCCATTGTTGCCACTTTGCGGGCTCCGTCACATGCCCCAGGTAAGGCAGGCAGCAGCCAGCTGGCACCTCCTCATTTTGCCTCAGGTGGTGAAACAGGCTGCTCCCACCCCGGTGGCAATATGGAAACAAATAACTAGGATTTAAGTTGAGGTTTCTGAAACAAATTTTGCGTACTAAAAATGTAGTATAGGGACAATAACAACCTCATGCATCAACAGCAAAGCATGCCTGTTTCAGTTTGAAATGAGCAGTGGTTCCCCATAGTGGGTGACAGAAATGAAGCATAAGGAATGCTGACGAGGGAATAGCTTCCACTTGGAGTATCTTTTGGAGAAGCTAAGTAGATAAAAGGTAAAGGGACCCTTGACCATTAGATCCAGTTGTGACCGACTCTGGGGTTGCGGCGTTCATCTCGCTTTAGTGGCCGAGGGAGCCGGCATTAGTCCACAGGCAGCTTCCGGGTCATGTGGCCAGCATGACTAAGCCGCTTCTGGCGAACCAGAGCAGTGCACGGAAACGCTGTTTACCTTTCCGCCAGAGTGGTACCTATTGATCTACTTGCACTTTGATGTGCTTTTGAACTGCTAGGTGGGCAGGAGCAGGGACCGAGCAACGGGAGCTCACCCCGTCACGGGGATTCGAACCGCCAACCTTCTGATCGGCAAGTCCTAGGCTCTGTGGTTTAACCCACAGCGCCACCCATGTCCTGCTAAGTAGATAACTGATATGTAAATAACTTTCTTGGCACTGTCAAAAACAGACTTTTATCTACTCATTGTTTTCTGAAATTGTTCCCTAAGCAGCGGTGGAGTCTGGCACACCACATCTGAGGAGTGTGAGCAGCAACATTGCCATGACTCTCCTCTCTCCATCCCCGGGTCAGGCTTGAGTGCAGTGGAGCTGTGGCTGGCAGTGTTTGGTTGATTCAGGCTCCGGTGAGGGAGGCTGTCGTGGGGGCACCTGGTCGCACCCCCTCAAAAAAATGTTCCCGGGGCATGGCTCCCTCAGCCCACCCCCCATTGCCCTAAGACATAAGAAGAGTCTTCTGGATTAGACCAAGATCTCATCTAATCCACCACTCTGTTCTCACAGTGGTCAATTAGGTGTCTGTGGGAAACAGTGGCGTAGTGTGGGGGGTGCAGGGGGGGCCGGCCGCACCGGGCGCAACATCTGGGGGTTAGGGTTAGGGGGCGCAAATCCACGGGTTAGGGGGCGCAAATTATTTGCCTTGCCCCGGGTGCTGACAACCTACGCTACGCCACTGGTGGGAAACCAGCAAGCAGAACCTGAGTGCACCAGTGCCCTCCTCACCTGTGATTTCCAGCATTCAGAGACATACTGTCTGTCACAGTGGAGGGAGAACAGAGCTACTGTGGCTAGGAGCTGTTGATAGCCATATCATCCATGAATTTACCCAATCCTTTTTTTAAAGCCACCTAGGTTGCTGGCCATTACTGTGGGAGCAGTTATGCAATGCAATGATGGCTGTGTGAAGAAATCCTTCCTTTTGTCTGTCATGAATCTGCCGACATTCACCATCATTGGATGACCCCAAGTGAAAGAAGGCTCTCTGGACAGTGTTACCTCTGGAAGCGAACGGGATCCGTTCCGGAGCCCTGTTCGCATCCTGAGTAAAACGTAAGATGCATCTGCACATGCGGCGTTTTGAGTAACGCACTCTGTTATTTCCGGGTTGCCGCGGAGCGTAACTTGAAAACACTCAACCTGAAGCACATTTAACCCGGGATATGACTGTCTTCACTTTCTCTACATATTCTCCTCCCTCCTTCTAACAAGATTTGTTAGAACGAGCTTCATAGAAAGAATACAGTGGAATGAGCTGGGTGGTAGAGTACTTCTGCAGTGGCAGAATTATGTGGGAAATTGCAGTCAAGCATAACTGCATGACAACTGGTTAGTATATGAAGGGGCTAATGCCACGGAGTTCTTTCCCTTGTCTTAAGTGGGTCACACCCCCTTTTCTTCATAAGGGAGCTTCTTCCTCTTCCTCTCTTTCTCCATGTAACTGACAAAGGAAGACATGTCCAAGCTTAGAGCGCATGTTTGAAATCATCTTTCTGTATTTTCTACCCAAAGGTATTCTGCCTGTGTTCTCTTTGCTGCTGCTTGGATAAATGCATGAATCCAACCTTTGAATCTGTAAGTAAAGCATTTTTAACTTACTTAGCAGTGTGTTGTCTGTTCATTGCAACAGGGGCAGCGCTGGATGCAACTAAACAGGATATGAAAAGGGTCTCATGGCCCACATTCCCATGGTACACTGCTGCTTTACTTTTGTGAGTTTAAACTCTGCTACTGGGGCTCTCCCCTGCTGGAGAGTGAGTTTAGCCCACAATTTGTTATTTAACTTCCTCCGCCTCCACCTGGTCACAGGGATTCATAATGTTTGATGTTTTACTTTGTTTGACGTTTAAATTTGCTGGAAGCCATCCAGGGTGGCCATTATTATTATTATTTTTAAAGGTAAAGGGACCCCTGACCATCAGGTCCATTCGAGACCGACTCTGGGGTTGCGGCGCTCATCTCGCTTTATTGGCCGAGGGAGCCGGCGTACAGCTTCCAGGTCATGTGGCCAGCATGACTAAGCCGCTTCTGGCGAAACAGAGCAGCGCACGGACACGCCGTTTACCTTTCCGCCAGAGCAGTACCTATTTATCTACTTGCACTTTGACGTGCTTTCGAACTGCTAGGTTGGCAGGAGCAGGGACCGAGCAACGGGAGCTCACGATGTCGCAGGGATTTGAACCACTGACCTTCTGATCGGCAACCCCTAGGCTCTGTGGTTTAACCCACAGCGCCACCCGTGTCCCTCTTATTATTATTATTGTTATTATTACCCTCCCACAAATTCAGGGTATAGGCAGTGGTGAATATGTTTTTTCCCTATCAGCGCTCACCTCCATCAGCAAAGCCCCAGAGATTTATTATGTTAGGAAAGTGCGCATTGTCTCTATTTTCTGGTCCAAGAGTCTTTTCTACGGATTGGTTACATTCGGTGTGAGACTTTAATAATAATAATAATAATTTTTATTTATACCCCACCCTCCCCAGCCAAGGCCGGGCTCAGGGCGGCTTACAAGCAATAATAAAAACAAGTTGAATGATTACAACTTAAAAACAAAATTAAAATATTGAAACATTAAAATATTAAAATGGAGCCTCATCGCAGGAGGAGAAGGAAAAGAAAAAAGAGACTTTAAATGTTGACTACAGAAGTACTGTAAAATTAAGGAATGTTAAAATGATGTCTGATGGAAAATAATTGGTATTGGTAAAAAGACTTTTAAGAAAATGTAAATAAGGACTGATAAGTGGAAAATTGAAATTTATAATAGGTTAATATCTTGAATGAGGATAAATGTTAGAGGGTAAGGATTTGCTGAACTTAATATCTGAACTGGAATACAAAATGGGAGGTGTGAGGAGGTCAAGAAACTAGTGAGTGAAATATAAGATTTGAATAATATTAATCTATTTTTTGTTTTGGCTTTTGGCTTTTTTCCCTGTTTCTATTCTTTCTTTCTTTTTCTTTGTCTTTTTTCCATTGCTAACTGTTTTTTATTGTGTATTCTTTATGTGTTTTGTTTTTGTATTTTTATATTTTAGTAGTTTTCTTTTATGCATAAATCTTGGAATCTTTTATGGTTTGTGAAACCTTAATAAACATTATTTTAAAAATAAATAAATAAATGTTGACTACAGCATAAGGAAAATCAATAAATGAACACACAGAGAGAACCAACCCAAACGGGGGCGGCACAAAAAAAAGTGTGTCACCACCCGCTCTCTTCTCCCCAGTGGCGTAGCGTGGGGGGGGGTGCAGGGGGGGGGCCGGCCGCACCGGGCGCAACACCTGGGGGTTAGGGGGCGCAAATCCACGGGTTAGGGGGCGCAAATTACTTGCCTTGCCCCGGGTGCTGACAACCCACGCTACGCCACTGCTCCTCCCCCAACCTCACACAGGGATTTCTGGTTTTGCATTGCCAGAAGAGACCGCGCGGCGACCTGCCCTTGGAAGCGCCACCTCCCCCCAGCAGCACGTGCGAAGGCTCCCCCGGCCGGCCAGTAGCCGGAGCCTCCAGCCGCTGCGCAGCGCCGTTTCCTGCTCCCTTCGCCTCCCCTTTCGCCGGCCCGCCGTGACGAAGGCGGAGGAGGAACCCGGCCATATAGCGGCCGCTCCTTCCCTTCCCCGCCGCGGGGGGAGCTGCAAAAGCCGGAGCTGGAGGCGACGGCGCAGGCTGGAGAAGAGACGCGGAAACGCAGGTAGGCGCGCCGGGGACGGTGATGGAGGAACTCGGGAGTGGGGTGAAGCGCAAGGGGCGGCGAAGGGCCGGGAGAGGGGGCGCAGGTACCCCTCCTGAACCCCCCCCCCGGTCGCCGTCGAGAGGGAGCGATGGCGTGCGGGGAGGGGGAGAAGGAGCGAAGGGAGCCCGTTGGCCGCCCCTTCCTCCTCTCCTTCTCGTGCGTAAAGGCTGAGCCCACCCGCGCCACCGGGAACCCAGAAGGGCATTCTTCCCCCCCCTCTTTACTCACGAGTCAGCCACGTTGGATCCAGGGGGATTAATTGGCCAAAGCAGTGTGTAAACGAGGATCAGGGGTCTGGCGAGTTCGCGAGGTTTCCGCGAGAGGTTTTCTGATCCCCGCACCATCGTTTTCCGTGCACGGCCCGTAGCGAGCGCATGTGGTCCTTTGGAACAGGAAGCCCAATGGAGGATGCGGATTTACTCGGAGTGAGGCATGGAAGGCAGCAGGAGAAACCGGGGCAAAGGGCTTCCTTTTTTCCACCCGCCTTGGAGAATTATTTACGTAGTTTAAGCTTTATAGAATAAGAGCTTAGTGGGGTTTTTTGTTTGTTATTTTTTAAGGTTGATTCCTCCCAAGAGATTGCGGTTCGAAAATGAATGATTGTGTACCCAAAGTGGGGAAGATGTCACAGAGGGGAGGGAGAAAACTTGGGCAACGATGAAAAGAGGGAAAACAGCAGCCAGTTGGTGGCACCTTAAAAAGTAACATATTTATGGTGGGAGAGGCTTGCCGGACTGGACACCAGAGGCCACTTTTTATCAGGTGTGAACTGCTCCTATCATTTCCCAGACTGAAGATAAGCAGTGGCATCAAATGACAAAGCAATGCAGAAAATACAGTCTGTGCTGATTTGATCCAAGCTTTAGTTCAGTTGCCAGCAATCTGTGGTTTTTTGCATTTCGTTGCCAGTTTAGACCACAGCTTACCACACTTTCTCTATGAATGCCAAACTGAGGATAACACTTCATGCGTCTATTCCAAGACAGCTTATGCACTGTTAATCTATTACTCTTTAAGGGTCATGAGTGGGGGCAGGGGATACCTAAGGTGCTCCCTTTCTTTCTCAGGAAATGGATCAGGAGGACCCTGGGGTGGGTTAGAGGTCCTGTAATCCAAACCATTGGATATCTCTGACCCTGGGAGGGTCCCCGAAGGATAGGAGATGGGAGACACTGGAGAAGGCAAGAGTAATAAGGAATGCTTTGCTGTTGGGTCACAAATGCAATTCAAAGCTGATGGGCTGGAGACACATTGATAAAAGAGATGTCTGGAGAAGTTATAATATAGATCTTGGCTGAAGTACAGTAGTACCTTGGTTCTCAAACTTAATCCATTCCGGAAGTTCGTTCCAAAACCAAGGTGTTCCAAAACCAAGGCGCGTTTTCCCATAGAAAGTAATGCAAAATGGATTAATCTGTTCCAGACTTTGAAAAACAACCCCTAAAACAGCCATTTAACATGAATGTTACTATCTTAACAAGACCTTTGATCCATAAAATGAAAGCAGTAAACAATGTACTGCAGTCACACAATCAATCAGTAGCTGAACTGGGTTCCACACAGTCACAAAAACAAAACAAAAAAGCCACAAAAACAGCAAAATAAAGTTGTTTCAGCACCATTGTGTTTGAGAACCAAGGTACCACTGTAAAGAGTTTTCATACAGTGGATAACTAGAGAAGCTCATGAGTGGGAACTGAACCTCTGAAAGGGGTTCTTCAAAAATCTGCCACAAAATGCTCATTCCCTTTCCACAGAGGAATTTATAGGGTAAGTGATTCTACAAATTGCAGAATAACTTGTTCTTAGCCCATTTTCTTAAGGACTGCTGTCCTAAGATCTAGATTAATTTTGCTTTCTGGAGTTCAAACCCTCTTTGTGATTGTAAATCCCCGGAGGCGGTAGATTTTGAGACCCATGCCTCTCCTGCTCCTTTAAAAGCTCCTTTCTGTTTCTGAGGTGATGGCCAGCAGTTGTCCTTTTCATACCTGTTTTAGTCATTTGGAAATTCATCTAGTTTCTTGTTCCTAAATTATACACTGTCACATCTTTTTGTGGTTTGATCACATGGCACCCTATGACTACCAGTGCATTCTGTTACACTTACCCCTCCCTTGTTTCTCTAATATGCAGGTTTCCTGGAGTTCTTTCAACTTCTCTGGTTCTGATTGACTGAAAAATCCAAATGGTTTAATCTAGCATCTGCATCAAATTGGAGCTCTCTCAAATCTTTAAAATACCTTAAAAATAGACTTTTGTGGCTCTTAAAAATTAAATTATAGTCAAATTTCCTTGTTTAAAAACAAAGCTGCTTTAAATGAAATTTGAATTCAAGGCAGGGGAGTTCAAAGTTTTCTTCCTTCTGTGTAGGAAGATCTGAATTACAAATGAGAAACTTTAATTAAATCAACTAATGCTGAGCTGGTGTGGTGTTGTAGTGACCATGGAACTGCACTATATGGGTCAGGAAATCCCTGGTATAGATCTTCGGCCTGCCATGAGCTTACATTGGAACCTTAGACAATCATTGGTCTCTTGCCCTTCACTTCTCATATACAAGACATGGGATAATAATACTGACCTACCTTAAAAGGAGGTCAATAGGAGCAAGAAATTGTATGTGAAGTATTTTGAATATTCTAAAATGTTGTTTTGATGGCTACATAATTGTTATAATAATTGGTCTTGAATTGAATCCATCCTGAACTAGACAGCACAGTGAATTTCCAGAAGTGATGCTAAATCCCACACGACACCAGGATATCTGTGGTTGGGTCCTCCTGTTTTATTTACCGTATTTTTCGCCCCATAGGACGCACCGGCCCATAGGACGCACCAAGTTTTTTTGGGGGGAAATAAAGGGAAAAAAACTATTCCCCCCCAGGTGCTTGTGGGGCCGGCAGCGGTGAGAAGCGCTCTTCTCCCCGCCGCCCGCCTTCAGATCAGGTCCGGGGACAGTGGGGAGACGCGCTGCGCCTCCCAGCTGTCCCCGGAGCTTGCGGGGGCAGGCAGTGGGGAGAAGCGCGCTTCTCCCTGCCGCCCGCCTTGAGATCAGGTCCGGGGACAGCGGGGAGACGCGCTGCGCCTCCCCGCTGTCCCCGGAGCTTAAGGGGCAGGCAGCGGGGAAAAGCGCTCTTCTCCCCGCCGCCCGCCTTGAGATCAGGTCCGGGGACAGCAGGAAGACGCGCTGCACCTCCCAGCTGTCCCTGGAGCTTGCGGGGCAGGCAGCGGGGAGAAGCGCTCTTCCCCCCGCCACCCGCCTTCAGATCAGGTCCGGGGACAGCGGGAAGACGCGCTGCGCCTCCCCACTGTCCCCGGAGCTTGTGGGGCTGGCGGCGGGGTCTCCCCGCCCTCAGCCTCCAAACCACTTCGGGAGACAGCGGGATGGCGGCGTTCCGCCTCCCTCTGTCCCCCGACCTTGTGGGGCTGACGCTGGGGCTCTCCTGAAGCCTGTAGGCTTCAGCGAAAGCCTGCATTCGCCCCATAGGACGCACACACATTTCCCCTTCATTTTTGGAGGGGAAAAAGTGTGTTCTATAGGGCGAAAAATACGGTATGTATGCACCCATCAATTTATCTCCTGAATTTTAAAATGGGGCTATGGTTTCAGCTTCGGATCAAAGCACCACCACTAGAGGATGGAGGGTTCCCACATGCTGTTTTCCAAATATAAATCCCTCTTCCCACCCTAGTTGCTGGTAGCCTAGTGTGAAGTAAGAGTGCAGGTAGAAATGGCTAGTGGCACCTTTGTATCGCCAACATCTTGTTGTTTCAACGGAAAGCTGTGAGGCATGCAAAAACTCCTTTAAGCTCAGTTATTGCCCTTGGATTTTCTGTGTAAAGTGAATGTCAACTTAGGCAACTAATAGAGGCAGTTAATAGAGGTATTGTAGTGAGTCAGGTGGACCATTGTTTTATCTTCTTAATGTATGGCTACATTAGTAGTAACTGGGGCCACCTGGTGCTATAGCCTGACATGCAAGAGAAGTGGTTTTGATGAAACTGGGCTGAGGAACGTTCCATGTTGGCAGCTTTTATTTTTCTTAAAATATTGTTTAAGGGAGTCTTTAAAAAGAATAAAATGCAGATAAACCTGACTCTGAGAAGATGAATTAAAATCAACAGTCGTAACCCTTGATTTCAGTGGGTGTACGGCCAGTGTGACTTGGTTAGATATAGGCTCTTGTTTTGACGTCAAGTTTCTAAAATGATTTATTGATGATTGGTAAACTATTTTGAATAATAATATTTGCAGATAAGTGCGGAGAGTCTGCTGAATGGAGTTTGACATCTATCATAAGCATAAAACACGACTCTTAAATAGGCTTGCAGTAAACCATTTGCCTGATTGCATGTGGCAAGTAAAAATTGCCTGTAGGGGAACTGGTGTACTTTTCCCATGGTAGGGAAGGTGAGATAGTGACCAAATATGCATGTCAATAACTTTTTTTTCTCCTCCTTTTGTGGTAAGAGCTAACAAAGCTGGAAACCTTTAGTTAATCACATTTTCTGGTTTTATCTGAACCAGGAAACTCTGGTTGCCAGCTTTGGAACAAACCAGCTTATTAAACTAGTGTCAAACTTTGACTTAATATCCCAGTGTGTGTGTTCTGAGGTGGGAACTATAGTTTTCTGATTTGGATGAGATAGAAAACTATCGTTATTTGGATGTTTTATGGTTTAATCGTAGCTTGGGCACCGGGCTTGTTCATGATTTGCTTATTAAGCAAGGATCATCAGAACTGGTGGCAAAAAAGTGCTGTGTATGTGATTTATCCCTCTAAACTGACATATCACCTTAAACGCAAGGGCTGCAAGTGGTGAAATCTTACCTTTATGGAAAATTTCTTTTGACGGCATTAAAGGAACAAAGATCGGGTCAGAAAACATTTCCTGCAACTTTTACCTTCATTAATACTCAACCAGAACAAGTCTTTTGAAAGATACAAGTTTAAAGCAGCCTTTTTAACCATACATCCTGATATGTTGTTAGATTACAAGTCCCATCCTTCTTAGCTAGGAAAACAAGTGGTCAGAGATTATGGGAGTTGTAGTCTAGCAACATCTGGGGACCCAACCAAGATTGAGAGAGGCTGGTTCAGAGAGTGAAGGGAACAGTTTGTGGTTTTGAACAAACCCTATCCTGTACTTTCACAACTTTCATCAGTCTGAAGTGGTGTATTTAGAAATGTTTTCTGGCAGCCAGGATGCCTAGGGACTTGTTTCGTAAAAGAAAGATTGAGAGAGCACTGAGGTTCTTAGAATGATTATAATTATACATCATACAATAAAGAACGATAAGCGTATGGTCATAGAAAGCTGAGGTACTTCATACAAGTAAATTTTGTCCTCTGCAGTGCGTTAGCCTGACACCATGGTGGGTGAAGAAAATATCTCCGTAAGGAATCGCCGATCAGCTTATGAGACTGCAGAAGAGAAAGAAGACTTGTCAAAGAGGCATGAAGCAGACTGGTCTTTCCCACAATCAAGCAATGGTGAGATTTCTTCATCAGTAACTGCAGAGATCTTACCTGATTTAGCAGATGAAATGATAAGCAGTGAAATGATTTTAAATCTGCATGTGAACAAAAGATCTGAAGTAAATATGAATCCAATTGTTTCCAGTGTTCACCATGTTCAGTGGGTTTACTCTGAGTAAAACTTTGTTGACTACAACTCAGTGCATGTATCTTTGGTGGTGTAGTTCAACGTGGTACTCAGCCAGTTCTGAACGTGTTTGCCTTGTGCTAATAACTTGACCTTAGCACTGTATTTGTTCCCTGACTAGTTTTCTTTTAGCTGTGTGCCAAATTTGTGAAGCCAGCGGAGGGGATTCTTCTAGAGAACTTTTATGACCTGACTAGGAAACGCATCTATACTTAAATTATCCATGTTGTAGTTTTTGTTTCAACAGCTACCAGATATTTGCCTCAAGATGTGAATACTGGCATTCATTGCTAAGCTTGTTTTACTCAAATTCAAGCTGGGTGTGAAACTGCCTTCTACTGAGTTGGACCAGCAGTTCATCTCACCCAGTACTGCTTACTCAGACAGGCAGTAGCTCTTCAGACCACATTATTGTGGTCGGGTGGGATTCCACCAAGTCTTTGTGTACGCAGAATGAGGTCCACTTGCCCAACCAGCCTTTCCCTGCCCGCGGGCCTTAGGTTGCCAATCCCTGGTGTAGATGCAATGATGAGATTTCTTTATTAGTAACTGCAGAAATCTTATGTGAATAAATATAAGAATTTATCAGTGGATTTATTTTGAATCTGCAAATGAACAAAAGTTCTGAAGTACAGTAAATACGAATTCTTCCTCCGTTCTTAAATAATGGATTGTTTCCAGTGTTCACCATGTCCAATGGGTCTACTATGAGTAAAACTTTGTTACAACCCAATACATGTATTTTGGCTTTCCAGTTTTTCTGGACCTGTTGGCACATCTGTAAAGTGGGTTGATTGTTGTGTTGCTACACACACCCTACGACAAAGCACATCTTGTAAACTATCTTTGTTTTGTACGACAAAGCACATCTTGTAAACTATTTCTCATTTGTGATAGGAAAAAATGCTGCTTTCAAGCCAAGTTTCGGTGTGTGGGTTGTGGGTGTGTAGGATTGTGGGTGCCTGGGATGGCCTCTGCTGACTCGTGCACTTAGGGTTGTCATATCGATGACCACTGGATTCTAACCATAGCTGAGAACTCAAATGATGGATTGAGTTATGATGAATTTGCATAGCTGGCAAATTGTGTTTTCAAGCTGCTCCTGTTTTCTATCCTCACAGCACTCAACATTGTAAGCTCAGTCCTGTTTGAAAGCTCAGACCCTGTCTCCAGGGAGCAGGACCTTTGGGAGGCTGAGCGATGACCCTAATTGTGGTTTGTCACTCTCAAAAATATGCCAAACCCTCTTTATATTTCCTTAGCCATGGGTTAGCGTGACGTCTGGAGTGAGCCAAAAGAGGCTTTTTTCCTGGATTGGTTGATCGATTATTTATTTATTTATTTGACCACTTATTCCTAAGTGGGCCTAACTTATTATTAAGCGGCTCTGTTCTTAATTTAGCACCTTTTTTGGTTTGGATAAAAGGTCTAATGAGTTAAAAAAATCCAAGCCTGATGTGAAGAATCTGCCTTGGTTCGCATCTCGTTTTATGTCATTTCTTGGGTTTTGGGTGGAAAGAAACCTTCATGGAAATGGAATGTTCTGCCCCTGGAGTTTGATTGGGGATTGGGCTGGTGTACCGCTAAAGATGATATGCAAGGGTATGTGTTCCTGGAAGGGCTTTGAAAATGCCTTTGTCCTTCTCTCAAATAGTGTTGGATTTCAGCTGTGACTAATCTGTCTTGAGGAAAGCATGTGGGATCTTTGTCTTGTAGTCCGGGACTTGCAAGGCTGTGGTAATTTCCCAAGGTGGAGGTTACTCCAGGTCATTCCTTAGTGTTGCAGACACAAATGATATGTCAGAAGAATGAATGTGCAGGGGGAAAGTGAAGCTGAGGAGGAAGAGGACATAGCTGGTTAATATTAAACACAGGCCCATTTGTTTTTTTCTTTGGAAAGTTACTTTTCTTTCTTGTTTCTCTCCTGCCTTTCCCATCCGTTCAGTGGCTTGTCATTACTATTTACATACGTCACAATTTATCGTTATGTTATTTTTAGTCTGATTTTCAGGCAGTGGGGGCTCCCAAAGTAGCTTTCATACACTCCTCAATTAAAAGTGAGCGTCAGTGAAACACTGTTAAAATGACCACAAACAGCTAATCAAATATTAAGAGAAAGTATAGGTAAGTCTTTTTATATAACTCATTAAAGCCAGAGTTTCCTTAATGCTTGGGCTATACTATAAACACTTTGGCAAAGAAGAGAGATATGTGATGTTGCTTCAGATAATGCTGTGTGTTGCAGGTAACTTTTCAACTTGGTACTCAACTCTGAGCGTGTTTGCCTTGTGCTAATAATCTGACCTTAGCACTGTATTTTCCCCCTTAACTGAATAGTTTCTCTTTTAGCTGTGCTTCAGCTCTGTGAAACCACTGTAGGATATTCTCACTAGTGCTCTAGTTTTACCTGACCAAGATACAAATCCATAGCTCACTCATCTGCATTGTACTTTTTATTGAAAGAGGTACCAGACATTTGCCCCTGGGTGTGAATACTGGCATTCATTGCTAAACATGTTTACTCAAATTCAAGCTGGGTGTGAAACAGTCTTCTACAGTGGTACCTCAGGTTAAGTACTTAATTCGTTCCGGAGGTCCGTTCTTAACCTGAAACTGTTCTTAACCTGAAGCACCACTTTAGCTAAAGGGGGCTACCGCGCTGCCGGAGCACAATTTCTGTTCTCATCCTGAAGCAAAGTACTTAACCCGAGGTAATATTTCTTGGTTAGCGGAGTCTGTAACCTGAAGCGTATGTAACCCGAGGTACCACTGTACTGAGTTGGACCACCAGTTCGTCTGACCCAGTACTGCTTACCCGTGACAGGCGGTTGCTCTTCAGACCACCTTATTGTGATCGGGTGGGATTCCACCAAGTCTTTGTGTGCGCAGAATGAGGTCCACTTGCCCAGCCGGCCTTTCCCTGTCACGTAACGCATTAATCTGCTCTGGAAGGTTGGGGGGCGGGTCTCCTCAGAACAGGTTTAGGGGTCATTCAGGGGGAAGAGAGAGGGAAAAGTTTCATTGCACGAGTGAACCTTATACCCCACAGACATACCCTACTTAGCACTATGTTGAATTCCACCCATCATTTTCAACTGGAGATGCCAGAACTTGAACCTGGGGTTTTCTGCATGCAACACATGTTCTCTTCCAATGGCCTGAGCTGTGCCCCACTTTCCAGGTCCCTCTGTCAGGTGTACTCTCTGTCTGGGCTCAGTAGACTGTATATGGGTTGGACCCACCACCCCATTCACAAAAGAGGACACCAATTTACATGTGCTTTATGTCATATGCCAACTTATGTTCCACTCTGGGTGGGGTGGAGACCTGAAAAAATAGGTTAGGGGCTAAACACAAGTAATAAGATGTCAAACAAACAAAATGTAAGCTTCCTCCAGAAATGTATTTTCATACTAGGCAAAGTTTGACTTGTTGAGTTTCTGCAGGGAGAGTATTGTGCCTGACAAAGCATCAGCTACAACAGCTCCAGTCTCTTGTGGGAAGGAATTTAAGGATGTGGGAGGTGGGTGCCGTTAAGCAGATTGCAACAACAACATGGGGTGTGTGATCAATTGCTTTCCCACCCTGGGTGTAGTTGTTGCTGGTGTGAACACTTAAATGGGTATATTCACGTCAAAGGCTAACCACTTTTTTAACTCAAGTAAAGAAAAGAGTTGTCATGTGACCTGGAATAATAACCTTGCTATAATGATTTAAACTTCATAACTAACAAGAAATACTGATGGGCTGCCCTGGTTGCTTTTTGTCAGTTTAATTCTGAGTTTATCCAAGTATATTGCTTCCAATTTGAACCATTTTGTCTCATATAGCAAGCTAAATAATTCACATAGCAAGTTCTTCATTTAGCAAACCAGCAGTTTAAGCACAACCACAGCCATTCCCTGCACCTTCTTTCATACTTAAGAGCACCTCAAAACCAAGCTCAAGGGAAATTCATTAATAAAAGGGATCTTTATTTATCCTTTAGTAATATGAATGTTCCCTTCACTAGTTTGGGCTGGAATTTCATTCAACATGTGCCCACTAAACTGATAGAAAGGTCAAGAGTTTCTTCTTAGTGATGATGTAATAATAAAATAGACCACGGGTTTGTCACACTGCAGTTTGTCACACTGGTTTAGTGACTCATTTCTGACAAATCTGGAAGAACATTAGTCAATTCAACTTTCTGTCCTGTGGTTCCATCCAAGTTTGGCAATAGGTTGACTATGCAGTCTTGCATTACAGAGTTTGAATTATATATACACGACATGTAGCACATATTAATGCTGACCTGGCACACAAGCCCATTCTATATGTACTCTCTGGCTTGCTGGTGTAGATCAGGCATCGACAGCCTTTCCTTGCCTTGGGCCGGTGTCTCCAGCGATGATCATGCGGAGGGTGGGGGAGCACGCGCCCGTACGCGGTCGCACACGCTATTTCCAGCGCACTTTGGGGTCAGAGGAGACCAGAAATAGCTTGTGTTCATGCGCACGGGCCTCCTCCAACCCAGATCTGCACCGGAGATGGCATTTGTGCACGCATACACGCACTCCAGGGACGCGGGTGGTGCTGTGGGTTAAACCACAAAGCCTAGGACTTGCTGATCAGAAGGTCGGTGGTTTGAATCCCCGCGACGAGGTGAGCTTCCGTTGTTCGGTCCCTGCTCCTGCCAACCTAGCAGTTCGAAAGCACGTCAGAGTGCAAGTAGATAAATAGGTACCGCTCTGGCTAGAAGGTAAATGGCATTTCCGTGTGCTGCTCTGGTTCGCCAGAAGCGGCTTAGTCTGCAAATGAGCAAAAGTCCTAAAGTATAATAAATACGAATTCTTCCTCAGTTCTTAAATAATGGATTGTTTCCAGTGTTCACCATGTCCAATGGGACTACTATGAGTAAAACTTTGTTACAACCCAATACATGTATTTTGGCTTTCCAATCTGTTTGGATCTGTTGGCACATCTGTAAAGTGGATTAATTGTTCACATCCTACGAGAAAGCACATCTTGCAAACTATTTTATCGTTTGTGATAGGGAAAAATGCTGCTGTCAAGCCAAGTTTCAGTGTGTGGGTTGTGGGTGTGTAATATTGTGGGTGCCTGGGATGACCTCTGCTGATTCGTGCACTTAGGGTTGTCATATCGATAACCACTGGATTCTAACCATAGCTTAGAACTCAAATGATGAATTGAGTTATGATGAATTTGCATAGCTGGCAAATTGTGTTTTCAAGCTGCTCCTGTTTTCTCTCCTCACAGCACTCAAAATTGTAAGCTCAGTCCTGTTTGAAAGCTCAGACCCTGTCTCCAGGGAACAGCATCTTTGGGAGGCTGAGCGATGGCCCTGATTGTGGTCTGTCAATTTGAAAATAAAACCATGTATTTACATAACTCTCCTCCTTTGTTCTGAGTGCATGTAATGTTCTCTTTATTTTTCGGTCTTGAATTTAAAGATTTTCCTACCCCAGGCCATTTTATGATAAAAGCGTAGACATACCTTTCTGAATGCTTTTTTTAATGAGAGGAATGTCAAGAAGAACCATCGAACTGCAATTCTGCAGAAACAATTTTGTTTCTGTTTTCAGAAAAACTTATTTCTCTGCATTGTACACTCATATTGTCACAGTTGGATGTCTTGTGTGCACCGTCTCTGCCGTCTTGCTCTCACTTGGCTGGTGAACTGGTGCCTGGGCTGTACCACTTGAGGGTGCAGGGGGCAAGCGGTGCATGGACGGTTGAATCCTACAGATGTCTGGCAGGTGGCCAAACTAGAAACCTTCTCCCTAGCACCTCCTGGGTTTTTTTAGTATTTGGGTAGATATGTTTAAATGATCTGCCGCAATTAACTACAGTTTTAATGCACTCCAGGAAGGGAATCCTTGGAAATTGGAATAGGTTGTACATATTTCCTTTTGGTCAGTAGCGGACAACTAATACAGGTACATCTGGGCAGGTAAATAAGTGAAAGTTTTGGGGGCTAGTAACTTTTGTGGACTTACTTGCAGCACTGATTTTAAAATACCGTATATACTCGAGTATAAGCCAAGGCACCTAATTTTAGCACAAAAAACTGAGAAAAGCTTATTGACTTGAACAAGCAGCCTGAAAGGGCTCCTTTCGGGCTGCTCGTCCCTTCGCCGCCACCCGCCTCACTCGAGTATAAGCCGAGGGGGGCTTTTTCAGCATAAAAAATGTGCTGAAAATATCGGCTTATACTCGAGTATTTACGGTACTTTAACTTTCCAGTTTCCATACTTTTCCTGTTTTGCCTTTCATACTTGTGGAAAACGTATACCCAGTATTTATTGTCTTTATCATTTACATTACAATAACAATTTGTTTTTTTCTCTTAGGTCGTGTTGACATTGACCATTTGGTCACTCGAAAGATGCAACTTTTGGTGGAGGCTGAGGTAAACCTGTCTGAATTGTAGTTAATATGAGTTGACGAGGAGGAATCCCTAGATAGCAAAAAAAAAAACCCACAAACCTCCCATCTGTGATGGATCTATGCATATTATGGGACTGTTAGAAATCCCAAATCCTGTAAATTGGGAGTCACTAAGTCTGGGACTGCTGAAAGATTTCCTCAAATGCAGAAATCGTAAACAATGCTCACTTTCCTGTGAGCTCTTTTAAACTATCTAATCATGCTTCCTGAGAATATCAAAACTAGGGCTTCTGACATTTTATTTTATTTGAACCATTACAGTCCTTTGTACTTTTATTATCCCCAACCCTTCAAATGTTCATGCTTTTCTCTGATGCCGTAGAAACCTTCAGCTGCTGTTGTAGGGCACAGGAGGCAGCTAGGATGCTTTCCTCCTCTAGTCTGTTACCAAGTGGGATGCTTAAGGTATTCATTCTTTGTGAATTCCAGTATGAATAACCTGATTTGGTTTGATCCCTGGAGGCATACTCCATTGTCTCTTGAGACAGATGGATGCCAACAATAACAACCTGATCTGCACCTCCTGGCCAGATTGAAACTTAAACCATTCACCCACTTCCACCTTTCTCAAATATTCCAGCTCTTCGCTAAGAAAGCATATCAAAATGCATTTAGAAATCTTGAGAGAGAAATGTGTGTTTAATTGCATTAAAAGAAAAAGCAGGACAAAAGAGAATTGTGAGTGCATGAGAAAGCAGATAAGTTCTCAGATATTTGCTGTTGTATGTGAAAAATAAAAGTCTTTTATTTTAAGAAGAAGAAAGTCTCACAGACTGGCTATCCATCACTAGCCAAAGCATTGCTGCTCATATTTAGTGCAGCTAGAGCCACAATAGCTGCATATCCATGTTTTGGTAAACTGGGACTGGAAGGCTGTGCGATTAGGCTGTTCCGGCATGCTACTGCTTTGGACTGTAGGGAGGATTCACATGTGGCTCTGGAACTATTGCTGGGTATACCCTTTTGAGTCTTTGAACTTTTCAGGAATTAATTAGTGGGAGGATGGTGGAGAAGCTTCCCTGGGAATCGGCTTATCCACCTACCAACTTTTTCCTTGAAGTGAGCAGATAGAGGAGAGAAAGATCCATGTTCCTAGTTTCAGGTGGGGCAGCAGTGAAGCCCAACAGGTCTTGCCTGCATATCAGCTGCCTCAAGGAAAAGGAGCCGCAAAGTACACACAGTCCTTTCCTCTTGGGGCTGTGTCTGCAATATGTGAATGGATAACAGCAGGTGACCTCATTCCCCAGGCAAATTCCCAGGACTACATGGAAAGCAAGAACTCTCTTGTTGCTCAGGTGCTGTTTGCCCTGTGCAGCAGAAACCCTGTAGCTTGCTTTCCCTTCTCTTGGTTCTTTCTCTTTGTTTATTTTTCACTGTCTCTTGGCATCATTCTTCGTTGACTGTGTGGAGCGGCAATGGCAGTTCAATCAGCCCTTTAATTTGTAAACAAACAAACAAAACACCCTGTGCTTTGTGAACACCCTGCGCTAAGCAAAGCAGCCCAAAAACTTCCTACCACACTATCACACTTGTTTGCTCTTCTTGCCTAATGTTAGCCATCACAGCTTCTGTTTTTTAATAACTCTGGAAGTACAAGAGTATTCCTCTCTACTGTTGCTGCCCTTGCCCCTTGCCCCTTTTTGTTGGGTTCTGCTAGCCAGGGCGCCACCTCTGAAGCAACTTCATTAAACGGTTAGCTGTTCATTTTTAAAGAATCTTTGTGTGTATGGTGGGGAGTTAACCAGAACTGAGCATTTTGTGGGTGACCATGGTGCCTTCTTATATCCTGTTCTTGGACTTGTCAGCTTTCCTTTAATTTAATAGACTAATAGAATGTGTTTTGCATACGGTTGGTATTTGACTAGTATAACAAAAACAAAACAAAAAGCCCCTGCAGAACAAGTCAGTTTTCTGGTCAGATTTCTGTCAGATATGTTGAGTGAGTTTATTTGTAAGCAAGATGGGAGGCAGCTAGGCTAACTATGATTTTCTTAGAAAAGCTCTGCAGTTGGCTACTTTGCTTCCACATTCTTGGGGAGCTGCTGATAGGTGGTTTAAACCAGGAATAGGGAACCAGATGTTGCTGGACTAGGAAGTCCTATCAGCGCTGACCATTGTCCCCACTGGCCGTGACTTTGACTGGGGTCCGAGAATATGTCGTCAGTTGTCAGGAAATGAGACACGTTCATGATTTGTTGTTAGCATGGTGTTAGGAAGTCAGCCTTGCATTTGAAGGTAAAGAGTAACATGCCATTTTAGCAGGCAAATTATAGGCAATACTTAACAATTATACTTAAGGTGTTCTCTTTCCTATTCCTTCCTTCCTCCAAATTTTATCAGCAAATGAAGCCAGCTTTCATGCAGCGAATCGACAGCCACTTTACAGAATTCGTGAATGGCTTGATTGCAAAGTCCGTGCAGCTTGAGTCTTCGCCCTCTGCCTTCTCAGCCGCGTGCTCAGAGAAAGACGGTGGCTTCAAAAGCAAGTATGTTGGTTCTTGGCTGAATCTGAAGCAGAGTCCATTTGTTGTTTTCTCTTTCTTTTTTAAAAAAACTACAACTACTCTGCTGAATATTTGTTCTTTTCACAGAGGATCAAGAGCACCTCCAGAACATGGAAAAGTTTTTGTTGCTAGAAAGTCTGTCTTGGAGTGAGTATGTTAATCAGATTGTAAATTTCACTAGTGCCCTTGCTAAAGTTAAAATTGCCTTCATCCAGTGGGTGGCTTATCTCCATATCTTGCTTCTTCCTCCCAGTGGATCCCATCCATTTTTATACTGTGTAGACTGAAAGCAGGTATTCCTAATCTTTTTAAGTGTTCCAGTCAATTGGCTATTGCACATCCCAGATTCTGACATGGATATGGCTGTTTTGTTCTGTAGAAACTGATCTACAGACCAGAAGTGTCTTGCTAAGCAATCTAGCCTCCTCATGGGCGGTCTGCTTCTCCAGTAAAGTTTTGCGCCTATCTAGTAGTAAGGGCTTCACAATTAGCAAACAGGTGCCCTAACAGAACCAGGCTGGTCTGTCCATCTAGCCCATAATTTTCTACTCTGACTGGCAGTGGCTTTCCAGTGCTTATTGCAGTGGCCTTTCCCATGGCAGTTCACCTGATCCTTTTAAACTGGAGGCTGGACCCAGGACCTTCTGGAGGCCATCTGTCCCTGAGTTCCTCTTCCAAGGTGTAGCAAGAGCTTTATATGCAAATGCAAATATGTAACATTAAACTTTGGTACTACTGCTTGAGGAGTCTGGGAGGAAGAGCAGATACTAGTTAGAATTATCCATACTTGGAACTCCAGCTCTAAGCAAACCAGTCTGCTAGAATTGTTGCTGAAAAGCACTTCAGTTTTGTCTGTTTTCTTTGGGAGCAGAATGCCAGTTGCCCCTCCATTCTTGAAATCCATCACATTTCAGGGACACTGTCCTGCAGCACACAAGCTCAAGGTCTAGATGAGCATTAAGATGTGCCTTGTTGCAACTCTGGTAGATAAGAACGTTATTGGTTGTTTTACTTGGCTCAGTTGAAGGTCCTATCCAGTGGCGTAGAGTGGGTTGTCAGCACCCGGGGCAAGGCAAGTAATTTGCGCCCCCTAACCCGTGGATTTGCGCCCCCTAACCCCCAGATGTTGTGCCCGGTGCGGCCGGCCCCCCTGCAACCCCCACGCTACGCCACTGGTCCTATCAGGTTGTTGTTTTGTTCCAGAAGATGCCTACCAATATATTTTGTTGATTTGGGAACAAAATTTCCAATACAGTCTTACGGTGGATCTCAAATGCCTTGGCTCCTGAACCAATTGGCTCCCAAACAATCAAAACCCGGAAGTGAGCATTCCAGTTTTCAGACTTTTTTGGAAGCTGAGCGTCTGGCATGGCTTCCGATTGGGTGCAGGACGCTCCTGCAGCAAATCAGAAGTTGTGCCTTGGTTTTCAACTGGTTCCAGGAGTCGAACGAACTCCCAGAACGCATTCTGTTCGAGAACCAAGGTACGACTGTACTGGCAATTGTTTGGGCGTTCCTGATCCAAAACTGTTGTTTCTGCCGGCCGTTCATTTGGGCTTCTTTCTTTCTTTCTTTCTTTCTTTCTTTCTTTCTTTCTCTTTTTAGTGTATTTTTATTTAGATCTTGTTAATAAAATATGGAATACACAAACCAATTCTTGCTACAAAACCAGACTTCGCCATGTTAATCCAGAATGTATTTTGCAGTTTAAATTTTATTTCCTTCACCCCCAATATGTCAGTAAAACTCCAAGCCTCTATTCTTTAAGTTAGGGGCAGCCAATATGGTGCCCTCTAGATCAGGCTTCCTCAACCTCGGCCCTCCAGATGTTTTTTGGCCTACAACTCCCATGATCCCTAGCTAGCAGGACCAGTGGTCAGGGATGATGGGAATTGTAGTCTCAAAACATCTGGAGGGCCAAGGTTGAGGAAGCCTGGTCTAGATGATGCTGGACTGCATCTCCCATCAGCCCCAGACAACATAGCCAGTGGTCAGGGATGATGGGAGTTGTAGTGTGGAGGGCACCATGTTTGCTACGCCTACTTTAGGTGAAGGTTGTGAATCTTTGTATAAAATGCAGTGGGTTTAGTGTTAACTTGTGTCATTTTCCCACAGGCATAGTGTTCCACATAAAATACCAAAACAGTATTGGAGACTTTAAAAAACGCTTTGCAAGCTGTAAACATGCAGCTCCCATTTGGGAAATTGTTAAGTTCTTCTTGACTTCCTGTTGAATTACTTACTTTTCCAAATTCCCTTTTGCTAAATATAGAGAATAATTGTATGAGGAACTGTTGAACCCAAACTCCCTATCCTCTGGGATGTGAGACAAGGGCAACACAGTGGGAGACAGCTTCTTGTGACCCGTGGTGCATAATCCACTAGGAAGTTCTCCTGTGCAAGCCCCACATTAGAGGCTGAGGAAGAACTGCTCTTGTGCAGCTTCCATTCATCTGAGCAGGAGAATTTTCCAGTGGGTTGTACTCCACAAATATGTGCCTGTGTGCCACAGAGAGATTTTCTGTCTCTCCTGCAAAGTGTTCCTCAACACAAGGCTTGTCATGATCCTAGTTACTTTGGTGTATGAAATGTGGAACCATCAACCAACAATATAGGTTTCTCATTTCTTTTATATACTGCCTAGGAGAAGCCATGACGTAATGGTGCCTTGGCCCATGTAGGTTCAGACTTGGATATGATACAGTCCTGTGTTCTCCAGGGCTCCTTTGGAGGCCAGGTGGGATTATCAATTGAATAATAAATGAATAAAAAGCACTGTAAACCTCTGAGATCCTAATATTTACATAGCATGGAGTGGAGATTACAAAAGGCTTCAGTCGGTGCAAAATGGCAGAATGTCTGTGTGAAGTGAGGTCTAGAGCAGCTCTGTGGAGCTTCTGGCCTGCTCAGGCATCCTAATTTGACCTGCAAGGCCACCTTCCCCAAACCAGGTCGACCTGTGGGATAGGTAAAGATGCAGTTCCCTACTGAAAGCAGGTTTGCTGGCACCACCAATCAGCTGATTGGCAGTGCCAACGAATTCCTGTGCCTTTGCTTACGTGGTTTGATTTCAAACCACGCAGGCACAGGAAACTGGGTTTGCTGGCACAGTTGACCATTGGTGCCTGCAATGCCTTGTCCCAGTTTTGATTTCAAACTGTACGGGCAAAGGAAAAGACTTGCCCTGATGTCCTGGTTATGGCAGATGATTCAGAGTTGAATGTTTCTCCCCCCCCCCCATCTGTCAGAATGGCCCATGGGGGTTGGGGGAATCAAAGCATTCAGCCTGCTGGTTCGAAACAATTCTAGAATCTCCTTGTCCTATACAGCTGCACTTCTTCCCACGGTTAAACCCCCCCCCCCCAAATGGTGATGGTCCTATGTATGCTGACAGATGGATTTTGTAGAAAATATTCAGAGAAATTGTACACTGAGAGTGCTCCCACATTACATTTGAAGGTGGAAAAACTCTCAACTCCTAAATTTAACCACTGGAAGTCCTGGACTTGCATCTAGATTGAGGGGAGTTTGTTGTCAAAGTGAAATGTTCTAATGTATTTCATATACTTTTTTTCCTCAGTGAGCTATTTGAAGTGGAACACATCCGGACCATATATCACATGTTCATCGCTCTCCTCATCTTGTTCATTCTCAGCACCCTCATAGTAGACTTTATTGATGAAGGAAGGTAGGAAAACATTGAAGGGATCAGCTGGAGTTTGTTTTCTGTGTGTTGGACTTGAGACATTTAATAGATAAGATAAACTTTATTCGCATTAGCCAACGGCCATAGCGACATAAAACAAGCAATATATGCAAATAAAAAGACTGCAGTGGGTAAAAAGGGCAATCAAATGACCAAGATTATCGTTCAGATAGTGGCCCTTAATCTCCTTGCACATTTAATATTTGAACCAATGAAAACGTTTTGCTTTGTTTGGATACAGGCAGGTGGAGGGGGTGTAGAGAGTCCTGTTGCACAAGAGGGAATCCTTGCAGTGATGGGCTGCTTATTTAGAGTTGCGTTCAATATAAGCCCCAGTGTTTTATTTGAAGAAACCCTTCAGGCATTCAGATGATGATAATACCTCACCCATCTGCCTGAGTTTCCCCAGCCACTCTGAGTGGATTACAGCACATAGGAAAACACCAAACATTAAAACCTTCCTGATACGGTGTGGCCTTCAGGTGTCTTCTAAAAGTTGTATAGTTCTTTATCTCCTTGACCACGGATGGGAGGGTGTTCCCCAGGGAGGGTGCCACTTCCGAGAAGGCCCTCTGCCTGGTTCCCTGTGACTTCACTTCCTGCAGTGAGGCAACCACCAGAAGACCCTCGGAGGTGGACCTCAATGTCCAGGCTGAACAATGGGGGGTAGAGATGCTCCTTCAGATATTCTGGGCTGAGGGCATTTAGGGCTTTAAAGGTCAGCACCAACACTTTGAATTGTTCTCGGAAACGTACTAGGAGCCAGTCACCAGTCTAGCTGCTGCATTCTGGATTAGTTGTAGTTTCTGAGTCATTGGTCAAAATCAAGCAGCACTTAAAATCCAAGTTCTGCATCCAAATTCTTGGAAGATGTGGAGCCCTCCCAGTTCTAACTGAAGGGCTGCAGGCTATGCCACAATAACTACAAGTTTTCCCACATGCGTGTGCTTATCCAAGGGGTCCTGGATCTCTGTAGGGGTTGTATCTGTCTGTATCTCTGTGTTCTGTGCAGTATAAAACCTTAGGGTGTATACTTAAGTTCAGTATTTGTTTCATAAGATTTATACACTGCCTGATTCTAAAAGGAACCTCAAAGCGGTTTACGAAATGATAAAACAAGAAAATCATTTAAAAAATCACAACCATACTCTAAAACATGCAAAACTTAGAATACAAAAACAGATTAAAATTACCTCAACTTTCATTATAGAATTCCTTAGCTGTTTCTGATTTTACCTGATGGAATATATATTTTAACCCAAGTATATGAATTAACTTTTTTGTGCTGTTGAATCTCTTTTGAAGGTTGGTGCTGGAGTTTGATCTCCTGGTCTACGCTTTTGGCAAATCTTCTGTCGTTTTTTCCACTTGGCTTTACATGTTCCTGTCCACCCTGACTGTGCCCTATGGGCTCTTCCTGCTGTGGGCCCAGGGCTACCATAGTTCCTCCCACAAGACAATCCGCTCCGCTTTATTTGGGGGTCTCTTCACGATCTTCCAGATATTTGGGCTTGGAGTGGGACCAGCTTACATAGCCGTCGCCTACAATTTACCACCAGCCTCTGCTTTCATAGTGATACTTGAGCAGGTGAGTTTCATGTGGAGAGCTAGTTTCTTGTGGATGTAGCTAAAGGTCATTTCACAAAGCTTGAATTAGCAAAATGCTGCTAAATGCCAGGATTTGAGTCCTTAGCTAACCTGTAATTTTGTGTACACATTCTACTTTTGCTTCTGACTGACTTGGGGAAATATTAACGGTGACAAGTTTTCATTTTTTCCAAGAGATTGAGCCTGAGGGTGTTAGAAATGGTCAGATGCAAAAAGAAATGCACCATAATTCTTAAGGTCGAGTAGGTACTTCTGTTTTCAGATACGCTGATGGTTTAAACCACTAATAACTTGCTGCAAACACCCTCTTTTTGAGCACAGTGATGGAGAGAGCAATGCCAGTACAACTGGAAGCATTCTTGGAGGATACCGATTCTCTCGACCTCTTGCATTCTGGGTGCTGACCTTGTTTGAGACTGAATCTGCTTTGGTCTCCCTGCTCAGAGAATTGTAGAGTTGGATGGGACCCCAAGGGTCATCTAGCCCAACCCCCTGAAATGCAGGAATCTTAGCTAAAGCATCCATGACAGATGTCTGCCTTAAAGCCTTCATGGAAAGAGATGGCACAACCTCCTAAGGGAGACCATTCCACCATCAAGTAGCTCTTATTGTCAGAAAGTTTTTTCTGATGTTTAGTCCGAAACTCCTTTCTTGTAACTTGAACCCATTGGTTCAAGTCCTGCCCTCCAGGGCAGGAAAAAAACGAACTAGCTCCATCTTCCATGTGAAAGCCCTTGAGATATTTGAAGATGGCTATCATATCATACCTCCAGGCTAAACAAACCCAGCTCCTTCAACCGTTCCTCATACAGCTTGGCTTCTAGACCTTTGATCACCTTAGTTACCCTCCTCTGCACACATTCCAGCTTGTCAATATCCTGCCTAAATTGTGGTGCCCAGAATTGGAAACAGTATTCCTGTTGTGGTCTGACCAAGGCAGAAAAGAGTGCTACTATTACTTCCCTTGATCAAGACCTTATACTTTCGTTGATGCAGCCTAGAATAGCATTAGCTTTTTTTGCTGCTGCCGCACACTGTTGACTCATGTTAAGCTTGTAGTCCACCAAGACTCCTAGATCCTTTTCACCTTTACCAATAGAGGTGCAGGGGAACTGTGACTCTTGGTTATCTTACTCAATCTCTCAGCAGCTTTTTATACTATTGACTATGGTATCCTTCTGGACCAACTCTCGCTTAATTGCAAGATGTCAAGTACATTTTATGTGTTACTCCACTCCTTTAGGTGCGTCTGCTGATGAAAGGCTACTCTTTCATTAGGGAGAATGCTCCTCGAATACTTTCCTTTACACCACAGAAGACAAGTAAGTGACTGTTTTCTACAATAATTGTACAGCTGTGGGGATGAAGGCACCCTCCCCTCTGAGGGTTGGGTTCTGTGACATGGAGACAATTCTAGTTCAGAAGAATGTGTGTATGGGCCTCCCCATGTTTTGCAAGATTACCAATACCATGCAACTTGTCAGTCTTCTAATGCTTATTGGAATAGCATAACATCTTGCAAAGGATATAAGAGAATCCTGGGTTTAGTGGAACACAGGAAAGTGCTCTGACAATAGGGGGCTTATTTGGGGTGGGAGGGCGTTAAACCTGGGGTGGGCTAGAGATGAGGGGCTTGTCACAGACTTGCCTTACTCATTGTAAAAAAAAAAAAAAAGTAGAATAAGAATGGCATACAAACCATCTCCTTGGACTGAGAAATTGTATAAATTTATTACTGCTAAACTCAAGCATTAATGAACAGTTTGAGACCCATAGAAAATAGGATGGAACACTGTGGGTTTATTTTTTACTGTGTGGCATTATCTGGTACTAAACGACTCTCTCCCTTCTGCTTTTTCAGACACCGTCCAAGTTCCTAAAGTTTCCCAGTACCTGTATTTCCTCTTTGCTCCCACCCTTATTTACAGAGATGCCTATCCCCGGTAATGTCAATGTAGTTGCTCCATTGTGACTTGGCAGTTCTTATAGCCATTGTGATGGTGAGGTTGGACTGGATGCATGCTTCATAATGGAGGGCATAACACACAGGTTGGGAACCTCAGGCCCAGGGGGCAGGTGCAGTCCTCTGCAGTGGCGTAGCATGGTGGGGTCACAGTCACAGTTGCCCTGAGCGCAAAATTGTTATGGATGCAAAAGTTTAACACTCAGGGCAGCCTCAGTATAACTGCACATTCTGTCGCTGGGGTCCATTGAAAACAGCTTCTCCATGCGAACCAGAGTGACCTCTCCAGACCATAGAACGACTCTTCTTATGTCTCCTGGGTGATGCGGATAGTATTAGGCAGTTGAATGTGTTTCCCTCCGTCCCACCCAACCTCTCCGCACGGCCCCAGGCAACCCACGCTACACCACTGGCCTCTGAGCCTCTCTATCTATTGCACTACCCACTTTTGCCTCTGGCCCTACCCACTGCTGGGTCTCTAACTTAACTCATGGTCCTGAATTTCAGTGGGTCTTCTCTGAGTAAAGGTTAGTTGAAGACAACCATTTGTTTCTCTGAATTTTCCCGGAGCAGGCCTAGTAGGATCCAAAATGCATTGGTTCACTGCATATCTCTTTTGAGCACACCAGAGCTTTTTGCTTCTGGTTCCAAAGACAGGTGCTGAGTCTGACCATTTTGGCTTTAAGATATTCTACACTTCATGGGTTTTGATGGGGTTTTTATATATAAGGTTCTAGAGTTCCTTTGTAGAAGTTCCTGTGTTATACAGTACGGGGTTGTCTTTCTATTTTTCATGGTATTCCACATTCTGCAGTCTGTATATCCTGTTGCCCTCAACTACTCCTCTCCTTCTTCATGCAAAATAACGAACTGTTAAAAAAATAATAGTGCAGCTGCACATTTAGTAAAGCATGCCATTTGAGCAAAATCATAACCAGCAAACAGACTTTCTTACTTTAAATATTTGCTGTTCTGGAATAGAAATTGGATTGTGTTTACTGCAGACTACATCAGCTTTGCTGTTATTTTTTATTGCACTTATTAATTGCTTTTATCATGGAAAGTAATTCAAAGTAATTCAAAATTCTCACAAATTAGGTTTCAGTTGATGCCAAGCAAGCTCCTTTCTTGATTTAGATGTAATGACTGTGATTTCTTTTTCTTTTCAGAAATCCTACAATAAGATGGAGCTATGTAGCTACCAAGTTTGCACAGGTTAGATATTTCTCTTCCTTTTGGGATTCCTGTGTTTCTGCAGATAATTATACAGCCTTGAAAGCTGATAAGAGTTACTGGTTCATAAAAATATGTACTAGCCTACTGGAGTGCACAAGCCTGTATTAATTATTTTTATTTTGGCACTAAGAAATAGAGACAATGCTTTCTGAAAATTTCTGAATTGTATCCTATTCCCTTAGATTTGGATCGCTGAATGAATAATTACCCCTAAACTAATGACAAACACACCTACCCATTATAAGATAAATAAAACAGTTTCGTTTCTCTGAAGACAGGATGTAATAGTTCTAAACAAGCCTTCCTAAACCAACTTGTAACCAATGTCTGTGTGCTAGTCTTCTTATCAACCGTGAACATTTTCCTAAGCTTATAAAATTATGAACAGTTCAGCATCTGTATATTGTATTTTTTATTTTGCCGAGTGGAGCAGATCAGCTAAGTTCAAGCACAATCGTATTTCTCAAATGGAGATGTAGTCCTTCCCTGGGCTGGGCTAGCCGTGCAGTGTCACATATCCTAAAAGTTCAAAGGACGAATCTTGGATAAAAAGATAGTCTGTTAATCAGTCTCTACTCGTGGGACCTGCTCCTTGCAGGACAATGAAACCGCTACCACGGCAGCTGCTGTCAGTAAAGCAGGTGTTCCACCTGGGCCCCTCCACATATACACATGCCAGCAGCGCACCTACCCAGGCCTCCCAACTGCTGGCATAGTAATTCTGCACATGGTGGAGCCCACGTGGAATGCCGTTGATCTGAAATAAGCACAGACTATCATATTGGCACTGAAACCTTTGGGTCAGCTGTTGCCTACGGCTGCATACACACCGGACATTTAAAGCACATGGCTCCCCCCACAAAGAATCTTGGGAACTGCAGTTTATTAAGGGTGCTGGGAATTAGAGCTTGGGGGCGTTTTAAAGTGCATATCTAAGGATTCTTTGGGGAATGTCATGTGCGTTAAATGTATGATCTTTACTCAGCTTAGATCTGTGCATATTGGTAACTGAGATCAGCTTTCTCTCTTACAGATTCCTCCTGTGCTACTTTTATAATCAGGGGCTTTTGTTTTTACTCCTGTCTAGGTCCTTGGGTCACTCTTCTATACTTACTATATATTTGTGAGACTTTGTATACCTACATTTCGGAACTATAAGGAGAATTTAAATGTACGAGGGCTGGTCCTTTGCATTTTCAACTCTATTCTTCCAGGTGAGTGCTTCTGTGCCCCTTTTAATTCTGGAATTTTTCTAAGCAACAAATAAATAATCAGATACAGTGGTGATATTGGCAACAACTGGCAGTGTATGGCCTGTTGGATATATGATCTTAGCTTTGTGGTTCCCTGACTTGTAGGGTTCCTGAAAACCTGTTCCTGGGGCAATAGCTTAAGCTGAGTGTGAATCTCACTGTTCTGAGAGAACATGAGAAGTTGCCTTACACTGATGAGACCATTGGCCCATCTAGCTCAGGGTCGTCCACACTGACCAGGAGTGGATCTCCAGGGTTTCCAGACAAGGAACATTTCCTGGCTCTACCTGGAGATGCTGCAGATTGACCTTTTGCATGCGCTCATTACCCCTGAGCTACTGCTCTTCTCTCTGAACACCTTTTGCAGTATGTTCCTTAGTAACATCAGTCCTGGTAGACTGGAGAAGGTGCAATCCTGCTTCATCCAACTCTGCTTTTTAGTCTTGTGTTGGGGATGCAAGCAGTTGTTAGTTTCTGGACTCAGTTCAAAGTGCTGGTTTTGACCTATAAATCCTCATGCGGCTCAGGACCGCAACACCAGATGGGCTTCCTTTCTGCTGGTGAATCAGCCTGGTCACTGCATAAATATCTTAGGGAGGAGTGGAGGGTGGAACATGGAAAGGGACCCTTTTAGTGGTGGCTCCCTGCTTGTAGAATGCGGTCCCCAGGGAAGAGTGCCTGGCTCCATCATTGTCTGTTTTAGATGCCAGTCAAAAAACAGACAATGGTTCCTAATGGGAGGGTAATCAGTTATTTACATGCCCTTTCTCAGGCTCACACTTTTCAGTGGGGTGGGTAGGATTTGTTGCTTTTTAATACAGTGGTACCTCTGGTTACGTACTTAATTCATTTCGGAGGTCCGTTCTTAACCTGAAACTGTTCTTAACCTGAAGCCCCACTTTAGCTAATGGGGCCTCCCGCTGCTGCCGCGCCACGGTGGTGCGATTTCGGTTCTCATCCTGAAGCAAAGTTCTTAACCCAAGGTAATATTTCTGAGTTAGCGGCGTCTGTAACCTGAAGCATCTGTAACCCGAGGTACCACTGTATATAGATTGTTGCATGGACACTTTAGGTCATGTTTTGTTACTGCTTTTATATTTAATTTTAATGTTTTTGGTCCTATTTTTCTTATGTAAGTTGCTTGTGAGATACTTTGGTGTAAAAAGCAACAACTATGATAAATAGTAATAATGTCATTATGAATGATATTAACCTAAAATACATATTTTCCTCGCTGCTCTCTAGGTGTATTGATGCTGTTCTTGGTCTTTTTTGCATACCTTCACTGCTGGCTGAATGCTTTTGCTGAGATGCTGCGCTTTGCTGACAGAATGTTCTACAAGGTAATTGATGTGCAAGGCTCATGATATATATCTCTCTCTCACTCAACACAACACAACACACACAGAAGTATTTTCTTTCAGTTTTAGAGTGTACCTTGGTTCGTGGAATGCTCCATTTGATAGAAATGTCGTGTGTGTGTGTCATTTTGCCATTGATGAGGTTTCTCCTCCCTAGAGAGGCCGATCAGATACCATCCTTGTGGTCTTCTCGACAACCTGTTAATACATTCCTTTACCTCTGGTGAAAAAGGGAGCCTGTGCCTTTTCTTCTGTTGACTTTTCTGATTCACAAGCATTTGTTGCTATGTGTTGTATTTCTGTTGCTGGGCTTTTTGGATAGTATTTTAACCTTGCTGTGACTTTTAAACAAATGTAAATAGTTTTGAGTATGGTGTCATGGAAGAAAAGTATGTCCATTCTATAAATTATTTAGCAGAACTCACCTGCAGCCTTCTTTTAGTGTTGGCATATACTGGCGCCTTTAAACGTCCGCAATAAAGCGTTGCTATATTTCTTTTGGCACCTGCTAAAAACATTTTGCCTATCCAGACATGTAGAAATTGAAATGTGTCTTAATATGTTTTAGCTTATCTGCTGATTTTATCTGATGTTTTAAACTTTTATTGGCAGTTTTAATGCCTTATGTATAATGCTCAGAGGTTCTATTTCTAGTCAAGCAGTATATGTTGTTAAATAAATGAATAATTCCAAGGGATCATACAAATGTGTGTTCTGATCCTGCTGCTGCTTCCGCTTGGGGCCATTAATGATTAGTTTGAGCAGTTTAGAGGACAGTGATAGAAAAGGCCTCTGAATTTCAGCTACCCTCTATATTTCTCTTTTCTGAATGTGGTTTGCAGGTTGACCCCACCTACATTGAATTAGTGTTCATGTAGAGAAAATGTCACATTTGATTTAGCTCTGATCATTTTGGATCTGAGCCTTGGAGACCTAGTGTAGCTACAAATACTGGGACACCAGTGACTTATTCTCCGGGTGGCTGTTTGGGAAGGAGGAGGTTAGGATTTAATGCCTGCAAATGAGCTCTTGGGGAATTTCAGTTATACATTGCAACAGTACACCAGGTGTTCACAGAGATTGTATTGCCAATTGCTCTAAAACACTTGAGTAGCAGGAATGCACTTGGCACTTTGATCCTGCAGTTTTAAACACTGACTCTAAGGTCTCTGCTCTTTTTACTTCCCTGATCTTCTCTTGCAGGACTGGTGGAACTCTACATCTTATGCAAAGTATTACCGAACCTGGAATGTGGTTGTGCATGACTGGCTGTATTACTATGCATACAAAGATTTCCTTTGGGTAAGCAACCATCGTTTAATGCACTCCCTTGCTTTCTAATAGAAAGTCATTTTTTGAAGGAATGGCAGAGATCTTTACATTTCCCCCACAAAATGATTTTATTAAAGTTCTAATGTAAAGGTGAATTACACAACAGGTAAAATACCTAGTCACTTTACCCATACAGAGATCTGACAGAAGGTGGAAAGAGAGAAGCTTGTACTTACGCAGTCTGGTTTGTATCCAGTATTTGGGAAGTCACTTTTTTTTTTACCAGTCTACCACCACTTTCACCCCTCTATGCCATATCCCACACTGTTCCAGCTCTCACGTTAAGTGTTTGTGGGGCTCCATTGAGTAGGAGGGATCAGCAAAAATGAGCTGCCCTGCTTTGTGCAAGTAAAAATCCTTTTGACAGAGCAAGGCCACCACTGGAGACAACCCTCCCTGTGCAATAAATGTGAATGGGCAATTTAAGGGTGGTTATCATAAGCTGTTCACTGTTGTTTTTGAAAATTGGATATCGTCTGATACATTCACCTATCAGAGAGTTACCCTTCCCCTTGTTTGTCTGTGTCTCTCTCTCACCACCAGTTATTTGGGAAGAAATTCAAAGCAGTCGCTATGCTGTCGGTCTTCACTCTTTCTGCTATTGTGCACGAATACGTCTTGGCCGTCTGCTTTGGTTACTTCTATCCGGTCCTGTTCTGCCTCTTCATGTGTTTTGGAAGTAAGTACCAAATATATCTTTCAGCAGCAGCAGCAGTTTCTGAAAATACTGAGATTTGGCTTTTAGCTGCCATCTGTACTTAATGTTCTAAGGTGCAGGAGATTTGTGTTCCAGCCTGCCCTAGCATTTGCACCCGGAAGCCTCTCCTGACACCAGTTAAATCTCCATTTTCTGAGACTGATCATGGTCAGAGTAGGAGAGAGGGCTTGCTTGGCTTAGCTGAGGAGTAAGGACTTCTAATGCTCCAAACTGTAATTTGTGACTTTCTCAAAGTCTCATGAGATGATCATTAACATGCATTTTGAGTACATTTTAATTTTCTTCCGTCAGTGGTTTTCAACTTCATTCTCAATGACCGTCGGAAGGGCCCCATTTGGAATGTGTTCATGTGGAGTACGCTTTTCCTTGGCCAGGGTGTCATACTTACCCTCTACAGCCTGGAATGGTATGCGTATAAGCACTGCCCTTTGAAAAATGTGAGTATCCTACTTGTCATTGGAAATAAGAGGAACAGAGCTGAGCTGCTATTCTGGACTATTCAGTCAAGGCCTAAGATGTGAATGTGAAATTCAAAAACCTCTTTCAGATTTTTAGAAGGTTGCATTCTGCCCAGAATAGCTACCGTAGAGGTTTCTTTCTAACAAGAATAACAAGCAGCAGGGTCAGCAAAAAAACAACAACTTTGAAACTTCCTCCATGTCTTTTTATATGAATACTGTAAATTTCTGAGCTAGTTTCTGCCCTTCTGGAGAGATGAAAGCCAAAGGTTCTTAGAGGGTGAAAGGGGGCAGTAAAGAAGGGAGGGAGAGGAAGGTAATGGAAAAGAGTGAAAGGCCTTAAGCGGAGCCCAGTGGTTTCTTCATTCTATTTGCTGTGTTCTCTGCATCTTTGGATCTGCAGGGTTCAAACAGAGGGAATTCACTACATCTTTGCCGCATTTAATATGCAGTGCCCACTACCTTTCCTTATTTAATATGCAGTGCCAATTCAGCCCACATGGATATGCATAACCCTCTGGTCTGGTTCTTGGACTGTCGAGGCCTCATAGTAGCTGGAGCCAAGTAGGATTGTAGTTTCAGGATTACAGACAGCAGTTCTGCTTGACCTGGAAGACCTGCCATTCAGAGAGTTAAAGCGTCTGGGTGAAGCTGACCCAAAGAAAAGCCAATTTGGGGGTCTTACAGGGAAAGGCAAGCCTTTCCCCACCCCACCCCACTTCTAATTGCCTAGATTGGCTGTTGCAAGTTGGGTGGCTTGAGAGACAGCAAAGTAAAACACTTTGGTTTCATCACTGGCATTTGTTCACATGGCTAACGGATAACTCTACAGAAGTGAAAGTGCCCAGCATTTCCTGCCTAACATTACTGTTCCTCTTGTGTTTTATAGCCCACTTTCCTTGACTATGTGAAACCGCGTTCCTGGACTTGCCATCTTAAGTTCTGACACCCTTTGGGATATCCCTCCGCGTCAAGGCCAGAAGATGCTTGTCTTTTAAACAATGACAACAAGTTGGGCTAGCGTGTTAAAACGACTGCAGACTTTTTAAAGGGAAACTGTCTTTAGTTATGGCAAATGATGGCATTTTGTCACTCAAGGCAGCTAGGACTGCAGGTGGCTTGGCAGGTGGTTCTCTTTCCTTCGGCAACTCCAACCTGAGCCATTTCCATGCTGGTCATGAAACCTACTGAAAGGTTGGCGAAGGAATTTCCGGTGAAGTTTTTTGCCTATTGCAAACAGTGCTTTTATGTGTTACAACTTTTCTCTCTTAACTGTCTGAAATTGGCAGTATTGTGATTGGGGTTAGGCTTGCCTGTCTGGCCGTAACCGTCCTTCCGAATCGCCTTTTGAAACAGGACACTTGCGCAGTATTTGTATGCATTCTTTTGCTTGTTGCTACAGCACAATATGTGATGGAGCCAGTGGCCCACAAACGCGGACTTTGCTTTTTATTTACTGTCTCCACCCAACCTCCTTTCCTCCCTAATCCCAAGTATAGGCAGATGCTTTGAGGGATATTTGCATTGGGGTGTGGAAAAGGGAAGGAGAGTGGGAGAGAGACTTGGGGTTTCTTACCTTTCCCAAACCACGGCCAAAGCGAGGAGGGCTTGAGTCTGGAGATGTGTGTTACTGGACACCATTCCTGTTGGAGGGCCAAGTTCACTTGCCACTTGTATGTGACTTTGTGGATATCTGGTGGGAGAAGCAGTAAGATGTTTTACACCCTTTTCCGTGGAAGTAGCCTTAATGTAAGCATATGAGTTTTGATTCATCCACAACCTTTAATTTGCTACAACAAATAGTTGTTGAAATGTAAATTGGCCTAGGATATATGGAATCTGTTAACTTCTGCTTTGAAGGATAATATTACTGATTCTTATGTGTCACGAAAGGTACGTCATAACTTTTTGCCTTGTTTTCAAGCTTTATTTCCTCCCTCCCCCCTCCCTTTTGAATAAATTTTCACTGGCTGAAGTGTACCATTTAGGTGTAGGATCTTCCTTTGCATACTTAGCCTCTTAATAATATGAGCAGTAAAGGTTGGTCTTTTCCTTACCAGACTCACTTTGCCCTTTGGCTTCTGATCCAGTAAAACAGGCAGCATTAAATTAAGTACCACAATTAAGGTGCAACTTAAATTGCAAACATGTTGCACTGTGAGTAACTTGCATTCTCTCTGCCAAGGATGGCTATTTGCTGCTTTCCTGTTGGCAGCACTGCAATGAACACAGTGGCCCATGGTCCAGAAGCCTTGGAGCACACGTGGGACTGTTTTCTATACCAAAAGTGGGTGCTGTCTGCTACTAAGGGCTGTATCATTCCCATTTTATCCAGAACCAGTGTCTTCGGGGGTTCCTGCTCTCTAGCTAAGGACCCAAGCGGACCTGATGCTGTTTATGCAATTAGTTCTTTTGAAAATAAATAGCATCTGTCGAGCCCCAATGTGGATTGGGATTGTGGCATAGCGCTGAGGAGCTTTAACAATAGGCTCCCAGTTTTGATCAGGGGGATCCCCACAGTGCTATGTGGATTAAACTTTTATAAGCAGCGAAATGCTGCCCTTTGCTACATGTCCAGTTTTAAGTTTATTGCATTCCTCACTGAGGATTACTGCAGCGATTTGGAGGGCAAATGCAGTTTGTGTTGAAGAACCTAGAGAGTGTGTTGGCTTGCAATGATCATGCTGCTCCACTGAAAACGCTGGTTTACTTTGTGAGACAGCCTTGGGTGGGTGGTGTGCTTAGAGCTACAAAAGGAGGGACTGTGTCATTGTGAAAAACAATACCCCTATATTGCTGACTGCTCACTGTGTAGTCTATAATCTGGAGCTTTTCTCTCAGCCGCCCTAAAGTGCATTTCTGACATGTTCTAAGAGTGCAAAGGAGTGAGTGCTATATACTAGCGTAGGCACATAGGGGAAATGCAAGTTTTTTGTGTTCTTGAGCTGCTGTCCTTTGTATTGTCCTAAATTTGGTGCCCTAGTAAATTCTAGGTGCTGGCGGCTTTTCTCATGTCATCTAACTGCAGCAAAAAATAAAAAGAAACTTAATTCTGATTTATGCTGCAGAAAACAGTTTACGTGATAAGTGTGCTAATTTTAATCAGTACTTTGATATGACCCAAGTGTATTGCCATTTAGCTAAGCCATGTGTTCCAGGTTTATTTGACTTAGGTGGGTGTGTCATTGATAATTTTTGTGGATTTTGGGGGAAGTGCCACCTGGATTGAACATTATGAACAGTAGTTTCAAGATGCCAAACGTCAAGTACAGTATTTAATCTAGTTCAAAACTTAAAAATGCACTGAAACAGTATCCACTTTTGGAGAAAGATGAGGAAATATGAGCATCTGAATTTGGATCAACACCCTGTGTAAGCTCTGAAGGAGTCTGATAAGTACCCTTAACAAACACACTGTTTTTAGAGGCTACTCACTTGCAGGTTCTAGATAGAGGTGTGAGAGAGATTTCTGTTCCTAGAACATTACAAACTATATGTGCAGATTGTAGTATTGCTAAATCAGTGTTAACATGGTCGACTCATCCATTCCAAAAAGCTTTTTGCTTTTGTTTTTAAATTGTCTATGATGGCACTGTAATTGTCATTATAAGATGGCCGGGATCCACCCAAAGAATTTTCATCACATTGTGTCCTTTTCTGCTGCTTGTTTAAAGAGAACCCCCCCCCAAACCTCCATCTTCAGAATATAATTTGAGAATTTTATCAAATAAATCCTGTTGTCTTTGGGAAATACGTGTACTTTTTTCTAAGTGGGACGTGTGGGAAGATCAGTATACTAATTGTAATCAACCTCATGCTTTGGGACTGAATCTGTGAATGTAAACTGAATGGGCACAACATGGTTGCAAATCTCTTGCGAATGATCTACACAACTGATTGTAACTTTTGTACCTCTGCGACAAGGCATCCTGTTAACCTGGGAGGTGCTGGATTGCAAGGCTGTAGTTTTCCTCTTTCTCAGAGTGAGCAATGGAAAAATTTTCTTGCACAGATGGTGGTGAGAAGAGGACAAACTGTACCTGACACCGGAATGGTCTTCCCAAGCCTCACTTGCATCTTTTGTAATATGGAGGACATTGTGGGTCAGGGAAGTTTGTTGATGGTGGGATATAGAATTGTTAACCGATTCCAAAATGTATTGAACTGTCTGTTGTGACCTATTCTGTTACTTGCAAGGGATTATGTGATCTACACTGTACTACAGAAATTGAAATATATTTTGCTATCCATGAAACTTGTCTGCCTGCATTCATTCCAGCCTCGATGTACTGCACCTAGACAACGAACTGGTTGAAAATGTGGTACAGTGGTACCTCGGGTTACATACGCTTCAGGTTACAGACACTTCAGGTTACAGACTCCGCTGACCCAGAAATAGTACCTTGGGTTAAGAACTTTTGCTTCAGGATGAGAACAGAAATTGCGTGGCGACGGCACGGCAGCAGTGGGAGGCCCCCTTAGCTAAAGTGGTGTCAGGTTAAGAACAGTATGAGCTTAAGAATGGACCTCTGGAACGATTTAAGTACATAACCAGAGGTACCACTGTATTCTCCATTCTATGTTTTTGTTTTATGGTGTATTTTGTATTCTCTTTTTGTATTTTTCTGCTGTGAACCGCCCTGGGATTTTGGGATGAAGGGTCAGCTACAAAATTAAATCATCATCATCATGATCATGTATGTGCATCTGTGGTGTGCATTGAGACATGGGATTTGCAAGAAAATGCTGCAGCATGCTGTTCAGTGTGCCAGTCCAGCAGGGCTTCAGCCATTATTTAGTTTCCCCTTCGATTTTCTCTTTCTCTGCTCCCCTCCCCAAACACTCAGCATTCTATGCCCACCGGGGTTCCGCCTTGAATAAAATGGGGGGGGGGCAGGTAAGCCCCACCCTGCAAAACTGATCACATGATATGGTGCATGCACACAATTTGAATGCCCATCAACTGGGGGTTGGAGGGTGGCCACCTCAAATATTGGGGGTAGTGAAGGGACCTTTGCCCTTAGGCGTAGGCTCCCATGATGCCCACTGAACAGGCTGAGTTTGCCCTACTATGATTCCCCTTTTCCAGGCAGAAGTGATAGATGCTTTTATATGTAACCCATCTAAGGGTCCATCTGGATTCATAGCAGAACCTAGCATGAAGAGTAGGCCTTTATAAACCAGTCACCTATTATCCCTAAATGGGAGGTTGGGGGTGGGCTATGGTGAAAAGGGTTAAAGATAACCCGCTGATAATTTTTGCAGGTTTCAAGGGTGAGGTGAGTAGCAGTGGAGAGATCAGGGCAAAACCCTGGCGTGTCCTCCAGTGTTGCTATCCCTACGCTGCAGTTTGGGGGACAGGGTGGGGCAGAGCCCTGGAGGACCCAGCAATACCCCGTGTTTTATCCCTATCTCGCTTGGAGGGCCCCACAAGCAACCCGGGTCATGCTCTCTGCCTTGTCAAATGCAGGGAAGGGGCAAGACCGGGCCTTTTTCCTGCTGGAACTCCCCAGAACTCAGTTCTGGTACCTCTCCAAGGCATAGCTGTCAACTTTTCCCTTTTCTTGCGAGGAATCCTATTCGGAATAAGGGAATTTCCCTTAAAAAACGGGAAACGTTGGCAGCTATGCTCCAAGGGGCACCATGGCCAATTCTAAGGGAACGAAGAAGGCGATCCTGGCCAGTTCTGCCACCTCTTTTTCCAGAAAAATATCCCTGGGCAAGACTCACATAATTACAACTGACAGACATCAAGACTGGCATCTGTTCGATCTTAGTAAAAGCAACCACAACTGCTCAGTAGGCAGGTCTCAGGAAAGATTTTCCACTGCATGCTGCAGTTATGGCGTTGTTGTTGTTTAGTCATTTAGTTGTGTCCGACTCTTCGTGACCCCATGGACCAGAGCACACCAGGCACTCCTGTCTTCCACTGCCTCCTGCAGTTTGGTCAAACTCATGTTTGTAGCTTCGAGAACACTGTCCCACCATCTCGTCCTCTGTCGTCCCCTTCTCCTTGTGCCCTCCATCTTTCCCAATGTCAGGGTCTTTTCCAGGGAGTCTTCTCTTCTCATGAGGTGGCCAAAGTATTGGAGCCTCAGCTTCAGGATTTGTCCTTCCAGTGAGCACTCAGGGTTGATTTCCTTAAGAATGGATAGGTTTGATCTTCTTGCAGTCCATGGGACTCTCAAGAGTCTCCTCCAGCACCAGAATTCAAAAGCATCAATTCTTTGGCGATCAGCCTTCTTTATGGTCCAGCTCTCACTTCCATACATCACTACTGGGAAAGCCATAGCTTTAACTATACGGACCTTTGTTGGTATTACCCCCTTGTAATATTAGGGGACCGCAGGCGAGTGTGGGGTGGTGACATCGAGTAGGGTAAGGCGTGGGGCTGCAGCCCCTCCGATCCAGGAAGGGGCCACTCCGCCTTCCTTAAGTGGCCCCTCGGCTGTCAGCTGCATTCCCAGCCACGGGCTCTACTGACAGGCAAGGGGACACAAAGCACTTTCTAAATTGGGTTTTACTATTCGTGCCATAGCTGTCCACTTCCCCCTTTTTTCAAGGGAAACCCCCTTATTCCGAATAGGATTCCTCGCAAGAAAAGGAAGGAGTTGGCAGCTGTGCTTGGACTCAGGGAATATACAAGGGACCCTCCCTCTGGGCACGTGTCCTTGGCCTGGCAGGGGAGGCGGACACGTCACTGCCCTTCCTTCCTTCTCTCTCTTGGGGCGCAAGCGCGGCGGACCAGCCTTTCCTGGCGCGCATGCTCCGTTGCTTCTTAGGGCAAGGACCCTTCCCGGCTCCCAGCGCCGTTGTCAAGGCGTCTAACTCGGTGCCTTAAAACAAAACAAAACCACCTTTCTAAAATGGGGCGCGTGAGAGAGAAGCGGGCGGATAGCGGGGATGAAAGCAGGGAGCGCCTGGCGCAAGTTCTGGGCGGAAGCGGCCTCTGCCCTGTCAGGCGCTGCGAGGGACGCCTGCCCGAGGCGCGCGGTTCCCATGGCAACAGACGCCGACGGGAAGCGCGCGGAGAGAGGTAAAGGGAGCCGCCGCTTCTCCTCCGCTTCTCCCCCCGAGGTGCTGCGGGCGGGTGAGGGGGGGGGCGAGGCCGAGGTCCCGGCGGGGCTTCTAGTCCTCATGGAAGGGGGCGAGGGAAGGGAGAAGGGGAGCTGCCCGGGAGGCCATTCACACGTGCGCCCTTCTCCCTCAGGACAGCGGGGTCGCCATGCAGCGGGCGGACTGACCCTCCGGCAGCCCCGAGGCCACGAACCTTCTGCGGAGGTGAGAGCGGAGAATGGGGATCAGGGCCGGATCCAGAGCACCTCTGAAGACAGCCTGTCTAGGTCGGGAGTGCAGAACCAGGGGCGGGGGGGGGGCAGACTCCCCACTCTGCTCAGCCCTGGCCAGGGATGAGGGGAGAGGCAGCCCCAAAAACTCCTTCCCCATCCTTGGCAGAAGGAAAGGTGCTGTCTTGGGAAACGGGGCTCCGTGGGTCCTACTCGGGTGTATTTTAAAAGCAAAACACAGAGCACTAAAATAGAAACAAAACAGTCCCACCAAATGTCCTCACACTATTCCCTATTCTTCAGTGCTCCCTCCTCTGGCTGTTTCCCTAAATCTACTGACCATTTCAAAACAAATACATGTATCTTAAGACAGTATTCATTCCTCTTTCTACTCAGTTTTACAGGGAAAAGGTGGTCTGAAATGGAGTATATCTTGACGGCAAGTGACTCTCTACCGCAGGAGTCCAACTTCTTCCTTGTAAATGGGTTAACGGCCACAGATGAAGCAGCTTGCAGTGCAAGCAGAAATGTAGGAACAGAGTGTGTGCCTCCTGCAATTTATATCCTTTCCCCCAGGCTAGCATACCTTCTTAAACCGAGTCTGAAATTGAATAACATCCATCACAGTCATACGGTCTATCCATGTGGGTTATATATCCCTTCCAGATACATGCAGCAGCCAACAATCTGTCAGTCAGTGAGCAAGCCAGCCAAAATCAGCATTTCGGCATGTCTGCATGTCTGCAAACAAAGGACTCGCTCCAGTGCTGCCATTTACATTATCTCAGCCAAAAGATAAGAACTTACTCTGAAATTCACTCACAGATGGTACCTAACACCACAGAATCTAGCGCTGATACGCCCAGGAACCTCACCAAAATGCTGGAGAGGCTGCACCTCCACATGTGGTGGGAATGCCCCAAAATCCAACCCTTCTGGACAACAGTCATACAATAAATATGCAAAATAACTAAACAGATATTAGAAGTCACCCCAGAACTGGCCCTCTATCACACTATAAAGAGCTCATAACGCACCTACTCTCAGCAGCCAGAAGCATCATAGCTGGACATTGGAGAGACCTGTCAGGAGTAAACATGGACCACTGGTATGAAATTACAGTTAGGTAGCCATGTTGGTCTGCCGTAGTCGAAACAAAACAAAACAAAACAAAAATTCCTTCCAGTAGCACCTTAGAGACCAACTAAGTTAGTTATTGGTATGAGCTTTCGTATGCATGCACACTTCTTCAGAAGTTCTTAGTTGGTCTAACTTAGTTGGTCTCTAAGGTGCTACTGGAAGGAATTATTTTATTTTTATTTTTTATTTATTTTATTTCGTATCAAATTATATGGGAAATGGCCTTACTAAAAAGCCAACCAATAAACTGAAGCTGACACAGGGACAGATAGAAGAGGACACCATCACCCCTTTAGTACATACACAGCCCAACAAGAATCCACCAACAGCATGTGAATCAATATGGCTAACTTGACCCATACACACAAACAAATCTCACTGGAGCCAACCAAAGACAACCAACCACACCCTAGGCCAGGCCACCCCCCACTTCTCTCACTATCAAGGAAATATAACAAGCTGATAGAAAGAGAACCTTCCCAAGTGATGCTGACACAACCCCCCCCCACACTAAGTAGACGAATATTAGCTACCCCCCCTCTTCTTTTGTGAAAGGAATTCTGAGGTCTTAGATATATGTTCAATGTTGATAAGTGTACCAACTAAGCACAGGGAGACCGACCTGGAACCATTTTTGATTCCCAAACTGTCCCAAACTGACCAAATGTTTTCTCTGCAAGGTCAAAGGAAAATGGAAAAGCCTCCCCATTGTCTTTTCCTTCACAAATCCTGTCTTAAGGGTATGTCTGTGTTTGAATAGGGTGTGAACTTGTGACATGGCCCAGGAACTAAGTATTTATCATTACAAAAGACTGGCAAGGCTCCCCAGGCAATCCAATCTAGTAAGCAGGGTATCCAATCAAGTAACCTGCCAGACAGGAGATAAATAAGGACAGGAGAAAAACAAATTTCAAATTTCTGTTTTAGACCGCCTTTTCTGTGATGTAGGTATGATGTATCTGGGGGGTGGTCTTAGGTTACACCCCTTCTGTGATGTATGTAGTATGTATGATGTTTCTGGGGGTGGTCTTGATCTACAGGGTGGCAATTTCAAAAGTCCATATAAGGCCTTGTCCACCATTGTTCTGGGTTCTCCTTTCCTGCGTGTGAGGGGAGCACCCTGTTGCAACAGATCAATAAAGATCAGGCTTACTAGCTGCTTTGCTTCTCAATATTCTCTGGTTGGCCTCTGTTATTTTCTCCTACCAATAGGGAACCTATGTAAGGACTCTATATGGGCTCTTGGATACCCCATAAGGGGAAAAAGGGCAGATTTTTGTTTACAACACTTTCCAACCTTATACTGCACACAGCACTTAATTACCTCACAATAAATATAACTGATCTGTAGAAAACACAGCCTGAAGATTGAATCTTCCAGAGGGTGACCTCCAGCACGCCATGGTCAGGGAAATGGTGGGAGTTATGGTACTGTTACAAAGGTGGTGCACCACCCCAAATTTCTGCCAAGCAGTAGGAAGATTCCAAAGGGTCCCAGGTACTCACCCAGGGTTGTGTTTCCTTTGGGAAAATCAAGGCACAACAGAGGCTTTAGGAAATATGCTTCATTTTATACATATTAGCACCTGGCGTATTCAGTGGAGGGGCTGCAGAGTTTACAGCAGGTATAGGCAAACTCGGCCCTCCAGATGTTTTGGGACTACAGCTCCCATCATCCCTAGCTAACGGGACCAGTGGTCAGGGATGATGGGAGTTGTAGTCCTAAAACATCTGGAGGGCCGAGTTTGCCTATGCCTGGTTTACAGCATTCACATCTGAATAAGTTCTTGCACTGATGGTGGTTTTCATTAATTAAATTAATTAAAGCTCTGATTAAAACCCCAGCACCCAAGAAAACCTTGCACCTAGGGTTTTTTGGGGGGGTCCCTGTTCCCTTGCTAACCCATAGCAGTACAAAACACCTTGGCTGCCCTTGTGCTAGCCTGTTGCAGCAGAACCAACAAGAAATCATCTGGTGGCCTAAAACTGATTTTGGCAGGAGTTTTCATGGACCTCAGTCCTCTTCGCTTTCGCTTTGTCTGTGCTCATTGATTTTTGTTCAGGGTTTTGAATAGACATGCTAGGCAAAAGAAAGGAGTGTGCATACCTCGGGCAACGATGATGGCTTCAATCCATCCTCCCCCGCTGATTCTCCGAAGAAATACAATAAACCTGTCACATGTCTCTATCGTTGCCCTGTGGGAAACGGATTACAGGAGCATTTCCTCTCTGACTTAAGCTTTGCTGTGTGTCTAGCTAGAAAGCATGTTGCAACTGTGTTTGCATAGGCAAGTCCTTCCTCAGTGTCGGTGTGTCGTCACAAGTAAACAGGCTGTACCCAAGGAAACCCCAATGGGAAGCAGATAGGAAGTGAGGTCACTGTTCCCGGCAAGCAGATTAGGAAATTAAGTAGCTGCAGGGCTAGGTTTGGTCACAGCAGCTGCCAGAACAAGGCAAAGGGAACCGGCTTTGTGGCTAACGTGCTCCTGTCACCCTCCTTCCCAGCGCCATGGTGTGCAGGGCTTTGCATTACAGCCCTTTGCTGTGTTTCTGCCTCTGCTTTTTGCTGACAGGAGCACAGGGGCAGGCGAGGCAAAGCAAGCCTTGGGAGCGCAGAGACGCAGCTCAGAGCTCAGCCTTGCAGGGCAGCGAACACTACGAGCAGCTGAGGAATCACCTGGGGACCATGAGGGCGCTGTCCAGGAGATATTGGCAGCTCCTGGCCTGCCGGCTGTGGCAGGAGGACTGCGAAGAAGAAGTGGCAGAGAAGAATGAGAGAATGGGGACAGTGATGATGGAGGAGGAGGAGGAAGAAGAGGAAGAAAGAGGAGGCACGGTCATCGTGGAACACCAAGGTAAAGAGATGTCACAGCCTTTCCTCTTCTTCCCGACACTTGCTTTTGCACAGATTAAAGAGGCAGCTACTGCTTCTTAGAATTCGTCCTAGCTCACTGAGCAAGGAAGAATATGTCTGCATGTAGTGGATGGTCTGAGCGGTCTCTCAATTCTTAGTTTTGGGCCACATATTAAGACTGCAATCCTATACTCACTTCTCTGTAGCGATTCCCGTTTTTACCTAGTGGGACTTACTTCTAGCATTGCACTGCGTGCTAGTCTCCCTGTGAGTATTGTGTTTCAGAGCTGTGTATTTTGATCAGAGTTAGGGGTTTGTTGCTTTTTAAAAACTGACTTTTAATCATTTTCATATGTTCATCCTGATGTTGTTTTGCATATATTGTACATTGCACTGCACACTTTATAAGGGGAGCAGTGATTACTGTAAGCAAACAATGACCTAATTTGGCTCTGGATAATATCACTCCTGCCTCCAAAAAAGTGGCTAGCAGAAATTTAAAAGAGCATATGAAAAGGCAAGTTTTAGTATATAGTTTTCTTTTTCTGTTAATGTATGCCTTTTATTGCACAGGTTTATGATTTTTGTAGTGGTTTGTAGGTTCCCTTGAATGCAAGGATTACAGAAATAAATCTGGCTAAGAAAGTTTATATAGAATCCTGAACCATCCAAATCTCCCCTTACCTTGGGCTCTGCACTGCAGTCTCTCAGTTGAGCTAGGCTGCACAAGTTGGAGAGTAAAGTGGCAAAATCTTGTGTAGAGTGGGTCTTACTACTTCAGGCAGCAGGTGCACACTTTTAAAAGTATGTTCCCTCATCCGTAGCTTGAAGTGGTAAAGTCCTTGGCAGGGCATTCCCATCTCCCCCTGCTGCATGCCAGAACAGGCCGTTATTAGTTGTCATACTTCTCAGACGCCTGTGATGATAAATAATTGGATGGTGGGGGAGGCCACCCTCAGATATGGAAAACTTACAGACTGCTTGAGTCTCTTGCTGGACTAGCAGAGGTCTTCACATGTGTTATTGCCTCTTAATAATGAAAGCCCTAGATGCCTTTTGTAGGGACGCGGGTGGCGCTGTGGTCTAAACCACAGAGCCTAGGGCTTGCGGATCAAAGGTCGGCAGTTCGAATCCCCGCGATGGGGTGAGCTCCCGTTGCTCGGTCCCTGCTCCTGCCAACCTAGCAGTTCGAAAGCACGTCAAAGTGCAAGTAGATAAATAGGTACCGCTCCAGCGGGAAGGTAAACGGCGTTTCCGTGCTCTGCTCTGGTTCGCCAGAAGCGGCTTAGTCATGCTGGCCACATGACCCGGAAGCTCTCTGCGGTCAAACGCTGGCTCCCTTGGCCGATAAAGTGAGTTGTCCGCGACTAGACCTAACGGTCAGGGGTACCTTTACCTTTAGATGCATTTTATTAGCACACAGTGTGGCATCCAACAGAAGTGCTAGCAAGGACGTCCGAGGGAGTGGAGCTGAAAGCTTTTGCAAAAAAATGCAAGATCAGACAAGTGTCTCTTGTGCCTGCCCTACAAACCCTTGCCATTTCTGGTACCATCAATGGAAGTTGGTGGGGAGAGTGCGCCAGCGGCAGAGGTTGCTTTAGGCAAGCCCATTTCGGACATACTTCTTCCATCAAGAATATTAACGGCCAACTTCGCAAAATAGTTGTGAGGATGAATGCAGGGCGGGTGGGTGGGTGGGTGGTGGAGAGACATGACCTGCTTGAGTCGTGGGCACTGGGGTAGCTCCCGGCTTTCCTTCCCAAAACTGGCTTGACTTTCTCCTAGGGTGGAGCTTGCCCATGGTGAGGGAGATGGTCTCCAGCTGGTACTGCAGCTTTGGCAAGTGCTGCGCAACGGGAGACTGCAGAGTGACCAACAACATCACAGGTGAGGACTGTGTTTCCCCTGGCACCCTGAGTATTTCACATACGCCCTGCATGAACTGCCTTCGGGACACTGGCACCTGGTGCCCATCAGAGCTGCTGGGGCAGCCCAGCAACTAAGGAGGTCATGTGGGGTTGGGGCGGGCAGGGGCAAGGGCATAGGCACAAGGTCAAGGAGGTCAGATTTTCCTCCCCATCCTGCCTTGCAAGGACAGTCTGGACACTGAAGCATTAATACTTAACACCGATGTCAACATAAAAATGAGGGTAAGACCCACAGTACAAGTGGAGCTCATTTCAGAATAAGATGCAGACAGTCCCATTAGTAGACACAGCTAAGTCTTTCCTGTAAAATAGCTGGAAACACCACAAAGCAAGCGCTGGTTTATTTCCCTTGTCTGAGAATAAATTATGTTAAGGCTACACTCCTTATTACCGCTACACCAAAAAGGAGGATGACAACAATAGTAATGGTAATAATCATCATTTATGAAAATTGTAAATAGAAAAACATTTGCTCCCAACAAAAATAATGAACACATTTATTGTGTTCTGGCTAGAGTGGGTTTTTATGCCACAAAAGTCATGTCTACTCAGAAGAAAGTGCCAAGGAAGTGGGGCTTAGGATAGCAGCATAAACTGCAACTCTTAATTTTCTCTGTTTAATCCTGTGAGCACTGGTGAGTAAGAAGTTCTAAGTCCCCAAAATAACTCTCAGATAGAAAGAAGCCTAGCAGATAAAAGGCACCCTGGAAATGTTGAGCTGCAGTGTCCCTGTTCAGCCTCTTACAGGTGAAGAAAAACTACATTTTTCAGAAATGCAGATGTACTCCAGATGTTGCTGAACCCAAGCCCCAGCCAGTGGGGTCAGTGATCAGGAATGATGGGAGTTGTAGTTCAGCTACACCTGGGTGGCTGTTTCATAGGATACCCACCTCTATTTTGAGTCTCACAGTGAAAGAATTAAGCACAACCCAGCCTCTCTCACTAAAACCTGTGGATTATATAAAAAAATCTTAAATTATGACTATCATTTTCGGGATAAAATAGGAAAGATTCAAAATTCCATACCCAGTTACATGGAAGTAGGTCCCACTAAATTCAGTGGGGGTCACTTCTGCGCAGACATGTTATAGAGTTGCACAGGAAGACAGAACTCTATTGTGAGGAAGCACCAGCATATATATATATATATATATATATATATATATATATGGGAGATTCCAGACCCGAACCCCTTTGCCATATTTCCTGCCTGCAAGAAGAGACCACTGCTCTCATTGTGCAAAATCAGGGATTCCCTTGCTCCAGTAGAGGTTTCTCCTCATTGCACGACAAACTGGAGGGTGAGCGAGTAAGGAGCATTTGCCTAGGACTGACTAGTAGCACATGCAGAGTAACCTGCCCTGCCAATTCCCAGCTAAATACCGTATTTTTCGCTCTATTACACGCACCTAACCATAACACGCACGTAGTTTTTAGAGGAGGAAAACAAGAAAAGAAAAATTCTGAATCAAATGTTGTACTAAACTATTTAATAAACAACCGGTATATCAGAATCATATTACAACCATGTAAAGTGAACAGCAGTCAACAGTGGCATTAAGAACCATCATCACTGTCATTAACAAATGAAGAGAGAATTTTAGGTTCGAGTACTCTTCTAGTCTTCTGTGAACCCCAAGAACTCATCACAGCAGCCAACTCCTATGGGCCTAGGTGCCTTCACCCCCCATTAAATATTTGAGGGAGTCATCTCCCACCCCCCATTGTGGTATGTGAGGTGGGGCTTACCTGGCTGCCCCCCAATATTTTTTGAAGTTGGAAGAGGGAGGGAGGGAGGGAAGGAAGAGAGAGAGAGGGGGAACTCACATTTGTGCAGCTGCCTTGCCTCAAACCAGAGCAAAAAGAGGAGGAGGAGACTTGTAAGCCGCTTTGTTTGAATTTACTGGTGAGGTGCTGGGGGAGGGACGGAAGGGGATGCCCTCTTTGCCCCTCCTTCCGGCTCATTGTAAAGAAAGCAGAGTAAGAGCAGCTTACATTTGTATAAGGGAGAGCCATAGAGCAGGCAGACACTGAGAAAGAGAGGCTGTCTCCCTTTCCCCACCTTGGCTTTTACACGCTGCGCGCAGCTCTTGCCGGCTTCCGAGCTGCCTCCCTTCTCCCACCTCGCCAAAAAGCCATAGAGCAGGCAGACAGGAGGAAGAGAGGCTGTCTCCCGACACTCAGCTGTTGCTCAGCGAGCCAAGCGGAGGAAGAGAGGCTGCCGAACAGCCAGCAAGAGCGGCTCCTCCTGCCTGCATTCGATCCATAACGCGCGCACACATTTCCCTTTACCTTTTAGGGGGAAAAAACTGAGTGTTATGGTGCGAAAAGTACGAATTTTGGGAGGTGCTTCCTCCAGAAGCCCTTGACCTCAGGATCAAACACACTACAAGCCCCACCATCTCTCTCTCCCTCTGTTGAGCAAATACAAAGGGAATCCTCCTCTCACTGATAAGAAGGGATTGAATGGGAGGCCTGCCGTTTTTTTGAAAACTGTTTCCTCACCCTGCCAACCAAGCCTCCCTACCTCAGTTGGTTAGCGTGTGGTGCTGATAACGCCAGGGTTGCAGGTTCGATCCCTGTATGGAACAGCTGCAAATTCATGCATTGCAGGGGTTGGACTAGAGGGTCATCAGTATCCCTTCCACCTCTACAATTCTATGATTCTATTTCTCTCCCTCTAAACCCCTTAATTAGGCACCCGGGTGGCGCTGTGGGTTAAACCACTGTGCCGCTTGGGCTTGCCGATCAGAAGGTCGGCGGTTCGAATCCCTGCAACGGGGTGAGCTCCTGTTGCTCGGTCCCTGCTCCTGCCAACCTAGCAGTTCGAAAGCACATCAAAGTGCAAGTAGATAAATAGGTACCACTCCGGAGGGAAGGTAAACGGCATTTCCGTGCACTGCTCTGGTTTGCCAGAAGTGACTTAGTCCTCCTGTCCACATGACCCGGAAGCTGTACACCGGCTCCCTCAGCCAATAGAGCGAGATGAACGCCACAACCCCAGAGTTGTCCGCGACTGGACCTAATGGTCAGGGGTCCCTTTAGCTTTAAGCCCCTTATTTATTTCCCCTCCCCGCAAAAAAACCCATAGATAATGAAATAAGTTTCAAGTCTCTGCCTGTATGTACCTGGCACATTTTATCATGTCACCCAAACAAAATAAAACATGATAACGGCCAGCTAGCCAGCACTCACAAACATTCTCTTCTCCTCATCCATCAAAATGCAAGGTGGGACTTAGAAAAAGCCCCCACCCCATGCCCAAAAACTGCCAAGTCATTGAGGGGTGAATTAAAACCATGTTCATCCCTTCTGCCTCCTCCCCATGAAATCTTTCCCTCCTCCCACCCCCAAAATAATATTTTATTGACTCACAAAACAAGTTGTTTCCACACTCATTTGTCTCCTTGCCTTCTGTGCCACATATTGATGTTGTATACATCAGCCCACATCAATTGTGCAGACTCAGGAAGAACCTATGGTTGTGACTGGGCTTCAGGGACAAAGCCCAGCTGATTTGGTAATGCCAATTGTGTTGCATGTTAATTCCTGTACCCTGATTGGCTGGTTTGCCAATCAGGTTGGGAAAGCACACCTGGTTTACCAGTTGCCTCCTACATCCTAACAGCCTGGGAATGGCAGTGAACTTGCTGTTGCGGTTTTGGCCAACAAGTGAGTAGTTTCCTCAGAGCTTTCTGTGGCTACAAATAACCCTTGTAAAACACAAAGGCTCCAATTCAGCTGAAATCAGCTGCAATTAAATCCCAAGGAAATAAATGGACAAAGTTGTCATTATTAACTTTGTCCCACTGGGACAATGGGCCCTAATTCAATTGCGTTTTAAAAAAACACAAAGTGGAGACTCTCAAATGAAGCCTGTTGTGGTCTTTCATCTTTTTAGGACTGAACAGATACCCCTTTGAATATCTCAAGTTGTCTAGCAATACAAATGATTCTGTGACAAAGAAAGCTGGGGGAATTATACAAATTTGCCAGTTCGCCTCTTATTTTGCATGAATTAGTCTGCTGCTGTTCTTTTAACAATTTTACATTTATCCTCCTGCTGCTAATCACTGGTAAACTCAAGAGATTACAAAACTCATAGAAACACCATTACTAAGCACTGGAAGCCCATTTTCTGCTCACCTGCCCTTGCCCAGTTTCCCAGCATTAATGGTGTAACTTGTTTAAAGGAAGATGAAGGTCTTTGAAAGGTGGAGTTTGTGACTTCTCTACAGTTCTATGGAATCATCACACACTTGCACCCAGAGACCTCCTCTTAAGGGATGAATTTCTAGCAATACTGCCCTCCTTCCATTGTGCCTTTTCTCTCAACCACAAAATGATATGCAAAGGATTTCCTGCCCTTTTATTCACCACCAGGGTTGGAGCTGGAGCTGGGCAGGCGACTCCATGGACAACACTTAGCAAAAGATGTTGTCCTGAAAGCTGTTCAAGGCTTCCTGGAAACCCCTCAGCCAGAGAAAGCCTTGGCCCTTTCCTTCCACGGCTGGTCTGGCACAGGCAAGAACTTCGTGGCCCGGATAATGGCAGAACACCTTTACCAGGATGGCTTGAAAAGCGACTGTGTCAAAGTCTTCATCTCACCATTTCACTTCCCCCATTCCAAGTATGTGGATATTTACAAGGTGAGGGGAATTTTTCTCAGAAGATAATTAACCAGTGTACCGATTGTTTTGATGTTTCAGTGTTGAATGAGTGTCCCTCTTTGCTCCTCAATTCTTAACTTTTGTAAAGTGCCATCATAGAACTGTGGCAGAATTCTAACCTTACAATGCAGCCTCCCTCCCCTCCCCAATCACTTTTTGTCTGCATTTGCCTACACCCCACCCCCACGGTGATGTGGCTTGTAATTAAAACCAGTTTGTGCCACTCAGCTTTTATGATTTTATACTGGCTTCATGACATGACTGTCTTTCTTTTTAGTAGCTCAGTTTATTGGCTTCAAGTTTTTATTGTTTGATAGCTTGTACTGCAATAACTGGCCATGCAAGGTTTATTCCTTAAAACAGGGGAGGAGGAGACCCTGCAGTCCTTTAGATTTTGCTGGACAACAACCACTTCCTTCCCCGACCATTGACTGGGGCCGATAGGAACTGGAGTGTAGCAAAATCCGGAGAACCAAAGTCCCTCCTCACCCTGCCCTAAGAGGTGGGGAATAAATCCTATGAAATTCATTTCCTGCTGCGAGACTCATGCCTGTCTCCTTTGGCCTCTCAGGTTCAGCTCGCAAAACAGATCAGTGAGACGGTTCAAGAGTGTGAGCAGTCACTGTTCATCTTTGATGAGGCAGAGAAGCTTCACGATGACCTTCTAGATGGCTTGAAACCCTACATGGATCACTACGACAGCATTGATACAGTGGATTACCGGAGATCCATCTTCTTATTCCTTAGGTGATTACCTCCCCTCTTTTTTTGAAGTCGATGTACCAAAGAGGGGTCTCTTTTTCCATATGTGAGTTTCCAATATGTGAGTTTGAAGAGAAGTTTATAAGCTTTTTCAGGTGAAAACCTTGGGATGCATCCATCTGTCCCAAGCAGTTCCTCTCCCTGCCGTAGGTGACATGCTGCAGATCCCCAGGAAAACCTCCAGTGCTGGCCAGCTTAGCAGTTTGATGCAATAAGCAATATCTGCTGTGAAATACCCAGTGGGTTCCATCCCAAAATATGCAAGGGGAAGGACATGCATTTCTGTTTGGGGTGGGTGGGGGAAGAGTTGTATCAGTCTCAAAAGAAACTGCTTTTCTGAATCCATATCCAAGACGAGGCCTTTGAATCGCATTGAGAACTTTACCTACTCTCGCTGAAATCTGAATTGCTCTTGGTACTCATCCTTATCTACGAAAAAGAATGTGGAAATGTCTGTTTTGATAGCTTGTTGTCCCTTGATGTCTGGTGCTTTGAAGCTGTTGGGATTTGTGCCAGTTTTTTTGCTGACTTTTTGGGGGTAGGTTGGAGTAGGGCCAAGAGTTAATCATAGAATCATAGAGTTGGAAGAGACCACAAGGGCCATCGAGTCCAACCCCCTGCCAAGCCGGAAACACCATCAGAGCACTCCTGACATATGGTTGTCAAGCCTCCGCTTAAAGACCTCCAAAGAAGGAGACTCCACCACACTCCTTGGCAGCAAATTCCACTGTCGAACAGCTCTTACTGTCAGGAAGTTCTTCCTAATGTTTAGGTGGAATCTTCTTTCTTGTAGTTTGGATCCATTGCTCCGTATCCGCTTCTCTGGAGCAGCAGAAAACAACCTTTCTCCCTCCTCTATGTGACATCCTTTTATATATTTGAACATGGCTATCATATCACCCCTTAACCTCCTCTTCTCCAGGCTAAACATGCCCAGCTCCCTTAGCCGTTCCTCATAAGGCATCGTTTCCAGGCCATCGTTGCATGCTGTTCAGCATCTCCTGCAAACACAGCTGGGGATTTGCTGACATGCAGCTGCCCAGGACTAAGTCAACCTCCAGCCGGGGCAGTGGAACCATATCACTGCCATGTCCTCTGCCCTCCTGGCTGCATCCCCAATACAAAAGGGGATGTATTGCAATGGCTGAAGGTGCAAACCAGGTATTGCTGGTTTAAATCTCCCTTCAGCCTTCATTTTCTCACCTGCAGGCTACGTTAAGTGCTCTGAACACAGGCCAAGCTAGCTGTACCATTGTGTAGGCTGGTTCTCTTTTCCTCTGCGCAGGGGCTGGTCAGGTTGGCCACCAGCAAGGGCACAGGCCTGGAAGGGGGAAATTGCGCCTCTGCGCTCTGGCTCGGAGCCTGCCTGCTTGCCCATGCGCTCTCCTTGCCAGGGCTCGCAAGGGAACCTAGCTCCGCCTCTGCACCCTATGTGCTCCATGCTAGACTTTCCATGACCTTCAGGGTAGGGAAGGGGTCTACTGAAGCCAGGGAGCAGGACATGCCTCCTACCCCAAGTGTAAGCCAGGAGACCAACCATTTCCAACATAAATTATTACACAGACAGCTCCTGGCGATTTTCTTAAGAGATGTAGCCCCTCCATGCAACCTGCTATAGCACCTTCTATATAGCTGACCTTTAAAGCCATAAACGGCCTCGGTCCAGTATATCTGAAGGAGCGTCTCCACCCCCATCGTTCTGCCCGGACACTGAGGTCCAGCTCCGAGGGCCTTCTGGCGGTTCCCTCACTGCGAGAGGCCAAGTTACAGGGAACCAGGCAGAGGGCCTTCTCGGTAGTGGCGCCTGCCCTGTGGAACGCCCTCCCATCAGATGTCAAAGCGATAAACAACTACCTGACATTCAGAAGACATCTGAAGGCAGCCCTGTTCAGGGAAGTTTTTAATGTGTGACATTTTAGTGTATTTTTCATCTTTGTTGGAAGCCGCCCAGAGTGGCTGGGGAAACCCAGCCAGATGGGCGGGGTACAAATAATAAATTATTATTATTATTATTATTATTATTATTATTATTATTATTATTATTATTATTACTACTACTACTACTATTCTTGCATCTATGCATGGAAGTTAACTAGGACTTTCCCAAAGTTGCTGATCCCTGGTTTGGGACCTTTGTCACGATGGTTGAACGCAGAACAGGTTGTGTGGCAAAGTTATTTTCCCTAGCTGTGGCCTCCTCATTCTGTCGGACCAACTCAAAAATAATTCTCTCTCTTCCCTCTCAGTAACACCGGCAGCAACATCATTAATGAAGTGGCTCTTGACTTCTGGCGCGCCGGTCGAGCCAGAGAGGAAATAACCATGGATTCCTTAGAACAGTACCTACGGACGGAGCTGCTGGAGTCCACAGGTGAGACGCCCCTTGATCCTGACACAGTAGGCAAGATTTGCGAAGTTCTCTTTCCCCGTAGTGTTCTAAGGGACTGCTTCACGCATCACCAAAGAATCAACATTTTCCTGTAGACACTGCATTGTGAACCTGTATTAAAGCATTTGTTGCAAAAACACATGCTTCACATGTGATGATGGCTTACATCAAGGGTGGGGAAGCTCCAAGGTTGCAGAATTCGTCGAGATGGGGCTGATGGGAGCTGCACTCCCCCATCCCTGGTTTAAGTGTGCATCTGAAAACGCAAGGAGATGGCATATCCTGTCAAGGACGCATGCTGTGGTCAGCCGGTGTCTACTGACACATAATCCCCACAACAGAGTGAACTCCCGTTGCTCTGTCCCTGCTCCTGCCAACCTAGCAGTTCGAAAGCACGCCAGTGCAAGTAGATAAATAGGTACCGCTGCAGCGGGAAGGTAAACGGTGTTTTTGTGTGTTCTGGCTTATGTCACGGTGTTCTGTTTTGCCAGAAGCGGCTTAGTCATGCTGGTGACATGACCTGGAAAGCTGGCTGTGGACAAACGCCTGCTCCCTTGCCTTTACCTGGGGGTGCAAGGGGTGCAGGGCACCAGGGCGCAGAATTCTGGGGGGTGACAGGGGCCCTCTCTTTGGCGACTCCATCTCCAGCGCCGCCACACCACCTCTGAGACCGAGCAACAGCCGCCGCCACCACCACCACCACTGCCCGGAGCCCCGGCTGAGGGATGAGGACAAGGAAGGAGCATAGGGGAAAGCTGTGGCTCCCGCGGAGGACAAGGGGCGGCAGCAGCAGTGAGGGCCATCGCCATACCTCGCAGCAGCAGCGGTGCCTCAGGCCAAGTCTGAGTAGGGCTTGGCATCGAAGCAGCAGCCACTGGCGCAGCAGATACCTTGGGAGAAGTTGCGCCTGGAGGAAAGGAGGCAGAATAGACAGCGAGACGAGTCCCATCTCAGCCTCTCCCCTCCCTGCCCTGCAGAGCCCGCCTGCTGGGAAGGGGCAGCTGCTTTGCCCGCCCGTCCAACAGACGGACCCTTCAGGCCGGTGAAGGGCCGCGCTGTAACCCCTCCCCTGGCGCCGGGGGGGGGGTCAGCTCCGCCAGATGCGCGCACTCCTTTCCCGCCTGGGGAACCTGCAGCCCACCACGGTGCAGGCTTCCCTCTAGGTCGCCCTAAATTTGGGGGCGCTGGGTAGATCTTTGCACCCCAGCAACGCATATGCTAAAGACAGCCCTGCTCCCTCGGCCTGAAAGCGAGATGAATGCCGCAACCCCATAGTCACCCTAGACTGGACATAACCATCCAGGGGTCCTTTACCTTTTTTTTTTACCTTTACTGACACATAATGTCAAGAGCTCCTTTGGATAAAGCAGCGCTTGCTGGAGCAGCTATAAATTCACTGGAAATGTTAACTGCATTGCTAACATCCATGCTTCCTTCCCCGCGGGTGGCGCTGTGGGTTAAACCACAGAGCCTAGGACTTGCCAATCAGAAGGTCGGCGGTTCGAATCCCCGCGATGGGGTGAGCTCCAGTTGCTCGGTCTCTGCTCCTGCCAACCTAGCAGTTCGAAAGCACGTCAAAGTGCAAGTAGATAAATAGGTACCGCTCTAGCGGGAAGGCAAACGGCATTTCCGTGCGCTGCTCAGGTTCGCCAGAAGCGGCTTAGTCATGCTGGCCACATGACCCAGAAGCTGTACGCCGGCTCCCTCAGCCAGTAAAGCGAGATGAGCGCCACAACCCCAGTTGGTCACGACTAGACCTAATGGTCAGGGGTCCCTTTACCTTTACTTTTTATGCTTCCTTCCCACTGTCTCTCCTGCTCTTTCCCTTCCCTTGTCTCCTCCTGCTGCCAAAATTTAGACTGTTAAGATCCCAGGGACAGCATTCTATCTGTTTTATTACTCCACTAAAGGCCACGTACGCTGACGTTCCTGTACAAACAGCCCATGCCCAACTCAGCTAGGAAAGCAGCAGTCTTTCCTAGCCAGCTTCTGTGGCAACCTGGAGACACAATACCTTGGGGGAAAGGGAGGAAAAGTGTCTTATGCACCCCTTCCACTTCTTTTCCTCCAGATGAGGGTTATGCCCACAACCGCCTTCTGGAAGAGAATCTCATAGACTTCCTGGTACCCTTCCTGCCCTTGGAGTTCCGCCACGTGAAGCTGTGTGCCAGAGATGCTTTCCTTTCCCGGGGCCTTCAGTTCACCGAAGAGGCACTGGATGAGGTTGCAAGGATGATGGTGTTTGTCCCCAAGGAGGAGAAACTTTTCTCAGCCCAGGGTTGCAAGTCAGTCTCTCAGCGTATAAACTACTTCCTTCCCTGATGTTGTCGGAGTTTGGCTGCACAAAGAGCTGCAATGCAACCTGCTAAACTTCCTCTTGCACAGGGAGCGAGAGGTGTTTACTTCACTGACACCGGGCAATAAATCCCCTACAATGTGGGGGCTGCTGGACTGGGGGAAAGCAATAATTCTGAAGCCTGTGGAGGAACATGCATCAGCAAGTGAAGACATTGCCAATGAGTAGACACTATGCAGCAGGAATCAACATCAATGGTGCTGTTAAAAAGGACATTTTCATGCGCTGCTTTGGAATAAATGGTGGGCATTTAGGCAGGATCTGAGGCAGAGAAACTACAGCAGCAAGTAGAGTTGACGGCTGCTTCCTTTTTGTCTTGAAGACTGAGATTTCTTTTGGTGGTTATCTGAAAGGAGACATGACTTCCTCCTCTGCCCCTTTAGGGGTGGGACTGAACAAGGAGCTGGAATATTTGCTTACAATGCAAGAAATGCCTTCTTCTTCCAGAACGAGTTATTGCATGAATGAGAGGACTTGCCCTGAACTTGGAAAGGTAGTACTTACCTTCACAGTACTTAATAATCGGCTTTTAAAGGATGCGGGGATACTGCAGCAAGTAATCTGCTGCAACGTTTTGGCTAATGTGCTTCCCTGTATATATGTACACTATGGAGAATGCACATTTGCAATTTTTGATTTTTAATCTGCTAAGGGACTTAAATCCAGGACACCATCAGGGTGTACTCAACTCAAAGTCTGTGTTTGTGTTGGATGGGTATGGGGTGGGAGGCAGCGACAAGTGCCAAAAGCTCAGCGCGGAAGTTGAGCAATAAAGCTTAGTCAGTGGGAGATAAAAAGCAAACACTGTTTGCATGAGCCAACGTTCACTGGTTTTGCATCTTTATGAATTTAAACTTGGCACCGTTACCCATTTCTGCCACAATACAAAGCACAGAGTGGTCAAGCTTGGCATTCTGAGGCTTGTTCTGGCCCACTTTGGACGTACTTTAGAGAGTGCAGCAGCCTCACATTGGCCAGATGTGCTTAGCCCACCTTAAAGAGATGCAGTGCTTGCTTAGCAGGTAGGAACACAGGCCAGAATGATACAGGAATTTAGTAATGAGCTAACATTTCAAGCCTCCACACATAAGCCCTGGGCAAACATTAACCCATGCATGGACATCAACCAGTCCTAGAGGCAGATTAAGCATGCCTGGTGGGTGAGGCTGGTACAATTTCATTTCCTCACAATACAAACTTGTAAATTAATCCAAACTATTCTTCTGGTTTAGGGTGGGCAGCAGAAGAGGCTACCCCATGGCTTGTGGACTGAATCTAACTTCCTCTTGAGCTATTTTAGTGCCCTCAAGACCCTCAATAATTTGGTGCCAACCTTTTATTAGGTTTTCCCCCCCAAACTGTTCTGCTCTGTGCCATAGTCTGCTGTGGTGTGCAGCTTCCTCATTCTTGAAAACTTGCATCTGAAGCACTTGCTAAAAATAAAACAGCAGGAACCACCCGAATCACCCTTTCTTCTGCACTGGAAAAGTCCCTCTTGCTGTCATGGCGAAGCAGAGCTGTAGAATCACTGCAGTGCTCTAAGAAGGCTGTCTTAATGCTGCAAGGTTGAGTGAGACGGAGAGAGGGCTCACCACAATTAAAGTTGAGACATAGCTATGGAAAGCCCAGGCATACAAGCTTGCTCACTGGGTCAGCACTTCACACATACTTGGGAAATGAACAGAAAAACACACTCCTGCCCAAGCTCTGGTTGCTACAAGATGAAAACAATCGTCCAAGTCCTCTTCCATCACTCTGGATCTTCTCCCTCTCTTGACAGGGAAAATAGCTTGTCATTAGTTGGTCTCTTTGCTTTACCAGCACATCATGGTTCTAGCTTATTAGAACAGAAATGTGCATTTTACTTCCTTTGAACCCGTCTCTCATAGGGCTGGAAAATCCAACTGCTTTCCTGAGCACAGACAAAGTGCGAGAGCCACAGCAGGGGTGGGGGGCAGCAATGATGACAGAGAAGCTTTACAAGCCTCAAAATACAACAGCTGGAAAGCGCACTGAGATAGCCCCCCAGATGAAGAGGTGGTCAGGCATTCTGCTACAGGAGGCACTTGTGGAAAACGTGGGGAGGGGGCAGAATTAACATGTTCAGACAACTTATCATTGTAAAAGCAACAAATCCATGTTTATCCCTTCTACAGAAGTAAAAGGTGAAAAAACCCACACCACTACTAGTTTCTAATTATGAATTATTATAAACAACATTAAATTATTTGAACTGTAAAAATAATTCCAGGGTCGTCATTTCTGTTAACTCAAATTCGTTCTAAAAATAGTTTTCGCAAGAACTGCCGCTTGGCTTTGGACTTACCCATTTCTGGTTCTTCAGCCATGGTCACTTTGGCACGTGGCTCCTACAGAGCTTGCAATGGGACAACATACACTCTGATATGTGGCAAACAGATCTAGCATTGACATGTCCCAATGCTCCACAATTTGGCCGAAAACCTGTGGGTTCAATTGCCGCTGCACCTCTGGCACCACTGAGTGGCAGAGCCAGTCTGCTACCACATTGTTGACTTTGGCCAAATACTCTGCTCTCAAAGACGCTAGATGCTTTTCTGCCCACATGAATGGTTTTTCTGCCTCTCAATTCTGCTTTTTTGACCAGGTCCTGGCCTCCTTGTTGACATAGGCATGGGCAGCAGTTTTGTAGGTCCACGCCAGCAGGTGCTGATCCTAGAACATCCGAACAGAGGCCCTGGATCACTGACTCCTCCAGTGTGCTCCTCAGGTAATGAGACTGGCATTTGTCATAAGAACCAGCCTCCGTGGCTCCTGAAGACTTACTCCTGAAAAATGATGGGGGTGCAGTTAGCAGTGTAGCACCTCCTTCAACGTAGGAGGCATAGAGAGCAGTATCCATTCTTTCTGGATGATCTAGTTCTGAAAGGGGAGCACTTGCTGCAGCAACCTGGAGTGAAGTCTTGCACATGGCACTAGATTGTAGGCGCTCACCAAAAGACCTTGCAATGAGCCAGAAACATCAGATCCTCAGGGAACCTGTAGAGCAGGTGTTCTCCACGCTCTTGTCATGATATGAACCTTTCCATGTCCAACAACACATCCCGGAGGGGAAGGTTCTGTAGTAGACAAACCTTAGGTAATTATTCTGGCGGCAATGTGGAGACAAGCCTCAGAGAGGTCTACACATACCATCCAATCACCCTCTTTTATTGCCTCTATGATTGACCATAACTTTTATATGCCTGTTGTCTTTGTCCATGGAGTTTGAATTATGGTGCTGGAGGAGACTCTTGAGAGTCCCATGGACTGCAAGAAGATCAAACCTATCCATTCTGAAGGAAATCAGCCCTGAGTGCTCACTGGAAGGACAGATCGTGAAGCTGAGGCTCCAATACTTTGGCCACCTCATGAGAAGAGAAGACTCCCTGGAAAAGACCCTGATGTTGGGAAAGATGGAGGGCCCAAGAAGGAGAAGGGGACGACAGAGGACGAGATGGTGGGACAGTGTTCTCGAAGCTACCAGCATGAGTTTGACCAAACTGCGGGAGACAGTGGAAGACAGGAGTGCCTGGCGTGCTCTGGTCCATGGGGTCACAAAGAGTCGGACACGACTAAACGACTAAACAACAACAACATGATTGACCATATTGTTTCAATTTCGAACAGGTTTTTTTTTACCCATTTGTTTAGTTATTTGAAGTCTAGAATTGTGCAAGTGTCTCCATGCTGTTTGGCACCAAGGACGCGACTGAAGATATTTCAGATCTCCCAGAAGAGGAGCAGAACCTAGGGCTCTCATGTCCAACAAGTGTTTTTGTCTATCAGTAAGCTTGATGTTTTACTGGATTTCTGGAATGAGGGGTTGGGACAAACCGATCCTGAGGTCAAATTGTATGGCATTTGGATACCGTCTCTATCACTCACCTCTCTGTTGTTATGTGGGACCAGAGATGGGCAAAGGAGAGGAGCCACTGGGCACTAAGACACCCCTCTGTTGTAGTCATGCTGAGCTGGCATTCTTGGCCCCTTTCTGGAGCTTGGGGGACTGGAAGGGCAGGCGGGTGGATTGTTGTCTCTGCCTGCCTCCCGCTGTCCTGCCTCCCCCAGCTGTGGAAAGAATGTCCTCCAGGTAAACTACAGCAGCACTATTTGCTTGAAGACTGCTGCACACAGAAAACAGTAAGGTTATGTTTGCTGTCTAGGTTTGCTTGCCAAAAGATCAAAAAGCACGTGCAACCAAGGCAAGAGAAGAATATGACACAACAGGCAGAGGGACCACACTCTGGTCTATAGGGTCAAAGATACCTTCCAACGTTGTCATCCTTGTGAAGAGGATTTGCAATACTACACACAGAAGAGTGACCACTGGACTTATGGACCTTTGGCACAGTTTCATGGTTGAAAACCTCAAATGAAAAATAAGCACACATCTTCCATACTGTTCAGAGAAGGGTGACTTGGCAAATCGGAAATGTTTGAGACTGATGAGGTGTTTGTGTCCCAATGTCCCATGTACCAATGCTGAGCAGAGGTCTTCCAGTGTGATGATTTGGCCAGACCTGGGTCATGGAAACTGGGATTTCCAGTCAGGAAACTCACAGGGAGGCCTCAGGTTTACTTACCGCACTTTGCAAGGGTAACACGGGATGCTCTTTATGCTGTCTTGAACTCCCTTAAGGAACAGCATGATAGATAAGATAAATACTAGCATTGCTTTTTGAGAAAAGCTCCCCTCTGGAAAAAAATAAAGCACAGGATTTTGGAGAGGATGAACAAACAAAAAGTATTTAAGGAAGAGCAGCCCTAATCAACAGCAGGTGACATAATTTGCAGACTCAGGTGGCCCATAAAAGATATTGACATCGCACATTTATTTTGACAGCTTGAGGACTGGCTAGATATGGTGACACTTTTTTAAATCTCGTGCTTCCCCACTTGTTTTTTGTTTTGATTTTTAAATCAGCGCAAACAGCAGTGATATGGTGGGGGAAGAAAAGTGCTTACTCCTTTGACGGGCCTGAACTGGATCAGGGCCCCATACTGCTGTTTTAAGAACTTGCTTGTACAGTATTGTTTTTCTCGATAACACTAAAATATAGACAGAGAACAATATTTGTGGTCACCATACAGTGTGAATATAAGCCCAATGGCCAGTCATATGGATATTCAATCCCTACCTCTATTCTGCAACTTGATGTGTCCTTTGCCAGTTGCCCATTTGGTTGCTTAGGTTTTTTTTTTGGGGGGGGGGGTTACAACATATGAAATAAAGCAATGTCATATTATGAAAGAGCCTATTTATGTGTCTCTAATGTTATGTCCTTAGTTACTTTGTCTTTTTTCTAAAAAATGGATATAGATTCCATATCTGAAAATACCAATGGTCAATTGTGGACTTGGCATATTATTTGTAGAACCTATGATGTGCTGTCACTACTCAAAACATTAGTGACTCTTTGCGCAGAGGATTTTCTGTGACAAACAAAAGAGAACAACAGTCACACCTGCCATTGTGCTGGTTTCTTTTTGGTTAGTAGTAGTCTTCAAGTTAGGGACGCGGTGGCACTGTGGGTTAAACCACAGAGTCTAGGACTTGCCAATCAGAAGGTTAGCGGTTCAAATCCCCACGACGGGGTGAGCTCCCGTTGCTTGGTCCCTGCTCCTGCCAACCTAGCAGTTCGAAAGCACCACAAAGTGCAAGTAGATAAATAGGTACTGCTCTGGTGGGAAGGTAAATGGAGTTTCCGTGCACTGCTCTGGTTTGCCAGAAGCGGCTTATTCATGCTGGCCACAGGACCCGGAAGCTGTATGCTGGCTCCCTCGGCCAATAAAGCGAGATGAGTGGCACAACCCCAGAGTCAGCCACGACTGGACCTAATGGTCAGGGCTCCCTTTACCTTTTAGTCTTCAAGTTCTGTTTGGCTAGGCACCTCTATCACATGTGGAAGAATATACCTCTCTGCACAGCCACTCAGACTTTGGAGGCTTACTGAGCTGCACACCATTCTCAAGACCCATGGAGACAAGTACCATCTCTGTACTATTTTAAAGGAATTTCCCGATTCTTACCACACCAACGTAAGTGTCATGGGCTGGCTGCGTCAGGATAATGCAGACAGGAGTGTCTGCAGATCACCCAAGGGAGGGTTCCAGCAGAATGTGGGGGGCCTCTGCTGGGATTGGGACAGGCTGCTAGTGAGGATCGGGTGGGGGGGATCCCCTCAACCTGCTTTCTTGTCTCATCCATCTCCATGATGAGAGTTGTGAGCCCTACCATCTCCTCCGCAGCTGTGCCACACTGCCCACCCTGATGCTGTCAAGACACTAGGACAGACACCCCCAACCTGTGGCCCTCCAGATGTTTTGGCCTACAACTCCCATGATCCCTAGCTAACAGGACCAGTGGTCAGGGATGATGGGAATTGTAGGGCCGAAGGTTGGAGATGCCTGCACTAGGAGCAGCTTAGCCAACAACAACACGGTTTCCTCAGTCTTTAATATAGGATAACTTGGTTATACAATGTCAACCTGTTTTTCAATTTGACATCTACTCTGACCTCTACAAGCAGATTTAAGCAATGTTGTTGCCAAGAAAGCCCCCCTTCCAAACTTACGTGTCTGTGACTGGGGCAGGGGTCTTCATCACATTCTCCATCTTTATTCTCTTAAAAGCCACACACTTTAAAAATAATAATCATGTGTCAACCTTTATTTGCCAATAAAATATTGCAACTTTTATTCAAAACAAAATGCAAATTGGCAAAAATCTTTGTGGAACGACAGGCAGAGGCGCCTCCTCCAAAGGCCCCTATTTACATCAAGTTAACACTGTTTGCAGTTCACAGTCAGGCAATAGTGAAAATTTAAATTAGAAAAAAAACCCAAATATATTACAACAATAAAAAAAAACAAAAACAACAATTAACAACACTAGTAGTGTGGGTTTGCGTGTGATCAGCATATTTTCAATTTCATCCATTTCTCTCCTCAGTGACTTCAACTATTAATCCAACTAACAGAGTGCTCGCGTTGAGTAGAATCCTTAAACATCTTTCCCCGCAACCCTTCCCTCCCACCCTGGAAGCCTGACTCTTGCACAACACACACACGGGTCCGTTTTCCTTAGGCAACTGCAGAGAAATTAGGCATTCCTTCTGGAATATGGAAAAGGCCACCGTTCCATCCCACGAGTATTACTTAAAAACGAGCTGTGCAGAGTCCGTTGCGTACAGAACTGAATTGTGAATGGGTGGCAGAAAGTGGTCGTTTCTGAGAATGCTCGATGCTTGAGTCGCCGTGGACATTTCTAAAACCCAGCTTTGAAAAACCATCACTGCGCCTTGTAGGAAGAGGCGGCTGCTAGCTGCTCTGGGCTTCTGTGCTCCCAGGTGGAGCCATAAGGGGTCTATTTGGTCAGTCCGACTACTGCTAAGGGCCACTTTATACTACAGTGGTACCTCGAGTTACAAACGCTTCAGGTTACAAGCTCCGCTAACATGGAAGAGTTACCTCGAGTTGAGAACTTTGCCCCAGGATGAAAACGGAAATCGTGTGCCGGCGGCACAGCGGCAGCAAGAGGCCCCATCAGCGAAAGCAACTCTAGTTAAGAACAGCTTCAGGTTAAGAATGGACCTCCGGAATGAATTAAGTCCGTAACTAGCGGTACCACTGTACTCTGCAAAACCAAGTGGAAGAAGCATCTCCAGGACTGTACCACTGGGATCACGGGGAAGGGGAGCTCTGCACACTCTTCCATATAAAAGGAGAAGGAAAATGGCACGCCAGAAAGGACAGCATGAACCCATTTCTCCAAAATGCTAGTTTTGTCTGTTTAGAAAGTTATTAATCTGTGACCCCCCACATGAATCCCGAAGTGGTATAGAATTGGAGCAGAATTACCATTAGAGTCTATTATTTGTGTAAAATGGTCCACATTACTGCAGCAGCAACTTGCTTTTTCACACCGGGTGAAGGGGCTAAGGGTATATAATTAAGGCCTTTTTTGTTTTTGGCAAACGCGCAGTAAGAATTGTGAGAAGGGGAGCAAGGATTTCACCACCACTGATGCCACTGTTCAGCCAACCTTGGAGACTGCGCAAACCCTGCCTGCTTGCCAGGAAATCACCTGTTTGGAATGCTTTGCAAGCTTAGTGCTCGACAACCTACTACAGACAGGAGGTTTTAGAAATCTCTGAACTCAACACTTATGAAACAGTCCACAGGAAGAGCGCATATGTCATAACATGCCGGTGCACATGGAAACCTTCTTAGAGAACATGTACAGTATCTACAATCTTGCTATAAAACCAGCAACATCAGGCAAAGTACTCCTGCAAGCTCCAGTCCTTAGTTGGCAAGGGGGAATATAGTCCTCCCTATTCTACAAGTCCACAGGCTCAAGAATCTTCCCTGCTTGGCTGGGCCCCCCTGTGCACTGTGTTTAAGATGCCTGCTTAGACACCAGCCATGGGTTGGTTGGTTTTCACGTTACAATCTTGCATTGTGTTTTGTGGGTACAGGGAGTTTGATTTATGGACCAAAGCTCAGTGCCACAATTAAATTTTTTTTTAAAAGCCAATTGGGTGCAGCAGCCTCCCTCTTCAATTACTGTCATCAAAAGTGCAGCAAAGTCTATTTTCAACTGGATACAAATTGTGCAAGAAACTACTTGAATTTGGATACCGATTCACTCCTTACAATTCCAAGGGAAACTGGCCACTAGGATCGTTGTAAGAAGTTATAATTAAAAACAAAACAAAACAGTAATCTGTGAATGCTGCGATTAGCATCACTGCCCTACATTTGCAAACTCTGAAGTCAATAAGGAAGCAGTCCATGCAGTGGCGTAGCGTGGGTTATCAGCACCCGGGGCAAGGCAAGTAATTTGCGCCCCCTAACCCATGGATTTGTGCCCCCTAACCCGTGGATTTGCGCCCCCTAACCCGTGGATTTCCCTAACCCCCAGATGTTGCACCCGGTGCGGCCGGCCCCCCCTGCACCCCCCACGCTACGCCACTGAGTCCATGTATACAAGACACCCACATGTTGTAGTGTTACAGTGACCAGGAGCAGTTTTCTCAAAAGAGGGATCCCAGAAATGTTAGGCTGTGATTTTCTCTTCCCCTGAGGGCAGAAGGAGCAAAGAACAGGTCACTATTTCCTTTCTCCAACACGGGCCTCATACTTCTTCATGTGCTTTTAGCAGGGTCATTCATGCTGCAAGCACCATCTTTCCTTCCCAACTGTCTTCACAGTATTTGAGTCATTAAATTATGATGCACCCAACTACTAAAACCACAACTGGAAGATAACCAAGAACCAACCCAAGCAAAGTTCAAAGAGGTGGGGAGAGAAGACGCAACTAGTTTTTGAAAAAGGCTTGAGGGGAAAAAAATGCATGGAGGTTAATGTTTAACCCTAATCTTTTTCTACACAGAATTGCTCTGGTGTGGATTATTTAGAGGGATTCAACACCACTGGCCAGCCCCCACCTGCACCCACCAAAAAAGTTTGTGGCTGGGAGGAAAATAACTGTAGCAGCTAACCCCAGGGCCATTTCAGGACAAGTTTAGTTCTGGAAAGCCGAAGTAGCAATCGGACGGGTGTATGGCGTTTTCACTCAAAATGGACAGGAGCCAAGAACTCTTGTCCCCCCAAGTCCTGCAGCAGCAACAAAACTGACAGGGGAGGAAAGAAAACAATCAGAATGAAAAATCAGGCATCAAGGATGATTTTAAAACAAGCCAACCCCCAAATAAAGTTAAGACCTGGTTTGAGTCCCTGTGCTATTGTCTGCACATGAACTATGGGCGACATCCAACTGCAGCCATCTACAAGTTCATTTGTGAGATCTGCTGATCAGTGTACTTTTGAATCTCTGCTGTTCTTACTGGTAACCTGATGCCTTTTTAACTGGTTTATAACCACCACCACCACCCTGATTTTATGTAATATCATAGAACGTAATTGTATGTAGTTTGTGTACTGCACACTCTGTGATCTACTTAGATGAACGGCAGGCTAAAAGCATGCCCAATAAATCATAATAAATACTGGAAGCTTGTACTGTAGTTGAAACATAGTCCATTTCCCTATGTTTCAGCTATGGCTTTCCCAAGAGCACAACTTCTAGGTAGAGTGAGAAGTTCAAAATGGTGCACTGCTAGAAAGGATTCTGGCCTCCTCTTGCTTTGCTGCAGAACAGCCTCCCTCAGCCTCCAGATGTTTTGTGCTGCAACTCGAATCATCCTCAACATGATCAACGTGCATCAATCTGGCTGGGAGAAACAGCCAGATAACCTATCAAGAAAGCTTAAAGATGGCCATTTCTAACCTTATGCTAAAGCCTCAGAGATTCCCGGTTGCTGTATTGCTGCTTGTGGGGTTAGTAGTGCAATCCAAAATGTATTTCTTTCCAAGTTCCCCCACTTCAGAAGGTACCTGAGATAGGGAACATAACAACAGTGTGCCTTTAACATATATTTACACAGGACCAAGATGCTGAGATGATGGCTGCATTCTCTACTCAAGAGTTCGGCCTGCCAACAAGAAGTGGGGGGAGTTGCAACAGTGCTCCTCCTTTCTGTTTTCCAACTTAACACATACGGACTGTGGTTTTGTTTGGAGCAGAACATTTTGGGTCCACCCCCTTTCCAAAATTGTCTATGCAAAGGTTAAACAACACACGGAATAAAATTTTGCTAGGTTGCCTCTACTTCCAACACACAGAGGTATCTGAAAACCAGGCTATGCATCAACTAAAAAATTGTCACATTTAAGCCAAGCCTTGGCTGCTAAGAATCCTGAAACTCCTCAAGACAGACAGGTTAGGTAGTGTTTTCTCCAAGAAATTCAATGGTGATTGACTGATTTTGAGAGCTGAGGATGTCTAGGTTGGAGGCGTCCTTGCTAGGGTCCCTTCGGGGCTCTCTTCTACAAAATGCTGTACCACTAGGGATGGATACATAGGTTTGCACAGTCCAGTGGCTTAGAATGAAAAGGTTTCACCACTCTGCTCAACATTCTGGCTTCCCCATGTCCCTGGTTCTGATGCAGCAGTGTGGGGTCATTATGGCAGGATGGAAGCAGGTGATACCTGTGGCCGAGTAGTCACCATGGACAGCAGCAATGAATGGAAAGGAGCTTGGAACAGGTGATGGGTACTGACAGCTGTGCCTATGCCAAAGGGGAAAAAGGCCACTGGACCTCTGAGGAATGCTACAAAAAGGCGACCAGAGAAGGCATCAACAGTAGGCCCCCGGGCAATGAGTCGCCGGCTAGTTTTGGCAAAATAGAGACAAACTGGAATGGGTTCAGAGGATGGCAGTGAAGATGGCTGGGGTATGTTAAAGATGTCCTACGAGGAAAGGTTCAGGAAACAGGGTGTGTTTAGCCTGACAAAGAGAAGGCTATGGTGGAATATTGCATCACTCCGCAAATACCTAAAGGCTATGCTATTTTTCTAGAAAAAGAGGTGCCAGAGTTCACCATGAACTTCTCCTTTGTTCTCTTAAGAATGGCAATGGTGCCCACTTGAGAGGAGCCGGTGAGCTCCAGCTGGGGGGGAAAAAGAGCCCTGCCTAAAGGGCTGTCACACAGAAGAGGACAAAGACTTGCTGTCTGTAGCCCAAGAGGGCAAGGCTTAGTTACAGAAGGGGAGACTTAGGTTGAATGTCAGAAGATGCTCCTTTAATAGGGAAGGCTGACAGTGGGACCAGTTACCTAGGGGGATGGTAGACTCTCAGGCCCTGGAGGTTTCTAAGCAGAGGCTAGACAGTCATTCCATTGGCATGCTCTGGCCCTGGGCTTCCTGCATTGAGCAGGGTTGGACCAGGTGGTATACAAGGCTCCCTCCACTGGTCTCCTTTCTCCTTTGGTCACTCATCTCTGCTTAGTGCTAGCTTCACCTTCCCAACTGCAGGGTGGGGAGGGGAGGGATGCCGTTACAGAGAGAGATCAGCAGAGAATCAAGGAGGAGAAGCCTGCCTAGAGTCTTCTGCTTTCCTGTGTGCTTGCCGAGGTCTTTCTCTGCCTGCATCTGCAGAATCCTTCAATATTCTCAGCAAATCAGAAACTGGTTTATTCACGGCAACTTTACATTTGATGAATGTAATGTCTGGCCAGGCTCTTCACCTCACTTTTGATTTATTCAGTCCAGACTAGGAAGCAAACTGGTTCCCTTCACCTTTCCATTGCCATGCACTCATCGGAGCAGCAAGGGCCATTTGTCAGAGTTCATTGCCAATCTAGTTCTAGACTAAACCATGGGAGAAGTTGCTTTTTATGCTGTGTTGGTGGTGGTTGCTGAGTTAGTGAGGCCAATGGAGAAGGAGTCAAAATCAGAGTTTTGGAGAAAAAGCCACAACGAGCGGCAAGTTTGCACCCTTCCACCATCACTGGAGGTTCAATATAAAACAAACAGCATAGCAATACAATTCCAACTCTCAAGCTTGTAAAAGGAAAACTGCCGCATTTTAAAAAGATTAAGGTGCAAAACAAACCAGACCCTGAATTTTATTTTATTTTATTTAAGACCAATGCTGCTAACAAATGATGGGAATATCCTGTGCTGAATTTTCTTGTGGGGCAGAAGGGGCACACAAGTCCCCAGCAAGAACTACATGCCTTCCCTCCTTTGCCAAATACTTTCTGGGGGCACAAGGAAGTGCTGCACTCATTTGCTGGATTTTTGAGAGCCAGAATTCTTTCCATGCCTATACACCTTGCCAGGGTAATTCAACTTCTCTCAGAGCCTCAGTTCAGCAACGACAGAACTATAGCTGTGTGAGAGAAGCATTTCTATGTGTTATATCAGGTAACAGGTTTCATGTTCTTGTGTTTATAAGAGAGATGTCACAGAAATAGCAGCATACGGCAGACCTTAACCATACTACAACGGCTAAGTCCAGCAGGTGGATAACACCTGCATATCAAGACAATCTGGGAATTTTCTAGGACAGGAAAGAACAGCTGCAGACAGAAACCAAGGCCTGCTTTACATTACGTGGCATCGACTGTCTGCATGATGGCATGGGCATTCCTCCAACCCAACCATACCAGTAGTGTCCAATCCATATGGATGTCCAATGCTTCCTGCTCAAAAAAAGGGATAGCCGCAAAAAGGCAATCGCAAGCTTGTGATGCTATCTACAGGAAGGACAACGGCATGCAAACTCCTCCACCACCCTCACCCTCATCTCAACTGAACCCCAAATTTGCTAAGATCTTTCACACTCAACGAGTGTGATGAGGACCATTCTTACTTTGGGGCCCCTTCTTCCCCTCCTCCCAGACACTAAACTCAATTTTACCCTCTTGGCTCCCTTCGCCCCATTACGCTACACATTCAGGGCATTAATAGGAACACCAAACAGTATCTCATAATTCTGAATAGGGCAAAGGTCCTATTTTAAAATATGGATGGTAAAGTAATTACTCTGATTAGGTACTGCCAAAGGAGCCCATTTGTAATTCTAACAGGAGACATTATGACCTCAGGTTTCTGGTTCCCTCAAAAAAGTAGCTGGATTAGGGTAAGCATTTTTTTATATATATAAAAAGGAATGTAGAGAGCAACAGCAGCATTCTGCAGTGTCTTTAATCCAGGGTGGCCCCTCAAAGTTTATCAAAGGAGAGGGGGCCAATGTTGTATCCACATTTAAAAACAGACATTACAGCTTTTGGACACGTGCTGGCAAATTTGTGCTACAGCCCAAACTGCTCAAGTGAGTGCCAGGTTAGATACCCATGCTACACTACCAAGGTGATGACAGCCAGTTTGAGTGTGCGTGCAAGTGAGAGTGAGTGAGTGAGTGGGAGTGAGAGATTGATCCAGTGGCAAGTCAGCTTAACCATCATGGAAGAAGCTGTGAAGGACTGGATGTGTGTATAGTAAAATATGTGAGAAGGATGACAAAAAAGGGGATGTGTTTCTTATATTGGATAGGGGTTTTTTTGCAACTCTTACTACAGCAGCAAAATGCACTGTGGAAGTTAGCCAGGTGAACGAAGGCACCACTTCCAGCAGCTCCACAGACCTTCCCCCCAAATAAATCCTCTCCCTCTTGGGAAGATCAGTCCACTTCCATTCCAATGGAGCCTCTGAACCTTTCTCTCAAAACCCCAGAAGGTCAAAACATGCAGTAGTGCAGAAAAGGATCCCACCCCACCCCCTCTCCAATAATTCTGGTCATCTGAACAACATTGTGGAGATCAGCAGGTGCTTCCCAAAACCAAAGCCCTGTTCTTGGTTCTCCTACCTTCTGGAAGGGGAATCGGAGAATAAGCTCCCCTTTTGCAGAAGCATTTTCTGGCTAGGGCAAGTTCTTGACATTCTGCCCTCCTCACTCAGCTGCAAACCGTCTGACCCCCACCCCACCCCCCAAGTGAAGCTTGGCTTCCCCCTCCCCATCTGCCCCATGTACTGAGATGAACCTGTAAACATGAGAGCTCAGTGATTTGAGGTACTTCACATAAAACTCACTCAAGTATCAGTCTTTCCTTTCCAAAGTATCAAGGTAGGGGGAAAACACCAGAAGGTAGTCATCCTGACCCTTCTCCCTCCACTCGGTGTAGACTTCTTTCCTCCTAACTGGGCGATTATAAACAGTAGCTACCTCTGGACAACATCACTGATTTCTTGAACACAAGACAATAAGTTATTAAGTACAGGGTTTGCTCCGGGCACGCTAGCAGCTGCTGAGGACACCTGCAGCTCCTGCAGGCTGAGTTCCAGTTTGCTCACAGCTTCCCGGAAGGCAAACTTGTTGCGTGTTTGCGGGATGCAGTCCACGTAGCCTGAGCAGTAATCCAACAGCTGGTGCCCCGTGTCCACCAAGTGGCTGTTTGTGGTGGGCTCGGCAATGGCACTCGAGAGGAGGTCTGCGCACTCCAGCAGAGCCTCTTTGCTGATTTTGTCGGCGGAGATTCTCTCAGCTGTCTGTTTGGTCTTTCTCAGTGCTACTTTGGCTCCCGCTGTACCATTGGCCATTTTGGCAGGTGAAGTGGAAGACAATGACAGAGGCACTTGAGGTGGGGGCATTACAGGCCTTCCGGCTTTTCCACCGGCAGGTGCCACCGCCGCCGCCACCTTTTTGCTGCCCTCGCTGGCTTCCTGCCCAGGCTGTACCAACGCCCCATTATTCAACTCCTCTGTCACATCTGAGCAAGTGGGTGGCTGGTTTAGGAGCCTCGTGACTGGCGGTGGAGGGGGAGCGCACTTTGGTTTTATCCGCCTGGGCCTGTCGCTGGAGGCCGTGCCCTGGTGCTCAGATAAGAGCTTGAACCGATTCCCCTGAGAGTCTGTGCCAATCAGCTGCACGTCTGCTGGCGTATGCTTCAGAGTGGGTGAGATGAGAACGGGCACTTTGTGGTTGTGGGTGACAGGAAGGACTGCTGCAGCCTTGGGCGGAGAAGGCCAGCCTGACTTCTCCTCGCCTTCTAGGGACCCTTGCCGCGTCCCGCTGTTTTTCTCTTTGCTCTTCAGGCTCGCTGTGGCTGTTGGCCCCTGAGTGTCCTTTTCAGAAACAGCCGCATCCGCAGAAGGGGTCTTGAGGGGAACAGCCGTGGCACCTCTGGGCAGAAGTTTGGCTTTTGGTCTGTCTCTGGTCAGAGTGGGAACCTCTTCGCACCTTTTAGAGAGCAGGTCGCTGGACTTGCTAGTGTTCTCCTCGGGCTGAGAGGAGGTGGAGACTGTCCTTTCCAGCTGGACTTTGGACCTGTGGCAATTTCGGGGAAGGGTCATGGCCATTCTCTCCTGCTCAGGGAGACCCGAGGACATGGAAGATGTCGAGTTGGACCGGGGGAAAGGCTTTGAGGCTTCCTCCCCACCGGTGGGCCTCCCGGCTCTTAAACCCAGGGTCTTTTTAATCAGCCGTGGCGTGAAGAAGCCCGTGATGCCTGACCACCCGCTGCCGGTACTTGTGCCCCCACCGCTGCTCATGCTGCCGCCGCCACCGCCGTCATCCCCATAGAAGTTCCGCTGCGTGAAGCCCCCAACATAGCACTTAGATGAGCAAAGGTTTCCATCCTGCTGCGAGGGGGTAAAAGAAAACCCATCGATGTGCTGCAGAGGACCAACGGCTGAAAGGTTACCCGTCAGCTCATACTTCTTGTGAGGCTGGTTCTCCATCTCGCGGAAAGAGCTGCTGCGCTTTGGGGGCGTGGGGGCATTTTTCTTCTTCATGAATGAGCTAAAGAAGCCCCCCTTCCTGTCTCGGGTGAAGGTGGTCTCCCGGGTGTCTTCCAACAGGCCACTGGGCGACTTGTCTCTCTGCTTGCGAGGTAGTGCTGGGGATCCGCTGGTCTGCTGTGTGCTTCTGATAAAACCTAAAGAAAAGGAGAGAGAGCAGACGCTTTCCACCATGCTGCCAGGTATTTAGGAAGGTTGGGATTCTGACTGTACAAAGTTATGCAATGGACTATATCACCCATGTGTGGGCTTATTGCAAATAGTTGCTTACTAGCCGCAACTAGACATGATTGGGCTCTCCTAGAATTAAAAAAACATATATATTAACAGCTGCAGCCCCCTGAAACAAATCACAGTGCAAGAGGAGGATGCTACTTTCCCAATTAAAACCATCCCTGCACGCTATTTGTCCTTCAGGAGAGAAATGCTTACAGGTGTCTGTAAGACACCTGTAATACCTCCTTAGTAGTATGGGAGCTGTATCAGTGGCCCATCTCCTGTATGGAGGGCGGCCTCACCCCATCAAACTGCATCTGAGACTGCAAGGATGTTTCTCCAGGTGTTTCCAGAATACAGCTTCCATAATCTGACCATTAGGGTGCTGGTTGAAGCTGATGAGAGTTCAACAGCATATGGAGTGTTAGAGATTCTCTACTTCTGACTTAAGAGCTTCAGTGAGACTAGGAAGATACAGTCGACGAATGCCTCGCAAGACGATAAACCCACTAGACGAAAGGGTTTTCTGTTTTTTGATGCGCTTCGCAAGACGAATTTCCCTATGGGCTTGCTTCGCAAGACGAAAACATCTTGCGAGTCTTGCGATTTTTTTCACTCCCCCCCCCCCTTTTTCTAAGCCGCTAAGCCACTAATAGCCTTTTAGCCGCTAAGCCTTTAATAGCCGCTAAACCGCTAATAGCGGTAATCTGCTAATAGGGTTGCTTCGCAAGACGAAAAAACCGCTAGATGAAGAGACTCGCGGAACGGATTATTTTCGTCTTGCGAGGCACCACTGTAATAAATTTGCTTTGTTCTCAGACAATCCAAGACATCTATGGAGCAGAATCAGTCCCTTTTCGCATAGTTCTTTCTTAGAATCTGTTTCTTAGGTCAGCACTTCCTAGCTGTGTGTACTGAGAAACATTCATTTCACCTCTTTTGTGGTAGGCTCTATAAAGAAGACAGCTTTACACATTTATGCTGCTAAAACCCTTACATTTAGTAATGAATTACAGCTATACCTACGAAGTGACTTATTCTTAGTTGCCCTCATTTGGAGAAAGTTTTCAAAACGGAGTGTTACAGCCTTTTCAATTTTGTTATGTAGGAAAAGGAATAACTTCTTCCTGCATTACACTTGCAGTTCACGCTGCAAAGTTAGCTTGCAATGACCTGCATCCTATTTTGCCCGTGCTAATCCCACGTATGTTTTCTGACAAATTTAAGGGACTGCAGCCATGGAGTGTCGACTGAACGTTTACCCATTTTGCTCACTTTGGTATGGATTATTTGGGGGGGCGGGGCGGGGGGGGGGAGAGACACAGCTATGAAGCTGGCTCAAACCAGCCACTCCTGTAGAAAGCTACAAATCTGTTTCCTTCTACCACAAAGGCAGAAGAAAGAACTGATTCTGAGAAGAAGAGCAAAGTGCCTCCAGCCCACGGCTAGGCCTTTCTTCGAGACACTGCCCTACAGGAGCCCAAGTCTGAATATTAGAAAAATCACTTATGAAGTCACAGCACTCAAAGCTTTTTGCTTACCAAGCATACCTGGTGCAGAGCTGGAAGCAGAATGCTCTATAACGTCCTGAACTCCTTCAATGTTCTCTTTGTTTTCAGCCTGTTTTTTCAAGGTCCTGGTCTTGGAAGGAAGCATGGGCAAACGAGGCAAATATGGAACTATGGATGAAGAAGATGCTGTCCTTCCAAGCTCTTCTGCCACTTCTGTAAGAAACGTCAGGGGAATAGTTGGAACAGAGAGCAGCAAAGGAAGAGGAAAGCAGACCTGGGTGCTAACGAGAGGCACTGGACAAGGGAAAAAGAAAGATCACTGAGAGATTCTAGGAAGAGATTGAATTCAAGTATAGAGAGGGGTCAGTTCTAAGGGTCTCAAAATGCCACAACAGCAACATAGACTGTTGTAGGAAACAAGAGGTAAGCTTTCACCAAGAAGCAAACAGTGCCTATTACTCAAGTTTTCTATCTTGCCTGGTACACAGAAATCAGAGGAGAGAATGAACAGAGGATGGAAGCAGCAGTGGAAAAAAGTGTGGACTACTCTGGGTCGTCCCATGCAACGCAGGGAAGGTAAGAAGAGATATGAATATTCCCTCTGGCTTGATGCACATAAAAGAAAACCTGCATCACCCCAGAGATACGTGCGCAGGACTCAGAAGTGTGGGAAGAAGCAGTACAAGTAACCTCAAGCTTCCTTCCAGTGTTGCTTCTGGGTTTTCTACAAAACCATGGTCAGCTCACCCAGAGTGGTGGCCCAGGCCTGCTGGGACTCTTTTGCCCGAACTCAGTGCATGCTCTGCAGGGGAAAACTGAGGAGCTACTCAATGAATGGCAGCATTCAACTCATTTTTTGTGCTAGCACAAGGATCAGCACTAATGCAAGGGGATTCCCCCTTCCCCTGGGTGTGCACTGTGCACAGGAGGCTAGGGGCTAGGGGGATGGAGAGGTTTGCAGAAGCACAAAATAGAGGTGCAGGACCAGTGGAAACTGCATTTCTTCCTGCAGAGTTCCCTGCACATATCATGTACCTTTCTTTTCCTCCATCCATGTGTAATAGCAATCTGAGCAGGTTCAATTTTAGCTCCCTGCTTATGACTCATCTTAAGCAAAACTAAATACAATAGAAGATCTTATCACATGTCACATCCATTTGGGCTCTTAAAGTGGAGCTGTTCACAGCTTCTGGCTACATGTTTAAACACATCTCTGCAAACATGAATACCAGAAGTTTAGATAGAAAAGCTAGGTTGAAGCCACCAGGAAATTGAATTTTTCAGAAAGTCATGATACACAAGAAACAGAAAAGTGCTTATTTGTGGCACAACTCTTCCTTTCACCGACTTCCAACCCCAAGATTTTTTTTATTTTGGCCCAGCAGATTTAATCATAAGCCGTGATTTTGTGTTAAAAGAATGAGTTGCTGTGTGTGTGCTTTTCTCTTCTTTATGCATGAAGGGTGAAGTTTTAAAATTTTCTATTTCTGGCTGTGAATAAATGGGCTGTCTCCACATTACAGGAAACTGGCTTATTTGAATCATAGTTCTATCAAACCAGCATCAGGACTGTAACTTAATATTCTGGTTTATGAACTAAGCAGTTTAAATAAACCAGTGTTTCCCATATTCAGCTGTTAACAGGAAAATGATTTCTTCACAAATGTGAGATGTTTTAAAGCTTCTCCCCTCACGCACACAGAGGTGTGATCCCGAGGCCTACAGCTGCTCATCCTCACAGCACCAAACCACAAATTAAGAATCCATTTTCCAGTAAAAATCCAGAGGTCAATTTGAAGAAACGGCCCCATAAGTTCTCAACTGCTAGAAAGGTGAGGGAAAACATCATGTGTTTTACAAGTAAACATTTGTAGAAAGTTGAAAGATAAGGAAAAAGGATTCTCACCTTCATTGATGCTAGAATCATGGAACATGGTTTCAAAGGCTTGATGAGTCTCAGCAAATGAAGGCCTGTCTAGGGGATTCCATTTCCAGCCTAAAGCATGAGAGAAGCAGAAAAAAGCTCTATGTCTTGGCAACATGGCAAGGAAAAGCTTATGAACTCCTCCTCCTGGCCATATCCCAAGGTTTACGATGTCGCAATAAATTGTGGTTTAGCAGACATGCAAATGAAACAATGTTCTATAATACAGGATTTTACGATCCTACGTTTGGTGACTTCTGCAAGCCCTAAACCTCTGAATCCTAATCCATTATTGGTATTATGAAAACTGGATTGCATTTGTTAAAAAGTGACGAACCACCCTGAATTCAACATCTCTTGGCAATGGAAGAATATTTGATCAAAACAGGCTCCAACCCCCCTATTACTTGCTTGACCTAACGTCTTAATCATATCAGCATCAAACAGCCTTTCCATTTGCTTCTGAAATGTTGTCTCCTGCTTGGTAAGTAATACCAGACATAATACTGCACCCTACTGGACACAGTAAGGTAAAGGGACCCCTGACCATTAGGTCCAGTCCCGGACGACTCTGGGGTTGCGGCGCTCATCTTGCTTTACTGGTCGAGGGAGCCGGCGTACAGCTTCCGGGTCATGTGGCCAGCATGACTAAGCCGCTTCTGGCGAACCAGAGCAGCGCACGGAAATGCCGTTTACCTTCCTGCAGGAGGAAGGTATTTATCTACTTGCACTGCCTGCTTTTGAACTGCTTTTGAACTGCTAGATTGGCAGGAGCTGGGGCAGAGCAATGGGAGCTCACCCCGTCGTGGGGATTCGAACCGCTGACCTTCCAATCGGCAAGCCCTAGGCTCAGTGGTTTAACCCACAGCACCACCCGTGTCCCTGGACACAGTACTGTACAGCTAAAAGGCAAGTAACTGGTGCCTCGGAATTTAGAGCAGTCACCAGAGTCTTGGTGTTCTGCAAGTTGAAAAATATACAGAGGTCTACATGCTTGGTTACAAAGAAATTTCATTTGTTGTTTGTGTTTAACTTTACAAAAGTTGAAAAGAATATTGAGGAATGCCTGGTGTTTTTTTTGGCAATTCCTCCCACCCTACTACAGTCCTTACTGCGAAGGGTCTCCCAATTCTCCAGAGACGCTTTTTGGAGGGCTCAGGAAGTTGCAGAGAAGGAGGGCTCTCCGCTTCTATGGCCTTTTACGCAAGCAACTTTGGATCCAAACCCCATGGTTTTTGTCAGAATTGTTTTTTTCAAGAGTTTTCCCCTGTGTCACCATGAGACAAAGAAATTAATGGAAATCCCCTAGATTCTATTTCATACAACACTGATGCTGTTGTATTAAGTGACATGGGGTCTGCACAAACCCCTAAGCGAAAGTTTGTGTCAATGGACCCGTCTTTTGCTTCTGTTGATTTTTTACATCAGATGTCAGCTGGTAACGATTCTCTTGCACTGTGGACAAGAGACTGGTTGCATGCTAACAGACTTACTCCCAGCTCTATATGCAACCTGTCTGTTATGGCAAGTCGGCAGGACGGCCCGTCCTCCTGCATGTTCTCACGATGTCTCCAATCTATGCTTTGTTACTAAAGGTAAAGACGAGAACGCAATACTCACATGCTCTCATGAGTTCGTAGACTTTTGGGGGGCAACCTTCAGGTTGTTCCATCCGGTAGCCTTTCTCCAGTAGATCATAAACCTGAGAGAGGTCAATGCCAGGGTAAGGTGACATTCCATAGGTGGCAATCTCCCACAACAAGACTCCAAAGGCTGCAAGTTAAACAAAGTCATTTTTAACCTGATATTCCTCTCATTTCATAGAATCACAGAATTGTAGAGTTGGAAGGGATCTCAAGGGTCATCTAGTCCAACTCCCTGCAATGCTGGAATCTCATCTAAAGCATCCATGACAGACGGCCACCCAACCTCTGCTTAAATACCTCCAAGGAAGGACAGTTCATGACCCAGTGTTTCCTAAACTATGGCAGAAAGCAGCTTCTTTAGAACTACTACTTATAAAGTAGAGGGAAACTGCACGCCGAGCAAAGTTCGTAGGATTTGGGGCTGTTGTTCTTTGATGTGGCAATCTAAATTAATCAGAGTACAGTCATACCTCGGGTTGGAGTTGCTTCAGGTTGAGCGCTTTCAGGTTATGCTCCGCTGCGACCCGGAAGTACAGTGGTGCCTCGCAAGACGAAAAGAATCCGTTCTGTGATTCTCTTCGTCTAGCGGTTTTTTCGTCTTGCGAAGCAAGCCCATTGACGGATTAGAGGATTAGCGCTATTAGCGGCTTATCTGCTGATCGGATCAGCTGATAAGCGGCTTAGTGGCTTAGAAAAAGGGGGGGGGGAGGAAAAAAACCCAGCAGGAACTCGCAAGACATTGTCGTCTTGCGAAGCAAGCCCATAGGAAATTTGTTTTGCGAAGCACCTCCAAAACGGAAAACTCTTTCGTCTAGCGAGTTTTCCGTCTTGCGAGGCATTCGTCTTGCGGGGCACCACTGTAACAGAACACATTACTTCCAGGTTTCGCCCCTCGCCCATGCGCAGACGGTCAAAATGATGTCACGCGCATGCACAGAAGCGGCTAATCGTGACCCGCACACACGAGGGTTGCATTCACTTCAGGCCGCAAATAGGGCTCCGGAACAGATCCCGTTCACATCCAGGGGTACCACTGTAGGTTCTTAAGCCTCAACTTCAGGTTATATTGCAGGGACAGCCACGAAGTAATTTTAACTACCCACCGGCAGACAGATTTTAATCAAAATGTGGTAGAAAGGTTTCCCATCCATAAGAAAAATTATGTTTATGATTTTGAAGAGATAAGAGGTACTTCAATGTTACAATGTTCTTTGTGACAGCCCCAGCTACCCCACTGGCTTGTGCTCCATAAGCGAAAAGGTCTTACCTTTAGGTGGTGTCAACAGTTCTCTACAACCTGACTATGAGGTTTCGGGCAAAATACATTTCTAGCTGTATTAGATTAGAGCTCATTCTAAGAATACCAGAGCAGCCCACATTTAAATGTACACAGGAACTCCATGCATAAGAGCAATGTTCTCCCTTCTTACCCCAAACATCTGATTTGATTGAGAATGTGTTGTAGGCCAGACTCTCTGGGGCTGTCCATTTGATAGGAAACTTTGCTCCAGCGTGAGCTGTGTAAGTGTCTCCAGTCATCAGTCTGCTTAATCCAAAGTCAGCCACTTTCACCACGTGGTTTTCTCCAACCAGACAATTGCGAGCTGCTAGATCCCTGTGTAAACAAAGACACTGCAGAATGATGACCTCTGGTGCCATCAAGATTCACCCTAAACCTTCTGGCACAGATAAGTGAATATGATTTTACAGCTCAATACTGGTTGCCACTGGGTGCACAGGAACATATTTAGCCTTTGTGGTTCTAGAGGTCTGCTTACTAACATGTGGAGCTTGATCAACACTTCAGTGTTTGAAAGGTACAGCTTTGGTGCCTGGCATGCTTGTTCTCTGTTTGCCTCCATGTTTTATAACACCCAGGGATGCATCGCTAACATATTCACTGTGGTCTCTCAAGCAATCAAAATGAAGGCAAGGATGCTGTGCAAATTGCATGCTATAAATTTGCATAGTTTATTTTGAGTGCAGAATCCACAGCTGGGGACAGGTGGTAAAGAATGTGAGCTGTGCAAAGTCTGTATTTGTGCCTCATTATTTCACTTCTTTGGAAGGACAGATCGTGAAGCTGAGGCTCCAAGACTTTGGCCACCTCATGAGAAGAGAAGACTCCCTGGAAAAGACCCTGATGTTGGGAAAGATGCACAAGGAGAAGGGGACGACAGAGGACGAGATGGTTGGACAGTGTTCTCGAAGCTAACAGCACGAGTTTGACCAAACTGTGGGAGGCAGTGGAAGACAGGAGTGCCTGGTGTGCTCTGGTCCATGGGGTCACGAAGAGTCGGACACGACTAAACGACTAAACAACAACAACATTTCACTTCTTTAGAGCAAAGGCCTGAAGCACTGTAACCAAGTTGTACTCTTTGCAACAAGGCCAAAGCTTCTGCCAAAATAAATGGCACTCCCTCCTTTGACATGGAACACTTTTAATTAAGTACACTGCAAGCATGAAAATGGGCTACAGTAAATCAGCTTCTGGTTGCTACTAAACAGCCAGTGACAGTCTCCGCTGAGCGCAGTAAATCTTACTATGCTATCATGCTGAGCAATCATCTTATGTGAAGCTTTGAAATTCAAATCAGAGAACAGGGAAATAGAAAGGTACTTGAATACTATTGGATTCTGGTCTAAAGAGGCTTAGTTTCCAAATTCATGCCTCTTGAACATGCCAAACAAGGCAGCAATTTGGATGACAGACGACAGTCTACTGCAATAGAAGAATGTACCCCAAAACAAAGGCCCTTTCAGAATACAAACTGTAGTCACTATTCTCTGAGGGACTCATGGAACTCTTAAAACACCAAAGCAAGAACAGATGAGATACAGCTATTGGACAAAAGCATATGCAATTCATAGGAGAGGCAAAACTGAAACACAACAAGAAAATATGAGTACTACAGTAAATTTCCTTGATTTTACTCTAGTGTCCTGCCATACCAGGATTTACATTTCCATGCAAGGACTTAAGTGACGAAAGATACAGGAGTGGAGAAAATGGGACGTGAAGAATTCTCTTTTTTTTGGGGGGGGGGAGATGGTATGATCACAGGAGAGACACTGAGCTGTGTAGGTAACAAATTATTCACCGCTGCTGCCCAAAGTGTTCTCCTAACTTGTCTGAGCCTTCAAATATTTAATCGAGATATTTAACATTTTAAACTTCTTTTCTCAGAGGAAACTTGCTATGTTTCCCCTCACGTGAAAGCTAGAAGCTCAGGATTGTTTAGAAAACCTGAAATATATTAAGCTCTGTCCAGAGAGAATAGCTGGCACAAAGCTATTCTGTTAAGGAGGCAATTGCCTCATGAGCAGGACTTGCAAGAGTTCTCCTGAAAAGCATATAATCAGATCTTATCCAAGTTCCTCATGGAAGGTCACCCAGACCCACACTCCCACCCTCCTTTTACGGAAGTCAAGACATTCTGCTAACCTGTGGATGAAGTTTTTCTTCTCCAGGTATTCCATGGCAGAGGATATCTGGGTAGCCATATAGAGCAGGACAACAGCAGTCACTTCCTCCCGATTGCACTCCCGCAAGTAATCCAGCAGGTTCCCATACGGCATGTATTCTGTCACTATATAAAACGGGGGTTCCAGAGTGCACACACCTGGCAGGAGGATGGTAGAGTCTGGTAAGGTTTATCTCTTACTGTAGGTACAATCTTCTAACGTGACTGAAGCAGAGAGTCCCCAAAATGCTGGAACAGCAGGTAGTATTAAGATAAGGTGTGTGGGGTGTGTGTGGTTATGTTCAAGTTTCCAAGGTAAGCACTGATTTTCCTATTTCCACAGTGTCATAGGGAAGGATTTCCACACAATAGGATTTGGATAAACAGAACAAGGAAATAATCACCCGAGGAAATAAAAAGAAACATGGTTAAACTGGCACTAAGCTTGACAGAGGAGGCAAACATGGACGATTTTTCCAGAATTAAAAGCTTCCTCACTCAGGGAATGGATATTATGCTGACAGCTGTTCCTATGCAGTGACTATGCAGTGCCTCTGGTTCAGAATTGGGACTGCAGTAAAGCGGAAAACAAACAAATAGACAAACAGGCTTTGTCCTTCCTTCCTTCCTTCCTTCCTTCCTTCCTTCCTTCCTTCCTTCCTTCCACTGCAGGAATGTCCTGCCATTTTCGTCCACAAAGAAGTCGCCACAACTGGTTGCAACAAGGTCACATCTAGCATGATCCACTAAATCCCACAGACACATTAAAATGCAACTTCTCTATTGCTAATGGAATAAAAATGATCTCCAGCTCAAAAACTAACTAAACTTTATCGCAGCAGCTAAGGACCTAGATGAAGATAAACACCATTTGAACATAGTGGGACACAGTGAACTCATTCCTGTGCAGTAAGCTAGTATGCAGAACCAGATATCGCATTCACCCTAACAGTGAAAACTCTGAAACTGAGCTGGAGAGGAAGGGATTCAATAAAGACATAGGCCAGTGACAGAGCACATGTTCCAAGTTCAATCCTCAACATCTCACGCTACATGGAGCACTGGGGAAAACCTCTGCCCAAGACCCTGGAGATTCACTGAAGTCAGAAGAGACAATACTGGGCTAGGTGAAGTACGGATCTGACCATTTTCATTGTTCAAAGAACTTCAGTTGCCCATATTGCCACCACCTGGTATCCATTTAGTTTGACACTTCACCCTGCAAGGAACTATACACAATTGCAAGGTCTTAGGATGGATGATCACTGGTTGTCTGAGACCATGAATACATCACTGTAACCTCGCCCCAGTTCTCCTTATATAAAGTGGGAACGATCGTGTTCTCTCCAGTTATTCTATGGTAAACAAGACTATAAAGTACTTTGCACAGCTATACAAGCCATTTAAAAACTCTAGAATGGATCATTGTGTCTCAATGGAGACAAAATTCCTTGGCCCAGAAGTGGAATGTGACATACAAGCCCTACCACACAAGCATCTGTTTCATAAGGGGTGCAGTACTGATCGTTGAAGTTCTTTGCATTCCCAGCATTTCTGCATTTTGTCTTACTATGGCAATGTAAATCACAAGAACTGTGAGAAATATCAACATACAAAACTGGAAGTGTAGAACTTAATGGATCAGAACGTGAGAATAATTCAGATTATGTAGGAGCAGTCACTGTACTATGCATTGCAAAAACCAAAACCAAACAACAATAAAGTGGGGGCAAGGGACTGTCAAACTCCCAATCCTATTTCACTTGCGCCTTTTCAATGTGGATTCTGCTTCCTCTGAAACAGCCTAACAGTAATTCTGAAAATTGCCTAACGTAAAAAAAATGTCATATCACTCACTCAAAATGTGTAGAGCTTTGCACTACAAAGCATTTCACTCATTCCAGAAAAGAAAATAAGGCACATGATTTTTTTCTAGTGCCCTTCCAGGTTTCCAATTTTTCCACTGGAAACATTTAAATGTTCTCAGGAAGTAAAAAAAAAGGGGGGCACCAAGTTGCTCCATTCTCCCCCTACCCCTATTAGCTCACATAAAATACAACTACAATGTTTGGACCCATGTGTTTTTTGCTTTAGGTGCATAGCCAGAATGGCAATATTATGTCCAGTGTACAGCAGTCCAGAGACAGGGTAGTTATACCCAATGGGTAAGACAGGTACAATCTTACAAAATGTAGGTTTTACACACTTAGAGCTTTGTTCAAACTTGCCAAAGTAAACATAATTTGGAAGGCCTACTCCAACTGTTCTTGAAGGGCAGGTTTGTTTAGCACAACAGTATTACTGTGAATGAATTAAAACAGAAAGCAAAACACATTACTGTATGGTCATATTAGTGCATTTACCTAATAATTGCACCAAATTTGGATGCTTGATTTCCTTCATAACAGAAGCTTCTTTCAAGAATTCCTCCACTTCCATTGTATCTTCCTGAAAGTGAAAACAGCTGCAATTAATTTAAATAGAAATTATGGAATAGACTTCAATGGCATTTGCAAAAAAAAGGAACACAACTGTAGAACAGTAGGCCACAATTAAAAGGGAATTCAAGTTACTGAAAATGTTTGCTAACTTGTCACACAAAGCTTTGAGGTAGGATTAGTAATGTAGGTATTTGTACAAAACATCACAAAACAAATTAAAAAGACCACACAGACTCAAAAATACAACAATTCAATCTAAAAACCAGCAGTAAAACAGAAAGCAAACCCTAACCAAAAATATTAATCTGATTAAATTATACCTGAAAGCCTAGACCAGCCTGAAATTAATCCGCTAAAAGCAGGTGTAAACAGCTAATATCTTACAGTTTGTTTAACTAGGAAGCAAGTATATTTCCCATGGAAGGGAGTTTCATGATAGCACCACCACTGAGAAGGCCCTGTCTCGTACCCACCAACTGTGAGTCCTGGGGCCTCCATGGGTGATCTCATGTGGGTGCAGGCAGACCTTCAAATAACACTATCTCTCTATTTATTTAATATACTGCATGATGCAGAGGGTATGGGGTGTTAGGAGATGGGCAGGACCTCTGGTGGGGAACACGTAGGGAAGTTTATGCACCTTTGGTCTCCACCCTGCATTCAGCTCAACTGTGGCTCCAAGAAGCTTTCAGCATGCAACAATGGGACACACCCCAGGAACAGCTTTGACTAGTCACTAAACCAAATGAGGGTAGCCCATGTGTCCCAAACCCTCAGTGGGTTAGGGACTTCACCTAACAGGCTCTGCCAGATTGAGTGAATGAGATCAAGAGTGGGTCCAGCAGTCAAAAGGGTGGTTTCTGCACATGCTGTCGAGAGAGGTGATGGGCCAATGGTGCTCGTCAACCTGGGAAGATAGCCCATCTAGGAGAAGGAAAACTCTGAGCCTAAACATCCGTTGTCTTGCAAGGTGTCTCTGGGAGAAGAAAGGGCTAAGGAGTAAGCCCTACACAAATCCGGAGTGGTCTCTCTAAGCGGTTGGATGGTGCCTTGTATGTCTCCTTCTGGCACCTCCTGCAACCAAGCTGGTGCCAAACATATCACTCTGATTTCCTTTGGACCACATCAGTGAGGCTGAGAGGGGGGTCTTGTCGTCTGGGCAGCCTGGGACCTCCAGGCACACTGCCCAGTCTTGGGGAGGTCACTTTGGTGCGGCTGATGCAGAAAAAACAACATGGTTTGATTTCACCCCTGGAGGGGCACTCCATTGTCTCTTGAGACAGACTGATGTCAACAGCTGCTTGATGCCAAAATTGGCTTATAAGTGACTTATAAGTATAAAAACTGATCAAACGAGGTTTAAAATATAAATACAACTCCTTAGCAACATACCTTGAGTGTTTTCACAGCAACTGTGAGATTGTATTTCTTCCATACCCCAACATACACTTCTCCATACTGTCCTCCACCAAGTTTGTGCTTCATAGTGATATCAGTCCGTTCCATCTCCCACTTATCATGGATGGGGGAGACTCCATAGACTGTGGGCTTATTGCACTTTGGTGCTGGGTAGTGCAAGGTTGTCACCAGGCCATCAGCTACTGTCGAGTGATGGTGAACTAGCTCTGCCAGAGTATTGAAACGGCTTTCGGCTGTCACATACACCTGTTAAAGAGGGAATGAAGAGTTGATATGAACCGGACAAGAAGGAAGAAGATGTGAATGTCTAGAAAGGGGCTGGGGAGGAAAACTCGGGTTTCCCCAGAAGCGTGAAATAGAAAAATGGGAAGGTAAGAAAACACAAAAATCCTCTTATGAAATATTTTCTCATTTAAGAATGATCAGAAAAATGTCCTTTAAAACAACGTTTTAATGTAAGATTGTTATAGTCACATCACTCCACTGCAAATCTCTCAGATACAAGATTCAAAGGCAGTTCGGTAAGCAATGGTGTCTGCTACTGTGTCTAGCTGGATTACTAAAAAAACCAATACGCTGAGGATTTGACCCTGGAAAAGTACTTTTAAAAGTTGCATCTTTTAAGTATCTGGTCCAAATATGCAATGTAAGAGTCTGCCAAATATATTGCTCCAGTAATACGGTAGGAAAGACTTCAGAATCACATAGCCTCTGATGTCTTTGTTCTCACTTGCTTCAGATTTCACTGTCTTCCACACCAAGTGAAAGAATGATGCAAAAATTGATAAAATCAAGCAGCAAACTAACGCGTGAAAGACTAAAAAAATCCTTCCATTTCCTAAGATCTATTTAGACTTTCTTAATAAGAATTACTGTTATTTATATGCCGCCATCGGACCGGGTTGCCAGAAGAGCCACGTTTTAGACATTAAAAAAAAAAATTGCCAAGGATTTTAGCTGGTTTTATATCTACAGCTTTTTGTATTTTTACTGTTGCTACAATAACTGCTTTTGTTTCTGATGTTTTTGATCTGTTTTATGGTTCTCTTTTGTAGGCTCTCTCGGAAATCTAGATTAATAAAATTGTGCTTTTTTAAAAAATCTATTTTTTAAAATTTATTGCATTTATATGCCATCTTTTTCTTCCAAGGAGCTCATAGAACAGAGCTCAAGGTGGGGTACATTGTTCTCCTCCCCTCTATTTCATCCTCACAACTACTCTGTGATGTAGGTTAGGCCCAAGGCCACCACCCAATGAGCTTCGCTATGGCTTCTTGAGACAACATTATAGAAATAAATTAGAGTCATTCTACTATTATCAAGGCTATATTATTTCCTGGAATGGAGTGGGATATAAAGAAGTTCGACTGTGCTTATCCCAGCATAGTAGCACAGGCCACATATGAAATTTGTTAACAAGGAGATCAACATTCAGCTTAACAGCCAACTACACTGTGATTCTTTAGTTACCTTTTAAGCAGGGGTGGCTAACACAGATATTGCTGTGTTAAAAACCCCATCATTCCTGACCATTGGCAATGTTGGCTGGGGCTAATGGGAGATGTGGTCCAAAGGTAAAGGTAAAGGACCCCTGGATGGTTATGTCCAGTCAAAGGCGACCATGGGGTTGCAGCGCTCATCTCACTTTCAGGTCGAGGGAGCCAGCGTTTGTCCACAGACACAACAATGGCTACCCCCATCTAGACATTGCTTGAGCATCCTCCAGAGCAGGAGTGGGGAACTAGTAAGGCGTTTGTCCACAGACAGCATTCTGGATCATGTGGCCAGCAGAACTAAACTGCTTCTGGTGCAAGAAGACACTGTGACAAGTGCCAGAGCGCATGGAAATGCTGTTTACCTTCCCGCTGCAGCGGTACCTATTTATCTACTTGCATTGGTGTGCTTTCAAACTGCTAGGCTGGCAGAAGCTGGGACAGACCAACAGGAGCTCACCACCGTCATGCAGATTCGAACCGCCAAACCTCCGATCGGCAAGCCCAAGAGGCTCAGTGGTTTAGACCACAGAGCCACCCCTGTCTCTTGTGGAGCACTGGACCTGTCCGGTGGCCAGATCCTTATCTCCACACACACACCCTCCATGGGACAAGTATGACAGGTGTGCCACCCTCCTCTCCATCACCTGACACCACAATGGCATCAGGTGACCAGCTTTTGCCCACATGGTTTGAAATGTCTAGGCAGAAAGGATGTGCTATAGTATGGAAAGTGCTGCGCATGGATGAATGCAGGCACTGCTGATAAAGCCCCTTTCACCCAAGCCATGTTTGACGACATCATCTATAATGTTGGGTGTAGGGCAGGTGAGTTGGACTAGATGAAACAGCCTCACAGGCCCAATGGGGACGTGTGGTGGGCCTATTCAGGCCTATGTGCTGAAGGTTTCCTGCTCCTTCTGTGCTCCAGGGCATGACCTGAGGAACCATGAGCATTCACATACTGACTCAGTTCACACCTAACGCTGAGCTGTGGCTTAACACAGACATTCCCGGGAACCTTGCATGGTGTCTGCTGTTCCTAACATGGAGCAAGGGGGCAAGCAGAGGCCCATCAACACATCACTCCTGGGTAAGGTCTGGCATTACAGTGCAATGCATCTATGCAAATCTTTCGCTTAAAGCAACGGCAACAGGCTGTTTCCAAGTGTCTTTACTTCAAACAGCAATGAAGGCGGATCCTTTTTTTATTAAAAGAATGGGTTTCCCTTGAGGATTTACCTTGCCATCCGCGGTGGTATTGATCCTGTAGTGGTAAACACGGCCCTCGTACCTGAGTGAGATGGACAGTTGCCCCGGGCTGCTCTCACTTTCCCGAACTAGGAAGCTGCCATTAATGAGGCTGCTCAGCAGATACTCAGCTGCACTGCGTGACACTGGCCCATGATACCAGGAATGCTTCTCCAGGCTGTTCACTGGGGTGATGTAGTTACTTGGAACCCACCCTTGACCATTCTTGGACCGTACTTCACTCCATTCACCGTTCTGGTTGTAGCCCAGTACGCGTAGCTTCTCACCTGAAGCACAAGAGGAGAAAATTCCAAGTGGGTCAAGTGTGATTGATAATATTTCATCTGCCCTGCCAAAAAATGAGGAATGACGGAACAAAGTACTCAAGAAAGGCCACCTGCTCAGGCTAGAGACAGGAAATAAACTGGAGTCTGTCCAGCACGGCTGTGGGAGGAGTAAAAAGATTATTAACAATTTCCTGTCTTCTCAGGGGACTGGGCAGCTTAATCCTTTCTGTCCATTTTTTTTTTTTACCCTAACTAAGAAACGTATCTGTCCTTGTGGTTTAAACATGTTTGAAGACCTCATACATATTTGTCCATTATATAACTGGTTGTGGGAACAGTATTCAGGACAAACTTTAGCAGATATTTGAAGAAGTATGTCCACAAGGCAGAAATTTGGGGATCACCAGTCTGGCACATGCGGAGGTCATCTGTGGTTCCTGCAGGCACAGCAATCCTCAAGTGATTTCTTTTTTAAATCATTTCTATACCACTTTACATTTCCAGAAAAACCCTACCTCTTTATATCTCCCCCCCAAAAAAAAACCCCACTTCTAAGCATTTAATAGAACATTACAAAGCATGGAAGTTAAAAATTACAAATACAAATAAATACAAAAATAGGGAGTGTCAGCTTTTCTCCCTAGCTATTTTCCTGATATGGGATTCTTAATTTCTGCATGCAGCTATCGAAGGCACAGGAGCCTTGACTGGGAAAACCAGGTGGCAGTGGCACTCCCTTAGTTCTGTTTGGCACCACTGCTTTCCAGTTATGCTTCCTTCCTCCCCTCCCTCTGGAAATCAGACAGCAGTGAGGAGCAGTTGCTTGAGCTAGGAGAGCTGGTGCTTTTGTACTCTGGTTAGTTTGCAAGGATGTTTAGGGTGGATGGGAGAGGCAGGGCAGCTTCCCCACTCGCCTCTGATGTCTGCTGGCCACACGGAACTGGAAGCAGGCACCTACTTTGCCCATGGAGGGGCTTCTCTGAATTGTGTGTGGGGTTGTTCAAGTACGCTTTGTGTGTGTGTAATTGACAGGAATGTACTGGGCAGAGAGGGAGAGACAGATGCATGTGTGGTCTGTGGGGTGGGGGTGGGGAGGCTTGTTTCTGTATGTGTGATCTGCGAGAGACAGGGAGAAATGCCCTTGGACAGAGAGGCAGAGGTGTGAGAGACAGGAGCATGTTTGCGTGTGGTTTGTAAGTGTGCCAGAAGAAGTGTAGTGAAGCCACCTTATATATTGTTCCTAGTGCTACAGACTCTTCTCTCTTATTGGACAGCAACAGCAACATCTCAGTCTCCATAGGAGCACCACTGTAGTGCTGCCCCAGAGTCAGAACAAGATCATACATCTTTGCAATGCATCCCCTCCCCAGAAGATGGTTTGGCTTACCTTTGGTGATGCTCAGTGTGTTGTCACCACTTGCTACAAAATCATAAAGTGCAACAAAAAGATTGGGGTCGCTCTCAGTGGTTCCTAAGAGGTTCTCCTTGGAGCTCCACCTGATGGCTTCATTCAGTGCCTGGGGTTCTGTGTCACAACCATAGGGGCGGTGCAGAGCCTCTGAGGGAAAAGAAAGAAAGAATATGTCTGTTTAGTATTCATATTTAAAATCCAACGACACACTGAATTTGGTCCTGAGCAGCAAATGGAAACAAATATTTTTAAGTGTAACTCAGCAACAATAGTAATGCAAGAGATTTTGGTGCTTGAAGCAAAAGAATGTAAAGGACACCTCCTCTGCTCACTAATATGACTTGGTAGGAAATTATCGTGCACAAGCCCCAGGGAAATGGATAAGAGTTGGGGCCCATGGATCACATTTCTCCTGTTCTGCTGCCCTTAAAGGTAAAGGGACCCCTGACCATTAGGTCCAGTCATGACCGACTCTGGGATTGCAGCGCTCATCTTGCTTTATTGGCCGAGGGTGCCAGCGTAGAGCTTCCGGGTCATGTGGCCAGCATGACTAAGCAGCTTCTAGCGAACCAGAGCAGCGCACGGAAACACCGTTTACCTTTCCGCTGGAGCGGTACCTATTTATCTACTTGCACTTTGAAGTGCTTTCAAACTGCCAGGTTGGCAGGAACTGGGACCGAGCAACAGGAGCTCACCCCGTCGCGGGGATTCAAACTGCTGACCTTCTGATCGGCAAGTCCTGTGGTTTAACACACAGCGCCACTCGCGTCCCTCTGCTGCTCTCAGTAGCACTTAAAATCCCCTGCCTGGGGCACTTGCTTTCTTTGCCAGCTGGATAAGCTGCCTTTGCCAAATAACAAAGCAGGCACCAAAGAGCTAACTGAGCAGAGCTTCAGGCAATTGGCAAAATAGCCACAATCTTACCTATTACGTCTCCTGAGGTCACATGACCACAAGTCCAGGTAAGGCGGTAACAAAAGTGTCATTTACAGCATGCAGCCAAGCTGGTGCCATTTTGGTGCCAAGCTGCTTTTATTTTGACCACATCAGCGACGCAGCCCAGGACCTCCATAGATACTGCCCAGGCATGCACCCCGGAGAGGTCACTTTACTGCTGCTAATGCAGCAAAAACAACACAGTATGCAACAGTTATGAGTTACCAGTCTCTGTAGCCCCAGCAAGTGCTGTGATTCTCCCGCAGATTGGCTTTGCCCCCAGAGGTGCACTCCATTGTCTTTGGAGACAAATGGATGCCAGCAACAAGAATTTACAGCATATGGAGAGGGATTTAATTCAAACAGGTCAAGAAGAAATGGGGGGGGGGGCTATTTATATTTCGAGAAATACTCTCCGTGATTGTATACTTTAAAAGGCAATAATCTAAGACAACGCATTGGTTGATGAGACCATAAACACAACCTCAGAACTGTTTCATTCCTGATATGCCAAGCTCCCCAAATTTCTTGCTGGGCAAAGCAAGCTTCAGCTTCCCCTTTCCTTTAAGGCCTGAACCTCTTAAACCATCAAATTAAATTTCAAGTTCAAAGGGAAGTACAGCTTTGAACCAGATTAGACACAGATCCCCCCCTTTTATAGCTACAGTTGATCTTTTGTCAATTTGAACAAAATAAAAATATTGCAAATCCTTTAAGTAGGGATCTGTCATACTGTACTGTATGCTAAAGCCCCATGTACATTGATGGGGCTAAAATAATTAAAATAAAAATAAGTAAACAAGCAGCCCCATTTGATATACAGGTACATCATACCTCGGAAGTCAAATGGAATCCGTTCTAGAAGTCCGCTCGACTTCCAGAATGTTCAGAAACCAAAGTGTGGCTTCTGATTGGCTGTAGGAAGCTCCTGCAGCCAATTGGAAGCTGCAAAAGCCCAGTCGCATGTTCGGCTTCCAAAAATAATTCACAAACCGGAAGACTCACTTCCGGGTTTGTGGCGTTCAGGAGCCAAAACGTTCGAGAACTAAGCTGTTCAAAAACCAAAGTACAACTGTATGGCTAAATCAGGCACCACAGCAAAAACATTCAACTGCCATGTAAGTGAAAACACTCTAAAGCAGAGGTTTTCAACCTTTTTGAGTCCATGGCTTCCTTGACCAACTACATTCTTTCTGTGGCACCCCCATGGGGCTCAGGAGCCCAGTTATGTCACCCCTTGCCTGCAGAGCTGGCAGCCTCTCACCCTTTTTTGAACACCCTCCCATGCGGAGTGTTCCCTCGGTCTCCTCTCCCCTCTCCTTGGGAGTCCTCTGGGCAGCCGCTGCCGCCACCCCTGGTCTCTGAGCTGCCCACCTCAAAGAGAGGTGCTTCCTCAAACTGCCCCACAGAGGCCTGGGACTTGTCTGTCCATTCCCAACAGTAAAGGCTGACAGACTGGTCAGCTGGGCTCCCTCGCCTACTTGCTTGCTTACTCAGAGACTGCCTCAACTCCTGGCAACCAGCACCTTCTGACCAGCCCCAGAGGCACCATTCGCCTGGGGACCTTGTAGCCAGGGCTGCTGCAACAAACAGCTGTGCAAGCCTTGGGAGGGAGAGATGCGAGAGGGCATCAGAGGCGGGAGGGAAGGAAAGAGGGGCAGAGGCCAGTGTTGCCCATGGCACCCGTGACCATCATTCAAGGCACCCCAGGGTGTCACGGCACACTGGTTGAAAACCACCGCCCTCAAGTAAGAGCAGAACATGAAGGCAGACACACTCAACCAAGGGCAGGCAGCTCATTCCCGAGTTGAACAAGACATTTGTTGAAGATTAACCTAATGGAAAGATTGCTCAGCAAACACCTCAATTCCTCTGATGGTGGTAGAAGCAAGAAATAGTGAAGAGATGTGATGGATGGATGAAGGAAGGAAGCATCAGCACTGATGCAAAAGAGGCACAGAGCCAATCCCCATTCAGAGCTCCCAATATCAAGAACTAGCAAACCAGCACCGGCAAGCCTCTTATAGCCTAGTCATGTTCAGCTCTGCCATAGAAGAACACATGAAAGCAAGGTATAAAGCCCAAAAGGAAGCTGGGGCAGCAGCATGCCACCTGCTGCTGCTTGTTTCAGAGTCTGAAGCAACACTGCTCACCAAAAGCCATTTCTAATCCTATGCAGCGTCATGATCAAGAATTTGAGGGAATAGAAGCGCTTAAAGCTACCATTTGAATGCATTCGTAAGAGCAGCATTCTTATAGCTGATTTTTAGGTATTACTTTCAGGAATGTTCATGCTATCCACAAATGAGGCACTAAACCGCTCCCCTGCATTAATGATAATGTTAGCAAGAGGGCATGTACGCATACAGTAAGGCAATGAAGAAATCCAACTCCCACAAAAGATTAGAGATAAAAACCAGCTGTCTGCTTACAACAGCATATCACAGTGGGGGGAAATGCAATTCCGACGGGAATCTAAAAATCAAACCCCACACACTGTTAATTCCAAGAACCAGAGCAACTTAAGTCTGCAGTTCTTACGGAGGTGAAGTACAGTCACATGCAGTTACTGCTTTCCAAACATACCTCTCAAATCAGATAAAGTTGGTTTAGAAGCCTCCTCAGAAAAGGAACATAGTTGCTCAGCATTCTCTTTGCCAAAACTGCTTGAGTGAAGAAGAACTGTCCCCAGGATCATGTTGCTTCTTACCGAAAGCCAACACACAACTGCCTAGCACAAATCAGAATGCTTTTCCCCAGGAGACGGCATGCTACACATGTGACTCCTACTAAAGAGGATAAGGGCCAACAGGAGAAAGCAGGACTGTTGGCGTGGGAGGCGACGCAAGTGAGCAAAGCATTCCTCTTTTCAGCAACTGGAAGCGTTAAGAAATGTGATGCTTTCCAACAGTTAGAAGGCAGGGAACAAACCGCAAATTGAAACGTGTCTGGAACCGAAAGGCTGTAACAATGAAAGCTTATTCATTCTTGGATGACAGTTAAGATTGCTTGATGGGAAGGAATGTTTTCCACAGCATAGTTGAGCAATGCGTATTAACACACACTTTTTCCAACACGTGGACAACCACGTCAGCATGCTTGACAACTATCCTTGAAGAGCCAAGATTTAGCCTCAAGTGATATTCCTAGATCAATTCTGTTGCAAAAAAGTTTATTTACTGATGGCGATGAGTCCAAGCAAACAACCAGGTGATATTTTTTGTCTTTTGCAAAGGACAGACTCCTGGCCTCAGCTATCCTATCCACTTGGCTTTCACAATGGATGCAAAGAATCTTATTTTATTGATAATGGGATTGACAGTCAACAGCGGGTGGTTAAGTACCCCTTAAATCTGGTGGTGTATGGAAGTGTCTCATTCAACTAACAGAATAGGCAGAGGAATAAATCATTCATTGCAAAAGGGAATTATTTTCCACCTGCAGACCAAACTCACTTTCTCTTCTTCAGGCTCAAAAGAAAAAGCTAGTGCATTAATTATATCAGTGTCAACAAAAGAGTTACTTTTATTAGCCAAGAGGTCTGGAAAGGATGCATTTCTGAGGTTCAGCTACCTCCATCCCAGATCACCCAAGCAGATTTGTTTTTTCTTAATTACATCTCTGTATTAAAATATATATATATATTAAGTGATGACAAGACTGGACATCGACTCTTGCCCATGCAAAACGGACAATGTGCAGAATCACAGTGGTAAGCTGTTGAAGACACTCAGACAGCAGGGGTAAGAACTGAACAGCTGACAGCAGCAGGAAGAAAGCCTCTTCTGTAACTTGGAGCTGAAGGAAAAAATGTGTGTGCTGTAAAAGCACCTGCCACTGTCAGGGTGAACCATGAAGAGTTAGCTAGTGGCTGTGCACATCAGCTCCTCCACCCTCCCCTACCATAACATGAAAACTCCCCAGAGCCACAGATGGAAAACACACTCCTTTATGTGAAACTGAGCATAACTAAGTTATTGCAGGGGGTTGGACTAGACGACCCTTGGGATTCCTTCCAAAGCTATGGTTCTATGATGTCCATTCTTTATACCAATATTCAGAAGACAGAAAGGTTTCTCAAGGAAAGATAAAACCATGGTTTTGTGGCAAAAGCGTAAGCGAGTCTGGGGACCAACACAACCCTGTCCTCCTCTGATGCAGTTTCTACATTACTTGAACTCATAAACTGTGGTTAGCACTAGCATTAAGTATGTTTGGTTCGAAATAAGCCCGCTTTAGACAACAGAACAAACTATGGTTAAGTGGAAGCTTTCAAACTCTTCCTTCTGGCCACACTGGGGGAGAAACATACAAACCCAGGACTTACCTAGGCTTATTCACATCATGCTAAACTAAAGGTGGAGAATCTCTGGCCTGTGGGCCAATCTTGACCTGTCGGGGATTCACTTCGGCCTTAGAGGTCATTTCCCCTAAACTACGCCCACCCACTCATCAGCTGTGTCACGGGTGTTGATGGGTGGGAGAACAGGGTTAAATTCTGCATATAACTCTTACTCTGTTGTTGTGTATAATGTACTTCATCTTCTCCGTAAGGCAGGATCACAAAACTGATAGAATTGTGCTTAGAACACCCACCAGTCAATTACCTTTTAGTTTCCAAGTTCAACTCAACCTTCCCCCCCTTCTGTTTGAACAAAGTATTAATACAGTGGTGCCTCGCAAGACAAAATTAATTCGTTCCGCGAGTTTTGTCGTCTTGCGATTTTTTTCGTCTTGCAAAGCACGGTGTCGGGAAAGTTTTGGAAAAGCTTCAAAAATCACCAAAGTCTTAAAAAACCTCAAAAAGGCTACCACACCGCGTGCTATGAGTTGCTCCTCGAAGTCAAGTCGCAACTGTATTAACGGTGTTAAGAAAAAGGAAACAAACTTGCAAGACGTTTTCGTCTTGCGAAGCAAGCCCATAGGGAAAATCGTCTTGCGAAGCAGCTCAAAAAACCAAAAACCCTTTCGTCTAGCGAGTTTTTTGTCTTGCGAGGCATTCGTCTTGCGAGGTACCACTGTACGCTTAAAGAAAATAGCATGAATGGATTCAGGGTTTTTTGTTTTTCCTTTGTGCCCAAGAAATACTAAATATGAATAATTCTTTTTTAAAGCACGTGTAGGAACAATGATAAGCAAAAGCATTGAGAATTCAGCCTTAGCTTAGTTAGCTAGACTCCCCAAATGTTCACAACCAGCAATGAACACTTCTGGGGTGGAGAGTTGCAATGAGGTTAAGCTAGCTGTGTCTCTCAGATCGATAAATACAGAGACGCACTCTGCTTGGGTACTAGCTACAGGGCTGCTACTCAGCCAAGGACAAGGGACTCTATTCACAAGCATGATACTAGCAGCTGCCACGTGTCCAAGGTAACAGAAAACCTCACAGACTGCAAAACAGAAGAATATTGGAAACACGCCCCCTTATTCATTTCTGACAATCTACTCTGGTAACAAAGATGGCATTCATGCACAACTGCTTTGACTCATAACAGAGGTGGGGCAGCAATGCACACAATCAAGTCACAAGGATTCAGGAAAAACATATTTTTCATAGCTAGTCATATGGGGAAGGGAGGCAATCTAGGAACTGGCAAGTCTTCCAACTCTGGAATCTCATATATTCCCCCCCCCCCCCCATTTCAGAGTATGCTTAGGGGTGGTGAGAATTCTAATCCACTTTCATGACTAGGAAGCATGGCAGTTCTTCAACATTAGAATTTATTGATTTATTTCATTCATAGGTGGCTTCCTATGAAAAACCACAAAGTAAGAGTAAAATAAAATCATAGATTGTAAAGTTGGGGGGACTCTGAGGGCCATCTACTTCAACCCCCTGCAACGCAGGAATCTCAACTAGATCATACATAACAGATGGCCATCCAACCTCTGCTTAAAATCTCCAAGGAAGGAGTATCCACCACCTCTCATGGGAGCATGTATCACTGTCAAAGAGCTCTGACAGTCAGAAAGTTCTAGTCGGACTCCCCTTTCTTGTAATTTGAAGCCATTAGCTTGGGTTCAAGTCCCCAGAGCAGGAGAAAACAAGCTTGCTGCATCCTCTATGTGACAGCCCTTTAGATATTTGAAGATGGCTATCATATCTCCCTCTCAGTCTCCTCTTTTCCAGGGTAAACATACCCAATTTCCTCAACCATTCTTCGTAAGCCTTGGTTTCCAGACCCTTGATCATCTCGGTTGCCCTCTTCCGCACATGTTCCAACCTGTCAATATCCTTAAATTGTGGGGCCCAGAACTGGACACATTACTCCAGGTGTGGTCTGACCAAGGCAGAATAGAGCGGGACTATTACTTCCCCTGGGACACTATATTTCTGTTGATGCAACCTAGAATAGCATTAGCTGAAGTTGTGTTTAGAGTGAATTGCTACCCTACAAACATGTCTGCTCCAAACAATGTAAAAGGAAGCACTCAGTAAAACAAACTGATTAGGGCTGAGTAATCTGGTTTTCTATCAGCTAAACATTGTGATATGCCAATATATCACAATGTCTGAAATATGGATGGAACTATGTAGAGGCGAATGGGGTAACGTCCTGGCAACCGCTACTATTTAGGGGTCTAAAACAGATATATTTTTCTTACCTTTAACATATTGTTACAACTATTATTTTATATTGCACAGAGCAACAGGGGAGGCAGGAATCACAAGAGAAGTGGTGAATGGCTTTATGGTGTTTCCCACATCACATTTTTTTACACAGCACATGCACACATCGTAATTTGCAATATATTTCCATGTTCATATTATGAAACCTTTACCATGATGTGGAATTCAAACTGATTTTGGACGATATATTGATACATCGCCCTGCCCTAATACCGATGTCTATGGTCAAGGGCTTTCTATAAATGCAAATTTTCTGGTCAACCCTCTGGCAAGAACCCTCTTGGCAGGAGTGGGTTTTCCCCACCCAAAACCTTCCAAGGTTCAGCCTCTCTTTCCCCCATGCAAGTCAATGCAGACATCACTGCTATTTGATTTTCCCAAAACAAAATGGTGGTGATGGTTCACAGGAACTTAGAAGTGCTGCCTGCACACACACACACTGGAATCAATTTCAACTGAAACAAACAAACAAACATCAATGAAAAGACAAAACATTGAACCAGCAGGAAGAAACAAAGGTACAGTGGTGCCTCGCAAGACGAAAAGAATCCGTTCTGTGATTCTCTTCGTCTAGCGGTTTTTTCGTCTTGCGAAGCAAGCCCATTGAAGGATTAGCGGATTAGCGCTATTAGTGGCTTTTAGCAGCTTATCTGCTGATCGGATCAGCTGATAAGCGGCTTAGCGGCTTAGAAAAAGGGGGGAGGGGGGAAAAAACAGCAGGAACTCGCAAGACATTGTCGTCTTGCGAAGCAAGCCCATAGGAAATTCGTTTTGCGAAGCACCTCCAAAACGGAAAACTCTTTCGTTTAGCAAGTTTTCCGTCTTGCGAGGCATTCGTCTTGCAGGGCACCACTGTACTATGTAAAATAAAGCTAGAATCCACATGATTGTAGCTTTAGTCTGCAAATAAATGACCTTGCTTAGTATCCTTGCATGTGAACAGAGAGCCAGACAGGAATCTATTTTGTCTTTCTGTACAGCATAATCATGTCTGTTTACAGACAAGTGTTCTGCACAAATAAGAATACAACTAGACTGTGTAAAGGCTTAGCTGTAAACCAACATATACTATTTGTTATGGCAACTTATTAATATGCATGCTTGCCTGGGAAATATATAAATTGCAAAATGGGAAAGGTACTTAGAGCAGTCTTGATTTAACTTAACCATCATGGTTCTCAATATCTGTTAAACGCCTGGGCTCCTCCTGGCCTTCCTGCAGGTCAAGGAGCACAGACCAGGACTTGAAATTGTGGCCTACGTCTCAGTAAGACGGAACATTAAGCACTCAACCAGCTTCCTTCGCAAGTCAAGTGGAAGAAACAATCAAAGTTGATACCAAGTTAGAGGAAAGGGCCCACTTACTGTTATTTTAAGAGCCTTCCTCCCACACAGAGATGAACATGGCTGCTTATTACATCATTCCTTCCTGTTGCTACAGTGGTAGGAGGAATGCCATAAAGGAGTGGTCAGGACAGCATCAGCTGTTTGTCCTAGGAGGCCCCACTAACATTTGTCTCCATTACATCTGTCTTTGTGAGTTGACAGTCTTAAGTTTCAGATGTCTATATATCTCAGTTGAGCAAGAAGGGGAAAACCTATCATTAATACAGAGCAAATGCAAGGTTTACTTGGTTTCTATATAAAGGCTCACATCCACTTAAAAGTCAATGACATCATACCTTCCTTGGTTTCCCAGGGAAGAAAAGTCTCTCTAAGAGATGTACTTGTCAATACACTAAGAAACATCCTTCTCCTAGTAAAAAGCAATGAAAGGAATTCAATTTAAATGTTTATGTCCTCCTTTGCTCCTGCCCTACAAGGAAGATCGCCTTTCCCTTGGCATCAAGAGCAGAATGTGTTCTTATCCCTCAATATTCAGTAATCTCTCTCTTGCCCAAAGACATCACTTCTTCTCCGCCCTGGTAGCAGGGACTTATTCTGGCCAATCAAACTGACAATATAATCACCTGGTAGCAGTCAAATATTCCATAGGGAACACAGTTGTGAAACTGACCGGCTGCTTTTTAAAATTGCAATAAATTATCTAACGTTAACAGGTAGGAGTGAGGGTCCCTTGATCCCCAGCCCCACTGGAATGACACGTGCATCTCACCACAACCACCACTAATTTAGGAGCAGGGATGCTCTGTCCTGCAACTCTCTCCTATTGAAATATGCCCTCCCTCTCCTCTCAAGCAAATCACATAGTTGAACATCGTCTACTGGCTATATGCAATATCTGCAAGTATTTATGAATCACACAAGGAATACAGGGTCAGAAAGCAGAAAACAAACGCTTGCAAGCCATCATCACAGTAGCACAGGCACCAAGTGCCCAAGAGTTACACTTCCAACAGAGTTCACTGGAAATGCGGGGAAAGTGGGTCTTCAAGAGATCTGTCATTATGCTGCATTAAGCTGTGCTCTGGAGTCTTCTGAAGTTTCTGAAATTCCCCCAATTCTAATTATTGTTTCTCTTCTGATCAGCAAATATTTATTACAAAACAGTTTAGCAGGCCAAGTACTTTTGGCTGGAGATATGTGAAACATACAGGGACTTCAGAGAAGCAGAGAACACAATAAGGCATGCTAATCTCCAAATGCATACAAATCAGACAAGAACCTGCCTCATAGCGCTTCCCAGGGATGCACCCTAGATCTCACAATAGGAAGGTAAGGCAACTAAAATTGCATAAGGCAGAGGAGAGGCCTCATTGTGTCTCCACTAAATAAGGCATCCTTTCCCAGTTGGTTGCAGGTTCAAAACATCCAAATAGTCGCTTCCACAGATGCACTTAGTTTATAATTGAAAACCTTGTACCACATTATTTTAAACTACAAGTATGGATCTGCACTGTAGGTCTGGGCAATATCTAATTTCCAACATCATAATATAATACCAGATAAACTTTGCAATATGGCAGTATATTATGATGTCAGAAAGGAGGCAAGAAGGCTGTTGCTGGCCATGGAGATGATTAGCATCACCGTGCACAGCTTCTGCCTCTTCCTGTTGAAGCTCGATTCATTTCAGGACAACTCTGGTAATAGCTATGGAGCCCAATGATTTCTCCTGCTGAATTTGTGTGTATCTCTTCCACTGGTATCCCATAGTTCTGCTCTCTGAACATCTCCCTTAAATACCTCTTATGCCAGACCAAGGGTGGGCTTCCAGATGCTGCCAGACTACAACTCCCATAATCCCTAATCACTGCCTGGGACTGCTTCCAACACCATCTAGAGCAGTGTTTCCCAACCTTTTTTGGGCAAAGGCACACTTGTTTTATGAAAAAAATCTCGAGGCACACCACTATTACAGCCCCGTGACGTCAGCGCGCAGCGTCACGCCGGGAGGGACGCACGAAAGTGTAAGTTTCATTTTTTTCCCCTCCCCCTTGCCGGGGAACCTCCAAGCTTTGGGGGTGGGGGGGGAGGAGGCAGCAAAGCGAGGCAGGAAGGAGAGCGCGGCTTGGCTGGGTGAGCTTTGGCAGGGGCAGGGAATGAGAGCCGCGAGGCGGGTGCTGCGGACGGAGGCGCTGCCCGCCGAGCTCGCAGGCAGCCAGGCAGGCAGACGGCGAGAGCCCCGCGCTGGGCGGCCTCTCCTCGCCGTCGCCGCCCCGCCTCTCGCCGCCCGACTCGCCCGCCTCCCTCCAGGCAACATCTCGCAGCACACCAGGCAACATCTCGCGGCACACTAGTGTGCCGCGGAACAGTGGTTGGGAAACACTGATCTAGAGGGCCACAGATTAGCCACGCCAAGGGCAAAGACTGTAAAAGAGATAGACATCCATCACAGCAACCTCCATGTTATCAGGCAGCTTCCTTTAGCAATTAGAACACCAAAATCTCCTGGGGCTACATATTCCCCCAAGTTATTTCATGCAACCTGAAAGGGATTCCAAACTTTAAACACTGTGGGAAATGGCGCAAAGAAAACACCTGCAATCATTTTGATTTGTAGTTGAAATTATATTCTGTCACTTTGGTAAAGGTAAAGGGACCCCTGACCATTAGGTCCAGTCGTGGCTGACTCTGGGGTTGCGGCGCTCATCTCGCTTTATTGGCTGAGGGAGCCGGCGTACAGCTTCCGGGTCATGTGGCCAGCATGACTAAGCCGCTTCTGGCAAACCAGAGCAGCGCACGGAAACGCCGTTTACCTTCCCGCCAGAGCGGTACCTATTTATCTACTTGCACTGGCTTGCTTTCAAACTGCTAGGTTGGCAGGAGCAGGGACCGAGCAACGGGAGTTCACCCCATTGCAGGGGTTCGAACCGCCGACCTTCTGATCGGCAAGTCCTAGGCTCTGTGGTTTAACCCACAGCGCCACCCGCGTCCCTTGTCACTTTGGTGGAGGTCTCAAATAACCCCTCATTACCGGCTTACAACATGCTGTCTGATAGTCTAGAATTGCTAAGGCCGCATTACAGCACAGACACATCTGCCTAAAGCAAAAAGTTAACCAAGCACAGAACTATTTGGTACAATAAAGAGGGCTTTGTTTCAAAACACGCCCAAAGTATTTTCTATTGAACACTGTTAAAAGGTCGTTCCCATAGCAGCTTTAAAATCACAACTCTGGGGTTTCCCCAGTGTTTTCTCTCTCGACACCAGGATAGGGGCACACAAGCCAAACTATTCTAACCCCCACCCCCCAATTTTTATTTATCTACCTGTATAGAAGACCAAGTACCACTCTGGGGTCTTGACTACAGCTATCATTAATTTCCCATGCGCATGTGAAGAGGCTTCTATAAATGGCACACTGGCATGTTATTTAAGGTCTGCAGCATCCCCTAGTGGAAAAAGGGAGCAATTACCTATACATTGTATTTTAGTAGTTTTACAATCATGTAACCATTACTTCTACAGCTCTCTCAAATATGCAAATTAATACATCTTTTGTGCAATAATAAATCTAGTTAAGTCAAAATATAATGTTCCCTAGGTAAGGGATGGGTGGAAGAAGACCATCTGCCCAGCTGATTTCCTAGCTGGTTCTCCACAGAAATCTTGTTACAAGTGAATCCAAAGATATCCTGCACTTTACGCTTCTGCTAATGTCTTATGCCATGTTCTGTACTGCTCCAGAGGATTCCATTCAGTGTTTTGGAGACAGGAGGTGGAGTTGGGACAGGCAAGGAACTGCTGGATTCTAAGCTGATCTAGCTTCTGGCAATATAGTGGTACCTCGGGTTACATACACTTCAGGTTACATACGCTTCAGGTTACAGACTCTGCTAACCCAGAAATAGTACCTCGGGTTAAGAACTTTGCTTCAGAATGAGAACAGAAATTGTGCTCCGGCAACGCAGCGGCAGCAGGAGGTCCCATTAGCTAAAATGGTGCTTCAGGTTAAGAACAGTTTCAGGTTAAGAACGGACCTCCGGAAAGATTTAAGTACTTAACCCGAGGTACCACTGTATAGGCCTTTCCGCTGACTCAGACTAGAGATGGTGCAGAAAAAATAGGTGTAATCACTGCCATCCCCCTTCCATCCTGACTGGCACAAGCACTAGACCAGGCATAGGCAAACTCGGCCCTCCAGATGTTTTGGGACTACAATTCCCACCATCCCCGACCACTGGTCCTGCTAGCTGGGGATGATGGGAGTTGTAGTCCCAAAACATCTGGAGGGCTGAGTTTGCGGATGCCCACACTAGATCTTTAAATGAAGTGCTAGCTGAACCACTCCTTTTAACCTTGCTGCTTCCATGGTGTTTGGATTCTGCTCTTGGCCTTATCAGTCCAAGCAAAGACTCATGAAATTGTGTCCGTCAGGACGCGGGTGGCGCTGTGGGTAAAACCTCAGCGCCTAGGACTTGCCAATCGCATGGTCGGCGGTTCGAATCCCCGCGGCGGGGTGCGCTCCCATCGTTCGGTCCCAGCGCCTGCCAACCTAGCAGTTCGAAAGCACCCCCGGGTGCAAGTAGATAAATAGGGACCGCTTACCAGTGGGAAGGTAAACGGCGTTCCGTGTGCTGCGCTGGCTCGCCAGATGCAGCTTGTCACGCTGGCCACGTGACCCGGAAGTGTCTGCGGACAGCGCTGGCTCCCGGCCTCTTAAGTGAGATGAGCGCACAACCCTAGAGTCTGGCAAGACTGGCCCGTACGGGCAGGGGTACCTTTACCTTTTTACCTGCAGTAGCAACCATACGCCAGAATGACCCTGCCTGCTGTTACTGCTGTTCACAGGCTTCCCAAGCCGCAGTATAAAAACAGAAATGGGATTCCAGTCAGTTTCAGTGAGACCCACAAGTTTCTGAACTGCAAGAGTTATAGAGGAAGTCTCCTTAGTTCTACTGTGTTTAACAAATACAAATATCAAATGCAACTTTTATTATACAGGCACAGACCAGATACAGTGGTGCCTCGCAAGACGAAAAGAATCCGTTCTGTCTAGCGGTTTTTTCGTCTTGCGAAGCAAGCCCATTGACGGATTAGAGGATTAGCGCTATTAGCGGCTTTTAGCGTCTTATCAGCTTATCGGGTCAGCTGATAAGCGGCTTAGCAGCTTAGAAAAAGGGGGGGAGGAAAAAACCCCCACAGGAACTCGCAAGACATTGTCGTCTTGCGAAGCAAGCCCATAGGAAATTCGTTTTGCGAAGCACCTCCAAAACGGAAAACTCTTTCGTCTAGCGAGTTTTCCGTCTTGCGAGGCATTCGTCTTGCGGGGCACCACTGTAAAAAGTGTTTATCAAAGCAATGGAGAAACTGAGTGAATATTTTGACACCACGTATTTGAAGACTTTGATATGGAGGGAGTGCCTGGAATACAATGGAGGAGAGTCCACAGTGCACAAGAAAACAGCTTGCTTCATCTTGTGAAATTACAGAGATAGGTCATGAAGGGTGAATACAGGATTGCAACTTTTTCTCCTGACTCCTTTGCTCATTAGGTGAATCCTGTCCCAAATGTTCAAATTCTCATATGCAGTCTTTGATCTGCTTCCTATGGGTCCTGTCAGCCCTATGGGAGAGCTTCTGCTAGCACAACAAGGTCCCCCTCTCTCCTCTCCCCCTGAAACTGGTTTGGTGTGGGGGACTGAGAAAACCCCCAGAACAGTGCGTTGGAGTGGGGGGGGGGGCTGTTCAGCCTGACAAGCTGCAATGCTTGTGCTGATGGGATGTTTACCACAGTGTAATGTTAAATTCCACCCTCTGTTTCAAACTTGGCAAACCGATTTAATATGATGATGTGGCTTAAATTAAAGCTGTCAGATGAAAAATTGCAACCCAATTTAAAATGTGCCAAAACGGCCAATAAGGAAACCGGAGTGGACCATATCACTGCTGTATCAGTAAAACACCAATAAACTATTATTACCACACTGAAGTTAAAGCATATTTAGGATCAAGGTAATCTGCATGCAGTATTCTGGAGATTAACCAGAATAAAACTTCCTGAAAAGAAGAAAGAAGCATAATGTGTACTGCCCAAAATCAATTGAATTAAATCCAATAAAAGCAACTCTATTCTTAGAAAGAAAACTGTAGGTTCTGATTCCACATCTTTAGAATCAGAAGACACCTTATAAAAACAAGTTTGGATTAAACTTTGCCAGTTGGGCTGATTAAAAAAATCCATTATAATTTTTTGTAACTAGAGATACCATATTTTGAAGAAGCTCTGATAAACTTAAAACTTCAGAAACTATGAGATTTCCACAACACAGATTGCTAATGCAACAAAGCTTTGTGTAGTGGTTTACTAGTACTGCCAGAAACAAACCTCAAGGGATCTGTAATGTAGCTGGCTTCTCATTTATTCTAAATGAAATATCTTTAGAGACCATAATAGCATTAGCTTTTTAAATAAATTGAGCCATTGTGTAACCACAAGGCCAGACACTACAGATCAAAAGATAAACACTTATTGTGATGAGTGCCATTGTAAGCCAGTGGCAACTCCTTGCTGACTTCTGAAATATCTCTCACCTGCTCTATGACATGAAGTAAACGCTTACCGTAAATTTCGCTCCAAAACACGCACTTTTTTGCTCCGAGAAAGTAAGGGAAAATGCCTGTGCGTGTTAAGGAGCGAATGCACGGATCAGAGCCATGGCTGCCGTCAGTCAGGCAAAGCGGGAGCCACTTACACGCTCTACGAGGCTCTCACTTTGCTTTCTTTAAAGCGACCTGGAGCCAGGAAGGAGGGAGGGAAGGAGAGCCATAGCAGCAAAGCCGGCAGCAGCCGCTTACACGGGAGGAGGGACAGACGCTAGCAAAGGTCTGCGCGCTCTCTAAACAGAGCAATGAGGCTGCAGAGAGACGGCAGGAAAGATAAAATTTAAGCAACCAGCAGCAAAATAAAACCAACCTCGAGCTCTGAGCCAGCGCAGTGAAAACCAGGAAGTAAAAAAAAAAGGCTGGGGAGGGAATGAGGGAGAGGGGAAAACTTCGCAAATCCCCGTGTCTCAGCTGATCGGCTGGGATGGAGCAGCTTGTTTTCAGGCAGGATAGATTTGAGCATTGTCTGGGTCCTAGTGCCCCTACCGCTTTTTTGTGCTCCATTCTATTGCTGCTGGTGGCTGCTTATCATTCAGGCTGCAAGGAGGAGCACTTTTACACAACTAATGGCGAATCCCCTGCAATCCAAGTCCTCCTCACTTGCTCAAATCTATTCCGCCTCAAAACAAGGAGCGGAAGGAAAAGGCTGCAAACTGTTAAATGGAAAAAAAACCCAGGCACAGGGCAAATACCTTAAGTATACCTTTAAAGTATACCTTTAAACTCTCCCTTGAGTTCTTTTCCTTCCCTCCCCACTTAAAACGTGGTTACAAAGCACGGATCCACATGGATCCTCAGGATTTTTGCATTGGGCTACCCCAAACTCACTGTCAGATCACATGTCTGTGACCACAGCATGAACCATAAAAATCATACATCCACTGTTTCATTTAGATGATTTTTTCCTCGTTTTCCTCCTCTAAAAACTACATGCGTGTTATGGTCAGATGCGTGTTATAGAGCGAAAAATACGGTACATATCTAAATCCTCCCAGTTTCAACTCTCAGTTTAAATGATGGTGTATTTTATTTACTTGTTTGTTTACATTTAAATTCCATCTTTTATCATGGAACTGGAGGTCTCCCACTATGGAACTGACCAGACTCAGGCCTGCTTAGCTTTAGCAAGCATGTGCCTTCAGACCATACAAAAAAACAACAACCCACAACTAATTACAATTTGATCTGTATGGTTATATTCGTCAAGGTAATAACTGGGTGGCCGGCTAAAGGTAGGTACAGCATACATGACACCGAAATGAAGTGAATAACCATTAGCTATTTCACAGTAATGCAGAAGCTGAACAGGATAATTTGTATAAACAAAGGACACAGGCGTGGTTTTGAACAATCACTGTTCTGACGTCAAGGTCAGAAGAAGCACTTAGTAAAATGTCCCCTATATACTTGAGAAAACATTATACATAGTCAGCGTGGTTGCTGGCATTTGTGGTGCCCTCCAGATATTGCTAGATGCCAATTACCATTATCCCGGATTATTGGCTATATTGTTTGGGACCGATGGGAGTTGGGAATCCAAAAACATCTGGATGGCACCATATTGGCTGCCCCTGTAAAGCACCATTCATCATCTAGCATGCTGGACTGCTCTGGCAAAATAAGGTAATTGATTGCCAACACTAATCTTAAAATAGACATTCTCTGATGATGGAGATGCTAATCTTAGAAGAGGTTAGAATTGGTTGGGTGTGGGTAACCTCTGGCCCATAGGTCAAACTACACCTGTCAGATGTCCTAATTCCCACCCACCTCCCACCTGCTGCAAACCGGATGTCATATTATTTAAATAAAAAATGTATTTGAAACACTGAAAAATGATTAAAAACCATCAAAAAAACTTTCAGAACATTTAAATGCAATGACATATTTCAGTTACTAATTTCAAGGTAGCCATAGTCAAGTATCTCTCACCCACCAAATGAAAGTCAATAATGATGAGAGACGGAGGCACCTCACGAGGAAGGCCATTCCACAAACGGGGAACCACCACTGAAGGAGGCCTCAATTGGGAACTGCTATGTGCAACCAATCCCTGTCAAAAGCAGGGTTTGTAGTTGATAGGAATCTGCTTTTCAAGCCCAGCTTAAGTTCAAGGCAGGCTGCAAAGAAAGAAAGGAAAGAATCAGGAGCGTACTCAAAATGCACTCCCAGTTCTGTCCTTTGAAGTTGGGTCGCCTAGAGTCTCCTTATGACTTTTAAAGATGCATGACTCCTTATAGGGCCTTTTGCTGCTAATATAAAATTCCGAATTAAGCACATTTCCAACAGTCTTGTTTTTATGTTTTACTTTTTCCAATAAGGTATGACAGAAAGATTCAAAGCTCTCTAAATTATTCAACTAGTGGGCCTTTGCCCAACAGTGGAGACAATGAGCTGCAGCTAAAAGTCAAACCATGAGGTCAGCGTATATCTGCTTCCATACAAGTTTACTATCACCAGAAAAGAAGTGGGTGACCCCATAACCATCACAATGGCTGTGTTTACACACAACACTAAATCATGGCTTAGCTTTGTGAGAAGGAACCACAGCAAGCCTTGTGTTCATGCACTGGGTTCAAACATCATGACAAACTCCAGCTAAGCTAAAATGGAAGATTACCTTCCTCTGCATGGCCATGCTAAAGTAGTAGTACTATAGAACAACAGTGCTACCTCGGGTTACAGACACTTCAGGTTACAGATGTTTCAGGTTACAGACTCTGCTAACCCAGAAATTGTACCTCGGGTTAAGAACTTTGCTTCAGGATGAGAACAGAAATTGTGCAGCAGCAGTACAGCGGCAGTGGGAGGCCCCATTAGCTAATGTGGTACCTCAGGTTAAGAACAGTTTCAGGTTAAGAATGGACCTCCAGAACGAATTCGTGCCACTGTACTGTGCCTGTAACAGTTCAGTTAGAAAAAGTAATGAGTAACATTTCACAGAGATGCAAAAAAATTGGCTGGCCTTGATAGGATCATGCCCACAGGGGTGTCTTTGACACAACATTGAATTTCAAAGGAGTCTCTGAAGCACAATGCTAAAATCAAAGACAACCCTTTTCTTCCCCCCCCCCCCCCCCCCGCTCACCAGCTCAGGAGGAGTGTGCTGAGGACAGTGCATGTCATGCTACACTTGGGAAATTCTCTCCAGAGCTCATGGAAAATCTCCAGCCCTGCCTCTTTACCCTTCTGCCTGCGCAGCTGCAGCTTCAGCTACTTCCTCCTCCCAACAAGTGCACTGATCATGTGAGCCACTACCTCCTCTCTTTCCATCACAAGCTGATGCTCTGTGCAACAATTAGCATTGCCTATCTTGCAGATATCTCTTCTGCAATTGGGTATGACTGGAAGGTGTATGAGATGTGTTGAGAGAGAAGCAGCTCACACACGAAGCACTGGCTAGCAACAAGAGGGGCTAGAAAGAGGTGGTGGTGGAAGCAACTGATATATGAGTATATATCAGCAGCAGACAAACTGGAAAACAAGGTGAAAACGGGAGGTGCACAACAAAGAATGTGAACATGGATCTGAAGGGAGAAAGGGTATCATGCACACCACAGGTTCTGGTGCACAGATTTGTGGACCCCTGCATTTGACAACAAATAAAAATATTATGGAATTTTCTTTGAGACTTTCCAAAGCCTGAACAGGCCTGTCCCCATTAACAGTCTGGGTGAGAGAAGCTCTTTGGACAAACTTTATCAATAGACACACTTACCACAAAATTTCTTGCTGCCTTGAAACTGTCAAACAAGCATTGTCATCTGGGAGTGGATTGAAAGCATCTGTAGCTTGTCTGCAGCCTGATCGCATACCAGAGTGATGGGCAAAATAAGAGTCCTGATAATGTACTGTTCACTGGTTTGTGTTAAACTGTTCAAGTAAACAGACTATCTATGTGAGCTGTGTTAAGATGGGAGTCGTGAATTCACACAGAGCTGGTAGTTTCAGTTTGTGTTCCCATGGAAAGGTGACTCTATATAGACAGTTATTTCCTTTAAAAATATTTTAATTGTACAAATATAAAATAAGAAGTGATCAGTGTCAGGATGAGCAGTGAAATGGTCCAGTTTGCTGATAACTCCAAATTGGACGACACCAATAAAAGATATATCCAAACAAGATCTGCAAGCAACAAAATGGCATGCAAGGTTCCTGTAAGTAGTTATGTGGTGATACACATTAGGGTCTGACTAAGATGGATCAAGAATTTGAAAATGTCGACAGCGTGTGGTGGCAATGAAAAAGATAGAGATTATTAGAAAAGAGGGTGAAAATAAAACTGCCAGTATCATAATGCCCTTTATATGACTCTACAGTGCAGCTAGATTTGAAATAAAGCAAATTGTTCTGGTCATCTCATCTCAATAGGGTACCACAGAGCTAGAAAAAGCGTAGAAGCTGGCAACCAAATAGCTAAGCCGAACCTTCATTTTCAAAGGTTGCGTGCTACTGAAAAACAGATGCTGAGAGGGGGCCAGTAGCATGGGAGGACTATTGCCCTTCAAGCCTGTGATGTGTTTTCCAGAAGCATTTGGCGGGATACTGAGAGAAACAGAACACTGGGACTGGATGGAACTTTTGGTCTGATCTAGTAGGGCTCTTTTGGAGTGCAGGATAAGCTGTACAATTCCTATTATAGCCTATACTTACAAAGCAAAAGAAGTTGGTGTAAAGACTGTGTAACAATATAAGAAGTTTCATTTTTTTAAAATCACATCCGCCATGGACTAAGCTAGCCACCAGTCTCAGCTCCCAATAATATTCACCTACTGTGTATGTGAAGTGGTTTGAACACATTAAAGGCCTTTATAAATGCTTTTATTGTACTTAAAGGTAAAGGTACTCCTGACTGTTAGGTCCAGTCGCAGATGACTCTGAGGTTGTGCGCTCATCTCGCTCTATAGGCTGAGGGAGCCGGCATTTGTCTGCAGACAGCTTCCGGGTCATGTGGCCAGCATGACTAAGCCACTTCTGGCAAACCAAAGCAGTGCATGGAAACACCGTTTACCTTCCCGCTGGGGCAGTGCCTATTTATCTACTTGCACTTGACGTGCTTTCGAACTGCTAGGTGGGCAGGAGCTTATCAGCCCTTATTTCCAAGAATGCATAGCGTACATCGGATCAGGCTGCATAGCTCAAAAATGGGAAATCGATCCTTCCTAAGAAAACAAGTCCAACTCAAAGCTAACTAGCAAGAATTAACTTAAAAACAGCTTTACTTCCTGCCCTAAAAGCAAAATTCTACACATGTTAAAAGCAAGGTCTACTGAGGTCAATAAACTTTACTACCTGGGTGTGTGCAGCCACAATCAGATAACCAAATGCATGCCTTGCCAATCTCTCTCAACAGTATGTCTTACGGTTAAAAGTTTTATGATGCTGCACTAGCAAGTGGCGGGAAGCCCCAAAACCTATTGCCAGCATAATTTTCTATACCAATGTCGGAAAAAATAAAATAAAGAATGAAAGGATCCCATTGATACATATTAAAGGTTGTAATAATATGCACGCTGGCGTATGTGTCTATTTGTTTTTAGCTACTTTAGTCCATAGGCATGATTTAACTGTAACTCTCAACAATAGACTGCTTTTGGAAGACCTTATTAAACCTACCCTTCAAGTTTTCTTCTTTAACTTTCACATATGCAAATACTACTAAAATCCCCGCCCCCGCAAAAGGCATGAAACTGTCAATTCCTGCTGTATGAAAAGCTTGTACAAACATCAAGCCTCAAGTCCAGGAAGGAAACTTGGATGTACACCCAGCATTATTACCAAGGATCTTCTGCTGGGCCAAGCACATCAGAGCTCCTTTTTCTCAGCCATATCCTATTTAGTATCTTACAGCAATTGCCATGCATTTCATTCAAAATGGATTACAAGTACAGTGGTACCTCAGGTTAAGAACCTAATTCGCTCCGGAGGTCCATTCTTAACCTGAAACTGTACTTAACCTGAGGTACCACTTTAGCTAATGGGGCCTCCCGCTGCCGCTGTGCCACCACCGCACGATTTCTGTTCTCATCCTCAAGCTAAGTTCTAGGTATTATTTCAAGGTATTATTTCTGGGTTAGTGGAGTCTGTAACCTGAAGCATCTGTAACCTGAGGTACCATTGCATTAAGCACACAGCAAAGTATCTTTATTAAACAAGTGGCAAAAAGTCACATAAAAGGTTTATCTATTGCTTGCACCACAACCTTGTTTTGGGAATAATACATAAATGGATACACACAGTTGGATGGATAAACACAGTTTTCACAAAAAGTCAACAAGTTGAACGGTCCAGTAATGCTTATTTCCCCACTACTGTTTAAAAAGAAACTGAAATAATTATGTTTAAGTTTTGAGAATACAGCCTGGCGTATCAGTGCTCCATAGGTTTGGGGTATACATAAGACCATACACAAAGTAGTGAACTGGGAAGCTCTGGGTCTTATGCTGGGATCTAGCCTAGCAAGTTACCATTATCTGAGAGCAATCAGGTTTCAGAACCTTCTTCGGGTACAGGGAATGGTGGTTTGCAAAATTCATTAGCAATTTGCAGACAATATGAAACTTACAGATTGAACTGAACACCCTGCTCTGTTCTAGACTGAGGTATATAAATTCTGACCTGACATCTAGACTATTCTCCTTCTATGGTTGAATGTTGCGGGGGTGGGGGAGATAAGAGACTTCGGTGTTTATATAATACGGATGCACACTGTTTTTCAATTATAGAAAATTGATTACTGGACTGCCTAGCAATGAGAAGTGTTTGGGCCTTAAATTGTCTGTACTATCTGTTAGTGATGTATTCCAGAACATTCCTACTCCAGCAAAAAAGACCGACTATTCCTCAGAAGCATGGTTCCTCTTTGAGAGAAAAGGTGGGAGCATGAATTAATTGTGCTGCCATCTAAAACAGGAATTTTTGGGTAGTGTGGATCAGGCCACCAGAACCAAAAGAAGTTGCAGGGGCAATAAGAGAGAAAGAAGGGGTGCAGACCTAGATTGTAACTGGGTGAAGAGAAATTCTCCGGCCACTGAAAGTGATTTTCTGGCTCTCTGAATGTACCCAAGGTTTGGATTGGTGCCCAGGACAATTAAAACTGTTTAAATGCAAGAACACAGCATGAACAGCATTCAACATAATAGATTTTCTCCCAGCTGACAAAGTTTTCGTCTGAGGCATTAATTAGCTTTAGTTAAGATGGAACCATGCTCAACAGCCAAATCCAGAAGAGCCAGGATTTCTCTAAAGTGAAGCTGTAAATCTAGTCCTACAGTTTAGAAGCAGCATCTTTAAATTATTATACAACTTCCAGCAAAAATAACTGAGTTCCATCAAAACACTTGCCATCGTAACCAACACCTTCCATGTAAAACTAGTTTCCATTATTTCAAACAAGACAAATCAATGAGGGAAATAGTACAAAGTAGGAGAAAACACTTTGGTAAACAGAACCATAAGCTACTGCTTATATAAAGTGATTTAACAGCTGCTGAGCAGGCCCCCAAGAATTCAGCTGCAGACAGGTAAGGTGGGATGGGAAGCAAGCTATTTTGTTCCAACATGCAGTCAATTGTGCCTGGCTCTATGTGGCAGAAGTGCTTACACGATGCATAATAGCTATAGAAAGACATACTAACAAAAAGCATAATATAGAGGTTTTTAGTTGGGCCCAATAAAGGCATTGTAACACACTTTCCATTTAAGGTTTCTGTGTTTGTGTATTTGTAGACTCTATGCCCCACCTGTAAAGCTAAGTGAAAGATGTTGGGAAGCAATTTTATCAGCTACTTTCTCCAGCTAATATCAACAAACTCCAAGATGAAAGGATAGAGCTAAGAACCCAGCATGTGAACAGAAGAGGATGCATGACATCCCCAATACAGTAGAGGAAAAGATGAAATGCTCTACATTCCTACCTGTGAAATACCGTATTTTCCCATGTATAAGATGAGGTTTTTTGCTTTAAAAAATTAGTAAAAAATTGGGGGTCGTCTTGTACCCGGAACATGGGCATCTGGGGGAATTTTTAAAATATTGAAGCATATGTCCGGGATTTTGGCTTGGGCGGGCTGAGGCGGTCCCTCCTGCTGCCGTCCCCCCTTTATCCCCCCTTCCGGGCTGCATGCTGGCGACTGGCTCGCCTCCTGAAGCCCTCACCGGCTCGACCACTGGATAGAGAGCAGCTGCTGCCACCACCGCCGCTGAGAGCTGCCTCAGCTACCTCTCCATGCCCTTCTTTCCTTTTTCCCCTCTTCCCCTCTCAAACTCCCACCTGCCGCTGCCTTCCCCTGGCTCTTCCTTGGCATCCTGCTTGGGAGCCTGCTTCCCTGCAGCAGCAGCAGCAGCAGCTGCCACCGAGGGGGAGTGTGTGATGCCCCAGTCACTGCCTTTGCTTCTGCACCATGGTGCACTGCATGTACCTCATGCTGGAAACTTTGAGGGCGATCGCCTTGAAAAAGATCAACAACTTGCCACCGCCAATCATCCAGATTTTCACTTCTGTTTTAGGGTTTCATTTTCTTAATTTTGGGTTCAAAAAAATAGGGATCGTCTTATACATGGGGGCGTCTTATACATGGAAAAATACGGTACTCTGGGAACACTACAGCAGAGCTAAGCAGTGGATCACAGTACATAAAGAGACCACAGAGTAACCCTAGGATGATATACATGCTGAAGAGAACCCTTCTGAGTAGAGTGGAAGGAAGCCACTTGTTCCCAGAAATGGAAGCAAATTCTTCCCTGTCTCTTGCATACGTTACAAGCAGAATAGCAATACATTGAATGTTGCACTATTACAATATTTTCTTCTGTGCAAGCATCAGTTTGTCCTATGAAACAACCCCTCCTCTCCTCCCCCATGTGAATCTTTCGATCCCCCAGGGCCAAATTCAGGGACATGGTGGGGGAGGAGAGCAGGGAAATCCTGTCATGTAAGCAGGGCTTCCGCTGACGTGACTCAGCAGTTGAATCCCGTAAATGGATTCCATCCTTCAGACAGGTTTGAAGTTAAGTATATATATTCAATTATATACTCAAGAGAACTGCACAGCTCCCTTAAATTTGTGTCTGTATCATGGATGCTTTCTAAATACATACTTTATGAATTTACGCTTTACATTTGTAGATGTTCATCTAAAAATATAGTGTGCAAGATGAACTTGCATGAAGGAGAAGCGTCCAGGTATCTTCTGTTCCTCACAATTAACTAGTTTTAAATTTTCTGTGTTAACAACCTGGAGTTCTCAGGAGCTTTACAGTTTTAACATTTATTTTACTTGCTCTTATTTTTTATTGATGATGGGCGATTTTGATTATTTTTAGTTTAAGTAATTTGGGATATGCAATTTGTATTATTGTCTAACCCTGAGCTCTACAATGATGAAGGCCAGGCCATAAATATGCATAATAAATAAGCCTTGTGTGCCACACCTTATTATGAACTATAATCCAGTTCATGCATCTGATAAAGCATTGCACCATAACAAAAATGGCTAATCTTTTAAGGTGCCACAAAACTTTTTACTGATCTTGGTGCAATAAACACAGCTACTCTACAGGAAACCTGAAATGAGTTAAATTTAAGACTAGAATGAAGTAGGTACCATCTCAGAATCTTTGAAAGGCACCACTACATCACACCCTTTGTTCTGCAAGTTGTTTCATCATATATACAAGATGTCAGCGGTTGCTGTTAAGTACTGCAGTGATATTGGCCCAAACTAAGGTCATTGACAGGCTTCTTTGGAACTTACTGGCTGATTTATCAATATGACTTTGGCACAGTATGAGGCAGCTTTATAGTTATCTGTTTTGTTGTGTTCATACTACTGGTAATTTTGATATTTTTGCACTGATTGTGCTGCGGCAATTATCAGTTACTTTGGGCTTCTTTCTGGAAGGAAAAGCAGGGTACAAATGTGAAATGAAAATGAAACTTCAGAACTTACTCTTTGACCATGAAGCCAATATTATTCACCCTTGAGGCTAGTGCTGAAATGAACCCACAACTCTGGTTGAAGTTTCAAGGACAGAATCCTACCCAGTAGTCAGCCTATACCCCTACGTAGCTTGTGTACAACAATCCATGTGAACATTTTATTGTGAGTACAAGCAAAAACCATGACTTTACAGGTGGAGCATGTCCAAAACATACGTGAAAACCTGACTACATTACTAACACTTCTCTGCCAAGAGTCCTGACACCTTGCCTTGGAACTCCAGCCACAAACACCCAACAGCCCTTCTTCCTCTAATCTGACAGTTGGGGTGCACAGACAGAGAACCCCATACAAGTAAGTAAGAAAGGAAAGGTGATACAGTCAATGCAAAATATAGCTGCTGTAGCTGTCTGCCTCCACCTGCTTTATGGTTTTAATACTTTACCTCATACAATAGGGAGAAGAGTATTCCACACAGAAGAAACAATCATCCCCACATGCAGGTAAGATCTCTGTTGGCAAAGGTCAAGCCCTCCAATCCAACTGTAGCTGGTCAAACACTTTGGAGTACTTTTGCTTTACAAGTTCACAGCTCTGGTGCCTTGCATTACTGCCAGTGTTGGAGGAACTATTCAGGAATCACAGCCCCAGTGTATAGTATGCAGATATACCAGTTGTTTCTGAACAGCCAGAGTTCAATTGCAACCACCAACTCAGAAGGCAGTGCGCTCTCCACTTCCCTGATGTGGGTGGGGTAGTGGGTGGGGGAGATGGCTAAGGCATGACCACTGGCCAAGCACCATTTATTACTCTCTCTTGTACCTGTGCATGCAGGTTCAGCAGTGTTAGAAACTGAGATATGAAAGCTAGGAGCTAAATGGCACCTTAAACCTAGGTTATGGGCGCAACAACAGAATGTCTAGGCGCGCTTTTCTATAACAAAAAAACCCAACAAGGCTGAAAGTGAATGAATTGCAGCTAAAATATTGTGTTTGTTTTTCACATGATCTAGTCTCTTTTCCAGTCTTCAGACAGTAGCTAGAAGTAGGGAGGCAGAAAAAAGTCCCTCTTTCCTTCCACTCTGCAGTTTTAATCTGAAATCGTAGGCGCAGTACTGCTCCCAGAGCTCAGAAACTGCTTGCGCTAATGAAATTCCCTGTCACAAAATGCGCCTAGAACCATGGGAGTTTCGGACACTGGGTTCAAGGTCTATTTGTTCCAGGTATTACTAGATACCCTTTCAATCTCTTCCCTTTACTCTCCACAGGCCACACCCAGCTCCACATAGATCACAAGGAAGGCCCACCCCATGATCAGCAGTGACGGGAACGCCTCCTGCCTGTTCTGCCATGGACAATGACAACCTTACTGACTCTAGACAGGAACCAGGACCTTGGAAAACTTTAAGACAGATAGGTATGCAACAGGCAACAAAGAGCTGGTGCCTGCTACTCTGCTGTCTGAAGGCCCAAGACACAGATGCCCTGCTGGTTAACAACCCTACACATATCTTTTCAGAATCCATTACACCCTAGATAGTGTGGAATAAAGGCTATGATTTTGCCACTTGCTGGATGGGGATTTCACCCCCCCCCCACATGCTAGGAAGAGCTGAATTTGGCTGGCCTCAGCAGGTGAGAAGGTATGATGGGCTCATGATTAGTAGCCAAGGAAGCTCTGCTGTTGCTGTGTTGTGTGGCTTCTTCTGCCCTCTCTTTACGTTCAGTGCTCAAAAACAGTGCTTGAGCAGCCCAAGAAGATTCAAATCCCGATTGGTACATATGCCTGGGGACTGGGAGCAGCAGGGATATTTTTGTCTGTTCCACTGGAGATCATGGAGCAGGGGCACTGTGGCATCATTGTGTGCATTACAGGGAGGTGTTCTGGAACATGTCCTCATCACTGCGAGTTCATTCACTCCCTCTTTGTGTAGGCGGCATTGCTGGCACATTTCCCCAATTGGTGCGCCTTGTTTGTGCTCCTGCTATTTTTGCACTGTTTGGGGGATTTTCCAAGTGGTACATTTCCCACCCCCACGCTGCATTAAGTGGGTATATGATACAGCAGTTGTTACACCAGCATCTCCCCTTCCACGCAAAGCATATTTGCCGTATGGAAGTGGCTCTGCAAATCCTGTACCAGCTACACCCTCCTTTCCTAGCAGTTTTCAAAGGGTGTTCCAGAGAACCCAAGAAATTATGAAAAGGTTCCTCAATGAACCTTGGGCAAGTTTTATTAAAGTGACTTTTCCACCAATGCTCACTTTCTCCTGAAATGTACACACAGGATCAGAGCATTTGGTGTATTCTACTCCATTTCATGCAGAAGAGAATGGTTGTGTTGCTGAGCGGATCTGGCCAGCACTCAACACAAATTTAGCAATTTCTCTAGGGCATATCCCAAAACAATGTGTAAAGCACAGACGTCCACAGGTGTCAATTCCACATGGATTTTTTTTAATATAACATAGAAACTTTTAAAATTATAGTTGTAATCTAGAGAACCTGCTGTATTCTGCCTACATCACCATAAACATAACCGAACTCCTTGGTCAGGTACTTCTCATCCAGCTAAAGTAGTTCATACATATGGATCTCAATCAATCCATTTGCAACAATGACCACATGAACTTAAAATAAATTATAGTCAAATGTGGTAAAAATCACAAGTAGTATTACAAATTACTGAAATTAAGACAAATTGGTAATCATCCTGAGGAGGGGTTCTGTTTTAGACTAACTGCAGCTTTTCATGAGTGGTATGTAACCAAGTTTTACTCAGAGTAAACCCATTGCTATTAATGGACCCAATTTAGGCATGCTCGTTAATTTTAATGTGTCTATTTTGAGTAAAACTCAGTTGAATACCACTCATTATACTGCAAAGTTGCTACCATGCTACATTAAGTTTGTCAGGAGATAATGAAAGAACAATAACAATATAAGTAGCCAATACTGCTTTTTTACCTTGATATGCAATGTGTTTCTTAATAGCATTACATCTCTCACAGACATACCCACAGCCTCCCAGCTACAGATGCTGACTTTTTCCTCAAGAGAGGACACACACAGTTCTCTTCTGCTGTCATCTCTGCTGGTAAAGGTAATCACAGAGCAGACTGTTACCCTAAGAGCAGAGCTGCCATCACAATGTCACCAAATAATGTAGAAAGGAACCCTGATAAACAGTGACCATAAGGTTCTGAAATAATGTAACGTCTTTGGCACCTTCTAAGCAATGCAATGCATATCTCAGTTGCCACAATTTGTGACAGGCACCTTAGGATGAGGTTCATCCTTACCAAAATTAACTTTATCACAACAATCAGGAGATGGGGAAAGAAAAGGCAGCAACTGACAGAGCAAGGGTGAAGGTGAACCAGAAGATATATTAATAGACAAACAGATGTTGGCAGGAAGCACATACACACAAAATCAAAACGGGAGGACCTAAAGCCTGCTGTGGAAAACAGCCCAATTGCAGATAAAGCAAAGCATTTTGTTGCAATTTCTAAAACATATCTCACCACTATAGCAACATTACTAACACAGGGCATTCTAAAGGGATGCACGCCTTTGACCTACATCTGTAGCACCAGAACATTTAGACCAGAGTTCCCCAACCTTGGGCCTCCAGCTGTTTTTGGACTACAACTCCCATCATCCCTCGCTAGCAAGACCAGTGGTCAAGGATGATGGGAATTGTAGTCCAAAAACAGCTGGAGGCCCAAGGTTGGGGAACACTGATTTAGACTACCTTAAACAACCAACTCACTCAAGTGTGCAGTAAACATGAAAGCTGACCATATATACAAATATTCCAGGGGAATAACAAAAACTGCTATGTATTCCAGAGAGGCAGCCTTGTCGTGTGCTGCAGCAAAAACAAAAAGAACACTTAGAAGACCAATGCATTTATTGTGGGAATAAGCTTTCGCCAGGTCGGTTTGCAGCCATGGGGGGATGGCTCACAAGCTCGAGAGACCCTAAAGTCAAGCACGAGCTAGGTCCGCAGAGGTTACCTACCCATATGCCCTGAAACAGTTAAACTGGAGCCACAATCTTGGTTCAGAGCAGTATACCTGTCAAGGACAAGGTGCTTTTGGGGGGGGGGGAGAGCATACAACAGGGAAGGGCTGCTGCCTTCCTGCTTGGCCGGTCCCTCCCCTCCAGGCATCTAACAGGCCACTGCTGGGAACAACATGCTGGACCAGGAAGACCTTTGTCTGATGCAAGAGCGCAATTCTTCCTGTTGTGTTTTTTTTTTGAGCGGGGGCGGGTGTGCCTGCCCGCCCCCCCCGGAAAGGAGGAGGCTTCGCTCGCCGCCCCCCAGCCCTCGCCTCAGCGCCACACCCACCCGCGCCCAGCATCTGCGGCAGCCTCCTCGCCCCCGGTCTCTCTCTCTCTCCCCCCCCCCCCCGTTCCCTTCCCACCTTACCGTGTTGGGTGAAGATATTGAAGCCGCTCTCGGCCCCTCGCGGGGCGGCCACCTCTCGCCTCCGGCCGGCGGGCCTGGCTGCGCTGCCCCGGAGCCCCCTCGGCTGGGGCTGGGAAAGAGGCGGCGGCTGTTGCTGCTGCTGCTGCGTCGCCGCCGCCGGCTGCTGGAGCGCGGAGGAGGCGCCCGGCTCCCCGACGCGGCCCACCTGCTGCCCCATCCCCGTCCCCCGCCCGTCTCGGGCCCCCGCCACAGCCCTCGGCCGCCGCCTCGCGCTCACATGCCGCCGCCGGCGACGCTCCCCCAGCCGCGCCCGCCCAGGCCCGCTTCCCCACAGGGCTGCCCTGCCGCCTCTTCCTCCTCCTCGCCACCGCGCTCCGGACAGGCCCTCACGGACTCGCCCCCTCAACCCCCGCCGCCGCCATCTTGACCACAGAGCTGAGGGGGCGAGGGGCAGAGCGGCTCCTTCTCGCCCACCCTTCCCACCTCCGGTCCTCCAGGGGCGGCGATGGCTCCGCCTCCCGCCCGAGGCCCCGCCCCGCGACGTCGGCGGCTCAACGGGAGCCTCCGCCCCGCCCCGCCCCGTCCCGCGCACGCGCGCGCGCCTCCGCTTCACCAGTGGAACCGAACTTTAAAATGACGCCTAGGATAGCCGGGATCAGTGGCGTAGCGTGGGTTGTCAGCACCCGGGGCAAGGCAAGTAATTTGCGCCCCCTAACCCGTGGATTTTGCGCCCCCTAACCCGTGGAGCGCGCCCCCCAGATGTTGCGCCAGGTGCGCCCGCCCCCCCTGCACCCCCACGCTACGCCACTGAGTGCCACGCTTAGCCTTTGTGGCCAGGAGCCATCGCGAGCATATTTTAAAGAGGTCTAGAAAGGGAGAACCCCCCTCTCTTTTCCCAGCCCCCACCCTCGAAGATGATGGTGGTGGTGAATTAAATTTGTATACCGCCCTTCATCCATAGATCTCAGGGCGCTTCACACCATAAACATGGCCGTTCACATCCTGCACCGGGTCTTTCCGCGCTCCCCACGATGCCCGCCGGCTACCGAGGAGAGACCCCAGACCCGGACTTTGCGCAGGGGGGTGTCTATTCCCTCTGTGCGCCAGGTGCCTCCAGTGAGGCTGAAGGGCAGAGGGATGGGTGCTCCTGACAGATTTGGATTTTTATGACTTTTTTGTATTAGGCTTCTGCATTCTGGCCATCTTTTAGCGCAGTGTTTCTCAACTGGGGGCCATATGGCTCCCTGGGCCCTCCCCCCAGGATATTCTAAGGGGGCCACAGATGAAAATCCTGTAAATGGGGCGGGTACGGCACGAGACGGGGGGGGGGGGCAGAGAGAGAAGTGAGAAGTGAAGAAAACAGAAGTGACCTAGAGAAATAAACAAGAAAAAGACGTTGCTGTTTCTTTGCAAGAAGTGCTGCTAGAGCTGCAGAACGAAGTAGCAGCCAGAGTAACTTTCAGTCAAGAAAAACACCGTTTTTGGATAAAGTGTACAATATCTTTAAAGTTTCCACAGCTTTGGGATAAAGCAAAATTGTTTTAGTGGCATTTCCTACGTCTTACTTAGTAGAAGGAGGTTTCTACCTGGCCTGAGCAGTCTGAAGGGCGGGGGGGGGGGCAGCAGAGCGTAGAGGAGAGGGTCCCTGCCTAACCCCTTTCCCACCAGCCATGATCCAACTCAATATTATTCCAGGCTGAGCCTGCTTCTCTCAGCCCCGGGAAGCCATGAGTCAAGAGAGAGCCGGAGAGCCAGCGCTGAGAGCCGGAGCCAGCGGCGCCCCCTTCTGCCGGGAGACCCTCGCCCGCCCGCCGGCTTCCTCTCGGAGGGTTTAGGCGCAGCGAGGCCCCTTGGAGCTCTCCTCCCTCCCAGTCGGCAGAAGCAGCTGCCGCCTGTGGCTGGGCCGAGGGGATGGCGTCGGCGTCGGGGTGCGGAGGCTGCCCGTGCCTGGCCAGGCGTCGGTGGCAGCGTCGGCGCTGCTGCAGCGGCTGCTCCTCCTGCGAGCAGTGAGTGGAGCGCAGCTGCAGCGGCGGCGGGGGGCGCGCGCGCGCTAGGGGCGCAAGGCTGGCGGTGGCGGCGGGGAGCCCGGCGGAGGAAGGAACTTGTCCCTTTCCTCTGGACTCGCGCCCCCCCCAGATGTTGCGCCCGGTGCGGCCGGCACCCCTGGCACCCCCCCACGCTACGCCACTGGCCGGGATAAAGAGTCAAATACATTTGATCATTATTATTCCTAATAGATGTTCCCTCAAGTATTGGGGGGGGGAGTATTCTTATTATGCCATATTTTTAAAAAGCCAAACACTTTTAAAAATTAATTAAAGTATTTATTTAATGCACTTTCTAACATAAAATCCATTCGAGAATAGAGGGTGAGGTTAGAAACATATTCTCCTTTCTTGAAATGTTTTTGTGTTCTCCACCTTTCGGTTTGTGTTTTTTTTTAAATTGTTTTATTTTAATGGATGATAGTAACAGGAGATTTGAAGTGCAAGTAGATAAATAGGTACCACTCCGGCGGGAAGGTAAACGGCGTTTCCGTGCGCTGCTCTGGTTCGCCAGAAGCGGCTTAGTCCTGCTGGCCACATGACCCGGAAGCTGTCTGCGGACAAACGCTGGCTCCCTCGGCCAATAAAGCGAGATGAGCGCCGCAACCCCAAAGTCGGCCACGACTGGACCTAATGGTCAGGGGTCCCTTTACCTATATTTGTGTAAATGTTATCACCATTTTATTTGTATGCCACCTGTCCGTAGTTAAAACCAGTGGTGGGGTTTCTGGGGCTGCTCAACAGTACGCAACACCGGCACCTTTTTTGCGTAGAAGAAAAACACTGGTTAAAAATCTGGCACTGCCTGTAACAGCTTCACGGTTGTTGTACCAGCACAGGTTTTTTTCTAGAAGAAAAGCACTGGTTAAAACCATGTTTTAAGCAGCTTTCAGCATGAAAAAAACCCCATAATTACAAAAGTAGCCATAAACAATAAGCAAAACACTTCAAAAAGTACACAAAATTGACTAATATCCACATAAATCATAGGTAAAGGTAAAGGGACCCCTGACCATTAGGTCCAGTCGTGGCCGACTCTGGGGTTGTGGTGCTCATCTCGCTTTACTGGCCGAGGGAGCCGGCGTACAGCTTCCGGGTCATGTGGCCAGCATGACTAAGCCGCTTCTGGCGAACCAGAGCAGCTGTTTACCTTCCCGCCGGAGTAGTACCTATTTATCTACTTGCACTTTGATGTGCTCTCGAACTGCTAGGTGGGCAGGATCAGGGACCGAGCAATGGGAGCTCACCCCGTCACAGGGATTCGAACCGCCGACCTTCTGATCGACCTTCTGATCGGTTTAATCCACAGCGCTACCTAGCACATCCCAGCACATAAATCCTAAGAACAGCTAAAAATAATAATAATAAAAATGTAGTATCGATAACAGCAACAAAACCCCACTCAGCAGGACCCCAGCCCAAGACCTCTGGAGCTACATGGCACTCCTCATCAAGCAGAATGTAAATGTAAATTTTTTGATGTTTGCTCAGCTTTCAAAGCAGCCACATGGATACCAGAGGGCATGTTGAATATTTCACTGCGCAAGATCAGTGTGGGAGAGGAGGTGGAGAAAGCGCTTGGAGAAACACTTATTCACAGGTGACAAGCTATGTTTTGAACATAATCATTTTGTCTGGCTGACTTCAGGTATGACCATGCTTAGCTCATGACTGATATGATATGTTAGCCTTTTCTTCATGTGCCCAAATCATTGCTTCTGGGAACTGAAGATTTTGGGCATAATCCAGCAAAACATAAATCACAACTAGCCCAAATTCCACTGACTCTCCCAACAAGAGCTGCTCAAATAGAAGTCTTTCTGGATTGTACCACATGGGGGGGGGGTCTTACAAAAAATGGGCATGGTGGAGGGAAAAGATGTCCAGAGTCCTTCCCCCTTGCATCTAGTTTTCTATCTGCAGGGAGGGTTTATTCCTTCATATGGCTGAGCATTCATTTATATGTTTCCCTTACCAGCAGACAGTCCAGGAAATGTTTTGCCACAAGTTGTCTCAAAAGTCTTCTTGCAACTAACTTTTGCTGGATTTTGTCTTGGTTTCTCTTATTAATATTCATTCCTTGACCCCAAGGACTGGTCACACGTAGCTCCTTCTTGGGGAATATGGTGTTAAACAATGGTGGTTAAGCAACTGCAGGAACTCTTAGAGGACAGTGGCGTAGCGTGGGGGTGCAGGGGGGGCCGGCCGCACCGGGCGCAACGTCTGGGGGTTAGGGGGCGCAAATCCACGGGTTAGGGGGCGCAAATTACTTGCCTTGCCCCGGGTGCTGACAACCCACGCTATGCCACTGTTGGAGGACACCGATTTTCTGGCCCCATTTCAATCTGATTTCAAGAGTGATGTTGGTTTAGAAAATACATTGGTCACCTCAAAATATGACTTATTCTAGGGGAAGGGCAATATTGCTCATTCATGCAGTCCTTTCAGCTGCTTTTGATCACATTGGCCGCAATATCCACCTGGTTTGGCTCTTACGAGGCAGTGTGTTGGGTGGTTCTGCTGCTACTTGGCAGGTTGATTATATCCCTGTCCAGGAATGGGTGAAGTTCATCACGGGTGTTCTTAGCCACAGAGACAACTTACACCTTCAATGAGTGATGGAGCTATGAGTTTTCAGAGACTATGAACATGCTTTTTCAAGTGGAGTATGACCTTCATTGAGAACAGGATTTCTACCTAACGTCCTAACTCAATTATCTACCCACCCACAAAGACATCATCATCATCACCACCATCATCATCATAATTTATTATTTATACCCCGCCCATCTGGCTGGGTTTCCCCAGCCACTCTGGGTGGCTTCCAACAAAATATTAATATACAATAGTCTATTAAACATTAAAAGCTTCCTTAAACAGGGCTGCCTTCAGATGTCTTCTAAAAGTCTGGTAGTTGTTTTTCTCTTTGACATCTGGTGGGAGGGTGTTCCACAGGGCGGGTTCCACTACTGAGAAGGCCCTCTGCCTGGTTCTCGCAGCGAGGGAACCGCCAGAAGGCCCTCGGAGCAGGTCCTCAGCATGTGAGCAGAATAATGGGGGTGGAAACGCTCCTTCAGGTTTACTGGACTGAGGCTGAAGTCTTGTTGGGTTTCGGTCTCTCAGAACTCAGCTCACTGCAGCATGCAGGCACCAGTGGAGAGCCCAAATGGACTCGCCTCATTCCAGTGTTAGTGATTGATGTATTGATAGCACCCAGGTCCAAACCCCTTGATGAGCATTGGTCTATCAGTGGTGGGGAACCTGTGGTCCTCCCTAGTCTCTGACTGGCCTGCTGATCTCTTCCTAGGTGACACCTCCCCAAACCACACCGTCACTGGCTCACATTATGTTTTGGCTGGATGGAAGTTGTCCTTGCTGAAGAGATGACTTGTGTGTGACAGGGCTATAGAGTTGCATGTTACCCCACCCTTGGCATATAACTCCTGGAAGGATATCTACTAGGAAATATGGCCCTCAGGATGAAGTCCCCCATCCCTAACTGGCAGTGACTCTTTGGGGTTTCAGGCCAGAATCTCCTAGACCAGGGGTCTGCAACCTTTAAGACAAAAAGAGCCACTTGGACCCGTTTCTGAAGGGAAAAAAACTGGGAGCCGCAAAACTCGTCATTATAAAAATAACTTTTTTGTCACTTTTTAATTATTTCTTTGACCCCTCAGAATTACTCCTCATAGAAATAAATGTTAAATTAACAAGTTACCTTTTTGTGTGTGTGTGTTCTTCACTCCCCTTCAAAACAGTGACCAGCGTACAGGCCCCCTTTCAATGCAGTGACCAGCGTACATGCCCCTTACAATGTAGCGCGCGGGCGGGAAGGTGACGTCAGGACGGTGCGTGACTAACGCACGCACAACCCCCATGTGACATCACAGCCAGTACAGCGCCCGCCACAGTGGGGAGTGTCGGGGCGCACAATGCGCCTCCTCCCCTCACTAGTATCCGCCCCGGAGCCGCGACAAAGGTGTAAAAGAGCCACATGCGGCTCCGGAGCCGCGGGTTGCAGACCCCTGTCCTAGACCTATCCAGGGATGCTGGGAATTGGACCTGGGATCTTCATGCAAAACAGATGCTCTACCACAGTGCATCTATGTGGGGTTTATTGTCTGTTTGCTTGGTTGTAAGTTGCTTTGGGCAAGATAGTGAATGAGAAATCTAATTAATAAAATCATAATACCACTGATTTACAGCCCTTCCACAATGGAAGCATGGGTGATATGCCGATTTCGCTACTTCAGAGTAGGATATAGAAGGGATGACTGAAAGCTTAATTGATCTGGTGCTGAATAGGGTTGTGACTTTTTGAGATTTTGAAGGAAACAACAGAATATTTCAAAAATATACTGTAGAGTTACCTTGGGAATGGGCTGGGACTTGAGTTCAAGGCTTCAATTCAAGGCAAATGGTATCACTGTGGCCTTATGAAACTGTAGGAGGCAGAGACCTGTTATACCAACTAAATTCCAGGTATTGAAAATAGCCATGAGGTATTTGGAGAGGAAAATGCACTGCTGCATTGTGTAATAACAATACGAACTAGATCTTCTGGAAACTAGTGAAAGGCTGAGATATATTTCCAACAAATGAGAGATGGTGGGGAAGTGCTATTAAAACAATGGCAGAAGTTTCAATAAAGCAGGGATGGAGGAAACTGAGGGAAGTGGCAGCTTTAAACAATGGCAGAGGTTTTAGAAAAGGACTGGTTGGCGGTTCGAATCCCCGCAATGGGGTGAGCTCCCGTCGCTCAGTCCCTGCTCCTGCCAACCTAGCAGTTCGAAAGCACATCAAAGTGTAAGTAGATAAATAGATACCACTCCGGTGGGAAGGTAAACGGCGTTTCCGTGTGCTGCTCTGGTTCGCCAGAAGCGGCTTAGTCATACTGGCCACATGACCCGGAAGCTGTACGCCGGCTCCCTCGGCCAATAAAGCACCGCAACCCCAGAGTCGGCCACAACTGGACTAACGGTCACGGGTCCCTTTACCTTTACGAAGTATTTGTGAGCTCCACATCCTTTCTTTCTCACAAGGCAGCTGAGGAATGAAAGAAGGGAAAGTTGCAAAGGAAGGAAAACTGAAAAGGAAAAAGTGGTTGTTTTGAGTGGCAGAGGTCTGAATAAAGCAGGGATTTAGAGATGCTGAGAGGAAAAAGTTTTCAAACGATGGCAGACATGAGCGAGCAAGGAAACACACAGGGGAGGGGCTGTTTAAAACAATATTTCAGGACAGTGAGAACGGCATTCGGAAAGACTTCAGTGTCAGCTGTTTGTGTTGTACTCATTCTGTTATTCCTCCTTGTTAAAACTGGGTTTTTATAATTCAAAAATACCCAGTGTCACACCATCCCTGCTCTACTTAAATCTCTGCCATTGTTGGAGTACAGCGAGAAAGGAGAGGCACTGACAAGGGTGGGGAGGCTGTTTTTAAACTTCTCTCTCTTCCATTCCTCAGCTGCCTTATATGACAGAGATGAAGGAGTCCTCAAATATTCCATAGTATCTTCCTACAATCATGTATTTAACTCCTGGTATCATGTGTTATCTTCAACATGAAGCCCCAGATTCAATGCAAGAATTTAGAACAGGTATTTTATTAACAAGCAAACACCCATATATGTACAACATCCATCAACTGAATTTAATTTTCGCTAACATACTTGCCCTTCAGATTCTACCTATCTTAAAGATACGATAACATAGATCAGCTTGGAGTGTGTGTGCAAAGGGGGCTGCACAATAGGGGAGAGACTAATACATGGAAATTGGGGGATCTGTGTGCATGGGAGAGTTGATAGTGTGGTGGCAGATCCACACATGGCTATTGTGCACTTGTCAAGAGACAAAATAAAAAAATTCCTTCCAGTAGCACCTTAAAGACCAACTAAGTTAGTTCTTGGTATGAGCTTTCGTGTGCATGCACACTTCTTCAGATACACTGAAACAGAAGTTGCCAGATCCTTCTATATAGTGAGAAGGTGGGGAGGGGTATTACTCAGAAGGGTGGTGGGAATGGGAGATTGGCAGATAGCTGAGATGAGCCTGTTGACGACTCTTAACGAGTCATGTATAATGAGATAAGAATCCAATGTCTTTGTTCAAACAAAGAACAAAGACAGTGTTTTAACAAAGGCATTGGATTCTTATCTCATTATACATGACTTAGCCATTTTTCACCTTCTCACCCCTTGCCTTTTCCTGTAAGACCTATTGCAGTCATTAAGAGTCGTCAACAGGCTCATCTCAGCTATCTGCCAATCTCCCATTTTCACCACCCTTCTGAGTAATACCCCTCCCCACCTTCTCTCTATATAGAAGGATCTGGCAACTTCTGTTTCAGTGTATCTGAAGAAGTGTGCATGCACACGAAAGCTCATACCAAGAACTAACTTAGTTGGTCTTTAAGGTGCTACTGGAAGGAATTTTTTTATTTTGACTATGGCAGACCAACACGACTACCTATCTGTAACTGGAACCTTGTCAAGAGACAGTAAAACTTACAACAAATATGAGTTTTTATTTGTTAATACCATGCACATAGTGCAGGAGGACACCTCAGCAAAATATGGATACAAGCCCCTGGAACCATATACCTGCTAAGCCATAAGATAAACTCATAAGATTTGAAGCATATAAAATCTCTCCAGGCAATGATGACCCTCCATATTATCCTGTCAGCCCACATAAACACAAAATTTCATTGGCAGTGCAATCCCATACACGTCTACTCAAAAGTAAGTCCCACTGAGTTTAATTGGACTTACTCTCAAGTAAATGCATATAGGGCTACAGCCTAAAGTACTCTAAAGACTCAGAAAATAAAAGCATTTAAGTAACCTCAGTTAAAGCCAACAAGGAAGAAGTCTATACTGAAACTAAACCTTTTTAAAAAACTATCAGGCATTGGCTCTGCAGCAGGATATGGCCTATTGACAAGTCAATAATTACTTTTTGAGACAGCTTTCTATATCTACCATGTCTCCCCATTAGCAGTCATTTGATTCTACTCATTTTCAGAAAATGCAATATAAGCGCAACTCTCTCTACCCTCATCAACTAAAGATGGAGAACTAGTTCAGGCCAAAGTCTGCATCATAAGGCAGACTTTGCAAGACTGCAAAATTATATTCTGTCATTTGCATGGTCACAGGGAGTCACGGCCAAGAGATATGCCCCTTTTCTGGTTGCCATATTTCATTTAGTTTCTAGCCAGGCCACTGTTGGACAGTACTCCGAACATAATTCATGAACTGATGAATCCATCCAACAGTACAAGGTAGCGACTGAAGAATCCTTCTTGTGTTACTTGATAACACTGGAACTCCATCACCAGCTCTGAGTCTCTGGAGGCAGTAGTTTAGATGGTAATTGAAGCCTAAAGCACAGGAAGCCTAAGGAATGCTCTGGCGGTACAAAGGCAGAAGTAAAAACTTCTAGTTCTTACTAGGTCTGTAGGCGCTGATGTTGCACACCGTCTTTTCTACATGGCACACTCTTAGCTCTTTAAGGTAGATCCTGACCACAGAAACTGCAGTTTCTAATTCAAGCTACAGAGCGCCTCTGCCACTCCTGGCAGAAATTGGATCAATACTCGTGTGTGGAGGAGTCACATTGCCATACCTCCTGCACCACTAAAAGGCAACATCCGAAGGAGCACATCAAGACTGCACGCTATCCTATGTTGGCAACTCCTATCTAAAAAGAGCTAGGTAAGTTGCCATTGAAACTAGCATGGTGTGAGAAGCAAAAAACCCCAACCCAGAGTTTTATTAAAAAATTTATTCACATAATACTTATTTATGCAGTCTGAACCTGGGAAAACACATAACAGAATCAAGATTATATTGAGTTCTTTTCTTCCAATAGTTTCCATTTGCAGCCACTCCCAAAGGCAACCTTCTGGCAGGTCCAAGAGGTGTGTGCACTCTGCTCCAGCTGCTACATAAATAAGTTAACTTCTTAATAAATTAGTTTCTTTTTTTTATCTCTTAAGTGACATTTCCAGTTCATCAGATTCCAAAATACAAATGTGTGGTTTCTTCTACACCACTTGCCAAATCAGGCAAAGATAGAGGACTGTAGTGCTTCCTTCAAATATTTTGGTGCTTCAAAGCTAATTCTGTCTCTGTTGCTGGTTGCACAGAAATGAGTCTTCATCAGCTTGAAAAGTTGTTTAATTTCATACTGGTATGCCGCTGCTTGTGTAAAGATAAATAAGGAGACATCCAAGTTGCAAGAGGTTACCTTCACTAATTGTACTACTCCATTTTTTTCCTGCACACAATGTAATTGCAACAGCTGATGTTGGAAGTGTCCAGGGAATTTAACCTTAGTACCTGACCTGATCACACCTTCATGCCATGTTTCAAAAAGATTTTTGTAGCCAGTGACCCTCACGGTAGAAATCGACATCACCTGTAGAAACTCAAAATGATTAGGTGAGCCAGCTTGACAGAAACCATTGTATTTGCCAATGTTCTCTTTGTTGAAGTAGATAGCTTGCAACAGATAGGGATTGCCACTGCTTTTTAGGCCAGTTGCAGTTTAGGCAACTGCCTTCAGACAGTTACTGACATGGACTAAGAACAAAAGATTTAAAATACTTTTGAAGAAAAAAATGCATCCCCCTGCCATTTGTTACTCTGGAAGCAGGAAGTTGAAGCTTTTGCCAAAAAAACTAAGGCTAACTGAAAAAGTCAGACCTTGCCTTTAAATTAGTTTCACATGGCTTCCAAGGCATCCGATCCAGGAACTTTAACCTGATAAAGTCTCTTATAAAGTCTGCTGAATAATGCATAAGAATGCTACATGTCAAAGCTGACACATGAGATAAACTTCTACAAATTACTCTCCGATATGGTGGATGGGTATCATTTCCAGAAAAATTGGGCTTATCATTCAAAAAGTCACCTAAAGTTTCCTGAAGCACTGTACAATTCCAGGCTAATGGTCAAAAAGCCAGTAGATAGTTCAGAAGAAGCAGCTTTCTGCCACTTGGAAAAGGCCTACTGGAAATGCTTTTAAGTTCAGCTCAGCCCTGAAAAATGACAGGATACTGTTAAGTATACTGTCTGGCACAGAACCTGCAACTACTTACAAAAGCAGTGACGCACCAGTCAGAAAATATTCCATTGCTCAGTCTCTGGTGGTATCCATCTTTTAAATTAACTGCAAACTTTAGCAACAAACCCCATTGGTCTCGTCTTATGAAGGGGTGTCAATACAGAGAGAACACAATGAATCTCAATCATTCCCACTTTTTAGAATAATTATTTGGTTCAATTGTATCTGCTCCTTTAAAAAAACCACAAGGCTTATTCCATATCAGTAGAATACTGGCAAGAATCCTTGTGTGGTAACAAAACAATGGTTTGCACAATAATCTTTGATCTTCATGGCTGGTTGAGTCTTTGCAGCATCATGCAGTCCTGAATCCTTTCAGCCTTGTGGATGGAGTATAGATTTAAATTAGCAATCTAAAATAGTCTCTCTTCTTAGCATTTTGGAATTAAAGGATTTTGCTTAATGCTGCTAACAATAACACAATCCTTCATGGAGCTCTTGAGAAAATTCCAGCCAAAAATGCGTGAGATGCATAAGGATCAGGAGAAGCAATAAGGGATCCCTTCAACAACTGATCTTGTCTTCATGCTCTCTTTTTAGGTAGCCAGCAAGGAAGCACAGGCAGCCCATTCTTTACAACTATGAATTGGGCTATAATCTTGAAACCATATTTGGATTAGATGAGGGGACTGTGGCTCTTCTCTGGAATCAGTCTGTCTTAATGCCTACTTCCAATTTCTTATTTAAGAAATCTAGGAGTGCTTTCAGTGTAACATCCACTGCCAGCAATGGACATCCAAAACATGATGTGGGGCTACCTGAAGGCAAGTTCCTTGTCTTCAGCAAAACCATCATGCCGCTGCTTTCTCCTTCAATTCAGGAAGTCTGGCATTTCAGTTCCAGCCCATCCTGCCCACAGCCATGCAAAACCAATTGTGCTGTTTTTGTATTGTTTTCTTAAAAATAGAGAGAGAAAATCTGCTCCAACACCTGTTGAAGCTACAAATGGGAAAGTGTCATCCTATCTTCTACCAGTACAATGTCTGGTCCAAACTGGTCTGTACATTGCTTTACTGTAGCCAAGATATTCAGGAGTCGCTGGTCCAGGGCATCCATATGTGGGGAAGACAGAACTGGTGAGATAGGATCATGAGACATGGCAGTTTTTAAGGCAGACTTCAGCACCCCATTCTTCAGGTAGTTCAGTCTGTTCCATGTGGAGACTCGAATACTGCAAAAGAAATGAGAGAATGTATGGCAAACCTAAGTTTTGATTGCAGACTTCAGGATGAGGGACACAGTCTACTTGGGCCTGTCGACACGCGCATATCACAAGATCATAACACAGAACTATAAGCACAGCTGCTCATATTTTGCACAAAACACTCCGAACAAAGTACCGTATGTTTCGCCCTATAGGACGCATTTTTCCCCTCCAAAAATGAAGGGGAAATCTGGGTGCGTCCTATGGGGCGAATGCAGGCTTTTGCTGAAGCTTGGAGAGCGAGAGGGGTCGGTGCGCACCGACCCCTCTCGCTCTCCAGGCTTCAGGAACACATCCGCAGCCTAGGCAGCCCTGCGGGAGGTCCCGCAGGGCTCCGCACACTGCGGATAGCAGCCTGCCGCCCGGCGGGTGGGACACCTTGAAGCAGAGCGCCCCCCGCGCCCGGCAGACATCCGCAGCGTGGGGAGCCTTGCAGGAGTTCCCTGCAATGCTCCCCACGCTGCGGATAGCAGCCTGCCGCCCAGCGCGAGGGGCGCCCTGAAGCAGAGCGCCCCCCGCACCGGGCAGACATCCGCAGCGTGGGGAACCTTGCAGGAGTTCCCCGCAGGGCTCCCCACGCTGCGGATAGCAGCCTGCCGCCCGGCGGGCGGGGCGCCCTGATGCAGAGCGCCCCTCACGCCGGGCAGACATGGGCCAGCCCCACAAGCTCGGGGGACAGCAGGGAGGCGCAGCGCCGCCATCCCGTTGTTCCTCGACCTGGTTCGGTTTCCCCGACCTGCTTTTGGGGGGGGGGAATAAAGGGGAAAAAAAATTCCTTTATTTCCCCCCCAAAAAACTAGGTGCGTCCTATGGGACGGAGCGTCCTATGGGACGAAAAATACTGTAGTGTGTAGTGGGGGGGGGGGGGGAGGGCGGTAGGAATGGGAAAATTTGGGTTCAGCCATGAAGCTTACTGGATGATCTTGGGCCAGTCACTATTTTCCCGCCTAACCTCATAGGAAAAAGAAGATAAAATCCTCCTTGGAGAAAAGGCAAAATACCAATGCAATAAATACAGCAGACCTACGCAGAAAATGAGTTGTGCAAATAATCTACATAAATATTTATTTTATATAAAGTTGTTCAATTTGAAAGCTTTATTCTGAATTTCATAATTGCATAATGTGGACATTTAGTAAGGAGTGGTGTAGGGCATGAAGGAGGTGGTAAGTTAAAACTGTACTGCAAGCCTCTCCTGCTGCGGCTCAGACTGGGGGTTATGCAAAAAAATAAAAATAAAAATAAAAGCAAGCTAGGAATTGTGTGCACTCTTGGGTTAGGGTATTGTTTAGAGGGCTTTGTTGCTATTGTGAATACAATTTTTCTGTATCTTTCTTTTTACACCTTAATATTTATGTGAAAATTGTTCAATTTGGTTGTGTACTTTTTGGGCGCGTTTTATTTATTGCTTATTACTACTACTTTGGCTTCTAATTATGTAAATCTTTTTATGTTGTGAGCAGTCTATAGTTTTAACTCTGGAAAAGCAGAATACAAATAAAATAATGATATTGATACTGCATACTAAAGCACTTCTGAGAAATTGATTTCCCCCACGGCCAAAAAAACCTCAGACACGCCTGTTTAAAGTTCCTAAGCTTTGAGCCCACTCAGCCTACTAATTACTGCACTTCTTGCCTCTCTTTCCTCCCTGCAGTTACTTCTTCACTTCTCTCATCAAAAGCTTAAGTTACATGTAATGTGGATGGCTCAGATGGAATCACAGAGCTTGACAACATGTGACTCTTGTCACATGAAAAGCAGCTTCATGACTGCAAACAATTCTGAAGACTCCCTCAGTGACAGGAAGAAAAAGCTGGAGGGAGATCACAGAGCTGCTCCATCCTGTCTTATCTCTCCGTTAGCAGCTCGTTGATCCTAGGGGTTCAGAGGAATAGCTTCTTTTGATGTGACAAGTTTAATGTGCAGCCAGCATCTCAGTCTCAAACAAAAGTTGCAGATCATCAAGACACTGTAGTAAGAGTCTGCAAAGCACGTGCATTTTTATTCATTATCCTAACCATTCTCTTAATGTACTGAGGCAGCACTGGTTTGTCAGACTTGCACACTCCCAGGATGTTTGGGGTGGGGATTGCAAGGTGCATACAGTATAAAAGATCAATAACTTATTTGCCCTTTACTTACATGCAGCATTGATAAAGAGGTGCTAAAATGCTTCTCTCATCCAAGACAGGGTTCCCAAAGCTGAAAAACAAATGGATACAAATCCAGTGAAGTTGCTGGAAAATTCTACCCTTACTCCACACCACAGAGTTGACTTCAATTAACCCACAAACTTAAAGGGAATCAGATGCATTAGCAATAGCAGGCTTACAAAATTTCACTTTTGGTCCCCTACCTTAAAAGCATGAGGGTAGCCTTGCCCAACCTGTTGCCCTCCATACATTTTGGACTCCCAACAGCCTCAGCCAGCATAGCTAATGGTCAGGGGGAAGTGAGAGATGTGGCCCCAAACCTCTGGAGGGAACTAGGCTGGACAAAGCTGAATTAGGGAGAGCCACAATGGTAATTTATGCAAATCTTTCCTAAGCTTATGGCTGTCATTTAGCTTGGAGAAATTTCACAGATGTTGACACATTTCCCACCTTTTGGCATTGTCAAGTAGAATTAGCATACTGGCCCCTTCATCATCCTGAAAGCTTTCATAATGGTGTCGATCAGCATTCCCAATCAAATAATCGAAGATGGCTGTATCTATGATATCGAGGAGCCGTGGGCCCGAGTCGTAGGGCGAGGTCTTCTTTACAGCATCACAGTAGCTCTCATCATATTCCCACCTGCAATCAGACATGGAGAAAGCTTTATGATTCATTTAAAATATAACCATGCATTGTCAGAGGCATTAAAGAGAGACTTCCATAATCTGAAAAATAGAGTCTGATATAACTGATGAACTAGCCAAATGGCTCCGTGTCTACCTGGTGAATGTCCAGTTAGCTTTCAAGCCAATATTCTCCCACTATGGCGTGTGAGAAAATTGCCTTTAATTACCAGCTTGCCTTTTCCTCACAGGTTCTTACTATATTTCCTCTTTTAACCTAGGCTCTTAGTTCCATCCACCTTCCCCTCTGACAATTCTGTTCTCATTTAATAATTCAAGGCAAATCCACAAAAAGAGGACAAATTGCCTTATTTTGCCCAAGGCTTGGTGCATACCAATATTTGGTTGTTTCTGCAAGGTGCAGTAATATTTGAGGAAAAACAGTAAGGAAAGTGAGAGAACATTACATTACAGAGAGAACATTAAAGTGAGAGAACATCACAAAGGAGAACTTGAAATCTGTAACGTTACAGTGAACAGCAGATGCTGTTGATATGGTTTTCAGCCATAATCCAAGCACGAGGGGCAGGTAGAAGTGGATTTATTTATTTTTAATGGAAACAAGAGTATCAGGAATCCAAATTAAAGTACTGATGTAATCACTAAAGATGAACAAAACCAATCATAGTCAAAAGAGGAGTCTGAGAAAGGAATGTGGAATAGGGATGCTTGACAAATTCAAGCTTTGCAAATTCTGATGCACACTAACCTGATTTACATATTTCAGGCTAAAGTGGAAGTTGGATAACCACCATCTTTCACACTTCCTGAATTTCCCAACATATTTAAACTGTATTTTGGTAAAATAAGTTTAGAAATGCATTATTTTAAGAGAAAATACATTAAGAAACACATATTCAAATGCAAATTAAGAATTACCACAGATTAATGCTGAAATGGGATGGAACAGAATTATATATGAAAATGTACAAACATGGCAAGGCTGATTTGTCTTTGCCTAGTAGGGAACAACAAAATGTGCTCTTGTAAACACAGTTTACTTCACATGCAGAAATGAGCCTAACTGTTGCAAACGAAACAGGTCTCAAAACATTAGATTGTACACTATGCACATATACACAGACAACTGCTACCCACTTAATTTAAGTTATAAGAACTTAAACTCTACTTATTCTTTGGGAAGGAAAACAAAGAGAACAAAATGGATTGTTTCTTCCCATCATCTCTTAAAATCCTTCACATCTGTACTTCCAGCACCCTTTGTCCTTTGCACAACATTCTCAGAATCCTTTCTCCACCAGATAACTTTAGGGGCTTTAACAATATAATCCATATACAAAATATACCATTCTTGAGGGCCTCAGCTGTAACAGAGTTTCAGGAAAACTGGCTGATACCCTCCTTTCCATCTACAAATATTGCCCATTCCCTGGACTGACCAACAGACATGGCAAAGAAAAAAACAGTATTTTGCTCTATACCTGGCCAGCTTGCCTTCCCTGTACGTTCTGCCCCATGGGTGTCGATGCTTCTGAAGTGGCCAAACGTCTGGCAGCCATAGCGTGACTGACCCCTCCATGGTGTCCCCTTCAGCACAGGCTGGCTCTGTTTCCCGGCAATAGTAGCACTTTCCATAGAAGCAAGTATTATTTCCTTAGAAGAAAGCAGAAGCAAAAACCCATCTCTTGTCAAGTTGATATAGTAGTATTAAAATGTTTATGGATGTTTCAGAAGCCTTCTAGGAGATACCTTAAAATCTTTAAGTTTTAAAATTAACCAATTTCATTTGCTCAAGAGAAAACTCCGCTTCTCTCTCCTCCCTCACCCCAATGTGCTGAAAAAAGGCTTCAGGCAAACAGCAAGCCATCTTTCCACTCATGATTAACTAAAGGCCCAGCTGAATGAAAAAGATACTTTCTTTGAAGTATGCAAATGTATTTTTCTGACATATTTCCATAAACAAAGCCAGGGATCTCAAATTGTGCGACACCCCTCCTGAAACTTGTTATAGCAGTTTCATTGCTTTTAAAATGAGGGATTTTTTTTAGAATGAATTGCTGCTTCTAAATTATCTGTTGACATTACCATTGAACAATACTACCTCAATTAACAGAGAAAGAAGTGAAATGGCAAAGACTGCTTCTCAACAGAATATTCTCTCAGATAAGAATCCTTCACATTGAACCACCTGTGAATTAAGTCCAGAAAAAGCTGTTTACAATCCCCTGTGGTTAGGAGACCAGGAGTGTGCTGCAAGCTGCCATGTTCCTTGCTCCCTTCTCTTTTTAGCACCAGCTAAGGTGCAGTACGTATTCCTGCCAACCTAGCAGTTTGAAAGTACGTCAAAGTGAGAGTAGATAAATAGATACCACTCCGGTGGGAAGGTAAACGGCGTTTCCGTGCGCTGCTCTGGTTCGCCAGAAGCGGCTTAGTCATGCTGGCCACATGACCCGGAAGCTGTACGCTGGCTCCCTCGGCCAATAAAGCGATATAAGCGCGCAAACCCAGAGTCGGCCATGACTGGACCTAATGGTCAGGGGTCCCTTTACCTTTACCTAAGGTGCAGTATTAGATTCTACCAATGTTCATAGTAATCATAGTGTTGTCAAACAAGAATTTATAACCAGAGGTAACTTTAATACATTATCATAGTATTAATATCAATGCACACTGGAAGGGGAAGAATTTGTATAATAATAATAATAATAATAATAATTTTTTATTTATACCCCGCCCTCCCCAGCCAAGGCCGGGCTCAGAGCGGCTTACAAGCAATAATAAAAACAAGATGAGTGATTACAACTTAAAAACAAAAATAAAATACAACATTAAAATAATGGAACATTAAAATATTAAAATGGAGCCTCATTGCAGGAGAAGGAAAAGAAAAAAGAAAAAGGGGGCGGAGGGAATCAAATTGGCTCCAATCCAAAGGCCAGGCGGAACAACTCTGTCTTACAGGCCCTGCGGAAAGAGATCAGATCCTGCAGGGCCCTGGTCTCATGAGACAGAGCGTTCCACCAAGTTGGGGCCAGTGCTGAAAAGGCCCTGGCTCTGGTTGAAGCCAATCTAACTTCCTTAGGGCCTGGGACCACTAGGGTGTTGTTATTTATGGACCTTGAGGCTCTCCGTGGGGCATACCAGGCGAGGCGGTCCCGTAGGTACGAGGGTCCTAGGCCGTGAAGGGCTTTAAAGGTCAAAAGCAGCACCTTAAATCTGACCCTGTACTCCACCGGGAGCCAGTGCAGCTTGAAAAGCACTGGATGAATATGCTCCCATGGCAGAGACCCTGTGAGGAGCCTCGCTGCAGCATTCTGTACCCGCTGGAGTTTCTGGGACAGCTTCAAGGGCAGCCCCGCGTAGAGCGAGTTACAGTAGTCAAGCCTGGAGATGACTGTCGCATGGATCACTGTGGCCAGGTCGGGGCGGGAAAGGTAAGGGACCAACTGCTTGATGCGGCGAAGGTGGAAAAATGTCGCCTTGGCTGTTGCTGTGACTTGCGCCTCCATGGAAAGGGAGGCGTCAAGGATTACACCCAAACTCTTAACGGAAGGTAATGGCACTAATTGGGCCCCCGCAAGAGAAGGGAGTTGGTCCCTCATCCCCATGCTATCCCGACCTAGCCATAGGACCTCTGTCTTTGAAGGATTTAGTTTCAATCGGCTCCCACGAAACCATCCAGCCACAGCTTCCAAGCATCTGGTCAGTGTGTAAGGGGCCGAGTTGGTGTGGCCATCCATCAGTAGATAGAGCTGAGTGTCATCAGCATATTGATGACAGCCCAGCCCAAAGCTCCGGATAATCTGAGCAAGGGGGCGCATAAAGATGTTAAAAAGCATTGGGGAGAGAATTGTATATATGAGGGGAAGGAAACCCACAAACCCGCTGCACACTCACAATCTCCTAAGCACAATAAATCAGGAATACTGTATCTGACTGAGCCTAAGGGGCTTGCAGAACATTAGGCCTGCTTTCCCAACAGCAGTTAACTTCCACATGCCCCTTGCTGGGATTTTTTTTCAATTTTATTTTAGAGGTCTTAACGAAATATACTTTGTCACCTACCTAATGTCAAGAACGTACTTAGCAGTTGTTCTGTGGCAACAGGTTTGATCTCTGTGCGGAGATTCACAAACCTACCAACCACTAGAGGGGCTCGTCGGAAACCTAAGATTCTGTTTGGGGAAGAAAAGTAAGAAGGAAGTGAGACAATATGGAACAATCCAGTCGCCTCCCAAATATCTAAGGAAGAAAATTCCACAAATTAAAAACTTATAAAAGAGACTGACAATTTCACGATAACGTCTCAGCTGCATTGAAACTTCCAAAATTGCATATGCAGGGTCACCATCCACACTTCACAGGTGGGTGATGCTCAGTACGAAAAGCAGGGTTAGAGCAGAACAATAGTGGATTTGCTCTTAGGCTGTAAAAATGGTTTGAGCTTCAAAACAAATTGTTCAGCTGTTGGAACCAGGCCTGAAGCGGCTGTACACAGTGTTCTGCCCCCAAATACTGCTTTAAATAAAGTCCTCAAGTAAATAATGCTTGGATTCATTTGACATTTGTGAGAAGGACTAGACAAAAAATGTGAGAGGGGGGAGGGATCTTTCTTCAGAAAAAAATACTTTTCCTCCACAAAGGTTTGTTTAGTACATTTGTATCCCACCCTTCATCCATAACGGAAGTCAAGCTGGAATATTTAAGGTTCCCAAATGGTATTCCATTCAGGCACTGATCAGAGAAATGGCGGCATCATGTGCCCTCAGAACATGCTCTGCAATTTTACTGCTTCAGTGCAGCTTTACAAGCAAGTCTACAAACGTTACCAGTCTTCTTTAAAGGAACACACACACAAAACCACCTGCTTGCTTGAATATACCTACATTAGTCATCTCAACCTTCAGTTTCCATGCCAGAGTCACCTGGAAGCAATGTTTACTTTCCACAGGCCTGCCTCATTTGCAGCAATTTGGCCCTACTCAGAGAAACAGCTTGAACCTCACATTAGAAATGTAATTACATAAGAAAACCCTGACGGCCTGTTGCACTCATATGACAATATAACTAAATTAGGTACAGAACAGGAGACCATTATTTCCTCACAATTTTTCAGTTAAAAACAAAATTTCTATTCAGAGTTTAAGAAGGTGTTTATAGGTTTATTATCCATTTCCAAGAAGAGTGAATTCTAATTCAACATTTATATACCTGTCCAGGTGAAAGGCTGCCACCTCTGCGTTGTGTCTGTCATACCCAGCATACGGCTCTCCTTCTACCACATAGTCTCTGGCATATCTAAAAATTGCAAGCAGACAGACAATCTGGGTCATAATGCTAGATTTTCCCTTTAAGCTACAGAAGCAAAATCCAAGCAGATTGAGTTTCTGAATTAAGATGGCACATTACTTGAGACATGTTCCCTTGCAGCTGATCACATGGCCACACATGCAAGGAAGCTTTTAACTAGAGCTGTTACTGATTGACAGTGGACTTGCTGTATGGTCCACATCCCAGGCCAGGAAGACAAGAGCTGATTCTCTCAGGCAATAGGCTAGGCACTTCCTTGCAGCTTCTTCATACTTAGCTCCATAACACTGGAACAATATTGGGCATAGCCAATCAGAGGCTGGAAAAGGGAAGGTGACGCTAGCATGGTCACCTCAAACCCCACTTTCCCATACATGTGCAATGTGGTGAAAAGTTTGATAAGGTCCAGCACTGAGGGCCTTCTGGCGGTTCCCTCACTGCGAGAAGCCAAGTTACAGGGAACCAGGCAGTGGGCCTTCTCGGTAGTGGCACCTGCCCTGTGGAACACCCTCCCACCAGATGTCAAAGAGAACAACAACTACCAGACTTTTAGAAGACATCTGAAGGCAGCCCTGTTTAGCGAAGCTTTTAATGTTTGATGTATTACAGTATTTCAATATTTTTTTTGGAAGCCGCCCAGAGTGGCTGGGGAAGCGGGGTATAAATAAATTATTATTATTATTATTATTATTATTATTATTATTAGCTATCCAATTCCCTGATCTGTCTTTATCCATCCATTGGGGAATGATAACCAGTACTCCCTATTTGGGAAACCCCGAAGCAAGTCATGGAGTTGGGGCAAGGGGGACACTCAATATATTTCATCCAGTCACTTTATGACCTTTTTACCTCTTGGGTTTGAAGACCACTTTCTGCCCACCTTCCAGTATGAGCAACGCCTTCAGCTGGGTTCCCTTATAGCCCACGTCTGCTTTGATAATCTTTTTTGTAGCCATAGCATGCATCACTGCCCCCAGTTCTGGCGTCTCCTCTGGGTACACTTCCCGTGGCACCACCCACTGGGCGGCAATCTCCCAGGGAGACTGCAGAGTGTGGTCAAGTCGTGGGTCCAGCTCCACCCGCAGGCTCGCCATCATACGATGAAAGGCACGCTGGTCCTCACGGTTAGCTGCTGAAGTGTCCAGGTTGTCTATGAGGAAAACCTTGGCAAAAATAAAGATGACAAGGAGGATTGCCAGAAGCACCACCCGTTGTTTCAACTTCATGATGACAAGCAGTCCTCTCTTGATGTGTTCTTCCAAAGGCTACAGGAAGTCTCTCACAAAGCAAATCGAGAGGCAGTGTACAAGTACCATCTTTGCTTCAGTTGACCAAATGTTGCCATTGCAGCTTCTGGTACACCTGTGAATTATTAAAGAAAGTTGAATTTCACATCCTTAGGCATGATCTCCTGTACCTGCAGAACATATGCTACTGATTTCTAGTACTTGCACTGTGTGCATCGGCAGAAACAGCCAGTTTTTACATCCAGCATCTACTAAAAGGTTGACTTCTTCAGATTTTCAGGTAACAACTTGCCAGAACACTACTTGCTATGCAATATGGAGAACTGAATGACACATGAATTCTTCTGTTGATTTTTAGAATTCAGAAATTCACAGTGATATGAAAGCGTGAGGAAAATTAATCTCCCCATCATTTTGGGATGGAGCAAATAGAAAAGTATGTAGCATTCTAAATGAGGGAAAACAAGATATCCAATTTACTTAGGGAAGACTGGTGAAAGATTACTATTTTACTTTGTTGAACGATCCAAGCTATGATCTTATCTGCCTAGATTCCCAGGACATTCTGCCCAACCAAGAAGGTGTGGGATGTTTCTGAACTATGGAAATACTACCCTGCCCACTGTCAAAGATCCCTAGGTCATTAAGGCTTTCCCAAACAACACAAGGGAATGTCTTTTAGCCACTAAAGCAAACAGGAAAGACTTGAGGACACAAGAGAGATTATGATATGATAGCCATGTTCAAATATATAAAAGGATGTCACATAGAGGAGGGAGAAAGGTTGTTTTCTGCTGCTCCAGAGAAGCGGACAAGGAGCAATGGATCCAAACTACAAGAAAGAAGATTCCACCTAAACATTAGGATGAACTTCCTGAGAGTAAGAGCTGTTCGACAGTGGAATTTGCTGCCAAGGAGTGTGGTGGAGTCTCCTTCTTTGGAGGTCTTTAAGCAGAGGCTTGACAACCATATGTCAGGAGTGCTCTGATGGTGTTTCCTGCTTGGCAGGGGGTTGGACTCGATGGCCCTTGTGGTCTCTTCCAACTCTATGATTCTATGATTTGGCACATAGCTCACCCATAAGCTTGAAATGAACAAAGCTGAACAGATATTTTCAGCTCAGTGTTATTACTAAGCAAAGATACACTTCCACTTGTTATTCTACAGACTGAAGGGTACTCCTACTTCTTATTAACACTTAATTTGAAAACTAAGCCAGTCGGATGTAAAAACGTTTGTGCATCTATGAGCAAACACAGCAGTTTCAGGAATTATATGCAATGTGTCCAAAGACCAAGGGAGGTGGTGACATTAGTCATTCCAAAATGAACCTGTAGAAGAAACATTGCACAGTTTGTCGATCTAAGAACAGGCTACACGGCTTTCCTACAAAACATCTTTGTAGACATTGCAGACAAGAGCTGGCAGTCAACTGCTGTGCAGGAATATGATTGTGTCATCTTTTGCCAGCCTAATTCACCCAATTAGTAGAGTTTTCTATTTCAAAGTCTTCAACCTCTACTGACTCATAGTAAACTAAACCACATACACTGTACTCACCGTTGCCTCAGTCTCTTCCTTCCCCACCGCAACTAATGGCAAAATTCAGATTGTAAACTCCTTAGAGCACCGCCTTGCTTATTTCTTACACTTCAGACCACAGGCAACTGATAAGGTTAGATAATTACATTTAAACTACCAATGTCTGAGGGCAAAATAAGATGCAATGGACAACTAAGAGGTACAGGAATGGGAAACGAGGATCTCTTGTTTGAAACAGGAAAAGGAAAATTGCTAGACCTTTTCAAGTTGAATACCACTGTACAAGCACCACATTTTTTTTGTAGGGCTCCCAAGGGCATTTTATAATGAATTGGTTCTGTGGCATCTTTCAACTAAAATCCCCCCTCTTTTAAATAAAACCATATTCAGTTTTGAGCAGGTTCTTCTCAGTTAATCTCATACACATTAAAGAGATTCAAACTGTGCAGACTTTTTGGTTTAAGCAGCAATGTTATAAAGGTGTATGTAAAAATGGATTATTAACAGGTGAGAATCCAAAGTTATAATATATTAAGTTAAAGGATTAAGATAAAAACAAAGAGGGAAAGAAATTGCTGAATTAACTAACTGAATTGGAATACAAAAAAGGGAGGTGTGAGGAGGTCAGGGAAACAAGGAAATGAATGTAAGGTGGAAAGATTGATGTTTTTTAAAGTGTTTTTTATCTTTTTTGTATTTTGTATTTTTCTTTTATTCTCATTTCTGTCTTTTTTTCTTTTTATTTATGTAATTTTTTTTCTTTGAAACCTTAATAAATATCATTTAAAAAAAAACACCTGTGCAGACTTTTACCACTCACCAGGATGATAATACAAGATATGCCATCTTCCCATACAGGTGAAATGGCTGCAACAGCATAGCCCAGTCTCCTAAGTTTAGGAAGAGATAAAATTCTCTCTCCCATGGTTCAGCAACCATGAACAAAAGTAACTCTTCCAAAAGAATGAATGAGTACAATACAAAAGGGGTGTGTGGGGATACTACCTAGCACTGCTCTCTTATTTCTAAACCTATCTAATTTCCAGACAAGTTACTGAAGGATCTAATATTAATAACTGCTAAAAGAACAAGGCTTGTATAGATGAGATCTATGCTAAAATTTAGAGAGGGGAAATCCACATTCATTTCAAACAATCTGCACTAAACTTTCAGTACAAAAAGGCTGCTTTTAAAATTACAGCAAAACTGTATGCTCTCATAATCATTGGGGGGTGGGGTGGCACACTGGAAATGCTGCCATTAAAGCCAGGGGAAGAGGGAGCATGCTGGATCTAATGAGACTGAAATCCAAGAGGGAAGAATAAAAATTGAATAAAAATAGATGTCGCTGTGTGGAAATGGATAGGCTTTTCAATCAGTCTTCAGTGCTTCTGTACACCTGAACTCTCTACGTGACGTGTACTTCTTGATAACCCTGTATAAAACAGTGCCTGAAGGAGGCCAGATTGTGTGACTGGAACTGCAATTAGGAGAATATGTAGACAGAAATGTTTCTTTCTATTGGAAAATATGTGAGCCCAAAATTAAGTCATTCCTGTTTCAATGGTGCAAAGATTTCTAACATTTCTCTGTCGCATTCTCACAGCTTTACAGCAGTTCATGCCAAAATATTTAATCTTGCTCCCTAGCACATATACGCCATCCCTTCTAGACTGGCAGGAACTCTGTGGGATTAGAAAAGGGAATTAACAATAGGCTGCTTCCGGTAATGTACAGACCTCACACTTCATTACACTTGACCCAGAAATATTGGTGCCAAAAAGCTTCTGCCAATTAGAACAGTGTTTTCAAAACTGGTTTTTGAGCATTCAAAAATGTCCCACATCTATGTCTTATGCCCATGTATTTAAAATTTGCTTCAGCAGGTGCAGGTGGGCAGCAAGCGGACAGAGGACCTTCTCAGCTGAGGTACATGCCTGAGAAGCTTAAGTGACATTTATGTTATTATCCCTTAAGTGATTATTATTATTACAGTGGTACCTCGGGTTAAGTACTTAATTCATTCCGGAGGTCCGTTCTTAACCTGAAGCACCACTTTAGCTAATGGGGCCTCCCGCTGCTGCCGTGGCACGATTTTTGTTCTCATCCTGAAGCAAAGTTCTTAACCTGAAGCACTATTTCTGGATTAGCAGAGTCTGTAACCTGAAGCGTATGTAACCCGAGGTACCACTGTATTATTATTATATATATTATTATTGGTATTATTATTAATATTATTTCTGTGAGCAGGTGGACGCTTTAATTTCTGCTTCCAGTTTATTAAGTTTTTCACCGCTTTAACATTTTATCGAGAGATACTCTCTAACTTTTCTGTTGTTTAGTTTTATACAAATCTTTCCTCTCTGGCGCGCAAGCGTATTTTAAGCCCTCTCTGCTCAGTTCCTGAGAAGAAAAACAGGAAAAAACCGGCCCAATTCTTTCTAAAAGCAAATGCTTTCCAGCTGACACACTTTAAAACCATATACTCTCCCCCCCCCCAGCCACCCACCCACGAGCGTTGCTGCGCGCGCTCTGAGGAGACATGCGCTCGGCACATGCTCAGGGGGCATGTTTCCCCCCCCCTCCTTTTTTCATTCCGAAGCCAGCCCCCCCCCACTTCTCCCCAAAGGTCTCCCCCCCAATTATGGCAGCGGGGGCGAGCTGAGCCCCTCCACCTACGAGGCGCTTGAGACCTTCCAGCCCTTTCCGCCCCCCCCCCCCATTCCTGCCACATGGATGGGTCCGTCTATGGGTCCCTCTAGGGAAGGAGGGCGCGAAGGGAGCTGAGGGGGGGGGGAGGGCGCCGGGCCCGGCTCCTCTCCGCCGCGCGCGCCCTTCCCGCCGCCCGCTCTCCTACTCACCCGCCCACGGGCGCCCGCGCGCCATTCCCGCTCACTGGGCCGGCCGGCGCTGCTGCTGCTGCTGCCGGCGCCGCCAACGACCCTTTTCGGAGGCGCGCCCCCCCCCCGTACGCACGCACAACATGGTCTCGCCCAGCTCGCCCTTCCTCCACCCCGCCCCCGCGCGCACCCGCCGGCCAATGGAAGCGTCCGGAGAGACCACGCCCCTCCCCGGACCAAGACCAATCGCACGCTCGCTCTCGCGCCTTAAGGCGTAAAAAACGTCGCGAGAGCGTAGGGTCTCTTAAAGAAACCGCGGCGTCGCCTGTTTAACACGGACGAATGAGCGTGTGAGTCGTTTCCGTTCAACCAATAGAAAGCTGCGCTATATGACGTTCCTTTTTTTCCGCCCCTCCCTTCTGCACGTACATGTGCGTTGGCAAGGGGGCGGGGATGTCGCCGAGTTGCTCTTTAACTCTCTCCTCCCCGTATAAGAATAAGGCTCCTGAGGTTAAGAGTCTCATTCAATGATATCAACGGAGTTATCCCAAGCTCATCTTCTGGCAGTGCCTGTATTCATAAGTAATACGGCTGCCAGACTATTTTGCGCCCTAATCAAGGCTACCTACGTCCCTCACTACCATTCCTCCCAAAATTGCCAACTTCAATTTTCAAAAACAGGTGTCTTGTAGAAAAAAACGAAAAGCACCAAACTTGAAAATGCTGGATTTATTTTAGATTGCAAGAGTAACGCAACAAACTTTTGATTACCTTTCACAAACACAAAAGAGGAACGTTTCAGCACACAGATCGTTTGGAACAACCTTGTGAATTGTGATTACATTTAAAAATACTTCTAATGCATTGCTTCAAAAAAGATAAAATTATTCAGAATATAAATGTTATATCTTATCAAACAACAAAACGAATCTGTATAAAACTGTCGCTCAAAAGTCAGTACTGTGCCCCTCTGAAGTCTGCGCCCTGGGTGGCTGCATAGTTGGCCTATGAAAACTGCAAGTTCCCAGGGAATATGCCCCATTGAAAACAGCTGCATTTAGTTCTCACTAAACCCATACGTAGCTCAGGATTCAAGTTGGGTGCCTCCTGTTCTTGCATGGAGTGCTTACCTTTTATCTGCCCTGTCCGCCCATTCAGTGAGGTTAAAAGAGCAGTGAAAGGGTGGATCTGAACCACTCCAACCAGAGGCAACGGCAGTTCTAATCAACTTCAGGAAATGCTATAATGCAAGAATACAACACACCTACTTAAACAAATAGTGAGTAATGTGAACTGGGGCTTAACAAGTGTCTCTACAAAGTACACACTAGGAAGAAAAAAGGCTAAAAATTAACATTCCATATGCAAACAGGTTTAACTGCACAATGGGAGACAGAGGGGGTGGGGAGGATGCTGTTAAAATCAAAGCCATAAATCTAGGGATCATAAACAGACTGTTGTAAAGAACTGTCATGTACTTTCCTTAATTGTCTTAATTTAGTTAAGCCAAGTTTATTTTCAGCTACACTGTACTCATATAAATTTGCAGTTGATATTACCCTATACACCCTTACCTGAGGGTGAATACCATTGAACTCAACGAAGCTTACTTTTGAGTAGACATGTACACGATTGCACTGCTGTCTCTGTTATTTTCATCCCATTTTTATATGAGGAAATAATAAAAAGAATTACAGGTGTGAGTAAAAGTTAATACAGTACTTAAAATTCAGGATTGCTTAAAACTTAACTGGGAACTGGGTACAGAAACAGACTAGACTAGAATCCCACAGCTATCTGTTTACAGGTCAGTATAGCACAGTGGTTTTCCAATTTTCTATTTTTAGATGTTTTCCAACTTTTAATATAATTTTTGGTAAAAAAAAACAACCTTTCTACATCAACATTCCTGCTGCATAATTGCTGTGTGTTGGATCCAGGAGATTGTTGTAAGGCACACACTCAGCTCATAGGCAAAGTTGACCAGTCTTGCTGGGCCTGTGTGATAAACACAATCTTATGCACATTCACTCAGAAATAATAATAATAGAGCGAGAGGAAACATTATGGGTCTGGTCGTTTTTGAAGTCACACTCCGTAACTGTTAGATTTTTTGAATGAGAGGGGTAGCCATTGCTGTTCCTTTGACTCAGCAATCTATGCCGCAACCTGAAATTTGTTTAGCACTTTGCAGAGGCTAACCTTATTCCTGTGCACAACTCCTCTTGCATTTGATCATTTTAATAAGCTGCAGATTTCATTCCCAGCTTTTTTATCCTGTGACCCCACTTGTTTCATTATCATCTAGTTTGAAGAATTCTGGACAGCTCAGAAAGCCTGCTCACAGGTTTTTGACATTTTTGCTGGTCATGATGAAGGTATACTTATTGTGGTTTTTGTAACCCCCAATACCCTGCCCTAATGAGCCAACCTGTGATTTGCATGTGTACCCTGGAGGCTTTACTGTGCTAACTTTAGAGTGAAATTAACTCCATACATACGTGGGTGGCGCTGTGGTCTAAATCACTGAGCCTCTTGGGCAGCGGTTCGAATCCCTGCGATGGAGTGAGCTCCCATTGCTCTGTCCCAGCTCCTGCCAACCTAGCAGTTTGAAAGCACGCCAGATAAATAGGTTCTGCTGCGGCGGGAAGGTAACTGGCGTTTCCGTGTGCTCTGGCTTCTGTCACAGTGTCCCGTTGCACCAGAAGGGGTTTAGTCATGCAGGCCACATGACCCAGAAAGCTGTCTGTGGACAAACGCCGGCTTCCTCGGCCTGAAAGAAGATGAGTGCCACAACCCCATAGTCACCTTTGACTGGACTTAACTGTCCAGGGGTCCTTTACCTTTTTTCCCCACTTTCTCTGAAGAGCATATTATTTCATTCACCTTACCACTTTAAAATTGCAAAGCACCTTTGGTGCCTAGGCAGAAAGGTGGCATATAGATGCAAAGAATTAATAAGAACACATGCTCCGAGACTAAAACCCAAAACTGAAAGCAGTCTTCAATGCAAAGCCCCAGTAGGCCTGAGCACAGATTAAGGCCCAGACAACAACTCCCTATAAGTTATGGATTTCCTCTCCACCAACAAACTTGCCAGAGTCCAATTTATAGTAAGACTGTTTGGGTTGTGTTATAACAACCCAAAGGGTTGTAGAGTTGGAAGGGACCCCAAGGGTCATCTATTCCAACCCTCTGCAATGCAGGAATCTCAACTACAGCATCCATGACAGATGGCCATCCAGACCAAGGAGAAGAGTCGGTGGAAGAAGATTGGAAGAAATTTAAAAACTATTTACAGAAACACTGCAAAATTAATGAATGTTAGGATGAATGTTGGATTGAAGTTAAGTGGTTTTTAGTAGCAATGTTATAAAGGAATATGTAAAAATGGATTGTTAATAGGTGATAATTTAAAGTTATAATATATTAAGATGGACGATTAAGATAAAACCAAAGAGGGAAAGGAATTGCTGAATTAACTAATTGAACTGGAATACAAAAAAGGGAGGTGTGAGGAGGCCAGGGAAACAAGCAAATGAAAGATATGGAAAGACTGGTTTGTTTTTAACTGTTTTTACTTTGTATTTTCATTTTTGCTTCTTCTTTCTTTTTTTTTCACTTTCCCCCCCTTATTTTTGTAATATGTCGAAACTTCAATAATTTTTTTTTTAAAAAAGACAGATGACCATCCAATCTCTGTCAAAAAAACACCACCACCTGCAGTGAAGAAGAGCCCACTGCCTTCTGAAGGAGTCTGTTCCACTGATAACAGTTCTTCCTGATGTTTAGGCAGAATCTCCTTTCGTGTAACTTGAATCCATTGGTTTGGGTCTTACCTTCCAGAGCAGGAGAAAAACAAGCTTGCTTCAAAACAAGAACCAGTGTCTGGGCACCAAAAAAAGAAAGAAAAGGTGTAAGTGTAGGTGGCGCTGTGAGTTAAACCACAGAGCCTAGGACTTGCTGATCAGAAGGGGGTGAGCTCCCGTTGCTCGGTCCCTGCTCCTGCCAACCTAGCAGTTCGAAAGCACGTCAAGTGCAAGTAGATAAATAGGTACTGCTCTGGTGGGAAGGTAAACGGTGTTTCCATGCGCTGCTGTGGTTCGCCAGAAGCGGCTTAGTCATGCTGGCCACATGACCCGGAAGCTGTCTGCGGACAAACACCGGCTCCCTCGGCCAATAAAGTGAGATGAACACCGCAACCCCAGAGTCGGCCACGACTGGACCTAATGGGCAGGGGTCCCTTTACCTTTATCTTTACCACAGGCAGTGAAGGGTCTGCCATTCCCCTTCAGCACTAGAAATGAACAAGCAAACAAATAATTAAACAAATGAATGAAAATCTTTTTTCCAGGGAAGAGGTGGGTTCTAGAGAACATTGGCCTTGCATTTTTAAGCTATTGTTGCAGTATCAGTTTCCCTCAGCAGATGGCTCTGTAGGGTCACTCTTGACTTCCAGCTGTCATTCCAGGTAGAACAGGTAAAACAGAGCTTTGCCAAGGCATGTATCATCTTGCGCCTCTCTCCCTCTCGGTGTTCTTTAGTAAATCCAACAGGGTTCAGTAGAACTTATTCCCAAGTAGGGTAGTCAGGTTCCAAACAGGAAAGGGCTCCTGAACCTTCAATAGTTGTGCAGAAGACGTCAGAGGGATTGAAAGCTGCTGCTGCTGAAATTTCCTTTTCTACGCAACGCAACTATCGAAGATGAAGGAGCCCTCTTCTCTTTTGCACCTGACAGTGGTGCTGTGAATTAAAGCACAGAGCCTAGGACTTGCCGATCAGAAGGTTAGCGGTTTGAATCCCCGAGACGGGGTGAGTTCCCGTTGCTCAGTCCCTGCTCCTGCCAACCTAGCAGTTCAAAAGCACATCAAAGTGCAAGTAGATAAACAGGTACCGCTCCGGCGGGAAGGTAAACGGCATTTCCGTGCACTGCTCTGGTTCTCCAGAAGCGGCTTAGTCATGACCTGGAAGCTGTACGCCGGCTCCCTCGGCCAGTAAAGCGAGATGAGCGCCACAACACCAGAGTCGGTCACGACTGGACCTAATGGTCAGGGGTCCCTTTACCTTTACCTATTCTATCCCAATTAAGTGGGTACAGCAATGCAGCCGCCTTTCGAACCCTGAAAAAAAGTGTTGATTTTTATGTTTCATTTTGTGCTCCTACAGTTATCCAGTTACAAAACCACCGCAGCAGAACATAGCATAAGAAATGACCACAAACCATTCAAGGCATTTGTCCTCTGGTAAAAGTTAATATAGACCTAAAATAAACTTCTTCATCACTTGTTGCTGTGATTCAACTTGACAGCATGAAGCTCTGGTCTGACTGCTAACTGTCTCTCTGTTTGCCAAGACTTAAGGCGTATCCTGCTTGTGACATCACACAGGACACAAGACTGTCATAATTGCATGCAGCCTCGCCTTATCGCCATGCCTACAACAGTGGCCAGTAAACCTCTGCAAGTAGATAAACATCGGCTTGACTCAGCAGCAAGTCTGAAGTTTAATTTTGCAACCCAAAAGCCCGCTCCCAGCTTTAAAAGGAACAAACCTTGTGTGTATTAATGCATAGCATTGCTTTTTGTTCTTGAATGAATACCTTAATCTGAAGGTTTCGCTCTAGTCCAGGGGTCAATAACCTTTTTCAGCCGTGGGCTCGTCCACTGTCCCTCAGACCATGGGGGCGGGGCGGACTATATTTTTTGGGGGGAGGGGAATGAGCAAATTCCTATGCCCCACAAATAACCCAAAAATGTATTTTAAATAAAAGGACGCATTCTACTCATGTAAAAACACCAGGCAGGCCCCACAAATAACCCAGAGGTGCATTTTAAATAAAAGGACACATTCAACTCATGTAAAAAAACACTGATTCCCGGAACGCCCGCGGGCCGGATTGAGAAGGCGATTGGGCCGGATCCAGCCCCCAGGCCTTAGGTTGCCTACCCCTGCTCTAGTCTGTCTGGTTGTCTCAGTTCCTTTAAGGGAATATTCCTTTAAAAAATACCAGAGTCATAAAATATATTTTCTCTGGCAGGACAATCTGGAATATGTGCAGCGGTTGTGGTTGTTGGCATCTGCCTGTCTCAGTGATAAGAAGAGAGCATGAGAGCATGGCCAGAGTGTCTTACCACCACCATCAACTGCAGCCTGTCTCCAAACCAGGATTCTGGGGCAGATTTTAGGGGGGGGGGGGAAACCATGGAAAAGCACTGGCTAAATTCAAACACCACCCCAAACATCTCTAGAACCTCTTTTGTTTTGTTTTTTAAATAATTTTTTTATTAGTTTTTCACAATTTTTATAAACACAAACATAACACAATAACAACAAACACATAAACAAACATGTATAATTTCAAATCCTTATTTCTTAAACCTTACTTCACCGACTTCCCCATACCTCCCCTTTCTGCATCCCAATTTCCAAATTCGTTTCAGCAAATCCTACCCCTTGATTTTATCCAATTTTCCCTTATTCTTTCCCTTTACTTAATCTTTTGCAGCTGTAATCCCTTTTTTTTCAAAAACTTCAACATTTTAACATTCATTAATTTTACAATGTTTCTTAAGATAAATTTTAAATTTCTTCCAGTCTTCATCCGCTGTCTCTTTCCCCTGATCACGGATTCGGCCGGTCATTTCAGCCAGTCCCATGTAGTCAATCACCTTCATCTGCCATTCTTCCAGGGTGGGTAGATCTTGTGTCTTCCAATACTTTGCGATGAGTATTCTTGCTGCTGTTGTAGCATACATAAAAAAATTTCTGTCTTTCTTTAACACCAATTGGCCAACAAGTCTCCTGCGCAGGGTGGGCATGGGCAGCGGGGTGCTTGGGCTCTCCTCGCTAACTTCCAACGAAGAGTCCTGGAGCCCCTGCACCTCCCTGTCCCGTTGCTCTCCTGGATCCCTGGTGTTACACTCATTCTCTTCCCCTTCTTCCCGGCTAAATCTCCCTCTAGCGCTTGGACCTTCCCCTGCAGAATCAGAGATCCTCTCCTTCTCCCGTGCCTCTGATGGCAGTTCCCTGACATTTTCCTTTAAGGCATTACATGCCGTAAATTTTATACCTATGTCCTGTGCCCACTTAATCATAGCTGATTTTACTGTTTCATCTTGTGTGTTCCATTTCAACAGCAAGTTACACATTCTTGACAAATTTTTAGCATTAGGTTCTAGCAGTTTAAACATCTCTAGAACCTCTTTTGGACCTCAAGATGTGTCCTGAGGATTGCCCTCTCATCCCCAAAATTAAGCTAACACTTGAAAGGAGCTTCAATCCTCGCAATGCTCTCCTCCCATCTCCTTCGGTGCCCTCCACCTCAGAGGGTTTCTGTCTGCAACAAGGGAGACTCCAAAACATCAGTCTACACATTGTCCCCTGCCTCTCCTTGCACTCAGACCCTTCGCTCTCAAAATTAAAGCAATATTTCTATGGCCTAGAAAGTGACAGTAAAGGTAAAGGGACCCCTGACCGTTAGGTCCAGTGGCGGACGACTCTGGGGTTGTGGCGCTCATCTCGCTTTACTGGCCGAGGGAGCCGGCGTACAGCTTCCGGGTCATGTGGCCAGCAGGACTAAACTGCTTCTGCCGAATAAGAGCAGCGCACTGAAACGCCGTTTACCTTCCCACCAGAGCGGTACCTATTTATCTACTTGCACTTTGACGTGCTTTCGAACTGCTAGGTTGGCAGGAGCAGGGACCAAGCAACGGGAGCTCACCCCGTTGTGGGGATTCGAACCACCGACCTTCTGATCGGCAAGTCCTAGGCTCTGTGGCTTAGACCACAGCGCCACCCGCACAGGAAGCTGCATTACTGTATAGTGAGTCGGACCATCTATTTCAATAATGTCTGCACTGACAGGCAGGGTTTTGGGAAAGATACCGTGGTGGAGCATTTGCTTTGCACGTAGAATGTCCTTGGCACCTCTAGCTAGGGCTAGGAATGTCCCCTGCCCAGAACCTGGGAGTGTTGCTGCCAGCCAGTGTAAACCGTATTGAGATAGATGAAGCATCTTCCTAAATTCTGTCACAATCGCTAAGCAGGGTAAGAGAAACTCAGATTATGTCCAGATGATCAACAAAAGTCAGAGAAACAGAGCCCCCATCTTCCTCCCATATGAAAAACTTCAGCTTGCTCAGCTTAAGGGCTTGACAGGATTTTGGGGTTTGCCAGGTAACAGCTGAGCTATGAAGTTAAAAGCAAGAAGGAGAGCAAAAACAATTGAATCACTGAAGACTGATATTGGATTGTTGAACGGTGATGTCATAATCCTGTCAGGCAACAGGGAACATGGTCAGTCTCTCTCTGGAAGTGCAGTTTTCAGCTAAATTTGAAGTACATTTTAAGGAAAACTATAATTGCTAGAGCACGCTCCCCCCAACCCACTTTTAGCTATTGACCAAACAGCTATTTACAACAGACTTAATTCTAAAATTTAGAGGAAATTTAGGGGGTGGGGGCATTGGTTTGATTCTGCAGAGCTCTCCTTAATATTCATTTACATTAATTCGGTGATGCTTTTAACGCAACATCTCACCTGACGCTTTTGCAGCTCTCCATTATTCAGTGTGTCAGCATTTATTTCTATCACTCTGGTGTTTCATGGTTTTTGTGGTCATTTGTTCGTGCCCATAGAGGGACATGGGTGGCGCTGTAGGTTAAACCACAGAGCCTAGGACTTGCCGATCAGGTCGGCGGTTCGAATCCCCACGACGCGGTGAGCTCCCGTTGCTCGGTCCCTGCTCCTGCCAACCTAGCAGTTCGAAAGCACGTCAAAGTGCAAGTAGATAAATAGGTACCGCTCCGGCGGGAAGGTAAACAGCGTTTCTATGCGCTGCTCTGGTTCGCCAGAAGCGGCTTAGTCATGCTGGCCACATGACCCAGAAGCTGTATAAAGCGAGATGAGCACCGCAACCCCAGAGTTAGCCATGACTGGACCTAATGGTCAGGGGTCCCTTTACCTTTACCTATTCTTGCCCATGTGCTCCCTTGCCTTTATCTCAAGGACTCTTGTAGTAGAAGATGTTCCCCAAGTAGGAGATGTTCCACCTAGCCAAGTCACCAAAACTTAAATGGGGAATTGAAAACAGTTGGCATCTTATTGAAATGGATCCCCGCTCTGTATATTTTCATTAAGCCCAGACATGAAGAAATTGCGACCCAACAGGTTCTATGCAAATCTAAACAGGATATATACATGGCTTTAAACAAAAGCAGCGACGTGGTGGCAGACTAAGCAAAACCCCTGCCAAATTACAAATCTACACCCTTAAAGGCTACAATCTTTAGATTTAGTCTTCTGAAGTTTAAAATCTGATTGTATCCAGATAAAAAGACACCAGCCTTCGCGTGGCTGAATAAACAAATCTGTTCATCAAATAAAAAATACGGTTAAAGGCCTTGCCACTCATGTCTTGGAAACAACTAGATTACCGTATTTTTCGCTCTATAACACGCACCTGACCATAACACGCACATCGTTTTTAGAGGAGGAAAACAAGGGAAAAAATATTCTGAATCAAACAGTGGACGTATCATTTTTGTGCTTCATGCTGTGGCCACAGACATGTGATCTGATGGTGAATTTGGGGTGACCCAATGCAAAAATCCTGAGAATCCCTGTGGATCCATGCTTTGTAACCACGTTTTTGCACCATTGCAGCCCCAGGCAACAGTGGGTGCGTGATTTTTTTTTGGGGGGGGCAGGCTGTAGCCATGGACATGCTATGTGCTCTGATGGTGAATTTTGGCTGACCCAATGCAAAGTTCCTGAGGATCCCCGTGGATCCATGCTTTGTAACCACGTTTTTGCACCATTGCAGCCCCAGGCAACAGTGGGTGCGTGATTTTTTTGGGGGGGGGCAGGCTGTAGCCATGGACATGCTATGTGCTCTGATGGTGAATTTTGGCTGACCCAATGCAAAGATCCTGAGGATCCATGTGGATCCATGCTTTGTAACCACGTTTTTGCACCATTGCAGCCCCAGGCAACAATGGGTGTGTGATTTTGGGGGGGCAGGCTGTAGCCATGGACGTGCTGTGTGCTCTGATGGTGAATTTGGGGTGACCCAATGCAAAGATCCTGAGGATCCATGTGGATCCATGCTTTGTAACCACATTTTAAGTGGGGAGGGAAGGAAAAACACAGAAGGCTAAGAATGCAGGAGAGGGCTATAACGTGAGGAAAGGAAGGCAAAAGTTTTCCCCCACCCACCCACCCAAGCCAGCCACTGTTTAAGGATTTCATCCTTTTAAATGGAAGAAAGCATATTTGAATGCTGTGTGTCCCCCAAAACAAAAAGCAGGAAGTCAAATCAGAATTTTAAGCTGAACCTGTAATCTCTCTTCCCTTCACATACATTGTTCCCTCCGGAGCAGGGACAGGATAGAGCGACGCTCTGCTTTCCTCTCTACTTGCCTGGAGGGGAGGGGCTTTCCCTGCTCTTTGTTCGGACGCTCTGCTTTCCTCTCTTCTTGCCTGGAGGGGAGGGGCTTTCCCTGCTCTTTGTTCCGTTTGAGCAAACACAGTAACGAAACAGAGCGGGTGGGCAGTAAGACCCTGAGGCAGAATGCAGGAAAGCAGCAACTTCCTGTCTCACGGAGCTCCCTTCTCCCTGAAGCGCGGTTTGATTTTTGCTTTATTTTTCGGCTCCAGGGACCACACATTCGCTCCATAACACGCACAGACATTTCCCCTTCCTTTTTAGGAGAAAAAATCTGCGTGTTATAGAGCGAAAAATACGGTAAATTACTGTTTCTATGGCTGTATACTGTTAACGGAGAAATCTGAGGGCTCCCTTGGACAAAAAACAAGGACACCAGCCAGGAATACCAGAGCAAAACAGCAGCCAGTAGGCTTGGTCTTTATTGAAGACTGTCGCGACAGGACTCCCACCTGCCACCAGGTGGAACAAGATGGAAGCCCCGAACGAAAGAGCCCCCAAACTTTTATTAGCTACTAATCCCCATGTTACACCGCCCCAAACTACATTACTAATACATCACGGTTACATCATGAAAGGGGAGGTCTGGTGGCAGTAATCTGAGCATCCTGGACCCTGCCCCATGGTTCCCCTTGCCCTCCACCAAACACCCATCAAGTATAACAAAAAAAGATATTTACATTTCCCTGTTTCCCAGCCAAATTAATCATACCCTTTTGTCTTCATCTGGGTTTCTTTTTTCTGGAATGGTTACCTGTCCGGCACTCAGGTATCAGGATGCCAGGGATTATCACTCAGGCAGAGGGGCTGCTGAGTAGCTGAGCTCACATGTCTTTATGAACTTCTGAAGTTTTCCCAGTGAGCCAGTACATAGATACATTTATCAGTGAATTCTTGCATTTGGTATCGTGCAGCAAAGGCCCTTTGAATAGATAGGAAGAAACTGAGATGAAGTGTTTTGTGGGGACAAATCACAAAAGCCACAAAAGTGATTGTTCTGGTTTTGGTAGTGGGCTGCATGTGCATGATATCTGCTGGAGGGGCAACCCCCTCAACCTATACATAAATTCCTGCAACAATACACACCATACCCCTCAAAGAGCTACAATTCCAAGCCCATGATTATTTGGGGAGATTTGTGAGGTCTGGGTTCAAATTCCAGATTAAGAAAACGTCCTAGACAAGCTCATACCATCTTAACTCGATTCCTCATCTGTACAATAACACAAACCAGCACTTTATCTATGCAATCACACCTAAGAGATTCCTAACCCCACTGTGCCCCACAGTCTACGGCAGAGGTGATCTTTGCTTCTACAACACCTTCTTTATGGTGTGCTTATGAGAACATCGCAGATTGAATTATTTCCCCACCTGTCTTAAAGAACAGCATCTGATTAGTCTCTTGCTGATGGCCTCATTAACTATAGTCAAACCCTAGAGAGATTTTCGTGGTGCCTCTTCAGCCTATTGGTACCACGAAGTGTGGCATGTTGCCTTCAGGGAGAAGTTGGCCCAGAAAACGAGAGTTCTCCGTAGCATTTTGAAATCTGACAAATCAATTTCAACATGGTATTTCTTTGTTGTTTTATGTTAATAATGAAAAGAACAGTCAGTATCATCCTTTACACAAATATTTGGAATACTTAGTGTTATGTATTGAAGTTCTCACCCTGGCCACCAGGGTTATTGTGTACTGTATATAGTTTTCACTCAGGTCCACGTCAGTTAATTTAGGTAGGAAACCCTGGGTTGTTGCTACAATGTTGACAGCCGGCTGCCTATAAAAGCAGGCCGGCTGAGCTGTTTGCTGTTCAGTTCTGTTCCAGCTTACAAATAAAGAGCTGCTTTGGGCTGAAATATTGGGAAATAGTTGAAAAAAATGGAGATAATTGGAGGCTGCAGAGCTATGAAAAACTAAAGAATAAGGTGCAAGATTGGTTTCACTATGCTCAAATTCATGAGGTTTTTAAGATGGATAAAAAAACAGGATTCCAGGTGGAAAAATCGAAACTAGAGACAGAATTGTTAGAACCAAAGACTAAGTTATTATCAAGAATGTATAACTTGCTGCTTAAATGGAACACCCAGGATGAGACAGTTAAATCAGCCATGATAAAATGGGCTCAAGACATTGGGTACAACATTATGTTTGAAGACTGGGAAAGGTTATGGACCACCGGTATGAAATTCACGGCATGTAATGCTTTGAAAGAAAATATTATGAAAATGATATACAGGTGGTACATGACCCCAGTCAAGCTTGCTAAGATATACCATTTGTCTGACAATAAATGCTGGAAGTGTAAGGAGGCTGAAGGGACATTCTTTCACCTTTGGTGGACTTGTCCAAAAGTGAAGGCCTTCTGGGAAATGATTTACAATGAGTTAAAAAAGGTGTTTAAGTACACCTTTCCTAAGAAACCGGAGGCCTTCCTCTTGGGCATTGTCGGCCAAAAGGTGTTAAAGAAGGACAGAACGTTTTTTATGTATGCAACTACAGCAGCAAGAATTCTTATCGCCAAATATTGGAAGACTCAAGATTTGCCCACACTGGAAGAGTGGCAAACGCAACTGATGGACTATATGGAATTGGCCGAGATGACTGCCAGAATCCGAGATTTGGGAGAAGAAACAATCGAGGAGGAATGGAAAAAATTTAAGGACTATCTGCAAAAGTTTTATAAGTTATATGAATTATAAAAATTCGCAGGATTTGGAAAGGTTAGCTCCAGTAAGAGAGTGTATGATCTATGAAGCTAGGTAATACCAATGAAAGGATTAAATGTTTAAATGTTTAAAATGATATTATATTTGTTTTCAAAGTAAATGGATAATAAGTAATTTAAACTCAAAATGTAATGATTGGAAAGTACAAAAGAAACACATGAAACAAGGTAATAATTTGCTGATAATTTTATTGTTAAGAATGCACTGTGTGGGAGATGTGGGGAAGCCCGATAGAAGACTGAAATAAGCTCTGAAATGATCTATCTTTTTTCTTTTCTTCTCTTGATGTCTTTGCTTCTTTGTATATTTGACTGTTTATCTCTATCTGGAAAAAATGCAATAAATTTTTTTTAAAAAAAACAACAAATAAAGAGCTGCTTTGGAGAAATCGCTACGTCGTCTTCTATGTCTACCCACTACTTAATACTTAGTGTCAGGGGTTCAGAGACAGAGGCACAGGTGAGGGAGGAGACGGAGAGCGACGAGGAAGAATCCCAGGACAGTGAGGAAGAGGATGACAATGACTTGAGATCTTCCATGAGTCTCTCAAGTGAATCGGAGGATTCTCAGGAGGGGGCGCCCCTAGTCAGGACAAGGGGGGTCACAGGGGGGACCTGCCAGGAGCAGGGAAGCAGCAGGGAAACCCCGAGCGGGAGTGGGAGATCGGGGCCGGCTTCCCAGCAGGAACGAAGGGAAGAGAGTGGGGTTCCCAGTGTTACACACGGAGCGGAGCAGGAAAGAGACAGGGGAAGGAGATCTGGGGAGAACGTCCTGCCGGAAGAGGGGGAGAGTAGTACAGGGAGTAGTGTCAGTGTCAAAAGGAAGGTCAGAGGTAGCGAGCGCGCGCCAAGTTCAAATGTGGAGGCGCGCGGAAATGGAGAAAGCCCGGAGGAGGAGCCCAGCCCCAAAGCACGAAGGAGGGGGGAACAGGCATCTCAGGAATCCGCTTCGGGAGAGAGCAGGAGGGAAGGAACCCAGGGGGGCAGAAAGACCCTGCGGAAAAGGAAAGACAGGAAGCGGTGGTCTAGCACAAGCCTCATAAGTTGGTGCAGGGGCGGGACCGAGTCAGAGGGGACTTCAAATGTCTGACGTTAGACACTCGGGGCTGCACGCCTCGGTTGTGGAACCAATAATGAACTGCAATAAACATCCTTGTATATAAGAAGAGCTTGGCGTTGGTCTTTTGTGAGCTGAGACCAGAGGCAGCCCGTGACAGTAAGTCCCCTCCAAAACTACGCAAAATTTATTTTTTTGCAAAGCTCACGAAGTTTGGCAGCCATGAGTATGGACCAGCAGATAGCTGAGCTACGCGACACAGTCTCCCAGCTTACCACTGCGGTAACTGTGGGAAAATGATTGCTTGTACATGAGAGCATGAGCAAAGTTCTTATTGTTGCAGGGTGATTTCATAGCTAGAAGCATCCTTGGAGCATGAACAGCGCGTGAACAGCTCGTGCTGTCCTATATGATTGGCTAACGTAGCATGGCCTGATGCTCGCATAGTCTAGTGCGAATGTCCTTATCTGCTGGCTAGAACAAATTGCTTGGCTTGTATTTTGTATCTTTCGGATTTCACACAATAAAAGCAGCCATATTAGCCCTAGGAGCAGCCATATTTCGGAACCTATCATGGTGTGAGACTGATTTTTCTTTGGATGCCGAGCTGCAACTCGACAGTTGGTGCCGTGTGACTGCTTTCGGATTTCACGTTGTTTTTCATTATTCAGCACTCACCAACACGTCGTTCATCCACGTAGTGGATCCCTGGTGAGTGCTCCCGTGTGATTTCTTTCGGACTTCATGCTATTTTACAACGTTCAGCCTCACCTCGCCCGGCAGGGCTGCAGACGCGTCGTTCATCCACGTAGTGGATCCCTGGTGAGAGCTCCCGTGTGAATGTGATTCTGGACTACGTTACGGACTTATCAGCACTTATCTCCGCCCGGACAGGGCAAAAGGCGCCTCCCTCATCCTCCTAAGGATCCCTCCGGTAAGTGCTCCCTGCTCTTTTTGCAACTCTTGCAATCATGGGAAAGTCTCTCTCTGCACCACAGAAAATTTTTTTTAAAGACCTTAAATTCCTTTTGGCCAGTAACAACCTTGCTGTTCGGAAAGCTGACCTTAAGTCCCTTATAAAAGCCCTGGACACTCACTGTCCCTGGTTCCCCCAGGACGGAAATTGGGGGTTAGACGATTGGAAAAAAATTGGACACTTCTTTCAAAATCATCCACAGATTGATGTCAAAGTTTTGCATGCCTGGTGTAACGTCTACAAAGCTATGTCGTGTTTAACTCCTTCAAACATTCTTCTGGCTGCTGCAACAGCTTCTTCGCCCGCCCTCCCGGTACCTGCTTTGCCTGCCTCAAACCTACCTCCTAAACCGCCGGACATTTTCCCTTCGGCTCCTCCTGTCACTCCCCTGCATTCTTCGCATTCAGCACCCCCCGCTCTTCCACCTCCTCCACCCAAGGCATCTGGCACCGATCCTACCATTCCTCTTCAAAGATCTCTCAGTGCTGCCGCTCCGTTGCTGCCTTTTGACTCTGATACTCCAAATTTCTTTCCTGTGATTGCTCCTGCACCCCCAGCCCCCATCATGCTGACCCAAACCGATGTTCTCGATGGGCTGACGGGAGGAGGCAATTTTCTTACTGCTGCCCAACAGCTAACTCTTGATCCTCAGTATTGGGAGGCCACTACAACTGCTGCCCAAGAGGCTCTGGCCTCTGTCCCTGATGACAGGAATGAGCGCAATGGCCGATGGGGGAGCATCAGACAGTACCCTGCAAAGCCCTATGGACAATTTGTTGATCGCTTGTATAATACCTTCAAGCGGCAAGTTCAGGACCTGGCAGCACAAGACCTGACTGTACGCCAGCTTGCGTTCACTAATGTAAATGAGAACCATAAGCAAGCACTGTGCCCTTTGATGACAACATCAAATATAGCCATTGCTGATATCCTTACAGCCTGCCAGTCAGTGGGCACTGAGATGCACAAAGCTCATCTTTTAGCCACGGCCTGGTCCTCCGCCGTGTCCCAAAATCCTGCAAAGGATAAAACCTGTTGGATTGACAGTGGCTAAGAAAAAAATCCAGCGGACTTTACCCATTACGTACCTGGGACACAAGCTGACAGCATCTGCAGCCATTCCAGTTACGCCTCAACTACAGTTTCCTGGTTATCTTAGATTGGTGGATTTACAACAAATTCTTGGACAGCTGAATTGGATAAAGAGTTATTTGGACCTGCCCACCTCCACTTTGTCTCCACTATTTTCTGCCCTTAAAGGACATAAGGATCCAGCAGACAAGATCACAGTCACCTCTGCAATGGAAGAGGCTCTTCCACAGCTGTTCCAGTGTTTCCTGGCACGCTGAAAGGCCATCTTCATCACTACTGCATTGGCCCCCCTTTTCCCTGGGAAGCCACTTCAACCACCAAACATCATTACAGTTTTGCTGCCTCTTGTTTGGGAAGTGAGCCTGGCTTTGAAGGATGCCCTCGCTGGACTGGCATCGCTTGGGTTTTGCCCCCCAATAGCGACCATCCCATCTGTGTCACCACGTTTCATTGGGCTTGGATTTTTGACTCAGCAGTACAAGGAGCAATACATCAGACTTATTTACAGCAAATGGGCTCCTGTATCTGCAGAAATGGTTGTGTGACTTCTTCTGGATTGTGGTTTTTACATGCCAATAATCGAGCCACGAAATATCACACAGTTTGCTCGGAAGTGGCCATTGGAATAATTTACCATTCTCATCCTTATTGGCATCACTTGGATTTTACCCCCCAGATTTTTTTTTTCCTCCTCCCTCAGGAGTCCTGCCTTATGATGTGTTCCCCTGAGCATGTACAGAGGGCTGTCTTGGAACTATTGTGGACTCTTGGCAAGGGAGGGGTGAGGGAATTTTAGTGTGTTCCAGTTGTTTCATTTTTGTGCTTTGGCATGGTTCCCGGACAGAAAGCAAGTTGCAATATGGTTCTTTAACATGGCCTGCGAATACAATGGGCTCTGTTCTCGACCTTGTTGCAATCTTTTTAGTTACAGCAAGTGGAATATGCTTCGCTAGTGCCTTTTAGCTGCTGAGAAAAATGATTTTAAAAAGCTTCTCAAAGCTTTGAACCTTTCTTTTTTGGTGATGGTATTCTAGCATTCCAGTAAATACTTCATTTAAGATTAGCAATAATATGAAGGACAATCGTATAAGTTTATCACCTGTGTTTTGTTGCTTGCAGAAATAGTGTCTTATTGTTTTCGTTTTAATCATAATAGCAAAAAAATTTTAGGTCATTATCCATATTGTAATTGGACATATGAGTACATTAATGGATCTTCTTGTTTTCTTAATGTTACAACCATGAGTGGTAGGCCAAAGGTCTTAATTAATAATGTCACAACCTACATGACCTATGAACAACAAGCTGCGTGTAGAGACTTTTATGTTTGGTTCGACTGGATGAGAAAGAGCAGCAGAACTACATGTTTGCTTCAATCTGATTTATGGTTATTTTGTGGCACACGTGCCTACAAAGAAATCCCCTCTGCCTTTTCTGGTACCTGCACGTTAGGTATAGTAGTACCCTTGGTGTATAAAATAGATAAGCTCCCAGCGGTCCGTTTGCGTAACAGAAGGGAAGTACAATCACCTATTTCTCAATATACAGGGACAACCATCTCTAGGTCTCTTCTGCCTTCTTTAGGTGCAGCCATGAATTACCGTGATTTGCATAAATTGGCAAACTGGACAGAAAATTTGTTCAATTCCACCATTTTGGCTTTAAAAATGATTAACAAAGAAATGTCAGAAATAAGAAATGTAGTTCTTCAACATCGTTATGCTTTAGATGTGATCCTTGCTTCTAAAGGTGGAATTTGTGCCTTAATTCATTCTCATTGCTGTATGTATATAACCGATCAATCGACCAATATCTCTGCTACTATTGATCATATGGAACAAATGATAGCTCATAATCCTTTGAATCCACCTGAAGGTTTTGATCCATGGGAGTGGTTGTCTTCTTGGTTGCCTAATGGATTATGGTTAAGAAAAATATTATTGATTGTAATTGCATGTATTGTTGGCTTCATTATGGTGTGTTGTTGCATTCAATGCATACCCTCTTTGATTTCCCAATGCACTGCATGGTGGTACCGACCACGGCCCACCACAGGGGTTACAAGAGGAATTTATGTTGCAAAGTGTAGACACTTAGGCAATGAAGTGTATGATTTGGACTAATGGTCCCTCTTTTCCTCTAATAATATAAACAAGAAAAGGGGACATGTGGGAAAATGATTGCTTGTACATGAGAGCATGAGCAAAGTTCTTATTGTTGCAGGGTGATTTCATAGCTAGAAGCATCCTTGGAGCATGAACAGCGCGTGAACAGCTCGTGCTGTCCTATATGATTGGCTAACGTAGCATGGCCTGATGCTCGCATAGTCTAGTGCGAATGTCCTTATCTGCTGGCTAGAACAAATTGCTTGGCTTGTATTTTGTATCTTTCGGATTTCACACAATAAAAGCAGCCATATTAGCCCTAGGAGCAGCCATATTTCGGAACCTATCATGGTGTGAGACTGATTTTTCTTTGGATGCCGAGCTGCAACTCGACAGGTAACGATCTCCCAGAAGAGGGGGGAAGAGGCGGAAAAGCGGTGCCAAGATCTGCAAGCCAGGTGGGATCATGCATGCCAAGTGGGGTTCCCGGGGACCAAAGCTGCTGGAGTAGCACTGGGCAGAAGAGGGGGCAACTTAGTAGCCCACTTCGATGGGAACCTGCAGCAATACCCCAGTTTTAAGGCAGTCGTAGAATATGCGTTGCATTTGCTTCGCGACGACTTTAAAGATGAAGAGGAAAAAGTGGGTTTCATTGTGTCCCACTTGCATGGGGAAGCGAGGGCTTGGCTGCACAATCTGTGGCGCGAGGATTGCCCTGCTCGAAGGGACTCTGATGAATTTATCAAATGCATGGACGCTTGTTTCCAGTCTAGTGTGGATGTGGATGTGGCACGCCAGCAGCTCCATGGTTTAAGGCAAGGCAAGGCTTCCGTGCGTCAGTACCATGCTCGCTTTTTCGCCTTGCTGAATGTGCTGCGATGGGAGAAAGATTCTCTGGCTGTCAGAGACTTATTTTGGGAGGGGCTCTCTGGCCCGGTGAAGGACGAATTGGCTAGGGGGGACAGACCTAAAACCCTGGCAGACGTGGTGCAGCGTGCGCTTGCCATTGGAGTGCGCCAGGAAGAACGCCCTTGGCGCAATGAGGGGGGTAGCCAGCTTCACGCACCGTCTAGAGTGCCTCCTTTGTTTCCCAGAGATCCAGGACGTCCGCGTCTCTCCCCTCAGCTGCAGCCAGGGGAGGAGCCTATGGAACTGGGGAGTGCAAAGGCTCAGTCAGTGGCCGGAGCCCCAGCGTCCGGAACAGTCAAGAAGAAGCCTCCTAGAGGGAACAGGAAGTGTTACGTCTGTGACAGTGCAACGCACATGGCCAAAGAGTGTCCCCAGAGGCTCCGGCAGCACACTGCAGCCTTGGCGACAGTAAATGCAGCAGCACAACATGAAGAGCTGTATCAGGGAAACGACAATGCCTGGCTGGAATCAGCAATGTTGGGGCACAGCCAGGCAAGTCAATAGAGCAGTCCCCAGCGCCTTTGCAGCCTACAGACCCCCTGCCACCCAAACCTGTAGTGCAGCTCACTGCAACCCTCCAGCTACCTAATGGACGCACCCTGGAGGTCCCCATCACAATTGACAGTGGGAGCAACGCAGACTTCGTGGGGGTGCAGTTCGTCAAGCAGCATCGCATAGAGCTCCTACCAGCCACGCTGCCATTGAACGTCGTCACGGTGGATGGCAGGAAGCTGCTGGGGGGGCAAGTGGTACAACAGACGCCGCCCATGGTGATGCAGATTGGCAATCACCGAGAAGTCATCAGTTTCAACGTCACCCGCCTTTCAGACACGCCTATAGTGTTAGGCATGAGTTGGCTGGATAGGCACAGCCCGACCATGGCGTGGTACCAGCGACAGCTCACCTTCGGCTCGTCCTATTGCGCGCAGCATTGCATCCAGACCGGTCAGGAGGAGGAGGGCCAAGAGGAGGGGCAGCAGCTACGTCTCAGCATGGCGCAAGCAGTACCCCTCAAGTACAAGGGGTTTTTGGAGGTTTTCTGCGAGAAGGAGGCTGACCAGTTGCCACCTCACCGGCCCTACGATTGCGCTATTGACCTCTTGCCAGGGACAACGCTGCCGCCTGTGAGGCTGTATTCCATGTCCGAGGAGGAGCTGCAGGAGCTCCGGGAATTCATAGATCACAATCTACAGCGGGGATTCATCCGAGAATCGAAGGCTGTAGGGGGCAGTCCTGTGTTTTTTGTGAAGAAGAAAAACACGCCCCAAAAGAGACTGATCGTAGACTTCAGATTCATAAACTCAAAGACAAAGCCCGCGGCCTTTCCCATGCCCAAGATCGACGACCTGCTCGCGACGGTGCGGAAAGGGAAGATCTTCACCAAGTTGGATCTCCGCGGAGCTTACAATCTCATACGCGTGCGAGAGGGTGATGAGTGGAAGACGGCCATGTTCACGCCGTTGGGCACCTACGGATACAGAGTTATGCCGTTTGGTCTCCAAAATGGCTCCCACTTTTTCCAAGCTTTTATGCATCATGTGCTAGCGGGACTCCTCTACAAGAAGTGCGTATGTTTCCTCGACGACATTCTGATCTTCTCAGAATCGCCGGAGGCTCACGAGAGCGACGTGAAGGAGGTCCTGCAGAGGCTACGGGAGCACAGGCTCTACGCCAAGTTGGAGAAGTGCCAATTCGACGTGACGGAGGTGGATTTTCTGGGCTATAGGCTGTCCGACAGGGGACTAGCCATGGACAGTGCCAAGGTCCGCGCGGTGTTGGACTGGAAGAGCCCGCGAAATCGGAAAGAGGTCCAGAGGTTCGTCGGCTTCGCCAACTTTTACCGCAAGTTCATCAGGGGTTTCGCCAAGGAGACGGCAGCTATCACGGACACTCTCAGCTCCAAGAAGAAGAAGTTCACCTGGACGGACCAAGTGGAGCAGTCCTTCAGGAGACTTAAGAGTCTCTTCGCGTCCGAAGAACAGCTGCTACACGTGAATCCTGGCAGGCCCATGAGGGTGGAGACTGACGCATCTGACAGAGCGGTGGGGGCCGTCCTCTTACAGGAAGACCCGCAGGGAAACTGGAGGCCCTGTGCTTTCTACTCCAGAAAGCTCAGCAAGTCGGAGCAGAACTACACCATTTGGGACAGGGAGTTGCTGGCCATACACGCAGCTTTCAAGGCGTGGAGGCACTTTCTCATCGGAGCCAAGCACACCGTGCAGGTCCGCACGGACCACAAGAACCTAGAGTACTGGCGCACGGCGAAGCTACAGAGCCAGAGGCACATACGCTGGGCGGAGTTCTTTGCGGATTTCGATTTCAGGATAGAGTACATCCCAGGCGACAACAATGTCATAGCAGATGCGCTCTCCAGGAAACCGCAGTATCTCGAGGCAGCGGCACCGGTGGCAGCCAAGCACATTTTTGCACCGCAGGCGTGGGCGTGCGCTTCAGCCGCCGTGGACCTGGAGGCGGTGCGTCACGCGTTGCAGGCGGATCCGTTCGCACAGTCCAAGATGGAAGAGGTGCGGAGGGGCACAGCGAAGGACGACGAGTTCCAGATACGCGACGGCCTGCTGACCCGTAAAGGTGCTCTCTACATTCCGGGAGACGATCTCCGCGCGAAAGTTCTGCAGCAGTTGCACGACGCACCCAGCGCTGGCCACTTCGGCAAGGAAAAGACGACAGAATTAGTGGCCAGAGACTTTTGGTGGCCCCAGATGCGAGGGGAGGTCGCGGAGTACGTCGCCAGGTGTGACACGTGCCAAAGGTCCAAGCCAGTGCACCAGAAGCCAGCGGGACTGCTGGAACCGCTGGAAACGCCACTGCAACCGTGGGAGAGGGTGGCGCTGGACTTTGTCACTGATCTGCCCAGTTCGCGAGGCAAGACGGCGGTGCTTGTGGTTGTAGACCTGTTCACCAAGATGGCGCATTTCATTCCTTGCGCGAAGGTGGCGACAGCGGAGCAGACAGCCAAACTGTTCATCGACCACGTGTTCAAGGTGCATGGGTTGCCACGGTCCATTCTGTCCGACAGGGGGCGCCAGTTTGTGTCCAGTTTCTGGCGGAAGCTCCTAGGGATCCTGCACGTCAAAATCAACCTGTCGTCGGCGAGACATCCGCAGACCAACGGCCAAGCAGAGAGGGTCAACGCGATCATGCAGCAGTACCTGAGATGTTACGCCAATCAGTGACCCGCGGCTTGGGTGGATTACCTGCCGATGGCTGAGTTTGCCTACAACAACACGAAGCACGCGTCTACGGGGGTGACGCCGTTCTTCGCTAACAATGGAAGGCATCCCAGAACCTTCCCGGGGCTCGTAACGACGGGGGAGGGGGAGACACAGGAAGCCGACCATTTCGCAGCAGAATTGCAAGAGGTGCACGACGAGCTACGGAGACATTTAGAGCTAGCTAAACAAGCCTATAAGGTGCAGGCGGACAAACACAGGAGGGAGGGGGAAGACATCCAGGTGGGAGACTGGGTATGGTTAGCGGCCCAAGCGGTGCCGGCCAAGTCGTTAGCTAAAAAGAAGCTAGGACACAGGCAACTAGGGCCGTACCAAGTTGAGGCCAGGATCAATCCCGTAGCGTTTCGATTGGCCCTCCCCGAGGGTTCCAGAATGCACCCGGTCTTTCATAGGTCGATGCTCACCCCCTACAAGGCCCCACACAGATTTCAGGAGTCAGGGACGGCACCAGAACCAAGCAGGGAGTCGCCCAACAGGGGGAGGTCACCTAAGGACAAACCAGTCAACGAGGTCACAGAGATTCTGGACTCAAGATGGGGGGAAGAGGGAGTAGAATATTTTCTCGCCAGGGAGGGCGCCCCGGCCAGCACCAACAGTTGGGTGCCAGACTACGCTTTGGACGAACCCCTCCTCAAGGACGAGTTCCATGCCCTTTTCCCACACAGGCCCATGCCAGCACAGTTTTTCGACGATTGGCTTTTTACGCCCACACTTTCCGCCAGCACCTTCCGAGGGTTCTCCTCCGCAGAGGAGACGACGCCAGAGTCGAGCCCTCCAAGGGGATCGTGTTCGGGGGTGGACACCGACCCTTCTTACTGGTGGGATGACCAACCAGAAGAGGACTGGCGCATGAGGTGGCGGGTGGGTCCTTGGCAAGCAGACCCCACCCAGGCAACAGGGGGAGGGGAGGACGTGAACATGTTGGGAGAGGACAATGGGTTCGAGTACACAAACAATGAACTGGAAGCAGAGGAGATCGACGTCGACGACCTGTGTCCGGCAGCGACCTCCGCAACGACGGAGCCCCCGGAACCTGCGCCCGAGCAGCGGGAGGGGGGAAGGGGGGGCTTCGAGGGGGGGATGGATGTCAGGGGTTCAGAGACAGAGGCACAGGTGAGGGAGGAGACGGAGAGCGACGAGGAAGAATCCCAGGACAGTGAGGAAGAGGATGACAATGACTTGAGATCTTCCATGAGTCTCTCAAGTGAATCGGAGGATTCTCAGGAGGGGGCGCCCCTAGTCAGGACAAGGGGGGTCACAGGGGGGACCTGCCAGGAGCAGGGAAGCAGCAGGGAAACCCCGAGCGGGAGTGGGAGATCGGGGCCGGCTTCCCAGCAGGAACGAAGGGAAGAGAGTGGGGTTCCCAGTGTTACACACGGAGCGGAGCAGGAAAGAGACAGGGGAAGGAGATCTGGGGAGAACGTCCTGCCGGAAGAGGGGGAGAGTAGTACAGGGAGTAGTGTCAGTGTCAAAAGGAAGGTCAGAGGTAGCGAGCGCGCGCCAAGTTCAAATGTGGAGGCGCGCGGAAATGGAGAAAGCCCGGAGGAGGAGCCCAGCCCCAAAGCACGAAGGAGGGGGGAACAGGCATCTCAGGAATCCGCTTCGGGAGAGAGCAGGAGGGAAGGAACCCAGGGGGGCAGAAAGACCCTGCGGAAAAGGAAAGACAGGAAGCGGTGGTCTAGCACAAGCCTCATAAGTTGGTGCAGGGGCGGGACCGAGTCAGAGGGGACTTCAAATGTCTGACGTTAGACACTCGGGGCTGCACGCCTCGGTTGTGGAACCAATAATGAACTGCAATAAACATCCTTGTATATAAGAAGAGCTTGGCGTTGGTCTTTTGTGAGCTGAGACCAGAGGCAGCCCGTGACACTTAGTTTTAGGGTTTTATGTTTCATCAAGTCTGATTGCTCTTTGCTTATAACTTTCCCCCTCATATTTACCTGTAAATGACTGTTGATAGTTGCCTCCTTTTATTTTATCTCCCATTCATTTTCCGTTTCAAATTTGTCTTCACTGATGTCACACCGATCACTTCTTTTGTGCTTTAACTCTGATGTTTTAGTATATATGGGTTGCTTGGGGTGTGCAGTCCATGGAATTTGGGATATTGCTTTTCAGTTGAAAGACTTACCTGTTCGCTTGGTATTATTTCTGTAATTTTTTCTCTCCCTATATCTGCTGTTTTTAAAATTAATAATTAAAAACACAAATAATATATTTAATTTTATTCAATACAGTATAAAATATGTTGACTTCCATTCAATGTACAGCGTCTGTATGGAGTTCTTTGACATTCTCAAAAATACTGCAATTTCATTAACTTCAATCCATTTGTCAGGCTTTAAAAGTAAGAAACGGAACCCTGGGTAAGTGAACCTCCCCTGAAAAAATTCTGCAAGACTTCTCTGCAATGGGCGTTGATGGAAGAAAAGGATAACATATGTAGAAACACTTTCCATGTTTGATTTGCCCTCTGCTTAGCTGGTTGTGCCAGCTTTTCAGCTAAAGCCACTGGCCATATCTGATCCTATCATGCCACCTTTTTATAGAAAAGTATTACCAGGAACTGTGTACAAGCCTGGGCTGTAAAAGTGATACAAAACATAATAAATACTCAAATACCGCAATCAGCAAGGGAGCAACTTATTCTCCCAGTAGCAGCGATTGCAGAAGCTGTGAAAGTTTAATCTTCCTGGAAAACATAATTTGACACATTTAATTATTCAAGCACCTTCTGCTTAGGGATGAGATAATCTGTCAATTCCGGTTTCTCTCATTTCCTCCAACTCCCAGTCTTAATCTTCATGATTTCTCCAACCGTGCACATGCCTGTGTACATGTTGCCTAATAAACACATTTCTGCAATGCAATTCCCCCTACCAGAGGGCATTTTTGTGTGCTATATTCACAAATATACAGTGGTACCTCAGGTTAAGTACTTAATTCGTTCCAGAGGTCCGTTCTTAACCTGAAACTGTTCTTAACCTGAAGCACCACTTTAGCTAATGGGGCCTCCTGCTGCCGCCGCGCCGCCGCTGCAAGATTTCTGTTCTCATCCTGAAGCAAAGTTCTTAACCTGAAGCATTATTTATGGGTTAGCAGAGTGTGTAACCTGAAGCATATGAAAAGCGTATGCATTTCAGTGGGTTGGACTAGATGATCCTTGAGGTCCCTTACAGCTCTACAGTTCTATGATTCTATATCAGTTATCAGATATTCCAGCTGATCATTCAGATGGGGAAACAGCCAAGTGGTCAAAGAATTGGATAGCTCAAACTTTTTTGGAGAGAGAGAGAGAGAGAATGAGTTCTTTTCTCCTTGTTAGAAGGGGTTAAAAAAAATATCCGCAGAAACTCCTTCCAGACCTAACAAGGGGATTCAGTAATTACATGCAGGGAAACTGGTGATGGTTTTCATGAAACCCAGATGTGCGTAAGGTTCAGGTTGATTTCCCATGGATGGAACATCCACCAGTTCTGGAATCTGTCAGTACCTCCAAGTGGAGGCCGGCTAAGTCAGTTTTGAAAAGAAAAAGAAGGGAAGGAAAGAGACCGAGAGACTGAAAGACAGAAAAAGGGAATCATTAAAAATAGCATCATACTCCAAGGCTGAAATCAGGGAGAACGCAACTCCAGCTGGCAAGTTTAGCTGGAACAATAAATAAATAAATTCATGTGAATGTTATAAACGTTTTTAAAATGTGTCCCCCCCCAACTCTCTCAACCTGGCTTTCTCTTCCAACCCTCACCCAACCCGCTATTCAGAGATGGGTTCATACTCCCATCGGTTTTATCCCTTCTCAACAACAACCGGAATAAAAAATCATTGAATTTGGCTAGCCTATACTTTGAAAAAAGATGTGAGGGTAATGGGAACAAGGCCAACATTTTATCCCTCTCCCTCAAAATTAACAGAATACCCAGAATTATCCTGTCCCACCTGGAAGCCCATTTAAAAAGCTGAAGTCTTGCCAATCAGCTGTTCACCGGGGGGGGGGGTGGATTCAGTCTGTCCTACTGTCCCTTCCCTCTCAGGCAGCTGATAGGTGCAATTTTTGTGTTTTTCTTTTTAGATGGACTGGCTGCTGCGCGTGGACACACAAACTGGTTAACCCAAATCTTCCTTTCTTCTGTTTTACACAAAAGCCAGGGTGGCCCATAGATAGCAAGTTTCTCCTCCGAAACTAACAAAAAACTTTAAACTCGCAATGACATTGTGAGGATAAAATCAAAATGCAGAAGCAATAATTTTGAAATGCCACATATGTGGTTATTTGCAATACAGTGGTACCTCAGGTTAAGTACTTAATTCGTTACGGAGGTCCATTCTTAACCTGAAACTGTTCTTAACCTGAAGCACCACTTTAGCCTATGTGGTCTCCTGCTGCTGCCGCGCCGCCGGAGCACAATTTCTGTTCTCATCCTGAAGCAAAGTTCTTAACCTGAAGCACTATTTCTGGGTTAGTGGAGTGTGTAACCTGAAGCGTATGTAACCTGAAACGTGTGTAACCCGAGGTACCACTGTATAAATATTATTTAATTTATCAATTGCTTCCCATAAAACACCCTGAAGCTTTTTGTCAATAGAACATATCCATACACAATTTTTTCATGGGCTAGGATAAATAATCTCCACCTAAAGGGCTTAAAAGTCTTCAGTAAGCACCAGAAAGGCAGGAAATATATTGCCTGCCTCATATATAAGGGAGGGAGTGCCAAAATACACAGTGCTACTACAGTTTTCAAACAAAAACAAACACCCTAATTATTATATCTTACAGATGATGACCTCCGCTTTAGAAGACCTCCTCTGGCAGACCTCACTAATTGATTCATTAATATCCACCTGCACTGTCTGTGTACAGTGGTGCCTCGCAAGACGAAAAAAATCCGTTCCGCGAGTCTCTTTGTCTAGCGGTTTTTGCGTCTTGCGAAGCAACCCTATTTGCAGATTAGCGCTATTAGCGGTTTAGCGGATTAGCGGCTATTAAAGGCTTAGCGGCTTAGCAGCTAAAAAGCTATTGGCGGCTTAGCGGCTTAGAAAAAGGGGGGGAAGCGGAAAAAAATCGGAACACTCGCAAGACATTTTCGTCTTGCAAAGCAAGCCCATAGGGAAAATAGTCTTGCGAAGCAGCTCAAAAACTGAAAACCCTTTCGTCTAGCGGGTTTTCCGTCTTGCGAGGCATTCGTCTTGCGGGGCACCACTGTATTAGTATTTCCAGTAAATAACTTCTAGGAAGTGAGAGAATTAAGATGAACCGGCCCCAGGAAAGAGGCATCCTGATTGCTGAGCAAAAAGGAAGGGCACGCTGACTTCACCCACTGTAAAAACAAACAAACACTGAAACGTTTGACTCATCTCACAGAAATCCCTTAGAAGGGTACCTGCACATTTTGCTTCTTAGCTCGCTTTCAAGGAGAGCTGGAGAATTACTCTGAAAAATAAAAATGAAAGCTCGGTATCTGTGGCCCTGGCTGGTTGAAGGCCCACTGTCTGTCTGTCTGTCTGTCTGTCTGTCTGTCTGTCTGTCTCTTACATATACTGATTACTTGCTGACTTGGGAAGCTTAGGCAAACAGATCAGATATGCATGCCAGTGTGCTTTTGACTGGGGTGAAAATTCAGCCTTTCCGCTTGGAAGTGCTTTGAAAGGGATGCAAAACCTGCCGTGCGCTTCCATTCACGCTTTCTCACCACTAGAGCTAGATTGGGAGGTACATAAATGTGCGAGAGATGCATAAAACGAGGTGTGTGGGGAGGAGAGATGAGGGAAACAGGCCCTGGAAGTTTTACATATAGAAAATAAAAAGTGAATTTTCCTGCATCTGTCTAACACACATCCTAATGAAAAAATGCAGTAGATCGAAAAGCTCTGTTGCTACTCCTTCCACCAGGTGGCGCCATCCTTTAAGGAGGGACGGTGATGTGAAAGGCAAGACAAGTTTGGTTGGATCCCTTAGAATCCACTGTGGGAAAGATACTCATTCAGAGGTCACTTTCCTGTGTCTTTCTGTGCATGCAGTCACTCCAAAAGCATTCAAGTGGACAGAAGGTGTTAAATGAAAACCTGCTGTTCCTTGTTGCTGAAGAAATATTTATGCAAACTTTTTTTTTATCTTTTACATTAAAAAAAAGGTAAAGGACCTCTGACAGTTAAGTCCAGTCGCAGACGACTCTGGGGTTGCGGTGCTCTTCTCACTTTACAGGCCAAGGGAGCCGGTGTTTGTCCGCAGACAGTTTTTCCGGGTCATGTGGCCAGCATGACTAAGCCGCTTCTGGCGAACCAGAGCAGCGCAATGGAAATGCTGTTTACCTTCCTGCCGGAGCGGTACCTATTTATCTACTTGCACTTTGATGTGCTTTTGAACTGCTAGGCTGACAGCAGCAGGGACCGAGCAATGGGAGCTCACCCCGTCATGGGGATTTGAACCGCTGACCTTTTGATCGGCAAGCCCTAGGCTCTGTGGTTTAGACCATAGCACCACCCACACCCCTATTTGCATTAACTTGCTTAAATGGCATGCTTCACCCACCCTGCCAGCTTGCACTGTGGATTTACAACACTCCTTAGACCCAGGGCACCAGACTGGCAAAGGCTGTGTCAGTAAATCAGGAATAATGTGGCAAAAGGAGCACCCGTAACATGAGGGTTAGCAGGAAGGTGTACATACTATACAGAGATCGGTTTGGAGAGCGTAGAGTGATCTCCTTGAAGAATAGACTCCCTCCCTGCTGCAAAACGTTGCCTACAGTTTTCCCAACTGTTAGGAGGGACTCTGCATATGTGCTCTCTCTGCCCCCCACCTCTCAAGCCAAAGTTTTCAGAAGCCCAAATTCCACAGGGTAACAGACCAGCAGGAAAAGGGGGCGAGGAAGGAACAATTTCAAAACATACCAGGGGGGAGATGTTTTCTCCAAGCCCGTCAGTTGCTGAAGCTGACTGACTGATGGAGAGGGTGACAGACAAAAGGTTTCTGTGGGACAAGCTGCTGGGTCTCCCTCCATGCGAGAAAGGTTTCCCCAACCTGTCCCCCCCCCCCAATGTTTTGGACTACAACTCTGGTCGGCCCTGGCCAGCAGCCGTCAGGGATGATGGGAGATGTCACTGGAAAAGGCTCTTTCAAAAGGAGAGCGCAATCTCCAGGCCACCCCTGGCATCTCTACTCCTGCAGGGGCATATTAATAATCTTATTATGTTAAGGAATGTACTGGCTGCACCTTCTCCCCAAGGACATGGTTTTGCACTGTTGCAATTGCTCTGTAAACGATGGCCCACGACATCCGTGATGGACAAGGTCTACGTGGATCCACAGCATTCCTACGGCCCTTGGAAAAGCAGCCACTTGCCAAAATAATTTTTACGAGTGGTTAAGAACAGTATCACCCACAACTACACAGACAGGCACCTTCTGTTACTCCAAACGTGAACACAACTCTATTCAGCAAGTTGCAGCAATATTCTCACTTAGAATCATAGAATTGTAAGGTTGGGAATGCGAGTGTCATCTAATCAACCCTCAGCTATTAATTTGCAGCTGGAAGGTAGTAGGCACACCTTCTAAGGTATCTAGGCTATAATAATCCATATAAAAAAGTGGAGCAACCTTCCATTTTGCCCAGTTAGTGGGATGAACAAGAATAATGGGCAGGTACAGAATGTTTTGGGACGCGGGTGGCGCTGTGGGTTAAACCACAGAGCCTAGGACTTGCTAATCAGAAGGTCAGCGGTTCGAATCCCCATGACGGAGTGAGCTCCCGTTCCTCAGTCCTTGCTCCTGCCAACCTAGCAGTTCGAAAGCACGTCAAAGTGCAAGTAGATAAATAGGTACCGCTCCAGCGGGAACGTAAACAGCGTTTCCATGCGCTGCTCTGGTTCGCCAGAAGCGGCTTAGTCATGCTGGCCACATGACCCGGAAGCTGTACACCTGCTCCCTCGGCCAATAAAGCGAGATGAGCGCCACAACCCCAGAGTTGGTCACGACTGGACCTAATGGTCAGAGGTCCCTTTACCTTTTTACAGAATGTTTTAGAAAAACACGATGAGACTTCTGGACCCCCCCCCCATGTAAACTCCATTGCTCGTCTGGCATCTAAGTTGTGGTTCAAGGTGAAGGCCTTTTTTGCTCCCCCAGGCTTTCCACTCTTAGTTAAAACAACAACTTTTGGTGCTTTTTAGATTTTTCTGCACTGTTCCTCAGATGGCAGTTTTGCTCTGCATCCTGCTGTGGGTTTTATTTTGTTTTATATTCCAAGTATTATGTCCTGCTTTTTTATTTTACGGTTTAAGTTTTACTTAGCTATGCAAAGAACCTCTCTTATTTGGGGGAATGGGTGGTAGGGGGTATATAAATATTGTAAGTTAGGAAATTCTGTGTAAGCCCCATTGAAATGAATGGAGGGTAGTGCTTTTGCACAACTCTCCTCACTTGCAGTGGATTGTTTGCAGCCAAAATGTCCCCAGTCTGGATACAGCAGTCGCGTGTCGAGGTCCCCAGGTCCACGCCAATAACTCACACATCACACAGAAGTTTTTGTTTAAGATTTTTGGCATAATTTTGGCCACAACTTTATTAAAATACAAATTTGTGAGTGGTTACGTAGGCATTGGTTGCGACTATCTGCCCCCACCATGGGGGACAGACTGACATTCCGCACGATGCGAAAGTCAGAATGGGGGAATACACTTGGGGGTTACGCGGAGCAGGGAACCTGCCCTCACCCCAAATGCAACCAGGAGCTCATTGCTATGGCCCGAGCCCCCTTGACAGAGTGGACAAGCAATAGTTAGCTCCCAATTCCTTTAACGGAATCCCTTGCAGCAGCAGCATTAGAGGGCCGGGCACAGCCAATCCATGCCCCTCAACCAACCAAACCATAAACCAATGCCTAACCGCGAACCTTACAAGTTGTGACGATTTGCTACGCAGTAGGCAAAAACCAAATGGCCCCAGCCAATCAGCCAGATGGACAAAATTCCTACCAGGCCCCCGCTCCAAAGCAGACGACCCCATGACAGGCATAGCAAGGTCAAAGCGAACAACCCTATTCTAGGGAGGGAGGGAGGGACGGGCAATCCGATGCACGGGCGAAAAGAGGAAGCCCTAGCCTCGTGCAAGGAGTTTTAGCATTTCTGGCTGTCAATCAATAAATGGCAACATTAACTTCTTCCCAACAACAAGGGAAGCCCCAATCGCATCAGTGGCCAACGATCAATTAGCCCGCCCCCCAACTTTGGAGTGTCCTGGCGGCCCCCACCGCAACACGTGCTCTCCATGAAGGAGAACACGCTATGCCAGAAATATGGTGGAAGTCAACTTTAGAGTGCGACTGATGAGTGCTGCTTTCCTTAACATCCAAAAAAGCAAGAAATGCAATAACTTAAACAAGATAGCCAGTTCAAAGCACTTCACAAATGGTACTGTATCATTAAAACATCTCTATAAGGTGGTTCAATATTACTATCCCTCATAGTCCATCTTCCGAGATGCCTAAGGCCAGATGGTGAGTTAATAACAGAGGTGAGATTTGAATATCCTGCTTTGTTGCTCCCTGTGTGATGCTCTGTGCTACATCTGTATGTCTGGCAACTGGGGACATCCATCACGGAATGATGGTGTTCACAGAATTCATCTGAGATTGTTAATGATACTCGGAGTCCTGTAGTGATTTCATGCTCTTTATTGCAGCTTGTAAAACAGTGATTGAATTGCCCCCCAAACCTCAGTCTTTTATATACATTATTTACACAATGAGTTCCGTCTGATTGGCTGATTCTGCTTCCCTCCTGGAGCCTGATTGGTCTTTTCCTGCAAGCAAGTCAGTTGTTGCATTCTAGGATCCTACTTGCCTATTGTTCTAGGATGCAAGCTTAGTACATAACAGTTGTTGTTGTTTAGCCGTTTAGTCGTGTCCGACTCTTCGTGACCCCATGGACCAGAGCACGCCAGGCACTCCTGTCTTCCACTGCCTCCCCCAGTTTGGTCAAACTCATGCTGGTAGCTTCGAGAACACTGTCCAACCACCTCGTCCTCTGTCGTCCCCTTCTCCTTGTGTCCTCAATCTTTCCCAACATCAGGGTCTTTTCCAGGGAGTCTTCTCTTCTCATGGGGTGGCCAAAGTATTGGAGCCTCAGCTTCACGATCTGTCCTTCCAGTGAGCATTCAGGGCTGATTTCCTTAAGAATGGAGAGGTTTGATCTTCTTGCAGTCCATGGGACTCTCAAGAGTCTCCTCCAGCACCATAATTCAAAAGCATCAATTCTTCGGCGATCAGCCTTCTTTATGGTCCAGCTCTCACTTCCATACATCACTACTGGGAAAACCATAGCTTTAACTATACGGACCTTTGTTGGAAAGGTGATGTCTCTGCTTTTTAGGATGCTGTCTAGGATCCTACTTGCCTATGGTTCTATGATCCAAGTTTAGTACATAACATTTAGTAAATATTAGACACTTGGTGTCAGAAACTCAAGACAACGTACTAAGAGACATCACAGAAGGATGTTCCAGGTGCATTGTTGGGGTGGTCCAAGGTCTTCTGTGCCAGGCCCAGATCTCTAGCCTCCCCCCTTTAAAAAACTTTATTTACAGGGCACCGCCCAATTGGACTCAGCTACCTACCATCTTTGTTTGCCCAGAGGCAGCCTATGCGCTGATGCAAATTTATGTCATCCGCAAGCCTGTGCTCTGGGTCCTTTATGTACCCAACAGCGCCCATGGGGCTTGCCTCCCCAGAGAGGCCTTGCTCTCCCCACCCCCAAGTTAAGAAAGCCTTACATTACAGCAGCTCTGGGGCTTCGTGTTTATATGGCCGGAGGGATGGCTGCACACATTTGAAGCACATGACTTGTCCCAAAGAATCCTGGGAACTTAAAGGTGCTGGGAATTGCCGCTCCAGTTCTGAGGGTTCTTTGGGGGGAGCCATGTGCTTTCAATGTTGGGATTGTGCCCAGCCTCGCAGGCCCTGCAACAGTTATTTGCTTCCCACCTGTACTTCCCCCTCCCTTCCCCCCCCACTCTATTTACTGGGCGGTGGGAGAGCGAGAAGGGTGACTTCATTTTAACCACCACCACCCTTTCCCTAACAAACAGATGTGGCTTTGAGAGAGAATGAATTACAGATGGAAAGTGGTCGTGGTTGGGGGGGGAGGAGGAGTTGGGGGAGAAGGAAAGCAAAAAGAACCGTGCAAACCGCAAAAGTTCTCAGGTTGCTTTTCCTTTTGCAAAGCTGAGGATGGATGGAGCGACCTGGGAATCCTGGCAGATCAAAAACCCGTTACAGATGTGAGGCTGGAAGGAAAAGAGCAGAAGGGATCGTTCAAACGCTGTAAATTTAATGTGTGGTGGTGGGGGGATTGAACGTGCTGCCTAGCAACAAAAATCTAAACAGGAAATAAGCCGCCCCTCAAGGGAGATGCTTCGGAATTGCTAGTCAGGACAGGAGGAGAGCAGTCAGTGGAATGCTGAATCAGGGCCAGTTTGTAGGCTTAGCTCGGTTAAGTGGGAAAGCTTTTCCTGGCCTGCAGCGCATCGGGCTTCACAAAGAGTAGGGCTGGGTGGGTTGCAAGTTTTAAATGCTCTCCTAAGGGAAAAACAAAACCAAAACTCCCTGGGCTTAAAAAAGCAACATGTCCAGGAGGAGTCCCATCTTCATTGTTTACTAGGCCTCTCCAAGAGGTTTGTTTCCCCATATGGGGGAGCATTCAGACACGCCAAATGCCCCAGCCGGAGCTTCCTTTGAAGTTTTATTTGCTTGGAGCAGCTCTGACAGCCAGACACAAGCTGCTGCTGCTCCTTCTCTCCCTCCTTCCCTCCTTCCCTCTCTGCTGCTGCCGCCGTGGAAACTTCAAAGACTCCAGATGTGTCTACAGTTCACCCACACAACTGTCGCATGTGTGCGCACTGAGCTTCTTGGCTTCGTCACGGTCACCATCTCTGCAGTGTTGGTTCTAACATGTCTGCGCTCTAACAGCAGCTGCGAAATCTGCCCAAGAGCTAGACCATCAGGAGATCTCGGTTTGGGGGCCAAACCGAGTTTGGTGTCTGATCAGGTTTTTCTGTCCGTACTGAATTCACGAAGGGTTCTGCCATAAACTGCTGTATGGATGAGCCAGAAAAAGCCGCCAAGCCTCCCCTTGCTTCTGTTCTTAATTAAAGCGATGTTATCACATAGGTTTCTCTCCCAGTTGTGGGAGTTCCAATGTACAGAAAACATTTCCCCTCAGGTTAAAAGGATGGAAACCCATCCATTGCCCAGGAAATGTTTATACTCAGTTCAAGAGCCACAAATGGAATAGGATCAACTTTCCTGCCTGTTGCACAGTGGAATCTGCCTGGGACTTGGAGCCAAATTCTTAGTAATTGACTCAATGACTTCTTAGAGGAAAAAAGCATTTGTGGGAGCCTGAATCAGAGGTTGGAGGCAGTGGCCTTTAACCCTTGACTTCCTGTTGCAGCCCTACGTGGTGCTCCTCTGCAGCCACCATTTGCATGAAAAGAAACAGTTTTACTTTTAAAAGTTATGCACACAGTTGCTAACCGTATGAATGATGTCTTCTTAAGCTTTGCTGTATGTTGTCTTAAGGGCAGGCGGAAGTAGACTACAGCCCATCACTGAGAAGACGGCTGGCTCAGGTTCCGACTGACAGCTTAATCCTTGCTGCAATTCTTCAGAAGATGCTAGGTTGGGTAGTCCATTATATAATCCCAGAAAGACTCTTCCTGAGAACAAGCAGCAATGTACCTTAAGTAGAAATTTAATTTAAAATGCTGCAGTGTCTGCCCTTAAATCTTGCAGGTGCCACATTCATTAATTACCTGTAATGATAAGGTCCCCTGGCCAGAATCCTTCTGACATGATTCTTGTTATGTACAGAAGTTCTCACCCTGGGCCAGCAGGGGGATACTGTAGATAGTTTTCACGCAGGTCTGCATATGCAAATAAGGAATTGAAAGTGACGTTCAGTGATTGGATAGTTACAGAAAGTTGTTACTGTTGCTTTGTAGTTGAGCTCTATATAAGCAGGCTGGCTGAACCCTTCAGTTCAGTTCTGTTCTGGCCTGTGAATAAACAAGAGCTGTCTGAAGAATTGCTGTGTCGTCTGATATGTTCACCCACAACTTAACAATTCTATATTTTCTTGCAGACATTGGTAAGTATGTGACCTGGCGTGTAGCACTTTTTGCAACTGCCGCCAGGAAAATTAGAAAAAATTGTATAGCCGAGATAGCTATCAACTGTAAAGGAGATAAATTTATTTGACCCCATCTACACCAAGCATCTTTCTCACTTAACTTTGTACATAATTGTCTATTGTATTATTTAATATTACTTTTAATATATTAGTGGCCCCGCGGTGATTTTAGCGTATAAATTTTATTGTTTAATGTTTCAATTTGTATATTAAGGAGTTTCTATAGTTTTGTGCAGATTAGGTCATGTTTTGACAATGTAAATGTTTTAAGTTTTTGTATCAAACTAGTATATATTTTATTGAATGGCATTGTATACATTGCAGCAGCCTTTGGCTATAAGCAATAAACTTAACTCACTGACATTCATTAATTACTTTTCTTTCTTTCTTTTTTAAGTCTTGTTGTTTGGCAAAGGCAAAAATGGAGGTCATGTTGTGAGCCGCCCTGAGACCTCCGAGTATAGGGCCATGTATAAGTTGAATTAATAATAATAATAATAATGCTATAAATTTCAGGCAGGTCCAGTGCTCAGTTCCTCCCACTTGAGGGCTGCTAGCCAAATGCACGAAGCAACTTGACTGGAAAAGCGTTGGGCTTTGAGGTGACAGGAGAAGATAAGGAAGTTCTGTCTGGATGACCCTCCACATTGCATGGAGAGGTCATTGCAAGAGGAAGAAGAAGAGGAGTGTGGATTTGATATCCCGCTTTATCACTACCCTAAGGAGTCTCAAAGCAGCTAACAATCTCCTTTCCCTTTGTTCCCCACAACAAACACTCTGTGAGGTGAGTGGGGCTGAGAAACTTCAGAGAAGCGTGACTAGCTCAAGGTCACCCAGCAGCTGCATGTGGAGGAGCGGGGAAGCGAACCCATTTCACCAGATTACGAGTCCACCACTCTTCACCACTACACCACACTGACAGGAGCCAGGAGGAGCTGGCACTTTCTGCTCTTTCTTCAGTTCTCTCCCTGTGGCTTCAGCATTGGCATGGTCTCCAACATTCCTCAGATGAAAATAGGGACGCTAGCCAGCCTGGGCTTTGAATTGCAGCTTCTTCTTCTACTCCAGAAGGCTCTGGAAGGTGCCCAGCCCTGTCGCCAGCACAGCCACTTTCTCCCACAGGGTCACCCCAGCATCCGTAGGTCCCGGGTCTGTGGCCATCCTTCAGTTTCCTCCTCCTCAGAGGCCAGGGCGGGGATGCAGCCGCAGCACCTGACCGACTGAGGAACAGGGAAAAGGTGAAATACTTTATTAGGGGTATTCAAATGACCCAGATCTTGTTTTCATAAAAACAGGAAGTGGCGGCATATTGGGTGGGAGCCGGGAGGCATAGATCTGAGAAACATGTTGGAAGGATGCACGTATCTGAACTTCCAGTAACACGTTGAAGGAACTGTACTGGAGGAAAGGCCCCTTGGGAATTTGGGTCTCTGTGTGACAAAGTGAGAAGCTGTGATGGCTTAAGAGTTTTCGTGAGCATTTCTGGGGCAGTTGGAGACTATGCATTGGCTCCTGTTATGTACTGAGTTGAATAGGATCCAAAAGGCAGCAGTCTGATTGGTCCTAGAACAATAGGATTCAGAATGCAGCAGTCTGATTGGTCCACAGGAGCCACCCAATCCAGCTCCAGGTGGAAGTGAATCCGCAACCTGATTGGCCTACAGGTGAATCCCGGAATTAGCCAATTACATGGGGCCCATTGTGTAAATAATGTATATAAAGCAGACATTCTGTGGGAACTTCCATTCCTCCTCACCACTATGAGATGAATAAAGAGCATGAAATCCACTCTCGACCCCAAGTATATTTCAGCTCCCCAGCATCTTTAATCAGCCCCGCTTCCTGTTTCCCTTTTTCTTGCTCATGATGAGTAGCTGTAACATCTTTGGAAAGCATCCAGGCATCCCAGGGTGACCTCTGCAACAAGGCTGACTCCTGCCATTGCAGCCTCTTTGCAAGCATCTATAGCACACGCAAGCCCTGTTTTCTTTCACCTCCTTTGCATAAGGCGGGATCAGCTTGCCACGCACTTTGCCAGCAAGGAACACAATTGTGTGAATTAGCCCCCGAGAAATGTTCCATGACTGGGGGTGGTGTGTGGGGGGGGGTCTGAATACTGCAACTGAACATGTGCTCAGAAGGAAATTAAGGACAGGCCTTGAGAGAGGTTCTAAACTCTTTTGCAAGCAAATTGTTAAATCTGAAAAACCTAGAAGGGACAACCTCTCCCTGTTACGCTTTCTGTAATTCTTTGGTATAGAAATCCAGAGACTGCCAGGAAAAATGGGCTGTTAAATGCGCATGCACACACACACACACACTTTCTAATGTAAAAAACAAGTATTCCCATTTCCCCTTTCATTGCATAAGCAAAGGAAGGCGGAGAAGACAAAAAATTCAGGTCTTCATTAGAGATCAGAGAGAAACTTAAATCATTTTTTTAAAAAAATGAAACAGAAACAGAAAGCAAGGCATGTTTCTTGTCTCTGCCAGCAGCTTTTAATTACCAAAAAGGCCTGTGAATCTGGTCATTGAAGTAAAGTTCTGAGGGTTTTGTCTTTGATGGGATGGCAAAAAAATCCAGCTCACCAGAAAACAGGAGGAAGACTTTCCTTCTATGAGGTGCGTCCATGTGATAAGGCAGAGAGCTCTGGACAAGCCTACCAACTGCAGAGACTGGGCTTCAGTCCACGATAGTCAGGGCCTTTGCGAAATAGTTTCCATGCACCTTTGCTGCGGCATAGATGAGAGTGAAGCTGGTTCCCAGATGCCTGAAATGGACTTAGATCAATGGCTCCTGGGGATCACTTCTGAGGGATTTCCCCCAGCCCTGCTGACCCATGACCCTTTCAGTGGTAATGGTCAAGCCCATGACCTGGGCCCTTGGGCATGCAAAGCCTTCTAACATTAGCTGTGTGTTATGTACTGAAGTTCTCACCCTGGGCCAGCAGGGGAATACTGTAGATAGTTATGCAAATAAGGGATCGAAAGTGACGTTCAGTGATTGGATAGTTTTAGAAAATTGTTACAGTTACATTGTACTGGAGCTCTATATAAGGAGGCTGACTGAACCCTTCAGTTCAGTTCTGTTCTGGCCTGTGAATAAACAAGAGCTGTTTGAAGAATCGCTGTGTCGTCTGATATGTTCACCCACAACTTAACACTGTGGCTTCTGCTTACTGGCCCTGGCACCCCGAGAAAAGGCGAGGTGCATAGCAGCTACTAGAGCAAGCGCCCAGTGCCCAAACCAAGGGTGTTTAGCCAGGAATTTTGCTAGGGGCAAAGCCTCCAGAGAGCGCCATTGACGCTCCCAGCCTGCCAGCCAATCCACAATGAGCCCGGGCTGCCCAGCCACTCCCATAGGTCCAAAGAGTTTTTGCTTTCGCCTTTGTCACCTGATCCCATCCTGCCTGCTGAGACAGACGCCCCTTCTTTTTCTGCCCCAACACTTCCTCCATGCCTGGGGGGAGGGGCCAAGATAGTTGTCGTCTCACATTGAATATAACTGATCTGTAGAAAGGACTTTTATGATCTGAAAATGGAGACAATGTATGTACCATATTTTTTGCTCTATAAGACTCACTTTCCCCCTCCTTAGAAGTAAGGGGAAATGTGTGTGCGTCTTATGGAGCGAATGCAGGCTGCGCAGCTATCCCAGAAGCCAGAACAGCAAGAGGGATTGCTGCTTTCACTGCGCAGCGATCCCTCTTGCTGTTCTGGCTTCTGAGATTCAGAATTATTTTTTTCTTGTTTTCCTCCTCCAAAAACTAGGTGCGTCTTGTGGTCTGGTGCATCTTATAGAGCGAAAAGTACGGTACTTTTGTAACCCGAGAAAATCTTCAATAGGAACATTTTCTTTTTTTTAAACGGTGAGCCCAGCAATTCCTGTGTCTCAGCAAGAATCAGTGGACCAAGTTCTCCAAACATTATAGCAGTGACTGCGCTGTGGAAACAGACATCTCATTAGATGTTCCATTGGCAAAACAGAAGTAGCGGCAGCTTCTCCAAGACGGAATAAGTATCCACAGGAAATGCGTTGGCTTGTAAAGTCAGCTTGAAAGCCCCCCCTTTTTTTGGCAGTGCTTTGAATGAAATCCCCTGCTGGAAAGGGAAACTGGGTCTCTTCCAGGGTCAAAGATGGACTTGAGCAGAGGCGTAACACCTTGGGGAGAGAGGAAGGACACAGACGCCAGCTTCTTTAAATATCATTGTTGTTCCAGTTTCTAAAGAAAGGGGTGACAAATCACTTCAAAGCAATGCGCAGGGGTGGTTCTATTACGGAATTAATGGAGCTTCAGATTCTGGACCGCTAATGCCAGAGGGACCGCAGAAGTGACCGGTCCATATTGCTTAAATGACTCAAATGGTTAATTTTGTGTGTGTGTATATTTCAGCAATCCCAAAGTTGAAGAGTTAGTAGCACAGATGTTGCAAAAGTGGAGCGTTGTGGTAAATCGGCTGTTCTGTTGAAGAGTGTTTAAAATCTTTATGCATGTTGTCTCTAGAAAAATGGCACATCAAGGAAGCTCTCGTATGATGCAACCGCACATGAATATGCTGCTAGAAAAACCAGAAAACGAGTATTTTGTAAAATGTGCTTCATGCAATATTATATAATCCAATCAAAATTAGAGGTGTGGTAGTTAATTTTTTAAAAGTGATCTGTTGTGGAGCAACCTCATTGTTGTAACCCAGACCTCGTTGCTGGTTGTGAAGGCCCCTCCCCCACAGCAGTTCAAGCTTCAGGGCTTCCAAAATGTAGGTCCACCACTGACAATGAGATATCTTTTCCCCTTTCCCTTCCCCCACCCTTTTCATTTAGTGATTTATTTAAGTGAAAACAACAGGACATTCCTGCAAATGTTAAAGACAACCTTTGAGCACATGAAAACCTCCATCCCTTATTGAGAATGTGAACACAATAAAGGCAGCAATGGTAATGAACACCCATGGATCACTGACACAACCCCCCAGCCCAGCTGCTGCCCTGAACCGTCATAACATGGCTTAGACTTCAGTGATTCTCAAACTTGGGTCTCCAGCTGTTGTTGAACGACAACACCCATCATCCCTGACCGCTGGTCCTCCTAGGAAGTTGGTAACGCAACAACAAAGTTTGAGAAACACTGGCTTAGAGTGACCCATAACTGAATGGCTCCCCAACTAAAGATGGAGAAGGAGAAATCAAACACACTTGCAATTTTAAATGTATTTAATGCAATTTCACTCTCAGACTGTGGTGCTCTTTCTTATGAATGAGAGAGTGAGATTGCGTAGTGGAAAATTATTCTCTCTCCCATATACTGGCGGTCACTCTGTTAAGTTAACTAGCAGTGGCAAGCAAAAGGGAGGAAGTTGCATAATTAACTTATGAAATTTATTACCACCATAGGGCTAGAGCAAACGAATGCAAAATAGTTTGATCAACAACTGCCATCCGTTGGGTGGTATTCAACTCAGTTTTGCTTGGAGCAGATCCACTGAAATGAATGGACCCAACTCAGCCATGCTCATTCATTTCAATGGGTCTACTCTGAGTAAGACGTAGCCGAATACCATCCATTATAACAGAACCTTTGTGTATGGAAACAGTATACCTGTGAACGCGCCAGAAGCAGAGCATGACTTATCACCATTTTCTTTTTCAAACAAAGAATATGCAACCCTGGCTTTAATGCCAGAAAAAGCCACCTCTTCACTCAGTGAAGAATCAGAGCTGAAATTTCAGTCTCAGAAGCGTCTGTAGGAAAAAATGTACAGGGCAGTCAGATTGAGGAGATAGCCTAGTTGCTCTCAAGGGTAGCAGCAGCAGCAGCAGCCGCAGCAGCAGTGGACCACTGGGAGTCCAAGCACGCCGTGGTATAAATTTAAAACAATTAGAAAGAAGAGACACAAGAAGTGTTCACTGCCGGAGACAAGTGACCTAGAATCCACACGAAGCTATACCGCAGCCTTCTGCTATAACTCACAGCAGAACGTGACTAGATTCAAAGGCTGCCTTTTCCTCAACTGAAGCCACTCAATTTTAAGTACAATTCACAATATACTTAGAAATCAGTTATGAAATACCATTTCTCACTTTTGAGCTGGAGTCAAATCGCTTCCAGACAACCGATTTAGTGAGCGTTCACGAGAATGTTTGCACAGACATTGCAGGAGAGTTAGAAGTCATCAACTGTTCACCGAACATTCATTCTGTTCTGTTTGTGGGGAGGTTATACAACGTTGTGTCATGCAATTGTTCTTTCACAATTTCCAGCGCATTTTCCTGCCACCTTCCTTATCACAAAAATTATTAGAAAGAAACCCCCACAAAAGCACTGAAGCCACTTAAATTACACAACCCATGCTTGTCGTATTGTGAGCGAATCCCATCCACAAAATAGTGACATAGTTCTATGTGAGTTGAAAGTGGGTAATAAAACAGGGGTCAGAAAAGTTATTCAGCAGGGGGCCGGTCCACTGTCCCTCAGACCTTGTGGGGGGCTGGACTATAATTTTTTTTTGGGGGGGGAATGAACAATTTTCACCTGCTCGCAAAGAGGCCTGAAGATGCTTCACTTTACCTGTCCCAGTTGTTGTCCCAATAGCTGGGCTTTTCCAGTCAGCCAGGCGCCGTGGAGGGGTAGGAGGCTGTGTCGGCCGGCAAAGACAGAAGCAGCAGCCCCAGCGGAGGAGCCGTGGACGGAGATAGGGGAACTGGGGTGTCGCTGGAGCTTTTACGCACCACCTGCTGCTGCTGCTGCTGCTGCTTCCTGAGAGGCACTGCAGAGAAGAAGACAGAGCTGCCCGCCAACACGCAAGTGGAAGCTTCAGCCACCTCAACAACCTACCTGAACGTCATGGGAGGAATGAAGGAGGCAGGCAGGCAGGCGGTGGCGAAGAAAGCGCATGTGCTGGTCCCGGGAGGGAGTTACCGTGCGGTGTGGTCTGAGTCCGGTCCTAGGTTGAGGCTATGGAGGCTGTCCATCAAGGGCGAAGCGGGGTCCAAGGCAAGGAGCCAGGCGTGGTCAGGAACTCTGGAAGAGCAGGACAGGGTGCTGGCAGGAACAGGTTACCAACGACGTTGCTCCCGCAACCTGGGATTGGGCGGGCTGACCTTTATCTCCTCTGAGGCATAGGGCGGCCCTGGTCCACAGGTGACTCCCCTCTCCTGGCCTGGAGGCGAGCTCTCCTCCTGCGGGAACTTAGTTCCCTCCGCCTCTCTGCCCTGAGCCTCTGCAGCTCCGGAGAGGCTGGAGGGTTACTGGACCCAGAGGCAACCTCACCTTCCCCTGACAGGGCTGGGAGAGGAGCACCTGCAGGCAATGGGTCCTCCATCACCTCCGGAGCCAGAGCGGATCCAGCTGGTGTCTGCTCCTGAGGATCCGGCACAGGTGAGGGCCCTTCAGGTTCAAGCCCCTGTCCCGGCTCAGCCGGCCCTGGAGGCAGGGACTCCTGTGCAGGCTGGGATTGCTCAAGTTCAGCCTCTGAATCAGATTCCCAGGCCATCACAGGTCATGAGGAAGCGGCACGGAAAAGGGGTGCAGAGAAGGAAGGAAGGGCGGAATGAGGAGGAGCAGGAGGGAAACGTCACACGCACCCTTCACAGCACTGCCCTGCTGAGGCGGGCAGGCGGGTGAGCCGATTCCCACTGTCGATGGCCCCTGGCATGGGACAAGATTGCTCTGTCCCTGAGGAGAAAAGCGCTGCCGTGTGAGGGAGAGGGAGGCAGAGGGAAAGAACGCGCAGAGATTCCCGGACTGTCCGTGGGCTGGATGTAGAAGGCAATTGGGCCTGACCTGGCCCACGGACCTTAGTTTGCCGACCCAAGTAACAGAATATAGTCATTCCTGGTTTAGATATTAATTTGCCCCTTGAGATGTATGTACAAGCCTAGAAAAATGAGTCTTGGTGACAAGTCTCAAGAGCCCTTTAATGCTTGTTTTGGAAGATTAAGGTCGGAGTTTGGAGTCACCCATCACGTGGACCAAGATATCACTTAGCTATACACTTAGGGTTACATTCCTGAAAAGACTCTGGGCTTCAGTTACTCAGAAAAATTGGCTGCTAAACAAAGACACGTTCAAGCACTTTTTAGAGATGAACTTTTTCAGTTAAGACCGAGTCGTGCCATAAGAGCAAGTTAATTATGAGATGCACAAATGATTCCAAGTTATATGGCCCTCTTAAGAAGGAAGGGGCTTGTTTGTTTGTTTGTTTGTAAACAACCCACCATTTGAAAATGTTGTGGCAGTGTACAATAAACAAATCAACATGAAATATAAAACACAAAGCTAGAATAGGGAAAAGACATCAAATCTATTCGTAAAACCAACGGGAACAATATCCAACAATGAGACCCTGAAAAGGACTTCATGAATAAGAAAAAGCCCTTAAGAAGGTGCCTAAATGAACCATGCTAACTGGCAACACCCAAATTGCCTAGAGTACAATATGGCTTGCATGCAATACCAGGCCAGAACATGGTTTAGAGAGGAGATGGCCGACACTTTTGTTTCTCTTCTGTTTCCTGCTGCTGCTTGCTAAATCATGGTGTGACTCAAGGACTCATCTGAACCTGGGTTCATGGTTTGTCTCACTCTGGAAATACCACAAGCATAAGCAAGGCCTGTTCTATGGCTTACTTGTGGTTTGTCTGGAGGATGTTCGGATGACATGGAGAGCCAAACCATAGCCTAATTCACAGCAGCAGGATTAGAGAAGAGCAAAGCGGCCACGATCCCGTCTCCAGGAGCCTGCACATTTATGCTAACCCGTAGTTTGGCTTAGTGTTGCATGCAAACCAGGGCATTGAATGAATCATGAGTTATATTTTTTTAAAAAAATAATGGTTTTATATGCTAGCTATATAAAATCTCAGCTAATTTTTCTAAGTGGTCTTAGGCAAGCCATTGCTCAGTCAACCTTAGCCTCTCGCCTCAGCGCCCTTACTGCAATTTGGAGCTGATAATACTGACCTACATTTATTGGGAGAAGTTAGGATTAGTAAGATAATGTTTGGGAAGTGCTCTGAACACACTCAGTCACCAAATAGATGCTAAGAGTTATCAATATTTCTACCTTCATTGATTGTAAAACAGGAGCAAACATTAACCTAGGTTGTGTGGGGAAAGGACAAGGAAATATTACCTGCCAGAGATTTTGAAGGGTTAAGTGCCACTATAGACAAAAGCAAAATATATGAAAGTTCCAGGACAGTATTTGTTTAAACCCACCACCCTCCCTTGGAATCATTTTGGCTAACAATCAATAATTCACGGTATCAAGTCACCCTCTTTTACTCTTAAACAATCTGAAATTGCACAATTAAGAAAAAAACCCTCATCTGCCAACTCTAGTGATCTTGCAGGAGATGGTGAATATGATCTCCCTCTTTGGCAATCACTCGTAGCCAAGTAAGATTGTCTTCCATGAATACGGTCTTAACAGTTAGTCTGTAAGTGACTGTGGAGGCCAATTCTGGATCCACACGTCCTTCCACAGTGGGGACATTGGTTTCCAGGCAGGAGTTGATCACGGTGAGGGTTTGCCAAATGTGCCTTCTTCTTAGCACGTTTCTGCACTCACAGAGCTCAGGTGATGCTAGATTTCAGCATCAATGTCTGCCCTTGTGGAAAGGAGGTAGGAGAAGTGATTGACATTTTCCAGTGTTACACCATTGAGTTGGATTTATGGTGCTTCAGGGGGCTTGTTTTGTGCTTGTTGTTGCAGTACTGAGGCATCAGGCATAAGCCTGCATTTTATTAATGTTTGATCAGGACTTGTATATTAAAGAGGGCTTAGATTTTCAAAAGTAGATTTTCAAATGTTTCATGCCAGGCAAGAAGGCTAGCTGCTTAAGAAAACACTGGTAATGTTTTCCTAGACAAAGGGGCCCCTTTTGATTGATAGCAGAAAGCAATTCTCAAAGTCGTAAAAGCTGAAATTACAGACTGAGTAAGAACACTGACCCTACATGTTATAGAAGATAAAAAAGGCAGAGATAAACATGATTAGGAATGAGTAAATAGTAAAATGATACCATGGGCCTCTCTTAAACCTTGAGCTGTATTTTCTAAGGCCAGAGGCAAATGGGGAGAAGCATCTAGCTGACAGAGAAAGAGAGGATTTTTTGGGAAGTCTTTTTAAAGCTGTATCTTTCTTAAACTGAGAGAGTTTGAGGAAGAGCTAATGGGAAAAGCAGCTGGCTGGAGAAGGGGGGGATGTAAACTGAAGAGGTTTCTTCTGAAACTGTTTTAAACTGAGTTCTTTAAACTGAGTTCTTTTTTTTCTTTCTCTCTCTACTTTAAAAAGGCCTTATTCTTTTAAAAGGTTACCTATGATAATGTATGAAATATATTAGCTTAAATATATTGGCTTAAATGTAATTATGCAAAGGATTTAACAAATGCTAGAAGAGTTGTATTTATCCTGGAATTAAGTCAGCCAGCAGTTTAGCCCCCCTGCCAGACAGGAAGACGCCATCAAATGCTGTCCGGATATATTAGCTGTCAGACATTTGTTTAGAAACCTTCAAATGAAGGATATCTTTCAATGTTGATGTGAAACTCAAGATCCTTGACATATGTTTAAGATAAAAATTTAAGATTAACCATTTGTTTTAGAAGGCAATAGGGCAGGGAGGGCAAGAGGTGAGCTGGTAATTAAGATTCCTTGTTGAGACACATGTAAGATATATTACTACTTATTTGTCATTTATAGATGTAACAATATATAGCTCTTTGTCCTCCATATAAGGACAGGAGGATGTGGGTGTATCTTTTAGGATTGGTTCTAGCAATCAGCCAATAGGAAATCCAACTAGGCTGATTGGACAGAGGCAGCCACAGGAGGAGCAAAGGGGGCTGGATTAAGGGAATATAAGGGCTGGCCATAATGGCAGGAGCCAGGCCAGAGCTTGGTAGCTATATACCACTGTGCCTCTCATTTATTTGTCTGACAAATAAATTATTATTTTAATTTCTCTGTTGCTGCGTTGAATATTTCATTCCAGCTAAGCGTTAACCACAAGCAGGGTGCTACAGTACTTTGGTATTTTGGATGTTGAGTGATAGGCCAAGCTTTTCAAAAGCTTCTGTGAAACTATTTAGGATGGTTTGGAGGTCATCCTGTGAGTGGGCACACACAACATGGTCATCAGTATATTGAAGCTCTGTAACAGAAGTTATGGTAACCTTACTTTTTGCTTTCAGCCTACTCAAGTTAAAGACCTTTCCATCTGTTTGATATATGATTTCTACCCCGGTGGGGAGTTTCCCTTCAACAATGTGTAGGATCATGGCAATGAAAATAATAAATGGGGTTGGGGTGATAACACATCCCTGTTTAACACCTGATCCCACTGTGAATGGTTCACTTTCAGAGCCATTGTTATCTGCAATTGTTGCTGTCATGTTAACATGGAGGAGCCAAAGGATGTTCACAAATTTATCTGGACAGCTGATTTTCGGAGGGACTGCCCACAGAGCATTACGATTTACAATGTTGTAGGCCTTAGTCAGGTCAATAAATGCCATATACAGGGGCTGGGCTTGCTTTCTGCTTTTTTCTTGAAGCTGTCGAGCAGTGAAAGTCATGTCCCCCTAGAAGGTCAAAAACCATTTTGGGATTCAGGAAGGCCTTTAACACACTATAAGGAAAAGGACTGAGCCACAGGTTTCCCCATCCCTGGGCTAAGAAAAGCTACAAATTGGGAATTATCTGAAACAAATAGCTCTTGATCTGTGATATGGGGATGATAATAGTAAAGGCTACCTTTACAGGACTGATGTAAGAATTCCAATAAGATAACGTATTTGAAATATTGAACACTCTACAGCACTCTAATATGCATGCTATTATTTTTCCTTATTTCAGTAACAGACTAGAACTAAAATAGAATGAAAAAACATGCAATATGCCTCTTGTATATCAATCAACTGAATCTTTAGCTGATTCACCGATTACCGTTTGCAGGCCTCATTACACAATGTTGTTTTTCGATTAATATTTTGTGCTGGAGGAATAGGTTTATGACACAGCCCCTGAACTTAGAGCGGTTAAGTGCCAATCTGGAGGGGGAACATCAGCATTTGGTAGTAACAAAAATATTTCAGCTGAGATCACACACTCTCAGTAACAAAACGGAGCCAGCTTTGGCCTGTTCCTAATTTCCTTTTCGGTTACTTACATAAGTCATTGCTGGAATAAAAGGGGAAAGTAGCCCTCAGGGAGCAAAGATGAAAAGTAAGAGAGGAGGCAAAGGGAAGAGCCAGCAAATGGTTTTTGAACATGTGATGTTTGAGCATAATGTGATCTGAGCTACTAAGAATTCTGCCCATGATTTTTGAACATGGTGGTACGTGGCAATGCTTATTTGTAAGACGGCGTTTTCCATTAGTGACAAATGCTGACGCTAACCCTCAAGAATCAATGAAAGCAGTGAACAACCAAATTGCCATTCTGTCTCCAAGCAGTGAGGAAGATACAGAATGGGTCGAGGAAGAATACACGAAAACTCTGCTGGACCTGCCCAAAGGCCCACATCCTGTTCTCACAGTGGCCAAGCTGATACCTGCGAGAAGCCCACAAGCCTCTGCACTCTCCCCGCTTGTGATCCCCAGGAACCAACACCGTTGGCTTTATCCTCCATGAATTTGTCTAACCCTCTTTTGTGGGAGCAAATGCCAGAGTTTATGTAATGTGCAAAGTTCTTCTTTCATGGAATGGCCCTGGATTCTCCTATTATGAGGCAGAAAAACCTCTGCCTACCCACATTTTCTACGGCATGAATCATTTCATCCATCTCTTGTCATGCCATTGCTTACTCATCTTTCCTCCTACGGAGTGGCTCCATCCCCTTGGTCATTTCAATTGCCGTTTTCGGAAACTTCCCCAGCAAAAATATATCCTTTTTGAGGTGTAGCAACTGGAATTGTTCATAGTACTCCAAGCGCAGTTGTGCTATAGAAGGCATTGTGACAGAAGTAGTTTTGTTATCCATCCACAACGCGGAATTAGCAGTTTTCACAACTGCCACATAACTGGGTCAACATTTTCAAGCTGTTCACCGCAACGCCCAAATCACAGTCCTGGTTAGTCACTGCTAAGTCACGTTGAGGCTGTATAAACATTACCATTGACTCCACAAACATTGCTCCAGTGAGCTCCCAATCACACAACGTTAGCCACAAACCATCTGCATGCTGTAGCTTCTTGGGGAAAACAGTCCGGTTGGATGTGGTTTCCCACAAACCAGCTCCAATCCAATTTGAAAATGGAAGCCACATTCACTTTGCTCTTAAGTGGAGGTGTGTACATTTTGGACATCCATTGCACATGCGCAGCTAGTGGCTTCATTTAACAGGAGTTTGGGGGGTTGCAGGCAGAGGGAAACAAACCAGGTAATCAGACAATGGTGTACACAGCAAGTAAAAAATGTGTCTTGCAACGCAGTGTGTGTGTGTGTGTGTGTGTGTGTGTGTGTGTGTGTGTGAATTACCTCCCCGTGTTTTAAGCAGTTAATGTGTACGTAGCCTGTACCGGGAATCTGTGTTCATGCTGCAGTTGGAAATCTGATTCATACAACTTCTTATTTTTTACATTATCCAGTGGGAAGGATACACAATGGTATTACTTTTTATCTGTTTCTTTATACAAGAAGAAAACAGAAAAAAAGAATTAAAAACAAAATCATGTCGCATGAGTCAGAAAAGAAATATTCTAACCCATGAGTAGGCAAACGAAGGCCCGGGGGCCAGATGCAGCCCAATCGCCTTCTCAATCCAGCCCGTGGACTGTCCGGGAATCAGTGTGTTTTTACATGAGTAGAATGTGTCCTTTTATTTAAAATGCATCTCTGGGTTATTTGTGGGGCATAGGAATTCATTCATTTTCTCTCTCCAAAATATAGCCTTAGTTTGCCTACCCATGCTTTAAGCACTGTGATCTGTGTACAAGGACAGATAAAAATACAAGAGCTGCTGTATCTTTCTTTTTTTTTTTTAAATGCATTATATGAAACTGAGAAAATCAGGACATGAAAACATGTCTTTCTGCAGGGGACAGAAGAAGATATACAGTGGTACCTCGGGTTACATACGCGTCAGGTTACAGACTCCTCTAACCCAGAAATAGTGCTTCAGGTTAAGAACTTTGCTTCAGGATGAGAACAGAAATCGCACGGTGGCAGCACAGCGGCAGCAGGAGGTCCCATTAGCTAAAGTGGTGCTTCAGGTTAAGAACAGTTTCAGGTTAAGTACGGATCTCTGGAACGAATTAAGTACTTAACCCGAGGTACCACTATAAAGGCAAAACTTCTAGTCTTCCTTCACACTTACTCCTGCTCAGTTCTGCTTCAAAGTAGGGAGCTTTCTACACCCAAGGCCTGCCCCCCCATCCATTCATCAGAAAAAGAATGATCAAGTTTCACAAAGCATTTTAATCTTACATTTTCTTACTCAGGGCCGGGGTGGGGTGGTTCTCTCTAATACAATGATGAGAAAGCAAAGCGAAGGAAGATGCATCAACAAGCCAGTTTCTACATAAAGACATGGTATGTTTCTCTTCCAAAGGAAGCCAAACCTAAGAAGCAATGCCTTAAAACATCTTACTGCTTGGGGAAGTGAGGAGCCCTGTCAAAAGAAGTAACTTGGTGCCTAGTGCAGAGTCCAACATGCTGAGGACCTCGGGTTTTCTTGTTTTCTGCTCCACAAGCACGAAATCGTGACACATCCATTCTAACCGAGAGCATTCGGCCGAGAGTCCAGCATGGATGCCTGGACTTGGGCAGAACTGGCCACGGCACACCAGCAGACCTGGCTGGCTGCACATCTGCAGGTAAGTTCGTTCACACTCAGCACATGGCTCTGGAATCTTTCCCTCAGCCCTCTCAGTATATAAATCAAGCAGCAGGGAAGTTTGGAAACATGACGAATATTTTGGCTGGAGTGCCTCCTGCTTTAAAGACCCGGAGAAGAAAAAGGAGGGTGGAGGACGGGGGCCCGATACAAAGCTAACCAAGCTCCGAGTGGAAAAGGCGGCTGAAATTTAATGTTCTTGGAAGCTGGCCCTGGGCTGTTCAGACAGGGGAAGGCTAGGGACTCCCCAGTGGGGGCATTGCTCCCTCTCTCTGAAATAGAAAAAGAGAGAAGCTTTGGAATCAGTTGACCGCATTGTCCAACCATTTTGTGGAGGATTCCAAGTAGGAATGAAAGCCACAAAACAAAACAAATCATAGTTGTGTGCTTGGAAAAGAAGGCGACAGAGTGGTGATTTCATGCTGGATTGCAGCCCTGAATGGAATACCATGCTGGGCCAAGCAAGGGGAGCAAGCTGGCTGTAGCTTCTTTGGAGATCTTATTGCCAAAAGCAGCAGAAGCCAGCTTGGTGTCCTATACATGTTGTTGAACTACGGCTTATATAACCTCTCAGCATCTGCTATGCTGGCTGGAGCAAGACACAGTCCAACAGCATCCAGAGGGCAACCTCTACCGCTTGCCTAACACAACCTTCTTTTTGAGAGAGAAAGATAAGAAGAAAGAGCGTGGATGGGGCCGAGAAGAGAGCGAGAGAGACAGAAAACCCATGCTATTGTCGCAGGTACTCCTGTCGTTGAGCAGCAAGAAACTCCAGGGTTCATAGCTTTGGATTTGGCACAGAGACCAAGTCAAGCCCCTGTATCTCTTTCCAGCTTCCAGATCCACACCAGACTAAAAAAAACCCTAGGTCCCTGGTCTATTGTTTCCCCACCCCTTGGAAGATGTGGTGTAGCATCTAGCCAGGCGAGCAGAGAGGAGGCTTATCCCCTCCTGAAAGTGCACCACCTGCCAGCTGTTTCCATAGTGACATGCTGAACCCTTTACAAAAGTAAAAAAAAAGGTACTTGCAGGTCCAGCTAGGGCCATTGACTTAACAAAGAACCTGGTTTGAGAAGTTCAGCAGTTCCTTCTACTGCAGACTACAGTCTTTCAGATCCTAAAGCACAGAGTTTGGTTGAGACCCACATGCACCCCCCCCAAAAGAAAATCCTATAGCACAATAAATTGCACTATACATTCAACCCACCCCCACCCACCCCACAATACAAGTTGGCTTCCAGTTGCAGGTTGGAGTTGACAAATAGAGGGGAGGCTTTCGTTGCAATTTCTCACACTAATGGCCATGAGGTAACACGAATCCCCTTTAGTACTACTATGTTTTGTACTGTGTGGAAATTGCAAGCTGGACAGGCTGCAATGATTTCAGTGCAGCAGTGGTCGGCGCGATGCTATAGAGAGGCATGGAAATGATTTGTCCTTTCTGCTATGCAGTAGCAGCTCACTCTCAGACTGTGCCAACATCATTTTTATTTTAATATTGTGTAATCGTCCTTCTTGCCAGAGAGGTACCTATTTATCTACTTGTACTTTGATGTGCTTTTGAACTGCTAGGTCCCTGCTCCTGCCAATCTAGCAGTTCGAAAGTATGTCAAAGTGCAAGTAGATAAATAGGTATCGCTCCAGCGGGAAGGTAAATGGCGTTTCTATGCGCTGCTCTGGTTCACCAGAAGCAGCTAAGTCATGCTGGCCACATGACCCGGAAGCTGTATGCCAGCTCCCTCGGCCAGTAAAGCGAGATGAGCGCTGCAACCCCAGAGTTGTCCACAACTGGACCTAACGGTCAGGGGTCCCTTTACTATTTACTAATTGTTTGTTTGTGTGTGTGTGTGTGTGTGTGTGTGTGTGTGTGTGTGTGTGTGTGTGTCTTTGGTCAAAAAGCAGTATTAAAAATAAATGTCAACCTAACCATGTTACTAAACTGCCTTTAGAGATGGACGGATTGCTTTGAAAGTGTTTTCACGGGGCTCTCTTGCCATGAAGCCTTCCTAACACCACCTTTTCCCTATTAGGGCTGAGGACTGAGGGATTAAAATTCACAAGCAACACCAGCATTTTATTCAAAACAAAGTTATTTCCATCTAAAAAGGAGCGACAGCTGAAGAGTTGTAGATGTAAAAGAAGAATCAGCTGGCAGTGCTGAATCCCTGCTAAGCCAGAGGAGAATTGGGAGGTGGGTGGTTTGCCCCCACTCCCAAGATATTCATACTTTTTAAAATAGACACACACTAAATTCAAGGCAAGACATTTCAGGATTTGGTTCCAGACGCCATGTGCGTGCAGTTAATTGAAACCAGTAGGGTCCAGAACTGAAATGACTAAGGCTGGAGACAGTCTATAATAGATTTGGTTGATGTTGGTATTGCAGAGCCATTGTTACCTGTGATAGAGGCACACATTTCTTTTGTCCTGCAATAATCCCCTGGTCAAAAGGCAAAAAAGGGAACCACTAGCAGCAGGCTTGCACACCTTGTGGTGACTCAGGAAGGTCCTCTCAGGACTCTCATATGTCTACGGCCTTCGTGGTTTTCCTGCCACTCTTCATCTCCTTTTGAACTAAAGCATGTTATGAACCCTGGAGACATCAACAAGATGACTTGAGAGCCAGTGTGGTGTAGTGGTTAAGAGCGGTGGACTCGTAATCTGGTGAACCACGTTCGCTTCCCTGCTCCTCCACCTTCAGCTGCTGGGTGACCTTGGGCCAGTCACACTTCTCTGAAGTCTCTCAGCCCCACTCACCTCACAGAGTGTTTGTTGTGGGGAAGGGAAAGGAGAATGTTAGCCGCTTTGAGACTCCTTAAAGGGAGTGAAAGGCGGGATATCAAATCCAAACTCTTCTTCTTCACTATGATATCAAAAAATTAGATGTGGGTGCCTTAGGATGATTGAGAGAAGAGGAAAACTGTGTTTTATGATATCTCAACTTCAACTGCAAAGGCGCATTTTGTAGTTTGTTTTTGAAAGCTGGTGAATACGAATAGGGGGCATTTTCTAAACTATTTGAGATGAAACATGGATTTGGTTCCGAATGCACACTTTGCAGGGAGCTGCAGCCAATCTCCACTCTCTGATGGGTGTATTTGTACAGTAAGCACATTCCCAAACAGATGCTCAACTTTACGTTTTCCAGTTGTACACTGTAAAAAAAGTCATGTATGAACAGTGGCGTAGCATGGGTTGTCAGCACCCGGGGCAAGGCAAGTAATTTGTGCCCCCTAACCCGTGGATTTTAGTAGGGGCAGAGAGCAGCGAGTGCGAGCACCCCCCCCAGATGTTGCGCCCGGTGCGGCCGGCCCCCCCTGCACCCCCCACGCTACGCCACAGTGTATGAAAAAGCTTATCTCACACAATTAAGCCTGCTTACAGATCGTTCAGGGTCTTGCATTGCTTCAAAAACCTGGTTGGCGGAAGGGGACAAAGAAATGTGCATATACATGAAGGGAAGCTAAGCCTCTCTCAAACCATCTACTCTCTTCAAAACTATTGTCTGTTTCCACTCCAGCAAGCTGACGGGAATCTACTGGCATGCAGGGATGTAAGGAGTGGCTTCTCCAGGTTCTGAATTAGTAGCCAGCAAACTATTTTATTGTGACTGTTCTTGTACACTTCAGGGTAGATGGACAAAGAACAGCACAAGAACTTGATTTAAGTACGGCATTGTTTAGGAAATGTTTACTGGATACCATAGTCGCAAGCTTGTTTTGTTCCCATGTAATGGGTACCAGACATCCATAACTAACCCAGTAATGACTATATTTATTCACAAATAGTGTTGTTGATCCCCCAACCCGAGGCGTAAAGCTTCAGCTATAAACATTAATCTCTCCTATTGTGCAGAGAGCTTTGAGCTGGCATCAAAAAAGGTACATCAACATGACTTAATTCATCAATTGGCCAACAGCTTAGCGTTCATTTAGGGCTCAACTGCTATGTTATTGCATTATTAGCCTGTGGTGTACAGAATGCCTGCTTCAAACATTTGCTATTCATTAATCTAACCAGGCACCCCCTTCTGGTGTTATGCAATGGGTGAAGAAACAGCACCCACCCAGCTCTTTTCCTACCCAAGAGCTGAAATATCTGGTTATGTTATGTAACCGTCTACATTATTTCCTCCTGTGCTCCAACATGCAAGATTTTCCTCTTATTCATTTGACAGACCTCATGGTTCCTTCCCCTCAAAGCTGACTGACTTTGTATGAATTCTTCCAAACAGCAAGGAGTGGGTAGGAAAACAAAACAAAACAAAAATATTTAACAGCGATAGGGAAAAAAGCATTAAAACTCCAGATGTTTTCCGTAGGAATCAGTGTAGTAATGAAACTGGAAGCTATTTGACTTATGGAGGACTATTGAAGAATTCACAAATGTATGCTCTCCTTCCTCAGCACCTACATCCAAGCTTTGTTTTGCTGGGGCCCACAGCAGAGAAACCTCTTTGAGCTTTCCCATGTGCCCCTTCTTCCAATGCCTATTGTTGCATAGTACAGAGAGAAAAAAGAATTTAAAAGGACACGTTTCTGCAAAGAACTGCAGTATTGACACAGCGTGAGGGGGGGGGATGAGTAAGTGGCAAAGGGAGATTAGAATGTGCATATATAATTATATTCCTGAAGTTCAGAGTGGATTCTTACATAACCAAAAATGGCACCAACAGCATCCTAAAAAGCAGACATCACCTTGCCAACAAAGGTCCATATAGTTAAAGCTATGGTTTTCCCAGTGGTGATGTATGGAAGTGAGAGCTGGACCATAAAGAAGGCTGATCGCCGAAGAACTGATGCTTTTGAATTATGGTGCTGGAGGAGACTCTTGAGAGTCCCATGGACTGCAAGAAGATCAAACCTCTCCATTCTTACGGAAATCAGCCCTGAGTGCTCACTGGAAGGACAGATCCTGAAGCTGAGACTCCAATAATTTGGCCACCTCATGAGAAGAGAAGACTCCCTGGAAAAGATCCTGATGTTGGGAAAGATGGAGGGCACAAGGAGAAGGGGACGACAGAGGATGAGATGGTTGGACAGTGTTCTCAAAGCTACAAACATGAGTCTGACCAAACTGCGGGAGAAAGTAGAAGACAGGAGTGCCTGGCGTTGCTCTGGTCCAGGGGGTCACGAAGAGTCGGACACGACTAAACGACTAAACAACAAAAGCACACAAGGTATCAGTAGGAGTGGCGGTGGCACTGGGGAAATACAAAAATATTTAGGGAAAACCTTGAAAGGGAGAAGGAACCTGCCAAAGCAGCTCTTTGAGGACTGATAATGTTCCATGGCAATGTGATGCAGGCTGGCTGTTGGCGGGAGACGGGATTGAAAACCAGGTGAGAGGTGGTGGGATGGAGCGGCATATCAAAAGAAGGCTGACTGTAACACCAAACAGGAGTATTCCATACCACAACATTTTGCTGCAGGTTCCAGGCAGGCAACTCACCCTGCAGTCCATAGGCCAACCACACACCAATTTTCTATGTTCCTAATGATTGAATCAGCCACCACCAGGATCCCTCTTCCTTCCAGCCTTCCAGAGAAGCACCATTGGCATGAAGATCATTAAGCAAACAGTCTGTGAGCACCTAGAAAGGAATGCTGTGATCACCAATAGTCAGCATGGATTTCTGAAAAATAAGTCATGTCAGACTAACCTGATCTCGTTTTTTGACAGAATTACAAGCCTGGTAGATGAAGGGAACGCAGTGGATGTAGCCTACCTTGATTTCAGCAAGGCATTTGACAAGGTGCCCCATGATATTCTTGTAAAGAAGCTGGTAAAATGCGGTCTTGACTATGCTACCACTCAGTGGATTTGTAACTGGCTGACTGACCGAACCCAAAGGGTGCTCATCAATGGTTCCTCTTCATCCTGGAGAAGAGTGACTAGTGGGGTGCCACAGGGTTCTGTCTTGGGCCCGGTCTTATTCAACATCTTTATCAACGACTTGGATGATGGACTCAAGGGCATCCTGATCAAATTTGCAGATGACACCAAACTGGGAGGGGTGGCTAACACCCCAGAGGACAGGATCACACTTCAAAACGACCTTGACAGATTAGAGAACTGGGCAAAAACAAACAAGATGAATTTTAACAGGGAGAAATGTAAAGTATTGCACTTGGGCAAAAAAAATGAGAGGCACAAATACAAGATGGGGGACACCTGGCTTGAGAGCAGTACATGTGAAAAGGATCTAGGAGTCTTGGTTGACCACAAACTTGACATGAGCCAACAGTGTGACGCGGCAGCTAAAAAAGCCAATGCAATTCTGGGCTGCATCAATAGGAGTATAGCATCTAGATCAAGGGACGTAATAGTGCCACTGTATTCTGCTCTGGTCAGACCTCACCTGGAGTACTGTGTCCAGTTCTGGGCACCACAATTCAAGAAGGACACTGACAAACTGGAACGTGTCCAGAGGAGGGCAACCAAAATGGTCAAAGGTCTGGAAACGATGCCTTATGAGGAACGGCTAAGGGAGCTGGGCATGTTTAGCCTGGAGAAGAGGAGGTTAAGGGGTGATATGATAGCCATGTTCAACTATATAAAAGGATGTCACATAGAGGAGGGAGAAAGGTTGTTTTCTGCTGCTCCAGAGAAGCGGACACGGAGCAATGGATCCAAACTACAAGAAAGAAGATTCCACCTAAACATTAGGAAGAACTTCCTGACAGTAAGAGCTGTTTGACAGTGGAATTTGCTGCCAAGGAGTGTGGTGGAGTCTCCTACTTTGGAGGTCTTTAAGCAGAGGCTTGACAACCATATGTCAGGAGTGCTCTGATGGTGTTTCCTGCTTGGCAGGGGGTTGGACTCGATGGCCCTTGTGGTCTCTTCCAACTCTATGATTCTAGGATTCTATGAAAGGACAGCTGCCCATGCTCCAAGAAGGGGTCCCTTCTAAGGGATTGTTTCTCTCTTCCTCAGAGTGAAACCTTCCTTCCTTGAGATCCTTTCTAGGCCAGCCATTGTGGCCTCAAGGGAACAAACTTGTTTCCAGAGAGCAAGGAGTTCGGCGCACCGAGGGCACCCTCACAGCTTTTGTCCAACAGGCAGGCCGTTGTTCATATGGCAGACAGTGCAAAACACTGGGGAAACCATATACGCCTTGTTGGCTTTCCAAGTGCATAAGTTATTAGAAGCTGAGGTTTTATTTAGATCAAGGAGAGGAGGGGCAGAGTAGCGCGCCCTGGCCTCACCCTGCTGTCAAATTCACTCCACGGTTTAACTCGCCTTGATGGTTTGTCGGCTGGGGTTCACTTCAGTTCGTGGACTCCCATCGCTCTGCTATTCTAAATTTATTATGCCTGGCTAGTTCCCCCTGGCTACTATTGCAGTCAACGAAGTCAGTGTAGTATAGTACAATAATGGTTGGACTTGGGTGTGGGAAACCTGGGCTCAAATCTCCACATCATAGAATGGTTTTGACAAAGTCATTTTAACTAAACATGAAATGTCCTCACAAGATTATTAGGAGAATAATCACCTACCTTCAAATACAGTGCCCTGAGCTCCTTTAGCAGAAGGCTGGGATAACCAAGCGATAAATCTATCTATTGCACAAAGGAGAACAGCATGCCAAATTTAAATAACCAAGGCTGTTATGTGCAGAGAAGTTAAGACAGGTGAAAAAGACCTCCCCTGAGATTCTCGAAAAACACACGTTTCAGGAAAGAGTTACAGTCTCCCATGGCAACACCATCTGAACTGCGGTGACCCAGGTGTGCCCCAGACACTGTCTGCAAGCACAGAAGCCGAGTATATGCTTTGGAAGCAGGTCTTGTCAGAAAACCCGACAACCAACTTCTGCTGCAGTGAACTGAACTGAATGGTTTTATGAGGGAAAGAAATCCCTGGAAAAAATGGACAGAACCCCCCAGACAAATTAATTCCACATTACTGTTTAGCAGTATTAAATACTTTACAGGATTGTAAAAAGTTCCATAATTTGGAAATAATGAAAACTCTGCTCTGTCTCATTGAAAGAACACCCAAAACTCAAGAAAAACCAACAGTGAGTCTAGAGGTATATGGTACTATCAGGGAAATAAGGTAGAAAGGAGGTTTAGACCCACCGCGCCAGACGTTAATGCACCTAATTTCTTAACAAGAGCTAAATGAATGTACGTACTCTAAAATGGTGTAATGCAGAGAAACAGCACAGAAGGATTGACATGGAGTATCATGTGACTCCATGTTCTCAAGAATATGTTCATCTTACCTTAAATGCTGCTTCTCCTTGAATAAATAGCAAAATATCATTTTTAAAAAAAGTTTCAACCTTTTTGCCTTCAGTAGGTTCATATGATTGTATATTTATTGGTGAAGATAAACAGTATAAAAATGGTTTGTTTTTCAATAAGAAGGGGCAAAGACTGAGGATGACTTTTTATGTCACATACAGTGGTACCTCGGGTTACATATGCTTCAGGTTACAGACTCTGCTAACCCAGAAATAGTGCTTCAGGTTAAGAACTTTACTTCAGGATGAGAACAGAAATCGTGCTCTAGTGGTGCTTCAGGTTAAGAACAGTTTCAGGTTAAGTACGGACCTCCGGAACGAATTAAGTACTTAACCCGAGGTACCACTGTATATATCTATTTTCAGTTTAATCCTATGTGTGTGTCCATGTATTCAAATAAATAAATCCCATACCACGTATGGGAATGGAAACCCCAATCACATCTGGCAGACGTGAACTAGATTAATAGCACAATATATTAGTTATTTAGCTACATTCTCATCAGCTGCCGAGTGGAGGGTTCAGTCCTGCTGGGGAAGCAGACCAGCCAGGAGGACTGAACCTTTCATTCAGCAGCTGGTGAGAGGAAGGTTTAATACTGCTGGTGCTACTTTTGCCAGCACATCCCTATGGGAAACATGCTGCCAAAGCAAACCTAAACCTGTGGATCAGCTTTGACAGGTGGATGAGATCACAAACCTATCAATAACTGGACATGATGTCAGGGACTGACTGGATAAGGAAGAGTGGCAAGCGCTGTCTACCCTACAGCCCCCCAGGAATGACACCGAAGACGACTTAGAAGAAGGAGTTTGGATTTGATGTCCCGCTTTATCACTGAGTCTCAAAGCGGCTAACAATCTCCTTTCCCTTCCTCCCCCACAAGAAACACACTGTGAGGTGAGTGGGGCTGAGAGACTTCAGAGAAGTGTGACTAGCCCAAGGTCACCCAGCAGCTGCAGGTGGAGGGGCAGGGAATCGAACCCGGTTCACCAGATTACAAGTCCACCGCTCTTAACCACTACACCACACTGGCTCTCAGATCATGGTGACCTCAGATCATGGTGGTGGGAGCAGTCTGGGAGATGGAATAAGCTGGGAGGTGCTGGAATCAGGGTTTGAGTGATCAAGTGGGGGTCAGAAGGAGGCCTTTCCAGGACAGGGCTAGAGGCTGAGAGTTGCAGTGTGAGCACAGACTCAGAGAGGAGCCAGAGATTGCCATTGCTACCCAGCAACACGACAGTCTCAGACCTGCTGACTCTCCTCCCTCTCTGACACCCCCCACTCTAGGAGAGTCCTGCAAATTGCTGAGCAACAGGCCAGACAAGCCCAGAGGAGGAGCCCTCCTGATTGACACAGCCTTTGTCTGATTGGGAGAGATCCAGAGTGAGAGGCTAGAGGCGAAGGGCAGGGCCAGTGGTCAGTTTCAGCACCATCTCGAGCTGAACAAGCTAATTGCATTTTGTGCCCCACATTGTTCCTGCTCTGTGGATGACCCACGTGCCTGATGGCTCCTTGACACATGACGTCAGATGACCGACAGGTGAGTGGGCCTGCCCAAGTCTCCAAAGTTTGCCCATGGGTGTGGTGGGGAGATAAAGACCTCACCCACAGGGCCAAAAAGATTATCCACTCCTTTTCTTAGCTAAAATCATCAGCAGGAGTCCTCCAAAGCAGCTTCACTGGCAAATTGCACCCTGTTGCTAATAGTAGAACTTCCTGAAACTTGTTATCATCATTATTGCTGTCATTAAGATAAGTTCTGAGTCAAAATGGTCCGTGTTTTATGCTCATTTTAAAAGGTTCAATTTGTGTGCATGTGTATGATGTATATATAATTTTCTTGCTGTGTTTGTCTTGGTAACACTGCCTGTATTTGATCGTTTATTGTCAGCAGACCAAATAAACTGAACAACATGACCAAGAGGTGTTGATGAGGCAGCTGTGGGATCTCAAAAACATTCCCAGGACTGCTTTGCAGTGATTTTCCTTGTTTTTAACAGGGAAGCCACAAATGTGATCAACGTCTTTATCTTCTGGAAATCATACAATTGATTCCAATGTCCTTAACACGCTTAACTGGCTATGGGTTTTTGTGCCATCAGTAAGATGATGGGCCCAGAGATTTTTCCTTGTCATATATCTCAGGTATATGACTTGAGAGATTAAAATGCCAGTCGCTGCTTATAGTCAATCACAGCAATATCTCCAAGAGCTCATTTCAACAAATTCACATTGTGAAAAAATAAAAAAATTCCTTCCAGTAGCACCTTAAAGACCAACTAAGTTAGTTCTTGGTATGAGCTTTCGTGTGCATGCACACTTCTTCAGATACACAGAAGTGTATCTGAAGAGGCAATCTGAAGAAGTGTGCATGCACATGAAAGCTCATACCAAGAACTAACTTAGTTGGTCTTTAAGGTGCTACTGGAAGGAATTTTTTTATTTTGACTATGGCAGACCAACACGGCTACCTATCTGTAACATTGTGAAAAGTTTGTGACAAGTCTGCTGAATTGTCACTTAGAACCCAGCATTCACATTTTCAGTGATTTGACTCACTGACCATATTACAAGCAGGGTACAATATTCTGGTGCCGTTTGGGAACAATTCAGAGGGTGGACTTTGATGGATGAAAGCCCAGCATTGCTTGGGGAGGAAATACCTTCTCATAGGGAAGAGGATCACCCTGTGGAAAAGTCCTCTTAGCTGCTCCCAACTTTGTTGCCCTGGAAACTCAAAACACTTGGGGTATCTTGCATAAGTGCTCCAAGATAATGCTTTTTAAAGTTTGCTTCAAGATTATGAAGGAAGCTAGAAGAGACTTGAGAGTTTAGTACTTGTAATATTTTAGAAAATTAATTAGATGCTTCATGCTTTTCTGCTATGCTGCTTAACACCCCAACCAATTTGCTCATTTTAGTTATTGGCAATAGTATATTCCCATTTTGCCTCTTCTGAAAGCCAGCTTGTTACTGCCAAATTTCAGTTGATCCAAGGTGTCACTACATTTAGAGAAAGCTGGCTCCACACTCAAGACTTGCTGCAATAGAAATGTGAGTATGTAAAACGACAATGCACGCGGTTGAAATTTTAAGTTATTTATTTCAGTAGGAAAATTCTATTTTTAAGTCCATACTTGTAGCCATGTTGAAATAGCTAATGCAAACACGCAGTTCAAAATGCACGCACACACACACGCACGCACACACACACGTATTAAAAATCGGGAGGAAAAAGGACAAGGAACAGCGAAACTGCACATCACTCATTGAGATCATAGTGCATTCAACCTCAATCAAAATGGTGCTTCAGGTCAACAGGGAAGAACCTTCATTAAAAATGGCTTGTGTTTTGCATAATGTGGACTGTGCATCTCTTTCTTTCTCCCCCTCCCATAAATTAACTTGTAGTAGGTTATGAATAGCATAAGCGATAAATTAATTTGTAATTCAGCATTCCAGGAATAGTAGTAGTTATTGAATTTGGACATTGCTGAACAATCCAGAAGGAAAGCATCTTTCTCCTTATTTCTCCATTGCACAAAAGAAATATTTTTGGCTTCTTGGTTGTTCAACAAGGCCAAGATTCAAGAACTATCCCAATATGGACAGCAGCTTCCTTCATCTATACACAACCTTTCACAATGAGTCTCTTATGATATTGCAATATCCATTTCTAGATGTGAACATTTACTTTTCACAACCTGTAGCTGTCAACCGCTTGAACTATCATATCTGAGGTTTAGACTTAAAAATATATTCGGTTATGATTCACATGGGTGTGGGGCTGTGGGGGGAATATAACAGTTTCCTCAATATCTGAAGAAATAGCAATTGTTTCATGAACATAGCCTTCAGTTTTATTTATTGAGTTAGTTTTACTCAAGTTTAATTTTGTTTCTCAAAATCCCAGTACATCAAAGCTTAAAGACAAATGTGTTACGTTACTTACCAAGTTTTGCATAGGATTTTTTCCCGATGACTTCCATACATTGATAGACTTTTTAAAAAGGGAACATGCTTTCTCTACGAATGAGTTCAAATAACACAATAAACCAAAAAGGGGGGGGGTGTTCCAATTTCTTTATGAGTGCCAATAGGTGACTGAAAAAACCCAATGAAAATATTGAAATGCTTTAGAGATTATTAATATTTAGGTAACGGGAGTTCAGATGTGACCTGGTCTACCTTAAAACCTTAGGTTGCTAGTATGACAGAGACATTTCAAACACACAGCGTCATGGAGTGCTCAGTTTGTAATTAGGTTGAACTAGCTTAAAAGCCCATATTGTGTGATATCCAGAGCTGCTCTTTTAAATGACTCAAGGGCTCACTCACTCCCATGGTGCCGATGAGAGTTGGGCTTGGGTTCCCTGAAGTGCCCAGCTTACCATAGGACCTTACCACCTAGCAAAGGTCTGAATTGTCATCCAAATCAGCTCTATGCTATTGTTCAAAAAACTTGAGAATGGAATGAATCAAAACCACCGGGTCCACTATATTACTAATACTGAACTTCAAAGCAAAAGGAAGGCAAGAACAACTGAGTTATTATACTGACTATTCAAGCTTCAAGGCGGCTTCCATGGGGCTTCTTCAAAAAACAAAACAAAACACAATTTGCATGAATGGGGTAATGCATGGGAATAGTGATGGTTGGCTAGCCCAGTTGGTCTTCAAACAGGTAATTAAGGCACTGGCAAACATCTTATGCAGATATGTTGTGCCCAATGATGGGCAGGGAATGGCATTCTGCTTTGAAGGGACATTTTGTATCTGCTTCTCATTTATTAATTGCAGCTTTTAACCTTAGACACAAGCCATTTTTAATGGAAGGAAGGGAGCAACTTGCAAACAGCAAACTATTAAAAAGGGTATTTTTTTCAGGGAAATGAAAACTGGCTATTTCGTACCAGTTTTAGTGTTTTTCATAGCGGCCAGCATACCAAGTGAGAAAAGTAGATCAGGACTAATAACACTTAGGAATGAAAGAGAAATATGTACAAAACATTGAGGAAAAAAGATGCAACTGGAAAGATCACCTCATGACTGAGCTTCATTTGAAACAGATTTGTGTGTCCCCGGCTAATACACAGGGTTATAGGAATGTGTTTCAAAATTAGCAAGTAAACTATGAGTTTTGCTTCACAATATTCTTTACACCAGTCTTTATAACTGGTGGTGGTGTGTCTCTAATAGCAACATTTGCAAACAGGCATTTACAGTTCAGGTGTAACCCGCAAACTATTTATGCAAGCAATTTCAGGGTCATTTTTCTTACAATCTCCATGTAGGGAAAAAATGTGCGAATCAAGATACAGGTACAGCGCTTGCATCAATTTCCCCTGAATCCACACATTTTCCCATGTACATTGACGTAATTTCCATGAAGGAAAAAGTCACGTGTGAAGTTGTCCTCACCTGTGGTTTCATTACAAAGATATATTTTTTTTCTGAAATATGCCAGGAAAGGAGTCTGATGACATTAAACAACTTACACACCGCTGACCAATTGCAAATGAACAGGAAAAGAACAAAATTATCTGGGATGGTAGAATGAGTGAAAAACTAAGTGAAACACCATGTGGAACAACTGATCCCTAAAGTTTATTGCATGGAAAGTGAAGAAATCTGATATATTTGAACTTAAGCTTGATAAATTTGGTTAAGGAGTGCTATAGAGATTCTCTAATCAAGGTGCTGATAACAGCACTGTGAAAAACAGGCACAGTAGGAGGAAGGTATTCCGTATTTGTTGTATGATTTTCAACCTTAATAAGGATGGGTTTTTTAGATTTTAACAGGAGAATTTTACTCTTTTGAATTAAACATTCCTTGTAGGAAACTTCAAAATATCTTATTAAACATCTTACCAAATTGTAAACTAAATTACTGTAGCACAATCCATTTCCTTTTTACAAAGTGCTCACAGAAATCGGCACATAACTCAGAGAGTGTGAACTATTGTGTGAATCGCTTTGTTAAAATCAAAACATCACTTATTCAGGATACTAAGACTACTTGACTGGTTTTAGGTGGAATAATAAAAACATAGAAAAATATATATATATTTAGCAACCAGTATCTGAGGTCATAGGAAAAACCTGAAGTGTTTTCAATTTATCACTGTCAAATAAATTTGACAAAGAATTCCTGCTACTGTTAAAATTCACACAGATAGATTAACATTTTTAAAAGTTACTTGTGATAACAAGCAATTAAAATGCCTCATTCAGACACAGATTGGTTTAATATTTTTTGGACGGGAGCCTTGTTTTAAAAGCCATTTGTTTCAAAGTAAATAAATTTAATGGAATTCATAGCACTGTGGTGTGAAATTTTACATCACAGGATTTAACACAATGCCTTTTGAATCATACTGTAGTAATTAATTAGTTCTTTCTACTGATAGTATATTTAAAAGACTATTCATTTACAAAAGAAACTATAAAAGAAATATTCTAAATCAAGCCTTTTTTTACCTCAAATTTTTGGTAAACGGGGGGAGGGGTGTAGTAACATGTGGCTATATGTAAAAAGATGTAAAAAGCTTATTTTTGACAATTTGACCACCTCATAAAACTGGAATGGCTCAGTAGTTGTGCGTAATATTAAGACAATCTAAGTTCATGTAATGTATCAATCATGTTAGTTGAAACCTATGAAATTGTCACAACTCTCTCTGCTAATTCTCATAAACCAGAGAAAGCAGTTTCATTTTCAATCAAAGCTTTCTGATAAATATATTATATTTGAAGCTGGATAAAAGCATTGGCAGCTTTGCCAGCTTTTAATACTGTCTTTCCTATCTTTTGAAACTTGCTGTATGGATATAAGAAAAGGCTGTCAACCCGGTTTAGTTTTGAGTCAATCTGTGGGATCATTGTGTGTGCGCTGCAGTCACAAAAACAATAAATATCCATTTAACGTAGATTTTGATGTGATGAACTGGTCTCATGAACACTACAAAAGGTTTTCTAGATTGTAGCTAACCATATCCTTAAAAGACTTCAAAACTTATTCAAAACTAATGTACTGTGCTATAATTTGGACAGAATCTTGAAAAATCTCACAAAGACCCATTTAGTGTGCCACAAACCTAATGAAGTACCACGGGGGGGAAATGTAATGTGAATTGGCCCTCTGTCTTTTGCAAACCTGCTTCATATAAAGGGGTTCCCAGTTGCATCTCTCTACTCATAAAAACATGAAGAACAAATATGGTTAGCCTGCAATGTATCTACACAATTGTTTTCTCTCTTTCTCTTAAAAAAATAAAAATTCCACAGGATTACCTTCCATAATACTAAGTACATACATTTATAGTGTTGTGTTGAAGTTGTTTTTCATTTCTTTTTTTTTATAAAAAAAAGCTTATTCTGAAAAGAAACATGTAGTAATTTTAAAAAGGAAAGTTGTGCAAATTCTGTACAGTAATACTGCTGGCTATGAAGATGTCTCTCTCTCTCTTTTTAACGAAACACCCAACATGGGTTATTGTGGGAGACATGTAAACTAAGTGACACAGAACAAGCAAGTGACATAACACCACTTCAAGGTCAGAACTGAGCATTCATTCCTCATGGGGCAAATATTCAAAACCTGTTAATGTTATTATGGGAAGAAAAAAGGAGCAGATTCAAATGTCAATCACTTAGAAAGATGAACTTATATTTGCAGCTTCAGAGCAACTTTAATGTCGTTATTATTCTTTTCCTTTGAAGACGGCTGCCAGTCTCTGCCCTATTCTAACTAATTAGGAGGAAGCTCTTTGGAAAATTTGGGCTCTGGAAGTATGAGCCAGCAAAATTCTACTCTGAAGCAGATAAAAATAAAAAGATTGTTACTCATCTGTGAATAAACTTAAGCATAGAGCTAACGCATGATAATCTGCAGAATGAATACAATCTTTTCTCTTATTAACTAGACTGCAGTGTTGTGGTATATTCCTACTTGCCCTGTTTTCATTTGATTACCATCATCGGAAGGTTCTGAAGAAGCCTCAAAGCATTTCAGAAAAGAACCACATGCAAAAAAGAAGAGAAAAGAGAGAGACGCATCTTTGAAATGCAATAATTTTCCACAAATGTGGTCAAAAAGTGTAGTTGCACATTTAATTTTCATGTAGGAAATAATCCACTCTTTAAATTTTTATTCTATCAATGCTTTCTCTCATGTCAAGTTCTTACTTGTCTTGGTTATGCTGAGAGTTGCATTTTGTGAGCTTTTGCTACGGAGATCTGATTTCTATATCTGATAGAGAAGAGTTCAGTGTAACTCAGAATTCCAAACTACAAATACAGGCATTGTGCGTCTCAATCTGCAAGAAGAGATGTGAAGTAAGACTGTCACTTGTAAAATGTTATCAATGCAACAAAAGATGGGGCTTTAAACGGTAAACAGGCCTGTTGAAAAGCTTTACAATGCATTGTTGGGGAAATAAAAGAGTGTCACCCCTTTGAAAATACACTGAGGAATAAAGGCTCAGTTCTGACCTGATGATATTTCCCAGAGCTTGCTTTACCAAATCCTGCAGACTATTTCTATCAGGAAATTTACAACCAAGAACTCTGAAAAAGGAGGGTGTGGTGTTTTAATGTTCAGCTGTTGTGCCACTTGTCGGAAAGAAAATCCCCATATACAGTACTAGGTTCCACAAAGACAGTGCTTTGAGAAAAGAGAATAAACTTGCATATATTACATTTATCGCATTCTAAGCATAAACAAATAAAACAGTGATGCCAATTATCTGAGCCTCCAAAGAACTGATATGGAGGGATACAAGTATAGTAACTGCACATTCTTCAAGAACACACAAGCTATGTCCTTGCAAACCTGCCCATTAACACAACCCTTAAGCAGTACGAGGTTTCCTTTTACAAAGAAACAAAGGTGGACTTTTAAATTCAAAGCTAACAAAGTTAACACAAATGCGAATGAGCTACATCTGATTTAACCTAAGCACGGCACCGGCAGAGGTTTCTTTCTTACACACACACACACACACACACACACACACACACACACACACACAGTATTTGGTGTTTCATGTTGGGTTTCCTGTCATTCTTTAAGGCAGTGGTTTCCACAGGTCGATTCAGAAAATATTAAGCAGCAACATGGTCCATGGCAGTTCCTCTCGCACTTCCATCCCCTGAATTCTTAGTATTTTTTTTTGTTCAGTACTTCAGAGATTTGAAACTCTGTTTACCATCTTTGTTCTGGCACAGAAGTATAACTGGGGCATGTTTCCGCCAGAACCTCCATCCTCAAACTAGGAGATAGGCAGACAGCATTCAAAAGTGTCATCTTCGTTCATGTTTTGAAGAAGTTTGTCACTCAAAAGTCATCAAGTTGGCAGGAACCTAAAAACATATGCAATGTTTTTGTAAGGAAAATTAAGATTTCTAGGTTATAGCTCAGCTCTGGTGCAAAAAGCAAACAATGGCTTTCTGTGAGGAACGGTGAAATCTGTCAATCTTGGTTTTGCTCAGTTTCTCATCTTTTAAAATCTTAATTCAGTTTGTCACATTTTCACATCAGTTTGTGGTGTTTAGTTTTAAAAGCTCTCATGAAAATTCACCAGCATTTTTAGTGTGCATTTCTCCTATTTTTTGCTAATATAATTTTGGTAAATTATTTTCACTAATAGATGCCTTTCAATCTATATTTTCCCCAATATATATATTTTAAAACACCTTTCTGTTAGATAACTGCAACACAAAATTCAGAGAAGTACAAATTTCAAATTCCATGTATTGTTTTGGGGAAAGCAAATTAGGTAGGTTTGCATTAAAATGTGAATCAGTCTCGCCTCCATGCCTGCTTCCTGGTGTAAAAAATAAACCTTAAAGTATCTTATATTTTGGGTATCATCTCCAAAGGCCTGTGAGCTGGAGACTGCCCACTACTGTACAAGTTGGCTTGCATGTGAGGAAAGATATAAACAAATGTCTATTTTGTTTTCTTGCTTGCTAGTAGAATTTGTGGCCTGAATTAGGCAGAATATAAGGGGGTAGTCTCTTCCCCTTGCTCAGGCTGGAGTTGGAGTCAATCCATGACTATTCCTGAAGAGCACCTGTGTCTCTTGATAGGATAGCAACAATAAATGTTATTCGACTGGGTGTTGTTGTTTTGCAGTTAAACAGTGATCTTATTCAGAAGCCAATTTATTAGCCTTGCTGAGACTATCACTCAGTCATTCACCGCACCATGAAAAATCAAAGGATGCTCCTCTTCATATTCCGAACTATAATTTACTATGAGAGCATAAATTCAATGATAGACAGTCCTGGACAAAGGAAGGAATAACAGATGTTCTCTGGGCAATCAAAAAGTTATTTTCTTTACCACTGGAGAGCTACACATTTCCATAAGGTCAAAACAGAAGTGACTGTAGGAATCCATTATTAGATTGCTCTTCCTAGTGAGATCCAAAGTTGAGGCACAACCAGTTGCAACCTTCCTAATTTCTTTGAATTCGAATAATTTTTCCCTCTGCAGAGAGTCTCTGAAGGCTGGTCAGAAGTCATAACAAGCCTCTGGCGCACCCAGAGCCAATCAGCTGACTGGTACTGAATGCATGGCTTCAAGGAGATTGCAGTAAATCAGTTGATGGGCAGTTATAGCAACCTCCTTTAAACTTTGACAGATGCCAATCGTTTAGCATCACTATGATAGCAGATGATTCATGTGGGTGGCCCCACCTACCAGTCAAAGCTGGCCTGAGGGGGATGGGGGTTTAGGAATCTGACTGGATCTAGTTCCCCACTCACAATGTAATCTAATGCCTAAAATTTGTGTAGGTCTGTTTATTTTTTGAAAGTCTGTTTCTAAATTCAGCAGAGCCACTTCTTAGGTATTTTATACAGACACTGGGAAAAGATATCTGAAGAAGTGTGTGCATGCACACAAAAGCTCATACCAAGAACTAACTTAGTTGGTCTTTAAGGTGCTACTGGAAGGAATTTTTTTTATTTTGGGAAAAGATATGCATTTAACATGGCATAGTAACTTTCAAATTTCACAAAAGGGGCAGAAGGGTAAAGGTTATCCACTCTGGAAGTCTTGGCCTTGGTTTACATCTCATTCCTTTGAGTGCTGGATATGTATGTAGTAAGGAGTGATGTCTGCTAGCAAAAAATATTGATATTGTGCTCATGGAAAATAACTATACTACTACACTTTTCAGCTGTACTAAGTCTATGTTTGTGTGCAAGTGGAATAGACTTGTGCAAATGCAATGGGACCGCTTCCTCATTTCCTCCTCCCTGCAGCCTCAAAATCTGAAACAAGTGGGTTGGGGGTCCCAGGGTATAGTATGAAAGCACACGAGGCCAGTACCTTGCTGAAACTGAACAGGTCTGGGAATGGTTAGGGCTTGGATGGGGGACTGCCCTGGAGTCAAAAGTTTGCTGCTTTGGTTACATGGTGGCAGAAAAGCACAATATAAATGTAAGAAAACTAAAATTAAATAACCATGTAAGTGGAGCACATTTTGAGGGAATAAAAGCAACATAAACATATATAAAGCAAAGCATGATTTCTAGAATTGTAAGCTACAGAACGGAATCAGGATTCAAAGGCACAATAGTTATACAATGGTGAGCTTTTAAAGATAAATTGTGGAGGGCATTAAGAGTGGGTAGGAAGGGAGAGTTTCACATGGCATAAAATCTGAAAAAAGTTGAATATAGTAATCTGACAATTATGAAAGATATATATTTATATACCTATCCATTCCTATGAATTACTTCTTAATTTTCCTTGGAAAATGGTGATTCATGTAAATCTTTAACTTTGTTTTCATAATCTTGCTCAAGGCCCTCAAAGCAGACTTTATCTTTTATTTTATTTTTAAAAAACCTCTAATGCAATCAATGGGAGCCATTTATTTCTTGGACTGTATGAGGAAATGTGACACATTGCCCTAATGCTGCATTTTTGATTGCTTGTGTATTTAAATGTGTCCCAGGGGAAATAAATGCAGACCAGGAACTCATTTTTACATGCACTTAACATGCACTCATTGTTTTAAGCTGCTAATTAGAGATATATGAAGCTAGCTATCTTCAGTAACGCCAGGAGCTATTAGAAGAGACCTTTATGAGAACTGAACAATGGTTATTCAGAGCAAGACTGAAGACTGACTTTTGTACAGAATTGTTTAATATTTAGCACTCATTGCTAGTTGCCAAAGCAGGCCATAGTTCCCTCACCTGTTGTCTGTTGCTTTGGCAGGCGGCACTCAGATGTTTAAACCACAGCATTGCATTCATTCTGTTACCCGCTTGAAACTTGTATGAGTTCCCTAAATTACAAAAAGAGGGAGAGCTTTCTATCACGAATGACAGACTTCAAGTTAAGCTCTTAAAAATGAATAAAAGAATGCAAGAAATGGGAAATAGAAAAATGCATATTAATGTATAGTCGTAATATGAAAGATACCACATATTTAAACAGAATCCCACCAAACATGGCCCTGAGTGGTGTATGGTACTTGAAAGGCCGGACAGACATTTTTATTTAAATTGATATGAACACAAAAATGAAAATATCTACCTGCCAAGTAAGGGGTGCTGTAATCACATGTCTAATATTTCACTCAATGCAATAGAACCCTTTAAAATGTGAGATCTCTACTCAAAAGAGGAGGGAGAAGCTATCCACTGAGCAGTCAAGACCCTCCTGAGGTTCAAATTCCTGGCATACAAATCAGGAGCTCTTGAGCTGATTAGGTGCCGTATTTTTCGCCCTATAGGACACACTTTTCCCCCTCCAAAAATGAAGGGGAAATGTGTGTGCGTCCTATGGGGTGAATGCAGGCTTTCGCTGAAGCCTGGAGAGCGAGGGGGGTCAGTGCGCACCGACCCCTCTCGCTCTCCAGGCTTCAGGAAGCTCTGCGCAACCCTCAGGAGACCGGCTCTGAGGGTTGCGCAGAGCTGCCTGCAGTCCCCGGCTCAGCGCAGCTCTGCGCGGCCACCGGGAGCCGGGCGCGAAGTCCCGCCCCCCTCCTGATGGCCACACAGAGCTCCCTGCAGTCCCAGGATCAGCGCAGCTCTGCGCGGCCACCGGGAGCGGGGCGCGAAGTCCCGCCCCCCTCCCGATGGCCGCGCAGAGCTCCCTGCAGTCCCGGGATCAGCGCAGCTGATCACAATGCGTAAATCACATTGGTATATAAGGCAAGTTAAAGGTTGCAGGATTCAGCATTGAAACTACTAGTATGGAAGGCTCAAGAACTCTAGCTTTCAGATCACTTGCAGTCAGAATTTCTCCTGCTGCTTCTCAAAAGCAAGGGGAACAGATTTTTTTTTATTAAAAAAAGGTAATTCCTTGAGACATTCCTTGAGATAAAAGGGCCATGAATCGTTTTAGTAATTAGAATTTAAATTCTTTTCAGCTACAATGCTACCCTGAAGAAGTACTTCATATAAAGTTTAACTTTAAAAATAGCAATGCCCTGGAAAGCAGACTGGAAAAGTCACACAAATATTTGGGAACAGTTCTGAGCTAATTTATTTAATGTGGTTGTTTCTGCTTCTATAGTATTTTTCCTGAATGGTTTAACTATCTGCAAGCCACCCTAAAATCCAATCTTGGACTGTAACGCTAGATATTACATTTTAAAATATGAAAAAAATTCCCTCAAAACATTTCAAAGTGTCCAAAAAGACAATAAAATATTTCTATAGTACACATTTTCTTTTGCTGTCCAGTGTTTGTATGCATTTTATTCTCCTGAGGTTCATTTGCTTCCATAATTAGTGGCAAAAAGGCAAATAATCCCATTGTCCCAAGATCACCCAGTGTCCACAATCATATGGGAATCTACCAAGGATATTCAGTCACTGACCTTTCTCAGAATCTGTGAGCAGGAAGAGATCTGGATGTTCTGGGTCATCAGCCATCATGACCATCCATCCTACGACAGATACAGTCTTACTTGGGGTAGATTTGAACTGGAGGAAAGCAGGAAGCAACGAACAAAACCACGTTAATGGAAAGAGGAAAAAACAAACAAACCACAAGATATGCATTAAATGCTGCAACACAGAACAAACAGCACTGGCTTTTTACATCATTAATGCAAAATAGATCTTAAAAGCTGAACAGAGATGTTACATGTTACATTTTAAAAGTCTGCCTCTCCAATCCAAACATAATGTAGAATTCTGATTTTGCATGAGTGAAAAACAGATGACAGAAAGGATGTATACAGCTACTACCAGAACTGGCAATAGGAATTGGCTTTTCAATTTGTCTGAAATCAATTGAAGACTTCTTTCTTACAATGCTCTGCTTCAAATAAAAGTTATTGGCCATTTGAAATCAGAGACGAACAGGACTCAATTTGAGGAAATCAGTTTGTGTACACATTTTGGGATGAGTGTGACTTTAGTACCCATGCTTTAGGGACCTGAAGAATTTAAATACCAAGGAAATGTCCCACTGCAGATTCATCAGACTGGAGATTATCACAATGGCTGCTTTACATTGTTTAGTAGCTACAGTATACATTGTGCATGGTATGCAAGCTTTGTATACTAAGACAGATCCAAATAAAAAAATTCCTTCCTGTAGCACCTTAAAGACCAACTAAGTTAGTTCTTGGTATAAGCTTTCGTGTGCATGCACACTTCTTCAGATACAGAAGAAGTGTGCATGCACACGAAAGCTTATACCAAGAACTAACTTAGTTGGTCTTTAAGGTGCTACAGGAAGGAATTTTTTTATTTTGACTATGGCAGACCAACACGGCTACCCATCTGTAACTAAGACAGATCCAGCTGAACTCAGAAGGCTGCTTCCAGAGCATTTCAAGTAGGAAGATTTACAGAGTTTGGAATTATTTTCCAAGACTGCTGTTCAGCTGAGTTGGCAGCAGAAAATCAAGATGGAGAGGCTAAGAGAGGGAACTAAGGGAGAAAAGTAGGCAGAGCTGCAAGTATCCAGACAGCAGCAATGGTTAACCAGAAAGCAGCAGTGAAAACGTTTGTAGCTGCAGTGTTCCCAATGAAAGGAGAGAAGAAAAAATTTTAATCCTGGAAAAAGCAAGGTAGCTAAACTATCATCTCTAGCGGTGAATAAAGAGCATGAAAAGGTAATTGAGAGAATGCATGTTGCATATTAAAATATCTATAATATCTGTTTGATTCTATCTATCCCTCTGGATGAAGATCATAAATATCACTGGGAGATGTAGTACAATGCATTGCATACATGTTTTCTTTCTGTCGCCTTCAAGGACTTTGCGGCATAGTAGAAAAGCTGAGTTCCAGACAGTGCTGCCCAGTATTTTGTCCAAGATGCTACCTGCAAAAGCAAAGAGTCATCAGATTAATACCTTTAAGAGACTAAGGCAGTTTCATTTTCATTTTATCTCTTCAGATTTTTTCACTCCAGCCCATTTCAAAGGGGTCTTGAGCAGGGCAATACTTTCAAAACAAAGACATTCCAAGAAATAAAACAAAATTCAACAATATCTTATAGATTGAAATGATGTTCTACTTTTCAGCCTAGATCACTAAAGAAATGGGTCCGGCAACTGTTTCAAAAACAAATGCTTCGTATAAATCAATCACTTCCGAACTTTGCTGCAGTGAGCCTCCTCAAAGGCAAATCAGCATAGCAAGACAGACCCCTTGGTAAGTAATCCACATTTTGTGGTAATCCACATTTCTTCTCAGTCTAGGAACGAGAAAACTATGAGAAAATAGGGAGAGCAATGTGATGTGGGGCAAACACACAAAGAAGAGAACTTCCTTTCTAAAAGCTGGGTTTCCACACTAATGCCCGGCAGAAGCACCACGATTTATGGAGGGAAACACAAGCCACCATGCTCTTTTTCAGCAAGTCCCCTCATGCTTCCTTTTTGTCCTTACTGTCTCGTTACAATCCATACAATGTTCTAATCAAGGAAAACTGGCCTGGAGGCAAAATGTACTTATGCATTTCCTAAAAAAAATGTTACTTAATTTGAGAAGCACAGATGCAACCAAATACTGACTGCCCAAATTAAGCAAGCTAGCACCACCATGTTAGTAAAAAAAGGAAGGGGGGGGGAAAGGTAAAGGTATGCAAGAATCATTAAGCAAAAAAGAAACCTATTCATTATCTAAATTTAGAGCAAGTATAAATATAAATGTTTTGGTGATTTCAAAGGTTGTCACAGTAGCCTCCATGGTAACATGTTTGAAATTCTAAGAATTTTGCCTTTGCATCCCTATTTAAAATGACTAAAACAACTATATGTATTATAGCCAGCTTTGGTTTTCAGTAATGAGAGCTGATTCAATAAATGTGGAGATGTTTTTCTCAATAGTAGCGGCTTCTCCTAAGACCTGCAACAACCGGACCTGATGGAATGGGGGGTCCCTAGGATGGTGGTAACTACTACTACAACAGGGGTGGGCATCCCTCAGCCTAATATCAAAAGCTCTCCCCTCTGCAAGTGAACAGCTCAGGAGTCTTGCAGGAGGGATCCTCCCTGTTAAGGCAGGGAGAAAGAGCAAGAGAATAAGAGAGGAAGAAAGAAAGAAGAGATAACATAACCTCACCCAGTTTTGACTTTGGCCATGTCTACATGTGACCCCTGACAGATTACCTCTAAATGAATGCAGCCCAAAGCAAGAAAATGGGATAAAGAAAGAGACCATGTTCTGTGCTCAGTAACTCCTTGCCTAGACAAAGGATGTGTGCAAATGCGTTCATAACTGCTCATTATGGGTTGTCTACCCCTGCGCTACTTCAAGAATGCAGCAGTGGCAAGGGCAAGGCAGCATCTACAGGAGGGCTCCAGGAATCATTTGACTTGTCTGTGAGTTGCGATGCCACAATTTTATTTGATTTATTTCTATCCTGTCTTTCAACCAACTGACTGCTAAAAGGACCTGAGAAACATTTTAAACAATTCATTCAATGTCTTACTGTCGGTTTTTTGCCTTCTTTCAATACAGTCTTCCTTCTGAGAACGCCTTGAATAGTAACAGCTCCTGGATACAAATGAACAGCTAAATCCTCAGACTCTGCAGAACTATAAAGAAGAATGAGTAAAAGACGGGAATACACAAAATATCCCAATAGCAGTTCTCCAAGCATGATTTAACTTGCAATTAACATCTGTGTTAATGTTGCCATGTCATTTATTGGATTTCACTGTGGAAAAAGTCATTGGCTATGACTTTTGGCTGCTTCAATGGATGTTTCTCCCAGAAGCACAAGTAACATGCCCTCCAGTTCAGCAAATTAATCTTAAATAAAAATAACTTACAACATTACGGATAGACATAATACAACTACAATAAATCCTAAACAGCAAAATGTTCAGATTCAATTTCATTTAAAAAAAAACCAAACAGCACTCATCTCAAACGTGTGATTTTTTAATTATTCAGACCTGGTAGAAAGACGATTTGTTAAGATTCCGAGTTGCAGAAACTGAAAAAAGCAAGAGCTAGATACATGCACAATACCACATCAATTTGTTTGAAAACAGTGACAGAAGAAGCATGGGAGCAGAAAGCTTGACCCAGAGCAGTTAATTTAATCTGTTTCTACATGGCTTGTAGTGAACAGCTGACCAGCCTTCAAGAGGACAAATGTGACTGATGCAACTGTGTGTGTCTCAGTGCATGCCAAGCAGCTTATGTGGGCACAGCCTTCAGCTCTCTAGAGACAGTCTGAGAATTTCTGAAGCATCTTGGAAAAATTCTTCCATTCACTCTTCATCTGTTTGTCAAGTGTAAACTTGACAGATCTAACAACCTGAACCTGTCAAGAGTCCACCAGTTTTGGCAAGGCATCCAATGCGTATCTTAACTCCAGACGATGCTCGATTGTTATGGTTGTTTGAGCTAGGTTTCTTGGATGGCCACAGCATTATAGAGAATGAAGTTTAATTAGGAATGTAAAACAGCTGGACGTGTATGGAAGCTTCCAAGCAGTTTTGCATAAAATGCCATTCAGAATGGGTTAAAGCCAATAACTGATGTTCATGCAATTTATTAAAATATATGACCCAGACGGGGGAGGGCACCAATGCAAAAATTTTAAGAAAGTATTTTGAATATTAAGGCACTCAGGTACCAACATCATTCTTGCCACCCCAATTAATTTCAACATAATACTTTAAAAACACATCAAGGCTTTTCCAGGTAATAGTGCAATACTTTAAGAAATGAAATTTGCAGATCAGAACAAGCCAGCCACATTCTATAAAGATATGATTAAGACACAAAAGAGGGAAGACCTATTTTTAAAGGGAAAGTTCATTGACATGATTTGCCCAAGGAAGCCAGAAAGATCAGGAGTGTCAGAATGCACCCACTTCAATATCAACCAAGTCACCAACACCAGAGGAAAAAGTCTGACCCCTGAACACAAGGGGCTGGTACCTGCTGCCCTTCATGTGGCCTCGATAGCCATTTCGTGCCATTCTTGTCACCGGACCAAGAGAATGGTATAATCTGTTCCTGTTGAATTCCATTATAAATTGTATGTATTACACATTTTTAAATTCACAGTCATTATCATTTGTCAGAACACTGCAAACAGGCTTCCTTTCTGCCACATTGCTACTACATCTCACTCTGTGACCAACAGCATACTTCATTGAGAAAAAATAACTTTCTTATTTCGACATGTGTTCTTAATATGAGCACCCACTGTATTTTGGCATTTTTCCTGGCATCCCCATGAACAGTTTGAGAATCAGAAAAGCTGCTTTAAAACTTATCTTTTTAAAAAGGCAGAACAGAACTCTACATTGCTAAACACTTAAAACATATTATGAGAAGCCATTACGACAATTTTGCAGAAAAATAACAGGAGAATAATATCTCAAGTTTTGCCTAGTTCTTGCAAGGAAAGTATGTGCTAACTGAGGGTTTTTGCGGGGAAACCTTGGGGGCAAACACACACACACTCAGACACAGAGCTTTTAAGCATGGACTTGTGCCTGGAAGGAGCAGGCAAAAGGAAAGTGTGGATAAGCCCTCCAGATAAATTAGCGTTATTTTTATGTGTAATTATTAGTTTATTTCCTAAATGTTTATACTTATTTACATAATTGCTTGTATCACAAGATGCAGTATTTTCAATGAATATCAAAGGCAAGGCTGCGCTTACATCGTTTCAAGTAACGAAACAACTTTTACTTTTAAACAACTTCAGAGCTTAAAAGAAAAGCACAATTCCCAAGAGCAATACAGCTGATTAAAATGGTAAAATACAAACAGATCCATAAATTTCATTTGGATACAACTTCAATACTTACTATCTTAAATATTCACTAATTATTTTACAACCTTTGGTTAAGAAACAGTATTTATCAACAACTGAAATTGTTGACCATTTAACACCAGCCAAGAGGGGCAGGTTTAACCACATCCATTTCTGTAATGTATAAATGGCTTAATATCCAAGTTTCCAAGTGGTGTACAATTGGGATACGGCATAAAATCATTTAAAAATCAGAAAAACTCACTTGAAATGCCTGCTTAAATGAATGAATAAAAAGTCTTCACGAAGTGTGAAGAGTTCAATAGGGAGGGGGCCTGAGTAATGTGAGTGGGAGAGAGTTCCACAGAATTGGACCGACAATTCTGAATGCCTGGTTCCTGATTGATATGAGCTATGCATCTATCTCAGCCATTGGGGAACTACTAATAGGGACTCCCCCAAATACTTCAATGTCTGGACAGGTGTATTAACAGTCAAGTGGTCCTTACAAGTATCCTGGACTCAAGTTGCTAAGGGTCTCGTAAATTAATACAAGAGTCTAGAGATGGTAGCATAAAGCAGCATATTTTATTAATAATATGTATATATCACTAGATCATAAAAACATCAAAGCAGTTTGCAATAAAAACTATGTATAATAAAAACACATAAAAATAAAATAAAATAAAATTGGAGACCATCTACTAACAATTATGGAAAGATGTATTCTTAATTGCCTATGTAAGGATGCTAGAATAGAAAGGTTTTCAGCAGTTATTTAAAGGTTGAAACAGAAGGCACCTGCTCAATCTCTACCAGTGGAGTATTCCACAGGACTGGGCCGATGACACTGAAAGCTCTATTTTTGTAAACCGCTTTGAGGTTTGTTTTTTTACAATCAAGTGGTGTATACATTTTATGAAATAAAAAAAAAAATATTCTAAATTACACCAGCAGTTTTTGTAATAGCACTTTGCCAAGAAATATGAGCAGAATTGAATATACAAATTAGGGAGAAATTTTATCTAATAAGAAGAGATGAGAGTATTCTGAGAGAAATTTTGTAACCCACAGAGAGGCTGCAGAGAGGATGCTAAATCCTCAGAAGTTAAAATGAAGTGATTACAGTTGGAAAACTGGTGAGTAAAGTTCCTAACACTGAAACAATTTATTTACTGTTTTGGCTATATATATATATATATATATATATATATATATATATATATATATATATATATATATATACACACTGTTTCACACATTTCAGAAGCCAGAGTGAATTGTTTACCCCCCTGACAAAAATAAATCTACCTTCAATGACTCTTCCAATCTTGGAACACTGAAAATAAATGGGTCTATTCTGAGTAATATTTAATACCTTAGCTAGCACAACTGCAACACCTCTTCATTTAGACATTCCCACAGCAGCATAATATGATCCAAATATGCAGCAAGCATATTCAAAAGGACACGCTTTTAACTCAGAATGATGGTCTGATCTACTTTGCTTATACTGGGATTTTTCTGGAATAGTTTCTTTATCAAAACATCTGGGTTATTTGTCCCAGATGTCCATTGTAGTGGAAAAGGAAGAAACATAAAAATTACTAATTAGCAAAATAAAATTTAGTAAAATTAAATAAAAATGCACATATGCTTTCACAACCACACCATGATATGGCCTGCCTGTTGGTTACTCTCAAAGCATTCAAAAATTTATTTATTTATTTTAATTAAATCTGGGGGGATGGGGATGGGGGGGGGGGACGACGACAATAATAGTTTTGACACAGATACACTGTACTTCCAATGTCCTCCACAAAGCAAAGAACCACACATAGTCTCACTCTTTAAGCAAAGAGCTACTATTGTGTGGTTATTTAGTTCTTGCTAGATCTGTATACCAATACCAATACTCCAAGACTTTGGCCACCTCATGAGAAGAGAAGACTCCCTGGAAAAGACCCTGAGGTTGGGAAAGATGGAGGGCACAAGGAGAAGGGGACGACAGAGGACGAGATGGTGGGACAGTGTTCTTGAAGCTACCAGCATGAGTTTGATCAAATTGCGAGAGGTAGTGGAAGACAGGAGGGCCTGGCGTGCTCTGGTCCATGGGGTCACGAAGAGTCGGACACGACTAAACAACAAAGATCTGTAGTATTTTACAGGCTCTGCCCTTGGGCTTGTGCCTCTGGCAAGGTACCTGATTTATATATACCTGGGTGTGGCGGAGTACAAGGCAAACTTCACACTTTTGCACATTTTAAAATATATGTTGAGTGCAAGGGAATGTCACTAAAATAAAGCAATGTGCCTTAGTCACACTGCAATTTCACAAATAATAACTGTTATGTGCTGTGTTTCAAATATTTTTAATTATTCAATTCTAAATATTTTTTAAATATTTCAAATATTTTGTACTGCTTTTCAACAAAAATTTTTTCCAAGTGTTTCATGTGTTTCACTAGTTTCATGTGCACTTTCCCATGGGTCTCATAGGTCTCATAAAGCAGATGTTATCAATGGCTCCTAGCTCTCAGATGTTGATAACCAATGATATAAGAAGTCCATTCCTCAAACCTCTTTTTCTTTTGCCAGGCTCTTAGTGGCTTCAGGGGAAAAGCCATCCTGGCCTAAGTGTGTTGCACTAAGCATCAATCACAGGTTAGTGTCAAAAAAGAGGAAATGACCTCTTTTCACCTTGGTAAAGGTAAAGGGACCCCTGACCGTTAGGTCCAGTCGCGGACAACTCCGGTGTTGCGGCGCTCATCTCGCTTTACTAGCCGAGGGAACCGGCGTTTGTCCGCAAACAGCTTCCAGGTCATGTGGCCAGCATGACTAAGCCGCTTATGGCAAAACCAGAGCAGCACACAGAAACGCTGTTTACCTTCGCGCCGGAGTGATACCTATTTCTCTACTTGCACTTTGACACGCTTTCGAACTGCTAGGTTGGCAGGAGCTGGGACCAAACAACGGGAGCTCACCCCATCGCAGGGATTCGAACTGCCAACAGCAAGCCCTAGGCTCTGTGGTTTAGACCACAGCGCCACCCGTGACAGGGTGAGCTATCAATTGCTCCTGTCTAAGATGTGTCACTTGGTGGGACTGCAACACCATGATATACTTATAAATACTGTATCATTTTTATAGGCAAGGTAGAATTGTGCAAATAGAACATAACATTTTGGATAAATCACATTGACAAGACTTGCAGATATCTTTGAAGCACTTCCAACTTGGAAACTGCTTTTGATAATAAAGGACTTAATACAGGCCAATTCTTCAGTGCAACTTTCAGAACTGGTCAGAAAGTCCCTTAGCTGCAAGAATGGCCAGGCAACAGATAGATACATAGGGTATTACTTGGGCAAAAATGTTTCTCATGCAATAGGGAGTTTATTCCAATATGAGAAATGTGAAGGGCACAAAGCATCGTGATCTTATAGGATCATAGAACTGGGTCATCTAGTCCAAATCTCAACTAGACCATACATAACAGATGGTCATCCAACCTCTGCTTAAAAACCTCCAAGGAAGGAGACATCACCACCTCTTGTGGGAGTCTGCTCCACTGTCAAATAGCTCTTACTGACAGAATGTTCTTCCTGATATTTAGCTGGGATCTCATAAATCAACTGTTGCCTGTAAGTCACCATGCAGAAATATTAACTATCAAGGTTGGTGGCCTGAATGCAGTCATGTGGTTCAGAGGAGAAAAGCAGTCTATGAACAGCTCAGTCTGCCCCTAAGCAACAAACTGCACAGGCCACAGTTTTTTGGGGCCAGAAGTTATTGACTGGCTCCTTGTGAATAGCACTACCACCTTCCGGACATCCACAATAGCAGTACCGCAGTACCGCTAAGACTAGTAAGAGCAGTTCCCTTAGGAGCTGTCACAGTGGCACATAGAATGAAAGCCTCCAGTTCAACCTTGTTGGACCTTGTATTTTCCAGCTTACTAGCTTCCTGACCATGCTTGCATCACCCTCTCTGAACTCCCAAGTCTGAGCCAAGTTGAAGCTATGCAATAAAATGTGAAGTTATAGAAGGTTCTTGTAGAAGAGGACAATGTACATCCAAGGGGCAGACAACACTCAACATGTGATATTGGGCTTGAAGGCCCATTTGCCATTCCAGGAAGCACTGCAGGGCTGCTAGCGCTCTAGGGGACGACTCTAGGCTTCAGGCTATGAAGGAATTGGGAGCTGTCTCTCCTCAGTTCTGGATGTTGCTTTTGGCATGATTCAGCAATGATCTAGACACAGAAGTGGAGGCTGAGGGCAGCAGATGGGGAGCTGGGTCTGGGTGAGTGTTTAGAGCTGACTGCAGAAGTTAGGAAGAGCACTGCATCTGAGGTATTGGCCAAGAACTCATAGAGGAACCTCTCAGACTACCAGAGCCATTAGGACCGGAGTCAAGATCTCTACTGACACCCTTCCCTGAGCCAGAAGAACCAGATACCTGGCAGCATAAAAAGAAGGCTATGGAACAAAGGAGGAATGCCCACTTTCATGCCAGAGGGCTGGCCTTTTAAGGTTTTCTCAAAGGGGAGGGACCTGGAGGTGGCAGTCTGTAGATAGAGACATAAAAGGTCTTGGATAGGTTGCTCACTTGGAGCTGTCTGTGGTCTAGTAGCCTTCAACTAGCTTGCCTTGCCTCCAGCCTTGCTGTTTTACCCATGGGTTCCATCACTGAACCATAACACAATCGATGTTAACAGTTTTCCAACTGGGAGTGGCAGCTAGTCTGACCAGGCACAGATGTTAGACAGAATTCTCTTGAAGCAAAAGTCCAGTGACACCATACCACTGAAATATATTGTCGTGTGATATAGTTAGGATTGCTTCACATGCTATTCTGTTCTATTTCACGTAGGAAAAGCATGGAACCTCAAAAGAGCTCCCTGACTAAAAAACAACTACATAGGGATGAGCACACATTCCATGCATATTTTGCACATATTCTTCTACATGGAAACGCAGAAGAACTGTGATCTGTGAAGCATTTGAACAAAACAGAGATATAGTGGCTTCTCTTACCTTTCAAATGCTGGCCATGAAGTCTCTTCACTCAGCTCAGAACCATCACTGCTACCTAAAATCAGAATAACAGTTTAAACTAAATAATCCTCTCATTCTATGATTTATTTGCCAATCATAACAGAATCGTCCATAATAAAGTGCTATTAAAAATATTATTATTTGAGCCAATCTGTGTGTTAGAAGATAAAGATAAATAGTATAAAGCAGCTTTTATAAGAGGAAATGGAAGATGCAGGTTCATAACACTTGGGAAAAGAAGTACAGTTGTGTATTCTTGCTGCTGCTCTTCTAATATAGTTCATTTTTACAAAATGCTGTTGTCAATCTTGTTAGAAATTGAAGCACTAAAGGCAAAATAAAGTGAGTGTCCCTTGCTGGATTAATTCTGATTATGCTTTATTAAAATAAAACCTACCCAGTATTTTATTTGAAAATCAGCAATGGGGGTGGGGGGGGCAAACATCACATAGGGCTAAAGCTTCTTGCCCTTTCCCAGGGGAAAAAATTGGATGCTCGGCAGAGCAAATGATATAATGGTTGTTATGTTATTGTATTATACAATTGTTAAAATTTGAAAATCAATAAAATTATATTTGAAAAAAAGAGGGAAAATTTGGATTCTTTTAATTCTTGTACAAAGGGGGGAGGAGATAGTAGTAAAAAGAATTAAATGGCTTACTTTCAGGTACATGCATGTTGAAAATACAAACTTTTGAACCACAAAAGTTCAATTACAGAATTTTAATATGATATTTAAACCAAGCCAAATTTCTATTGCACAGAAAGGAAAACATGTGTGTGTGTTTAATAAATGTGTATCTTGCACTTTCGCCACTCAGAACCCCACTAAGGGCTTTGAAGTCTTTTTGGATCCCAGTGAATTATGGCACATAAACTACTCCAAAAATGTATGCAACAACTCATGTTTGTCCTGCACAGTGGCAAAAAAACCCCAAAAACAGATAGCAAAGCAACATTACTATGTGACCATCAAAGCCATAGAGATATAGGTTCTTCTTTTCAAACAAAAGGCCACAATTCTAAACACACTCACTGAAGAGACAGGTGTCTCTGAATTCAGAGGGAGGTAAATTTTATTCTGAAGCTGTGTATGCCCACCCAAGAAAAAGATATATTTTAAGGGTAGAAAATAAACGTATGAACATGTAACTGAAGACCAAAACAGAAATGCACTCTATTATTAGTGTGCATTGAACTTCATGGAGTAACGAAAGGGTAAGTCCCTATGCTGAGATGTGGCTGACGCATTTGCAATCTTGTCGTTAAATGAACGGGTGAGACAACACAAGAAAACAGTATGAAGTGGCGGCAAGAGTGCTAAAAGCTAAGTTTAATGGGTAGGGTTGAGGGGTTAAGGCTTTCCTAAAAAGATGGTATTGGTAAGCTTGGAGGAATTTGAAGGAAAAGGTGAAGGAAAGATAGATTCAACCAGTGAGTTGAATCTAGCCCTGGAAAGATACACACAGGGCTAGATTCAACTCACTGGTTGCACTAGTGGAAGTCCATGCAAAAGGGCTTCCCTCTCCCCTCCTCCTTCCAAATTGGCTTTGGGGGGGGTTGGGTGGACCCCAAGAACAGTGCACGGAGAAAGGAAAAGGAAGATTGTTCCATTGGGACAAGCAGATAAGCTTGCACTGATGGAATGTTTGCAACCACACAAAGTTGAATTGCTCCCATAAACCCTAGACTTAAAAGCAGGAAGGGAGGAAGTATGGACATTGAAAAGAGCAGGAGGCCCCTGGAGGAGTGAAGCTCATTGGCATATGGGGATACGAAGGCAGAGAAACAAATGGTCACAAAAGGCTTTAAAGATTAAGACAATGGAGCCATGATGAATATGGGAATGGAAATGAAGCCAGTTTAGGAACTGAATATAATTCTGAGCAATGAGAGAGGCAAATCATTATAGCACTACAATTGTGGATTGGTTTCCCCTAAATCTGTCTGAATTCAGCTTGCACTGAAAACAAGTCGTAAGTATCTTCCAGCCCAGACAGAACCTGCATTTTTCATGCAATTTCTAATACATCTCGGGGATTTGTGCATTCCAAAACTATAAATGAAGTCTTTGTTACAAAGGGGTAAAAATGGTGATACATGCAGATTCTTACTCATGACGCTTCTAAAATCTTCAAGTTAGAGAAAACAAAAAAATCAGATTATTTTTCTAAAAACATTGTGACCAGTAGAGTACATATGAGCGCAGATTGTGGTTTGGCCGTCAATTGGTCTGGGCAAGGTTACAACAGAAATAGAAATGCGATGCGATGACAGGCAGGATGTGAACAAAGGGTGAAATGGTTATGATAAATGATAAACCCCCAATTAATTTAAGGCAACATACATATTGTTTATGAATGTTTACAAGTACCACATTTATTTAGTGCCAAACAACGTATGATTTCTGATAATAGAAAAAATGATGAAATAATTATATCCAAAGCAATTAAACATAACATATTTCTGTGATATGTTCATGACGCCAAAATGAGCTACACTGTAGTGGAGCCTGAATTGCAAAGTTAAAATAAAAAGAAGGCCTACTTAGGTTACAACTGTGCTTTCCTCAAAGAGATATTACACAGAGGACTTCTTCTGAAACAGATAAGCAAGGGCTTGCCCACACTACTGTGGTCTTCTGCTTGACCTGCGTTTTCTAGGCACAGTTCCAAGTGGTTTTACCCTTGCCCTGCTCCTTTCTCAGGGAAAACCCAAATTACCATTTGCTCCAATTGAGCGCTAAAGAGCAGCTTTTCCTGGGGGGAAGCAGCAGGATGAGAGGACGTATGAATAAGCCCCCAGTTGTATTTTCCTTTGGAAACATAAAAAATAGTAACTAGCAGAGTGTCATTAGCAACCTGGAGCAGAATTCTGAAACAGCTGCCACATATTCTCTAAAACCAGAAGAGGGAAGGTCCTTGGCAGAATAGCAGTTACTGGCTGGGTAGGGAGGCATTCAGGAGACGAGAAAGTTTTAAGTCTCTTATTCTATACTCTTCTTCAGTTCAGCAAGGAAGGATGAAGGCAACCGTTTAGATCTTATTCTCTTTGCTTGGTGCCTCACGTCCAGGGTCTTTCCTGATACTAATGGAACCCTGAGAACAGCATGGAACACCACAGACACTGCCAAACTTATCAGTACAGAGGCAGCAGTAAAGGTAAAGGGGCAAGGGACCCCTGGACAGTTAAGTCCAGTCAAAAGTGACAATGGGTTCATCTTGCTTTCAGGCCGAGGGAGCCGCCGTTTGTACGGTGTTTTCCGGGTCATGTGGCCAACATGACTAAACCGCTACTGGTGCACGAAGGACCGCGACGAGTGCCAGAGCGCACGGAAACGCTGTTTACCTTCCCACTGCAGCGGTACCTATTTATCTGCTTGCACTGGCATGCTTTCGAATTGCTAGGTTGGCAGGAGCTGGGACAGAGCAATGGGAGCTCACCCCATCACGGGGATTCGAACCGCCAGCCTTCTGATCGGCAAGCCCTTGGCTCTGTGGTTTAGACCACAGCGCCAGCAGCAGTATCAATGCTTGGTACTGGATTTGGCGCTGAGGATAGATCAACTGACACACACAGCAATGTTATGACTATTATAGAGCCAGCTGTTATTAATTACATTGACAGAACTGAAGAGACGCAAATTTGCAAAGCCTGTGACAGCAAGCATGGGGACCTCTGACTCATATGCAAGATCAAGCCCAACAGGGATGTGAATTGGACCCACAATGCAGTTTTTCCCAAACCATGACCATTGGCTCCACAACTGACATCATATGTAACATCACATATGGGACAGGTAACAATTGGCTGCAAAGTAAAATTGGGGGTGCACTCATCAAGGGTCATCAAGCATGCCATCCACCCATAAGAGGGGCAATCCAGAGAAGACCAAGACCAAACAGGATGCATGCATGGCCAGAGCTGCTGCCTTGTGAGCAAAGCAAAATTCAGAAATCTCTCAGAAGCACTTTCACTTGGGTATTTCCATCTTTGGGCAGGAGGGAGTTGGTCACTGGACCAGATACTGGCGAGCCAGTTGATGGGGGTTTGAGGAGAGCCATGAACTCAGGCTCCAAATTATAAAATTTATTAGTAAGAAACACATTATTTCTATGGAGTCGCAGATTACAGCTATAACAAAGGCGGCATTTTTTCATCTCCGCCAAGCTAAGCAGTTGGCCCCTTATCTCTCTCGTCCTGACCTAGCCACGGTGATCCATGCGACGGTCACCTCCAGACTGGATTATTGTAACTCGCTCTACGTGGGGCTGCCCTTGAGACTGACCCAGAAACTCCAGCGGGTGCAGAATGCCGCGGCGAGACTCCTTATGGGGTCTTCGCTGCGAGACCACATTCATCCGGTATTATACCAGCTGCACTGGCTCCCGGTGGAGTACAGGATCAGGTTTAAGGTGCTGGTTTTAACCTTTAAAGCCCTATACGGCCTAGGACCCTCGTACCTACGGGACCGCCTCTCCTGGTATGCCCCACAGAGAAACCTACGGTCTGCAAATAATAACATCCTCAAGGTCCCAGGCCTCAGAGAGGTTAGGCTGGCCTCAACTAGAGCCAGGGCCTTCTCGGCTGCAGCTCCAACCTGGTGGAATGCTCTGTCAAAAGAGACTAGGGCCCTGCGGGACCTGACATCTTTCCGCAGGGCCTGCAAGACAGAGTTGTTCCGCCAGGCCTTTGGTCAGGGCGCAGCCTGACTCCCTCCTCTGGCAACCTGCACATAATTCTGCTTAATTGGTTGCCATCAATTTGATTTAATTAATTTTTATAATGAAATATTTTTAGATTGTGTGATTATTATTTGATTGTTGTTAGCCGCCCTGAGCCCGGCTGTGGCTGGGGAGGGCGGGATATAAATAAAATTTATTATTATTATTATTATTATTATTATTATTATTATTATTATTATTATTATTATTAACATTTTATATTGAAGTTTTTTCAGAGTTTATCCTTTTCTTAGGGTAAAAAAGCCTTATGTGGAACTGTTCCAGTACCATAAAAAATGATCCCTCTAATACTTTTGGATACAAGCCTAGAAATACCTTTCACTGCTCAGAAGGCTTAACATCTTACCTATTGAAATTCCACTAGAAAGAGTGGAGCTCTCTGCCTGTCCCCTGGATGGGGCATGTGGTTCCATGACACTGTCATCTAACAGATGCCTTGGTCCTGCATTGGGGAATGTTGCGCTTTTGAACTCTGCTGTGTTTGTTTTATGAATAAAACTACAAAAAGAACAAAGGAGATAAAAACAAAATGCACAACTACTTTAGAACATAACACATTTTACGTATCAAGGTAATACATTTTCTAGTACAGTGGTGCCCCGCAAGACGAATGCCTCGCAAGACGGAAAACTCGCTAGACGAAGGAGTTTTCCGTTTTGGAGGTGCTTCGCAAAACGAATTTCCTATGGGCTTGCTTCGCAAGACGACAATGTCTTGCGAGTTCCTGCTGGTTTCTTTTCCTTCCGCCCCCCTTTTCTAAGCCGCTAAGCCGCTTATCAGCTGATCCGATCAGCATCCGTCAATGGGCTTGCTTCGCAAGACGAAAAAACCGCTAGACGAAGAGAATCACAGAACGGATTCTTTTCGTCTTGCGAGGCACCACTGTACTCATGTTCTAGTTCTCCACGATAACAATCCAACACAGCATGGCAAGTATATAAACAAAAGAGTACACCAAGTGTGTACGACAGGGATCTATTGCAGAGGGGATTCACGCATTTTGAACATGGGCACAAAAAGTATGAATGTTTAAGTGGCAAAATAACCACAGAGTGATTTACCACACCTTCTTTTTAAAATGACTGCCTTTTCCCTGCAACAACACTAGCAATAAAGGATTGGCTCCCTAGTACATGCACCATTCACAATTCATGGTGCTATGTGTAGATTTTGCCATTCACACTAGAAAATTTGGGAGCAGTTTCAAAAGTAAATGTAAAGCAACCCTCCCTGTGTTTTGAACTTTCTAATGGTGTCTTCTTGAGTTTTTGAGGTGATGAATAAATAAGTGCTAATTTGCGTTAGATCAGCTCAGGAGGCACAAAGGGATATTTCAAATGGCAGCAGGATTCCTACAGAGAAGACTGCACAAACTGTGGTCCAACTAGCCAAGGACAGCCACCAGTTATGTACTGTGGCTGCCAAGAATCGGATAGGACACCAGGCTTCTGCAGGCCCACACGGATTGCAATAGCGGGAGACTTTATAAATCCCTGGTAGCCTTCCATATGTGGCTGGTGGCGAGCTCACTCCACCTTAATGAACCTAAAACAGGCCTGTGAAAAAAATTCAACTGCAAACTGCTCATTCATGGTGTCCTGGCTTATTTTACACCATGGCTTTAATGATACATGCAAAGCAGGCCGCTAGATGCTAAAACAAAACGACAAAAAGGTACCAAGACAAATTATTCTTTAAGTAATAAGATTGGGGATCATGGGATAAAAGGGCTAACATATGGGGATTATGTCCACAACACACAGCATCTAAGCTGAATATCAAATCAAATGCTAACTTGTATCCTAAACTGTGACATTTTCTATGCCCGTGTGGCATCAGATTCTTTGGGGATGGAGGAGTCGGTGGTAGTAGTGCTCCTTCAGCTGTAGTATTTTTTCGAACACTTTGTGGAGAAACTCCCACTTCAGGACCTGGAAAAAAGAGAGAGAGCAAATTTTAGGTGAACACGACAAATACTTATCATACTCATGACTCCCCAATTTCTATGCCCAAAGTAAAGTTGATAATTTAAAAAATACATGAATGGATTCTTATATAACAAGTATTTATTTAAATATATTCAAAAAATGTCCAGTAGCACCTTAGAGACCAACTAAGTTTGTTCTTGGTATAAGCTTTCGTGCGCATGCACACTTCTTCAGATACACTGAAATAGAAGTCACCAGACCCTTATATACAGTGGGAGGGTGGGGTGGGGTTTTTCTCAGGAGGGTAAGAGGAGATGGGTGATTGATTTAATGGGTATAGTAAACCTGTGGGCGACTGTTAACGACTGCAATTAGTCCTACAGGAAACTACAGTCCTACAGATGACCAAAAATAGCTTTAGCATATGAAATGAGACAAGAATCCAATATCTCTATTAAGATCAGGTCTCTCCATGGTTTTCAGTTTAGTGATAAGTTGTAATTGAGCCACTTCTCTTTCAAGTCGGTTTCTGAGATTCTTTTGTAATAAGACAGCTGCTTTGAGATCCTGTACTCAATGTCCTGGGAGACTGAAGTGTTCTCCTACTGGCTCCTACTGGTATTCATTTATTTATTTTAAAAACACAGTAAATCTTGTTGAAATATCAAAACAGACTTTTGGCCCTGGCATGAACATAGTAAGCCTTTGGTAACTAGTATCCTCAAACTGAAGTCAGACAAGGAAATAGGTTTGTGAAAACTAGAGAACTAACGCATGTGAAAATTGGCATGCTTAACACATTCTTTCAGCTGATGCAAGTATGTCATGCTATACTATGGAGATGTAAGAGATATTTCAGTAATTGGCCAATGTTATTTGTCTGTATGGTATGTGGACATCCTTAATAGTAATATTGGGAGATATTCCTGCAATCTGAAGATTCTCCAAATATGAAAAATGTCTCCTGAAATGTACTAAATCCCTTATTCTCCAGACACAGAAAATGCACACACTATTAGGTATGGATATTTTATGTTATTACTGACTCGCTTCTTGAGAAAGAATATTCAGATGGAGGGATTTGTAAAAAGTTGGAAATGAATTCCTAGAAAAATTCTCTCCTAAGCTCTAGACACAGCAGCTCTCTATCCCTAAATCTGTCTCCTGACTACCTCAACTCCATTTTTTAAAAAGAACACAGAAAGAGCTCCTTCGAATGCTCATTGCTTTTTACCAAATAATGGAAGTCCACAAGAACATCCTTCTCAAAATACACACAAATGTAAAGCAGCCACTGATGTCACCTTTAATATAGCAGCGTTCAAGTAATTTGTTGGCATTTGTTAAATGTTGAAAACATGTTTTTAGTGTTTGGTTAGTATGTAGTTTTTAATCACAGTTCATCATATACGCGGGTGGCGCTGTGGTCTAAACCACAGAGCCTTGGGCTTGCTGATCGGAAGGTCGGCGGTTCAAATCCCTGTGACGAGGTGAGCTCGTTGTTGCTCGGTTTCAGCTCCTGCCAACCTAGCAGTTCGAAAGCACGTCAAGTGCAAGTAGATAAATAGGTACCACTCTGGCAGGAAGATAAACAGCATTTCTGTGTGCTGCTCTGGTTCGCCAGAAGCAGCTTAGTCATGCTGGCCACATAACCCGGAAGCTGTACGCCAGCTCTCTTGGCCAGTAAAGCGAGATGAGCGCCGCAACCCCAGAGTCGTCCGCGACTGGACCTAACGGTCAGGGGTCCCTTTTCCTTTTACCATAGTATTATAGAGCTGGAAGGGACCACGATGGTCATCTAGTCCAACTCCCTGCAATGTAGGAATGTTTTACCCAACATGGGGCTCAAACCCACAACCTTGAGATTAAGAGTCTCATGCTCTACCAACTGAGCTATCCCAGGTAAGTTTCAATTTTAAGTTTTATTCTTATTAAGAAACAAGAAGTACCTCCAGTGTTTAAGTTATCACTGAACAGCTGAAACCAGCTACCACTGCATAATAGTTGCAAGACTTAAAAAGCACTGGGCCAGTGTATATTCTTCAGGACACATTTGATACTGACTGTTTTTACACCTTTAACAGACAAGTTTAGAAACAAAGAAATGTTAAAAAATATTTAAACTTTATTGTTGTCCGGTAAACATTTACCTACTAAATCTTCACGAGATGCAGCAGAACGTGGGGTACTTGTTCCGGGTTCTATCTTTAATGAAAGCCTGTATTTAGAAACAACCACAAAAAGGTTTGCTTATAACGCAATATAGGTGGGAACCGCTAGACAATGCTTTTTCATGTATTCATATACTATTCACCACCCTGGGGTGTATTTAGAGGGAAAATGGGTTAGAAATACTTTTATTAAACAAATGAAACATGTAAATTAGTCAGGACTAACAAGTCATTTTCCCATGGATTATTTGAAGACTTTGGTTGCTACCTATGGCTTATCTTTAAATTACAATCAAGGGAGATGCAAGGCAGACTACAATTCAAGGAGCTCCCAAAAATTCCATGAAACTAAGGGATTGCTCTTGCCTTCATTTCTTGTTCTTTATGAAATACCAAAAGCGGCTTGGTCATGCTGGCCACATGACCCAGAAAAACTATCTGTGGACAAACGCCAGCTCCCTTGGCCTGTAAAGCGAGATGAGCGCCGCAACCCCAGAGTCGTCTGCGACTGGACTTAACTGTCAGGGGTCCTTTACGTTTATGAAATATTACTTAGCTTTGAAAGCAAAAACAATTGTTATATTCTAATTTACTCGATTTTATACTTACTTATAATTGTCATCTTCCACAAATTTCTGAAGTTCTTCTATATACTGAACAGAATTCAAGTATTTTTGGACATGAGGCAACACAGGAATATCTAGACAGCAAGCAAACTGTAATCAGCATTTTGGCATCCTTTATCAAGAGCTGACTTTTGCACATGTATTTTTTTAAAATTGCTTATCCAATCCCATAGATTCACTACATTTTATTAATTCCTTAAAATACGCACTTAACACCTCATGCTTCTCACACCCCATTAATTTCTGGGCAACAAAATACGCTATGCCATCCTTCAAAAAGATAAAACAAATGCAACTGTAGATTAACCGCACAAATGTATGGAAGAACACACTATAATGGACAATGGATGTTATTCTGTTGTGGTACTAACTCCTAGAGGGGTAGCTAGATTAGTCTACTGCAGCAAAACAAAGGGTGGAATTCAAACATTCTGTCCCAAAGGTCTGCATAAACAAACAGATTTTCAAACATCACTTAAGTATATAATAATATACTTGATAAACTACTATTACTAAGGAAGCATGCCTAACACCTGATCTGTGCTCTAGGTGTCCTTTCACCTGCCTCTACTTTCCTCCACTACCATGGAAGCCCCTGCTCCACCCACAGAAGGCTCAGGTTATTTTGGAGGTACTGTGCCACCAGCAGTAAACAAGTGCAAGGCTTTGAAATGGGACATTGTGAGGGCGAGGTGGAGCGAGGTCAGTCAAGGATCCATTGGACAGGTGAGGGTCGTGATCTGGGTCCTTCTCTTGCACCACGCTAGAACTGCCACGGGAAAGGGTAAAAAAGACTATTCCTCTCTCTGCTGTAATTAACCAGAGCCAGTAGGGCTTTGGAAGAGGTGTTTGCGCTGCCACTCCACATGTCCCCAGAGTTGGGTAAAACTTGCCTTATGAGTGTTATGCTCCGTTAGGAGGGAACTCTTGCATTTGATGGGTAGCTGACCCCAGAACATAGGTGATTAGAATTAATGGATTTTATATTCAGAGAACCTTATTCAATGATTAATTACAATGCTGCAGTATGAATGCATAGCAACTTACCATATTCACATGACTGCTGTAAGTCTGAAATTATTCTGAGTATGTTATTCATTAAGTTTGATCTCTGCTCATTTTCCAAAATACTCCCTGTCGATGGGTATGCCGAGTCAATGTATGTCAAATCTGAGAGATAAATACCTGGACAACATAAGATCACAAAGAAAAAAAGATTTTTTTGTCTTGGTCAACAAAATACAAAATGTTTAGCATTGTATCCAATGCTGCTGTTTCAGAGGCACAGCCGATTTTCCATTGCACAACGGAACATTCCTCTTCTCCACCGCTTGTGCTGGAGGACCGTCCAGAGCAGATTTTAAGGGTGTGCAAGGAAAAGAGAGGGAAAGTCCATTGTGTAAACACAACTCTGTGTGTCCAGTGTTGGACAGAATCCATAATCAGAACCATATCCTTTCCGTTGTGCTTTTAAGCTGGAGAACAAGTGACAAGGCACTGAAGATATGAGGAAGATGTAGCTTTGCCATATCTGAAAACTGAATGCTGTTACTAGGCTATAAGGTTTCACATATTTAAAAGCATGTTTACAAATCAACAGGTTAAAAATATTTGGTTAATGGGCATTTCTTTTCCCTTCAACCTTATTTTTAAATCAATAGTATTTGCTACATCCAGGTGTTTTTTTTATAACTTTCTAGATAAACCACATTTACATTTTTAGGTCTTGTTATGGTGTAAAAATTAAAGTTGTCATATTTAGAGGAAGCTGAGTTCTTACAAATAATAGCACATGGTCAAGAAGTCACAGAACTGAGTAAAATACTTTATATCAGTCTAAAATAACATGCTGAAATATTTTATAATATTCTGAAATTGCCATAAGCAATTGTACACAGACTTTAAAAATCCTGTTTAAGACGTTTTTGAAGGACAATTTGGCAAAAACATCCCTACTGTAGCACAGAGTTAATTCAATGAATTAGATAATGTTATTAAGTTTGTCTCAGCAAAAAAAGTGATGCCAGAGAGGGAGGAAAGAATGTCACATACTTAACCCCAACCTACAAGGGATGTCAGTAATATTCTGAATTTCAGAGAATGAGCTGATTATCAAGTAGCAAAACTCCTTCCCTGATTATCAAGTAGCAAAACTCCTTCCCTGATTATCAAGTAGCAAAGAATTGGGTTTGATGGTTGATCATGTGGTTTGGTTTGCATTTTAAAGCAAAGCTACCTAATTTGCACTTGAATTTGAATTTTACAATGAAGTTCTCAAACAAACAAAAATGTGATGTGTATATTAAAGGTAAAGGGGACCCCTGACCATTAGGTCCAATTGTGACCGACTCTGGGGTTGCGGCGCTCATCTCGCTTTACAGGCTGAGGGAGCTGGTGTTTGTCTGCAGACAGTTTTTCCGGGTCATGTGGCCAGCATGACTAAGCCGCTTCTGGCAAACCAAAGCAGCGCACGGAAACGCCGTTTACCTTCCCACCGGAGCGGTACCTATTTATCTACTTGCACTTTGACGTGCTTTCGAACTGCTAGGTTGGCAGGAGCAGAGACCGAGCAACAGCAGCTCACCCCGTCACGGGGATTCGAACCTCTGACTTTCTGATCAGCAAATCCTAGGCTCTGTGGTTTAACCCACAGCGCCACCCGCGTCCCTTGATGTGTATATTAGGGGAATGTAAATAAAATGCAAATTTTAGTGAAAATAACAAAAAAATGCATGTTAGAAAAAATGTCTATAAAACTATGTATATTAGGCAAAACTGCAAACAAAAATGTGCATATTAGGATAACTGTGCACTATATGCTTGAGAAGTTTTGTGAATACTTTAAAAAAATCACAAAGTGATGCAGAAATCTAATGAGCTGATTGAAAAAATGAGAAAGGGAAAGAACCAAAACTGACAGATTTGAACGCCACTTGATCTTGCCAGAAGTGATCTTTTTGAATTGACCCTTTGCCCTAAAATATTCTTCCAAGGCTTCAATGTTACAATAAGGTTCTTCCAAAGTGCTAACCTTATATCAAAAGGTCTCCTAGGAAAATTTCGAACTAGATTGGTTGGATAAACAAAGCGTCACCAGTCCTCACTGCCTGACCGACTACAATGCTGCAATTGTATACTGCCAGTCCAACATGAAGTCAGGCTTTAGTTTTACTCTCTGAATTAAAGTAATTATTCTTAGAAATGCATCTATGGTGATTTGGCGAGTTTGCTTACATCTAAGTTAACTTGGGGAACTAAAGGACTTAAAAATAAGGTTTGCTCTGCTCTTCTACATTCTGAGAGTTATTATATGCCATACTGTAAAAATAAATGCTTGCTACAGATAATTAAAAACTGCTCTGATTTGCACTGATTCTAAATAAACATGATCTTCATAAATTGTACTGGCAGAACTTTAAGCTTTTGAAGTATTCAAGTACTGTAGTTAAATAGAAAATGATGCAGAAGGGGGCACCTTTGAGACATGGTGGGGTGCCTTGAAGTTGTTCATTATCTCTGTCTGGTTGTTGAGTTTAAAGATTTGGCAGAATGATGGCAGCCAATGTAGGATAGTTCAATGGTAAAATTAATTTAAATTACATGTAAGTTTTGCAGGTTTCTAGCATGAAGTTCATGCAATTGTTTACCTTGCCTACATAGATATTTAGAATAAAACATTAAGATAATTGCTATTAATCAAAATTAAGTGTTTTATTTTCCTCTCAAAATACTGTAAAACTGTTAACTGGCATGCGACTCTTTCTTATAGTACTAAAGAAAAGTCCAGCTCTCTCCATTCCAACATATTTCTCCATGTATGCAACGTTCACAAAAAGAATTAACATTATCTTCTATTTTATTGATTACCACTGCAATTTAATAAGAACTGTTTCTTATTAAATAAACTTAAAGAATTGAAGGTGACATTCTGGTCTGCATTCTTCGGGACTGTAACTGCTTCATTTTACTGTTAAATTCACTCAGCCTGTTTCTTCCATTTCTGGGAACACAAAAGTGAGTTTACTAGCCTGACAATCTCCAGTCGTAACTAAGCTTACTACTGCAACAACTCGACAGGGATCTTTAGGCTGCACAGCGAAATATTTTGCAATTGCCTAAATTTTTCTTATTGTTTCTCCATCTGCTGCCCTCCCTTAAACCAGCAGACAATCTCTCCTTGTTCATACTGTGTTCTCCCCCTCCCTCTCCCCCTCCTTCCCCCCTGCCAGTTTTCTCCTTTTTCCAAAGGTTGTGGGTAGGAAATCCTTCGGAGTCTTCCCCCGCCTCCTGTTCTCCAGTGACATCATATATGGGCTGATTGCTTAAAGTCTAGGCATGCGTTTGTTTAAGAAACACACCCAAGTGTGCAGTATATGGAAGCAAGGTCTACTGTTGCTGGCTAGGGCATTTCAGCATGCAAAGGCAAGGCAAAGCAGCTTCAAAATATCTCCATCTTTCCTGGAGCAGAAGAAAATGATTTTGATATGTGGTTCTCTTATTAAACCAAATGGGGTGATACGTACTCGGATGTAATATATGGCAAGAGAAAGCAGCCGTTCTCCCTAGAACGTCGCAGATTGCCAGACAATTGTTCTGGCACCAGGAGGAGAATCTACACAAAAAGGGGTCTGTGGATTTTCATGCTACTTCAGAAGAAAAAGCCATTACAAGGTTGGTGTCTATACATTTTCTTTGTTGTCAATTGGCACACAACTTTTCTGTAGTTATTTCAGATTGTAGATTACATTTGGATGAGTCTGCTGCTACATTTTATGTGCCGCCAAAATTCACACATACTAATGCACACAGTTTAGTTTTTTCTTTTATTGAATCCAATAAATTTTGAGAGTGCTCCATTACAAGTATAAGGTTTAATGTTCTTGACTGCATTGTTTCATGTTTATACAAGAGGGAAGGAAATCCCCCACTCACCAACATTCAGAAAAGCTGGCTGATGGTGATCATGAAAAAACCAATTGTACCGCTTGATCTGCACAACAAAAAGGATTTTCTTAGGATTCCTTACTAAAACATTGACAGTCCTACTAAAAGAAAATGAAACTAATCAAGAAGTACCCCTGAAATGGTGTCACAGGCTTCTCCCCAAATATATTACTAGGAGAATCTACAATTAAAGTCTTAACTTGCACTTTTCCTATTGATAAATCACTATTCCTGCTGTACACCCAAATGGACATTTTGATCAGGGGCTCTCATTAAAACTTGGATTTTCCATTGCCATTTAACACTTTCTTATTCATGGAATAGCTTTTACTGTCTAATGACAGTGTTAACCTGAAGGCTTGAAAAACTAAAAAATTGCATGACCAGTCCTGAATGGGAAAAAGGAAACCCAGCGTAAGTTGTTAGTGATCCAGCTACAAGTATTAATTTTGAAAGCGTATAGCTGAAGATTACCCAAAAACTGTAATCTACACTGAACATCACAAAGAGCAACAGCTGACTATGAACCCTGGATTCACAGTAAAAGTGATGTTCCATGTTACAGTGGAGTAGATTAATAACACGATTTGCAGATGAAAGTAACAGCCTGGCTTCAATAACTAGCTCTTAAAATGATTGCATTTTAGAATCTATCATAGTACATAAAACTAATACATGTAGTAGACAGTAGCTCAAATTATTATCAAATGTTTATTCAGACAAAAGCAGCATAGTTCCTAAATTCATTAGGACATCTAGCTGGGGAACAAGGTTGTCTCTGGGTCTAGGGTCACCAATATTCACACAGTCAGCACTGATGGTAATAAATGGACAACAGTTTATTTCCACATTTCGTGTATGAAAAGCAATTTCGGAGCCTTAAGCAACTACTAATGACTCCAAGAATTACTATGAAGTCATTTCAGGAGTTTTTTATTAGCCGTACTTTAAAATGTGGGTTCCTGTGTTATTTAAACTCCATAACATTTAAGTACTTTAATAGTGGTTTTAAAGGTGATTTAAAAGAATATATTCTTTAAAATATGCCGATTAAGTCTGGAATATGCTAATACAAGAGCACACATTTTTGCTGTTAGTAAAAATGAGCTTTCAACATTAGTTTCCTTGAAGCTACTGCTATTTAGTTGCAGTAGATGCTCATTTCAACTGGCTGTGATTCAGGGACTTTCCTCGCTGTAATCTTTGAAAGATAAAGAAATCCAAGTTTCATAGCTGACAATGGGAAACCTATGTTTGTACTTGCGGTAACTCATTTGTTGGATAGCTGCCATCATGTGGAAAGAAGCCCAGTTCATTTCAGCAGAATGTACTTTCGAATAACCAACACAAAACAACAAAACAAATAATCAATGTAGGACATAGACTGGGTCTTCCCAAACATTTCCTCTTGAACATGAAACTGCACCTAGCTATGAACAGCTTTCCTAAACTCCACCTGATAGTGTAGGATTAAGAACAGCAGTTGCTGGAAAAGGAATGCAAGAACAAAATGCATGTGTCCATGGATTGCAGCCTATGAATTTTAGGACCAATTTAGTTCCAGTACTCTGAAAGTGGGATGAACCATTTCTCCCCAAGAAGACTTAAAAATCAACACTCTTAACCAAACTTTGATGTCAACACACATGTGATTAACACAATTTAACATGGCACTACTGAGATTAGGATTCTGTACTTAAATGTCTGCAATTGACAGTTTATTTTGGACTACAATATTCTGGCAAGGATTGGGATGTTCAACATATTCAAAATGTTTGCCAGATTCAGTGGTGCACAAAGATATGAGAAATTGAAATGGTTCTGTGTATAGCAGACTGAATAAGAAACATACATTGCAACTTAGGGTCCACACCTAAGATTTTTGTATGTTAATATGAAAACCACCATTCAAGTAACAAATGACCTTTTTGTACACATGTCAAAATATGCTAAAATAACATTCCCTTGCAACCCATTTATGAAAGGTACAGTTTCAACAATACAGTACTGTGAAAATTAATCAATCTTGAGCAGATGCCTTTGTTCCATTATGTCAATTCAGCTAGGCTGGCTTTGCTTTAAAAACAAAATTTTACTTGTTACTAATTAATGTACAGAAAGTTCAGTGAGAAAAAGCAAGTTTCCTCAATTGCCTTTAAAGAAGTAGTTATGTTGCTTTATATTTAGTTATGTTGTATTTATATTTATTACTTTCTCAATTTTCTAGATGAGTTCAGATGGGTATTGTGAGCAACACTTTACTTAGTGTTGCTCACAATACCCATCTGAACTCATCTAGAAAATTGAGAAAGTAATAAATATAAATACACTGGCTTGCTTTGTTTCCATAATAATACAATGTGTTATTGAACAATTCACATTCGGTAGGTTAACTTCAGGACATAAAGGCTCAGTTGCCTTGGTAGGTGCTGGAGGTTTGTAAGCAGAGGCTGGGTGATGCAGCAGAGGTTTTTTCTATATTGGAGCAGAGAACCTTTGGAGGACACACAATGATAACATACATTATACACTAATAAATTAAGCACACGGTAGAAAACAGGGTTACAGAATGGATTTCCTCACACTGACAAGGCACTTGCGGAAGGAAGCCACACAGCAGCGCTGTGTCCATTATATAAGCACTAAGAGCAATCTTAATTCTTTGAGTGCTAGTTGAACCAAAATGGTGCCAGTCATACATATGGAGGTATGGGGGAACTCCCGAGGTTTATAAAAGAATAAAAATATTGAGGGGGAAATCCCACAGGACTCCCCCCTCCAACCAACTTTCCAATGAGGACTGATCATCTTTTATTGGCCACAAAGTACTGATTGACTGTTGGAAGGGAGACAAAAAAATCTGTCAGGAGGGGAAATGGAACTGAGCATTCTGAACAGGAGCACTTCAACATTTTGCTGCAGGTTCCACTTATCTGAGAACAGAGAAGGGAAATAAGGAAAATTTTCCTTATTTCAGAGATTTTATGTGGGGAAAATGAGGGAGTTCTCTTACGATGGAATGTTTAGGGGTTCATAAGCAATAGCTTCCTTGAAGTCACCAATGCCTAAAGCTATGAAAAACATTAAGCACTGTCCCCATGGGTTCTTATTTGATGCATACATCAAAGTACTTTCATGTCAGAATATTCAATGTATAATGTACACCCATGGGCAAATGGATCTGTCCAATAGCTGCTACTGTAAGTGATAGGTTGTAGTCAAAACTGGTTTTTGCTTGACCCAGACCCTTAAGTCTTCGAAGAGTCTAGAAATTATCTTCCAAGTACCCAGAAGGGAACATCTTAACAAATACCTATGGTAGTAGTATCTCATAAACCCATTAAGTATTGAAGACAGCCTCAGCTGGGAGCAAACTAGATATGCTTGTTGAAACACTCAAAGAACTCTAAGAATGCTTGTAGAAGCTATGCTGGTTCTGCTTTAGCAAGACTTCTTATTCTATTATATGCTTGGTCATTCTATCTTTAACAGTACTTTCCATTTTTCCCAGAATAGATGTTAAGTTAACCAGCCTGTAATTACCAGGAAACTCCATGGATCCCTTTTTAAAAACTGGTGTTACATTGGCCACTTTGCAAACCTCAGCTATGGAGGCTGGTCTGAGGTACTATTTATATATTTTTACTGGAAGACCAGCAATTCTACATTTCAGTTGTTTAAGGACTCTTAGGTGGATGTCATCTGGACCCAGTGAATTTGTCATTTTTAAAAGGTGTAATAAGGCCTAGAACTTTGTCTCTTGTCAGCACTATCTGTCTCAGTTCCTCAGGCTCTCTTCCTGTGATAATTAGTTCCAGCACAGGGATCTGTTGTTAGCAATGTGCTCCTCAAATTCATTTTTTAGCATCCGCCTATATTTATTTGCCTATATAGGTCCGCCTATATTTATTTGCCAAAGTTTGTGTTCATTTTTGTTCTTCTCATTTCGATAAGACTTTCATTTTTAAAGGAAACTGGTCTTTAATAGCTTCTTTTGACTCTGCTTGTTAATCATGCAATCATCCTCTTGGCAAGGTGGTACATTCTTGATCCATGGTATACATTCTTGCTGAGCTACTATTGTGGCTCTAAATAACTCCCAGTTATTCTATATTTTGATCCTCTTGCCTTTGCCTTTCCCCTTTCCCCTTTCCAATCTCACCATTTGGGAGAAGACTGTGAAAATTGAATTTGATAGCATTATAGCTATGGTTCCATGGCCAACTGTTCTTTTACACACACACACACACACACACACACACACACACACTTCTGCCATTACAATAAAAAACCTAATCTAAACAAGAAGTAGTAGAAGAAGAGAAAAAGAGCTATCAGAATACAGAGTCTTCTCTCACAGATATATCCTAACTTTTATCCCATACAGAGAAGGCTGAACCCTCCCATCTCTCACCTGGCAGCATTTGCCTCTTCCTCCAAGCCTCCAATCCTGGGAGATCTCTGCTTCCCCGCTTGGAAGTGGCTAGTCATGCTGGGCTTGCAAACAGGTCCCCCAAAGAGATTACCCCACAAACAATTTATTATACTTTCCTGCCCATCTACACATACCTATGTTAGCCAGAACTACTTCAGTGCATTGACATCACATGCTGCAAATATGAAGCAAAATGGTTGGAGGCAATTGCCTTCGTCTATCCCACAGAAGTGCCTCAAGATCATGCTACTTGCCTGTTTGGCCCTGAAGTACTAGATTATCTGATGCTGAAGCAACTCCAATGCAACACTGCCAAATAGTGATGCAAATGGTCTTAGTGCTTTGAATAATGGGGGAAATCTACAGAACCACCATATAGCAACCATTAGACTGAAGGAGAGGCTGCTGAATCCAGGAAGGAATTATTGCAAGGTTGCCTTTAGATTCACCTTCATAGAATCCTAGAAGCCTATTACTAGTATTATCTCTAAGTAGTTGTCAATCTATTAAAATTCTCCTGCATTTTAAAGCCATCCCAAGTCACGTTTTATAGCATTACTACTGCCCAATAGCTCATATTTTAGTTGACTGATCTATTTGTGGTGCAAATATATAACATGATTTCCTTCCCCCCTTATTTTTTTTTACTGGGAATACAGTATGACTACCGTAAGTTTGGAGGGGATAGCACTCTACAGAAATCTTAGTAAATATCCTACAGAAATCTTAGTTCTCTATCCTTGGTGACCGATGGATTTCATAGTATTTTTAATAAAAGGACCTTAACAATATTTTTTTAATTTTGTTTTTTTCCATTTAGCTTACTTGAAAATGAAGGCATTCTCATGGACTTTGAGTTTGCTGTTACTTCTGTTACTACCAAATGGACACTGCACAAAACAGCTGAAACTCAAAAACACTCTCAGACGAAACCCACGTTCTACAGAAGGAGAGGAAGGGAAAAAGTGTGGCTATACATTTATTGTCCCTGAACAAAAAATAACCGGACCAATTTGTGTCAACACCAAAGGGCCAGGGCCAGAGAACAAAAAAGATGAAATTACTAGAATGGACATTGAGAATCTGAAGGATGTATTATCCAAACAAAAGAGAGAGATTGATCTCTTGCAGTTAGTAGTGGATGTGGATGGGAATATAGTAAATGAAGTAAAACTGTTGAGAAAAGAGAGCCGCAACATGAATTCCAGGGTTACTCAGCTGTACATGCAACTTCTGCACGAGATAATCCGCAAACGGGACAATTCACTTGAGCTTTCCCAGCTGGAAAACAAAATCCTCAATGTCACAACTGAAATGCTGAAAATGACTACAAGGTACAGAGAACTGGAAGTTAAATATGCAACACTAACTGATCTTGTAAATAATCAGTCAGTCGTCATCTCACTGTTGGAAGAGCAATGTCTGCGGATATTCACTCGCCAGGACACACATGGCTCTCCTCCTTTAGTTCAAGTGGTGCCTCACCACATTCCTAACAGTCAACAATACACTCCTGGGCTCCTGGGAAGTAATGAAATTCAAAGAGACACAGGCTACCCTAGAGACAGAGATGTAAGGCCACCCCCCGATCCTGCTACTTCTCCTACAAAAAGCCCTTTCAGGATCCCACCGTTAACTTTAATCAATGAAGGTAAGACATTTACTGCTATTTCTAGAACTATTATCTATGAACCTTTGGGGTGGGGGCTTCTCAGACAATCTGAAGACTTCTGGTTGGTGACTGGGAAGAAAACACAAACCAAAGCCAAAAATCACTGCAGAATGCTCTTACACTCAGATGGCCAGTTTTCACCTGAAAGCCTTTGTCCCACAAACCTGCTTCTTTCAGCTAGGAATGACCAAATGAAACCTTTTCAAAAGGGTGCTGACCAACTTATGGAACTGTATGAAGAGTGTTCTGACCTAAGAGACTGTAGTTTTGTCAAGCTCTTTGTTAAAGAAAGTAGCATGGGCCATTTTCTTGCACCTTTTACCTTCTTCACATCTTCTAGCAGCTTTAAGCAGTTACATTCCAGCAGCACACTGTAGGCAATGTAGGTCTCAGTCCAGTGTCTGAGACCATTTACTCACAGCAAAAGGTTTGTTTGTATAACATGTTTATGTATACAGGCAATGCCTCCAATGGCTGCAAGTTTCTACCCTGGTAAAATCTACAAAATATTGTTGAGGGTGTGCTATGTATTCAAGCTTTCAAGTTATTTTTTTTCTAAAAACAAAAGGCTAAATTTATTTCAATGGTGACAAATTATTCAGACAATTGTAAGCTACAGGACTAAAACGATCATCCATTTGAAGAGGCCTGACATTTCTGCAACTGATATAGATTATATGGACAAGAAAGTTAAGAGAGAATTTGAAACAGAGATCAATATTACTGTCCTCTAAAGGTAACTATCTAGTTGCTATAATGTTTTAAGGGGTAATGGAAGATTATGGTTCAATTTTTTATTTTTTTATTATGACACCTGTTGATACTGATATATATATATATATATATATAAACTATTTATTTCTGGAAAGGGTAGAAGAAGAGAATATTGTAGCTAACAATCTGCTTCATTCAGCACATTCTTGATGATAATTTACTAGCAAACTGTGAAAAATAACCTGGGGATTACAAGAGCTGTAGAAAGTATCCATGAATGATACGATTTATGATACATCTGGAAGAAATTTCACTTCTGCAACAGCCAGGGTTCAAAACTCTACATTTTAAAATCTCCCATTCTTCTATCTGTGAAATCATTCCTTCTTGCATATTATATTCTTCCACAGAGAAATGCCTAGCTTTTTCTTCTGTCACAGCTGGCCATTTTGACCAGCATTCAAAGAAAAACCACATACTGAATGAAATATTGAATGAACAGCTGCTGATACAAAGAGGGATACAGTGCAAATGAAATACTAGATGTAAATAGTACTTAATTATTTGCATAATATGTAACACATTGTGAACAGAGCTAATTATTAATCAAGGTATAAGGCTGCCCAATCATACAGCAACAAACCAACACTTTTGCCATGGTGTTGGAGGCCACTTGCCCTTTCACATTTTAACATAGCAAACATCTTAGAATCTGACTGCTGCGTAAGTGTGAATATATGAAATTGGGTACAAAAAGGCAGATCTCAAAAACGAATCTGTGCACAGTGTCTTGTAAACAAGGCCCACTAAATTCTACATCGCTTACTTGCACCTTGGTGTGGGCAGAACTGTAACCAAAGTAACACAACTACCTATTTCTCTAGCATTGTTGGGAAAGGAAATCTAATAAACAATACCATTTTAGGTCCCCTAAAATGAAAAGAGAGGGTAGAAATGGGACTCAGTGCAGGAATACCAAACATTTACTATATATACTTCAGTTAATAAAAAATATTGTTAGAAAAGTGTGCCAGTGGTGCATGTGTATATCCATTTGCCCATTAGCAAAACTTGTTAGCACTCAGTATTTCCCTCAGAAAGGCAACCTTTGAGGTCTAAGCTGGCAAGAAGAGCCTATTTCAGCTGACATACAGCACTGCTGGTGGGGTTCAGCATTAGGGCTAATTTAGGGTCCAAAACTACGCCTGGAACCTCACCATCCTGAGACAAAATTCCTTAAAAGCTTAAGATAGATATTTACTTCTATCTGGAAACAGAAAAATGGAACGAGACCAGTGTGGCCACCGTAAATGATATATGTCACAATGAATTTTGCAAAGGCATTTATTTAAGGCTAGAAGGATATCTTTACAAGTTATGAATAGCTTTTGCAAAACTATTTATAACTTACTTCTCCATAAATTGATCAATAAAAAAAATCCTTCAACAAGAGATGAATTTCCATACCCTCAGAGTTTTACCCACATGGAAAATTTACAATGAGGTGGAAGACATTTGTGCAGAGCTGTTCACCCCAATGTTTTATGAAGTTCCTCTTCTGAAACACGAAAAACTGGCTACAAAATAATCTGACATGGGCTAATAAGTCCTAAGAATTGAAAAGAAGTTAAGTCTCACTTCCTTGTTTCTTTGTTTTCATTGCTTGAATCTGTTAATATTCTACATAATTGAAATATATATAATTGAAATATAAATGTCTATAATTGAAATAATATATAGAATTATATTCATAAGATCTGGAAACTTCCTTCAAATGAATTGAGAGCTTAACAGGCAGGAGGCAACACGAAAGTATTTTAGACGTTGCTTAGCTTTCCCCCCTCTCATATTTCCCAGTGGAAAGGCATGTGTAGCAGGAGAGGGGAAATTTGAGGCTTGAAACCACTAGTGAAACAATCTTCTTGTGCATTCGTTTGAGACATTCTCTTCCCTGGACTTTGAAAGATGGAAAATGTTCTACCTAAGCTGGGAAACATTGGGGAATGGGGCAGGGAAGCTTGTCTATAGCTCAGTGGCAGGAGCACATACTTTACTTTTCTTTACTAACTCCCAGGGTGGTTTCCAATAAAATTATAAAACTATAATAGAACATATCAAAATACACATAGGATAAAATCCAATGTAAAATTATTACAAATGAAGAGCAGTAAATCTGGTGATTTACTGATTTCATCAGAGTGAAATCAAACAACTCAAATCACTCATAGGCCTAAAAGAAGAGGTATGCGTCCATCAAACATCAGAAGCTCATTAATGTTGTTGCAGCACGATAGAGAAGGTCGTGCCCCATGTCATTGCATAGTGAGCCTTGTTCAACAGTGGGACATTAAATAGACTTTCCTTCTCAACACAGGCCCAGGCCACTCAGTAAAGGGAAAGGAAGAATAGGAGGTACCTTGGTTGTGGGTCATTCCGACTTTACAAATCAAACCATACTTTGGGCCTAGTAATATATAGGTAGCCAATGAAGATCCTTGGATCATCCAGTCCAGTACAACAGCATCTGACATATATAGCATGTAGAGACAGAGATGGGTGTCATTTGTATATTGGTGACACCAAGCCCCACCGCAATGAGCACCTCCAACGGCTTCATAATTATCATAGGGGGCAGAACAATCTTGCGGAATCCCACAGCACAACTGGCAAGGGATTAAGCAGGAGCTTCTCAATATCATTCTCTGCAGCTTGTCCGGCAGGAAGCAGCAGAATCATTGCACCACTGTGCCTCCAACTCCCAACCCACTTCAGCAGTACGCCACGGGCAATGGTATCAAAAGCCACAATGAAATCTAAGAAACTCAATAGGGTTGCACTCCCCCTGTCTCCCTCCAATTAAAGGTCATCAACCAAAGTGATCACCTCTGGGCCTGAAGCCAGACTGAAATAGTTCAAGAATTTGCATGCAGAAATTGAAGGTTCAACACCTGGCAACACAAGCTGAAAAAGGAATCAAGTGCCAGGACTGAGAAAGACCGCTATTCTAGAACATGGAAACAATTACTGGTCAAAGTAGACACCACTGAACTTGATGGACTAATGTGACTTATCTCAGTACAAGTTAGCTTCCATGTGTTTAAACAATGATTTTCCACACCTGCAAGCCACTATGCTACAGCAACTTTTAGTATGCACTTCTCTACCTCTCTACCCTAGGCATGTGAAATAAATGATACCTTCTGATTAGGAAAATCTGTAATGATTTAGAACAGTTTGCAAGTTTGGTCCTGCAACTGTTAGTTTTAGGCAAATGAGCATTAAGAAAAACAAGCCGTAGTTACTGTTGTCAAAGTGAAAGCATAACAATATCTTATGCTGGATCATTTTTATGCATGTCAGCTTAATAGCTTTTTACAAAATATTTTACTATTAATGTAAGTAAGCACCATTACAGAACTCTGACGTATTTTTAAACTCTCAAATTGTTTTCAAAAGGTCCATTCAAAGATTGTCAAGAAGCAAAACAAGCTGGCTACTCCAGCAGCGGTATTTATATGATCAAGCCTGAAAACAGCCATGGACCTGTGCAATTATGGTGTGAGAACAGCCTTGATCCCGGGGGCTGGACGGTTATACAAAAAAGAACAGATGGTTCTGTGAACTTCTTCACAAACTGGGACAATTACAAGGTAATCTTTTTTAAAAAAGACTCAGGCAGCCAACAAGTTATGGTGCACTATAAAACAGAAATTATATGTTCCTTCCTCAGAATTATTTAAAGCATGTGTGCATTGGAGGCATCTCTGTACCTGCTTCAGAATTCTTATGTCAAAGCTGTTCACAATGGCCCCCTCTACGTGCAATGTTAAGCCACACCATGGCTTAGTGCAAATGAACAAGCATTTCGGCTCCCACTTTGCTCTGCCTTGGTAGTTTTGCTGTTGCGCTGAGAAAAGTCTTGGTTTAGCTTAGCATGTCATTGAAACCCAGGGAGCCTTGTGGCTGAGCTCTCTCCAGACAAACTACAAGCTTTAACTAAGCTTTGTCCTATGATTTACAGCCCAGGAGAGCTGAACTACAGGTTTGGACACCAGGCTAAGCCAAACCATGGTGCAATGGTTCCTAAGGGGTTGCTCGTGCGCAAGCAGGCAACCATCTCCCTGGCTGGGTGCAAACACCTGGCTGGGCTGCCAAAGTAAACCTTATCTGTCCGGACCGCCACTCACCCGTGGCTGACTCAGTCGCTGGCAGAATCCGTGAGTGGGCGTTTCTTAAACTTCTTCCAGCAAAGAAGCTCTTTGACGCCTAGTCTCCGCCTACCCTCTCTGCGCGAAAGCCTTCTGCGCAGGGAGGGCGTGGGCAACGGAGGACCCCTACTCTCCCCGCTGGTCCCAGGCAAGGAGTCATGGGACCGCCTCGCCACTTCCCCCACCTGCCCCCCTTCTCCACTGGTGCTACGCTGATTCTCTTCCCCAGAAGATGGGCTGCTTCTCCCAATCCCTGGACGCTCTCTGGAATCCCTATGGCTTTTGCTCTCTCCCTCCGGCACTGATGGCAGTTCCCTGACACATGGCTTAGCACAGTGCAATAGAAAAGTGACCAGGAAGGAGCAAAGAGTCTGCCTTTAGTGCAATCCTCTACATGTGTACTCATAATTAAGCCTCACTGAGTTCAGAGGGACGTACTCTGAGATAACCATGTATAGGTTTGCAGCCATAATCTCACTTTATGTTCATCCCTTTCCTTTCCATTTTGTCCTGTCAATATTTAAGATTATGATATTTTAATTCCTTATTAAGCATTTTAATGTTATACAAATAGGATAGTCATCCAATTAAAAAACTCTTAGTCTGCAATCCTAGACATACTAAGAAGTTCCACTGAACAAACTTATTTCTAAATAAGTATGCATAGAATTGTGCTGTTAGTTAGCTGCTAGTCTTAGTTCATTAAAAAATTAAATCTGTATTAGCAAAAAGCAGAAATACTGAATCAAAACATGTATTTTTAAACGATAAAGGAGGTATTTCACCTCTTAGTCTCTAAAAAAGTAAGAAATGACTCTTCTAAGATGGAATTTGCCATCTGCAGTTTTAAAAAATGCATGGATTCAAATAAATTCTTTAAAAGCTGCTTCCTGATTAAATGGAGTACCATTTAAGTTGATTAATAATAATGTATTAACCAAACTGCAGCCATAAATATTGCAGCCATATGAATAAGTAACCATCTTTACCATCACAAAAAAAAATAACTGAAAGCAGGTAAGCAGTCTGAGAAGGAAGATGCAGTGGGGCAATCCTGTACCCACAGGACACCCTGGCTGGTTCAGAAGGAGTATCTTATATGGGTTCTGTTTTCATCCCTGCATAGAGAAGGAACCATTATGAACTCAGCCTAGAATCATGTGTAGTGTTCAGGAATTGGATGTACAGAATAAGCATAGCCAAAATCTATGGAGGTGGGTAGAATTCTGTGGCAGGTCTGCTCTAGTGGCAGAACAAAGACCACCCTCTTCTGAAAATGGCAGTCCATGTTGAGCCACCTCTCCCCATAGTATTTGGTACAACATAATGTATGTTGTGAGCATCTTACCAGCCAAAGATGCGGGAGGTGGTACAAGGAAACATACAGCAGGACATGAGGTGAATTGTGCTAGATACTACAAAGGAAAAGGGAAGAAGATGAACAATACACATCTTTCTTTGAACTCTCCCATCAATTAGGGTTCAGTATTGATTGGAAATTTATCCCAGTGTTTATTATAGTTATGTGATATATTAACAGTAAATAAATAACTTTCTAATTGAACTACAAGGCAATCTAATCAGAATTGTTTTGTTTTAACAGAAAGGATTTGGAAATGTTGCTGGAGAATACTGGCTGGGACTGGAAAATATTTACTTACTTTCCAATCAGGACAATTACAGACTTCTGATTGAGTTAGAAGACTGGAGTAATAAGAAAGTCTATGCAGAATACAGCAGTTTCCGACTGGAACCAGAAAACGAATTCTATCGATTGCGTCTAGGCACTTATCAAGGGAATGCTGGTGACTCCATGATATGGCACAATGGGAAACAATTTACAACACTGGACCGAGACAGAGATATGTACACAGGTAGGAAATACAACAGTATATAAATCTACTGTTTCTTATTACAAGAAAGAATTGAGGAAATAATTCTGATCAAGTGAAGCAAAATTTAGAAAACAAACAAACCAATCCTCTAATGTTCAAGCTCATACACAAAGCATCTTCATGTACGATGACTCAAACATGCACAACTGGCACGTTACTTTTGGCAATGGTAAAACCACGTTAATTTCACACAGCAAATGTTCAAACACACCTTCATATCCTGAGAACTACTATTTACCATGCCAGAATAAATATGGGGCCAGCAAGCCTTGCTCTGCCATCAGAAATTGCCCATTCACACTATGTAAGGGCACATTCAAATCTAGAAATAGGGGACTTGCCTTTATCCAAATCTAGTGAAAGATTTGGGGCTTAAAGAAGACTGCAAAGTACAGGTTCATAGTAACTTCTGAAGAATATAAGACACAGAATATAAGGAAGGTACTGTATTATACTCAATGTATCCAAAACAAATTACACCAATAAATATGCAATGAAACCAAACAAAACACTGTAAATCAGAAAAAAACAAATCAGACACTGGGTTTCGACAGCTTATTCTTTCTCAGTTCAGTCAATTTTTCAACTGTCCTTGGAAGGAGTGGTAACAGCCAAGCTCCATCCTTTCGTTAGTCACAAAAGCATAAGAAGAACTAAGGTAGCAAAAAACAGAGGATAAAATAAAGATAGGAAGAAGGACTTCCCCAAGACTCAAACTAAAAAAAAAAGAGAAAAAAAGGTAAAGGATCCCTGACAGTTAAGTCCAGTCACAGGCGACTCTGGGGTTGCGGCGCTCATCTCGCTTTACAGGCCGAGGGAGCCGGCGTTTGTCCGCAGACAGTTTTTCCTGGTCATGTGGCCAGTATATGACTAAGCTGCTTCTGGCGCAATGGAACACTGAAACCAGAGCAGTGCATGGAAATGCTGAGCAACGGGAGCTTACCCTGTCGCAGGGATTTGAACTGCCGACCTTCTGATCGGCAAGCCCAAGTGGCTCAGTGGTTTAGACCACATTGCCACCTGCGTCCCTTAAGACTCAAACTAGAGCTAAAATCCAGAGGGACAAAATGGGTGAATGAAACCTAACCATCCCCCCCGTATCTTATCCTTTGAGGAGGAAAGAATGGCAATGGTTAAGGCAGGATTCTATCCTCCTTACTGCTGCCCACCTAGCAGTTTGAAAGCACGTCAAAGTGCAAGTAAATAAATAGGTACCGCTCCGGTGGGAAGTAAATGGCATTTCCGTGTACTGCTCTGGTTCGCCAGAAGCGGCGAAGTCATGCTGGCCACATGACCCGGAAGCTGTCTGGGGACAAACGCTGGCTCCCTCGGCCAGTAAAGCGAGATGAGCACCACAACCCCAGAGTCGTCTGCGACTGGACCTAACAGTCAGGGGTCCCTTTACCTTTACAGGATCAAAGAAACCTGTTGCAAGTAACTTTGTGAAATTTCCACTGAAGCAAAGGGGATAAAGGTAGAAAGGTATTCTCAAGACAAGAGTGGACCCTGTTTCAGAGTGAGATATAATTCCTTCTAGAGTAAGGAGCAATAGGCAAGTACAACACATCCCCATACTCAAGATGCTTTTGGGCAAAAGCACAAATATTGTGACAGGGTTCTCAGTTCTGAAACACTCATAAATAATTGTAAGTAGGAAAAGCTCTATGAACACTAGACATATTAGCAAGTACATACAGATCCTCACTTACTCCCCACAAAGAAGGAGCACACACACATCATGGAGCTCTATTAGGGAAGCTTATACACAGCAGTACTATTCTCTTAGAAACTGAAGTGAGAATACTGAGGTAGGAACACGTCTCCTAGGTCTTGAGAATGACTGCCAGAACAGTCAATTGTCTCTTGAACAAAGACAATGACCTTGTTCTAGAAGATCAACATGCAAAAGGCACAATTTCCTTAACAGAGACCTTTACATTCCTTAGCAAGACCCTTACATTTTATTTGCATGGTGAAGGACTTTTCAAGCAACATAGGCCTGATTTGGGACACCTAGAAGTCTACCACTTCTTCAGAATGCCAAGACCTTAGGAAGGAGCACCACTCAACCACTATGTGGGCACAAAGAACCATTGTAGGTTTGGCTAACACAGGACCCTATATCAGCAAGTCCTGTTCTGCTGTAAGTTGCAAAGTGGGAGCTATGGGCAGTGCCACCAGATCCATAGACTTTGCAGCTAAGGAAACCACACAAAATATCTCCACTTTATCTTATCTTACTTTAGAGACTGAGAGGAGTGGGAGGTAAAGCGCAAAGTTGACCAATGAAGACAGAACCATTTCTTCACCAAAAGACATGGGACCATTTTTAAAATTAGTCCTGATTCTGATTTCCAATGGGAGAAGAAGCTACTTGCTCAGCGATGCGATGCCACACTACTAAATTCGGGTTGAGGTCAGGGGAATGTTGCAAGATCACAGCTAGGAGAGAAATGTGCTTGCAAGCTTAAGCTTCCTATTGGCTCAAAATACAAAGACTATTAAAGTAAGTTATTTCTGCTGTGAAATTTCACTTAACGTTTCATTCTTCATACAGGAAACTGTGCCCATTTTCACAAAGGAGGTTGGTGGTACAATGCCTGTGCTCATTCTAACCTCAATGGAGTTTGGTACAGAGGAGGACATTACAGAAGCAAGCACCAGGATGGGATTTTTTGGGCTGAGTACAGAGGCGGATCATACTCGCTAAAAGCCGTTCAGATGATGATCAGACCCATTGATTGAGATGCTCAAAAACATTTCCAAAATATTCTCTTGAACTTCAAACTGATGTTACATTTTGAGTTGTTTGCAAGCCCTACAAAGTATTATTTTAAACATTTCTTACTGTGATATTGTATATGATAATTATGCAAGTTCTAATTGCTCACAAAGGAAGCAGGATTCTGCACTTAAAATAAATTTATGTTAATACAAGGTGTATGGGATTTAGTGGCAGTAATTAAACCTAACAATTTTGCAGGCTACAAGAAAACATCACAGATGCAGAATAGTTGAACTTTGGAACTGAAGTACAAGATGCTGCTGCTGTGTGAAGCATGCAACTCAATTCATTTTCATAGATTTAAATCTATTTAAGTTTTATTTCAAGGATTACTTCCAGTGGAAATCTAATTTTGAGATGTGGGCACACAAGCCACAAAACAGACAATGAACTAGAGAGCAACTCTGGTTTTGCAGGTGCGTTTTGCATCAATAAAAGTATTCTTATTTTAAAACAGTAATGGTAACTATCATTAAGTATAGCTTTTACAGGACATGTGAACTTTGCTGCCCTTTGGATAGGAGGGCATCATGCCTAAACCTTAATCCTAAATATGAATAAAATAATAATAAAACAAGTATTTATATAGCATTTCCCCTAAGTGTTCAATATCCTTCACGTAGGTTCTGAGTAACCCATTCATGATACTGTGAGGCAGGCTAATATTATTATTAGGCCTGTGTTGCAGATTGGGATTCAGTCCGAAAGATAAGCCATGCAGTGAGTTTAAGGCTAGACTGACTGAGGGACTTTCCAACTATGGGTAATTTGTTCATGTGATTAACTCTATAGAGGGTACCAAACATGTTACTTGGAAATAACATGGTGGTCCACCAGTACTTCTAACTAAGTAATGCATTCAGCACAGAGGTCATCAAACTAAGGCCCGCGGGCCGGATATGGCCCACCAGGCTCGTTAATCTGGCCCGCAACCTTGCAGACCCTTCCGCCCACTCAGTCAGTCCCCACGCTAAACAGGCGCAGTGCAGAGGCCTCGCCGCACGGAGACTGACTTCCATGACATGGCACGGCTTCTGATTGGCTGCAGGAAGCTCCTGCAGCCAATCAGAAGCCACGGACGCTTCTGGGCGCTGCCCCTCCCTTCCCGCTGAGGTGGCAGAACAGGAGGAAGCGGCAGTGGCGCGGAGGCTGCCGACGACGAGGCAGCATCGGTGGCTGCGGTGCCTTTTGGGAGGGGGGTGCTTTCGGGACCCCCTTTTGCTGACCCCTGATTTAGCATCTTGGCATAACCTCTGGAGCTGACTGGGAAGTGTGAGGGAGGAGGGGGAAGGGGAAGCTATTGTGCGTTTCTTGGTGTAACACTGGATTTCACCCAGTGAAATTCATGGAGTAGCAACTGTTTTATTTGTCAGGTTTCTTAAAATTCTGACATTTACCCAATTTAAACATTCTACTCTGTTTAAGCTATAACTGGTAACTGGACAGGCTACAGTGGGGACCTTCCTTCCTATAATCTCTTAATAAATGCTCTGTCTGCCATAAAATAATTAGATAGTACTGGATTTGGTACTTTAGGGTTGCCAAAATGACCGGGAACTGGTTCTTATTCATTTAATTCCTTCGTGTTAGGGAAACACTTGCAACAGCTGCTTTTTCCCTCCACAACAGAGAGTAGACAAGAAGGCGCTGGACTGGAGAGAGGTCTGGAGATCACAGCCTATTAATCTGAATTTTTGAAGCTTGAACAGTTACAGGTTACTGAAAAGGCCAAAATGTATCTGAACTACATTTTTAAAACTTGGGTGTTCTCCCCTCATTAAACCTTACTTCCAGCAATCAGGAGCAGCAGCAAAGTATTTCAAGCAGCCAGATGAATGTGGATTTTGTTTTTGCATTATTTTGACAGTGCCACATACCATTCTGAGTTTTTAGAAGCTAGTTTTAAAAACAGCAGCTGGGTTGTCAAGAGCACAGTGTGAAATACCCTCAGTAATTTCCGCTTCGTTCAACTTGTCTGCTCACCAGAAATAAGAACCCCTGCCCTTCTGATATGACCAGCACAAAAAGTTCAGCACTACAAAGAGAAATATACTTCTCCACGGATAATTTGGGGGGAGGCAAAAAGGGGTGGTTTTTCTGTTTGTGCAAGGACATGAGCAAAAGAAACCCATCCAAGGAAGGGTCAGTGCTTATCAAAGACCTTGACACCCTAACAAGTGAAACCAATATTGGTGGGCCAAGACCCCAGTAGCATCTCAAGTGGCATTCCATAAAGTATAATGGGCTGCCCCCAGAAGGAGAAAGCCAGCATGGAAACATGCACGCTGCATGCACAGAGTAACTGTCCACATGCACATGGTCCCCCTCTTTAGATACTGACCAATGCAAGAAATATGAAAGTTGCCAGATTACTACAAAATTAACATTCAGTGGGCGACTACACAGCAAGAAGATGTAAAAGTATGTAGGACTTTCATAAAAAAATATTACTTGCCCCAGGAAAAAACATGCACATTAAGCACTAAATAAAAATGCAGCATTTTAGAAGTGAAATTATTTTTCTTCATTATAACAGCGTCTTGATTTTCAGCTGTGCTGCCTTATGGTTTATGAGCAAAACAGGATGAGAAAGCAATACATGGAGTGATTTTTGTTGGGTTCTAAATCAATGTTGTATTTTTCTCTGTTCTAAAGGATATGCATATGGAACAAAGCATATGGTGATTAAAAAATGGGTGCAATCCAATAATGACGACCTGTTCATGCATTTGAGTTCTCTTCCCTTTCCTCCCCTGCAGTTACTTAAGCCCCGCCACAATCTGGGGCTTGGGGACCTTCTCTGCGCACAAAGCTGCAGGGAAGGGAAGGAAACAAATCTTGTCCAATTGTGTGACACTGAATCATACGCAGTATCAGTAAGACTGGACAAACTTCCTGTATGCCGGAGCTTTGTAAGAGCATCTCATGCCACACTGAGGTGACTGTCAATGAATTTAAACATTAAAAAACCTCCCCTCCTGCTCTGTTCTATGCTCTTAACAAACAGGAAGCCACAAATGTGGCTGCCAAGGTAAACTGGATGCAATTCCAACAAAATGAGGCACAGCCCCCAATCCAAAGAAATAATTGTATTCTGCATGGTTGTTTTTTTTAAAAAGAAGGAATAGCCAGCATTTCCCCTATTCAGTAACATAGCAATGTGGACAGACAAGCCTCTGCTAGATCAATAATGCTGCCACAACCAGAAATCTTTAAGATGAGAAGAGACTTTAAAATCCCTTGGTCATATTCACATCCCTCTCACATCTGTATATGCCTTCCTTGACAGCTGCATTTAGCCCCTCCACTGTGACCTCAGGAGGGTTCCTCTCTCTTCTCCTGGCTGTGCTCTTTGAAACAGAGTATACTTGAAAAGCCATTAAAAATGCTGCCCCCATCATTTCCCCCCACCCCTTTCCCTATGGTTAGACGAAGGAAGGAAGGAAGGAAGGAAGGAAGGAAGGAAGGAAGGAAGGAGTTGCCCCATTGTAGGGTCCATACAAGCAGGGGTGTATGAAGTGGGAGGCAGAGGGGGCGGGCCACCCCGGGTGCCACTCGGGGGGTGACAAGATGGCCCCTGCTTCCCTCCAGCTGTAGAGCAGCCGAGGGCATGCACACTCCATACGGGATGCCGCACATGCGCACTACATACAGGATGCCGTTCACGCAGCAGGCCGTATGGACACCGTGCAAGTGGCAGCCCAAGCAGCGGCCTGAGCGGCATCCCGTACGGACTGTGCACGCGCGGCAGCCCATACAGATGCAGCGTGTGCGTCACTGGGGGGTTCGCCTCGCCCCTCGGCATCCCACCTCGGGTGCTGGAGAGGGTTCCTCCGCCACTGCATACAGGTACTAATATTTTTATGATATAAGTAAACAAAGTTAAAACGTTCATCTTACCTAAATAAGGAATGCAAGGAGTCATCTTCAAGCTGTTTATATAGTTTCTAAGTCTCTTATAATTTTCTTCTTTACTCATTACATATTCCAGCTTCTCAAAAGTAGTTTTGTCCTTTCGGCTCAGTAGCTTTAAGGAGAGGGGAAGAACCAAAATATAGTTATTAGGAAACCAGTGGCTTCCCCCCCCCCCCCCCGCTTTGAGACTCCTGAAGGGGAGTGAAAGGTGGGATATCAAATCCAAACTCTTCAAACAAGTTAACAATTATTTTGTACTATGCATACGGAAATACTGTACTGAAAAGTTACAACTGTTTTATCATATACAATTTGAAAGCATTTTAATTGTGAAAAGTTCTGAGCCGTGCTATATTGTATATTACTATAGTAGTTTTATGACGCAGGATTAGTACTTTGACAATACAGGGTTTCTTTTAAGTCTAAATAGTAGCCAGAGGTGGGGGAAAGAATGTTTTGTGCATTCAGCTAATTGAATTAATTAAAGGATTAATTATCAAGCCTCAATATGAATTGCTCTAAGCAGCTAACAATAAAGTCAAAGCAGTGTGAGTTATAAAAACAAAAATCATCAGAAAATAGATGCATTGGTAAATTGATATATTGTTGAGCTATCATAGTGGAACTTCACAGATGGCTAGTAAAAGCTAACACCACCAAGTCCAGTCACAATTTGTGGGCCTATGGTACAAAAATAATTTTTGGAACAACTATGCGGTTCAATTTACAGAGTGGTATTAATGTCTGAGATTAGAAGGGAAACTGTCAGCAGGACAAGGAAGAAAAAAGTATTTGACAACCCCCCCCTCCCTCTGACAGCACTCATTCTCCAGAGGCTTGGGGGAACCCACCAGAGCAGATTTAGGAAGACATGGACCATGGGTGGGCAAACTAAGGCCCGGGGGCCGGATCTGGCCCAATCACCTTCTAAATCTGGCCCACAGATGGTCCGGGAATCAGCATGCTTTTACATGAGTAGAATGTGTGCTTTTATTTAAAATGCATCTCTGGGTTATTTTTGGGGCATAGGAATTCATTCATCCCCCCCAAAAAATATAGTCTGGCCCCCCCACAAAGTCTGAGGGACAGTGGACCGGCCCCTTGCTGAAAAAGTTTGCTGACCCTTGACATGGACGATGCTGAAAAGTGGAGATGGAAGATTGTCAGAAATGCTTTCCCTCTCCTGTCAGTAGGCAGTACCACTGGGCGTCACCCAATAATATTACCGTTTCAAACCATCCTGAAAGCACAAACTGCTGTAGCAAGGGGTAGACTCCATGAGAGTGAAAGAGTAACACCCCCCCCCAAAAAAAAGAATTCTTATGTTGTACACACAGCCACTGAGTCAGTTATAGTTCTCACCTGGGATGATAAATGAATGTTTACAGAAGGATGCCAAATTACAGAACGGTTGAATGAATATTAACAGAAGGGGCACTGAATCACTCGCTAGGAGTCTATTTAACAGAGAACCAAAACAGACAAACACGAAGGAAGGGCGTTGATAATATAAGCTTTCTGAGAGAGCAGAACATCTGTGCTTTCAGATCAGACCGTCAGGAATAAGTGAAGATGAACGGTCACTCATAAGGATAGACTTCAAAGGGAACTGAAGGGATTTAGGTAAGTTTATATTATGTGCAACACCAGGGCGCCAACTTGAATAAAATATTGTGGGGGCCCAGGTAAGCCTCACCCCACATAATCAACCATATGATGCCACACACAGCATTTGAATGGGAATGCCCATCAACTTTGTGGAGGCCCAGCCCCCTCAAATATTTTATTGTGGGGGAGGCCGAAGTCTCAACAGCCCCTAGGAGTTGGCTCCTATGGTGCAACAAATACCCTATGTGAAATCAACTACAGGCAGGACCCATTTATGCGGGGGTTACATTCCAAGGCCCCACACACGTGTCTGTATAATTGAAACCCCCTTAAAAAGCCTACAGACACCCTGTTCCGCCCCGCCCCCATCATGCTCTTTTAGTGACATTTCAGTGACGTCTTTATGACATTTCCAGGTCCCTTCCAGATTTGGTATGATGCCCGTATACACAGTTGCACACATACTGGACACCTGTAAACGGGGAGCTGCCTGTAAACCACCTCTCTTGGTATGCCCCATGGAGGACCTTACCGTCTGCAAATAACGATATCCTAAAGATTCCGGGCCCCAGAGAGATCAGACTGGCCTCGACCAGAGCCAGGGCCTTTTTGGCCGTGGCCCCGGCCTGGTAGAATGCTCTCTCACAAGGGACTAGGGCCCTGCAGGATTTGACATCTTTCTGCAGGGCCTGCAAGACGGAGCTGTTCCTCCAGGGCTTTGGTCTGGGTTCAGTCCGACTCATTTTCTCCTTGTATAACAACAAGCACAAAGGAGGTTCCCAGCCCGCTCACAGGTGCTTATACTATCAGTGGAAACAGTTGGTAACTGCCTTCAATTTTAACCTGAAAATTGCCACTTGTCCAGTTTTAATTTTAATTTGTTTGAATTAATTTTGGGATGTATCTTAATTTATTGATCGCTTGTTTTTATGCATTGTCTTACTTGTATGATGTTTGCCGCTCTGAGACCGGCTTTGGTCGAGAAGGGTGGGATATATATAACATTATTATTATTATTATTATTATTATTATTATTATTATTAATCATTCCGCTTCCACTGCACAAATCCCTAACTCAGTGTCAACACCCGAGTTCACTCACCGCCCATGTTTTGGTCAACCTGAAGATGGGGGCACTTTGTAATCCAGACACCACAGCCATAAGAGCATGTAGATTATTCAACTCATAGAGTTTCTGAGAACAGAACAAAACAGAAGTTTAATGTCTAGTACTTTAATGTATTGAGTTTGCCACAACTTAAATTATCAGCCTATTTTACAAAATAGCATCATGAACAAAAAACTGAAAAATGGAGGAAAATTATACCTCTCCAAATAATTATGATAAAGGTGTAATTGAAAAGCATACCTTCATGACTACGACCTAATAGATAAGCTTTGTGTGTGACCCTGGTCTGAAATAGACTAAACACTGGCCAATAAACCATAGTTAAGTCACCAATCCAAACACCCATGGGCAGTGATGTAGCATTCCTGAGTTAGTCATATACTAGCCACTGGATGGAAAATAATTATTTATCTGCATCATGTCCCAGAAAGTATTCATGCCACACCATACCCCAAACAAATGAACTAGCAATATTGCACTTAACACCTTTTGATTGCTCTTCAAAGTATAATCAGGAATCATCATCATTGAATATTGTTTGAATATTCCAGGTTAGAGTTCATATAACTAACAAGGCCACACATTTCCTCTAGTCATATGTTAATAGAGCCAAGCGTACCTAGGTCTCTATCAACCCTGATAAAGGCTCCAGAACAAAAGTTTCTTACCTTAGCTGTTTTAATATAGTGGCTCAGAACTTCAGCTCGTATTTTTAATGTCTGTGCATGAAGAATCTCTCTAACTACCCAAAAACTTACCTAAAAAAAAAGAAAGTGGTAATAATGCATATAAAACAGAAAATAAAAAGTGATATTGTTAGACTGGGGATTTTGGCATTCTCATGTGTTTTCACATTATGAAAATTAATTTTCATTAGCAGCCTAATTAGTTACCAGAAACATGCAAATTCATTCACTACTATGAGCATTTCTAAAGTTTTTCTGTTTAATCTAATTATATTAACAGGCTATATTTAACAAGAATTGCATAGTGAACCTACTAAGAAGATAAAATGTGTAACATGTATACATAGTACCAATACTCAAAAATATTAAATGCTATAACTAATTCAAACTTACTACTACCATACCATGAAATTGATATTATATCAATTTCAACCCCTATACAAATTTCAGTTTCAGTAAATACCTCCCCAAATGCCTGTCATCAACAATGGGAGGAAAGCTGCTCTTTGCATTCTGAAATAGCAGCTGTGTTAGGTGTGACCGATTCTGCTCAGGACTGAGGCAGGAGCAAAGGGCTATCCCCACTCTGCTGTGCTGCCTACAACGAACAGATGGCCTATCCTTATTCACCATACATAACCTAGCTACATATACAGTGGTACCTCGCAAGACGAATGCCTCGCAAGACGAAAAACGCAGAAGACGAAAGAGTTTTCCGTTTTTTGAGTCGTTCCGCAAGACGAATTTCCCTATGGGCTTGCTTCGCAAGATGAAACATCTTGCGAGTTCTTGCGAGTTTGCTTCCTTTTTCTTAAAGCCGCTAAGCCGTTAATAGCCGTTAATAGCCGCTAAGCTGCTAATAGCCGTGCTTCGCAAGACGAAAAAACCGCAAGACGAAGAGACTCGCGGAATGGATTAATTTCGTCTTGCGAGGCACCACTGTAATAGATTAAATAAAGTAGTAAGTATTATTAATCAGTAGGCTATATTATATAAATCAGTAGGCTGACAAGGCTACACTGAATGTACAGGTAATATACCTCTGTAAACTGAAAATGATCCCAAGCTGTGAATACTGATCCATTCCTCCCCCCTTTCCCTTGTTTTGTTTTACTTTGCTTTTTATTGTTAGTTATATAAACACAACACCCCCAATTCAATAAAGCAGTGCTTTTCTGGGGGGCAGGGGTACGCATACCCCTAAACATTTTGTGAATCTGTTTGGTCTCATTGAGGGGCAGTATTTCAATATGAGTACCCCTACACATTTTTTTTTTTTAGAAAAAAGCACTGCAATAAAGTATTGCTATTAATAATAAAAATGGCACAAAGGCAAACTATATGGTGAGCATCACATCTAATTTGGCATTGACTTTTAGCCTTTACTGCAGGCACTGTGATCACTGCACATGGTGACAGCAGTCACAAAATTACAAGATGCCTGCTTCTTGGGAGAAAAGCAATGACAAACCTAGACAGCATCTTAAAAAAGCAGAGACACCACCTTGCCAACAAAGGTCCGTATAGTTAAAGCTATGGTTTTCCCAGTAGTGATGTATGGAAGTGAGAGCTGGACCGTAAAGAAGGCTGATCGCCGAAGAATTGATGCTTTTGAATTATGGTGCTGGAGGAGACTCTTGAGAGTCACACGGCCTGCAAGAAGATCAAACCAACCATGCTGAAGGAAATCAGACCTGAGTGCTCACTGGAAGGACAGATCCTGAAGCTGAGGCTCCAATACTTTGGCCACCTCATGAGAATAGAACACTCCCTGGAAAAGACCCTGATGTTGGGAAAGATGGAGGGCACAAGGAGAAGGGGACGACAGAGGGCGAGATGGTTGGACAGTGTTCCAAACTGCGGAAGGCAGTGGAAGACAGGAGTGCCTGGTATGCTCTGGTCCATGGGGTCACAAAGAGTCGTACACGACTAAACGACAACAACAAAGCAGGCACTGTGAATTTAAGGGAGAAAGGGAAATCAAGAACCTAGGAGGTACTAAAACTTACATGCTGATTTGAGCAACAGGGAATTATTTGAACACATATTTCAGGTACAGTGGACGCTCGGGTTGCAAATGTGATCAATGAGGGATGCACTTTTGCAACCCTTAGCAGTGCATCTGCGTACGCACGGGTTGCGATTTGGCACTTCTGTGCATGCGTGACCACCAAAACCCAGATGTAACCCATTCCGGTACTTCCGGGTTTCGGTGGTCTATAACTCAAAAAAACGCAACCTGAAGCGTCTGTAGCCCGAGGTATGACTGTACACAGCATGTGGTGAGAAACAGTCTCGACATTGAAGTCTGTATCTTTTAGAGAATTGTAAAGTTTAGTTTCCAATAAAAGTAGGAATGTGTTTCTTGAGAAATTTAGCTGGATTTGTCACTCCAATCAAGTGTTTACCTAGTTTATCTCATAATGAAGTTGTAGAGCCTCACATTTGTTTATATATAATACAGCCATGGAATTCACCTCTCTTTAGTTCTGCATTGCTGTTGATGCCACAGAGACTCTGGAATTCCAAACCAAAACCCAAAGTTTACCACTAGAATAATTTAAAGTTGGAAAGCTTTTCCAAAGCGTAAAAATTTATATAAGGGAGGCGTTTGGGCTTTAATGTACTGTTGAAAAGGAAAAAATGACAAGAGAGAAATATGTCTCTTATGGCTTTGGAACAGAGGCTAGACTCGTGACTAATGACATGCACACATGCACAATGGGACTCTGAACTTGCAATCATGCAATAACTGCTGCCTTATTGCACACCTGTCACCTCACGTGATTTGAAGGGCCTTTCTGAATAAATTGGTGATGTGTCATTGTTCTGGGTGGCTGGGAGTCATCCTGGGTGTGCACAGGCTCTTGAGAATGCCTAGAGGAAATCTCAATGTCCAGGCCAATACAGTGGCAGTACTAAGCAGGGCTGATATTTACGCTATATGAAGAAGTCCTTTGGAGCACTGGAATCCCTGAACAAATAAGACACACCTGCTTACACATATTTTCTCAGCAGATATGTTCTATGTATTCTACAATTTTGGTTTTGGATTTAATATAGAGAGTCAAGAATTTCAGAATTCTGCATTAATTCCTGAAAAAAATGAGATTCAGGGTGTTGTGAGAAGTCAGGCAATGGTACTTACATACGGAGCGACCCTGCTCAATTTCTGGCAGCAGAATCATAGGGGGCAACGCAGCCCACCCTAAACAGTCCACACTTATCTAATTAGTAAAAGAATTGCATCTCCCTGCTACTCAAGCAGAAATATGGTCTGCACTTGGGACACTGCCCTGATTAGGTGTTGACCGTCACCTTTCCCCCCTAGGACTGTCCAATCAGTCTGTGACAGGAAACCTGTATTTTTTTTATGTGCAGTGACAACCACACATAAAACTATTATTTTGGAGTACAGTGATACCTCGGGTTAAGAACTTAATTCATTCTGGAGGTCCGTTCTTAACCTGAAACTGTTCTTGACCTGAAGCACCACTTTAGCTAATGGGGCCTCCTGCTGATGCCACGCCACCAGAGCACAATTTCTGTTCTCATCCTGAAGCAAAGTTCTTAACCTGAGGTACTATTTCTGGGTTAGCAGAGTCTGTAACCTGAAGTGTATGTAACCTGAAGCGTATGTAACCCGAGGTACCACTGTACTCCTTCCATCCAGCCTAATCCTCAGTCCAATCACCTTTCATCTCGGGTATCCCCTACCCTGGAAACCAAATATTTAATTATCTTCCACCATCAAACAACACTGTTCTGTCTTCCTCAATCCAGCTGTTCTATGGTTCCGTCTGTTCCACCCAGCCAGCCAATAGTTCAGCCTGCTGCTAGACCTCCATGGGATACTTCAAGACAGGCTGCCCCACCTTTAAATAGCCTGTTTCCATGCTTTCTCCCCATTGTGTAATTATGTCTTTCTTGTGTTTGTTATTTTCCACAGCTGGAATTAGGAATCTTGAGGGAATACGATCCCTTAAGAAAAATTCTCTATTCCAGCAACATATGAGATGAGTTCTATGGAACCCAGGTTACTTGTTTGGGAACCACAAAGCATTGACCTAAATTGTGACAAATGAAGCTTGGTGGACCTTTGGGGCTCCCACTACATTGCTGGGCTATCTATGAATATCCTGGAAAATATTTTGTTATCTAGAACACCAGATCCCCCTGGAACCGCCCCTTAACTCTGCTGATTCCAGATTCCTAATATCACTCCCCTGGAATAGCATCCTCCAGCCCTGTAATGCTCCGACTCATTATGTATAAGCAAACAAGTTAAGTATATGCCATTGGTCCAGGAAACATATGTAGCCTGTACAAATGAGCTAACTCACTGCATTGGGCAATTTTACGCTGCAAAGCCATTTTACTTTCTGACTGCCATTTTGACTTTGTACCTAAATGGACCATTTTTATTGACACCAAAATTGGGATTTGGTAGCTCTTGCTATTCACCTTGTTAGTTAAGTACAGTGCAATATCCTCCATAGCATGCTATCACCCTAGAGCAAAGATTTTTTTAAAAAAAATATCATGCCCCTGTATGTTATATGCATCCTACATTTATTTGAAAACTGTGCAATATGGCATGAAAACTGAGAGGAACCAAATAAATGCTGCTGCCCATAATGCCGAATAGTAGTTATACAACAGAATTCAAATTGTATACAAAAATCAAACGGCACCTAGCACAGCTGCTATAAGCAAGACCTGCTGCCTCCCTCCCTTGGAAACGACTTGCTTGCCCTGTTATATGTTAGTCCCCACTAATATGTATTACTTATTATCATTATCATTTATTAAATTTGTATACCACCCTTCATCCACAGATCTCAATTCGCAACATAAAAATTCAAGATAAAAAACACAAAATACAGAATAATAACAAGAACGAAAGCAAACCAATTACTCCCACCCCCCGTCAAAACTTCCTCTGTGTGCACCTGATTTTCAGAGGTAAGGAATACTCTGCTTCAGTGCCTGTACATCATGAAAACATTCTGTAATAAAAAGTTTAATCTGTTCGTCTCTGAAACTTCCTCATATAGTCACTGCATGCAGCCCCTCAGGAGCCATCCAGGAAGGCAGGAGCCCCCTCTTGAGGGTCCAGGTGGACAGATCTCCAGAACACTAGTCCATCTCTCCAAAGTTTTAAAACGATGTCTATGCGGCCACAGAATCCAACCATAGCTGTTAAGTAAGAAACCTGTTCTTTCTGTAAAAAGGTGTGAATTCCACTTGAATATACAGCAATTGCTAATGCGTACAATCATTTATTTTCTACTTTTTGTTCACTTTTTTCTACTGGAATCACTCTCCTTCAAGACTATTTCTGAATATAAACAGTACAATGAATACCATCTTCCAATTTTCTTCCACTCTTCCGAAAAGTGTAACAGTATTCACATTTGGCAAGGATGGTAGTAGTAAATGGCTTACAGATGGCTTTTAGTAAGAGCATTCTGAATTTTAAAACTAGCAGGGGTATTGTGCAGTAGACTGTAGTATGTCAAGAGGGTTCTAGTATTTCCATGGCTAATTAGTTAACTACTTTCACATCTGTAGAAGCTGTGCTAAAGTGCATGAGTAACCTCTAAACTCAGATTTTGAAGTAGGGGAAGTAGGTGATGCAAATTGCAGTTTCTACATATATTGTACCTTTCACCTCCAGTTTGTGAAGAAAAGCCCCATTGTCTGGAATTAACTATGTTGTGTGAGAACTGCTGCTACACTGGTGTCAATTATTTGTCTGAAAATCTATGTCTCATGGAATGTGCATCTTCCAATACCTGACCTTGACTGTCTTTGCAGTGAGATGTAGCTATGAGAAGCTGTTCATACCATTTTATTTTTAATAGATATTAAAAATAGAATGCATTTAGAATGAAGACACTAATTCATCAGCTCTAATAGACATAAAAAGTCAGACCACTCTTGCAATAGATATGTTAACAATGAGCAACACATAATATGTCTGAATGGCTTTAATTAATGAATACACACACACACACACAGCTTCTGCGGCAGATATTTTTCTAATTTGGTATTGTCTGCTAAAGTCAGCATCTTAATTGTAGTATTTTATTGTAAATCAGTAAAATTAGGAGCACTTCTGGCTCCTAATCCTCTCTCCACCTCTTTCATGTTGCTTCCTCCTGTCACTTCCATCCCAGAACAGTCACTTCTGCCATTGTTCTCAACCCCTGCTTCTGTTCTTAAAAGACAAACCACCTGAAATAAGGTTGCAGGCCACTATTAGGGAACCCTTATTAAGTAGTGGCCCTCTGAGCCCTCCATGCAAAGAGGAGAATGCAGTTCCTTATGGGACTGGCTACAGAGGGATACAGTCCTTGCTTCTCTGGCTATACCTTGTGAAGAGGCCCTGTCCACAAGGCCCCCTTTGATGTATTCGTCATAGTATATGCTGCCAATAGCTCGTTGACTGGGTTTGAAACCACAGCAATTTTAGCAAAGATCCTGGCCCTGCCTCGAGCTGTAGAGGGAAACTTTGTATGAAGTTCCATATATTCTCTGCAAAATGTCTTGTGTTTGTAGTCAACATGGTACATCTTGGTGAGTCCAGCATCACTAGCATGACGTCCATAGCATACACTAGTATGAAGGTGTGGCTGTGTGCAGCACAAACATGTGCCATGCAAACTGTCACTGAAGATGTAGTTAGCACATGGAGCGTTTATATTCTAGATAGTGTTGTGCTGTAATTGGATGCTGAGACTTGCTATATCCCAGAGACTCATGTGCCACCAAAGCATGGCCAGTGAAGCACGGGATAAACGAAACTGTGGATGAGGCCTTTGTTAGTTAATTAAAACATCAGCCTAGAGTAATAAAGGCACCGTGTGCTAGTAGCTAAATCCTGTAATGACTTATAGATCAGGTGCTAAAACCTAGGGGTGGTAAACTTGTAGAACTTTGTTCTCAGCTCTACCTAATAGGGAAAGCTTGAGAGGCCATGGTAAATGAAAAAACTACACTAAACCCCAACTTTGGGAAAGTGTTAAAAAGAAAAGCCCACTCATCTACCCCAGGAAGGTAAACCCCAATTAACTCACCATCCTTTGCCCACTTCCCATTTAATCAACACCCTGGGTGTATAACGGGCATGCAGACCAAATGGTGAATTGCTTGCCTGGTGCAAAGGTTGCAGGTGTCACCTGTCATCTAGATAGCCTAGCAGAAGGGTCAGTGGTCATGATGCACGTTGACATGAATGACATGGGGAAATGTAGGTCTTGGAAAGGAAACTTAGGTTGCTAGGTAGGATGTTGAAAGCAAAGACCTTCAATGCAGCTTTCTCCAAAATGCTACCAATTCCATGCACAAGGTCAGCTTGACAGGCAAAGCTGTGTAGTCTCAATGCATGGATGAGACAGCGGAGCAGGGAGGAGGGGCTTGGCACTGCAGAACATTTTGGAACAACCTGGGCTTATAGAAAAGGGACGGAACCAGACTGTTGGCACTTAAAATTAAAAAAGGTAGCAGAGCAGCTTCTAAACTAATTTTAAGGGTAGGGACACAGGAGCTGAAGAGGGTCTGTTTTGGAACAAACCTACCACTGGAGATGAAGATGAACAATAATAATAATGATAATTTAAATGGGTGGGGGAAAGAACCTCGCAATGGAAGTGCCGGGATATAGGACAGTATTTTGGAGAGCTCAAAACTTAGTAGGTTGAAAAGCTATGGCGCTCCATGAACCATACAGTATGGTGACCTGCATGTACAAGTCCACACCTACACCTTAGACTACTGTTCAGGAATCCTAACAGTCTAGTTTAGAGAAAAGAAGTGAAAAGGCCTTCATGTTTCTGATACTGTCAAACAGTTAGGAGTCAGAAATTCTTGCTGATCTAATATCAGATGCTAGATCCCAGTGCATCTTCTGCCCATTCCTTCAGCACACTCTCCAAACACGGTCAATTCAGGGATGTAAACAACAAGCTAGCTTAGTAAGAATAAAGTTTCAAAACAGTTTTAAAACAGCTAATTATCATACATGCAGCCAGAGAGGAAATCCAAAACACTATGCAGTCAAATACACAGCAACATTTAACAAAAGAAATAAGTTGCGTCTTTTAAAGCTTCATGTAAATGAAATGATTTGATGTACACAGCAAAGGTGCCACATGTAAACTGAAAACTTACATGGTTGAATCTTCTTGTAAAGGCAACTGCATTTGGTGCAGAACTGTATTTTTCTTTTTTATTCCAACCGCAGCTTGACAGTTCCTGGATTAACAGTGAGAAATAGTTTAAGGCTGATGTAACTGTTTACCCACATTTTGAAACAAGGTAGGAATTTCTTATTTTATCATCAGTGCAGTTAACACAGTGCATCAAATAAAACACAAAATAACACTCTTCCTAATGGTTGCCAATAAGACTGCAATTCTGATATATAAATGTGAGTTCTTTCCTTTTAATAAGTTACAACGGCATAAGACCCTTCAAGCTTGCAAGGTAAAATAACATGGAGCAAGATTTGGCTTGACACTTTCTCCTACAATTTTTTAATAGACTATTTAATGGGGAAATGCACCATTAAGTACAGAACTGACCACCTGGGACAGGAATAGCTACTGAGCGGTCACCTGGTCATGAATAATACTTAAATTTGTCCAACTGTGTCCGTCAGCACTGCCCACTGATTTTTCCAGCTGTGAAATGCCAGAATTGATAACTGCATCTATTATGTCCAGTTGATGCAAAACAGGAAAACAGTATTGTCAACAGCCTGATTCATACAAAACGGCGAAGTTTTGTTTGTGCTGAAACCTCAGAATCACACACCCCTCCCTCACTTCCTGATTTGCTCAAACAATACTTTTCAGTTGCATCTAAATTGTGCCAACTATGGTCTTTGCAAGCTGTCTACAGACCATAACTAGAAACCCACTTCAAACAAGTAAATGAAGGAGAGGATCCAAGAATGCAAAAGTGGGAGGGGGAGGTATACAAGCCCAAAGCTTTGGTAGAAGTGGCCAAAGTATGGGGAGCTGTTATATGTGAATTGAGCCACTGAGCTACAACCTATGGACTACCAAAAAATTCTCCTCAGGACACTTGGCATCATCTCATCACAATGGCATCATTTACACTTCCTTGCTATCTATCCCCCCGAAGAGATATGTGCTTCCAAAAAAAGGGGGGATGGAGAAAAATTTTTCTATAATGCAAAGTGTGTCTAAAACACGCTACAAGAAAAGCCAAGAAAACTGATCACAGTATCTCTACATCTCTGCCTTCCAGGCTGTGAAATGATCTAAAGAACACTGTGAAGATGGATCTAGCACACAACAAGACTTAGTAGCCAGTACTGTGAATAATCACGCCCACTCCTACTCTCAACTGCATATTCCATATTTGTTATCCACAGCAGGGTATCAAACCAGTCAAACTGACTGGTCAAATATTGTTAAATAATTAAGCATTTCAATAATTAAAATAGGAAAAAAGGCTAATGCTAATCACCGAAATGTTTATTATGAAACAAGACATTTAAATTACAAATAGGGTTTTTCTTTTAGTTTTTCACAGGGATGGTCAACTTGCTGCATTATTGCCACTGGGAATTGTGGAAGTCCTGGACAGTTGTAGGAGAGCTTGTCGTCCTTGCTTTGGCATTAAATCAAGCCTGTTTTTCTGTTTCCCTCCAGCACCGTAAAGGTAAAGGGACCCCTGACCATTAGGTCCAGTCGTGGCCGACTCTGGGGTTGCGGCGCTCATCTTGCTTTATTGGCCGAGGGAGCCGGCATACAGCTTCCAGGTCATGTGGCCAGCATGACTAAGCTGCTTCTGGCGAACCAGAGCAGTGCACAGAAACACTGTTTACCTTCCCGCCGGGGCAGTACCTATTTATCTACTTGCACTTTGACGTGCTTTCGAACTGCTAGGTTGGCAGGAGCAGGGACCGAGCAATGGGAGCTCACTCCGTTGCGGGGATTCAAACTGCCGACCTTCTGATCGGCAAGTCCTAGGCTCTCCACAGCGCCACCCACATCCCTCCAGCACCATACTCAGTTTTAAAAACCATCAAGAAGTTAATTGCAAATTACTTTAGAACAACACCCAGACATTGCTTTTTCAGCAGTGAACATAAGATAACTGAAGTCCCTTCAGTCAAAAGATCCAATCAATTTAATAAAGGATGCCCCATGAATTTAGGAATGCTTAGAATGGTTGGGAATGAATGCTACATTAACAGAAGCTGAAATATGGCTGCTGATTCTTGGTATTTGTTGGTGCTTGACAATATTTTCTTAACGTGTCAGATTTTCAACAAATGGGCAGCTAACCCAAAACACAAAAAGTGCTTATTCGTATGTGCTTAAAAGAAAATAGTCATATGGGCCATGTTTTCAATCACAATTAAAATAAAACTTGCCTAGACCCACCCAATTCACTGATGTTGTAAACCCAAAGCTACCTATTAGACTGGATATTGGCATGCACCAGACTAATTATTACTGTGAAGCTGATTGAATTATATTCCATCCCAAGATATTAATGGGGACATGAAGTGCTTGCACATTAAGTTAATAATCTCTTTCATATCTTACACTTCTAACATTTATTTTTAAAAATCCTTCTAAGCTTTGAACGTGATTCAAAATCAGCATCAAGTTGATAATTTTCAACATGCTAGCTATAGCAGACTTAAATTGTTTCAACACCTTATGGCTTACAAGTCAAAGATGCAACATGTCCCCACAGAATAGAGGGTGTGGACTTCACCTGTAAAGACATCTCAGAGTATAGGCTTGGTCTGACTCAGGAGCTTCTAAACATCAAAAAAATACTTGCTAGGGAAGCAAAGCACTCTCTTTACCACTGGTCTAGCCCAGGCATAGGCAACCTTTGGCCCTCCAGATGTTTTGGACTACAATTCCCGTCATCCCTGACCACTGGTCCTGTTAGCTAGGGATCATGGGAGTTGTAGGCCAAAACATCTGGAGGGCCAAAGGCTGTCTATGCCTGGTCTAGTCACTGCAAGTTCTGCACCAGGATCTAATTGCTGGCACTACCTGCAAGGAAGCTACCAGCTTGGGGAGTGGAGGCTTCTATGTGGAAGCTCCTTTGGGACAGCAGCCAAGATGTTCAGACAAGATAAAAGCAGTCACTCACACTCTTTTTCTGGTTACTGCAAGTGCATCCTGCTTCCCTCCAGGTCCTACCTGCTGCTCTACCTTTCCTGCTCTATATCCCTACAACTGCTTTTTAACACCTTCCATTCTCTGATCATTTTTTGTGTTTACTAGGATGCCAGACTGAACACAGGATTGCAGCACCTCACAGATTGTTCAGTGCTAACTGTAAGATAACGTTAATGCATATGTATTTCAAGTTTATTTCTCAAAAGCAGATTTTATTAGTAAAAATGCTTTGGATGCCAAATTCTGCTGATTTGATAGGTATGTTCTAAAATTAGGAAGTGATTAAGTATTTAGACAGTGCAACAATAATTCCAAGATAAACAATTTTGCTCAGGACTAATTTTGTTAAAGGAGCAGTGTTCATTAATTTCAATGATAAAACATTAACAATTATTTTAAACCACCTCTATGATGTATTTTATATCTGCCAGGCTGTGACAGTAACACTTCTGTAATCTAGTGTGAAAGCAGTATTTACCAAACTGAGGTACAGTGTTAGTTCCTATAAGAAACTCTTTTTGGAAGATGTTAATTTGATTTGGAGTGTGCTTAAAAAGGTACACAGAATTAAGTATACCACAAATATTGCAAATCCTTAAAGTAGGGCAAGTTAAGGACATATTCAGAGAAAACAAAACAGCCTAGGCTGGATTTGTTATGTTAAGCAACTGCTCATTTCACAGCAGCTTGAAGGCCATCATTAAAGGATGCTTACGAAAGAACTGCATTTTCCCCTTTAAACAGAATAGTTATTCATGCAGGAATAGCTTTATCAAACTGGACACCCCAAAACAAAACACATTTATTTAACCCACTTGTGCATGATTTCATTTGAGAAACAGAGAAGTCATTTTAAAATAAAACATGCATGCTAGTGAATGCAGTTTTTTAAAAAAATTAGTTTATAATTTCAGGAAATGCAACAAAATGGTTTAGAAATTCTTGCAAGAAGACTGTACTTTGCTCTGATCCACAATTATTTCTCATTTAGAAACAACTACCTTCATGTCAGCGCTACTTTGCACAGTCAGGACAGAAAATGTGCCTGTAAAAACAGCCCACAGAAAATGGACTGTTTTGAGTGGAGTTCCACAAAGTGAATATATGCCTTTCTTCTCAATGAAAATGTGTGATTGTGGGTCTGACCATACCTACATTTGTTTGAGCACCACCTGCTAATGGAGTGTGGCCGCTGAGAAGTTTTCCACCAGGATAATGCAGCCATCAGCCCAAAAAATCTCCCCACCCCATCATAATCAAAGGTTCGGCCAAATATCCAACACTTTCCTACCCTGCTCCAAGCTTTCTTGCAAGCAGAGATGACTTGGAGGAGAATAATACTGTAATTAGTGGTCACCAGAAATTATGGCTGGCTAATAACTTCAGTGTCCTTGTATCTGTAATCTTCCACTTTGTTATCATGGAATGTTTGGAACATGAATTAAATATTTTCTCAACATTCAAACTCACTCAGGAAAACTACAAAAACTAAAAAAAATTCTACCTGTCTCCCTAGAGGTTCAAATCCATACGATCTATAAGACGAATAACTGAATAGCAAAAGTATACTTCATTGTACCGTTTTCTTCCTTTGCCTACCAATTTACAGTTCACTCGTCAACCAAATTACTCCAGATGACACCACTAGGTACCATTTAAAAATTATGTAACATGAAACATAAATTATTTGTACATGCATACACACACTGGCACACATATTTAGTTCCAGAATACATGCATGGGTTGACATTATAAGGAAATCTGGCTTGGATTTATTTAAAATCAAAAGGTTGTATAAGAAAAACTTACCTCGGGCTGAATAGCTTTAAATACAGGAATATCCATTAGTGTTATCTGGCCCTTTGAAAAAAAGTGATAAGGAAAGTAAGAGTTGTGTCCTTTTGAAATGAATGTTTCAAGATTGGGCCAGCTTTTTATTATTAAATACCAGAGAAATTGCCATTATAAAATGGTGTGCCCTCCCATTGTTCCTTGACCCTACAAAGAGCCATCTCTGCTTCCTGTAAAAGAGAAAATCTACAGTGGCAGAGGCTTAGATCATGGGTAGGCAAACTAAGGCCCTGGAGCTGGATCAGACCCAATCGCCTTCTAAATCTGGCCCACGGACAGTCCGGGAATCAGTGTGTTTTTACATGAGTAGAATGCATCCTTTTATTTAAAATGCATCTCTGGGTTATTTGTGGGGCATAGGAATTCATTCATTCCCCCCCCAAAAAAAAATATAGTCCAGCCCCCCACAAGGTCTGAGGGATAGTGGACCGGCCCCCTGCTAAAACAGTTTGCTGACTCCTGGCTTAGATGCTAGGAATCCAGAAAAGGAGTGTAAACTGATCTAGCCTTTTCAAAGACAGATCTGGATCATGTAAATGTTGGAAGCAGTGACTAAATACAACTATCCTGTTCAACACATGGTAGAAAACTGGCTAGATAATCACATTTAATTTCAAAACAAATAATACCTAAAATGTTAAGGAATTAGCAAGAGGTCTTAATTACAAATACCAAATTCCATCAGAAAGCTTAGCAATTATGTTAAACTATGATAGGGGCTCTCTCTCTATATATATATATGTTATTGATCAGAAAAAGTCTTAAGTCTAAAAGTTTTCCAGCACTGTTAAAGTATCAAAACAAATCAAATCTCTTTATTGGCATCACAGTATAAAAAATTTCAAGTTTTTAAAGGACAAGGGTGAAGCTGTCGAGGGTCATAAGGTCACACTTGTGATCGTGTGCACTTAGATATTCTGCTTTGTCCTGTCTGTTCGCCGAAAGGATGAATCATTAGGAAACCTTTCAGGTAAGATTGTGGCTAAAAAGGAGGCTACTAAAGCAGTGATATCTTTGTCCCGATCTGCCAGGAGAAACTTCATTTGACTTCTTCTTGTAGTTATAGGCCAGAAGTCCAACACTTTGCTCAGCATCAGTTGGCGAGGTCTGCTGTGTAAACAGCAATCTATCATCATCAACGAGGCTACAGAAGGCATTTATTTCCTTTAAGAAGTGGAAGCCTTGTCCAAAGGAAGAAAACCAGCATAAATTCTGGTAAACCAATACAACAGCAGCTGAAATTAATGATTGCTATTCTAAGATTTCCCCCCATTGAACAATCTCAGCATGTACTGGATCCTTTCCATTAAGAATGCCCATAGCACCTCATAATAAAACTCACAATACAAATAACCAAATCACATTACATGATACACATTACCACCAATAAAACAGATAAGCAGATACAAAGTGAAAAACAATTAATTAAAATACAGATCATTATTTATTTCTATGAGGGGAAGAAAGACCAGCTCACTAATACTTATTTAAATAAAATTATTTTTCCTGCCTACAGGAAAAAGCTCCCTCAATAGGGAGTTCAAAAAAGTCTTTCTTGAATTCCTGCCAGATACACATCAAATGTTTACAAGATCAAAAGAAGGGGCTTCTCAGAGGATTTAAACACTCAGGAAAGCCTTGTACTGAAAAAGGTTGTTATACAGATAGTCTGGTCCCAGGCAGATTATAGTTTTAGAGATAACAACCAGCATTTTCAATACATAAGCCATTTGAATGAAGTGTGCAAATCAGGGTAGAAATATAATGGATATAAAAAATGACACCTGCCTAATCCTGGGATACTTAAGTAAATGTTATTAAAGAGTAAAGATGCCTCAATGACATAAGGAAAATGTATATTTAATATTCAGGTTGCATTATATAAGCAACCCGTTCGACTTCTGAAACATTCGAAAACTAAGGCGCGGCTTCTGATTGGCTGCAGCAGCTTCCTGCACTCAAGCGGGAAGCCGTGTCAGACGTTCAGCTTCCGAAAAACGTTTGAAAATCGGAACACTTACTTCCGGGTTTTCAGCATTTGGGAGCCGATTTGTTCGTCAACTAAGCCGTTCAAGAACCAAGGTTCCACTGTACACAATATTCCCCCCCCCCCAGGATATAGCCATTAAAAACTTTAATATAAACGTTAATTCAACCCAATCAGTGTCTTCTGCAGCATTTCACACACATGCAACTGAAAGTAAGTACACCATGGTAATGGGTACAACACAAGTCAATACAAAACAAACAAACTCAAATGACATTTCACAGTAGAGACCTTTGGGTATCGTTTTCACTTAGATAAGCTCAATAATGTAAATTATATTTTCCCTAGTAGCTTTTAGTTTAAGTTTACTGTAAGTAAAGTATTTTAAACTTACCTTGCAGTCTCTTTTCTGTTTTACTGAAAAAGGGGGAAAGGAAGCTAGCTGCCTTAAGGAGCTAGAACATATTAAAAAGAAGGTTTAAAAACCTATTCCTATGCTTCATTAAATCTGCCTAATAAACTCTGCTACTGGAGTTCTTTATGTGTAAGCCCTGGGTTTTAAAAAATAGGCACAAGCCATTTTTCTTTTGTGTTAACCCCCCCATGCATCTATAGAGAGTCAATTATAATTAATATATCCTTTTACTAATACCCATCCTAAACTAAACTTTAGCACTACTTGCAAACCAGGTCATTATCTGCCCTCCTCACATACTTATAGCAAATAATCCTAACAAACTAGAAAACCTATAGATTAGAAACTTCCTCAGACAAAAAAGACCCAACCATCACAAACCACAGGCACGGTTGGTCTGAAGAGAAGGCTGGTTCCTACCCCTGGAGAGGAAGTAAAAGGCTTCAGAAAGTCCTGTCTGATTCATCTAGGACAGGCATAGGCAAACTCGGCCCTCCAGATGTTTTGGGACTACAACTCCCATCATCCCTAGCTAACAGGACCAGTGGTCAGGGATGGTGGGAATTGTAGTCCCAAAACATCTGGAGGGCTGAGTTTGCCTATGCCTGATCTAGGAGGAAGCATCATCCCTATCAGGAACGTCTTCTAGCAGGATCTTGCAAATAATGTTATCATGCTATTAATCGAGAAAAGAGGTGCCGGAACTGAGTTCAGGTAAGTTCCAGCTTAAAAAAAACAAACCTGAATGTAATAAACATTAGGAGAGGAGATGGTAGGTGTAGACAGGCTGAGAGAAAATTGAATAAGCCTGGACTCTTATACAGTTACCTGGGAGTGACTCCTACTAAGCTTAATGGGGCTTCTGTGGAAACATTTAAAGGATTGGACTGTAAGACTATTAAATTAGCAAAATATTTACTTATTAATTACTTACCGCATATTCCTCAGGTGTAACCTTCAGAACATCAAACACCACTGCATCAAAACTTTTCTTCAGTTCAGCAGAACCTTTGTCACTTAATGACTCCGAGCTGCTACTCTTCTAAGAAAACAAAAATACAAAATTGAAAATGTGAATGTATACCTGCTCAAAAGCCGAAAGAGAGGCCTTGGTAAATAAAAACATCTCAGCCTGGCGACTAAAGACTATCAGTGATGGCGCCAGGCATTTTTTCCTGGGGAGAGCATTCCACAAAGGGGGAGGACCACTAAAACATCCCATTTACCTAGACTGTACCAAATTTCAGAGGCACCCTTCCCAAGTTTTAAAAAAACAGTTTTAAAAGTTTCAAGATCCCTGCTTAAAATACTCCAGCAAAGAACAGGAACTGATTGCGTACCAAAATACATTCTTCTTTCAAGCTGCACTGTTGTATACATGTACTATGCTCCTGCATTTTTTAAAGCTGACTATTGCTGACTCCTTACCTCTGAAGCAGTAGCTGCAATATTAACATTGCTGGGCTGCCCATTCATTAGGTCCATACTGTCCACACCATTGATTTACTGCCCTACATTTGCAGCGATGGCTTTAATGATTCATCTTCAGAGTCATCACTCCTAAAAGAAAATTTAAAAAGCAGCTTATGGTTCCATAAATCAAGAAAGTCAAACAGATCGTCCAAAGTGTAACATGGGACAGGAATGTTTGTCCAACTATGGGATTACAGAAGACTTCAAGTCCAACTATGGGATTACAGAAGACTCCCTTTCCATGGAGGCGCAAGTTACAGCAACAGCCAAGGCGACATTTTTCCACCTTCGCCGCATCAAGCAGTTGGTCCCTTACCTTTCCCGCCCCGACCTGGCCACAGTGATCCATGCGATGGTCATCTCCAGGCTTGACTACTGTAATTCGCTCTACGCGGGGCTGCCCTTGAAGCTGTCCCAGAAACTCCAGCGGGTACAGAATGCTGCAGCGAGGCTCCTCACGGGGTCTCTGCCATGGGAGCATATTCACCCAGTGCTTTTCCAGCTGCACTGGCTCCCGGTGGAGTACAGGGTCAGATTTAAGGTGCTGCTTTTGACCTTTAAAGCCCTTCACGGCCTAGGACCCTCGTACCTACGAGACCGCCTCTCCCGGTATGCCCCACGGAGAGCCTCAAGGTGCATAAATAGCAACACCCTAGTGGTCCCGGGCCCTAAGGAAGTTAGATTGGCTTCAACCAGAGCCAGGGCCTTTTCAACTCTGGCTCCGGCCTGGTGGAACTCTCTGCCTCATGAGACCAGGGCCCTGCAGGATCTGATTTCTTTCCGCAGGGCCCGTAAAACGGAGTTGTTCCGCCTGGCCTTTGGCTTGGAGCCAATTTGATTCCCTCCCTCTCTTTCTTTTTTCCTTTTCTTCTCCTCCTACGATGAGGCTATATTTTAATATTTAAATATTTTAATGTTGTATTTTAATTTTGTTTTTAAGTTGTAATCATTCAACTTGTTTTTATTATTGCTTGTAAGCCGCTCTGAGCCCGGCCTTGGCTGGGGAGGGCGGGGCATAAATAAAAATTATTATTATTATTATTATTATTATTATTATTATTATTATTATTATTATTAAATATACCATATTATGCAACTGATATTGTGATTCCCTTGCAATCCAGTTGACCCTTCAGTAGACTGTGGCAAGATATATACATGATACACAACAGCAAATTAGAACTAATTGGTTATTTCATGAGACAAATTTCACTTTTGAGTGCACTATCAAATAGTGAAGTATTTGTGCCAAAATAGTAGAGGACCTGAATTCCATCTGTATAAATACTACATGTGCTTTTAATTTAAGACAGAAAATCTTAAAAGTCTCTGATGGTTCAGAAGAATTGCTACAGAGAAAGGGATAAGGGGGTGAGATCTTGTTCCGGCTTCTTGGTCTTTCTGCTCCCATTCCTACCTCATCCATGGAAAAGAGAGATTCTCTGCCCTATGATAGCATGTAGCTGCCAGAGGGTTGGCCAAGAGGGAATGCAGCCTTTAGGCGTAAAAAAGGTTCCTCACCCCTGAATTAAACAAAACCTGAAGGTTCAATAACATATATATGCTTATAAAATTGGTTTGATAAAAGTTGTTATTCTTAAATTGCTTTGGGATGTTTTATGGAAAAAGATTCAAAAATAATTATTGCAACTCTATAATCAAAATAAAAAAATTCCTTCCAGTAGCACCTGGAAGTAGGTGCTACTGGAAGGAATTTTTTTATTTTGACTATGGCAGACCAACACGGCTACCTATCTGTAAGTGCAACTCTATAATGTCATTCCAACTGTGAATGAATGGTTAACCCGTGGACTGGTTGGCTTTTGTCTTATTTTTCCAGTTTTATATTAAATGCACATAGTCTCCAGTTTATATTCTGAAAAATAGGGGTTTGTGAACCAGTGGAGATGGCCAATCTTTGGTGGATCACTTTGATAGGTGGACAGAGCCAGCCACCTAACAGTCTTGATACCGGGTGACTGCAATTTCAAAGGAAAAAAATCAGGAGCCAGCTGCACTCCTGATTCTTCCTTTGACATTTTTGTTGCTGCTTGAAACAGTGTATCTTAGGCTGCAATGCTACAATTATGGCATGGCCCTTCCCAAAAAATGGCTGCCAAACTTCTTCTGTTCTCAAATGGGGAAATTAGTAAAATAAATAAACAAATCATATATTCCGACAGAAATTTGGCAGCTGCTGACTCTCATTTTATGTGCACAATTATTCTGTATTTAAGCACATGTATGATATATTATGTTGTAGTCTCATTACAATGCCGGTTGCTGCTTTGAATAGGATTTTCTTTGGCAGGAAAGCAGTTTGTGATGTAAATAAATAGCTTTAAAGAGATCGAAATAAAGGAATACATTAGCTTGATTATCACCAATTGCTTAGCTAATCGGAGACTATTAATGCATTAAGCTGTTTATTTTAAGAATGCTGCTTGTTTTCATCAGTTTACAGAGTGCATATTCATGCTGCTGTTTAGCCAACAACATTTTAAAATGAGAATGTAAACCTTTGAGAACTGTAGATTTACAAAAATATTTGGTCTGCCTTCTACTTGATGCACTGCTGCCACCTTGTGCTGAGAACAAATCCCAACACACTTTTATTGGTCCTATTTCATAGTGATTTCCAGTGTAATTATTTTTAATCAGATATTGGTCACATTCATATTATTAAATTTGATCTTATTAAGCTGAGATTTGTATGCAGCCCTTTGTTTCTTCCTTCATGGAATGAAGCAATCAAAGCAAGTAATCTCTAATTAAACAGCTTCCCATTTCATTCAAACTAGGAAACTATGGCTGCCACATTCAGAACAAGCTAGGATATTTAACTACCTTCAGACTCTATGGTTTAATATACTGACTTGTTCCAAAACCAATAAGTAAAGTTTCCTTGTTTAGAGGAAATTGGGGGGGGGGTGCCTCAATCTAAGCATGTTTAAAGAGATTCACATTAGGGCGAACAAAACAAAACTCACTTCACTTATATTGGTGGGGTCTGAACTGGCAATGGCAGTGACAGACCAAGAAGGACATCCTGTGGACATTGTTCTTCAGATCCTCTGGAGCAGGGTGGAAAGTTACGCTGTGCAAGGGCAAGACTCTTGGGCACACAGAACAGCAGCATTCTGGGCCAGAGGAGCTAGGACAGCAGTTGGCAACCTCAGAAGACACCAAGGTGGCTGTGAAAGGTACAGTGCACAGAATGATTCCTGCCACTCCCCAGAGGAGAAAGAGACAGGAGGAGATGGACTTGGAGGAGTCTTTTCCCATTCTTGACCTCACCCCTTCAGATCCAAGGCTACTGACCCTGGATAAGTATGCTGATAACCCACTTGCTACCTTCCATGGAGATGATATCAGAGAAAGGGAATGCACTCTGGGGAAGACAAGCTGAAAGGAAGGAGTAGGAAGTATTCAAGCCATAAGTTTCCTGCCTTTGTAACCTATCCCAACAATATCCAGATAGGCTCCAATACGCAAGGGGGAGATTCCAAGAGGCTTTGGAAGGAACAGCGGATAGAAAGATTCCTGCCACGTCCCAGAGGAAGAGGCATGTGGTGGTAGTAGGTGACTCTCTGCTGAATGGGACAGAGGCAGTAGTGTGCAGAGGAAACAGAATGTCCCGGGTGCTGTACTGTCTTTTCCTATATTATATTATACTATATTACGCTACACAGAAATGTTTAAATGTTTCTTTGATTGTCCTTGAATCTTCCTACCACACTTGCTATCCTCTCCTGTCACATCAATGTGGTGTGCCATGCCCTTTGAGAACCTCTTATCTAGAGTGGGGTGTCTTACTTTCACAACTTCCTGAAAGTAGGCTATTCAACACACATGAGCCCAGTGGTGATATTCCTTCCTGAATGCCTCATTTGTGATGTGCTTTAATAAAAACAAAAAACAAGATTTCCCTCTTAGGGTGGATCTACGCACAGGAAAACCCCCGCTATAAATAAGTCAGAAATTAAATTGCTGTAACAAAAGAAAGATTGCTTTGCTAGGATAATGACAACTCCTCCTGATTCATCAATGTACCATTTGCTGTATAGTGCTTCCTGTATTGGGGATGTTTAACTACCTTTCATCATCTTCTTTTTTACAACATGCCAACTGCAAAATAATTAAAAAATAGTCTTACTTGATTTAATTCTCTGAAACCCTACACAACTAGACTTCAAAAACCCTCAACATTTGCAAAGATGAGAACTCTGTGACCCTCCAGGTGCTGTTGGATGCCAACTCCTGTGAGCCCTAGCCAGTATGGCCAATAGTGAGGGATAATCTCAATAAACTAGGACTAGTTAATACAATAACTAAAAGGGTTTAAATGAACCAAGGATCATGCAACCATCCAAACTAACTAACTATAATTAAGGACAATACCATATATTACATTTTAGCCCACAATGTTTCCAGCCTAAAAGTTTGCTTTGCACTTTCAATCATAGTACTTCTCAAACTTAAAATTTATAAACACTGTACTCACAAAGCCTTTCAAATTATACATATAGATTCACTTTACCCCATCTCATATTGCTCTTTCAGTCACACTTTAATCTGGGGGAAGGTAGTTGCACAAGTATTTTCCCCAAGGGCTCTCATATCATTTAAACCAGGTACAGGTGGAAGTTTAACCCTTCTGCTCTTAATTACTGGCTCCATCTAAATCTAAATCCTCCTGGTCTACTACCCTTAGTGACACAAGACCCACATAAAAGTGTGTGGTCCAAAATTGTGCACCAAAAATTTCTCTCCTGCGGACCCCACCCACATCAGCTTCTCACGATGGGCTTTATTAAAGCAAAAAGGCTAATTGGACAGCGTCTGAAGGACTTAGAGCAACAGAACAATCTGGCCATTATAAAGAAACTCTGTCCTTGGTATGCCTTTTTTTCCTCCTCTCAAGTTTGATTCCCTGGCACCATATTTGTATAAATTAACTATCCCAAAATACAGATGTGCCTTCACACTGGCCAGATTGGATGTAATGCCCTCTGCCGTACTTGAGGGCAGATACCAAAAGATTCCAGCTGAGAAACGACTCTGTCCCTGTGGAGATGGCAATCTGGAAACAGTGGCTCATGTTCTCCTGTCCTGTCCCCTTAATAAAGACCTGAGGAATGAGATCATCACCCCACTCCTGCTCACCATCCCAGGCCGCCCATCTGCGGCCACATTCTTCTTTCTGTTAACAGATCAAAATGATCAGACAACAGCAAAGGTTGCTAGGCTTATCGAGGGTGCAATGAGATTAAGGGCCACTATCTGAATGATAAACTTGATCATTTGTTTGTCCTTTTTACCCACTGTTGTCTTTTTAATTGTATATATTGCTTCTTTTATGTTGCTATGGCCATTGGCTAATGCAAATAAAGTTTATCTACCTATCTTCTGCTCTGAGCTCAATAAAAAAAAAAGCTGTCAGCACCTTCTCTCAAATGCATTTTTGTTTACCTAAAATTCAGTATTTTGTCACTTAACTCCCTTTCCTTCCACTTTGATGACCACAGGTCAATGATCAGCAAGACATGACATCAGTCACTGCAAGATCTTAAAATGGAGGGGAACCACAAATCTCCCTTCAGAACAAAAGAAGCAATAGGACAGCTCATGTTGTTGTTAGCAGCTAAGCTTAAATACCTGCACCAGAAACCAGATTTTCACATCAGCCTCCAAACATGTTTAAACAGCACCAAACCTAAGTTAGTATTTTCAAAAACATTCTGCAGGGTCAGTCATTCTTCAGAGATTACATGATTCAGAAACTCCGTAGCAGGGCAGTTTACAATAAGTAACTCAAAACCTCAGGTGGGCATTTTTCAACACCAATGATAACTCTGGAACCCTTCACAATACTAATCACCATTTGCTTACTCTATAAATACATGCACCAGACTTGCACAGTTTGAATTGTTCAACATGACTGTTTTTGTGTTCAGCAGCCAAAAGTTCTCTAACATTTAAATAATGCAAGCACAGTATCAACTGGCCAGTGATGCTCAGCACTACGTACACAAATGTGGCTATATACTGGACAATGAACAATCTACACATCCAAAATTTATGCCTAAATAAACTGTGGCACTTCAAGTACAAACACTTGCACCATCCCTTAATGTGTAGGTGGGTTTTGTCTACAAGTCTCTTGGATTTGATCATCAAAAATGTGAGGCTTTTTCACAAAACGACACACCTGATATTTTTCAAGTACAGCTGGCAGTGAAAAAGTCTGTCATCTAACACAGGAACAAAAAAACCCTATGATAATTCATATAGAATGCCAATGGTTGCCAACTAAATCATGAACATGTCTCGCAGAAAGAGGGGTCAGAGTGGTGAACTCATAAGTTCATCGGCACTCTCTATAGAAAAACGTCTGGTTTCTTACTCCCAGATCCTATATTCCCATCATCAAATTGTACAACATAAATAAAGTAAGCAAATTTACACCATGGGTAAAAAGTTAAACAGCATGCCTAGAAAATATCTGAAATTTTTAAATGCCCAAGCACATGTTAAGTTGGTGACTTTACAGGGCTTGACGGTAATATTCTGCAGGTGAAGAAATGTACATTTCATTAGCTGCGGGTCCCACTGAGTCACCTCAAATTCATCTATCGAGTAGCGGCCCCAAAAGAGTCTTTCTTCCAGAGCCACAGCAGATGCCTCATCCCTACACTACCAGCAGGATTTGAGGGTATGACTTACCTTCCTACCTACATTATAGTACCATTATCAGCCTGCATCCATCACACATCCTCATTGTCTGCAGGGACCCCCAGGACAGCCCAAACAAAGGTGGCCAGGCTGCATAGTGGGCACCCAGAACACAGGCTGACCAAAATCTGTAGGCTCCCCTATGCCATGCCAAACCTTGGGATAGCTGCATCCAATAAAGTTAGCACCATTTCCAAGACAGACCTGGACTGTTTCATTTCAAGGGGGGCTCCTGAAGAGCATGCCAGGAGGCAAGTGGGCAACATACCCATTCTCTTCAGTCCTTTGAGACTGGGAGAGAACATAAGAGAATGTTAACTGGGCTGTCACACCCTTAATATGACCAGCTTCTCCATTATTTCTAGAAGGAAAAGTAATTAAATATCTCATTTCACACAGAAACTCATGCTTCCAAAATAGCCAAATTAAGCTGTGCTGTAACTTATTTCCAAGACAAACTGAACACTTTGTTTCAGAGGTGCATGTATTTCTAGATTTCTCCTACGTTAGAAAAAAAGTTGTTATAAATTACACTTTCAAAAATAGCAAAGAACCTGTGATTAAGCTATTTTGAGTGGGGGCGGCTCCAATGGGTGTCAAGAATCAGAAATGGAGTAATACCGCTAAGAAAGCATAAAGCAGTTTACGGCGTGAGAAATGAGACTGACTTAATCCTGGATGTAAAATAGCCAGTACTTTATGTTTATATACTGTATAAACATAAAATTATGTTAGTGTTTCAAAAGAAAAGTCACATTATGCTTGAGTAACAAAACACCTAGTAAAATAAATAAAACCACAAAGGGAGAGAAATTTATGTGTATGTACTTTACATTTAATCCCTTCATAATTGGAAACATGGAAACACAAGCTGTTCTGTGCCACAAAGTGATGGTCTAGCAGAGAAGCTTTCACAGTTCTGAAATAGAGACAGCAATCCATCAAGGAAGCATAAGTAGTGCAAAAGCCAATAGGGTGGATCCAATCTATTTCCTAATGTGAGTGGTTCAATTTAATATCCACATCCCAGTTTGGCAGAGAAACCTCAGTTCTGGAAGATAAAAACCACATACAATTGTTATCTTTAGCAAAGATAACAAATACCAACTCATAAATAACAAATCCAAAACAGAAATGTGAAATCAAAATGCATGTTTGCACAATGTTGCACAAAAACGTTTTACATTTAAAAACACAATACAAAGAGATTTCTCAAGTTCAATGAATATATTTTCTGGTTAAAATCCAGAAAAGCCGATGAGTGTACACACTGAGGTGTATTCATAAAATGCTGTTCCAGAAGACATTTGTGGGGCAGTAGCCAGAAGAGGAAACCGTGAAGTGTCCCAATACGCATGCAGAACATCATGCATAGCACCGTTGAGACTTTCCTCAGACCACATCCTTCATCAGCCTTACATCACATTTTTCTTTGGGGGGGGGTGAAGGGAATTCTGATAAGGACTCTAGTTGGCGTCGATGGGGGTGAAAGAGGAGTGCAATTGGGGGTAGAAGTCAAGCCTGCTATACAAAAGTAAAATTTGCATTGACTACGCCTACCGCTTTGACTCTGGCCCTGCCCACCACTGGCGTGCGGCCCCTGGAAGGTTGCCCATGTGACCATGAGGCTGGAAAAGGTTCTTGACCTTTTTACAACCAAAGCCTGAACCAGACACAACAAAATTTAACATAGTCTCAACCCTGCACAGCAGAAGCTGAACAAACTGAAAATCTGGTATACTGTATATTTAAATGCAAGAGGAAGGCTATGAAAATATTTTATGCCAAGGCCATGTTAAATAATTTGTTTGCTAACAGCAGCCTAAAATCAGCCAAAATTCATTACAATTGGTGAATTTAATGCTTCTTGCAAGAGACTTTAGGTGTATTTCTTTGATAAGGCAGAGAACAGGCAGGAACTGTTCCAGCTTAGAGAATAAAAGATGAATTTTACAGTCAAGAGTGTTTAAAAACAAAAGGAAATAACACTACCTCAACATACAATTTTATACTCATTTTTTTCTTTTTAGCAGTTGATTGAGCCCCAACGGTATTGAGATTTCATAATTTCATGCACAGTACTTAAAACTTTTATTTGAGTAATACCACATATGATTGAGCATCCTTTATAAAATGACTTGTTGATTTTTACTACTGTCACTTTCTTTCATCTGGATAGTGGAAATGCTAGGATAGCGAAGAAGCAAACTTTGTCAAAGATATAGGGTTGAATCCAAGTAAGTCAATGCACGAATGGAATGTGCTCCTCGTTCCTGAGTTTCCCGTTCCTGCCCCTGCAATTTGTTCGGGGCAGGTGTTTTTTTTTGGGGGGGGGAGTAGTACAGAGGGGGGTGGAATTTCTGTTGCACAAGTGGAGCTTGTTTTGCCTGTGTAATGTCTTCATTGAATACAACCCACCGAATTATATTTTATATTATCTTGATCAAATTAATACGGCTACTCATATATTGTAGGCTAAGAGATATGCCACTGGGACTTTATTACTAAACACATGCATCTGGGAGTAGGCATGTCTAGTACTACTACACTGTTAGGCAGCAATCCAATACTTAATTATCTGGGAGCAAGTCCCACTCAATGAGACATATAAAGTAGACATGCAAAGGACTGCAGTGAATTACCGTATTTTTTGCACCATAACACTCACTTTTTTCCTCCTGAAAAGTAAGGGGAAATGTCTGTGCGTGTTATGGAGGGAATGCCTACGGGTGGCATGCCTACGGATTTTCCTCCTATAAAAACTATGTGCGTGTTATGGTCGGGTGCGTGTTATAGAGCGAAAAATACGGTATGTATTTTCTTAACTCATTCTACCTTACCAGACAGACGTACAAGGATATCACTTCCTGATAATTGACAATCTACCTCAAGTATGAAACTTTTGTTGTTGTTCAGAAATGTAGCCAGATGTTTTGATTGGGCTTTTAAGTTCTTATATAAAAAGCAGGACGGTAAGGTCATTGAGGCTGCAATTCCAACACTACTTACTTGCGAGTAAGCCCCACTGAATTCAATAGGACTTACTTCTGGTTCTGCTGTATGATGCCTGACAGTAGATTTTCCTGCATTAACAGTTTTTAGGCAAACCATGGTTTGCATTTGTTCTCCCAACCAAAATTGAAAACCCTAGTTTGAACAGGGTTTAAATTGAGCCAGAAAAACACTACCATAAACAAATGCTGTCAGCTCTTTTTCTTACTGATGTCTTTTTATCTGTATGTTTGAGAAGTTGAATAGTTCGTAAATATGCCTAAAGAAACAGGCCTACCGTCTCCAAATAAAGCATAGGTCCAACATAATAAAAATGTAAAGACAAGGGAAAGCTGGCAGTAAAAACATTTTAAACCTACCCTTCATCAACGAAAAATCCCAGGTTGGGGTACAGTAAAACCCATAAAAACACATCATAGTTTCATCAAGACCAAATTCACAGGGCAAGCACAGACAAACCACCCTGAACAGTTAAAACAGTAATTAAAACAGAATCAAACAATAGCAACCTAATTGACAAATGCCTGAGCAAACAAATATATTTTGAGCTGGCAATGAAAACTCAGAGGGAAGGGAATTCTACAACCAGGGCACCAACCGAGAGAAAACCCTTTCCCTAGAGGCTATGTAGCAGATCTCATTCAACTGCAGTTGGCTCAACAGGTCTTCCCTCTAAGTTCTTAACTCAAGGGCAGGATGATAGTTTTAAAGTAACTGATATTCAACAGAGAGGTTCAGTCATCTATGTTTATCCATCTCCTATAGTGCACACTAGTTGCACTAGCAACTGCAAAAAAGATTGTTCCTCCTTCTGATCAACTTAAGGTTTTATAGTAAATTTCTGCTTTTTAATTAGCACAGCTCCCAGTGTTGATGAAACTCCTTCTCATACGTACATGACACAAAACATGGATGTGTATACACGCAGGTCCTGCTTACAATTGTCAGGTGAGTGCTTGCATAACGAGTCCACAATTTCCACTGTTTCCTATGGAAATATTTCTCTCGATGTTTTCTTCCTGAAATTGTTGCAGCCAATCAGCAAAACAGAGGCAAAGGGCGGTGGGGGATGAAAAGCTAAAGTTTCTGTCTGCAAGACTGGGGCCTCTAAATGCTTGTTCTGACATTACATTTAAGGAGGGAAAGAAGTGAAAGGAATTTGCAACTCCTTTTTCCATCTCAGAGGTCACCATAAGAAAAACCCAAGAGGCCCCTTTTCACAAGGATTCTCATACTTTTGCTTTCCCCAGTTCTGTGTAAGTATCAGTTGGCCCTTTGAACTTAATAACTTGAATACCAAAGAAATACGACTTCCTAATGCCAGCATCTGATGTTGTTGAAAGAGATCTTTTCACTGAACTTTTAAAGCATATGAATTGCTACTGGGGAAGTTAGAGAATTTGATTCACTGGAGTTTTTATCCTGCGCTATGCTGTTATGTTATTGCTTTATTATACGATTTTTTATTTTTTTCTCTTTCATAAACAATTCTCGGAATGCCGAAGACAAATATGAACTACCCCATCCCCAAAGGTTACTGTTATTAAATGAACCCAGAAACATTTTACCTGAAACTTTATAGTAATACAAATTCAGAAATACTTCAGGATACAAGGTAAACCTTTAAAAATCGCAATGAGAGGGGGGGGGGGTTACCTACAAAAAGCTAAGATATGATTTCACACAATATCTAATTCTCCAAAGATCTGTCATATTTAGGAATTAGGATATATTATAATGTAAACTATATGGTCAAAATTAACCACAACAGTTTATATGAAAAGACAAAGAGATTGATGGATGACTACCAGTTTTACAGCTGAATGTTCTTCCAAAAGTTTTGTTTGTACTCATTCCACTGCTGATATCTTTCCAAATTTGTAACAACTGGCAAAACTTACTTAATTTCTTTTGGTCTGGGAAAAGACCAAGGATTGCACCAAAAACACTTTACAAACCAAAAAGAGCAGAAGGCTTAGGATTTCAAAACCATAAATGCAATTATCTAGCTGCAAAGCTAAATCATATGACAACCTGGTTTATGCATAATGAAGCTTCAAGTAATGAAACAAGGAATAATCAGCACATTTAAAATGCTGTGTGATTCTGTACAAAAAGAGACAGTGACATTTAAAAAAAACAACAATGCAACAGAAAATCAATCTAAAACAAGTATAGGGTTGAGAAACCTCAGCAAAACTATCCTAGAGTGTTTTTGCCTTGCTGGAATGTGTCCTTGAACTTTGATAATGCATTTTGCTTGCCTGGATGGAGGACAGATAGTGAGTGTGTGAGTCTGTGCAGAAACTAGCTTACTGTGCAAAGAAAAATGTACATTCATAATAACAATAATATTTTATTATTTATACCACGCCCATCTGTCTGGTTTCCCCCAGCCACTCTGGGCAGCTTACAAGATATCTAAAAACATAATAAAAACATCAAGCCTTAGAAACCTCCTGATACTCTGTCCTCTTTTGTCTCCAACCCCTTCCACCACTGACATGCGGCCCTCAAAGGCTGAAAAGGGTTCTCCATCCCTGGCCTAGTATAAAGAAAACCTAGCTCTGGACTATTTCCTAACTCAGAGTCGTAACTAAATATGGAGTAGTACAGTGGACGCTCGGGTTGCAAACGTGATCTGCGCGGGAGGCACGTTCGCAACCCGCAGTGCCGTGTCTGCGCGGGTCGCAATTCAGCACTTCTGCACATGCGCGAGCACCAAAACCCGGAAGTAACCCGTTCCGGTACTTCCGGGTTCGGCGCAGTGCACAACCCGAAAACAAGCAGCCTGAAGCATCTGTAACCTGAGGTATGTCTGTATTAATATGAAGCAGAGAAGCAAAATGCCTCCCAAAGAAAATGTTCAAAATAATAATAAAATTAAAGTAACTAGATAGTTGGTAAAGTTCTTACCAAGGCGAATGAAAATAGAATTTTGCAACATCAGGCTAAAGCAATCACTCCGCTGGGCGAGCTGAAATGCTTGTGGATGCCTGTGTCTTCCCCACTCATGCTACTCTTGAGTTCTCCACCCCAAGCCAATTTAATGGGGTGTTGTGGCTGTGGGGAGGAAAAAGCCCTGTTGCGTAAGCAGAAGTCCTTCTGCACAGCAGATGGGTCGCTTTAGGCCAGAGGTGTCCAAACTTTTTTCAAAGGGGGCCAGATTCGATGAAGTGAAGGGCCAAATTACCCTGGGAAATAAACTGCCACAGGGGCCAGATTCAACAGACCAGCAGGCCGGATTAGGCCCCCAAAACGGACTTTGGACATGGCTGCTTTAGGTGAATTCTGCTCTGGTTGAACTTAGACCAATCATCTTTTAGCCTAACCTACTTCACAAAGTTGTTTATGAGGATAAAATGGGTAGGGACCATCTTCAGCTTCTTGGAGGAAATGCTGGATATAAATGTAATAATAAAGATGGAAATAGACGTGGGCTATAGCTCCAATGGGACGCAGGTGGCACTGTGGTCTAAACCAGAGCCTTGGGCTTGCCGATCGGAAGGTCGGTGCTTCGAATCCCAGTGACGGGGTGAGCTCCCGTTGCTCAGTCCCTGCTCCTGCCAATCTAGCAGTTTGAAAGCATGTCAAGTGCAAGTAGATAAATAGGTACCGCTCCAGCAGGAAGGTAAACGGCATTTTCGTGCGCTGCTCTGGTTTTGCCAGAAGCAGCTTAGTCATGCTGGCCACATGACCCGGAAAAACTGTCTGCAGAAAAACGGCTCCCTCGGCCTGTAAAGCGAGATGAGCGCCGCAACCCCAGTCGTTCGCGACTGGACTTAACTGTCAGGGATCCTTTACCTTTACCTTTTATAGCTCCAAAAGAAACCATGGGCAATAACCAATATCATGTGAATGGACCTCTACTCTCAAGATGAGACTTCCCCTTCCTGTTCTCTTTCTCCTTGCTGTACCCACTCCCAATCTGATCCAGAGAGTCCCCGGACCTAAGGTGTTATTTAACACCCAGATAAATCCAAATATACCCAGGTGATGGTGTAGGAGGGGCATAAACACAAGAGGAGATATTGCACATATTCTGGGGGCTGTGTGAAAAATCAAAGAGGTACTGGGAAGTAATTTTAGAGTATTAGAGAAATGACAGGATACAGTGGCATCTGGAACAATAGTTGTGTGATTTGGCAATATATGAGATGCTGAAGGATGATTATCTATCTATAAGCAACAGCTAAAATGCCAATTAGCTACTAAACAGAGACGAAACTCTGTCTCTGTTTAGGGTGTGGGACTAGTACTGTACCTGGGAGACCAGAGTTTGAATCCACACACAGCAAGGAAGCTCACTGGGTCACTTGATCCAGTCACTGCCTCACAGCCTAACCTTGTGGCGATTAAATGAAGAGGGAGATAACTGTATGACACCATGAGTTCCTTGGAGAAAAGTTAGGATATAAATGCAATAAATAAATAATCTGCAATGAGATGCATATACTTAAGCTTATTATTAAGAAAAGAGAGAGCAGATGGAGTAATAAAAGCTTTATTGCATAATAGTATATGTTCATTATATACTGGAATGATAAAGAACAGAATCATGCTCAGTCCTACAGTTTATTAGTTTTGTAAAATTAAGAACATTGCCTATATTCTTATTTTTCTCAAGCAATGTACTATATCAGATGATATTTATTGTTTTATTTGCTTAATGGATTATTTGTGGATCATTTTTCTGTGGATCAATTCATCCTTTTCCATAACAATAAAAAAATTCTGAGAAATGAACTAATCCACAACATCTTTGGAGATCCACCTCACTTTTGTTTTTCTGTCTAGAACTGTCACTGCACCCTGGTGAGTCAAAGAAAAAGACATGTTGACAGATCAGGTGGAGCAAAATACTTCTTACAGAGCCAATAATCCATTCCAACTTGAATCAAGATGTATATACAAAGCAAACACTAACTCCCACCTGGATACAAGCTAATGGTGAATTTGCACATGCACTTGGACTGCCTCAACTGCGTTTGTTCTCTACTCTGAAGAGAAGTGCATAAACACACACATCAACATACATTGCTCGATAAAAATAGCAAGACACCAGAACACAGGGTGATTTCTGATGCCATGTTGTCACGCAACAATATGCAGTTATGTTGGGACAGCATTCTTGGACTCCATCTCCATTTTCTCTTTAAACATTTCCCATTTAGACCAGTAATTTACTTCTCAATTAGAAGTAAATTACTGGTCTAAATCTTTGCTTTAGGGGTATACCAGGGTATTGGGACAGCTTCAGATCCAAGCTGCTTCCAAGTTATCCCCAGGATGCTCTTTTCGGCTCGTGCTGTCAGAGCTCAGGTGTCAGGTCAGGTCTTCAGGTGTTTCTGTGACAATGGAGGGCAGGGGAGAGTGCAATGTCAGAGAAGTATATCTAATCTATTTTATGCTCCTAGGATCCCTTAGGCATTCCATATATATATATATCCTTTTTTTTGTTTTTTTGTTTTTGTTTGTTTGAAGAGCTGGTTCAGGATATTTAAAGCTAGACCTAGATACTGGCTACTTGATTCAGGGCAAAAATAGGACAGTTCCCCCTTTAGGTCAGCAAGGCTAGAATCTTAGATCTAATGAGTACTTCTATAATCTCTCGATTCTTATGAGGCACTGGCAAATTCTAATTAATTTCCTGCACAATCATGATATAGAAGTCCTTACTTTCATAAAGTCTGTGGAAAAACAATGCTTGCCAATGAGGTGAAGAACTAAGAAAACAAATACTCCAAAAGAATAAAGATTATAGAAACCACACTGGACAAGACAGAAGAGGAAAAGATGTGGCCGTTCAAACACATATTGCCTTTTCTATGTCAGGAAATGCATTGTGGTAGCAAAGACTAGGTTGCAAAGGGGACCTACTACATTCGTCTTACAACCAGCAAGAAATTAAAAGGTTAATGAGGAAGAAAAAAATCTTCCCTCTGCCTCTGAAAACTATAGAGGCAGTTGAAATCTTATAGTCTACACTGGTATCCATGAAAACAAAGATTAGCTTATGGACTATCTCCATCTTTCATAATTATACCTTTGGCATCACAGAAATGTCTCCTTCCAAAAAGTACACATACACAAATACTCATCTCCTCAGATTCTCTCCAATTTTTTTCTGGATTTGTTGTTTTGGAAGTGAAACAATAAAAAGCAGTCAATGACATTATAGGAAGTTATTAATTTCAATTACTGTATCATAGCTCAGTGAGCACTCGAGGCTTGACATACTTTCCCTTAGAAAATCAACTTACTCTCTCAGACCAATAAGAAGTGTTTAGAAAGTGAAAGTACACGTTACAAAAGGCTCCTCCATGGAAACATTGCCCTACAGCAACTTATCAGCTATTAAATTAACACAACATTTATTTCTTATGGTCTGGATATTTGTTAACCCTGACTTTGTACTTTCACTTTAAGTGGAAATTAAATCCCCTGATACTCAGATTAGGATGGGCTAAATCAAGGACATTGTCTGTTCAAATGTACCTCCTATCTCCCAAAAGCAAACCTTATTTACATGTAGAATGGCAATTTTAAACATTAAAGAGCAAAGGTTGTATCCAAGTGTCAATCACCACTTTGTCCTAGAAAAGCAGTGCCCCCCAGAGGTAAATGTTTATCATCATTTAGCCCTATTAGGTTTCTACAGATTGTAAACCTCTTAGCTTCCTGTCCAATTCAATGTGGTGTGTGCTGGCTGGAGCTTATGGAAGTTCTAGTCCAAAACATCTGAGTGGCACCAAGTTGACTTATGCCATAAAACATTGTTTAAATTGGGGGGTATAAATAACATTTTTCCCAACAATGCTAACACCTTAAATTGTCAGGCTAGCTTACACTGACAATTTATATTTGATGGAGTAACCATACAAACCAATTACCGTATTTTTTGCTCTATAAGACTCACTTTTTCCCTCCTAAAAAGTAAGGGGAAATGTGTGTGCGTCTTATGGAGCGAATGCAGGCTGCGCAGCTATCCCAGAAGCCAGAACAGCAAGAGGGATCGCTGCTTTCACTGCGTAGCGATCCCTCTTGCTGTTCTGGCTTCTGAGATTCAGAATATTTTTTTTCTTGTTTTCCTCCCCAAAAAACTAGGCGCATCTTGTGGTCTGGTGTGTCTTATAGAGCGAAAAATACGGTATATATTTTGAACCATAATCTTACTTTAGGGCAGGAGTGGGAAACCTGTGGCTCTCAAGATGTTGCGGGTCTCCCAACTCCCATCATCCCTGACCACTGGTTTGGGATGATGGGAGTCCGGTGCCTTAGGAGGCCAGGCCTCTTGATAACCCATTCTTGTGTTGACACAACTTTATACAATCACATACACACATACTCACAGAGCTCATCCCTTCCGTACAAACTTTTCAGAGCTACGTTAAGAACAATGTAAATCCTATAGATCCCTTTCCAACGGTGGTTGGTTATTGCAACCAAACTAGAATACTCTACTATTATGGTGTAGCATCAATCAGTTGCATACTGTACAGTCCTCTTTCAACACCATATTCTCCAAATAGTCACATCTTATTTATACCTCCTAATTTGAACCATGAAACCCCCTTCAGAATCAAGGGTGAAGTTCTGTGAACTGGTTTTTTTAAAGCTGCTAACATGAGAATGGGGAGAAACTCATTTCTGTATTTATTATATTAGAACTGGAACTGCAAATTTAGTACCAAATTGTTAAGAATTCGAATACCCCAGTTCAGCTCAATATTTACACACACTCCACCACCCTGCTAGTTCTTAAAATGCACCATTCTCAGCCCCCTGTGATCTGTGGGGTTTGCAAGACTGGCTGGTTGTGCTGGTGTAGACAGACTAAGAGTTAGGAGACAACAGGAGGACTGAACCAAAACAAGAGGCCATGGAAGACAGCATGGGAGGAGAGTTTTGAAGCAGTAGTGATCATGGGAAGCACTGGTTCAATGATGCTATTACGCAGCATTGTCAGTGAAGACAAGCCAACATGAGCAGCAGCACTCCTGCCATGGTGGTCACTTTCTGTGGAAACTGATGCCCTTTGCAGAAGAATGCCTTTCCTGAGGCAGCAGCAATGAATGGCAGATTTGGGGGTCACGCCCAAAGGCACTACTCCAATGAATGTTTCTTTGCCCACTATGCAAGCTGCTTGCTGCTTCTAGTGGAAACACAGGGATCCAAATTCCCCAGTAGTAGCCTTCAAAGTAGCCTTTCTGCCTTTTGATGATGCACAGGCATTTGCACAACTTCAATTCTCTCCAACCTGGCTGACCTCTGCTTTTCAAAAGCACTAGGTAACAGCTCCTCGGCATCTTTTCCTAGTCCCAGCATGGGAAGGGGTGGATGATGACACTGAAACTGGTGCCGAGCTCCAGTTTCCATTCTCATTCATGCTTTTATCTTTGCTGTCAGAACTGTAACCCCAGTGCACCTGCTTCATGACCCAGAAAGTTGTCTGCGGACAAATGCCGGCTCCCTTGGTCTGAAAGCGAGATGAGCACCGCAACCCCACAGCCACCTTTGACAGGACTTAACAGTCCAGGGGTCCTTTACCTTACTAGTCTGAACAGAAAGAGAAGGTTCTGTTGTCTACCTGTGCCAGTATGCAGGTGGTTGGCAATTCCTGGTGCCTTTCCCACAGAGGGAGCTGCACCAGGTTCTCAAATAAGGATACTTTAATCCAAACCCGGATATATTTTGCATGTACCTCATGATCCCAGTCACAAAAGCACAAGCCCCAATAATCCCACACAAAGATGCACGTTCCACTGATGCAAGTTTCAATTGATGCAGTTTTCCCTACAGTGATATGTTCAAACCTGTTCATTCACCTCAGGCATCCAATACATACATATAAACATCATTGAAAGCACACATCACCAGTTCTCATCCATGCTGAATTTTGCTTTCTATCCTGTAAGTACAGTAATGTATTTCTCACTCTATACTGGGAGAAGGAGTTCTGTTAAAAACACTTCCACTGCTGTGGGTAGAATTTTTACACCCTTACCGCTATTCACACACAATAACACAATCACCAAGTGAGAAAAAAGAAATTATAAACGGCACCTACACAGAACCACATTCCATTATTCTGTATTATTTAATATGGAATAACTATTATTTTACGGTTCTGTATTCAATCACTAAAAGTAATGTCACTCTGGGAATATTTTACTGAAAGGAGTACAGCATATATATTTTTAAAACAACACTCTGTCATGACACATGCACTGAAATTCAGGAAATTCAAGCTTATCACTCTGGTGCATTAAAGAGCACATGCTTGAGGAGAAGCCACTGCCCTCCCATACTTCACACATCCTGCTTATTGTGTGAAAGATAGAGGTCTAGTGGGCTAATCTTCAGCCTCCAGAACAACTACTGCTAATGTCTCAAGAGCCTCCATTATCTCCATTGCTCTCTGTAGCTGCTCAGCTCCACTACATTTCATTTATTAGACTTATTAGTTGCTTGTCACCCGGAGGTCTCCAAGCATCTGACAGAAAAAGAATATATATATATACAATACCAGTGGAGGGGGGGATCATATAATACATTAATGTTTCATATAAATTCCATTAAAAGTACCAAAATAATAAAGCAATACTCATGGGAACTGGGTGTGCAAAAACCCACTAATAGTTAGTTGCCCTGTATTTTGAGAGTGCTCATTTTCATGCTGTGCTGCCTGTATAACCAACCAGACAACCCACACATCAAAAGCGCAGAACCAAACATGGCTTCTGTTCCAACAGGCCCTTTTGCTCTTCTGCTGTGCAGTTATGCAGAGAAAAAACAAAATGGTGATAATTTTGTTGGCGAAGCAAGGTGTTCTATGAGGTATTTTGGGATCTCTCCAGTACCAGTTAAGGACAACTGACCTAAAAAGCTGTTTGGTAGCCAGAGTGAAAAAGGCTCCACCTGGTAATCTACTTGGCAAAACGAGGTGAATCAAAATTAAGTGGAGGCAATTTCTTCAGGATAGGTATGTGCCAAATCAAGTGCAGCATATTGTTTTCACCTGGTGCTTTGTGTCCTACACTTCAAAAGCAAGGTGTCAAGGCACCAAATCAAGGTCATAGGAAGCTCCTGTGGGAAATTCGTTTAGAATTCCCTATTGCAAAACATAACTCCAAAACTTATTAAACAATCAGAAGCTAGTTCAGAATATATATAATTGTTCTCTCTTTTCTATTTACCTGAGACTACAGCTACAGCTGTCTCTTATGTATTAGCAACTTGTGGTCCCTTCAACAAATCCAACCCTCAGTAATACAACGAAGACCCCACAGTTGCCAAAATAGAAGCAGAAGGAACGCTTGAAGGGAAGTGCACCGAATGTACTACAAGTGCACTTTGACAAGACAGCAACTGAGCAGGGATTGACCATTCGCCACTTCTTATTCAAAATTATCCTCTAGTAAAAATAGCTACCGCACAGCAAATAGCTTAGATAAATTGGAATGGCTTCTAAATCCCACTAGTTACTCTGCCTTTGAAAGGCATGGCAATACTCTCTTGGTCAATTTTTCCATGGAGGGTTGGATGGAGGCTGCACTCCTATCATGACATATCCAAACCCCTCACCTCCTACATAGTTAACACGGACGATAGAGCTGTGACTCACCTCAAGCTCAGGAATAGGAATGACAATGTCTCATGGTAAGGAGAGGGGAGAACTAGCAAGCCTGCTAGTCCATGCAGAATAGAGAAAGCTCCAGGCATGCACATGTATGCTTTAATTAAACACAAATTAAGGGGAGGCAAGTTCTAACCCTGCTCCAAAGCAGAGCAGAGCAACAGAATACGGGTAAGAGATTCCTCTGGCATCCTGAAGGCGAATCAATTCATTCTGGCCTAAGATTTCATAGGCCAGAGTCCAGTTTAACAGATGCATGACAAGGCACCTAAGCGAGTGGGTGAGTGAGTAGGTAGAATGCACAAGTGTGTTTATTTTATACATGCATCCTCAGTACATAGAAGAGAAGACTGTTGGTTGCATTAGATTTTTGGCCAAACTCAGCAAGGCCAATGTGACGGTACATAGAGTAGAAAAGCACACAGAACTGAACCAAGAATTTGTCAGTATAACCCTAAATTGGAGTTTAGCGAGTCCCAAGTCCTAGGCTTTGCTGTGACCATTTTAGCTTGATCAGGCTTCACTTGATAGGCGTGCAAGGTAAGCGACTCAACACTCGCTCTGGACTTGTATCTGTGCAGCTGATGGGAGAGAGAGCTCGAATAAACTTGGCAATGTGGTCAAGTCAGATACGAAAGACAAGATGCCAAGCAAGGCGTGGAAAGTTCCTCAAAGACCCCAACCACCCTCCTCTTCTTCGCCGCCCCCCGCCCCCCGAGGCGTTGCAAGAAGAGCATGCGCTCGCTGGGCAAATAATGGGTGGGTGGGTGACAGAGAGGCGTTCAATGGAGCCGGAGGGGGGGGGCGCGACACAGGAAAGGGAGTTGAATGGAGCCCAATGGAGGAGTTCAATGGAGGCGCGGCGAGGAAGGAAGACTTCCCGGGCTCGGCGGGAAGGAGACCCCCGCCCGGCGCGGAGGCGAAGGGGGACGGAGAGGAGGAGGAGGGCGGGCGCCGCCGGAGCCGTGGGCGTCGGCGGCAGCCGCCCGGCCATCCCTGCGGGCCTCGGCGAGGCGCCCCCGGGGCCGGCTGAGGGAAGGCGCTGCTCGCCCACACGCCGCCGGTGCCCCAGCAGCCGCCGCCTCCGCCGCCGCCCTCGACTCACCTGCTGACGAGACGCGAGAGGAGCGGGCAGAGCGAACGCGGGACGCGGCGAGGAAGCCGAGCTGCCCGGCCCGAGCTTAGCCGCCGCCGCCGCCTCCCTCCCTTCCTCGCCCGCCTCAGCCCGCTCGCTTCAGCCGCTCTCATTCAGCACCGGCGGCCGCTTATCCTCTGAGGGGAGGGAGGGAGGGGGAGGAGGAGGAGGCGTCTCCCGGCGCACGCACGCACGCACGCGCACGCTCCCCCGCGCAAGGTAGGGAGGGAAAGAGAGGGACGCATGCGCGCGCGCGCGCGCCCGTCTTTCCCTCCTGGAATTCCGCTGGATGGGAAAGCGGGAGAAGAGAAGGAAGCGGCGCAGGCGCGATCTGTCCGGCCCGTTTTTGTTCGGCCCCTTTAAGAGGCCGTGAGCGCGAGCGGCCCGGCGGCGTTGGGGAAAAGCGGGCTCCGATTGGTCGCTGCCGCGAGAGAGCTCCCTCCCACCGCAGAGGAGTTAACTGTCACAATGGCGGCGGCCAACGGCCTCGGAGAGAGAGAGAGAGAGAGAGAGAGAGAGAAGCAGCGGAGGCCGGGCGCCGCTTATCCCGGAGGAGGAGGAGGACTGGAGAAAGGAAGGTGAGATGGGGGCGGAGATGGGGGGGCGGTGGGGGTGCCCTCAATGTGTCCGGGTTAATAAACTCCCTTTGTATAAAAGACAAGTACAGTGGTACCTCAGGTTAAGTACTTAATTCGTTCCCGAGGTCCGTTCTTAACCTGAAACTGTTCTTAACCTGAAGCCCCACTTTAGCTAATGGGGCCTCCCGCTGCCGCCACGCCGCCAGAGCACGATTTCTGTTCTCATCCTGAAGCAAAGTTCTTAACCCGAGGTAATATTTCTGGGTTAGCGGAGTCTGTAACCTGAAGCGCCTGTAACCTGAAGCGTCTGTAACCCGAGGTACCACTGTACTTCTGACAAGAAACCTGAAGCGTCTGTAACCCGAGGTACCACTGTACTTCTGACAAGACAGAAGTACTGTTTTTGGGGGACAGGAGGCGGGCAGGTGTGGAGGATTCCCTGGTCCTGAATGGGGTAACTGTGCCCCTGAAGGACCAGGTGCGCAGCCTGGGAGTCATTTTGGACTCACAGCTGTCCATGGAGGCACAGGTCAAATCTGTGTCCAGGGCAGCTGTTTACCAGCTCCATCTGGTACGTAGGCTGAGACCCTATCTGCCTGCGGACTGCCTCGCCAGAGTGGTGCATGCTCTGGTTATCTCCCGCTTGGACTACTGTAATGCGCTCTACATGGGGCTACCTTTGAAGGTGACCCGGAAACTACAACAAATCCAGAATGCGGCAGCTAGACTGGTGACTGGGAGCGGCCGCCGAGACCATATAACACCGGTCCTGAAAGACCTACATTGGCTCCCAGTATGTTTCCGAGCACAATTCAAAGTGTTGGGGCTGACCTTTAAAGCCCTAAACGGCCTCAGTCCTGTATATCTGAAGGAGCGTCTCCACCTCCATCGTTCTACCCGGACACTGAGGTCCAGCTCCAAGGGCCTTCTGGTGGTTCCCTCCCTGCGAAAAGCCAAGTTACAAGGAACCTAGCAGAGGGCCTTCTCGGTGGTGGTGCCCGCCCTGTGGAACGCACTCCCAGCAGATGTCAAAGAGAACAACAACTACCAGACTTTTAGAAGACATCTGAAGGCAGCCCTGTTTAGGGAAACTTTTAATGTTTAATAGGTTATTGTATTTTACTGTTTTGTAAGAAGCCACCCAGAGCGGCTGGGGAAACCCAGCCAGATGGGCAGGGTATAAATAAATTATTATTATTATTATTATTATTGTTGTTGTTGTTGTTGTATAAAAACCGTTTATTTTAATTTTTGTGTGTGTTCCAGACCTTGTCAAGGTCTTTCTTAACTAAGCTGCGAGTTCGCCCTTCGCCTTGTTTCTTACATCTTTCTTTGAAACTGAGCTTCCCTTTTCTCCCTGCAGATGTTGGGCTCACATTTAAGGAGAGAAACGAGGAGGAGGAGGAGGAGGCCGAGTTCCGTCTTGTGGGAAGGCTGCTAAGCGAGCCTTGATCCGGATGGATGGACCTGTCTTCCCTTTACTGGGCGTGGGTGGGGTGCTGATGGGGTACCTTGGCTCTGCCAGTGCTCTGAAGAATGTGCACTAAAGCACAGGCCATCTCCTCTTTGTTCCGGACACTGATGACTGGCTCCAGAACAGAGCATAACATTGTGTAGTTGTTGGTCACAAATTCAGCAAATTCTTTGTACTGCTCCATGGGGAGGATGGTAATTGTCTGATAACAGCATTTTATCCGTATGGATGGACCTGTCTTCCCTTTACTGGGTGTGGGTGGGGTGCTGATGGGATACCACTTCTCCACGAATTGCCGACCGGTCACGGCAGCTATGGGGATGTTGACCAGACCCACATAGTTGTTCTTGTCCTTTTTCTTCTTCTTTTTGACATCTTTATAGATGTGGATGGTGATGCTATGGGCAGGTGGAAGGCCAGAGAACTCAAAGTGCTCTCCCCAGAAGATATTATCGTTTTTCATTTTGCTGATTGTGTGGGCAAATGAGGTGTCGTCCACACACAACAGCCCCAGGTGTCATCGCTGAGAGGGGTGACATTCGGCCGGGCCAGCCTTCCAAAGAATGTCACCCCTGGGTGCGACACCTGCCCGCGACTCCCAAGCCTCCCCCAAGCTGTCAAAACAAAGGGGGGAGGCTGCCAGCACAGAGGCGCCGGAGTGTGGCGCAGCTTTGCCAGCAGCCTTCCTCTTTCATTTCAACAGCTCGGGGGAGGCTTGGGAGTCGCGGGCAGGTGGCGCACCCAGGGGTGACATTCTTTGGAAGGCTGGCAAGGCCTTCCAGAAGGCAGCACCTGGCTTGCAGCACCCAGAGTGCAGCTCCACTTCTCCCAATGTTCCCGGAGGGCTATGGAGGAGGATGACTGGAGAATGGTAGGTTAGATGGGAATGGGGTGAGCGAGGAAGTATTGGTGGCAGGGAGGGGGCAGGAGGCGGAGATGTGGGATGGTGGGTAGGGGTGCCCCGAATGTGTCTGGGTTTTTGTAACCCTAAACTGCATTTACTTCGCATTACCCTCAAGATAACAAGTTGTTTTAAATTGTGCCTCATGATTCACTGCTCCCCTTGTGAAGTGCTAATAAAATTAGCAGGCTCCGCTTACATCGTATTTTGTGTGTGTGTGTGTGTACAGTCCATAAATAGTGTTTTCCTAGAACCTTTAATAAAGTTTAAAAATAATGAGGCTGAAATACAGAACTATATACTTTTCTTGTTTTTAAGATTTAGAAATCAGAATAGTGTGTGATGAGACTGAAACACTTTCCTTGTTTTAATCAAATGTCTTAGTAGATTCTACTTATTTAAAAATGACAGGCATTTTTGACAGACTTGTTAGCAGTAATTATATCCATGGCATGCTATTAGGAAAATATACTGCCCCACCAGTGTTTTGGCTTTTAAAAAAATACAGGATATTGCCATAATCAGTTTTTTTAAAAATATATTGAGGTGAGGGATAATTGTAACAATTCAAAACAGGTTTATTTAGAAGTGGTCTATGTTTACTTTCATTTGGATTTAGTCTGCCTTTTAGCCCAAGAAGGCTGAGTACCCTACACAGATTAGAATGCTAAAATTTTATCTCATGTTGCCCCTCTTTAATTTTAAAATACCTAAGGGTATTTAAAATACCCCTTTTTGAGTCTCTCCTTGTATTACCATATGTTTTGTATGTCTTGTGACATTTTAAACACTTAATAAAAGCAATGCAGGGATGCGGGTGGCGCTGTGGGTTAAACCACAGAGCCTGGGACTTGCCGATCAGAAGGTCGGCAGTTTGAATCCCCGCGACGGGGTGAGCTCCCGTTGCTCGGTCCCTGCTCCTGCCCACCTAGCAGTTCAAAAGCACGTCAAAGTGCAAGTAGAAAAATAGGTACTGCTCTGGTGGGAAGGTAAACGGCGTATCTGTGCGCTGCTCTGGTTCGCCAGAAGCAGCTTAGTCGTGGTGGCCACATGACCCGGAAGCTGTACGCCAGCTCCCTCGGCCAATAAAGCGAGATGAGCGCTGCAACCCCAGAGTCGGTCATGACTGGACCTAATGGTCAGGAGTCCCTTTACCTTTACTAAAAGCAATGCAATATTATATATAACTGGATGGAAATTTTCTCAACGCTTGTTAAAAATGACTTTGGAAACTACAAAGATTGGCCAAATAAAAATTGGCACATTCTGTATCAAAAATATGTACATAGCCATCTCAAATGTAGATGTATTTTCACTGGGGTGGGGAAATTGTAGTTAAGCATCTCACTTTGGGCACATTTTAGCCAAATTTCAGCCTGGCCTGTTTCCTGCTGAAATCAGAGTTTCATTTTGCTTGGAAGTAAATCCTGCTGATTCTACTCCCAACATATGGACACAATGTTTCCCCAGATTAGCATCTCAGCTCTGAGCTCTTTCAATTGCTCATCCAATAGTTGCCAGATTATACCAACAATCAGTGAGGCGTTCATCAGTGTCTTTTAAATATTGGGTTCTTTTTGTCTCCCTCTTAACACTGCCTTGAAAACTTGTGTCTGTCTCTTTAAGTAAACAGTGCATTCTGTTCCCACACCAATGGATTCAGTTTCACTTTTCTAACTAGCACCACACAGATAGAAAGTTAAAAGTAATATAAGATGAAGGTATTTGACAAACCAGAGCATCCTTATCCATTTGTAAACTTTCTTAATCACCAGTAATTAAGCTAAGCTTTTTGCTTTGTTTTTCAGCCTGTTAATTAATGCCTCTTATTATGCCAGCAGCCAAATTGCCTTCTGGGTAATAATTAATTGGCAGATGGATCACTCAAGTTGTAATTGCTTCCAGTCTCAAAAACAGTTAAAATAAGGAAGGTTTTTGCTGATCTGATGCCCTGAAGGGCATCTGAGAACTATTGTGTTGTGTCTGGGTACAATGGGGGTTCCTCTCTCTAAGACCCTCCTCCACATCTGAAAACTTATTGTCTCAGGTGAATGGCTTCCATCAGGTCATGTAAGGTTATCCCTTATCTCCCTATCTTCAAAGGGAATGGGACCAAAGAGGGAATGGGACACCAAGATCTTCATCTTGGCTATCATAACGTTTTCTGCTGACAGAAAAAAAAAGCGCTGACAGCCGAAAACTAGTCAGCCATCTCTGCTCCCCAAAAGTCAACTCCATACTCCTAATATATGTGTAATATTTGCACACTTTTTGTTTGAGAACTGCACTGCAAAATTTGGAGAATACAAATTTCGGAGAAAAGTTGTGTTTAGTTTCCCATATGGCTTGGGGGAATGCAAATTAGGCTTGAATTAAAAGGTGGACTGAGTCAGATTTCTCCCCCATCCTTATGAATACACATGCATGAATCAGCTATCAGCTCAGTAATGAGTTCACTGCCATCAAGTGTATGTGTAACCAACATATTTTCACATGACACCCATGAGAGCTGTTTGTGCCCAGAATATGTAACATACTGGCCTTGTGTTACTTTTGTGAATAATGCCCCACAGAAAAATAGTTGTCAAACAAACTTGCATGTTGAAAACTACCATTATCATGTTGATCCTTTAATGAAACTTGCAGAGAGAGGCATCTCTGAAGACATATGCTGTATACATAATGGACTAACAGAATTATGTATAATAGGATTTATGAACTATCTGTAAAGGCAAGATTCCAAAGACAACCGCTCTTGCCAGTTGCACATAGCAATGGATCGCCATTTTAAGTAAACAAAGTAAAGATTGTGTCTGCCACAAGAATTCTAGAGATTTATCCTCCAAGCTCTTCAATATAAATGCATCTGTCCTTTTGCTTAAATCCTTCCCATCTGTTCTCATATACGGTTCCAGTCTCAAGCAGTGATTAACCAGCTACTGTGGAAAAACACCTGTTCCTTTAATTCATGGTCATGGTTAGTTATTTAAAGTAAGCTATGACTTGCTTAGAATTTTGAAAATCAGTATGAAAACCCAATTAATATAATACATCAGACAACAGAACTGCAGGTTATACAGGTTGCAGAACTGCGGTTGAGTGGTATAATTAATTAGAGACAGACAGTCTCTGGCAAGAACTTTCACCCTTAGCTCTTCAATGTGTGTGGCATAGTATTATCATTTGGGTCCATTGGTCCATGATATCAACTCCATGCCACTTTTTCAGAGCTCTTCCTTTCCACTCTCCCACTGTCTTTTTGCTTACTTTTCTCCCTCCCTTCCTGAAATCATTCAGTTGATTCAGCTGCAATGAAACCAAGTGCTTGTAACCTGATTTGGATTTGGGACATAGCATTTTAATTGTCGCAGCTGTCTCCTACAATCAATTGTATGGACTCCAAATAGGAAAAAAAATAGCTATTATAAGAATCCAGTTCACTTAGCTTCCATTCCCTAAAGTTAGACAACGTACTTCACACACAAGCTGATGAAAGATTGTGATCTAATGCTCTGATCAGAGGTGCCAACTTGAATAAAATATGGGGGGGCAGGCAGTGTGCTTTTTTCAGGGATATGCATTACTGGCACCTCTTTCTTGTCAAAAGTGTGGCACTTAACTGTAACAACTTCATGAAGAGGATGGGCAACTATTTTTCTATTTAAATACTGGAGGCAAGTAAGCCCCGCCCTTCATAATCAATCACAAGATGTGGCACATGCACACCGTTTGAATGGCAATGTCCATCAGCTTTGTGGAGGGGCAGCCCCCTCAAATATTTCATTTGGGCGGGGCAAAGGGACCTGATAATAGTAATAATAATAATTTATTATTTCTACTCCGGCCATCTGGCTGGGTTTCCCCAGCCACTCTGGGCGGCTTTCAACAGAACATTAAAAATACATTAAAACATCAGACATTAAAAACTTTCCTAAACAGGGCTGCCTTCAGATGTCTTCTAAAAGTCAGATAGTTGTTTATTTCCTTGATATTTGATGGGAGAGCGTTCCACAGGGCAGGTGCCACTACCAAGAAGGCCCTCTGCCTGATTCCCTGTAACCTTACTTCTCGCAGTGAGGGAACTGCCAGAAGGCCCTCAGAGCTGGACCTCAGTGTCCAGGCTGAACAATGGGGGTGGAGGTAGGGAACCGTGTTGGTCTGCCATATTTGAAGAAGCGTGCATGCACACGAAAACTCATACCAATAACAAACTTAGTTGGTCTCTAAGGTGCTACTGGAAGGAGTTTTTTTATTTTGTTTCGGTGGGGGTGGAGACGCTCCTTCAGGTATACTGGGCCGAGGCTGTTTGGGACCTTGGCCTCTAGGAATGGCTCCTATGGCTCTGGTAGTCTCCCATCTCCTCGTCACCGTCACTCGGGTTTCTTCCTCCTCTAGTCCCGCAAAAGTGTTATGCCCACTTTCTGGGCTATGTGCAACCCTTGTGTTTGGCTGCTCAGAGTGACCTGTCAATCAGTGCCCACCCAGGTCAAGAGCCCTTAAAAACAGAATGTTGCCAACAACCCTTTATCTTCAATCCCTTGTCGTGCAACCAATGCCAGGGACTACAGGGTCAGAAGTGACCTTAAGAGGAGGTTTTGCTGTTATATTTTCTAGCATAGGGTTACACTGGCTAATATTCCGGGTCAGTTGTTTACTACTCATTAATACCACTCCACTTAAATAAACTGCTTAATTAGGCTTCTCCGGCTGGACTGATTTCTGAATGTGCTTAAGGGCTGTTCGTCCTCTCCTGTTGGTTGAACTGCACTGGTTTAAAGTGCCCTGGAGGTCAAAAAGGGGTGGTGGGTGGAAGCTGCCAGGCAGGAGACATGGAGTTTGGCTGGCTGTCCCCCTACTCCCAAGTAGAACACCCTAAAGCAGTGGGAATCCTGCACACCTTGCCCTAGGTGACAGAGGGGCAGATAGCAAGAAGAGAGAGTAGGACGCGTCATCCGCTGCTAGTGAGCTACTCTGCTGGGTTGGCATTGGAGTGGAGGGACACCATCCATAACAGCATTCAAATCAAAGACTGCCCAAAGACTTCAGTCGTTCAGCTGTGATGTTATACTAGCTCTTGTGAACCAAAGGCTGGAATCCAGTGAGTGTGTGCACACCAACTGGAGAGCGATAGCAAGGTGAACATTATAAGAGCTTTTAAAAGTAGCAAATGTGATATATTCAAGGGCATGAGCATGGTTGCACAAGGAAAGAAAAAATCCACAGGGGGGAAAACATTTTGCTGCATTATAGAGAAAAACTTTTCTTACTTTCTGCATCCATTCCCCTATTTGGAACGCCAGAATCCAAAACAGTTATAAACTGCATTTAAGGCTTAATCATGAGCATAACTGGAGCTATTGTTGTTATGCCGGCTTTTTTAAAATTCCATTCTATGATTCTTCATTTACTGCCCCAGTTTTGCTCTGTAGCATCAAAGATTTAAGAGCTTTGAGGAAAGGCAGAATCTGCAATAAAAACACTTTTAAAGTGTACCATTAGCATTCATGCAGTCATGCTTCCACAGAGTCTTCTTAAATGGCTTAGATGCAAACAAAAGGCTTCTCTGTTTTCTTTTATAGCCCCAGCATCTTCTGGTCCATTCATTTTTAGCGCAATTGGATTCCAGCAGACATTATCCTTCAAGACGTCTTCATTCTGAATGAAGCTTGCTCTTCCAGCAACTCCCCTCCCCACCCAGCCCTATGAGGCAACTGGCCACTCATGATTTAAAGCAACGCTGCCCAAAGAGGCGGAGAGGCCTATGACAAGGAAGCAGGTTAGACAGATGCTCCAGAGACCAGAGCCTGTGATGAGCTGGCATCCAGTAAATGATTCAGTGTGGCGAAGCGACGCAGTTGTTATCTGTCAACAGCAGCAGACTGCAACCTGAACCCAGGGAAACATGTGCTCAAATGCGCCACTGACCCACAACAATGCAGATACAAATGCCAACATAGAATACATTGGTACCTCGGGTTAAGTGCTTAATTCATTCTGGAGGTCTGTACTTAACCTGAAACTGTTCTTAACCTGAACCACCACTTTAGCTAATGGGGCCTCCTGCTGCCACCGTGACGCCGGAGCACGATTTCTGTTCTCCTCCTGAAGCAAAGTTCTTAAGCCGAGGTACTATTTCTGGGTTAGTGGAGTCTGTAACCTGAAGCGTATGTAACCTGAAGTGTATGTAACCCGAGGTACCGCTGTACGGTGAAACAGTCCCAGCAGGGATATTAGGAAAACTTCCGTCTCTTCCCTTTATCTTCTTCTTGGTAGAGGGGGAAAAATGAAAATCTCATCAACCAAAGAGGCAGGGGCAAGAAATTGTCGGATCATGGGCCTGCCAACTCTTTCAGCGCTGATGAGGCAAGGTGAGGTGGCTGCCTCAGGCATGTGATGGGGGGGCATTAAGGACAGCAGATTGAAGGCAGCCTGATATGGCCCTTACTCAGTTCTGCCTAAGTCTCATGGAAATGAACAGGCATTGCACAAGGTTTCCTATCCACTATGCAGTTCCGTTCCAGGAGTAAAAGGAGATTTGTTCAGGCTGTCACATACAGCTGCTGTTGATGAGCTGCATATGAAGCAATAGTGCTTGCTGCCTTTTAAAGAGCAGAGACCCATCTGAGCCCTGTGAGACTGCCGCGCTGAGATTGGAGCTCAATCTGTGCCTGTTCCTGCAGGAAGAGCGTCAAATCATCTGCCGTCATATGATGCCACGTGATGGACCCTGCACATCTGTCAACAAAGGCCCTTCCACCAGGTCCACTTCCTCACCCTAGACCTAGGCAGCGTGAACCATCCTGGGATATAGTTTAATGAATGGTGGTATAGAAATGCGTTAAAATAAATGCATTCCTGTGGGGCCCTATTGGCCTTCACCACGGAGAACTGGGCTTCAGGAGAGAAGATCGGCAATGGTGGGGAATCTGTTTGGCATTAATGGCCTTATCATTTAATAACTCCTGTAAGCTTTAAAAGAATCTAGGACTTTCTGACCAGAAAGCAGTGTAAAAACCAATAGTGTAACACATAGAGGTATTGCCCTAATATGGATTTTGGAATTTTTTCTTATGGGCCAACAAAACTGCCTTTAATATTTGGTCAATATATAAAACAACATTTTAAAAAATCTAACAGCATCTGATATACAGTATGCAGTGGGAAAGTCGCCCAAAATTTTGAATATTTATGGATATTTTGTTTGTCTCTAATAAAATATATACTTCTTGGGGGTTTTTCTCAGTAAGCTCTAAGGTAAGTTGAAAAACATTCACAGTGAAATTCACATTTAATTAATTTATTGCAGTGTTCAAGTCTAAATTACATTGATAAGAGGGAGTTGCAAGATGTCTCATCTAGATTCTTACCCTTCAAAAGTAGCAGTAATGGAAATTGGTTCTTACTGACAAAACAATTACCGTATTTTTCGCCCCATAGGATGCACCGCCCCATAGGACGCACCTAATTTTTTTTTGGGGGGGGATAAAGAATTTTCCCCCTCCCCAGGCATGGGGCAGGCGCGGGGGAAACCCGAGCATCCCCCGACCCCAGCCCCCAGAACAGCCTGCTATCTGTAAGCCTAGGGAGCCGCGCCGGTCTCCCCAGGCTTGCGGAGAGGTGCACAAAGCCCGGGGGCGCTCTTCAGTGCGCACCAGGCTTCGGGATGCAGGCAGCTCTGCGCTACCCTCCGGAGCCCCGCGTGGCTTCGCGCCAGGATCCAGAGGGTGGCGCAGAGCTGCAGGAAGCCCTGGAGCGCAGGCAGCTCCGCGCCACCCTCCGGAGCCCCGCGTGGCTTCGCGCCGGGATCCGGGGGGTGGGGGTGGCACAGAGCTGCAGGAAGCCCTGGAGCGCAGGCAGCTCTGTGCCACCCTCCGGAGCCCCACGCGGCTTCGCGCCGGGATCCGGAGGGTGGCGCGGAGCTGCAAGAAGCCCTGGAGCGCAGGCAGCTCCGCGCCACCCTCCAGAGCCCGCGCGGCTTCGCGTCAGGATCCGGGGGGGTGGCGCGGAGCTGCAAGAAGCCCTGGAGCGCAGGCAGCTCCGCGCCACCCTCCGGAGCCCTGCGCGGCTTCGCGCCGGGATCGGGAAGGTGCTGCAGAGCTGCAGGAAGCCCAGGAAAGCCTGCATTCGCCCCATAGGACGCACACACATTTCCCCTTCATTTTTGGAGGGGAAAAAGTGCGTCCTATAGGGCAAAAAATACGGTAGCTTGGAACACGATGAAGTTAAAATTCCACTAGTTAATTTATTGTGGTTTCAAGAACAAGCACAAACAAAGTGTTCTTTGGGGATAAAAATCAGTAGAACACTTGATGTTTGGCACAGACTAAAAACCAGATTATCCCAGGTGTGGTGCAGTTCCTTTTGGCAATAATTCATTTCCCTAACCTGATCTTTCAGGTTTCCTTATGGCAGGTGTGCGAGAGGAAGTCCCATTACATGTGCACACATAAGTCCTACTTACTGCTACGTGTACACAGAAGTTAAGAGCCTTAATAAGGTGCAATCCCTTAGCAAAAGTTGGCCCAATACACTATTAAATGATCTCATTAAAACAAAAAACTACTGCAATATGTTCAAATCTACAAGTTCACATACATTTCCTCCCTTTTCTGTTGTGACTGCTTTGTTCCCATTCCATCCACATATAACCTGCAAATACGGTAATCCTCTGTTCTGCACTTTACGGAACCAGTAGTTATTTCATATAGCACCTCTCAACAAAGAATAAAGGAATGAGGATGCAGGATTTTCAAGTTCTTAAAGAACTGCCTCATTGATCGAATGAAAATCCCACCGGTACAGCATTCTGTTTGCAACACCAGCCAGAGAGATGCCTTTAGGAAGCTCATAAAAAGGCAAGAATGTCTCTTGCCTATTGTCTCTCTCCAGCATCTGGTTATAGAGATACAGTATACTGCCTCTGTGTAAAGAGGTTCCATTTCGCTGTTATGGCTAATAATAATTGATAAGCATGATTATCAGTTCATGAATAGTTTTACTCCATTAATTTATCCAATATTTTAAAACAGCCATCTGAGCCAAGAACTGGAGGGCTGAATCTTTCAGTGACAAATTAGATTTGGCCCCAAAAGTATCACTGTGGAAGTGTGACCGCTTCAGTGACAAAGTGCTGTTGCAGCCACAGAGGGCAAATCTAATTTAAATTTGTTGTTTAAAAGGAAAACAACTTGATTTGCAAGTTCACAGGTTTGCAAGTTCTGCCCATTCTTGAATATAGATTCCTACATCAACCAGAGAATTTGGGCAGCTGGACTTGAGGCTTAAAGACTGGCAAGCCACTTGCTAAAAGTAATACTAGAAACTAAGAGTTACATGCTGACAGAGGCCTGAAGGGCCGTATTCAATGTCGACATCTGTTTTCCCTCCCCTGCCACAAGGGAGAACAATAATAATCTCACTTAAGGACTAAGTAGAAAGCTAAGACCATGCGGCAGCTTCTTGGTCTGATGGTCTGAAGTCAACAACAGAAGCCCTGTCCACCTTTGCGTCTGGTCCTTTGACCTCTCACAGAAGCTAGACTTCTGTCTCAACACACCTGGGAGATTAATAAACTGAAGAGTAGGCATGCAGGAGAAATCCATTCAGCTGGCATTTGAAGCCTTATCTATCAAATCTGCACTTCCCCAAACAATACACCGACTGGCCAGCTAAAGCAGGTGAGGGTAGCCTATGGGTCTCAAACCCTCGGAATTCCCCTGCGTGTAAAGACAGGCTCCGGCAAACTGAATTCACACTAAACTCCTGATGAATTTTCACTGCAGAAATGCAGAGAACTGAAATACAGTAGTACCTCGGGTTACATACGCGTCAGGTTACATATGCTTCAGGTTACAGATTCTGCTAACCCAGAAATAGTGCTTCAGGTTAACTTTGCTTCAGGATGAGAACAGAAATCGTACTCCAGCGGCGCAGCAGCAGCAGGAGGCCCCACTAGCTAGAGTGGTGCTTCAGGTTAAGAATAGTTTCAGGTTAAGTACGGACCTCTGGAATGAATTAAGTACTTAACCTGAGGTACCACTGTAGTAGTAGTAGTAATAATAATAATAATAATAATAATAATAATAATAATAATAATATTTTTTTATTTATACCCAGCCCTTCCCAGTTCAAAAACCGGGCTCAGGGTGGCTAACAACAAATTTAAAACACTTAATTGTAAAAGCAGCATAAAATACAGTATAAAAACATGAATAACAATAAAATTCAAAGTTCAGAAAACAATTTAGGGGAAATCCATCTAATAAGCATTAGATAATCCCCAGGGCTAGCTGGCTGAATTGGTCCTACTTGGCCAGCAAGGAGGCCAGGGGAGAATTAGCTGTGGGGTCTCAGAGCGGGTAATCTTCATAAAAGGGGAGAGGGAGGGAAGAGAAGGGAAACAAAAGATCAGGCTGAATTCAAATTAAAGGCCAGGTGGAATAGCTCTCTCTTACAGGCCCGATGGAAGGAGGTTAAATCCTGAAGGGCCCTAGTCTCATGGGACAGAGCATTCCACCAGGTCGGAGCCCTGGCCCTGGTGGAGGATAGTCTGACTTCCTCAGGGCCCGGGACCTCTAAACTGTGGTTATTCATGGACCTTAAGGTCCTCTGCGGGGCATACCAGGAGAGGCAGTCCCATAAATGAGGATTGGAAAATGACAAGAGGATTGAACCACGAGGGACAGGTCCTTCCATCCTTACTGAAGAGAAATATATAGCTGAACTCCTCTTTGGTTAGCACCTTTTGGCAAGGTAATGCAGGAATTATCCACCTATTCCTAGTTGTGTCTTGTGCAAAAGTGCGAGTAATATGTCTGCTAAAGACATGTGAAATTAATAGAGCTGTGTGTGTCCCAAGAGGCAGTGTGTAAATCCTGATGTTAATTACTTGTCCCAGACTAGCTGGGGCCACAAATGCACCAAACTAAGGTCTGAATGTGTTTGCCAAATAATAAACTTAATCTTCTAGCGGTTCCTGTGGATACAGACAATCCATCAACACTGCAGCATCTTATAAACACAAGAAAGCTCTTATTACATGCTATCATGTTGCTGCTTGTCTGATGCTCACTGCCATGGAAGGCTCAGAGGACACATCAGAGCTGTCATTGTCTCTCAAACAAAACAGAAGAGTTACAGGAAATTCTTGATTCCACCCATGCACACCTAAGTCTAGTGCCATCTAGGAACTTTGTCTCTGTCATGACACAAGCCACACACTTTCTGCCTGGAGAGCTCTTGCTCACTTTCTAAATGACATTTTGGTTGGTCTTTATAAAGATTTTGCCTGGCTATGGTATGGATGGTACATTTTTTTTCTTATGGCCCAACACAATGTTTGTGAGTCTTAGAGAATACTGTATGTTAACTTCTTCAAACATGAAAATCAGGGCTATCTTCCTTCCCAGTCTGATGACAGCAGTCCTTTCAGTTTCCTGGTAGAAGTCCAACCGCTGCAACATGCAGTTGCACTCACTTTCCTCACTTTGCCCAGGCTACACTTTTCAGAGAATTTGCTCTACTGTATTGTGGCCCCATGCCATATGTAGGCGTAATATATTTTGTAGTTGCTCAGAGACATCTAACATCTTTGCATCCCCCCAACATGACATGCTTCTCAGAAATGATAATGAAGTAGTTGTTCACATATGGCGTAAATTGAATGCTCTTGTGAAAAACAGCTCAATTGTCATGAAGGGTTTTTGCATGCAAGAAAAATATTGTATCAAACATCTGTGCACGGGCATCTTTTTGTGTCCAACATTTCTTAAAATTACAGTTGTATGATGGCTCAACCTCCTGGCAAATAGAAGGGGGAGAAATGGAGGCGGTGAGAGATTTTACTTTCTTGGGTTCCGTGATCACTGCAGATGGTGACAGCAGTCATGAAATTAAAAGACGCCTGCTTCTTGGGAGAAAAGCAATGACAAACCTAGACAGCATCTTAAAAAGCAGAGACATCACCTTGCCGACAAAGGTCCGTATAGTTAAAGCTATGGTTTCCCCAGTAGTGATGTATGGAAGTGAGAGCTGGACCATAAAGAAGGCTGATCGCCAAAGAATTGATGCTTTTGAATTCTGGTGCTGGAGGAGACTCTTGAGAGTCCCGTGGACTGCAAGAAGATCAAACCGATCCATTCTGAAGGAAATCAGCCCTGAGTGTTCAATGGAAGGACAGATCCAGAAGCTGAGGCTCCAATACTTTGGCCACCTCACGAGAAGAGAAGACTCCCTGGAAAAGACCCTGATGTTGGGAAGAGGAAAAGGGGACGACAGAGGCATAGCTGTCAACTTTTCCCTTTTCTTGCGAGGAATCCTATTTGGAATAAGGGAATTTCCCTTTATAAAGGGAAACGTTGACAGCTATGGACAGAGGATGAGATGGCTGGACAGTGTTCTCGAAGCTACTAACATGAGTTGAACTGCAAGAGGCAGTGCCTGGTGTGTTCTGGTCCAAGAGAGTCGGACACGACTAAACAACAACAACTTTATGAACCACATTCATTTCATTTTGAGCCATATATGAGCCCTGCCATGCTGTTAAAAACACTGCAATGTCATGCCACAATATATTTAAATGTATTGATCCACATATAGTAAATTTAGTGCTTTCATTTATGACAAAGTACCTAATTGTGAGGAATTCTATACCAATGCACTAAAACCAGACAGTGACAAAACTGACATAGGAGTTCCTTCATCAGAGCAACAAAACCCAGCCCAATGAACCCTGCAGCATAGGTACTTAATTTTGCCGTGGCCCAGGTCTTCCTGGAGGCCAATTCTCAGGCTCTTAAGCATTTTGCTTTCATCCCAGCCACATGAAGGTCAGCAGGGCTCCTGCTCAAGCTCTTTTTTGCTGTTTTGCATATCCAAAGGCAGAACCCCAGGACTCATAGCTAATCTGCAAAGTGCAAGGGTCTGTTAGCAGGCTGAGAGAGCTGCTAAATGAAACATTGCACCTAAAAGTTGGTTAACAACTGTTTGGATAAAGTCAAGCACTTAGTGCATCACTGCAGTTTGCTGCACTGTCAAACAACAGTTTTTGGCTCGCATTTAGAACTGTGAACTCCAAGCAGCAGGCCGGGGCTATTTTTAGCAGAGCACTTAGTTTAATGAAGTTGAACTTGCCTCAAGAGGTTTCCATGAAAAGTCAAAATGCTTTCAGAAGTCTGGAATCCGGAGCTTTTGATTCCGTGTGTTTGCTCAGAGCAAACTTTGTTTCCCTTCACTCTGCAGTTTCATAAAGCTTTGACAATATTCAAAATCACCTGCCTAGACCACAATTAGACCTATGTCAAATTATATTTTTAAAGTAGGTTCCTGTTTAATAATGGTCCGGGCAGCTGATCTACCGTACTTGTAATATGTATATGCTCATTATCTTTCCTTATGGAACATGGAACATGTATATTGTATGGGAAGGTCAGGAGGAAAATAGTGGGGTAGAGGAAAGGGTTAAGAACTGGTAGCCACTGGTAGCTACTGGTAGCCTTCTGACCCCTGCCTTTGCCATCCAAGTTGGAAATGGGAATTGCAATCAAACAGCCCACAAATTACAGAACACATATGCGAACACAGAGGTGACCTGTGGCTTTATGATGGTTTCTGAGGAGAAGCCTTGGCAAAATAACCAAATCTATGGTTTGCTTCCATCCGATCTGCCACTATAAGCTGCAGTGTGACGGTAGCTTTTGGGGATGCCATGTGAAAAAGTGCAAATTCAGGGATATCCATTTTAATTCTAATGGACCCAAATTTTACGTGGACCCTGAAGAAATGCAAAGAACCTCTCTTCCCCACTCCGTTTTCTTCCTTTCTGCTGGTGTGTGTGTGTGGAGAGAGAAACAGCCGGAGCCTATGGCGTCCGCACGGCCGTCCAGATTCCAAAAAGGTGAGCAAGGCCTTGAGAACAATCACCTGCCACCCAGCCACAGCTTTCAGCATTCAGAAACCAAGGCAGGAATAGCGTTCAGGTGGGCTGCAAGTTCACTGGATGGAAAACAAGTTTTTCCTATGAAGAAATTGCTGGGGAAATTAATATTCCAGCAAAAGCACTCACATCAGGAAGGAAATGGATTTGTACAACAAATGAGTAACAACTGACTGGGCAACAACAGCAGCAAAAAAATCAATATGTTTGAAATAAATACATCTGAAATCAATGCACCATCTCAAAAATCACCTTGCCTGTTCCTACACTGCCTAGGTCACATCTGATTTTCCTGGCGCTCAGACCTGCTTTTTGCCAAAGTGGCTTCTGCTGGGCTTCCCCACCTTCAGACCCCCCCCAACTTGGGTGGGGCCACAGCCCCGTCCCAGAAGGCGCCCCCTCCCCTGTGCACTGAGGAGGCGGCGGAGGCAAGTGAGCCGGCACAGGCAGGCAGCCACACAAGTGAGCCAGCACAGGCAGGCAGCCACACAAGCAAGTGAGCCAGCACAGGCAGGCAGCCACAGAAGCAAGTGAGCCGGCACAGGCAGGCAGCAGCACAGGCAAGTGAGCCAGCGCAGGCAGGCAGCAACACAGGCAAGTGAGCCGGCACAGGCAGGCAGCCACACAAGCAAGTGAGCCAGCACAGGCAGGCAGCCACAGAAGCAAGTGAGCCAGCACAGGCAGGCAGCCACACAGGCAAGTGAGCTGGCACAGGCAGGCAGCCACACAAGCAAGTGAGCCGGCACAGGCAGGCAGCCACACAGGCAAGTGAGCCGACACAGGCAAGTGAGCCAGCACAGGCAGGCAGCCACACAAGCAAGTGAGCCGGCACAGGCAGGCAGCCACACAGGCAAGTGAGCCGACACAGGCAAGTGAGCCAGCACAGGCAGGCAGCCACACAAGCAAGTGAGCCGGCACAGGCAGGCAGCCACACAGGCAAGTGAGCCGACACAGGCAAGTGAGCCAGCACAGGCAGGCAGCCACACAGGCAAGTGAGCCGACACAGGCAAGTGAGCCAGCACAGGCAAGCAGCCACACAGGCAAGTGAGCCGGCACAGGCAGGCAGCCACACAGGCAAGTGAGCTGGCACAGGCAGGCAGCCACACAGGCAAGTGAGCCGACACAGGCAGACAGCTACACAGGCAAGTGAGCTGGCACAGGCAGGCAGCCACACAGGCAAGTGAGCCGGCACAGGCAGGCAGCCACACAGGCAAGTGAGCTGGCACAGGCAGGCAGCCACACAGGCAAGTGAGCTGGCACAGGCAGGCAGCTACACAGGCAAGTGAGCCGGCACAGGCAGGCAGCAACACAGGCAAGTGAGCCAGCACAGGCAGGCAGCCACACAAGCAAGTGAGCCGGCACAGGCAGGCAGCCACACAGGCAAGTGAGCCGACACAGGCAAGTGAGCTAGCACAGGCAGGCAGCCACACAAGCAAGTGAGCCGGCACAGGCAGGCAGCCACACAGGCAAGTGAGCCGACACAGGCAAGTGAGCCAGCACAGGCAGGCAGCCACACAGGCAAGTGAGCCGACACAGGCAAGTGAGCCAGCACAGGCAAGCAGCCACACAGGCAAGTGAGCCGGCACAGGCAGGCAGCCACACAGGCAAGTGAGCTGGCACAGGCAGGCAGCCACACAGGCAAGTGAGCCGACACAGGCAGACAGCTACACAGGCAAGTGAGCTGGCACAGGCAGGCAGCCACACAGGCAAGTGAGCCGGCACAGGCAGGCAGCCACACAGGCAAGTGAGCCGGCACAGGCAGGCAGCCACACAGGCAAGTGAGCCGACACAGGCAAGTGAGCCAGCACAGGCAGGCAGCCACACAAGCAAGTGAGCCGGCACAGGCAGGCAGCCACACAGGCAAGTGAGCCGACACAGGCAAGTGAGCCAGCACAGGCAGGCAGCCACACAGGCAAGTGAGCCGACACAGGCAAGTGAGCCGGCACAGGCAGGCAGCCACACAGGCAAGTGAGCTGGCACAGGCAGGCAGCCACACAGGCAAGTGAGCCGACACAGGCAGGCAGCTACACAGGCAAGTGAGCTGGCACAGGCAGGCAGCCACACAGGCAAGTGAGCCGGCACAGGCAGGCAGCCACACAGGCAAGTGAGCTGGCACAGGCAGGCAGCCACACAGGCAAGTGAGCTGGCACAGGCAGGCAGCTACACAGGCAAGTGAGCCGGCACAGGCAGGCAGCAACACAGGCAAGTGAGCCAGCACAGGCAGGCAGCCACACAAGCAAGTGAGCCGGCACAGGCAAGCAGCCACACAGGCAAGTGACCCGGCACAGGCAAGCAGCCACACAGGCAAGTGAGCCGGCACAGGCAAGCAGCCACACAGGCAAGTGAGCCGGCACAGGCAAGCAGCCACACAGGCAAGTGAGCCGGCACAGGCAAGCAGCCACACAGGCAAGTGAGCCGGCACAGGCAAGCAGCCACACAGGCAAGTGAGCCGGCACAGGCAAGCAACCACACAGGCAAGTGAGCTGGCACAGGCAGGAAGCAACACCCTCACGCGTGAGGAAGTCTCTTGGCACTTACTCAGGCTTACTTCTGAGTAGGAGGCCGAGTTCTTGGCTGTGTCTCGTCGCTTCTCCCTTTACTCACCTCAGAGGGGCTGTTGTGACACCCATCGACCCACCCGCAATGTGCTATTCCCCCTGCCCTGGAAATGTACTCAGAGCAAATATAGCACTGATAGCAAGGCGATGCAGACGCCTGGAACACATTCTTGTTTGGTAGTCACTAAAATGAAGTTTAGTCTGCAGCAGCAAGCGAACAAGACCCCTAAGGGAAGCAGCAGAGCACATGCATTTCCCTGGCTTCTGCCGAAAAGAGGGATGGGGCGTGTCGGAGGCTCCCTTCATAAGTTGCTTTATTATTATTATTATTATTATTATTATTATTATTATTATTATTATTATTATTATTATTTTACACGAACTTGATCTGAAATACAAATGTGTGGTCCTGGTTCAACGGAATGTGAGAAGAGTGAACAAGCAGCATTGGTAGGGAACCACGAAGGGTCGCAACTAATGAGCAAAACAGATTGGGGAAAAGCGTGGTGGGAAAGAGCTGTAACAAGAAGTAGAAGTGTTGAACAGAGCAGTAAGAAGTGCTCTGGCTCCATCTGGTGGGAAGAGCGAGGAAATGTCCTGCTACCATCTGCATCCCACCCCATTTTCTTTTGAGAAGTTTCAGATCATGTAGTGGAACATCTCTCAACTCTAGTAAGCCCAAGGAACTCGAAGAAGCTCAAAGCTACAAATGTTTAAAAGCTACCAAGGCACAGCCTGTGAAATCAAAACTGCCGTGATCCAAAGGGTGTTGTTTGTTCCTCTGCTGTGTCAACCAGTGTGGTGTAGTGGTTAAGAGCGGTAGTCACGTAATCTGGGTAACCGGGTTCGCGTCTCCGCTCCTCCACATGCAGCTGCTGGGTGACCTTGGGCCAGTCACACTTCTTTGAAGTCTCTCAGCCCCACTCGCCTCACAGAGTGTTTGTTGTGGGGGAGGAAGGGAAAGGAGATTGTTAGCCGCTTTGAGACTCCTGAAGGGGAGTGAAAGGCGGGATATCAAATCCAAACTCCTCCTCCTCCTCCTCTAGTTTTGAGCATCTTATGAATCATAGAATCATAGAATCATAGAGTTGGAAGAGACCACAAGGGCCATCGAGTCCAACCCCCTGCCAAGCAGGAAACACCATCAGAGCACTCCTGACATATGGTTGTCAAGCCTCTGCTTAAAGACCTCCAAAGTAGGAGACTCCACCACACTCCTTGGCAGCAAATTCCACTGTCAAACAGCTCTTACTGTCAGGAAGTTCTTCCTAATGTTTAGGTGGAATCTTCTTTCTTGTAGTTTGGATCCATTGCTCCGTGTCCGCTTCTCTGGAGCAGCAGAAAACAACCTTTCTCCCTCCTCTATGTGACATCCTTTTATATATTTGAACATGGCTATCATATCACCCCTTAACCTCCTCTTCTCCAGGCTAAACATGCCCAGCTCCCTTAGCCGTTCCTCATAAGGCATAGTTTCCAGGCCTTTGACTATTTTGGTTGCCCTCCTCTGGACACGTTCCAGTTTGTCAGTGTCCTTCTTGAATTGTGGTGCCCAGAACTGGACACAGTACTCCAGGTGAGGTCTGACCAGAGCAGAATACAGTGGCACTATTACTTCCCTTGATCTAGATGCTATACTCCTATTGATGCAGCCCAGAATTGCATTGGCTTTTTTAGCTGCCGCGTCACACTGTTGGCTCATGTCAAGTTTGTGGTCAACCAAGACTCCTAGATCCTTTTCACATGTACTGCTCTCAAGCCAGGTGCCACCCATCTTGTATTTGTGCCTCTCAATTTTTTTTGCCCAAGTGCAATACTTTACATTTCTCCCTGTTAATGTTCATCTTGTTTGTTTTGGCCCAGTTCTCTAATCTGTCAAGGTTGTTTTGAAGTGTGATCCTGTCCTCTGGGGTGTTAGCCACCCCTCCCAGTTTGGTGTCATCTGCAAATTTGATCAGGATGCCCTTGAGTCCATCATCCAAAGCTTCTGAAGTAGGCTTTGGTTGTGCCAACTTGGGTGAAATGGTTTGCCTGTGCTTAGCTGTAAATAGCCAAACAAGCGCAGGCTTACAAAAGGGAACTCAAAATCCCAGTGTGCTGTTTCCAGTCCCTTTCCACTTCATATAAAGAGAACAGTAACAGTTGATAGAGCTAAGTACTTCAAAAGCATAAGACGCTACTTCCAGGTCTTTCAGCCTGGCAGAAACAACCTGCTGCTCTCTGGCTTTTGGGCTCCACTGCCTTATCTGCATCAAAATTAATTTCATATTTCACACTAGAGCAAGATCGGAGCAATATTGACCCCAATCAGTTTTCTAGCAAATCAACAATGTTTGCCACTAAGAGTAAGCCTCCAGACTGGCCCATTTATCTAATTTGTTTTTAAACAGAGCAGATGGAGTTTCTTTGCTTAGTGTTACCTCTGCTGCCTTGGAGCTGTGTACCCAGGTCTGGCTCTGGGGCCATGCCAACGGAAGCAAACAACTTGCTTTGAATACCTTTCTTGTTCAAAGCTGCAGATGTTCTCCCTTGGGCCAATGGGCCGCACAAGCCATGGGCATTCTAGAGGTGTTCCCTTTCTGCTGTCTGCAGAGCTATGTTTGCAGATGCAAACTGGAGCTGAAGAGGCAGTGTTTGGCTTTCGCTTGGCTCATGGCATCCTCTGGTTATTTTCCCTATTTGAAAAAACAACAACATGTTCCACAAACATTTCCACCCACGAGAGAGCAAGGGTTTAGAACAGGAGTCAGTTTTCCATAACAAATGCAGGAAGTCTTTTTCATCCGCAGGTGAGGATGGGTGGACATCCTCTATCTGGTTTCTTTTAAAAAAAAGTAGAGAAAAAAGCAACACTGTGGTATGTTTTAGCTTCCACTAGTGTAAAAGATAAAGGGACCCCTGACCATTAGGTCCAGTCACGGACATCTCTGGGGTTGCAATGCTCATGTGGCTCTATAGGCTGAGGGAGCCGATGTTTGTCCGCAGACAGCTTCCGGGTCATGTGGCCAGCATGACTAAGCCGCTTCTGGCGAACCAGAGCAGCACATGGAAACACTGTTTACCTTGCTGCAGGAGCGGTACCTATTTATCTACTTGCACTGGTGTGCTTTCGAGCTGCTAGGTTGGCAGGAGCAGGGACCGAACAACAGGAGCTCACCCCTTCGGTGGGATTCGAACCACCAACCTTCCGATCGGCAAGCCACCACAGCAGCACCCACATTTACTAGTGTAGAAAATTGCTTAAAAGATGGGGTTTCCAGGACAAACTTATAATACTGGCTGGATATACCAGAAGACACGGCAAAAAAGTAGCATCTGGTAAGGGCATGTGCTTGCTTTCAATACTTCTTCGTAACTAAGCCCATGGTAGGCTGGTTGGTCAGGAAAACAGCCAATTTAAACAATTAAAACAAGTCTCCTATTTTGAAATTAACATTTTTAAAAGCAACCCTAACCAGCTATGACCTCTCAGAAGCTTTTGATACATTAAGCCATGGTATCCTAATGGAGTGGCTGTCCGCGATGTAGGTGGACCCAGTCCTACTTGGAGGGTCGCTCCCAGAGGGTGATGCTTGGAGAGTGCTCTTCAGCCCTATGGGGCATTCAGTGTCGCAGGGTTTGATTTTAGCCTCCATGCAGATGAACACCTACATGAAACAGCTAAATGGGGTCATCCAGAGGTTTGGAGTACGCTGTCAGCAATATGCTGATGATGCTCAGCTCTAATTCTCCTTCACATCTGCAGGGGAGGCAGTGGAAGTGCTGGACCAGTGTCTTGCCTCGGTAAAGGACTGGATGAGAGTCAATAAACTGAAACTAAGTGCAGAACAGACTACTAGACCAGATGGATGGGAAATTGCCTCTGAAGGAGCAGGTACGTAGCTTTGGGTTACTTCTGGATCCTTTGCTGTCACTTGAGGTTCAGGTGGCTTCAGTGGTGCAGAAGGAAATAGATAAAATATAGCCGACACAAGATATTGGTTTGCAACTAAACTGAAGGCTAAGAATACACCCAGGAACCTCACCAAAATGCTGGAGAGGGTGCACCTCCACAGGCACATACCTCCACATGTGGTGGGAGTGTCCCAAAACCCAACTATTCTGGACAACAGCCGTACAAGAAATATGTAAAATAACTAAGCAAGTAATAGACATCACCCCAGAATTTGCCCTACTAAACATCTTCCAAGACAACAATGCCCATTTACACCACAAAGAACTCATAACCCACCTACTTTCAGCAGCCAGAAACACCATAACCAGACACTGGAGAGACCTGTCAGGAGTAAGCATGGACCAATGGTGCCAAATAGTATGGGAAACAGACCTACTAGAAAAATTAACTAATAAACTGAAACTGACACGGGGACAAACAGAAGAAGACGCCTTTATCACATACACAGCCCAAGAGGACAATGACAATAATCCACCAACAGCATACAAATCAATATGGCTAACCTGATCCAAAACACCCACCCACCTCACTCACACACGAAAACAAAGATCACCACAGCCAATCACAAACAAACAATCACACCCTAGGCCAACCCCAACCTCTCTCACCACCAAAGGAACACAAGTGAACAACACAAGCATGCTGACACCAAACTCTACATACATTAAGCATAATAGAAACACCGCCACCCGACCCCACCCATTCCATCTTCCCTCTCTCCACCCCCCCTTTATTTTTTATTTTTTTTCTTCTCCCCCTAATGCCTCAACAAATGAAACGGATTTGTAAAAATGTTACATGAAAAAAAAATACGAGGCACTACACTTACTTCTGTAAAACAAGAAAATCCTTAATAAAATATTTTTTAAAAACCTGAAGGCTAAGATAATGCAAAATAAACATGCAATGCATTTGTATCCTACAAATAAGTGTCCAGAACTTCCCATTAACAAGGGCTGACAATTTCTCAATAAGAGGAAAAGTAAATAAGAAGGCTGTGTTAGATTAGCAGAGTTATAAATATTCAGGACTGAAGAGTATAGACTGTGGGAGAGAATAAATAGGAGCCAAATACCAGCCATATAGGAGCCTAGGGAACTGCCTTGTATTGAGTCAAACAAGCAGTCCATTTACCTCAGTACTGTTTGCACTGACTGGCAGTGGCTGTCCAGGGGTTCAGGCAGGGGGCCTTCCAAGCTGCACCCTGAGACCCAGGGGATTCAACTAGAGACCTCCTGCAAGCAAAGCAGATGCTAATACAATCTTGTAGTGAGTTAAAAGGATGGTTTCTAGTGACTGTGATTACTTGCTAGATGCTGGCTCCAAGTGGTAGCCCTAAATAATACATATCAGAGTTCATACCGCACCTAAAATTTGCTAGGCACTATACGGAGAATTAGTGATGTACAGAAGAGAGAGAGCTGGACCATAAAGAAGGCTGATCGCCGAAGAATTGATGCTTTTGAATTATGGTGCTGGAGGAGACTCTTGAGAGTCCCATGGACTGCAAGAAGACCAAACCTATCCATTCTTAAGGAAATCAGCCCTGAGTGCTCACTGGAAGGGCAGATCCTGAAGCTGAGGCTCCAATACTTTGGCCACCTCATGAGAAGAGAAGACTCCCTGGAAAAGACCCTGATGTTGGGAAAGATGGAGGGCACAAGGAGAAGGGGACGACAGAGGACGAGATGGTTGGATAGTGGTCTCGAAGCTACCAACATGAGTTTGACCAAACTGCAGGAGGCAGTGGAAGACAGGAGTGCCTGGTGTGTTCTGGTCCATGGGGTCATGAAGAGTCGGACACGACTGAACGACTAAACAACAACAGCAATACGGAGAATTAAAAACAAGACAGTCCCTGCCCTCACAGTCTAGCGAACAAAAGCAAAAAGATGGGAAGGGATGTTGTGCAGTTGTCATTGCTTTCCTCTTTTCGATGCTGCTCACAGAGAGACGGAACCGAGTGCCCAGAAGGGAACTAACTGCCCGTATACATTTCTGAGTGGGGAGAAGGGAACAAGTTATCAGACTCCAAACCTGTGAGTCAGACTTTGGGAGAGTTGTCTTGGAACAGCCCACCCACTACCCAAAGCAGTTCGCCATCCTTCCAGGAAGCAGCAATCACCATTTAAAGCATTCAGCGATGCCCCACTGCATGGCTCCTTCAAGCCACAATGCCCCTCCTTGAAATGCTTGTTTAAAGCATTGCCCACCACCAGCCTTGCTTGAGGAACAGGACAGCTCAGGTGAGTTGTGGAGGAGATGCAAGGAATGGGTGGTGGTGGCACTTGCCAGAGAGAGCCCCGTGCAGTTGTCTGTTGGCATGGCTCCAGTAGTCAAATCACACACGTTATATTTAACGCATCTGCCCAGCCTTCCTGTCTCCTGTCTTTCCCTCTGACTGAACTGGGAGATGGACATGACGAGGTTTTGGGAGCTGCTGGCCATCTTGCTGTTTCTGGCAGGTACAATTGTTTTGTGGGAACAAGTTCTGGGACTGGAATGGGACAGAGTCTGAAGCTGCCTCTTAAGTGGGATACATGATTGATTAGGCTTAGTAGTAGACATCCCTGCCCCCCTTTTAAATGTCCATACTTTGGCCAATAGATTTAGATGTTTGCTTAGAAAAGTCCAGGCTCAAGGTTTTGCAGCTTCTCTCATTACTCCTTCGGTATTCTAAAAGGGGCTGAAAATGCATTCGTTACATTTCTCCGATACCTGAAGTTTGCACAGGTAATACAAAAGAGAGGTCTACCTGCAAGATCAGAATATTATCAGCACCAAGCACTAATATTTTCCCCAGAAATTGAATTTGTGGGGGTGGGATGTTTGAATTTTCAGGGGGCCACAGGCTCAGACCCTTTGTCTTTGGCAAATTTGGTCTCAGAGTGGATAGCATCACAGTAGAAGAATTTAAACTGTTTCAGAATCATGACCACTTCATTAGATTTAACCTAAATTCTAACTAAAACTAGCTACAATTCCTTGTTTTCTGTTGTAATTTTGCACAACTCTTAAGTGATTGAATGCAATGTGTTCATTTGCAGCCACCTCATTCATTCAGTAGTTTCAGTCCTTCAGTTGATGCTTTATATAATCACAAAGAACACAACTTTTTTCAAAGTTAAAAGTTATGGTAGTAGATAGGTAGCCGTGTTGGTCTGCCATAGTCAAAATAAAAAAATTCCTTCCAGTAGCACCTTAAAGACCAACTAAGTTAGTTCTTGGTATGAGCTTTCGTGTGCATGCACACTTCTTCAGATACTAGTTCTTGGTATGAGCTTTCGTGTGCATGCACACTTCTTCAGATATCTGAAGAAGTGTGCATGCACACGAAAGCTCATACCAAGAACTAACTTAGTTGGTCTTTAAGGTGCTACTGGAAGGAATTTTTTTATTTTAAAAGTTATGTTCAGGGATAAGAGAACACACTGCACAGTGCTCAAGCTGTTGTGCTTGAAAGTAGATAGCAATTTCTACTTCATTAATTCCAGGAAAACAAGAGTGGGTGGAAATAATATCCTTCCCCCCCCCCAGTTAGAAAACAGCAGCGTCTGACAAGTGGATCCCTGGTGGTGTGTGTTCAGAGACCTCAAGAATATGCATCCATAGAGATTTCCCTGTCTCACTCTTCACTTTATAAAATTCCCCATAAGCATTTCAGAGGGTGGCAGCAGTTAATGTCCTGACATCCATCTCTTTTTGGTGACAAATAAACCCTTCCTCTTCTCCCAGATGCTGGATGGAATATGATGATCCAGTTGCTGTCTTTAGTTGACTCACACGCTGGCGACACTTTTGAGTTCCCTTTTGAGAATGGTGCTGTTTTTTATACTGTTATGTTCAATTATTGATGGTTGATATGTTTTACATTTTGTGTATGTTTTTAACTGTTGTGCTGTGAAAGGCAATTAAGAAGCTGAACAAATCACTGTCCTTGGCACCATCCAAAGTAGCAAGGATGACAAGAGTTTCCCAGGATACTGTAACTGGCTTAGAAGATGAGCTCCGAGGGTCTCATCCTGTGCTTGTCCTGGGCCTAGAACACATGCGTCAAAGCTCTCTAGGCATGAGTTTGGGCGCTTATTTGTTCGACCCTCCTATTTCCCTAGGAAAACCCACTCTATAGAACTGAATCGGAGCAAATGTTAATCTCCAGAAAACCCAACAGACATTTCCTCCAGTTCAGTGGTCAAGATTGGGTTTCCCCATGGAAAGCGGCAGGACTTTCAGAAGTCTGGATGAGCCCTAACAATGGGCAGCCAAATACTTTTGGGAAGCTTCCAAAAACACTCTGATAGTACCTTGTGTGTGTGTGTGTGGGTGTGCATGCATGCACAAAGTATGTTTCTTTTTGTCAACACATAAAACCATGCGACAAGTAACCTTGGTTCCATTTGCTCAATGTCTTTCTGGGCTAGATGCTGGAAGAGGAATGAGAAGCATCCCTGGCAGTGAGGCGGGATCCAAAAGCAGAGCCAGCTTTGCCGATAGCATTGGAGGCGCAGCGAGTGGGATGAGCTCTGTCATTGGTGGCTTTTTTGGAGGCAGTTCTGGGAATTCTGCACAGCCTGAGGGGGATTCTGGGACCACCAACTCCCAGCCAGGTACCATATTTTTCCATGTATAAGATGACCCCTATTTTCTTTTAACCCCAAAGTAAGAAATTAAGTTGTTTAGCTTTTTTTGGGTGGGGGGAGGTCACTTCTGCCAATTTCTCACCTGCCTGCCCGCCACTGCCGATCGCTTGCCACGCCACTGCCGATCGCGCACCTCGCCGCAGTTGCCAATTAGCGTATTTTCTCCTCCATAAGATGCACCTAGTTTTTAGAGGGGGAATGCAAGAAAAATAAGTCTTTAAAGGGAGCGCTGAGCAGAGGCTGTCTGCATCCCAGGCTCTGCTCAGCGCTCCCTTTCACGAGCCGTGAGGAGCATGTGTGCGGCGCTTGCAGGCTTTTCCCTGTCACTGACAGGCTGCCCTTCTCCCTCCTCCCTCCACACACACTCCGCGCAGCCATTTAAAGGGAGCGCGGCTCTTGGGGGCTTTTCCGGGAGGTGGGGGAAGGGACAGAGCGCATGGCTCTGTCCCTTCCCCCACCTCCCGCAAAAGCCAGGGACAGCCCTGCGAAGCCTTTGCAGGGCACAGGGATGAAGGCTCCCCGTGCCCTGTGGAGGCTTCCCGTGGCCAAGCCAGAAGCTAGACCATTAGGAAGAACTTCCTGACAGTAAGAGCTGTTTGACAGTGGAATTTGCTGCCAAGGTGTGTGGTGGCGTCTCCTTCTTTGGAGGTCTTTAAGCAGAGGCTTGACAACCATATGTCAGGAGTGCTCTGATGGTGTTTCCTGCTTGGCAGGGGGTTGGACTCAATGGCCGTTGTGGTCTCTTCCAACTCTATGATTCTATGATTCTAGAACAGCAAGAAGGAGTGCTGAGCAGCGCTCCCTCTAGCTGTTCTGGCTTCTGGGATAGCCGCGCAGCCTGCATTTGCTCCATAAGATGCACACGCATTTCCCCTTACTTTCTAGGAGGGAAAAAGTGTGTCTTATACAGCGAAAAATACGGCATCTGCCCACTCGCCGCCACCAACAGCCCTCCCACCCACTTGCCGGTGCCGCCAATCGCCTGCCCAATTGCCACAGCCAATCGCTAGCAGGCCTTGCTGCAGCCAGCAATCACCCTCCCAATCGCCACTGCCAACCTCCAGTTTGCTGCTGCCATTAATCGCATGTGTGTCCCCCCCCCACATTCACTATCCGTGTATAAGACTACGCCCAATTTTTGCCTCACTTTTTAAAAGCAAAAAGCATTGTCTTATACACAGAAAAATACGGTATTTGGGACAGCATTCTTTATTCAAATAACCCCATATTAAAGAATCTCAGGGGTGTATGAACAACATACACCTAGCTTTATACAAATACACTATTGCACGCAGGAGTGGGAAATTACGTCTGGGCGGGGGAAGAAACTACCTTGTGTGGCATCTCTAATTCAAGGCATCCCACTTGGCAACTAATCTTCTTGTTTTTCTTGCTGCTGCTCTCCATACAGATGCCATGTATCTTATTGTGAAAGTGGACTTGGTTTCATCTGGCCCAGTAACCATTTCTGCTCTGAATCAGCCACTTCTGAAGGAGGTGAGGAGCGAGAGAAACCGCTGGAAGTACAGTGGTGCCTCCCAAGACGAAATTAATTCGTTCCGCAAGTTTTTTCTTCTTGCGAGTTTTTCGTCTTGCGAAGCACGGTTTCCCATAGGAATGCATTGAAAATCAATCAATGCGTTCCTATGGAAACCGCCTTCAGACCAGGTCCGGGGACAGTCTGTCCCCCGACCTCTTCTGAAGGCTGGGGGGGGGGGGAACAAGGGCTTTTCTTCCCACCCCCAGCATTTTAAAAAACCCTGGGACAGCGGAGGACTTCTCCGCTGTCCGGGGCGATCTTAAAATGCTGGTGGGCGGCATTTTAAAATCGCCCCGGGATAGCAGATGACTTCTCCACTGTCCAGGGCGATTTAAAAGCCCCTGGGAAGGCAGGCAGGGGGGACAAAGACTTTCGCCCCCCGCCAGCCTTCAGAAGAGGTCCAGGACCTCTTCTGAAGGCTGGCGGGGGGCGAAAGTCTTTGCTTCCCCCCGCCTGCCTTCAAAAGCCGTCCGGGATAGCGGGAAGCGCTTCCCTGCTATCCCGGACTGCTTTTAAAATGCTGGTGGTGGGGAGCAAAGCCTTTCGGCCCCCGCCGGCCTTCCTGGACCTCTTCTGAAGGCCGGAGGGGGGGGGAGGCTTTGCTCCCCACCGCCAGCATTTAAAAGAGGTCCCCGGAGATTTCCCTATGGGCTTTCTTCTTGCGAAGCAAGCCCATAGGGAAATTCGTCTTGCGAAGCAACTCGCAAACGGAAAACCCTTTCGTCTTGCGGGTGTTCCATCTTGCGAGGCATTCGTCTTGCGGGGCACCACTGTAATTGATCACAAATTTTGGTTTATGAAAGCATCCTTCTCCCATGCCAATAATCGGCCAGGTATGTAATAATGAAGAACTGGGTGCTATATAGCCCATAAGGAGGTTTCTGCCACCCCAATTTATATTCTGAAAAAACCCAAGAATGTCTATGCCCCCTGGGATGGCATTAAGACCCATTAAATATGGCGTCTCCATGCCAGTGCAGTAAGATGGCTCATCTATTTAATATACATATAAGTGAGTAAAGTAAAAACTAAGTTTTGGATCACCTCAAAGGAAAGCCCCCCACTCCCTGAGCAGTGTCCTCTTTAAAATGCTCAAACATCATATCCAGTCCAGTTTTAGGGTAGACAACCTAGACCCTTATTCATTTCTATAAAAGCTGGTCTGAGCCCAGCCCAGGAAAATACACAAAACACTCTATTGTGCCAAAATGAAGTTTGGGGCTGTTGCGGAAGTTTGCTTTTGCTGGGCAGGTTGGGTCAACAAGTGTTATATTTTTCTTTTTCCCTGCCGCAAATGGTTAACGAACGGCAGCCTCTGATTGGCCGGGGTTCCAGGAGAGGGGTTTGAAAAGGAGAGGATTTGGAGAGACAGTTCTTTAGGTTGGGAGTCGGGATGGGAGAGGAGAGACAATTGGTTCTGGGTAGAAACATCCTGAATATATCACAAGCTAGAGAAAGGAGTCTCTGAGCTTAGTGTGAAGGACAATGTGTGGTGTCCTGTAAGAGTAATAGGCCAGGAATTAACTGGGAGGCTGAGCCAGGAGGAGAAGCTGTGAGGATACAGGCTACTTAGGTCTCATTCCAGTCAGGAGGGGAGAGATTCTGCTACAAAAAGATAATAATAATAATAATAATAATAATAATAATAATAATAATAATAATAATAATAATAATTTATTTATACCCCGCCCATCTGGCTGGGTTTCCCCAGCCACTCTGGGCGGCTTCCAACAAAACACTAAAATACAATAAGAAGACTCCCAAACCACTTAAGAGGGGTGTGGAGACCCCTGGGGTCTGTTACTTGGAGGACCTCAGGAGTAGGGTTGTCCAAGGGGTGGGTAACTGACAGAAAATACCACCTTGTTTAAGAACCAAAGTATTAAGCGGCAAGCAACAACTGAGACAGAACTGAAGAGAAATAGCATTATAATCCGAAGTATCCTATGCTTTACCCACTTGGTGTCATAAAACTTCCTTTATTTTATAAAATCATTCTTATTTATTTGATCAAATCCTGCCTGAGACTCCAAATTATTAAGTTTTTCCTCACACAAGATAATCTGGGGTAGTTTGTTGGAATTCGTGGAATTGGTGTTCTGTGAGGGGGGTGCACTATATTTAAGCGAGGGCAGGCCCAATGGCGCCAGGGGGAAAAGTCCTGTTGCACCGTTGCAGGGGCCAAACAGGATGCTGGGATGGCTGACAGAGGACACTCTGATGGAGAGGTGGACTATAAATTGTGGTGGCCCAAATCTCCATTTCCTTATGAATTTCTGCACAGACTGGCAATTGTTGGCATACCTTGCCTCTCAAAACTATGTTTACTGGAATTTGAGGCAGTGGGGGGGATCTTCTACTACACATAAAAGGATGGACTAATTAGCGAGGATATTTCCTCTGTGATAGCTTTGTATAGGGAAAAGCATAAACAACTATGTGAAGCTCTCACAGAAAAGTTCACTTTAGGTTAAACTCCATTCTTGGAATACTTCACCTTCTTTTTTAATGTGCCAGGTGCAGCAGATGTTGGCAGGTTTTCTCAAAGGCACCTTCCACTTGACATGGGTCACCTATAAAGAGAAGTAGACCTAGGAAAGGGCTTTGCTCAGATGCCACCTGGACCCAGAGGAGAGAAACTGCACTGCCATTTTGAACCATGGACTGATGCACTTCCAGATCACTGGGACAGAGATCAAGAGGGTGCTAGCAATCAGAATTACTTACCTGCTTTAACCTGACTATCCTACTTTCTTGTACTGGTGAAACGTGTTATTATTACCATATTCTCTCGAGATCTTTAACTTTTATATTCTGTTTTATTTCCCTTATACGCAACAAAATGATTTTGTAAGCGACTTTGTATATTTTGGATTAATAGAAAGCCATTGCAAATTTAATACAAAATAGGGGGAGGGAAAGAAATGAGCAACAAGCACATGCCATTCCAAATAATTAACCCGCAAGAAAGGTTGCAAAGCCATACTCTAACCCAACCTCACTTATGTCCAAGAAGTTCCAAACATGGGCTTGTCATCATCAAAACTGTATTTCAGAAAGTATACCAACAGTTCTCTATTGTTAAATCTGTAAAATAACTTAAAATGTGATAAAATGGTAAGACAAATAAAATGCTAAGACTTTTAAGACAAATCAGTTTTTATTAGAAGTGGGATCCATGGACCAATTCATATCACAATTTGAGCATGTTCATCTTATATGTTGTGGCCAAGTCAAACTTTTCAATATCCCTTCTTGGAAAGAAAGCACTTACAAGTGTAGAAATTGCGGTGGAACACACAACACAAAGCAGATTGCGTGAATGTTGCTGTATGGGCAGAAGGTATAGAATGGATGGCAAATCTGTGGCTCTCCAGGTCTTGTCAGGCTACAACTCCCACCATCCCTGGCCACGGGCTTGCTAGTCAGGGCTTGTAAAGCTCTACACAATATACCCCTGAAACATCATTTTTTTAATGAAAAAAGGTGAGGAAATCAAAGTGCATTTCACCTAGATTGCCACAAGGTGTCACCACATCTTTTTAGATCCTTAGCTGCGCAATTTCAGGCAACCTCAAAGCCAGGGGTCAGCAACCTTTTTCAGCCGTGGGCCAGTCCACTGTCCCTCAGTCCATGTGGTTGGCTGGACAATATCTTTTTTTTTGGGGGGGGGAACGAACCAATCCCTATGCCCCACAAATAACCCAGAGATGCATTTTAAATAAAAGGACACATTCTACTCAAGTAAAAACATGCCGATTCCCAGACAAGTCCATGGGCCGGATTGAGAAGGCGATTGGGCCACATCCGGCCCCCAGGCCTTAGCTTGCCTACCCTGCTCAAAGCAGACCAAAAACTAGGATGAAAAATAAAGGACAAAACTAGGCATGGTATAGCTGCATAGTGTCCGTTCTCCATCTCTTTCCTTTCTTTTCCCAAATAGGCATGGGTGGGCCCAATCGCAATCGGGATCGTGAAGGGAAAGAAGGGGGGAGGTCCTACTCTGAGTAAAGCTCCTGATAAAATTCCTCCTCCACCGGTTGCTTAAAGGGAGAGTGTGCAACCCTGTTCAAAACAGACTGCATACCTACTCCTGGACCAGCTGACCCCCCCCTCCCCAGACCAACACTATGACCTTTTAGCATGCCCAGGCCTTTTAATGCTGCATTTTTGAGACATTCTCAGGGTTGTGGGTTTGAGCCCCACATTGGGCAAAAGATTCCTGCACTGCAGGGGGTTGGACTAGATGGCCCTCAGGGGTCCCTTCCAACTCTGTAATTCTGATTTTATGTTTTGTCTTGTGCTGGATGTTGTGAACATGCCCAAGTCATTCAGATCAGTCTCAGGCCCTGCTCAGTGTCCCCTGTTTACTGAAGGAAGGCAGATGGAGACTGGAAAGAGGGCTCTCTCTATAGTAGCTCCTGTTCATTGAATACCTTTCCTGATCTTCTTTCTTGCCCAGGGCTTCCCCTGCTTCCCGTTGTATGCTTTTCCTATGCTGAGTTTTAACAACTCCTTAGATGTTGAGGTCTTGTACTCTGCTTTTACTGGCAACTATTGATTATATTGGTTTTATGCAAACCACTCTTGCAGCCATAACAAAATATTAAATATGGTCACCCACATTCTTTCCACTACCGACCTCACACATGGGTTCGTATCATCCATAGGCTCCCTGGGGCCTAATGAAAAGGGAGACAGCATACATGTAATGTGACTAAGCCCACATTTCCAAGTAACCACACCCAGTGTGGTTTAATGTACATATTAAAACAGTATGGGAGACAAAGTGGATCATTTTGGCACCTCATAAGCTGCTAGCTGCAGGACAAAACAGCAGTCTCTTGGCAAGCAATGCCTTCTGAGTGCTGGCCCCCAAGAAAGATGAGAATCACCTAAATAAATCCAGCCCCATTCCAGCAATGCATTGCAGGACACCATGAATAGCTGAAGGATGCTGAGAGCGTCCAGGACCCGTCCATCTTTCAAGGTGACTTGAGACTGAAACCACGTGGGAAGCTGAACTGAACTTCCTCCAGGAAAACATGGAACTGCTTTGCCATAAACTACCGTGAATCTATCTTGAGCAGGGCTGAGCCAAGATATTTTGGTACCCAAGGCAAACCCCCTCATGGCAGGGTCTAACAGAATTTGAGCTGTGCACCAACTCCATTGAAAACTCAGATCTGCTTCGAATGATGCGCAAAACCTGCCACTTTCTCTCATGGGCCCTGTAATCCCGAGGTCATAAAAGTGCAAAGCTTCATCAGTGGTTTGTTCGACAACTCAACATTTCAATTTCTAGACTGGATGAGCAGCTAAAGTTTCCTTCTGAGATTTCTTAGGACATTTCCATTCACCCCAACTCACATGGCTCCATCTTTCATCAGTGCAGACACAGGCTGAGTCCAAAGTGTTTAAAGTTAAAGTTTATTTTGTAATTCTTTGTAGGAATATCAATAAAAGACCTCAAATGTATCTATATCTGTACATATACAAGAAACTGTTCAAAAATATTCACAGAACAAAAATAAATCTTCTTTAGAACAAACCCAGACAATGAAATGCAGAAGTGGTCCAGCATTACTGGCATAAAAATACAGGCTTAGAGAGGGGAACGGGGAAACAAGGTATTGTGTGTTAAGGGGGAAACCATATCAAAATAAATTATTCAAAGCTAACATTGCAAACGAAACAAAACGAAACAAAGGAAAGGGGAGGTACAGTCCTGTAAGATGACCTTCTTGTTAAGGCCCAGGAGGCAGCAGAAAGATTGTGAAAGGACTTGTGGAAGAAGGTCACACCACAACATGTTGTCTCCTCTCTTTCCTCCCAGCTCTTTGGGGATCTTAGTTATTGGAAGGATAGAGATTTCTCTGTACCAAGATCAGAATGGTTTGGGGAAGGGGCTTGACCAAGATTAGCACAAAGCTGCCTCAGTGGTCCCCAAGCCTGCCTGCCTGCCCCTGGCGGACGAAGGTGGGGGCAGGGGGAGGGCGGCCTGCCCTGGGTGCCGCCCCGGGGTGTGTGACATCACGGCTGCCCCTGCCCTGCCTGTTCATCGCTTGCTGCACACCCCCGAGATGTTTGGCGCTCATTGGCCACACCCTATAATGTGCGCCGCTTGCTGTGCACCCCCCCCCCGACGTGGGCAGCGCGCCACGCCCCCGGGACGCGCACCAGCCATGCCCCCGGATGTATGCCGCTCCCCAAGCAGGTAGCTCCACCACTGCTGCCTGCCTCAGAGAAGAGGTGGGATCGGCTGCACAGCTTCCTTTGATGGGGGGGGGGGGAGGCGGGATGGCAATCCCCCCTCCCCCGTCAATGGGAACTGTGCAGCCAATCAGATCCCGCCTTCCCCCTCCATCCCCCCCCCATCAAAGGGAGCCACAGGCAACGCAGTTGGTGATGGCTGCCCTTAGGAGCTCCGTGCTGCTGTGGCTCCCGCCATCTCGCCTCGCCAAAGGCCCCTTCCCAAAGACATTCTGACCTTGGTACAGAGAAATCTCTCTTCTTCATCCCCAAAGAGAAGGCAGAAGAGAAGAGCAGGGGGGAAAGAGAGGAGAGAGCCTATTTTGGTGTGAGCTTCTTCCACAAGCTCTAGTTGTGCAGTATTTCTGCTGCCTCCTGGGCAGGCAGGCAGGCAGTCTTGGGGAACGTTGAGGCTGTTGTGTGGACAGGCGTGGAGTGGGTGGGAGAAATGAGGAGCTGGCAACTGGCAGGTGGGAGAAGTTGCAGTTAGCAGCTGCTGTTTTTAAATTCACCGTTCTCCGTGATGGAAAGCCTGGTGGGGTTGGTGGGGGAGATGCCGTTCCGAGCCTGCATGCTGTAGTGTTCCTTCACTTGCGTTAGGGCACTCATGAGCCGCGTGTTGGCTGAGTCCAGAGACAGGATTCTTTTTTCCTGCAACAAAACACACTGATTCAGATCAGAACTGCCTGGCTTCACTGCAGCAAGGCCTTAATGACTTCACAACCTGCAACATCTGGGTCTCAAGGTGAGCAGCAGTTCTCTAAGGGAGGGCTGTTGCTTTTTCGCCATAGGCTGATCCAGCCTGGCCCTGCAGCAGAACAGAACGAGCCTGCCTCTTTCTGCTGCCCAGCATCTGTCCTGTGGAAGCTGCCAATTAGCCACGTTTAAAAGCTGATTGAGTGGTGGATCATGTAAGATCACAGAGGCAGAAGTCAGCAGGGAGATTCCTGGAGATTTAATGGGTTAGTTTTTGAACAGAGGGAAACAGAAAAAGGCAGCAGGAGGATATGAGAAAGAGGATTCTAGAGTGGAGGTGGCGTATGGATTGGGACCCTCCAGAGACACCCTCCCACTGAGAGAGGGCTTGCAATACACCCCAGGGACACTGGAAATTATAAATGCAGATAGATGCCAGCCGTGTGAGGGTGCAGCAGCAACACAGGGGCAGCGGGGAGGGGGGCAGAAAGCAGCCCGAAGCTGGGGGGAAGGAAGTATGCATGACAGGAAGGGGCAAGGGGGAAGAGGGGGAAGGGGGGAAGTTTGTGCGAAGGGTGGCAGTGATGGAAGGGTGATGGGGAAGATGGCACTGATAAGACACAAAAACCAAACAGGGCGACTGGCTTCTTAGACCCATTCCAGCTCAGTTACTCCAGGACTCTGCAGAATCAAAAAGCCCTTTTTGGTTTTGATTCAGAAACTAGGGGCTTTTGCGTTAAAGAGACAAGAGAAGGCCGGGGACATGATTGGCGGACATGTAAATCTCTGGTACTACGTGGCAGGGGAGAACCAAATCAAAGAGGCACAGGGACTTGCTTTGGTTTAACCTTAACTTCCAACAAAAACTGGCAGTCATGTCAGGCTGGCCGGCCTTCGAGTGGGAAAACCACGAGATGTGCTTGGGCATTCCTGTTTCAACAGGTACTGATGCAACATGCAAGGGCTCTGTAGGGCTCCACACAAATGAGGGAAGGCAGAACAATGTACAGAGGGCACAAACATGAAGGAATGAACACGTCACTTCCCTCTGGAGACAAAAGGCAGGAGACACACTGAGTGCTGCAGTTGCTGCACAAACTCTGCTGGTGGGGTGGGGCACAAGCCCTATGGCAATGGAGAGAGGGGGCACAGCAGGAGTGGCAAGGTCACTTCCAAAAGCACTACCTTAGCCAAAGGGGTGGGTTTTCCAGCACTTCCTGCCAGATGCGGCTGCTCTGTGTAATCTGAGGCCTGAAATTCTGAGAAAAGTAGCCTGCGCTGGAGGACAAAGGGTTCGATATGCAAGTCTGCTGCTGATGTATGCATCTGGGCTTCAGGAGAAGCAACTCACAGTTACCAACATTCATGCGAGAGCTTCCACATTTCTTGCTAAATTCAGAACCCTTCGTGGGCTGGGCAGTTTGGGCTGCTGGGAGCCTTTCACTCATTTACTTCCCCATCATGTCCAAAACAGCTCTCGGTCATGGGAAAGCACTGCGATCCATAAGGAGTATGTGCAGCACACATAAGAGATGCATTTGTGAAGACACTACCCCACTTTTTAAGGCTTACAGAGGTAAAACTTTTAGAGGGAGCAATCTGTCTATACACAGAGGAAGCCTGCCTAAGATCAGCTCCCTTCCTGACTGGTGTCCTTCTCCCTGCCAAAATCTATCAGTTCATTCTCCATAAAAGGAATAATTCCAAAATATCTATCACAAAACAGTACTTTGAAAGGTGCCAAGCCAAAGTCTCGGACACCAAATGAGAATGCCTAGCACTAGAGATGCTAGAATTTCAGAATCCGGGTTCCACCAACTGGATTCGGGGAGGGGGGGGTCTGATTATGTTAAGCCACATTTTGGTGTCCGGCTCAAAAAGCCCTAAACATGTGTGCAAAGGGCCTACGGGAATCAATCTTGGGGAAACAACTTCCAGTTGCCTCATGACCATCCTTATAATTAATCTAGTTCATTTTTCTGAATCAGTTTTAAATTATATTAAGAGGAGCTCCCGACATACTTGACTCAGAACGAATGACTGCAAAGTTGCAGATGAAAAGCTCTCACTGCTGCTGAAATAATCCAGCAAGATCTCTTATTGAAGGGTGACGCTGCTTCCGCTGGCATATGAACATGGGTGAATTTGTCCCTTCTGTGGCGATTCAAATTCAAAAGCAAAGGCGTGAGCTTGGGAGTTCAAGGGGAGGGGGCGCTGACGACACCCCCTCCATCAAAAAGCAAGCAAGGGGCAATCCAAGCTTATTCCAAACTGTCTCTGGATGAGGCGCAGGGAGTGGCAGGAGCTGGAATGTGTAGGGGGAGGTGAGTGCGCCAGGCCAGGGCAGGGGGGTGCTCAGCTAGAGAACTGATTGGGAGTACTTGCCTGCTTGAATTATCTCATCCCCATTTAAGACCTGTAATTTAACACAGCAGTGATGTCACTTGCAATCACAAATGGAAGCTCAGTGCACAGTGAAGCTCTGCGAGTTCATGGAGGTGCGCGGGGGGGGGGGGTAGAAGTGACATCCAGGGTCCCCCTTCCCCATCCAGCTAAAAGAGATTGACTAAAGAAACAAGAAGTGCCAGGGGGGGGGGTGAAATTTGGGGCAAATCATCCTAAAAGCTGATGCTACGAGGGTGAGGGCTGCTTGCTTCAGAGCACATGGGAGGCAGGGTAAACCAATGGCCACATGCACTTCAGCAAACCAGCAGCGACCTAGTTCAGGGCTTTTGCTTCCTACCACTCTTGCAATGGCCTCTCATACAGTCATGGTGGCTCCAGCCAGGTTCTTGGTTGCTGTGGGAAACTGAGGCAGCTCTGAGGCATTCCTATACCCCTCAGCCATCTTCTGGAGAATAACCCATGAAATGATCAAGTACTGGGGAGTTGTGTCCAGAGCTTTAACCAATAGCATGTTTCTGTCACAAATCATTTGGGAGTGGGGCCATAGAAACAGACCTCACTCAGCCCAAAACACTCTGTTTGATTCCTCAAGTTAGACAAGTGGCTCTGATCGAGATGCCGGGTAATTAACTCAGTCTTGCAAACAAGTACTTAGAAACTACTAGCCCTTCTGCCTGTACAGATTGTGGCCAAAGAGCAAAAACAAACAAACAAACAAACAAAAAAAACAAATCCTTGTTTCTGGAAAAGTTCCCTGGAGAAGATTTACACTCATGACAGGAGATCAGGCAATAACTTGTTCAAAAGCATAAGTTATAGCAAGGCATTTCTGCTTAGATTTGAACTGAGAAATCATCATGGAACAGCTGGGAAAAGTAGCCAATAGGCAAGCTGCATGTTCGAGGGCAGGTGTAAAGGGGGTTGGCTAGCCCTTCGCAATAAATCCCTCGGCCTGACCGGAGTTGTATTCACAGTCTTTTATTTGTAAACTACCGTATTTTTTGCTCTATAAGACTCACTTTTTTCCTCCTAAAAAAGTAAGATGAAATGTGTGTGCATCTTATGGAGCGAATGCAGGCTGCGCAGCTATCCCAGAAGCCAGAACAGCAAGAGGGATTGCTGCTTTCACTGTGCAGTGATCCCTCTTGCTGTTCTGGCTTCTGAGATTCAGAATATTTTTTTTCTTGTTTTCCTCCTCCAAAAACTAGCTGTGTCTTGTGGTCTGGTGCGTCTTATAGAGCGAAAAATACGGTATTTACAAAGTACAGAGCATCTCTTCAAGCATCCGAATCATCTGTAACAGATCCCAGGCAATCCCAGACGTCGGCGTTGTTTTCTACGCTTTAACCCTCCCCTGTCCTGGGTGGATAGAACTGGTGCCCTCTCTCCCTCTGTGTCAGAGCTGGTGGAGTGGTCCTGGTGCTCTCTAACCTCAGGAAGCCGTGCCTCTGTCTCCCCTTGCTCTCCACCTCCTTCCAAGGCTGCCTCTTCTACCGGCCCCTCTCTCTCTCTCTCTCTCTCTCTCCTCCTCCTCCAACTCCAGAGCTGTCCCAGCTGGCTCCGTGACAGAAGGGGAGGGGAACCTTAGGCCTGGGGGGCCAAATGTGGCCTTTGGACTCTCTCTAAACCACGCCCTTCTCCAGGCCACACATGCCACCAACATCTACCTTGAATGCTTCTGCGCACTACGGTCTTTTCATGCTGGGTAAAGCAGAGGTGTATGGCTGATGATGAAAGACACAAAGACAAAGATTATCCAGCAATGATAAATTCTATATGGGGAAATAACTTTGTGCTCCGAGGGCAAGGGGGAGTCCACACAAGCACAGCACACAAGAAGAGATCAAAGTGACTTCTCTTCCTGTGTGGCTTAATCCTCTTTTCTCTTTGCTGAGCAGAGAGCCAACAGAAGCCCAGGAAAAACTCCCAAACTCACTCCAGAAAAAGCAAGACAGGCGAAAATTCATGCGCCCACATGCAGCTCCATTTCTCCCAATGCCAACCAAGGCAGGTGCCAAAGGAGGACGTTTCACAATAGGTACCATTCCAAGCTGCAGTCACCCAAGGTCACAAGCCAAAGCTTTGTCTGTGTCTCCAAGAGCACTCAAGAGCAGTCGCTCGGCCCTTGGCTGTGACCTAATGATGCTTTGAGTGTCAGGAGGGTACATGCTTTGACCCTACATAATCCAGGGAGCCTAAAGCAACAGCAAGCCTGTTCTGTACAAGGGAATAGTTCTTGCCTGCCCCACTGAGATGCTGCCATGGGCATTTTCCAGAAGTTGCTTCAGTGCATCAGTCACTGGTCACAGGAAGTGGAATAGTGGGAGCAACGCCTATAAGCAAGGATACTTCGAGTCTTACCTGTGCGTCAATTATTTTCTGCTTAGTGTCAATAACTGCCTGCATCTCGGCATGGTCCTTCTTCAATTCTTCCTCAACAGCCATCAACCTACGGTAGAGGCAAATGATATAAGAAAGGGATCTGTCTGTGCTTTTGGGGCATCCCAGAAAAACAACTCTCAACCCAGCAACTGACTTAAAAGACAAAAAACCCAACACATTGTGTTCCTCAGCCAACAAGCTTCAAGTCTTTTGAGGAGCTATTTGAAGGAAAGAGGAAGGTCTGAACTCAAAGGCAACACCCTCACACACAGACATGTGAGAAGATGAGCTGGCATTTGAACTCAGGTCCCCCTGTCTGCTTTATGCAGTGGGCTCTATCTAAAGAACAGGGTAGATGATGGAGAATTGACTTCCTGGCTCACCCCCCCCCCAATCTGCTGCAGGTTCTTTGCACGATCCTTAGCTGAGTGATTCATCTCCCTTATGTCTCTGGTTCCTATGTGCTAAATAAAGGTAATTTCCTCTTCTGCAAGCTACTGTTACATTTCACAAGGGAGCTGCCCACATGTGAAGATGGAAAGCTCAGATTGCAATTCATAGAAGTCTTTTTGCTCCTTCCTTCAAACTTTCCAGCCTCTCCCACTCATGACAAGACCCTTTCACCCTACCTGCTAATGATGCTCTTCATCTGGCTATCCTTCTCCTCCTGCTGCCTTCGCAACCTCTCCTCACTGTCTTCCAACCTGGCCTTATATTCCATCAGCAACTTTTGCATTTGCTGCTCCTGCACCAGGAGCCGCTGCTCATACTCCTCCAACCGCTGGCTCGACACCTTCAGGCGATCTTTGAGTTTGGTTATCTCCTGTTCATACTGCAGGTTGGAGGCAAAGATGGACATTGTTTAGTTAAAGCATTTATTAGCTCCCTTTCCAGTATTCAAGGGGGTGTTCAATTAAAGTAAAGTAAAAACAGCAAGAAATCTGCAAAAAAGACCAAAAACAAAACCCACAGCAACCCTCAAATAAACACCAGAAGAGACCAGCTATAGAGCTGAGTCAAAGACCAAACGGAAGAGATGTATTTTGCAGGGCTGACAGAGGGCAAATGGTGGACACCAGGGGGAATTTCTTTCCAGAGCTCCTGTGACATTTCTCACTCTGCATGGGTGTTGGTACTTGAAGCAGGGCCTGAGAAGATGATGCGGGAGATGACATAGGGAGATGCTCTTTGAGATAAAATAGGACCCAGGCTGTTTGCTTACAGGCAAACCACAGTGCCTTGAACTGGACTGCACTGGAAACATCTTGACAGCCAGTGCAGGTGCAACAAAACCAGCTGGGTGCATTTGCAATGCCTTATATCATAAGGAGATGTATAGCAATATACTAGCTGAAACTACCAAGTTGACTTCAAGGGCAGCCCTATGCAGAGCATGATATAGTAGTCAAGCCCGGAGGTTCCAAAAGCATGGATTTGCATTGCAAGGCTCTGTGCCCAAGAAGCGATGAGCCTGAAAACCATGTGAAACCAATAACTTGTTAGCAAAAAAGCAGGGCTGGATCAAAAACAACTGCCAGAGTCTGAAGCTGTCCAGCTGAGGGAAATTATCGTTCTGTAAATGACAGAAAAACCTACTCTGTGCTAGTGGCATTGGTAGGTATTTGAAGGTCTGAGAGAACATGTTCATGTCCAATTTGCGTATGTATAGATGGGAAATTAAGGCGATGGTTTCAGTGCACACTGTAAAAAAAACCCCACCAGTAACTGAAAAACAGAGGAAGGAGCTCTTAAGCCCCCTGGGCAATTCTCCATTAATGCCCTTGCTCTGCCCAAGACTTGAAGAGATCTGTTCACCTGTCTGGATTCAGCCTCTATTGGCTACCCCACATCTGCCTGACTTCAGCTTCCAGACAATGATATTATACAACAACAACAGCATCCAGTTGTTTAATAACTGAAATACAGAGCTGGGTGTTGTCAGCACTTGGAAATTTCAGGTGTTTCCCTCTTCTTGCAGACCCGTTTGGGATCCAGAGCTGGCATGCAGTCACTACCTTTTCTGCGTGCTTTGCTTCATCTTGGTTTTGATCAGCATCTTCCTCCTCTTCTTCATACTGCCCATTGTTGAGGACCCAAGCAGCTGTCCTTTCCACAGGCGACATTGTGGCAGAGTCTACAGGTGAATGAATCTGCAAGCAGAACATGGGAGTGTGAGAGGCTCCCTATCTCACTGTTTGCCAGAAGGAGAGCTATCCTAGCCACAGGTTACACTCAACAACACCTGGAGCCAAGACACTTTTGCACCCACACTTTGGCAGCGGCACGAGACAGCCTGTTCTCCAGAGTGTGCTTGTGCCCCACTCCACTAATGTGCATGAAGGAATCACATTAACAGAGCCCATTCTGTTTCTCCTCCCATGTGAAGGGAGTAAAGGAAAGTATTTTTATTAATTCCATCGACAGATGCATGCAACATTATCAGTTAATAATGTTTTTGCTATAATCTGAAATGCAACACTGTGGGGTGGGTTTTGTAGTGCTGCTTCCATTTTAATATATCACAATGTGGAGTTCAACCCTACGTTTCAACATCTGTTCAGGCTTGGGGCATCTTGCTCAAGGTCTCTAGTTTTCATTGGACTTTACTTCACTTAAACCTGGTTTGCAGCGACAGTCTCCCGGCCTCTCCTTCAATCCAGGCAAATCACAATTTATAGCAATTCTAGCTTACTAGAAGAGAAGAGTTTTGGACTGCCTGATTGCCGGAAGACAGACTGTGGTATAAATAGGATCCACATATTCAATCACAGTGAAGCACTCTGCTCAGAGGATGCTTTGGGGTCTGTCAGCTGCTGACAAGACATATCACACTCTGCTTCAGGAAAGTATGGAACAGGAGCACAATACAAAGCAATCAAGAAAGCAATCTGTGTATCTGAAGAAGTGTGCATGCACACGAAAGCTCATACCAAGAACTAACTTAGTTGGTCTTTAAGGTGCTACTGGAAGGAATTTTTTTATTTCAATCAAGAAAAGATGGTCATTTTTCTGTGAAAGGCAAGATGCAGATGGCAAAAAGCTCTTTCTTAAAGCCACAGCTGACTGCTTTAACTGCAACCCTATACACCAAGCAGGCGCTACCGTTTGAGACTGTGCTCCTCTGTCCTGCAGGGAGCATTGTACAAGGAAGAGAGACTGTGCAACATGAGCCCCCTTGCTGTCCAGGAAAAAGAATGACTGCTGCAGTTAATATGCCTTGCTTAGAAATGCCGCCAGGAATTTTTTTATCATGGAAGATCGTTGGCCATTCTTCCAAGGAAGATGAGAGTGCAGAAGGGAACAGATTAGACTGCATTAGTTAGGCTTATGCAACCGCAGCCATCCCATTTATGATTAAGACAACAGCTGTGACGTTTTTAGAATAGCTGGCACTCTTCCCACCTTTGGTTTGACTCTACTTTCCCCCTTTCTTAGGATGAGCCCTGGAAAACCAGTTCAGAATTTCCCCCCAATGTGGCTGTTTGCAGAAAGGAAAAGCTGGTGGTAGAGGATGTCAGTTGGCTAGCGTGTGACACCAACCTCCCTCCATGCATTCTGCAATCTCTGCAGCAGTTTTGCATGGTTTTGAAAATTGTTCACACCTTTCAAAAAATAATCTGAAACCTGAACATTTAAAATAAATGTACATGTGCTGATTTAACATGGCCAGGTAATCTACTTTAAGACTAAAAATCCCATTTCTCACATAAAATTAATCGCTTTCTTTGCTACTATAAGGGTTATAATGCTTCTCTCTACTTCTGCTCTCTGCCTTTCAAGGGATCTATGAGTTCCAATTAGTGCAAGAGGTAGATTTGAATAATTGCTGGCTTTTGTATTTTAAAAGAAACAGCAGCCATTGCGTCTTTGTTCCAGCATGCTTTCATGATTCAGTGCTGACCTGTGATCTGCTTGCATTGGTTTACATCAAAACAATTAAGTTAATCTGCAAAGACCTTCCTGAACCTCATCTCCAGGTTTTCGCATAGTGCAGACAGGGCTTCCACCTTTGCCAGCAACGTTATTTCCTCCCTGCCCCCCTTTTTTTGCTTAATGTCCAGCCCGAAAGCGTTTTGTGAAACTCAAAGGCTCACTACTCTGCTTGGACTCTTGCTTGGTTCTAATGAAGGCATTTTGCTGCTGCTGCTTGTTTGCATTTGTTCCCCACCTACTCACTCAAGAGGAACACAGAACACACAGGGGACTCTTCAAGTCCAACAAAGGGCTCCCCTCTCTCGCTGGGAACAAACAACCATAAATAAGAAAAGGGGAATCGGACAATCAAACTTGCCCACAAAGAGACTGGCCACATTTGGGGGGAGAATTCCATGGCATAAACTACCAATATCTGCTGGCATTAAACAATCTCCCCTTCCGCCTAGAGATACTCATTACTTCTGCAGGCACTGAACAAACTACAAATGGATTAAAATCTACAAGACTTGAAGCAGAAAAAGGAGGAACAAGAAGTGGAAATCTGAGCAGGCATTTGCAAGGTCAGGCTAATGCTACTGGCTGTAGTGAAAGTGATGTCACGAAAGGGAAAGGGGTCTCAGGATACCTCTCAACACCATTTTCTAAGCAAGCATCACTCACTTAGACTGTGTACACACCATACATTTAAAACACATGTCTCTCCCCCCAAGAATCCTGGAACTGTAGTTTACCCCTCAGCGCTACAATTCCCAGCACCCTTCACAAACTACAGTTTTCAGGATTTCTTTTGCTGGGGGTGGGGGTCATGTACTCAAAACACATGGTGTCTACAGAGCCCAGGAAGTCAAAAGCAAATCCTGAAACATACATGCGCCTGGGGAGCAGTAGAAGGAGTAAGACTAGGAAAAGTTTGTTTTAAATGCTCTGGGCTTGTGTGCTTTCCATATGTAAGCCATCCTATGACAGCATGACATCATATGCATGATAGAAGCATCACTGACAGTAAGACATTGCTCCTGAAAAACCCAGCAACAAGCATATTTTCCTCCTCCCTCTTCTGCCTTCAAGTAAGTGCTTGTTTATTTTCCAGCTATTTCCAGTAACTTACCCCCAAGGAGACAAACGCACCTCTGGAGGGTGTTATGGCAAGGCAGGGCTTTTCCCAGCAAGAACTGCATTGGTGTGTGAACAAAAACACACATTCACGACGATCCCTTTAAGATCCATGAATTGGGCAAGCGATTGCTGGATTTTCAAATGGGAAATTCTTATTTTGTAGCTCTACACACCACTCACCTGCACTTTCTTGGCCAAAGTCAACCAACTGTATCCTAATGACTAACTAAGAGTCAGACGTAAGTCAAAACGCAATGCTTGGATTTTTTTAATTGAATAAACAAGAATGCCTAGAAAATCTGACCTTGACAAAAGATATCAGTCAGTACTTTACATTTATATATTGCACTGGAACATTCAAAATATATTTTCATCAGTAATCCTTACAACAACCTTGTATCAGAGCAATTATCACGCCCCGCAAATCCAATTTCTGAGGGGTTTGTTTGTTTAGGAAAAGATTTTCTCTCAGTGGCTTGCATTTCCTTCTCTTTATAGATATTTCACATATGCACTTTAAATAACTGTGTGCCTATTTTTATTTAAAGTGTTAGTAGTGTTTTAAGTTGTTTACTTCTATGAACTGCAAATCGCATTCCCCTGCTCTCTATCACTGGGAGTCGACCTTTTCGTTAATCATCCCACAAGCCAGGACCAAAAATGAGGCAGTGCCCATCTTATGAGGACCACGGCACAGAGGCGTCCCCACCCACATACCTTGGAGTCACTTTCTTGCAGTCTAGCAGCTTGGCACTGAAGAAGCAGGCCAGCCTATGTCCTCCCTAGGACTGCAGGCCAGCCTGTTCCTGTCCAGGTGTGCCACAAACTACTGCTCCTGAGCCTTTCATGGTCCCCGACTTGTAGGCTGGCCACTTATGCAAACTGATCCCTGTTCCTTCTATCATGCACAACACACACACACACACACACACGAACTAGCCTCAAATTCAGAGGTACCAGCGCAGATTATGGTCCTACCTGCTGCGTTTGCTGCCTCTGGATGGCACGCACTTTGGGAACTGGGCTCTCCCGGGAGGACGAGGATTGTTGCCGGGACCGGTTGCCGTTCTGAAGAGGCTCCGCTGCCATTGTGGCAGATGCTACAGACACGCTCCCTGTGCTTCGCAGAGAAGCGCTGTGCGGAAGGGACTGGGGCGCCTTGGCTCTGGCCCCCAGTCCCGCTTGGTCCACTTTGCGGATCTGGGCCTGCCCAGTGCTGTTCTGGCGAGGTAACACCATGGGCCCGTGCTTGTCCAGTGCTGTGCCCCGCCGGGGAAAGTCCTCGCTCTGTGTGCTGCGTTTGGTGAAGTCCTCCATGCTGCTGTTGCTCGGCCCGCTGAGTTTAAGGTCTTCGCTATTCTGGCTCCGGGAACTGGTGACACTCAGATTCTCCAAGCTGGAGTCCATGGACACCTTTGGCATGGCCTGGGCGGGGTTGTTCATATGGTAAACAGGGTTCTGGAAGGAAAGGGCCTGCAGAGGGCCTGGCTGGCTGAGTGGGGTGTGCAGAGGCCTCCTGACCTGAGGGGTGCTCTGCGGTGTGCTGTGGAGCTGCTTGATGTTGGCCACCTGGATGACAGAAAGCTGGCTGCCGGATAAACGTACAGGAGCATCGTGCATCACGGACCCGGAATCACACTGCACAACATTGGGATCTTGGAGATCCATCAGCGATATGCTTCGGACATTGGGCATGTTCGTCTCGTCACTCTTGTCGGAGTAAGTCACACTTCGTGATGATGACTGTTGAATCAGCAACAACTTGCTTTTGAAGTACCCTTCATTTTCCTGGGGTGGCGACTTCAATTTCACCTCACTGTGAAGTTGAACAGAAACAGTACCAATGTCTAATAGGTGAGAACAGAAGCTGTGCCCCACAAAAATGCAGCTCTTTTCTTAAAAACAACAACAAACGAAACGAAACCCACGCATTCACTGGAACAGTATCGCCTAGGCCAGGCTCAGAAAACCACCTAAGCCATTGTTTAGGTTATCATAAATGAGTTGCTGCAAGCCTCTGGGCTCATCTGCTCCCCACTCTCCTGCTCCTTTGTACATGGGAAGAGAACACGGAAAGCCCTCGATTTCAGTTTTGAATAAAAAACCGTTTTGCATTACTTGTGGCTTGTTCTAACGAAAGTTAGCTTATACAAATCAGGCTCAAACTGTGGAACTGGAAGCCCCCACTGCCCTCCCTTCCTGTATAGTAGGCAGGGAGGGAAAGGGAATTCACAAGCCTGAGACTTGTTTTGATCCCCTAAACCTAAAGACCTGAGCTCCCGTTTGCTAGCTAACAGCTTAAGTTTTAAGTGAAACTGATAGAACGTTTACATGAGGTTTCACTTTCCCAAATACCCTCTCCTTTCAGCTACAAAGAGATTGTTTTGACTGTATTTATCTCATAACTTGATAATGAATCCAATTTCGGATTCCAGAGCTAAAGCTCTACCCTCATACTGCGAGCTAAGCCCAGGAAATATCCTTGACATTCCTAGGGTGACTTGCCACCAGAATGGAAACCTTGGGCACCCACATTGCTAGACTCCACTCTTTTTGCCTTCATTCCTGCCTACTCAGAATACCATCGCCCACAATCATGTATTCAACAGTGATGGTGGGAGAAAAGCTTTCTAACCTTCCTGGTGACATAGAGAAAAGGGTAAAGTTTTATTAAGGAATAATAAACAAACCCTTGCAAATAAATCATGCCTATCCGTACATATCTGACTCATTTGAGGCCTAAAAAGCGTGATAAACAGAGCTCTCTGGCACAACTTGCCTGCTTGGTTGCTGGAAGACAGTTCTTATCTGCCACAGGCAATTGGCTATTTACAACTATGCATTAAAACGAGTTTGAGAAAATGTGGAAACGCACCGTTTACTCATTGCTATGGCAAAGGAACTATTACAGAATGAGAGCTAGTGTAGTACGGTGACTTTCACATCTGGGTGGGGATGATCAGACGCTTACCTTACAGGGCTGTAGTCAGCACTGCTGAGATAAATAATGGTGAGCACTGTTCAGCAGTATATGCCTGCTAAGTGTTAATATAATATGGGAAACCCAGTCCTTGAGATACCAGCTTGACCAAGGTCTACTCTGGGTCAAACACTTTGGTCACAAGCTGCAGCTCAGTGGTAGAGTGCATCCTTCCAGCATCCATTGCTGCCGCCTTCACTTAGAAAGGATATCAGATAGCAGGGCTGGGAATGTTTGACTTGGAGATGTGCCGCTGGTCACAGTAGACCACAACAGGCTACATGGACCAGGGGTTTAGCATAAGGCTTCTCAGTCTATAAAATGATCACTTTAAGCCAGGGATGGGAAAACCTACAGCTTTCCAGATGTTGCTGCGTTATGGCTTCCATCATCCCTACCTGTGAGCCATGCTGGCTAGGGAAAATGGGAACTGGAGTTCAACAACTGGAGGTCTACAGGCTCCCACATCCCAGGTATAAGCACAGCCAAGACCTCCCCCCTATTTCCCTGGGCAATGCGTCTTCCTGACAGCCATATAACCCCAGGGATAGCTTGGTGCTGCGTACCTGTCAACTGGGTCCTCAAAGATTTTTTGCAGCCCCGAGGAGAGGCTGACGTTGGGGCTTGAGTTGTGATCTGCCAGGCGTCTCAATTGTTGCTGGATCGGCGTGGGGTTTGTTGTGGCCTTCGCAATATCTGCGAGGATGCGTGGCAAAGGTCCCAATTTTTCTACCGTTGCCTGTAGGAAGGAATTTTCACCCTGATTCGACAATAAGCACCGTGGCACCCGCCATTTGAGTAATTGTTTTGTTTTGAATGTGGTGGTTTTTTTTAATAATAAAAAAATAAAACAATGATGAACATGGGTGGAAGAGTGGAAGTTGGAAGGAAAGAAGGTGGCGTTTGTGTGTGGGTGTGAGCAGGACCACAATGCATTGTTATGGAGCAGCAGAACCACGGCGACCAGACGGATGGAGGAGACGAAACAGGGTGCGGCAGACATTGAGGAAAGAAAAGGAAATAGAAATTAAAAACTGACCCCCCAAAATAAAAAGGTCATGCTCAACAGAACAAAACTAATTGCCATTCCAACACAAAACTGTCATGCAAAGCAAACTGCATTCAAGGGAAGGGTAGTAGAAACGGGACTGGGGGGACGGACAACTGCAATTGCTACCAACTGAAATGGGATTTAGAAAACTAGAGAATAATTCAACTGCAAAGAAGTTTCCAGCCCCCCCCCCCCATCCCAAAAAGTGTCCTGTGGTCAGGGAAATGCATGCTGACATACAGGGAGATTTGCATTCAGGAGGTTTGCAAGAGCACTAAAAGAATATGTGCAGAAGTGCAGTGTTTGTGTTTAAAGATATCCATTTAATTAGTCTTTGCTTTAACCTCTTTATGAATTTGCCGTTTGTAATCATTAATAGGTAGAATTCACCTGTTCTGATGTTTAGTTTAACTGGAATAGACCAGGTTAATTTTATGCACGCTCCCTGAGCTCTATATCATTTATTGTTAAAAAAAATGGGATGTTGTGTACAGGCGTGAGAGTGAGGACTCCAAGTGGGTTCTGTTCTGTCTATAACAGTTGGGCATTTTTGCTACCTGGCTATCATGGTGGAAGGTGTGGATGGCCTGATCCTGGGCAAAGTAAAACCTGCTTGGAAGCTGCTGTGTTGTGCGATGGATTCAGAACCTCTCTGCACACGGGAACTATACTTCCAATGATGACAAATAACTCATCAGTGTGCAATAATATCTATAGCCTAAAAGCAAGCTGCATATTTGTGCCAGAGCTTAGAGGCCTCTGAGCGGACTCTGGTTTGGATATAAATTCATTTCTGTCCACAGCAGAGTCCAGGAAGTCCCATCTGAAATCCATATAGAACTGTAATTCCCAAACTGCAATCTAGGGCACACCACTGTGCCAGGAGACAACTGCCAGTGTGTCATGAGAAGCCAGTTAAGGTTCTGATGAATCTCAAGTGCCAACTCACAGAGGAGGTTGCTGCTGTGTCTCTGTGTGAGTTCCTGCTCTGAGCATGCTTCTTTCCAATTAGCTGGCCCTGGGAGCATGCAAGTCTACTGTGGTTACCTCTTCTACTACAGCAGTTAATTAACATAAGATAATTGCATTATTGCAAATGGCAGCTGTTGTGAACGGCCAATGTGCTTATCTTTAAATTTAAAAACCAACAACTAGACTGACAGAAATATAATTAAACACTTCCTTTATTGAATCCCAAGTAGTCCCCAACTTTATGGCCTTATCCTCTTGCCTGATCATCACTACTTATTGTGAAGAAATAAAGCAAAAAGCCATTTAAGCTGGACTACCATCCCATTAGTCCATAGTATCACTGTACTGGAAAGGAAGAGCACACCTGTCTCTAATGTTAGGTTTTGGCTAATTTGTATTTGCCTACTTTTTCATTAACAACTGAGACAAATGCTTTGCTTTTAAGGGGTCTCATGCACACGGGAAATAATATTATGTTAAGACATGAAGTCATTCCAGTGGCCTGGGAGGAATAACCTACCTAAGGAAAATTTGTCCAGAAATATGTGGGTTTCATGAATGCAAAATATGGATGTGTGGAGGAATGGAGAAAGGAAAAGAGGCAGGGAACTCCACATTTTGACAAAAACACAAGATGCAAACGTAATGTTCCTGTACAAAATACTTGTGTGCAGTGCCAACAGCAAACTCAATTAACAGTAATTTTTCAGTTCTTCAAAGAGTAATAACCCACCATCACCACCGAAACAATTCCCCGACAATCTGTTCCTTCAGAGGAAAAGTCTAGCTGGAGTAGTTTAATTATATAGAATTATGGACAGCAAAAACTTGCAAGAGTGATGGGCAGTAACTACTGAACACAGCTAAACTATGTACCAATGTGAACAGCATCTCTTTGCTGTGTTTTTGGTCTAGGGCAATCATGACTGGTGCACCCCCTTCCCCGCCTGCCATCCTCTTTATGTTCTCCCCACCCCACCCTGGCTTCCCCTTTTCAACATTATGCATGGCGCGTTGCATCATCTAAGGTGAAACCCCATGATTATGTTTGTGAGAGCCCAAATTTGTTTTAAAATTAAGCTGTTCAATCGGAATTAGTGGAGGATGTAAAAAAATGTAAACAGCTTAATAAAACTACACTTGAGGCTCTACAAAATTCATGCAGTTGACTCAAGCTCCTTATTGACTGTTCTCACCATCTCAAACCTTTGGTCATGTGTGGAATAAAGCCTGGTCAATTACTTTTCTTTATTTTAAAGTTAACTTCTCATGAAGTACAGTGGTGCCTCGCAAGACGAAATTAATCCGTTCCGCGAGTCTCTTCGTCTTGCGGTTTTTTCGTCTTGCGAAGCACGGCTATTAGCGGCTTAGCGGCTTTAAGAAAAAGGAAACAAACTCGCAAGAACTCGCAAGACGTTTCGTCTTGCGAAGCAAGCCCATAGGGAAATTCGTCTTGCGGAACGACTCAAAAAACGGAAAACTCTTTCGTCTTGCGCGTTTTTCGTCTTGCGCGGCATTCGTCTTGCGAGGTACCACTGTATTAGCTCCTATAGAGTAAGAATTATTGTAACCAGGAGACTATCACGGATCCGGCCAGCCCTCCCCAACCTCCAGCCTAGATTACCTTGTCCAGCTGACATACAACTTCCCACAGCAAGGAATGCAAGACAGCAATCTCCCGTCCCAAATCTATGAAGCCTTCAAATCCTGGAGTGCCGGAGATGGTGTCCGCATTAGAAATTTCTATCAGGAAGCGTTTCATGCCGCCCCACTCGTGCTCGAGAAAGTCATTCATAAATGTAATATATTCTTCTTTGTTCCCAAATCTCGATTTTCATAAGGAGGAAAGAGAGAAAGAGATAGAGAATTACCGTATTTTTCGGACTATTGGACGCACCGGTCCATAGGACGCACCTAGATTGGGGGGGGGGAAATAAAGGCAAAAAAAATTTATCCCCCCCCCCAGGCGCGGGGCTGGGGCGGGGAAGCCCGAGCTTCCCCCTCCCCCAGAACGGGACCCAGAGCCATGCTTTGGCATCGCTCTGGGAACTTGCGGGGCTGGGGGAGGAGGAAGCCTTCCGCCAACCTCCAAACCATGTCGGGAGACAGCGGGATGGCGCGCTGCGCCTCTCCCGCTGTCCCCCGAGCTTGTGGGGCTGGCGGTGGGGCTCTCCTGAAGCCGGGAGGTTGTGGGGATGGTGGGGGGGGAGAAGCAGGCTTGCTTCTCCCTCCCCCAGCCTCCCGATCAGGTCGGGGAAAAGCGGGATAGCGGAGCGCCGCCATCCCGCTTTCCCCCGACCTGATCTGGAGGTTGTGGGGATGTGGGGGGGGGAGAAGCAGGCTTGCTTCTCCCTCCCCCAGCCTCCCGATCAGGTCGGGGAAAAGCGGGATAGCGGAGCGCCGCCATCCCGCTTTTCCACGACCTGATCTGGAGGTTGTGGGGCTGGTGGGGGGGAGAAGCAGGCTTGCTTCTCCCTCCCCCAGCCTCCCGATCAGGTCGGGGAAAAGCGGGATAGCGGAGCGCCGCCATCCCGCTTTCCCCCGACCTGATCTGGAGGTTGTGGGGATGGTGGGGGGGGAGAAGCAGGCTTGCTTCTCCCTCCCCCAGCCTCCCGATCAGGTCGGGGAAAAGCGGGATAGCGGAGCGCCGCCATCCCGCTTTCCCCCGACCTGATCTGGAGGTTGTGGGGATGTGGGGGGGGAGAAGCAGGCTTGCTTCTCCCTCCCCCAGCCTCCCGATCAGGTCGGGGAAAAGCGGGATAGCGGAGCGCCGCCATCCCGCTTTTCCACGACCTGATCTGGAGGTTGTGGGGCTGGTGGGGGGGAGAAGCAGGCTTGCTTCTCCCTCCCCCAGCCTCCCGATCAGGTCGGGGAAAAGCGGGATAGCGGAGCGCCGCCATCCCGCTTTCCCCCGACCTGATCTGGAGGTTGTGGGGCTGGTGGGGGGGAGAAGCAGGCTTGCTTCTCCCTCCCCCAGCCTCCCGATCAGGTCGGGGAAAAGCGGGATAGCGGAGCGCCGCCATCCCGCTTTCCCCCGACCTGATCTGGAGGTTGTGGGGCTGGTGGGGGGGAGAAGCAGGCTTGCTTCTCCCTCCCCCAGCCTCCCGATCAGGTCGGGGAAAAGCGGGATAGCGGAGCGCCGCCATCCCGCTTTTCCCCGACCTGATCTGGAGGTTGTGGGGCTGGTGGGGGGGAGAAGCAGGCTTGCTTCTCCCTCCCCCAGCCTCCCGATCAGGTCGGGGAAAAGCGGGATAGCGGAGCGCCGCCATCCCGCTTTCCCCCGACCTGATCTGGAGGTTGTGGGGCTGGTGGGGGGGAGAAGCAGGCTTGCTTCTCCCTCCCCCAGCCTCCCGATCAGGTCGGGGAAAAGCGGGATAGCGGAGCGCCGCCATCCCGCTTTCCCCCGACCTGATCTGGAGGTTGTGGGGCTGGTGGGGGGGAGAAGCAGGCTTGCTTCTCCCTCCCCCAGCCTCCCGATCAGGTCGGGGAAAAGCGGGATAGCGGAGCGCCGCCATCCCGCTTTCCCCCGACCTGATCTGGAGGTTGTGGGGCTGGTGGGGGGGAGAAGCAGGCTTGCTTCTCCCTCCCCCAGCCTCCCGATCAGGTCGGGGAAAAGCGGGATAGCGGAGCGCCGCCATCCCGCTTTTCCACGACCTGATCTGGAGGTTGTGGGGATGGTGGGGGGGAGAAGCAGGCTTGCTTCTCCCCCCGCCAGCCTCCAGATCAGGTCGGGGAATAGCGGGGTGGCGGCTCTGCGCCTCCCCGCTGTCCCCAGCTTTTGGGTGCAGGCTGCTGCCCGCAAGCCTTGCGAGCCCGCGGGACATCCCGCCGGGCTTGCAAGACTTGGGATAGCTTCCTGAAGCCTGGAGAGCGAGAGGGGTCGGTGCGCACGGACCCCTCTCGCTCTCCAGGCTTCAGCAAAAGCCTGCATTCGCACCATAGGACGCACACACATTTCCCCTTCATTTTTGGAGGGGAAAAAGTGCGTCCTATAGTGCGAAAAATACGGTAACTTCTTTTTCTGGGGATGGATGGGAACAGTTTCAAGGGAATCTGTGATTTCCTTAACTTATTAAAGGACTGTAATTACTACTTTTTTCTCTGACTAAACCACAGGTTCCATATCAATACAGTGGTGCCTCGCAAGACGAAAAGAATCCGTTCCGTGAGTCTCTTCGTCTTGCGGTTTTTTCGTCTTGCGAAGCAAGCCCATTAGCGGTTTAGCAGATTAGCGCTATTAGCGGTTTAGCGGATCAGCTGATAAGCGGTTTAGCGGATCAGCTGTTAAGCGGCTTAGCGGATCAGCTGATAAGCGGCTTAGTGGATCAGCTGTTAAGCGGCTTAGCGGCTTAGGATCAGCTGATAAGCGGCTTAGCGGCTTGGGAAAAGGGGGGGGAGGGAAAAAACCCCGCAGGAACTCGCAAGACATTTTCGTCTTGCGAAGCAAGCCCATAGGAAATTCGTTTTGCGAAGCACCTCCAAAACGGAAAACCCTTTCGTCTAGCGGGTTTTCCGTCTTGCGAGGCATTCGTCTTGCGGGGCACCACTGTACTCCTTTTAGTTATGGCTGCTGACAATAATTCATTTTAGAAAAAGTTGGAAGATAGCACGAGAAAGTCAGTGTAACCTGTGGGTAACTCTGGTTTCTTTTCAGATCGTCCCTGTGGTATGTATGCTTCTTTATTTGTGTTCTGCTATTATCTCTGGCCAAGCAGGCTTTATAGGCTTCAAAAAATGATCAGAGATTATATTTGGAGAAACTACATAATGAACAGGCAAGCAACCTTCAGCCATCCAGAGTGGCTGGGGAAACCCAGCCAGATGGGCAGGGTATGTATGTATGTATGTATAAATCATCACCATCATCATACTCTCTACGAGTTACTGCATCTGAGTACTTTTGTTCCATTTCAATCTGTATGCGTGGAAATTCAGAGCCAAAGCTTTGACATTAACTTGAAGAGTTGTTTGTTTGTTTGTTTGTTTAACGCAGAGAGCATCAGCTGAAGGGAGGCTGAAAATTAATGGGATCAAAGAAAGCAAGGAAAGTCCTCTTTGGAGTTAATGGGAGATTCCCCCACAATGCAAATACTTTTATTTATTTATTTAATAAAATTTATATACTGCTTGAGTGTGAAAAAACCCTCAAAGAGGTTTGCAAAATATCATCTTGCTGCCAAGGAGTGTGGTGGAGTCTCCTTCTTTGGAGGTCTTTAAGCAGAGGCTTGACAACCATATGTCAGGAGTGCTCTGATGGTGTTTCCTGCTTGGCAGGGGGTTGGACTCGATGGCCCTTGTGGTCTCTCCCAACTCTAGGATTCTATGATCTTCAGAAGTGGCCCTTTCCACTTGGCCTAGGGGGCGAGGCCCACACTCACCAGCCCCACTGAAGAGGCTCCTTATGAGGCCGGAGGAACATCGCCCGGCTATTGTTTTATTGATTTAATATGCTGTAAACCGCTTTGAGATTTTTTATTAAAAATATAAAGTGGTATAGAATTATTATTATTTTCTTAAAATGTGGGATAGTCCTTAGGACCATAGCAAGGAAAGGCAAGGTTAGATCTCCATTGCTGCTCTGAACGTATTAATAACCAGACAGCCCCAGGGAATGCAATTTGCATTTAAAACAAAAACAAAAGGGGAAAAAACACCTGAGATGCAGAGACGCATTTAACATCAGATGTAGCTGTGGGCCTTCAGAAAGAAGGATCTGCATGTTCAAAATCCACCTCAGAACTCAATGAAGCTGAAATAGGCAGATTTTAATTATATTCTCATTGATGTCAGAGAAACCAAAGTAGTATCTTGTTTATCTGTTAATTGATACAAAATGTAGTAGAATCATAGAATCATAGAGTTGGAGTTTGATACTCCTGAAAAACTTCATAGAAGCGGGTTAAGGTGTATATTCTCACGTCCATTTTTGCTACATAAGGAAGTTGCTTCCTAGAAAACTACTACCCTGTGTGGGACTCTTGACTCTTCCTCGCCCAGCCCCACAGGGCTACTAGCATCAGTGCGTGGGACCATCAAACCATAATAATAATAATAATAATAATAATAATAATAATATATTATTTATACCCCGCCCATCTGGCTGGGTTTCCCCGGCCACTCTGGGCGGCTTCCAAAAGAATATTAAAATACTGTGATACATCAAACATTTAAAGCTTCCCTAAACAGGGCTGCCTTCAGATGTCTTCTAAAAGTCTGGTAGTTGTTGTTCTCTTTGACATTTGGTGGGAGGGCGTTCCACAGGGAGGGCGCCACTACCGAGAAGGCCCTCTGCCTGGTTCCCTGTAACTTGGCTTCTCACAGTGAGGGAACCGCCAGAAGGCCCTTGGAGCTGGACCTCAGCGTCCGGGTAGAACGATGGGGGTGGAGACGCTCCTTCAGATATACAGGACCGAGGCCGTTTAGGGCTTTAAAGGTCAGCACCAACACTTTGAATTGTGCTCGGAAACATACTGGGAGCCAATGTAGGTCTTTCAAGACCGGTGTTATATGGTCTCGGCGGCCGCTCCCAGTCACCAGTCTAGCTGCCGCATTCTGGATTAGCTGTAGTTTCCGGGTCACCTTCAAAGGTAGCCCCACGTAGAGCGCATTGCAGTAGTCCAAGCGGGAGATAACCAGAGCATGCACCACTCGGGTGAGGCAGTCCGTGGGCAGATAGGGTCTCAGCCATACTGGAAAACAGGAAACTCCAATGCCATTTGAGGCAGTTCAGTATGTTTTCCCCTTTGCAAAATTTATGTCTGCCGAGTTGTGTTAAGATTGACCTTTTAAAACAAGCTAAATATCAGTTATAACAATGTGTGGGGTGCATGCAGCAGGGGGGGGGGCATTGAAGTTAGCCCTACGGTGATGTTTTGTGTACTACAATGGGACGCACTGCACATCTCTGCAGGGACCTGTCAGTGGTGCCAGACTAATCAATGTGCGAGTTGCCCTTAGGGGAGCACCATCTCCAATTACAGGGGGGGGGGAGTAAAGCAGTCAAGGGCACATTGGGGTAGGAGATGAATTAGTTTTGTAACACCAACATCTAGGGCAAGACTGGGGATGAGTCATCTGTAAACCGTAACCCAGAATGCAACCAAGCTATTTTGCCATCGCAAAAGTAACAGGGCTAGTGACATCCTTCTATCTGTAGAGCCAAATCCTAGGTCCCAATGGCCACTTTTTTGTAGCACAGTGAGCTGAAATTGGGAAGTGTGTCCTTCAAGCTGGTACAATTTCAAGCATGTTATTTCAATATGAAAACGGATTCCCATATACTTTGATAGAGCCAAGGCAAGTCAGCAGCTGTCGCCATCGGAGCATTCATAAGTAATGACACAACCCACAATGATGTGCCCTAGTTGCTCTTTTTTTGCTCTAACATCACTTACCTTGTGAAATTTGCCAGATTTTGGATAACCTTTGCAATTAGCGTGAGCGTCCGAGAGGTGCGGTCATCAGGGTACTCTTGCATGAGGTTGAAGAGACTTGGAGACATGATGGCTGGGCAGAGGAAACGGAGGAAAAGCGAGGCACTGATCAAGCGTTCACTGATATCTTGTTTCCCCCTGTTGAGGCACTGCTGCTTCCATGATGCAAACACCTCCTTCAGCTCCCGGGGAAAGACACTGGAAATGAATGAAACCGCACAAGGACATTAAGTATGCAAGCTGAACCAGCAAAGCCCTGGGTGCCACTGGGCTTGGTACAGGGTCATTCAGTGAGAGGAAGGAGAGGGGCGCTGGCAGAAATGCAGGGTCAGATGAAGACATTTGCCTATCTAATGTCATCATTCAGTGCTCTCCCCTCATTTAGTGAGGAGGGTGACGCAAACCAGCCAACCCCCACCTTGTGTGTATAACATGCTAATTTGTATGATCTACAAACATACTTACGGTATGACATACCTATTGGGAGAGATCCTGTCCTAGAGTGTACAATTCTGACAAATTAAGCACCTGTCCTTCTGATTGCACCACCAGCCCTTGCGACATTATGGGCTGGTATTCCACATGCAGGAAATGCCGCTAATTTTTTAAGCTATAGCTTTCACATTGTTATGCCGTTCATTGTAATTAAAGCACAAATTTAGGCTGGATCTCTCCTTAGGAGGTTCTTCCCAGCTCACAGCCCATTTCTGAGCATCATTTGATTCCAAAAATAGGAAGCTGCCTTATATCTGTGCATGGCACAGACAGGCAAGTTATGGAGCATGTGGGCTCCCAGAGGTGGACATGTAGCCACTTTGCTCTTCCCTGTACTTGTCCATTACTTTCAATGGGTCTACTCTAACTAGTGCTGGCTATGTCCCCAAATCTCAGATCAACAAAGCTTCTTCCCTTCCACAACATTTCTAGGAGATTCAGAATTTCATTCAATATTAGCTTGAATGTCTGGGAGTAAAGTGAGTCTCTTCTACCTCCACTTATCCTTGGTTCCAGCAGGGAACAGTGTTTAGAAGAATCGTGTGGATAATTCCCTTGCTGAATTCAGCAAGGCTATCTGTTTCTGACTTGTCCAGTGATGAAACCAGGACATTTAAAATTTTAAAACTTATTAAACATTTTTTTTTGTAATACCTTTAAGTAGCACCTATAAATATATAAAGACAATGAAGAAAAAACAAAACAAAATAACAGAAAACAGATGCCTTATGTTCTAAATAGAGGAACAAAGAGAAACTAAAGATACAGTTTATCTATCAAGAAGAAATATTTCCCCTTCTAACTTGCATAATTGCAGAACACTGATTTTCTGTTATCCAGAGCAAAACAACAACAACAACAACAACAACAACAACAACAACAACAACAAAGATTGTTTTTCTGGTTATGAATGGTTCGGTTTTGTATTTGGGGAGATTCAGATACCATTTTCCTTGTATTAGGGAGGCTTAAAAGATATTTGACTGAAGCTGACCTCAACTATGTCCCCCGCAGTGCTTTATTTTATCTTTTAGAAACTGCCATTCACTCTGAGAGAAGGTAAAGATGTGTCCTCAGGGAAACTGTTGGGGTGGGTGGTAAATGCACCCCATGACCTTAGGCCTGCTTCTTGCAGTGGGGAGGCTCCCACCCAAGACAGTATTCTTGCCAGTTCAAGTCTATTTAGCCTCTGATTAAGTCCTGTGAAACAAATACTGCCTAGAACTATGGGCAGTGCTGGGGGGGGGCGGGGGGGGGGAGAAACACAACCCCCCTCCCAATAGGGAGCTCACTCCTCACTTGCCCCCTCACATTGCTGGACTCCTGTCCTTAACATATACTGCTATTTTTCTTTCAGATATCTTAACATGTGGGGCACAGGTTGCTCACCCAGAAATATACTTTGCCCCTTTTGTGCCCCCCACAGATTTTTTTTTGTCTGGTGTTGTCTGGCTAAAACCATATTTTGATCTGCATAGTTCTATCTTTGTTTTTGCTTGTTTGGTTTTGGTTTTTGTTGTTACGCCAGAGTGTGACAAAGACAGATATGGCCTCTGTATGTATTTGATTGGCTAGCCTTGTTAGAACCTTAGTGGAACAGTAGCTGTGGAGTTATCCTTTTTGGTGTATTAGTGGGGGAAACGATTTGTATTCTTCCTTTGAACTGCCAAAGACCCCTAGCAGTCAGCTCAGCTTTAAGGAAGCTCACTTTACCCATCACAAACCTACCAAAAATCCAGTTGCATAGTCACAGTTCCACTTGACCTCTAAAGCTAATTCATCTCAATTAAGCTGCCTTGTGCTGATAAATGGGACCAGGAAGAACCCATTGAAGCCCACTCCTGGTAAGCTCAATTCGCTTCAATGGGACATGCAGTTCCTGGTTGACCGTGTCTGCGGACTCCTTTTCGCTTACTCTGCTCACAGCATGCAATCCCTGGTGAAATCATTCCTGCTGATCTTTAAAGGAAGAGGCAGGCTGTGTTTACTTTCCTTACGGTGAACCACCCCAATAAGCAAATCATCATCGGAGAAGCGTTCCCTGAACTCACCAGTAGGAGTTGATGATCTTGCAGAAGGCTAGCTCGCAACACATTTTAAGATTGGCCTGGTGATCGGCTAGCTCGCTCGGAGAACTTTTGCTGGGATCCACTTCACAGTTCTCGTCCGACTCATACAATGCCTTGATAAATTCACCTAGTAGTCGGGTGGCAATACACAGCAAATCAGGACACCGTCTTATTGAAATGTTACCTACAAAATTTCTGCTGATAGATGATGACACCACACACTCCCCCACCCTGACTTGAAGCGTAAGCTTGACCAAAGTGTGTCAAATCACTGATGTTTGGCCAAATTCTACAAAGGATGCAGAAACTTCATTCCTCTTCCCTGATTCATAATGAAGCCAACATTCTCCCTGAAGGTGGGGTACAGAAACCTCTTTGTCCCCTCCAGCAATCAGCTTATCTTCTAAAGAATGATATTAAACTAACCTTATGTCATATGACCTAGACACAGATTAGTAGTGATCGGAAGATTATTTATCCCCTTTGGAATTAAAACCATGCCACTTATGTCTGTCAACTGCTTTGGCTTATGGGTTTTGCCAAAAAACCTAAACATTCCTTTGCTGCCCTTTAATTTCAGTGGCACATAGTTTGATTCTCTCATTACAGAAAAGGATAAACAATGATTACAGTAAGTCAGCGTTCACCTTGCCCTTCATGTATAATAACTTCACTTATTTAAACTAGGTCAAACAGCTTAAGGCACTCTGCCCTCACTATCTCTGTGTCTGTGATTTTTGCAACTAGCCCATTAATTTTAAGGATGAATAGTGAATATGGACATTGACTTTCAGGAATGAAGTTAGCAGAAGCAACAGGGCAAGGCCAGTAGCTTCTTGTTATGACTCAGTGACAACCGTAATGTTGTAGGATTTGTTAGTGCGCAAGGATAGCTCCTGGGCACAGATTATCCTACCAAAATTGAGAATCACTCTCTTTATCGCATTCTGTTCTCTGCTGCTCATTGGAGAATGGCAGTAACTGTGGAGATCCAATGGGACTTGTGGCAGCACAGTCTCTCTGCTCTGTCAGTAAGTGGTAGTACAAAAATCTGGAAGTCCCAAAAACTTAAGCAAGTTTCTGGACCTCACTGCTGCACAGAAAAATAGGAGTAAGTCTTGCAGTTCCTACTGAACAGAAGGGCATACATGGAGATTTTGGCAACAAGAAAATGGCTTCTTCTCTCCTTACAGGTTATCTCAACTGCCTTTAAGCATGTGCTGATTCTCTATTTTATTTAAGATCCAAGGCTACTGCTACACAGCTTCACAAAATACGAACTGAAAATTGCATATTCTGCAGAACACATTTGAGCGAAATAACCATTTGAACATTTAATCTGAAGGATACGTATTTCAGATTTTTAATGAATTCTAAATCCTTTGCTTTGAGAGTTCAAAAGAAAAGAGAGGCTACTGCTACATCAGATGCATCTGAGCCCCAGATAGTAATCCCTAATTCCTTAAAGGTAAAGGTAAAGGTGACCCCTGACCGTTAAGTCCAGTCGCGAACGACTCTGGGGTTGCGGCACTCATCTCACTTTACTGGCCGAGGGAGCCGACGTTTGTCCACAGACAGTTTTTTCCGGGTCATGTGGCCAGCATGACTAAGCCACTTCTGGCGAACCAGAGCAGCGCACAGAAATGCCGTTTACCTTCCCGCTGGAGCGGTACCTATTTATCTACTTGCACTTTGATGTGCTTTTGAACTGCTAGGTGGGCAGGAGCAGGGACCAAGCAATGGGAGCTCACCCCGTCACGGGGATTCGAACTGCCGACCTTCTGATCGGCAAGCCCTAGGTTTTGTGATTTAGACCATAGTTCCACCTGCATCCCTAATTCCTTACTGGACCCCTTTTATTTTGACCTTTCCCAGCATTCTATCTGGATCCAGTCCCATCTCTGTAAACTGAACCCACCCATTACGTTATTTTAGAGAGGCTAATACTTCTTCAAGGTGGTTTTTCTGAGAGTTGAAAGCAGCATTGAAAACCAGACACATTGCAGCAGCTACTGAAAAACACCCCCCATGGGCCCAATGTTGTTTTCATCTGCAATTCTCTACACAGGTATCTTTGAACTGGGTAAAAACAACAACCCTGAACTATTTTTTGAAACGCAAGCAAGCACATTTTGAGCAGCCAAGAGAAATGAACGTTTACGTGCTCAACAGAGCACATTGCCACCAGCAGCTGAAATTGGGTAACTAAAGAAACAGGGGGACATTCTGAGAGCATGAAATAGAGCAATTGGGAGCATTGCTGGAATAACTACTAACAGAAAGATCCAGTTAACGTTCAAAAGAAGCATTCAAGGAAAACACAGGTGATTCAACACAGCAGATAATGAACTATGGTATAGGAGAAATGGAAAAAAGACACATGGCACAATAGGTCCCCCCCCTCCCCAAGCCTTAATATGCGACAGTACTTATTCAATTTGTTAACAGGCTGACGTACCCCGTATGTGAGGTCTCTGCTTGGAAGTGCCATTTGGAAAGCTTCATGGTAATGGGTATATTTGCATACCATAGCATCTATGGAGTGCGCATTTTGGGATTAAATAGAGAATGTTATAGTCAGGTGTTTTGTGAGGGTACTGGGATATTTTGTCAGGTGTTTTGTGAGAGAAGTTGGAGACCAGACAAGGAAACAGGCCTGTTTGCAGAGGAAGAGGAAAATGGGGAACGTGGCCTGGGAAGCACCTGACAGTGGCATGATTTACCACCAGTCAATTCTCTGAAGGGTGCCAACTTTAATAAAATATGGGGGGGGCAGGTAGGCCCCACCCCACATAATTGATCACAAGATGTGGCACACAAACACCATTTGAATGGCAATGTCTATCAACTTTGTTGGACCTGGCCCTCTCAAATATTTTATTGGGGGGCAAAGGGACTATGGCCCCTAAGAGTTGACTCCTAAGCTCTGAAGATTCAGCTCTACACCAGCCTGTGTTCTGTGTGTTTGGCCAATCTTGCCAATACATTTCTCTGAGACAATGAGGGATGTAAACTGTGTATGTGTGTGTTTATGGAGGAAACAAAATATTCTCAGGACTTGAGAGTCCGCATTAGATAAGCCTATCTTCCATAGAACGATTACTGTCAATCTGTTTCCAAGAGCTCCTTTCAGACTGGACTAACCTCAAGGAACCTGTCAGCCCGACTCAGGATATCATTGATACTATTATGCCACCAGGAATGTGACTTTAATACTCTGACTTTAATACCTCACTTTCTTTAATGGCCTTATAATAGGCTTGGTAAAAAAGGCCATGAATGCAAACATGGTTTCCCCCCTGTGAAAATATAGTGAACCACATAACAGTTTATAGTGTAAAAACGCCTAAAACTAACATAGTGCTATCCTATATATGTTTATTCAAAAATAACTCCAATCACATGTCAGTGGAAACAGGATGGCAGCCTTAAAGATTTATTTTCAATAGTCAAGATAAATTAGGTGCTCTTAAAACACACACTAATCAAACTGTTATTATACTGTGAGATCTAAGTGAAAAGGACTCTAAAAAGAATTACAATGGAAGCAGTCTTGGCTTTTGGAAAAGAAAAGCTGCAGAATCCTAATTAGCATTTTTGATCATGTCTATGATTTAAAATCTTATCTCTCCCAGTGGTATCTTGAATCGCATATTAAAAACTGCTAATTTAAAATAACTTCATATAATTACTAGACATTAAAGACTTAGAGCCAAAGGATGCAATCCAGCAGGAATCTATTTTACGCAATCTCCATTTGAATGAATGGGAGCTGGATGAGAGCACTATTTGCTCTTCCACAGTCGCCAATCCCGCACTACCAAGCTGTTGTGCAAATCCCATTCATTTCAATGGGTTTGGTGCAAGAGAGATTCCCATCAGATTGTGCCTCTAAAACCTGGATTGAAACGAATTACAGATTTTTAATTTGCTTGGGAATTCATTATTACCACAATGAGAAACATACACAGTAAGTACAGTTGGTAACTGGAAAATGAGGAAAAGACTTAAAAATGTGTACATAGGAGAAAACAGGGATGCACTTACTTGAAATTTTGTTTAATGAATAGTTTTCTGTGCAGTTTCATACTGGGGAACTTTACATACGTAGTTGCCCAGTGAATTCCACAGGGGCAATGAAGTATAATTGTCTGCCTAATTTCAGCAAATGTCCCATATGTCTGGATCCTAAAAAGTTTGATCTGGACCCAAGAGTTGTAATTCCCTCCTACCCCAAATTCACTCTGAAGAGTACAAAATATTCCCCAGGTCAGGCCTTCTGGATTGCTTCTAAGGTGTGGTTTTAACAACTTGGGAGTTATTTCATTGCGTGTCTTCCCACGCTGTTTTGGTAGTATCAGCTACCTCATGCCACATGGGTGGAGCTGTTGTCCTGGTTTTGCAAGAAGGCAAGTGTGGGAAGGGAACCACACTGTGGGTGGGCTCCATTCACTAGAGGAGTCTGATGTTACTGAAGCAGTACTGTGAGAACATTGGCACCCCCATGCCACCTAATATAGGTACACCAAAGGAGATGATAACCAGATGAATGTATGCGCGTGCACACACACACACACACACACACACACAGTCAACACCGACAACCAAATTTGAATCAAATACAGTGGTACCTCTGGTTACGAACTTAATTTGTTCCGGAGGTCCGTTCTTAACCTGAAACCGTTCTTAACCTGAGGTAAAGGGACCCCTGACCATTAGGTCCAGTCATGGCCTACTCTGGGGTTGCGGTGCTCATCTCGCTTTATTGGCCGAGGGAGCCGGCATACAGCTTCCGGGTCATGTGGCCAGGATGGCCAAGCCGCTTCTGGCAAAACCAGAGCAGCACACGGAAGCGATGTTTACCTTCCCGCCGGAGCGGTACCTATTTATCTACTTGCACTTTGACGTGCTTTCGAACTGCTAGGTTGGCAGGAGCTGGGACCGAGCAATGGGAGCTCACCCCGTCATTGCGGGGATTTGAACCGATGACCTTCTGATCGGCAAGTCCTAGGCTCTGTGGTTTAACCCACAGCGCCACCCGCATCCCTGAGGTACCACTTTCGCTAATGGTGCATCCCACAGCTGCCCCATGCGATTTCTGTTCTCATCCTGGGGCAAAGTTCTTAACCCGAGGGACTACTTCCAGGTTAGTGGAGTCTGTAACCCGAAGTGTTTGTAACCCGAGGCACCACTGTAGAAACATTTTAACCCACAGAATGAAGAAAGACCCTATTTCTGCGAAAGCATGTCAGAACAAGAATGAAGAAGCTGTTTTTCCTTTACCGAGAGCATCTTGCAGATACTTCTGTCCCACTAGCTTGAGGTATTCTTCAATGGCTTTAGTGGCAAGTGTATTCTCCCTGAAGATCAACACATCATGCTCCCCACAACGATCGACCTCGGACATCACCAAGTCAGTCAAGAAGTCCTGAAGGAGAAGCGGTTGGACAACAGAAAGGTGTTTTAACCCAAGGTAAAATGTGCAGCAGGGGTGGGTAGGATGGACTAGATAAGAAGGATAAGAGAATTGCTACATTCAATGGGGAAAGAAAGAAAAGTGGGGCCTGATTAAGCCAATAGGTTGGAGGTTCCCCACCACAGGTTCATAAAATGCCAGTGTGTTGAGCCTGCAGGCTTGTCAGAAAGGTAAGCACCACTGAGGAATACGGAGGAGGAGCAATTCCTCCCATCCCGTGCCTTCTGTAAACGGTTACCCAGGGCCACACTGGAAAATGGTTGCCAGGTTCAGATCTCAGAGAAAGGGCTGCAGCCGGGTGAAAAGCCAAGGCAATGGGTGAGAGAGTATTCCAAGGTTTCTAAAGACTGAGTGACAAGGCCAGAGCACAACCCTGACATGTCACTCGCTGCTCCCCAAAGGCCAAAGGAATACTCAGATATTGTTTTATCAAGCTCTCTTCTCTCTCTCTCTACTTATTTAAATGCATATCCTGCCTTTAATTCATCTTGGAATACAAGGCTTTGCATATGGAATACTCAGGCAGTCTCCAATCCAGGCCCTGGCCCGGTTTAAACGTCACAATAAACCAGAGTTAAATACCAATTAGGAGACTGTGAGCGTGCAGTGTACAAAACTACTTTAAGGCTCCCAGATGTTCCTTTCATTCCTCTCCTCCTCATGCCATGCCAGTCTGGCATGCTGTGATATGTGAACCAAAGCACATGGTTTGCTGCTTCTATGCAAACAAACCACAAGCAGTATTATTTTCATTAAAATAACTTCTCTACTGCCTTTCATTTCAAGAGGAAATGGTCAGTTTCTAGACAAACCACAAGTCTGGGTTCAGACATCACAACAAGCGATACTCTGGCTTGTATCCTGGTAGTACAGTAGGAGGAGGATTAGGGGAGGAACAGTGCAAGAACTGTTCAGCAGTGTGCACCAGCAACTGCTCATTCACATTAAACTACAGGTTTTAGTTTAAACCATAAAAAATATGGTTTAACGTGACATGCAAACCAGGCCATTAACTGGTCTCAGACCTGCTTAGCTTCAGCAAGGTTGGAACATCATGCATCTTCAAGACCATGTCCTGGGGAATGGGAATCATCATTGATTATGTTGTAAAAGTCTTGACTTTTCTGGGAGCTTAACATGCCAGTTATCTCAAAGAAAGCATTGATTAGCCTTCAGGATTAGATCTATACATCTCCCTGGGTCTGGGGAGACATATTTGCTTATAACATCTTGTCAGAGCCCAACAATAATGCAATGGAGGCCTCTTAAACATGCAGTAAAAACGAGTCACCTCTGACTTTGAGGGAATGCTGCATTTTGGCCTAAGATTTAATGAAAAGCATATTTTCAATTGCTAAATATATTTAAGGATGTCACTTTATACTAGGGAGCTTAATATAATTTTTGGTAACTTTAGTAATATGAACAAAAATTTACTTTGCTTTATCCATGTTATTAACAATTATTGGTGCTCAGTGGAATGCAAAGAGAGGAAGAGCACAGTTAACAATTAAATCATAAAATCCTCATATGTTCTTTCTCTTCTTAAAACTTGAGTCTTTAAAATTTTGAATTCTAATGATTCTGCAGTGTAACAATGTTAAGAAGGCAGAGCAACAGTATGCTGATAGACCCAGTGTACAGTTTGTACCAAAGAAATCTGAGGTCACTTTTCTTCATCACTTCGGGGGAATATTATGGAAGCAATGATAGCTATGAATCATGGTGGTTCAGCAAATAGTTCCTGTAACTCTCACACTAATTGGTCAGACGGAAGAAAAATGAGTTTGATTGATAGAATGCTCAAATAGTAAAGACTGGGTGTACAGGAGGAATTCAATGCTTCACTATGTTGAATGTTCAGGCGTCCTTGCACAGAGCTTTTATTGACAGGACGCATTAGGTGACTCCTGCGCTATGTTTCTGGTGCCTGGTATGAAAAAGCGTGCAATACAGCAACTTCACTGTAGTGCCTGAATGGGGCAGACCCACATGTTTCACCTTAAGTCCCATGCAGGAAGGAGGGATATAAAGTGCAAAGCACACATTTTTTAATGTCAGTGTGTTTATTTTTAAAGCAGTGGATGTCTTTGTATATAGACCCTCTCTTCTTAAAATAATACTTTTGCCGCACAATCCAATATGTGTCTAGAAGTCAGACTTCTTGAGTTCAATAGGCTTTATTCCCAGGAAAGTATGTATAGGACCACAGCCTTAATTATTCTTTAAAACACTGACCACTGTCTTTGCGTTATGCTCCGTTTCAAGACATCTATAGGTAGAGACAAATTTTGCTTTCAGGATCATAACAAGAAAGAATCAGATTAATTACTTGGCAGAACCCAATCTGCCACCATCTTTCAATAGCACTAAAAATGACACAGGGGGGCAGGAGCTCTGCATGTTCTTACCTTGGCTCTGCCAGTGCTCTGAAGAATGTGCACTAAAGCACAGGCCATCTCCTCTTTGTTCCGGACACTGATGACTGGCTCCAGAACAGAGCATAACATTGTGTAGTTGTTGGTCACAAATTCTGCAAACTCTTTGTACTGCTCCATGGGGAGGATGGTAATTGTCTGATAACGGCATTTTATCCGTATGGATGGACCTGTCTTCCCTTTATTGGGCGTGGGAGTGCTGATGGGGTACCACTTCTCCACAAATTGCCGACCAGTCACAGCAGCTATCGGGATGTTGACCAGACCCACATAGTTGTTCTTGTCCTTCTTCTTTTTCTTTTCGACATCTTTATAGATGTGGATGGTGATGCTATGGGCAGGTGGAAGGCCAGAGAACTCAAAGTGCTCTCCCCAGAAGATATTATCGTTTTTCATTTTGCTGGTTGTGCGGGCAAATAAGGTATCGTCCACGCACAACTCACAAAAGTACCTCTTCTTGGGGGCCAGGTCTTTTGCCTCGATGATCCAAAGGCGGAGCACGTTTTCGGCTCGCCGGCAGTTGTCCTGGAGAGAAAAAGGCTTATTTAGTTTACCCGAGGCAAACCTCATTGCAAGGGGCAAATACCTAACGTGTGGATGACTTCTTGTTCTACGCTGCTCTTAACTTTGATTATCACTGGTTTTATATTTAAATGCTGTGAAGGAGAGAAACTGTCCTCAAGTTTGCATAAAACACATATAAGATAAAACAATTAATCAACCATGCTCTGGGCTACAATGGCAATCAGCCAGCTGGCATGGCGAATGGTCAGGGTGTTTGTAGCCTTTATCACTCTAGGAAGGGTACAGTACTAAAAACACCTGCAAAAAAATAGCCCTCCAGAAGAACCCGCTATGAATAATTTTATGGGAGAGGATGTTCTTTTTCTACATTGTTCTGGACTGTTTGGGACTTAATAAAGCATAATTGGGAGCTTGAACTTATATCCAAGAGAAACTGGGAGCACTGCAGCTCAAGAAGAAATTTGACAGAAACAAATAAGGCCGTTTATCTCACAAGCCCTAGCTGGAAGCCAGATTTAAATGGATCTCTATAGTGGATAGTACCATTATTCATGTTGTAAAAGAGGGATTGGAAAGAAGGACCAGCAATCTAGCAGCTGATGACAGATTCTGTCAGTGGATACATTCTATTTTTAATGCAAACACCAAAATTCAAAATTCTTAGCCTCTGCCTGTTGGCCACTTTGCTAAAGAAAGAGCTCACAGGCACTTTTCCAATAAGACAAACCATGACAAGTCTCCTGGAAAACAGAAGCATTAATGAGGGTGACAGAAGACCATGTGTATCTATTAGACCTTTGTGCAAAGTGGAATCAAGTATTATTTTGTGTTATTGAAGAGTTTTCCTCTGGAGCATTGATGGCATTGCTGCCATCAACTTAATTAAATGGGTGTGCTTGTTTGGGGAAGAATGGGAGAGATCTATCACTTGGCCCAGAATGAAATTACCCCGGATGCATTAAACCACTGGATTTCCCTTATACCTTGTTTGGTTGAATTGCCCTCCGCAGGTTTTCCATCCACTTGTCTCTTTCTCCTGCTGAGGAGCAGCTGAAACATTTACTGCCACAGGAATAAGTTACCTAAAACAATTTAAAAAATAAATAAATTAAAACCAGCTAAACTCATAATTGCAACTTATGTAAAATAAGGAAGGGCATGAAAATCTTGAATATCCTACAACAAACAATTCTAGAATACTTGCCAATACTAAATTAAGAAAGCAGAGGAAGCGTGCACATGTATAAACACGCATGTATGCACATACAGAAATGTACTCATTATTTAATTCGCCTTCACATATTAAGCTTTCAGAAAAAATGGATTTGAAATGTAGGGGGATCAAAGGAGTGCATGGAGATCAGGAGGGAGCAGGGTTCACGCCTGAAATATGGTAAACTGGGTGCAGTTTCCCGCCCTCTCCCCATCCAATTCACAAGAAAAGGTCCCTCTAAACTTCTCTCCAAAAGAGAAACAACTAGAAACACGCTTTCAAAAAGCAAACAAACACAGAATGCTGATATTCCCAGGTTGCCAAGTTTTGCACTGGACATCTGATTGGATTATTAAATGACAAGGAAGCAACTAAATGACAGAAATTAAAGTTAAAATAGGGTTAAAACAACACAAGGAAAACAACAGAAAAGAAAACAAACAAGTTGGAAAGGGAAACAGAAAAGCTCAAGGTTCGATTACCTGTTCTGCTCAAATATATTACACAAAACTGCAAGTTTGTTACTTGAGTACTGTTCCCTCCATGATGTAGGGTGGTTTTTTTTGTTATTTCAAGAATTTGTTTTTATGCATTGGATGCTATTTTACTACATCAGCTGACAACATCACTTTGTGTAAAAAGCTGCTAAATAAAATAAATAAAATAGAAAGTAAAAATGGCCAAATAATTATTTTGGACCATGACAGTTTCCTTATCGTGTAATAGGGGAGCAACATTTATGATCCTAGTTGCTCTGAAATTAGTTTGAAGTACTGTACCATACTAAAGGAGCAAAGCAAAGTGCCCATGCTAACCGAACTGCTATACAAGTAGAGACGTCTGCAGGACTGCTTGCTCTTTCTGCAAGAATTATTTCACTCAGCAGACAAACCCAGGTTTCTCATAGGTATTTACATTAAATCAAAGCCTGAAGCAAACTAAAACATGTTCCCCTCTAATGAGATACCAATGCAAAGTATGTTGTAATAATTCTTGAGAGTTTCCGCCAGCAAAACAAAGTTGCCAGGACAACCAGAGAGAGAAGCAAGAACAGACCAACGTTTGTGCACAAGTTTTTACATTACATTATCTTAATTTAGGTCTATGGGACTGCACATGCACACACTTGCACACAGAAGGCTAACGCTATGCCAGTATATAATGTATTGAATCATTTTGCCTGACAAAAGATTATGATTATGTTCCAACGTTTGCACAGATTGTTAGCAGATGACGTTATGCCAGGTTAATACAGCACTTCTAAATCCATTCATTGCAACTCAGAGAAACATAACACTATGGACTTCTCAATAGCTTATGGGTGCTTGAAATAATGTTGTCTCTTTAAGGGTAACATACATTATGCGCTGGAATAGTAACAGACAGTAATTTACAGAATTACTGAATCACAAAAGGATCAAGCAGGAACGGGGGGGGGGGGGAGCCTAATTCCCTAGCTTTGCTATGCTAGAGAGGCCCGCCTACCAGATTTTTCATAGTCCTCCCTCCAGTGTTATCAATTTTTACCTTTACTGCCTTTTAAGATTATTATTCTAAGGCAGTCATGCTGCAGGAACTTTCTCCCTAAGTAGCTAGACTGGTGACTGGGAGTGGCTGCCGAGACCATATAACACCGGTCCTGAAAGACCTACATTGGCTCCCAGTACGTTTCCGAGCACGATTCAAAGTGTTGGTGCTGACCTTTAAAGCCCTAAACAGCCTCGGCCCAGTATACCTGAAGGAGCGTCTCCATCTCCATCATTCTGCCCGGACACCTTCCAGAGGTTCCCTCGCCAGGAGAAGCCAAGTTATAGGGAACCAAGCAGAGGGCCTTCTCGGTAGTGGCACCCTCCCTGTGGAACACCCTCCCACCAGATGTCAAAGAGAAAAACAACTACCAGACTTTTAGAAGACATCTGAAGGCAGTCCTGTTTAGGGAAGCTTTGAATGTTTAATAGGTTATTGTATTTTAGTGTTTTGTTGGAAGCCGCCCTGAGTGGCTGGGGAAACCCAGCCAGATGGGTGGGGCATAAATAATAAATTATTATTATTATTATTATTCCTATGTGAGACATGGACTTTTTGTGGGAGTTGCACAATGGTGGAATGGACTATGGAGACTGGCCGGCTACTGCTTTAGAAACACTTTGGAAGCTAAATACGTTCCTCCAAGTTGTCCCCCGCCCCAATCAAGTCAATTTGTATTAGTTCAGACTGCTGCTGTTTTAGTTATATATTCTGATTAACTGGTTTTTACAAATTTCCACCAAATCTTTGCTTTATGTGATTTGTAAGTACAGTGGTGCCTCGCAAGACGAAATTAATTCGTTCCGCAATTCTCTTCGTCTTGCGGTTTTTTCGTCTTGCGATGCACGGTTTCCCATAGGAATGCATTGAAAATCAATTAATGCGTTCCTAGGGAAACCGACTTCAGACCAGGTCCGGGGACAGTCTGTCCCCGGACCTATTCTGAAGGCTGGGGGGGGGACAAGGGCTTTTCTTCCCACCCCCAGCATTTTAAAAAACCCTGGGACAGCGGAGGACTTCTCCGCTGTGCGGGGCTATCTTAAAATGCTGGCGGGCGGCATTTTAAAATCGCTCCGGACAGCGGAGGACTTCTCCGCTGTCCGGGGCGATTTAAAAGCCCCTGGGAAGGCAGGCAGGGGGGACAAAGACTTTCGCCCCCTGCCCGCCTTCAGAAGGTGTTCCCGCCCCCCGCCCCACTTCGGAACAGCTTTCCAAAGTGGGGCGGATGGGGCAGGTGTCCCCGCCCCCCCGCCCCACTTCGGAACAGCTTTCCGAAGTGGGGCAGCGGGGCCAGGTGTTCCCGCCCCCCCTCCCCACTTCGGAAGAGCTTTCCGAAGTGGGGCGGCGGGGCCAGGTGTCCCCGCCCCCCCTCCCCACTTCGGAAGAGCTTTCCGAAGTGGGGCGGCGGGGCCAGGTGTCCCCGCCCCCCCTCCCCACTTCGGAAGAGCTTTCCGAAGTGGGGCGGCGGGGCCAGGTGTCCCCGCCCCCCCGCCCCACTTCGGAACAGCTTTCCGAAGTGGGGCGGCGGGGCCAGGTGTCCCCGCCCCCCCTCCCCACTTCGGAAGAGCTTTCCGAAGTGGGGCGGCGGGGCCAGGTGTCCCCGCCCCCCCGCCCCACTTCGGAACAGCTTTCCGAAGTGGGGCGGCGGGGGCAGGTGTCCCCGCCCCCACTCCCCACTTCGGAACAGCATTTTAAAATGCTGGGGGTCGGGAGCGAAGCGCTGCCGACCCCCAGCATTTTAAAATCTCCCCGTGTCCCGGGGAGGTTTTAAAATGCTGGGGGTCGGCAGCGCTTCGCTCCCGACCCCCAGCATTTTAAAATCTTCCCAGGACACGGGGAGATTTTAAAATGCTGGGGGTCTGCAGCGCTTCGCTCCCGACCCCCAGCATTTTAAAATCTTCCCAGGACACGGGGAGATTTTAAAATGCTGGGGGTCTGCAGCGCTTCGCTCCCGACCCCCAGCATTTTAAAATCTTCCCAGGACACGGGGAGATTTTAAAATGCTGGGGGTCGGCAGCGAACGCTTCGCTCCCGCCCGCCAGCATTTTAAGATCGCCCGGGGCAGGCGGGGGGGAAGGCAGGCGGGGGGGGGGAGCAAAGACTTTTGCCCCCCGCCGGCCTTCAGAAGAGGTCCTCTTCTGAAGGCCGGCTGTGGGCGAAAGTCTTTGCTCCTGACCGCCAGCATTTCCCTATGGGCTTTCGTCTTGCGAAGCAAGCCCATAGGGAAATTCGTCTTGCGAAGCGCCTCCAAAACAGAAAACCCTTTCGTCTTGCGGGTTTTCCGTCTTGCGAGGCATTCGTCTTGCGGGGTACCACTGTACGCAGGTCCTGTTTAGATCTGAAAGGTATGGCATAGGTATGGCATCTCTCTCAGTCTAACCTACCTCAAGGGCTTGTTGTGAGGCTATAATGGGAAGCAGGGAACAACCTTGTAACATTCCCCTGATCTCCTTGGAGGGCAGGTGGGATAGAAATGTGATCAATGTAATATTATAAACAAGTATTATCAAATAGATGAAATGTGTCTGCAGAAGACACCCGGGCATTTACCAAAATATTCAGATTTGAGTAGGCAAATTGTAACGAGGGATGGAGTATAAATTGGGCGGAAATTGGAATATACCGTATTTTTCGCTCTATAAGACGCACCAGACCACAAGACGCACCGAGTTTTTGGAGGAGGAAAACAAGAAAAAATAATAATCTGAATCTCAGAAGCCAGAACAGCAAGAGGGATCGCTGCTCAGTGAGGGCAGCGATCCCTCTTGCTGTTCTGGCTTCTGGGATAGCTGCGCAGCCTGCATTCACTCCATAAGACGCACACACACTTCCCCTTACTTTTTAGGAGGGAAAAAGTGAGTCTTATAGAGCAAAACATACAGTAAATAGGGTTGCCATCTTTTGAAAATGGCCTTCCCGGACAGACCTACCCTTGAGGTGGAAGCCAAATGGAAGTTTTTTCTCCCGTTGTTGCCCCACTCCTTTCCAGTGCCCGCTCTGGCCACGCAGTTTGCTGCGACTCTCTTTTTGTGAAAGGCTCCTGCTTGGTGGTGTTGGGGGGGGGGGATGTGTGACTCCAGGCAATGAGCCGCTTTTCCCTCTCAGGCCCTCAGCTTCCAAGTGGCTACCGGCAAGGTTGTGCCTGGGATCAGGCCCAGACAGGGAGGCTCGTTGATCTGCGCCTTTCCAGTCCTGCCTGGGCCTTCCCATCCGTCGCGGCTTGAGCAGCTGTTGGAGGCCGCTGCTGCTGCTGGGGAAGGCCCAGGCAGGACCAAAGAGGTCATGGAGCCGCCGGGGCAGCTGCCGCCGCCGCCCGCATCCCCTCCAACCCGGCTTGAGCAGCCATATGGCGGGATTTTCCCAGACATTCCACTGATTTCCACCCGAACACTGGTTCTGACAGCCGGATCCCAGCAACGTCTGGGAAATTCTGGTCATATGGCAGGCATAGGCAAACCCGGCCCTCCCAGATGTTTTGGGACTCCAACTCCCATCATCCCTAGTTAACAGGACCAGTGGTCAGGGATGATGGGAGTTGTAGTCCCAAAACATATGGAGGGCCGAGTTTGCCTATGCCTGACGTATGGCAACCCTAAATATAAAACTACGCCAGTTCAAAATATCTCACTACAGGACAAAGGCCGAATCACTGCAAATTTGGTCCCGGGCTTCTGTGCTGCCTGTCAGCAGCTGTCTCTTCACCCTCCTTCCCTTCTTCCAAACTAACTGCTGGTGGAAAAGGTGGAGTTGTGGCAGGGGCTGCATCTCTCCTCCCTTCTTTTTAGTTTCTAGAGTGTATCTGGGATGTTGCTGTTGCAACCTTCTGGGTGCCGGAAAGAGACGGGGAGAAAGTGACACTCAGGAGGGGGTGGGGAAGGAAGGAAGGAAGGAAGGAAGGAAGGAAGGAAGGAAGGAAGGAAGGAAATGGCATTGCCAGAATTGCCCTATCTCTAAGTAAGCTTGAGTCAAGAAAAGGGGGACAGTGACTAGCCAAGGCTGCCTGTTATCAGCTGCTCTGATCTACTGTGCCACACATACTGTACATGCCTCCCATTTCTCAGGACACTCACCAAGAAATATTGCAAAAAGCAAGTGGAAAGCAGGACTACCCCAAGCACAATTTGCCCCTTACTAATCATGGGACACGGGTGGCGCTGTGGGTTAAACCACAGAGCCTAGGACTTGCTGATCAGAAGGTCGGCGGTTCGAATCCCTGCGACAGGGTGAGCTCCCGTTGCTCGGTCATGCTGGCCACATGACCCGGAAGCTGTACGTCGGCTCCCTCGGCCAATAAAGCGAGACGAGTGCCACAATCCCAGAGTCGTCTGTAACTGGAATTAGCTGTCAGGGGTCCTTTACCTTTAATCATGACCCATACAGTCAAAACATGTAAAATAGTTCCTGATCTGGAACTATAATACTAATTCAGTCCTCGCAGGTGAAAAGACTGCTCAACTGTGGGGCAATGCTCAAAATGGCCCAGGAAGTGGTAACGCCTTTCTAAGTTCCCACTCTTACACAGCCCCGCAACTGAAAATATTTCTTTCTGTTGAAGGATTGAAGGCAGTAGCTCCAAGAACGTGAGAGTCATCTGATTATCAGATAGTCCACACCCTTCTCATGGTAAATCCCAAGCAGGCACCAATTTCCTCATCCAATTATGAAATTACAAGGAGTGAGATAAGCAACCAAACCAAGTCGGTTAAGCAATCAATTGTTCCTCCCCCCTTTCTTACTCTTATATTTCTCCCCCCCCCCGAAACAAAGGAATACATATGCTTTTTTTTTTTTTTTTACCTCAAAGCAGAAGTCGTGTCCCAGTATACTGCTATGAAGTGGCTTGACGAAGACTCTCTCTTCTGCCCCAAGATCTAATGTCTCCACAGCACTGCCTGGACTCAGCAAAGATTCATGAGAACGAGACTCTTTCAGCTTTGGTAAACCACGAGACCTGTGCAAAGACCAAGAGGGGGTGGAAATAAGACACCACACAAAAAAAGAAGGCGGTTCATAAAACAAAGTTTTCTTAAAAGCAGATTTTAAGGTGCCTCACTCCAATTGTTGGTTTTAGAAATAAGATACCCCTGACAAATGCCAGACAAGATTTGGCAGATCCAGAAACTCAGAAATATTTGACCTGTTGGCAAAATAAAACTAGACAACTAAACGCAACCATAACATGTACACACCCCACTTTCTCCAGCTACCGGCTAAGAACTCGGGATCTACAAAAAAATAAATAATATATACTAACATCTCAAACAAACATTGCTTATTTTTACAGGACCCGGGGAATTCTGCTAGTAACAATGCTGTTGATATGATTCAGCATATCTCCCTGGGAACTGCATATATTTCAGCTATAATGTGAAAATGATACATCTTAAACTGCCCCCAATTCATTTATACATCCTATAAAGCAGGGGTGGCCAACTCCGAAGAGATCTACTCACAGAGTTAAAAACTAGCAGTGATCTACCCCCTTTTGGGGAGTTCAGGTCAAAGTTGTTGAGCTTATTTTAGGAAGGAGGAAATTTTTGGGTGACTTTTTTTAGGGGAGCCAGTGATCTACCAGTGATCTACCACAGACATCCAGTGATCTACCGGTAGATCACGATCTACCTGTTGGACGTGCCTGCTATAAAGAAATGAAAAAAGCTGCTCTGGACCCCCCCCCCCGCTAAGAGTACAGGGCAGTAACGTTTGGGGTTGCACACCAGCCTGGAAGAAAGGAGCGAATGTTCATGACTAGCTCAACATGACTTAGCAAAATGGCAGACATTTGAACCTAGAGCTCTCTGGCCCAAGTCCAGCCCTATTGCCTTAACTACACCATCATTCTGGCTCTTCCCTTTCCAAGGGCAAATTTAACACATTTTGTTTCCATCTTGGCTGTGAGTCCTGCAAGACCTGCTCCCTGGCTGAAGGCCTTTTCCACCTAGGCTGGGGGGGGGGGTGTGACTGACTCCAGCTACAAAAACTAAGGCTGTTGGGGATGGGGTGTTGTTTTGGTTTTTTCCGGGGGTGGGTGTGGGTTGTTGCTGTTATTTTTTTGTATCTTTAGTTTAGATTTTATTGTGTTTTATGTGGAAACTGTTCAGTTAATTTGTGGGTTATTTAATGTCTTATTTATTGTTTATAACTACTTTTGTTATAGTGTTATTATGCATTTTTTTCATGTTGTAAGCAGCCTTGAGCATGGCTTGAACCGTGGAAAGGCAGCATAGAAATAAAATTACGCACATATGTTTTCCTTAACTACAAAATTGTTAAACTATTGAAATATATAACCAAAGTCAAATCTAAAACCTTTTCATGACAAGAGAAAACAGGGCCTCAACCTATTGGGTTATGTCTCTTTCAGTTAAAAAGCAATAGCAAGTTCATTTGGACTGAGAGCAGAAGCCAGCCTTAAGAGGTTTTCTGCAATTGCTTCTGATGGGCTGGCAGCTTTGTAGTTTGTGACGGGCTCCTGGATCTCGTGTCTCTTTTAGACTAACTTCCTTCATCCAGGTAAGCAATCCAGATTTTCACTACCACCCACTCTTGTCTGTTCCTTGGTTATGATCACCATAGTTGACATATATGTATACCAGCAGGGAGTGCCGGGCACTGCCCAGTAATTTTTAGAAACAAAAAAAAAATGTGATTTTTAAATGGATAGTGTAATTTGTGATTTTGGAACTGTCACACCAAAAATCGGATGAAGGCAAGCCAAAGGAACGCTTTGGTCCACCAACTCGATTCAAAATGGTGCACAGCATCCAAATGGTGATGAAGTCTACACCCTCCACAAACACACCTTGGGAATCCTCGTGCCAAGTTTGGCAATGATATCTCAAGAGGCAGACAAACCTATGCAAAACAACAACAATAACACAGGCGATTCAGTTCACCATATTGAATTAAAATGGTGCCCGGCATCCAAAACGTTGGAGATTGCTGCCCTCGTCTCAGAAACCTTCATTCCTAGTTTGGTGACGGTATCTCAAGAGGGGTCTGAATGCACAGAGAACCAACCAACAAACCATTTTCCAAAATATGTAGGGTATGTGTATGTATACAGTGGTACCTTGGGTTACATACGCTTCAGGTTACAGACTCTGCTAACCCAGAAATAGTACCTTGGGTTAAGAACTTTGCTTCAGGATGAGAACAGAAATTGTGCAGTGGTAGTGCGGCGGAAGCGGGAAATGCCATTAGCTAAAGTGGTATTTCAGGTTAAGAACTATTTCAGGTTAAGAACAGACCTCTGGAATGAATTAAGTTCTTAACCCGAGGTGCCACTGTACAACAGAAGATAAGCAATAAAACCAGTGCACAATAAAATGCATGACAATCAGAACAGGAATCACTCTAAAACAAACTAAAAACAAGATGCAGCCAGCAACCTTTACTCACCTACCCATGAGTCCCATTTCCAAACCCATGTGTTCACAAATGACAGAAAGAACATATATGTAACAGCTGGGTTGGTCTCCACCCAAGCAGTGTCCTGCAGGACTCTTTCCTAATCCCTAGTACATCTGATGTAAGATGCAGTCTCACTGAGCAGCGAATGCCTTAATTATATAAAAGCTTACTATTTCTCATTGTTAACTTCTCTCACTGGCCAATACTTTGCTTGGCTTCCCCCCGCCCCCTGAATTTGGTATTAGTCATGGTTGAGTGTTAAAGAAGCATTGACATTAATTATGGTTCATGCTGAGGGTTTCCTCCTAACCAGGGTTAACTCACTGTCGTGGAGTGGTACAAATGACTCAGTCAGCCATGAAGCAAACTAGGTGATCTTGGGGCAACTCTCTCTCACTCAGCCTCAGGGATGTCTTTACCATTGGGCATAGTGGTGCAGCGAGCCAGTGCGCCAAGCAGCGGAGGGCACAGGCGGAGAGTCCGGGGAGGGGAGAGCGGGGAGGTAAGTGAGGTGGAGCTGGGACTTGTTGCCTGTGCTCCTCCAGTGCCCGTTGGATGCAGGAAGGCTCCAGATGCTTTCCCACAGTCCGGAGCTCTCTCCACTGGCTCTGCGACACACCACCTCCTCAGCTGCGTGGTGTGTGCTTGCATCCCAAGCTCTGCGCATAATAAACGTGACTCTACCACCACTTCCCCTGTCCACTCTACCTCAAAAGATACCTGCACTCGAGGCTACACGCTGCAACTGCTGCCCCCAGCGCCCCTCCCTCCTTCCCCTGCTTCTCCACTGCCTTGCACGGATCCTGCCTCCTCCCGCTGTCCCACCACCCCTGCACTCCTTCACACGAACCGCGTTTCCTTCCCCTGCCCAATCCCCTCCCAGTCACGCTCTCTCCTTCCTCCCCAAGCAAGGACGGTGGGACTGCGCTGAGTGAGCGCGCTTCTCTGCTGCGGCAACGCGGACAGCCCAGCTCGCTTTGCCTGTCCCTGCCTGGACGAGACCCCTGCCTGCCTCCCATGCCGCCCCCATTGCGCCCAACTGCCCAGCCCCACACCATGATCCCGCTGTTGGAGCCCCCCCCTTAAAAAACGTCGACTACTCTGGGAAATGGGGGGGGACGGGACTTTGCACCACAGCACCAGATATGCTTAAGACGGCCCTGATCAGCCTAAAGGGATGATGCAAGGTTTAGCATTTGGGCAGAGGGAAAGAGGTAATGTACATGACCCTGAACTCCTTGGGGAAACGGTGGGGTACAAATGTAGTAAATAAAGAGAAATAGTGCTAGCAGTGGGAATCTGCCATCCAGGAAAGGGGAAGGGCAGCCAAGGAGGAATCCTGCAGCTCGCTCTTCATTGCTAAGCCAAAGTTGACATGTTCACAGGCCCTGTGTAAAACATTTCACACACACACACACACACACACACACACACACACAAAACACACCCCTGCATAAAATGAAAAGCATGAAAATCTTCATTAGGAATTGATGAGTATCATAAACATTAACTATTAGAAAATAACATAAATTTGGTGCATGTGAAAAAATGTATTTAATCTAATAACAGTTAAAAACAGATAATATGCACCTACTTATTTCAGAAGCAAAACTAGGAACTTTACTATGTACATAAAACTTTTAGCGGTTTACATTTATCTAGCCTTTGAGTGTCATACATGAATGTAAGAAGGCATTGTTCATACTATGTACATAAAACTTTTCAGCATCAAAGCAATTTTTATATATACAAATCAAAAAGCAACACCATCGACTGGGGTTTACATTTATCTAGCCTTTGAGTGTCATACATGAATGTAAGAAGGCATTGTTCAGCTAAAGTGGCCTCTCAAAGCCCTTTCAAATGGAGCAAGTATTGCCAATTAGTTCAGCTAATGTGCCATCAAACATTATGGTACATCCTTGGTCTCTTCTGTCTGGCTTGATAAGTATTATTACTAATCCTAATTGGTGGTATTATTTTGGATTTGTATACTGTATAGCAAATTTGTTTTATTGTTTCTAAAGTCACATTTGCTTTGATGCCAAACAGGTTTTATTATAGGGACGTTGTGGATATTTTGTCAGTACAAACTCTTTCTATTCCAGTTCTTTTGTAGGTCTGTTTTCAATTGTCATTAGATTTTATATAAAATTGGTTTGTAGACCAAATTTATTCATAGTAGCTTGTAATAGCTAAATTTTTGGGGGGATCCCAATCAACTTTCAATACATCTTTTAGTTTGTTGGGATGCAGTTTCTTCTTTGTACAACCTTTATTAGCACAACAGGCCTCATCTTATGCAAAGACTATTCCACATCCCAGCTCTGTGCATTAACCCCAACTCCATCAATTTCCTTCCCATCCCATGTAAAAAGAAGCAAGCCAAGATACAAAAAGCTTTGCTCAAACCAGTGGATTCCATTATGAATGAGGAATCCTAGCTGGCTGGCTTGGCAGAGCACACAATCTGCATGCAGAAGGACTCAGGGGTCAACCGCAGGCACCTTCTTTTCAAAAGGATTAGGTGAAGGGGAAGACCCCGAGACCCTGGGGAGCTGCTGTCTGTCAGGGTAAGACAAAGAGTTGTGCAAATAGGGCTAGATGGCCATAAAGTCCCATTTGATAGAAGACCGCTTCCTAGAAAGAAAGAAATCTTATCAGAGATGGCACTTTGTAAATATTCAGAAGCCTATGCAAATGTCCTAGGAGCACAACTGGTTCTGTTGCTTTATCCTCTGTATGCGCTTGGAAAACAGAAGTAAAGGCAGCCTGCCCTGCGGTGACTTGACAAGGAGGCTGAAGAGCGTCCCCAGTGAAGCTGAGATGTGCCTAATTTGGGAGGGGAGGGCATGCACAGAAAATAAAATGCACGCTATTCTGGTTTCATTTAAGGGAAGGATTTTGACATTTCCCCGCAGAATTTCAATGCTTTCCTTCTCTATAATAAAAATAAGAATATCCTTTGGAGGATTTGTAGTACTGCATCCCAATCCTGGATTTGCATTAGGCCAAGGTGTGTGTGTGTGGGGGGGGGAGCTAAAGAGGAGGCAGGTTGCACAGCAGCCGTGGCCGTGGCATGGGAGCGAGAGGACAGGGACACGGAGAGGCAGAAAGCGGTGGTTTAAAACATCGGCAGATGCAGAGGGGCACACAAAAGGAGGGGAAGGAGGTATAGGCATGGGGTGAAGATGGAAACGTGGGGATGCAGAATAGAAAAAAGAAGTGGCTTCAGAAAGGGGAGTTTAGTACAGTGGTACCTCGGGTTACAGACGCTTCAGGTTACAGACTCCGCTAGCCCAGAAATAGTACCTCGGGTTAAGAACTTTGCTTTCAGGATGAGAACAGAAATCGTGCAGTGGCGGCACAGCGGCAGCAGGAGGCCCCATTAGCTAAAAGTGGTGCTTCAGGTTAAGAGCAGTTTCAGGTTAAGAACAGACCTCCGGAATGAATTAAGTACTTAACCCGAGGTACTACTGTAGTTCTTTGTTGGGGAGGGGAAGGTCTAGGTGGTTAATTTGGGGAAATGGCAAGAGGGTTGGTGTGCAGAGAGAGAGCTAGGGCAGAGCCCCCATTGAAAAAATATTTTTCATTTCTGGTAAACTGCCCATAGCAAGAGAAGGGCGTGGTATTAGTTATCTTTAAGACAACAACAAATAGAATGGAGAGTGCCATTTCACACCTTGGGTAGTATACTCTGTTTCTGACTGCTCCCTTACATAAAAATTCCAAAGTTTTTAGGGTGCCACAAGCCTCCTTGTTCCGGATAGTTATCACTCCAGCAAACCTAAAGCCCCCACTTACAAATAAATCACATTTCAACTGTCCTCATGCTCTCATCTGACATTTAAACAGAAGCAGAATAGTTTCTTGATGATTTCCCCTTTACTCTGAGATTAAAAATTATTCTCTGGGATTAATTCTCTGCATTTGAGATTTGTTACGTAACAGCTGTAGTTTTTAACTTCCATTGTCTCTTACTTAAACAACGTCCTTTTGTTGGGATCCTATAAATTATATCAGTCAATTTTAAATTCTTAAACACATATTTAGTTTTTATTGGAGGAAAAATACAGATAAAGAAATCGTTTGAAACCCACCGTTCCTACCTTGAAGGTTTGGCAATTCTTACTGGCACTGTTCCTATGCCTTTGAACAGCAATTCCTATTATTATTATTATTATTCTTCCTTCCAGGTAAAATTACTTGCTTAATTTCCAAGTGTCAAGCACTCAGAAGGCGCAGGAGCAAGAGCAGTGAAAAAAAATCGGGGGGGGGGGGAGATGAGAGCAGCATTTCTCTCCCCCCCCCCCCCGCTTGAATGTTACACGGTTGCTGCCCAAGTCGTGTTTAAGAAAAAGCCCACAAGCATCTGGGAGAATTTGCTTCGCTTCATTCCTGCCTGGGATAGAGAACTCGGATTTAGAAATCCTTAAGAAGGAAAAATGCTGACATTTCAAGTTACACAAAATATAGTAGCAATAAATGCTGGGGTGCAGGGCAATGGGGGAGGGGTTCAGCCTGAGGGGTCTTTGCAAGGAAACAACAAAAGGTTTTTAGATGCAAGATGACAACCTTGCACAGGTACCAATGAAACCTAAAACATCAACCATGTAGATTTCATCACCAGCTGCGAACAGGCAAAGTGCATCAAAAATATTGAATTTAAAAATGAAATCTAACCAAATCCTCTCATTTGACTATCTCCAGCCTGCCAAGGCAGCCCTTTTCTGCCCAATCGCCAGATTCCCTGCCCTGCCCCCGCAAAGGATAGCAAATAGTTGAGACTGAAGGCCAAGGATCACATCTATTCCAAACTCAGGTTTACACCAGAGGGATATACTGGGGAATAGCCAAAGCAATAAGCTATAGAGTACATATTTCTATAACCGTTAGCTGTATTGCTAAATTCCCACATACAAATACCTCACTAATTCTGACAAATCCAGCACACCTACATGAAGCAATTGTATAGCCATCTGACGGTGCAGCCCCAAATCATAGCGGTGCCATGTGCCTTGGTACCCCCACACCTCCTCCTCCTCCTCCTCTTTGACTACACCGCAGAAGAGGAATTCCTCCTTGCAAAGGCAGCAATGGCTCAATCCAGAAGCCGGCAAGCTGCCGATGGCTCTGTTCTAAAGTTTCACAGGTGCGCCTCAGAGAAGAGCCAGGAGGAAAACCAGTCTGCCCACACAGGCTAAGGCATCCCTCTTCTTCTCTTCATCTTTCGCACTCCGCATCCTGTCCCTCAGGTGACACAAACAAGGTTCCTGGTATGTGCCCAGCTCACTCAGCCCTGGGCCTGTTGCCATGGTGCTGCATCTATAAGGAGATTAGAGGTGGAAGACAGCAGGGAGAAACAGCAGTCAGCAGAGCTCAGGGAGCAATCTCTGCAAACACAGCAAAGGTGACCTTTCAGGGGGGAGGAGGAGTCCCTGCCCTCCCTTTCAGCAAGTTAACCAGACACCTACATCCAGGGAGGAATCATCACATCAGCATTTGAGTGGCAGAAGAACGGCACATCAGAAAAGCCCTATTCATCTTGCCTCACATATAATTCCTTCTCCTATTGGGGGGGGGGCGGCTGATATTTATCATATCCCCCCATGCAGGCCGAATCCTCCACTAAAATCTGCTCAGCTTCCTAGGCAAACACCACTATTGCTGAATACTGTTTTCTAAGGTTTCAGACCCACTACAATGTGAACAGGTTCATCTGGTCAAGACGGAAGCGGAGTCTTGCATGACATATGCTTTAAATCTAAACCACGGATATTTAAATGGATGCTTTCTCCACCCATAAGCTACACACTCATATGACAATGGACACTAAGAGCTGTCTCACAATTAATGGCTTCCTTTACAAATCAGCCACCACTGCAAAGGATTGTCTCCACATCTTCACAAACACATTCCAATGACAGTTTGACACGGAGCAGAGAATGCCGCAAGGCAGTGGCCAGCCAATTTGTTTCAGTTCACCACGTGAACCAGCAGCTCCCATGTGATGAATCTTGTGGGTGAAATGGACCCAAGTTAACATAAAATAAAAATTTGTATCAAACGTTTTCCCATATGACTAATTTTAAGTAAGACCACATAAAGGCTAAGCGTAGCCTAGTTCTCCCTATTCACTGATTGTAGGTGGGTCTTACAGGACTGAATACTTCGCTATACATAAACATTTCCTGCATAGTAAAGAAGCTAGGTGTTATGCTAAGTTTCCAGTCTATGCTTTCTGCCTGGCATGCTAGTTTTCTTATTGCAGGAAATGTGTGTACATGGAGAAGGATTCAGTTCAACCTCAACCTGCAGTCTTAAGTGGGAAAAGCCTAACTGAAGCTTATGTTTGCTATAATAAATATTTTAAATTACTTTAGATTTACAGCTGTCTATCAGATGCTTGAGGAAAGCCCTTACAATACAGTGGAGGGAGGGAAGTTGAGGCATCTGGGTTAAGATGGCAAGATGAGAGCTGCAGGCAAAAGACAGAATCCAATGAATGCAGATCAAATGGGTGGGAAGGAAAACAGGATGGATGAGATCAGAGATGATGATGAGAAGCTTATAGGGCCCAGATGATGGGAGACAGTAAAGAGGGAGAATGAGAAGGCACATCCATTAAATGGCTTGTTGCACAGGCATGGAAGCCACAGCAGGGGTGGAGGAAAGGGTGTGTGGTCCACCCACGGGTGTCACCACTGAGGGGGGGTGACAAAATGCCAGGCGGTACTCACCGTGGGGCATGGGAGAGACACGGTGGCTTGGGCATGCGCAGGCTTCGTGCTGCTCAAACGGTCTGCCCACTGCCTCCCCCTCAGCTGTAGGGCGGCTGAGTAGGAGGAGGCAGGCGGACTCCAGAGGCCCTGCAGTGTGCCCTGCCCCTATAGGCGGCTCACCCCACCCCTGGGCACACCGCCCCAGGTGCCCAAGGAATTTCCTCCACTACTGAGCCACAGGAAGGGGAAGCTGAAATGGGTGCTATGACCATCGTAAAAATGTGAAGAGCTACTTGAGTCAAGGAGGCTGGATGAGCCCAACATAGCAGCAGTGGCTCCTCCACACAAGGTCAGCAACAGAATCCATATTCTGTCTGCTTCCTACTATTATCCCCATCTTGTAGGTTCAACAGTGTCATTTTTGCCTTATTGTACTAAAAACCCATCACATTGCCCATTTTACTGCATCTTCCAATTCTAGCACAACTTGGTGGTGGATGTAAGCTCCTGCTGGAAATAGCAGGGATTGATGGAGTAGCCTAGCCACCACCACTTCCACAACTCTGCTACCCAGGCTAGCTGGGGTGGAGAAGAAAAGGTGTTTGCTGTGCCAGTTCCCAGGTGGGTTCAGTGAAGAGGCCCAGATCTGGCTCGATGGGACTGCATAAGGCAGGAAAACTCCTGACAAGTTCTGGGTTTTGGGTGAAAAAATGGCATTGGGGGGAATTTTGCTGAATTGGCAAAAATGCCAGGGAAAACCCGGATGTATGGCAAGGCGGTGGAAAAAGTAGCGGAAACAGCTCAAAAAGTTCAAAATCACTATTTTTGGGGGTTAAAAGGTAAAGGACCCCTGACTGTTAGGTCCAGTCGTAACCGACTCTGGGGTTGCGGCGCTCATCTCGCTTTACTGGCTGAGGGAGCCAGCGTACAGCTTCCAGGTCATGTGGCCAGCATGGCTAAGCCGCTTCTGGCGAACCAGAGCAGCGCACGGAAACGCCGTTTACCTTCCCGCTGGAGCGGTACCTATTTGTCTACTTGCACTTGGATGTGCTTTCGAACTGCTAGGTTGGCAGGAGCAGGGACCGAGCAACGGGAGCTCACCCCGTCGCAGGGTTTCGAACCGCCGACCTTCTGATCAGCAAGTCCTAGGCTCTGTGGTTTCACCCACAGCGCCACCCGCGTTTGGGGTTAGGTTTCCCCAAAAAGGCTCAAGAAGCTCAACAAAAAGCTCCACTCTTTGGGGGCTTTCCTGCTGACCGCTGCCCCAGTGGTAGTTTCCACCTGCTTGGATGGATGCATTTTGCTGGTAGAGCTCCCCCAACAGTGGGGGCTGGCATAGCAACACTCCCATCCCATCCAAACCCCTTCCAGCACAGCAGATCATGGTTGGATTGCTCTATCCAATACAGTGGTGCCTCGCAAGACGAAATTAATTCGTTCCGCAAGTCTCTTCGTCTTGCGAGTTTTTCGTCTTGCGATGCACGGTTTCCCATAGGAATGCATTGAAAATCAATTAATGCGTTCCTAGGGAAACCGCCTTCAGACCAGGTCCGGGGACAGTCTGTCCCCGGACCTCTTCTGAAGGCTGGGGGGGGGATAAGGGCTTTTCTTCCCACCCCCAGCATTTTAAAAAACCCCGGGACAGCGGAGGACTTCTCCGCTGTCCGGGCAATCTTAAAATGCTGGCGGGCGGCATTTTAAAATCGCCCCGGGACAGTGGGGGAAGGTGTTCCCACCCCCCCGCCCCGCTTCGGAGCACCGTTCCGAAGCGGGGCGGCGGGGGAAGGTGTTCCCACCCCCCCGCCCCGCTTCGGAGCACCGGGAGAAGCGATCTCCCCGCAGCCCCTTGCTTCAAAAGAGGTCCGGGGGCAGCGGGAAGCGCTTCCCGCTGTCCCCGGACCTGGGGCTGCAGGGAGAAGATCGCTTCTCCCCGCCGCCCCTTGCTTCAAAAGAGAAGACCCGCTGTCCCCGGGGCAAGCTTCGTTTTGCGAAGCAAGCCCATAGGGAAATTCGTCTTGCGAGGCAACTCGAAAACGAAAAAACCTTTCGTTTTGCGAGTTTTTCGTCTCGCGAGGCGTTCGTCTTGCGGGGTACCACTGTATTAATAGACCACAGAGATGGAAAAGCAGCAGCTGCTTTCATATTTGTTTAGTCTACAAATAGTTCTAGTTCACAATGCAATGGACTATATGCAAAGAGCTATCTTTCTAGAAAATAACAATAATTTGATCCTACCACAAAACAGAAATCTCTTCTGGCATCCCAGTGCTGCAATTAACAAGAGGCAATTTGCCCAGCCCTCTTGCTTTGGAGCACAGAGATAATAACTCAAAGCCACTCCACTTGTTTTCTAATGACCAGTGATGATGGTAGATTAAAAGAGCCTTTCCCGTATTAGGGCGGGGAGGTATTGGAAAAATGAGTGGCGCTTAGTCTCTCTGCAAAGATGGCAGTTAATCACGGGCAAGCAGGATTACTGTAAACAGGAAGATCATGCAGGCATATAGGGTGGCAAGGAGGCTGGGGGGGGGGGATGTTTGCACAAATCTGTTTCTTCTCAACAGCTCCATTAACCATCCAAATCCCTATTTCAATTACACTTAGCTAGGATAATTAACCTTTTATAAGCTATCCAAGTGCAGCATAAACCTGACAGAAGGGGATATCTGATTATCGAAACCTACCAACACAGGATAGTAAGTAGTGTGAAGTTGGTCCCATACAGTGAGGCCAGGAACAGGTAAATAGGTTCTTTTTCACTGTGCCAACACTTTAATTGTTCTATAGGCAGTGGCGGAAGAAGAGGAGGGAGGGGGAAGCTCACCGCCCCTGGCAGCGTGATCCTGGTGGGGCGCCATCACTGCTGCCCCCCGCCCTGGGCACCACGCCCCCACAGGTGGTGCGCCACACCCCCAGGACACCTGCCACGCCCCTGTAGGTGGCACGCCACGCCCCCAGGATGCGTGCCAGCCCCGCCCCGTCTGCTCTCTGCCCCCCCGGTGCCAGAGCATGTCCTCTTTTCCAGTTTTTTTATACAATTGTTTATAAAGTTGACAAATCCTCTTCTGATTTCTTTCAGGTTTTCTACTTTTCCATCCAATATTATTTTATTTATTGTACTTTGGGCTTTTCTTTTTTTGATTTGCCATGCCAACCATTTACCTGATTTGTTAGCATGTTCAAAATTCATCTGTCTCATTCTCTTTATGTTCCATTCCACTTCTTGGTTAACTATCATTGCAAATTGGCTTTGTAACATCTTTATATTTTGGTTAATTTTTTGAGTCTTTCAGATTTCCCCCCCCCTTCCGTTTTCCATTATCTGATTTAAAATCTCTTTTTCCCCTTTCTCTCTAATTTTTTTCTTGATACTAATTTGTTGTATAAAGAAGCCTCTCATAACCTCTCCGGAGGATTTCTAATTCTGGCCAGTCCCAGCCAAACAGGGCCAATAGTCAGAGTTGCAGTCCAAACTGGAGGGCCACAGTTTTCCCATCCCTGCTTTCAAGCATTCCTTTCAATCTAGTAAAGGAAAATACTTTAACATCCCTTTGCTGCTCCACAGCTGCACTCACGAAAAAGGTTGCAAAACCACAACTCCCCAAGCAGCTGGCTCAGGAGAAGGAGCCCACTGCCAGCCAGTAGCAGTTGGGGGGAAAGACTGCCAGCCATAGCATAGATGGTAAGGAAACACCCCTGTGCATTAGGGAACCAAGGTGGAGGGTGCTGTAGCCAAGTTGCTGAATGGATGCTTGTGGTTCGAGGACCCGAACCCCGCGCAGTGGAATGAAACCCAAGGACACGTGATATAAGGTTAATGGGCAAGAAAAGGCCACAACTTTATTGATTACAGCAAGTGCAAAGGTATTGGCTTAGGCATTGGATTACGTCAGCTGACTCCACCCACTCGGAGAGGGGTGAGTCTAAAAAACAAAGGGGGTTTATTCACCAGTAGGTGGAGCCTGTTGATGCTCATCCAACTATAAGCTCTCTCCTGATGTCACCGAGGGTCGTGCCATGGCCTCCCGCCAAGCAGGCATCGGACAGAATACACGACCGCCGGATTCCTTTAACGGAATACCCAAAAATTGAAGGTGCAGGCGATGGCCACACCTAGCCCTTCGACACCACAACACATTATTCCAATGCCTAACCTACCCACCAATACCACGAAAGTTGTGACGACTGCTACGAGGTAGGCGAAAAAACCAAAAGGCCTAATGCCAAATGGAAAAATTCCTACCAGGCCCCCCGGACAACCAGGGCGACCAACCTAAGGTCCATAACAAGGCCAAAAGAAAACTGGAAACCCTGCTCTAAGGGAGTGGAGGGTGGGTGACTCGCGACGGGACGACAAAAAGTGAGGGCTGGAGGCTGGCGCCGCAGCAATTTAGGCTGCAGTACATGCCCCCTTGAAGGCACCTGGTTGGGTGCCTGGCCGAGGGCGTGGGCGCCAGCCAGGTGGGTGGGAGGCAGGGGGCAAATGCCCCCTGCTTGAGGCGGAGTCCGGCTCCCGGCCACAACCACTCCCCTCTCTTGCAGGGAGGAGAGTCTTTGCCCCACTGTAGAGCTCTCTCACTCCATACTGGATGATTTCAGCCACGCACGCAATCAAACATCACTTCTCTGTTCCATTCAGTCTCCATTCGGAGTGGAGAACCGAGGCCAGAGGAAGCCCCTCAGGCAATCCAATACTCGCCTGACCAGCCTGGTCTATCATTCAAGCACAGGGGGGAAAGAAGGGTTAAAAATCAAATTGTCCTCTGCTTATGAAGTCCTCCTGCTGCTTTTGACCTATTTAAAAGCCAGACTCCAAAGTACATGTTTCAATTACTGTGATTACTATGGGATGTGGGGGTTTGCTCTGAAAAATAATTAATAAGGATTGGAAATCTCTCAGAAGCAAATATGACATAGGTGCTAGCACTTAAACAACAAAATGCACAATTTAATTCATCCACCATCTTATTATAGGGAAGAATCAAAGGACGTTAATGATAGGGTGCATTAGTTCACACAGTTAGGTTCCTCTCAGACTTCATATATCTGATTAAAAATGCCACATACTGTTTTCTCAGCTGCCCTTTTATTAGAGAAATGCTTACACTCCCATGCCCTAATGCAGCTTGATTTGTCTCAGGTCAGACCAAAGGCAGGCCATATTCCAATCTCAGTTCAGTTTATGGACTCACTGCTTAGCCCTAAGCAACTTCCTTCCTCAGCCTCAGCTTACTCATCTGCAAAATGGGAATTATAAAGCATGGTGAGAATAAGACTGGGAATGCAGGTTGCACTATTGATTTTTGGTGGGGTTCAATCTTCAGTTAAAAAGCTGGCAATCCCTGGTGGGGAATGTTCATGGGAAAAACCCTGCTTTCTGCTCTATTGTGCATTGTTGTGCCTGTTTGTAACCCTTTGCTAGGTGATGACATCACTAATGGCAAACGAAAGCTTTGCATTTCCCTGGCTCACTCAGGTGCTCCGGCTGACACTCCTTGCTTTAACTGGGCTTTGCTGGCAGCTTCATTGTGCTCTCAGAGCGACCAAACAAGACTTTCAACCATGACCAGCCCCAGTTGTGCGTAGTTACTAGTTGGAACAGAATGCAGATGCACATTCCTAGGTGAATCAGTCATAACCTTTCAAAAGAAGGTGCAAAAAGCTGCTGGAACAAGATGGCACATCTTTGGGAGAGAAAACATACCTTTGTTTTCATACAAAGTTGATGGGGATATACTGGATATTTCTGTTCTGAAGTGCCATAAATTTGGGGGCTGCTGACTGAACCCTCAAAGGCCTCGTTTTTTAAACCAAAGGCACAAACTATGTTTTCAGCACTAGCCTCAATTTTACAGACATTATAACCTGCTTGATTGTCTAAATATCAAATGGTCAAACACCCCCCTCTGCCTAGCAAATATTCCTCGACCCACTGCAATTAATGAACCAAGTCTTGACTAAGTTAATGTGCCTAAGTCAAGCAGCTGAATACCACCCTAGAGATTTAACTACTTATGTGCACAAAAATTGACGTGAGAGATCCGTCTGGATTAAATTATTTAATAACCTCTGGGTTTGCATGAAAGGCACAGTTCTCATTTAAAAACCAATATATAGCCAAAGATCCTAAACTCAGTTTGGTATGTTTGGTTCCATACGCCTTCCTGAAACATTCTCAATATATATTGCAGCTCATTTAAACTGATATATTGCGTGGGACTGCTCAGGATTACAGGCTTAGCTTCTCTCTACTAACAATTCCATTTTACCGAACAGATATATTGCACCTATCAGGTTGCACCAACAGCTATTTATGGAAGGGTACTCCATAGGGTGGAATCCCCATTCTGCCTGCCTGGAAACAATGTGCTACATGTTATTGAGAAGCATTTTGTTACACTGCTGCCGGATCCAACTAAGCTGAAAACAAGGACACAGCAGTTCCTAACAGAAAAAACCCCTCTGTGGAAGGAGGGACATGACTTCCTTCCTCACCCTTCAGAAGAAAACAGTTACTGAAACCTTCATGCAGAACTACTCGTCTTCCTTTTCAAAGACAAAACAAAAGGAAGAACTGCAATATTTGCATCTACCTTGAAGCACCCACAAACTCCAGAGTGGAGTCTTACAATTTAGACATTCTCTCAGAAACATATGCACATACTACAATTGTCTCTTATATCAAAGATGTAGAAAAATGTAGCGTCAGAACTATGTAAACCCAGCAAGACTTTGTTTCAAAGACTGACAGAGTCCTATAACACTGTACCACAAACCCTCTTTATGCAATTGCATGCACATATTAATACACCGCATGTGGAGAACTACGGCAACCTTCCCTGTGCGCATGTGCAGGCACACACACAAACACAATGTGCTCAGAAATAGCATCTGCTGAATGTGAGGCAAGTCATCAGCACATTCCTCTCCTTTCAGCTCAAACAGGATCAAATCGACCCGCATCAATATTGTCATTTTCTGTAAACTAGGATTAGAATCCCGACAAACAACAGAGGGAGAACAGCCTGCAATATTTGTTTCTTAGGTTGACTAGCCATTATTCTCTGTATTACAAACATGACATTCTAAATGAAGGAACCCACCCATAGTAGAAAGCAGCGGTGTGGGCACAGTGGTAACGCTTCACGACAAATCCCAAAGCCATGTCTACTTGGTGTGCTGGAGTCCAGGAAAGGCCATTCTCAGAAACCAGGGAGAGAATTCTCTGACGAGCTACAGCTGTCTGATAATGCCATAAAATGACTTTTACTAAATCAGGAGGATTCCCACGTGGCAGTAAATCCCAGGACGGCAAAACCCTCCCAGCTGTCCACAGAGCTTTAAGTATATCCACTGACAGCATATGCAACCTGTCTCAACCATCATTCTCTCCCCGTTCATCCCCCCCCCCCCATGATAAACAAAACTAAGGTCAAGGATTAGGGGGCCAGTTAGAAAAGCCTGCAGTCCCTGATCCCAAACTGGCAATATCCGCTGACTCCCTCCCTACATACTAAATATGTTTTTACAGAATCGTCCCCTGGTCGTTTGTCGATTAGTCTTCACTTTTAAAACTCAAGAGATAGTTTTATTATTTTGGCACTCTTAACAGCGTGCATAAGATGCATATAGGAGCCCTGGAGGGCTAACAATAATGCAATGGACAACAAGCAGCAAAGGGCAAATATTGTGACTGATTCAGTAAAACGATTATATGCATCTCAAAAGAATCCTTCACTGAGTAGAAGACCGTTCAAAATATGCCCAAGGCACAAGCTGGAGCACGTCAGCCAGCATCAGACTTCACGGCGTATTATTGGGAAGATAATTTGCTGAGAGGGACTTGGAATAGCAGGGGGATTTCTAAGACACTAAAAACTGCATACGAAAGTGTTTGTGATACACAAATAGCTGGGAACAGCTGTTCAGTGAAAGTCAAAAACAAAAACAAAGCTTGCAAAAAGGACTCTTCTCCTCCTGCAAGCTTATTTCAGACCTGAACCGTACGCATTTGGGCACCTGCTCCGTCTTGATGACTGCAGCCCGAGGTCTGCAGCATAGATGACCAGCGTGCAGCCAAGGGCACCACAAACTGCAGCATCTGGGGGCTGCGACGCTCTCTGAGAAAAGGCAAAGTCCACATAACTGCCTCTGTGGCACAGACAGACACCCTTACCTGCTGCTTGCGTCGCTCTCTGGCCCTGAACTCAGAGGATCAGAGGCAGTCATATGCAGGGATCACAAAGCAAGAATATTTGTACAGACTATCTTAACCAGGGGTCAGCAAACGTTTTTCAGCAGGGGGCCGGTCCACTGTCCCTCAAACCTTGTGGGGGGGGGCAAATCCCTATGCCCCACAAATAACCCAGAGATGCATTTTAAATAAAAACACACATTCTACTCATGTAAAAACACGCTGATTCCTGGACCATCCGTAGGCCAGATTTAGAAGGCGATTAGGCTGGATCTGGCCCCCGGGCCTTAGTTTGCCTACCCATGATCTTAACAGTTAAGGCACAACTAATCTGGTTCTGAGTGAACCTTAGTATGTGCCCCTGCCAGGACTGCCAACTTGCCCTACGACCATGGGTGCCCAGGGCTGTGGGTGCCATGCACCGTGCATGGCCCTGGCACCTAGCCCCTTCATGGGGAATTTTGTGGGTGCTCGGGCACCCAGGGCCCCTGGGAGTTGGCACCTATGCTCCCTGCTTAAGAACAGAACCAAGATCCACCTAGGCTATCAGTCTTCATAAGAATCGCAGCTGCAGGACTTGACCTAGTCATCCTGGCTACCCCTCAATGTAGTAGATGCCAGCAGTGGCACCATCTAATTACGTGGGACACTTGTTGAAAAGGTTGAAGACTATTACTGCAATGGCAGCCTTTTCGTTTCCAGATTCAATTTATTTTTTTATTTTTTTAAAATATTTATTGAATTTTCACAAATTATAAGATCAAACACAATACAAACAAACACACACAAAAACAAACAAGTATAATTTCAAAACCTTATTCTCTTAAAACTTACTTCACCGACCTCCTCATACCTCCCCTTTCTGCATTCCAATTTCAAATATTTCGTTCAGCAAATCCTCACCCTTAATTTAATCTAATTGTAATCCTTTCTTTTCCTTTAACCTAATCTTTACAGCTGTAGTACGCTTGCTTCTATAGCCGCAACATTTTAACACTCATTAATTTTACAATGTCTCTTAAGATAAATCTTAAATTTCTTCCAATCTTCTTCCGCCGTCTCTTTTCCCTGGTCTCGGATTCTGCCAGTCATTTCTGCCAATCCCAATATAGTCTATCACCTTCATCTGCCATTCTTCCAGGGTGGGTAGATCTTGTGTCTTCCAATACTTTGCGATGAGTATTCTTGCTGCTGTTGTAGCATACATAAAGAATGTTCTGTCTTTCTTTGGCACCAATTGGCCGACAATGCCCAGGAGAAAGGCCTCTGGTTTCTTAAGGAAGGTATATTTAAATACCCTTTTTCCAGATTCAATTTAAAGTGCTGGTTTTAGCCATTACAGTCTGGGGACAGTTTGGGGATTGCCTTAGTAACTCTGCATGTGCCTGCCAGCCAGTTAAGATTGATCTCAGAGGTTTATGGTTCTGGGTCTCACGCTTGCATTAGATCAGATGGCCAGGTGTGTACCAAGACACTGGAACATTCTTCCTGGGGAAGAAGACCCACCAGGCCTCTTTCCTCTTAGTTTTCAAATATTCATTAAGATTGTTATTTCATAGGACTTTTAATATATTATTTTAGTCTATTAGCAGCCTGCCTTTAAATTCTGCTGCCATTTAAAAGATCTGCTTTTACTGTTACTTTTGTTATCATGTTAGTATTGCTTAGCTTACTAATTTTAATGCGGGTTTTAACTTCTGTAAGCTGCTTTGCATAGCATGTGAGATTCTTTCTTTTTTTTTACAACGGTAGAGTAAAACTACAAGAACAACTAACCCTAACGTCTCAACAAATGAAACTGATCTGTAGAAAATGTAACTTGAAAAAAGGGACGTTGCACATACTTTTGTAAACCAATATATCTTTAATTAAAAATACGTTAAAAAAAGAAAAACAAACAACTATTCATGCCTACAGGATTCTTCTTGAACCTGGAACACAATATGTGACAGCAACTTCACTCACTCTAAAATAGGTCCAGGTTTAGTACAGCTTCTTTCTATTTTGTGATATGGTTACATATCTGACTTTCCTCCATTTATAGCCTGCTAAAATACTTTAAAAATAACTTTGCCCCCAGCTCTCCGACTTGCTTGCACAGTATAAATCTGGGGGTGGGGTGTGTGCGTGTAGATGCTTCACATTTTACAAGTTTATCATAAACTTGTACCCACTGTAATACATGTGGGCTGAGACTTTGAAGGAATGGAAGACCCAATTCCCTTTTGCACCACAGGCAAGAAGCCAGGGTTTGCACTTTGGTCTTCTGATGAATTAAAGTCAAAAAGGTTTGTATTAAGCAAGTCTAGTTTCTCCAGGCAGGAAACCCAAATCCTATGGGTTGTAGTCAACTAAGTCCTACTAAGAGGGGACCTATTGAATTAAGGAACCTAAGTTAGTCATGTTTATTAACTAGCACAGAATCCCACCTTATGGATACATGTGAGTAATTTGTAGAATATGGATTTTTGCTTGATTGACTGGAAGTGGTCCTTTAAAACAAACACATGCAATGCCAGTGAAAATGGTCTCTAAGTAGAAGAGCCAGTGGCTACAAACTGGTCATTAACTAATATAGACAGAAATTTGAAAGAACATTTTTCAACTATTAGAGGTGTAGATTTATGCAACGGCCTTCCTGAAACAGCTGTGGAATCAAAGGCCTTCAGTGGGTTCAGGAAAATGTTTAAGAAGAATATTGGAATTTCCAGTTGTGGCTTGTAGGATGGAAGAGTTCCTTCCATGGGGGGGGGGATTGGTAGGTGTCTTGTGCATAAGCATATGTGGTTCTTGGCAATAAGATCGTTTATTTTTGGGGAGCCTAAATTTGGCAACGGATGGTGGAACATTTGAAGAGGTAATATAACATGTAGGGACTGGGTGGGAAGGGAATTCTGTTCAGTTTGAATTTTCACATGAACCTACCTAATTCGCACTTTCCGAAACAATATGCAGTCTGAAACAAACTTTCCTTTAAAAGTCATACCTCTGAATCTTTTGATGCAGCTCACCACCATCAACAAAATGTACAAAAAGCATGTATTAGGGGAAAGCGTGCATAAACACGAATATATTTGTGATAACACGCAAAAATGCATTATATTAAGGAAAACTGCTTGCAAAAGTGTGTTTATTAGGCAAAACTGCATCCAAAAATGTGCATATTGCAAGAAACACACGCTAAAATGCTGACAATTTTTTTGTAAGGACTTAAAAGAAACTTTACAAACTGACGTGGACATGTGGCAAACTGATCTTAAGATTGGGTAAACGAGAGAAACTTCTATTTTCTGGGGACGTCACAGCAACAGGCTGCTGAATACAGTACAAAGGATGAGTGAGTTCTGTTTTGCTGCCAGACACTGAGAAACAAAGGGAAAGTTGCATTTCAACAGCTATATACAGTGGTGCCCCGCAAGACGAATGCCTCGCAAGACGGAAAACTCGCTAGACGAAAGAGTTTTCCATTTTGGAGGTGCTTCGCAAAACGAATTTGCTATGGGCTTGCTTTGCAAGACGACAATGTCTTGCGAGTTCCTGCTGGGTTTTTTTCCTCCCCCCCTTTTCTAAGCCGCTAAGCCGCTTATCAGCTGATCCGATCAGCAGATAAGCCGCTAAAAGCCGCTAATAGCGCTAATCCGTCAATGGGCTTGCGTCGCAAGACAAAAAAACCGCTAGACGAAGAGAATCACAGAACAGATTCTTTTCGTCTTGCGAGGCACCACTGTACAAAGCTGGGGTAGCCAAGGAGTTGGCCTGATACGCAGGTGCATTAAAGGGAGGCAGGAAAAACATCCAGCCTCTTCAGCCAGAGGTACTTCCTGGGCTGGGCGTCATTTCCACATATGCCCATCAATTTCTTCCCAAAGAGGAGCCATTTGTGCAGGCAACTAGCACAGTACTTTGGGAATGGATTGACAGGCTGCATGCTGTCAAGAGAAACTGCTGCAGACCTCAGATGGGTGGTAACGCAGGCATAGTGTTAAGAATGCTACTTTATTGGTACCAGTACAGAAGCTGAAGTAATTTTTCCCATTGTCAGATGAGAGTTTTGCGTCCCCACACAAATCCCCGCCAACTATCCAAACAGGATTCTTCTGATGCCAATAATCAATCTTATCGGTCTTCTTCACTGTTCAGTTTCTACAGAAGCCCGAGGTGGTTCTGTAGCTTAATGCTACAGTTTATAAATGGCTATCTTTGTCTGGACATTTACAAATGCATTTCAGATTCTATAGACTGGAGGGAGTAGATTTGAGCCCCAGACTCCACTATGGAGTCAAAGGACTCTGCTTATAGGCAAAGCCCTGTTTAGCTGTCGCTTCTGTGCACAGCTCGCCTACCACAGACTGTGTAAAACTCACAGCATGCCCTTTTAAAACACAGGCGAAACAGGGAAATCACTATTTAAAAAATAAGCTGTTTTTTATTTGGATCAAGAGGCTGACTGGCTTTCCACCAGACCACCCCCTTATAAACAATGCACTATGTCCTACTGTATTATTTCCCATATATGTTGGCTGGAGAGGTGAAAGCAGCAACCTATTATTTTCGCAGGGGCCGGGGCTTCCCTGACACCCCCTCCAAGGATAGGATTCGCAGCTCTGCTCCTCCCTTGATCTATTTTGTGCTTTGCTTTCTATTCCCCAACTCCTGTTCAGAATAAGAGAAAATGCTGAGGCAATTTTGCTTTGTTATAAAATGACATTTGTGGAGCCTCAGACAATGATAGTCTTGAGCTAGGGATGCCCACTGGTGACAGCATTTGGAAAAAGATTAACCATACCAAACCCCAGCAAAGCTTGTGGGGAAATAATTATAGAAAAATGTCTTTCATCCTTTAACAACAGTGCAAACTGATCAGATTTTTTTAAAAAACTATAAAAGTTACAAAAATACTGAAAGGAAAGAAACTATTTTCAGCATTTAAAATGGAGATTTACAAGGAATCACAGATGCACATTTTAATATTAAACAAGATAAAGGCATTAAGCTTAAACAAGATGTTCCAGGAAGGAACGTGAGCTCCCTACGCTACTCAAAACTCCAACCCTAATGACTTTCACAAATGATGCCATCTATCAGGTTACTCATAACTACAAGCTAAAGCCCTCATGCTAGAAGCTAGGAGAAAAGCTCCGCATGCTCAGCTGCCAGCTGTTATCTGACAATAAACGAAATTAAATAGCCAGATTGTCTCCTATTTGTAGTAATACCCTCCCCACTATACCCTTGCAGCCTTCATGGATTTGTATTTTTTCAAAAACAGCCACTTTTATGAAGTTCCAGCAACAGTGAAAACTGAACACGGCATAAAAGGTTGTTCAACTTCTTAAATCCCAGCTGTGAGCACTTCTTTCTGGATTGTGTCTAAAGTGGTCACTTTTCTGATTTTTAAAATTGGAATACTAAATTCCAACACTAACAGTGCCTTGGTCTTATCTGGATTGAGTTTCAGTTCGTTGGTTCTCATCCAGTCCATTACTGAGGCAAGGTCACAGTCCAGCACTTTTGCCGCCTCACCTGCAGATGTAAAGGAGGAGTGGAGCTGAGTGTCATCAGCATCTTGCTGACAACGGACTCCAAACCTCCAGAAAACTCCACTCAGTGGTTTCATGTACATGTTGAACAGCAGAGGGGATAGGATCAAACCCTGCACAAACCCACAGTGAAGGCTCCACGGAGCTGAAAAACACTCCTCAAGCAAAACCCTCTAGGAATGACAATTCAAGTAGGACTGGAACCACTGCCAAGCAAGACCATCCAGCCCTAACTGGGACAGCTGCTGCAAAAGGATACCATGGTTGATGGTACTGAAAGCCGCTGAGAGGTTGAGGTCATCATACTGGGCCACCAAAGCAGTTTCTGTGCCAAAACCAGGTCCAAACCCCAATTGAAATGGATCTAGAAAACCAGAGTCCTCTGACAGCAGCTGGATCTGGTCTGTGACCATTCGTTCCAGAACCTTGCTCAGTACGGCCGATCTGTCCTGTAACTAAAGCTACCTATCTTTCCCTCCTACATTCCAGTTTGGTTTTCCGCAATACAACTATTTCTGCGTCTTCTCTTTCCTACAGCCTCCCCCCCCCCCGCCGTAAAATCCTCAATATTGTGAAAATTCATTATCACGGTTATAATAATTCAGGAAAACTAAGATGCTTAATGCAAATCAACCCTGCATATTGATTTACATAGTGTTAGGCACAGAAATATATGACCTGCTCAAATAGGACTTCTCTGTTGAGATTCTGTGTGAAGAGAGCTCAAGAGCAGGCCGTGGACTTGCATGTTCCCTCCCCTGCTTCCCTCATTGCGGGTAATAAATACAGTAATAAACCATTTAAAAGAATTGCCAGGGCCCTTTGTTGTATTAAGAGATGGAATGAGGGGAGCAGTAGGGAGGGGGAGGGAGAATCAGGATTTGAGACCCAGTCCTGACCTTAACTCAGTAGGCTAAGCAAGTTCTGAAACAGGCGAAGAGTATCTTCTGAAACACAATTATTTATTTGGACCAAAGCAAGTGCTATGTACTGCTAACGGGCTGTAGCAATGAGCTGTGTCAGTAGTTGGAGTCTAGGAACCTGAAAGATGTAGGAATGTGCCAGCAGGGAGGGTAAAGGCACTTGCCATTTCTCATATTACGTCCTCTCTGGGATTTAGGCAACTCAATTCTTCGAACAAGCTCAGACTGCAATATGGACAAAAGTGTCTGCTCAAGATTTCCTCTTTTCTATTGTCCTAAAGGGCTTTTGAGCCAAGCAGGTTATCAGCTTTTAAATGCAATGGCTTTTAAAAACAAAACAAAACACTGACCTGAAGGTCTAAGTCTGAAAAAAATGTAGAGTGTTCTCCTTGTCACTCTGAAAGGGGAGAAAGCTCACAGGCATTAGTCTTTTTTTTGGTTGAGAGTACACTGTAGACTTAAGATGCCGTATATCCGCTGTATTTTTTGGCACATGTGGCCAAATTTGAAGGGAGCAACCAAGGAGAGGGTCTCAACTGACTGGGGAGACCACTAACCCTTGCAGAAAAACAGCAGGGGATTTAAGTCTTCAAACTATCCTCCAAGCTCCATAAAATAGTTATTTGGTCTACACCAGGCTTCCTCAACCTCAACCCTCCAGATGCTTTTGGCCTGCAACTCCCATGATCCCTAGCTAGCAGGACCAGTGGTCAGGGATGATGGGAATTGTAGTCTCAAATCATCTGGAGGGCCGAGGTTGAGGAAGCCTGGTCTACACAGTCTTCCTTCCCACTTCTGGTCATTGAGCCTCTGAAGCAAAAAAGCTAAAGGTAAAGGGACCCCTGACAATTAAGTCCAGTCACAAACGACTCTGGGGTTGCGGTGCTTATCTCGCTTTAAAGGCCAAGGGAGCAGGCGTTTGTCCACTTCCGCAGACAGTTTTCCCGGGTCATGTGGCCAGCATGACTAAGCCGCTTCTGGCGAAACCAGAGCAGCTCACAGAAATGCCATTTACCTTCCCGCCAGAGCGGTACCTATTTATCTACTTGCACTGCGTTGGACTGTTAGGTTGGCAGGAGTTGGTACCGAACAATGGGAGCTCACCCCGTCGCGGGGATTCAAACTGCTGACCTTTTGATCAGCAAGCCCAAGCGGCACAGTGGTTTAACCCACACCTCTGAAGTAATGAGAGGGAAAGAAAGAACTGGGATTTTCAGAGGCAATCTTCTGTTTGTTTCCAAGCCAACTGTTACGGGGAGAGGGTGAGTTTAGAGAAGCCTCTGTGTTTGCCCAACCCAGCTGGGGAAACAAATCATTTAAAACTTTTGTCTTCCCTCTGCCCAGCTCTGCCATCAATCGTTACAGGTTCCCTCTTGTATGTGTTTATTGTTGCATATGGACATTAAGCCTGTGGGGACAGACAAGCAACCATGCAGACAGTGCTAATCTATAAACTGGCATCAGTTCCTAAAACACACATTCTTTTTCTTGAGCTCCTCCCAAATCACAGCTTTCTTTCAAGCTACCTACAAAATCTGAACTCTCTCTCCCCCTGAGCTGGTTGTCTCCCACAAAGCGATTGAGTCTCTCACTATCTAGGACCTAACACAGCAGAGCCCACATAATAGATCATGTGCAATCCATCTTTATAGTCCAGTAATAAGATACACCAAAACAAGGGGGTCAGGAGAAACTATAGTTGCTATGATTATTACAGTCATTAAAGAATAAATGTTATCCACTGAAAGTCATATCCGGAAGAAAGGCTTTCCACAAATCATAGAATTAACAAGGCAGTTAGATGTCTGTAAAGCTTTTCTGTCACCATGATTTTATTTTGCTGCTCTCTAAGCAAAGAAGATAATGATATCGATTGAGGCAGCACACTATGACCACTGCAAATAGCAACACTGGCCCCGATGAGAAAATGAAAATAAGTGTCAGGGAACTGCCATCAGAGCATCAGGTGGTGGAGGGACTCAGGCAGGATGAAAGAGACTCAACTGCTGAAGCAGGGACCAGCAGGGGGAGGAGTGGGTCTCTGAGGGAATGCGAGCAGGAGGGAGGGCTCAGGGAGGCTTCCAGCGAGAACAGTGGGGAGGTATCGGAGTCTCCCATAGGGAGACCCATACCTCGCAGGAAACTGTCACGCCGTGAGTCCAGGAGACGCGTTTCCGTTAAGGAACTTCTTTGCTGGAAACGCTTCCGCAGGCAGCCACTGTCGGACTCTACTAGTGACTAGAGCAGACATGTCTGAGGAGCTCCGTCACACACGGAGGTTTGTGGGGGCGCACAAACTCTGAGGGAGCACGTTTTCACGCACAAGCAGCTAATCAAACCCTCACAGCAGTCCGACAGTCTTTGTACGCTGCCTGTGCAAGAGAAGGCATCATGAGCGAACCAACCGGAACCGGAGGAGCAGGGGCTGGAGCTGGTCCAAGCTTGGAAGATAGATACCGAGCGTTGGAGGTTCAACTGGCCCTGCAGACGGCGAGGCTGGAGGAGAGAAGGGCTCAGGATGCAGACAAAAAGGGGAGAGCCACTCAATTCCCCAGAAAGGTACCAGGATTGGTGCAGAAATTTGGGGGGGACCCCAAGGACTACCATGCTTTTAGGACAGAGATGCAATATGCCCTTAATGTGCAGTTCGATGAGTTCCCTGATGAGGAATCGCGAGTTGCTTTTGTAATTGGGCATCTTGAGAAAGGGGCTAGAGACTGGGTTCGACCCCTAATGGCAACGCACAATGACATACTAAAGGACACAATGAAGTTCTTTCGTGCAATGGATATCATGTTTTCCAGCGATATTGAGGAAGGGGTGGTGCGCAGACAGCTAATGGCTTGTAAGCAGGGGAGTCGATCTGTCCGTGAATATTGGACTGAGTTTACCATGCTGATTCACAGACTGAGTTGGGATTTATCGGCGGCACCCGTTCAAATGCTATTTGAAGAAGGTCTTTCTTCGGGGGTGAAAGACGAGCTGGCACGGAGCCCCAGGGCGGAGTCTATGGATCAGCTGACCAAATCTGCGCTGACCATAGGAGCGCGGCAGGAGGCAAGAGCCTTGGAGAGGCGGGAAGGGAGAGGGGAACGTTGGAAGGAGTTCCGCATTCCAGACATTCCTGAGCCAGCTTTCCCGCCGGCAGAGCCGATGGAAATCGGAACAGCGCGCGCGCGCGCATTTTCAAAAACCAGCGAGGGAGCTAAGAAGGAGGGAAAGGGCCCCCGGAAATGCTATCTCTGCCAACAGCCAGGCCACTTTGCCAGAGTCTGCCCCCAGAGGAAGGAATGGCAAGGGATGGTGGGAGCTGTTGAGGGGGGAGAAGAAGGGGGAGCGGAGCAGGTAAAAGCCAACGCCTGGTTGCCACAATTGGGGCACTGCAGCCAGGCCAAAGAGCAGTGAAAGTGCCCGTGCCAGAAGCTCCTCGACCTGCTCTAGTGATTGAAGTGTCGCTAGAGCTGCAGAATGGGCACCCCCTAAAAATAAAGGCGCTATTGGACTCAGGCAGCTCCTGCAATTTTATGAGCAAGGAGTTTGCTGCTGAACACCAGATACAGACCATCCCTTTAAGCAACCCCCTGCAGGTGACCACGATTGATGGCAGGGAGTTGTTGGGAGGAGGAGTCCGCTTGCAGACTGTCCCAATGATAATGAGGGTGGCAAGGCACACAGAACTGATAGCGTTTAATGTGGCCACCCTGGGAGGCGCTCCCATTATTTTGGGAATGAGCTGGCTAGCTCTACATGATCCGCTGGTTGGCTGGCATCAAAGAGTGGTGTCCTTTGGTTCAGCACATTGCCTAGAACACTGCAAAGGGGAGAAGGGTTCAGTAGGGGCCCAAGCCACCCTAGCAGGGACTGAAGTAATGGGGAAGGTGAAGGTACCACCACAGTATGCAGATCTCAGCGACGTGTTCAGCGAGAAGGAAGCTGACCAACTACCACCTCATAGACCCTTTGATTGTCAGATCAATTTACTCCCTGGAGCACAGCTTCCCGTGGGCAAGTTGTATGCCATGTCAGACAGGGAAATGCAGGAGTTGCGAGGGTTCATTGACAAGAACCTGAAGAGAGGCTTCATCAGAGAGTCCAAAGCAGCAGGGGGGAGCCCAGTGTTCTTTGTGGACAAAAAAAATGCGGACAAGCCGAGACTTGTATGTGATTTTAGGCGGCTGAATGCAGTGACTGAACCGGTGGCGTTCCCTATGCCCAGAATTGATGATATTTTGACCATGGTGAGGAAGGGAAAGATTTTCACAAAGCTGGATCTAAGGGGGGCGTACAACCTGATACGCATAAGGAAAGGGGATGAATGGAAAACCACCATGTTTACCCCTTTGGGGGCGTTTGAATACCTCGTTATGCCATTTGGATTACAAGCAGGCTCCGCGTGTTTTCAATCTTTTATGAACCACGTGCTGGGCCCTTTGCTCTACAAGAATTGCGTTGCCTTTCTAGATGATGTGTTGGTGTATTCTGAGAATGAGGAGCAACATGTGAGAGACGTCAGAGAAGTGTTGAGCAGACTGCAAGCCAACAGGCTGTGGGTCAAACTGGAGAAGTGTCGGTTCCATACCAAGGAGGTGGAATTCCTGGGGTACCGCCTGTCAGACAAGGGATTGGCCATGGATCCCGGCAAGGTACAGGCAGTGCTGGAATGGAAAACACCCAAAACCAAGAAGGATGTGCAGAGGTTCCTAGGGTTTGGAAACTTTTATCGTAAGTTCATCCGCAACTTCGCCCATCTGACGGCGCCCATCACTGACTGTCTCAGCAGTAAGAAGAAGTTTGTATGGACGGCGGAGGCGGAGCGAGCGTTTGAGGAACTGAAAAGGGCCTTCGCCTCTGAAGAACAACTTCTGCATGTGGATTTACGAAAGAAGCTAAGGGTTGAAACAGACGCATCTGACAGAGCCATAGGGGCGGTGCTTCTTCTGCAGCCGGGGAAGGAGGAGTCGGAGTGGCGTCCGTGTGCCTTCTTCTCGCGGAAGCTGAACAAATCCGAGAGGAACTACACGGTGTACGACCGAGAACTGCTTGCTATTCATGAGGCGTTCCGGAGATGGAGGCATCTGCTAGTTGGTGCACAACATAAAGTGCAAGTGTGCACGGACCATAAAAATCTAGAGTACTGGAGAACGGCGCGAGTGCTCAACCAAAGGCAGTTGAGATGGGCCCAAGAGTTCTCCAAATTTAACTTTGAGATTTGTTATGTGCCAGGCCCAGAGAATGTTAGGGCGGACGCTCTCTCACGCAAGCCTGAATATTTGGAGGGGGAGGGAGCACCCGAAGAAACCCATATCATTCCAGAGGACCGCTGGGTGTGTGGGGCGACTTTGGTGGGGCAAAGGGAATTGGTAGAGGGTACGGTGCAGGATGCATACGCCCAGGGGAAACTCAGGGATCTCAGAGGGGAGGAAGACAAACCCGGTGGTTTTGAGGAGAGAAATGGGGCATTGTATTATAAGGGAGCGTTATATATACCTGAAGGGGAATTGAGGGAGAAAGTACTCAAGCAGCTGCACGATAGCCCCACAGCAGGGCACTTTGGGCAACACAAAACCATGTGGCTGGTTACCAGGGAATTTTGGTGGCCCAAGGTCAGGGAAGATGTGCGGGAGTATGTGAGAGGGTGTGAACAATGCCAAAGAGCCAAGGGGGAGAGGCAGGCGCCGGCTGGTTTATTAGAACCACTGCCCACACCTGAGAGACCGTGGGAAGCAGTGGCAATAGATTTCATGACTGATCTGCCAAGGTCTAGAGGGAAAACAGCCATCATGGTTGTAGTAGACCTGTTAACTAAAATGGCCCACTTCATAGCCTGCTCACATGCGGTTACAGCAGAAGAAACCGCCAAATTGTTTGTAGAGAATGTGTTTAGGTTGCATGGCGCCCCCTTGAGGGTGGTTTCAGACCGAGGGAAACAATTTACTTCCAGGTTCTGGAGGAAGCTCATGAGCTTACTGCATGTAGAGGTTAATTTCTCGACGGCCCGTCATCCTGAAACCAACGGGCAGGCGGAAAGAGCAAATGGGGTTCTCCAACAATATTTGAGGTGTTATGTTAATGACAGAGAGAATGATTGGGTGGAGAAGCTGGCGTTGGCAGAATTTGCCTACAACAATGCAGAGAACGTGTCCACGGGGATGAGCCCCTTTTTGGCTAATCACGGGTGCCATCCCAGAGCCTTCCCAGGGGGGGAGGGGGAGAACTGGAGCGTTCCAGCTGCAGAACAGTTCGTGGAAGAAATGGAAGCGATCCATCGCCAGCTCCAACTCAACTTAAACAGGGCTAAGGAGGAATATAAGAGGCAAGCAGACAAAAACAGAAGGGAAGGTGAAAGCATCAGGGTGGGGGACCAGGTGTGGCTGTCAACCCAAGGGTTGCCATTCAAAGGAGGTTGTAAGAAATTAAGACCCAAAAGGCTGGGTCCGTTTGAAGTCATACAGCAGGTCAATCCAGTGGCTTTCAGGCTCCGGTTACCGAACCACATGAAGCTGCACCCAGTTATTCACAGGTCGTTGCTGTCACCGTATAGAGGAGACAGTGAGGGGAGGGTCACTAGGGGACCAGCAATGGAGGAGAAGGAACACAGCTACCATGTAGCGGAGATCCTCGATTCCAGGTGGAAGGGAGATCAAGTAGAGTATTTGGTAATGTGGGAAGGGGAACCGGAGTCGGAAAACACCTGGGTTAGGGCAGAGGATGTCAATGACGAGGTTTTAATAGAGACTTTTCATCAGAGGTTCCCACGTAAACCTCAGCCTGTAGCGAGGTTCCGAAGGGAATACTTTGCCACCACCGACGAGGAAGAGGAGTTGGAGGGGTTCCCAGATTCTGAAGAGGAGGAGGATTCAGCTGGCCAGGACGACGATCGATGGAGAGAATTGTTCGAGACGTCAGAAGATGAGGAAGATTCGTTTCGGGGTTTTAGCCCTTCACCTCCCAGGGGGGAGGAATTGGGAGGGGGTGAGGGGGGCCCTGGAGGGGAAGTGGATGTCAGGGAACTGCCATCAGAGCATCAGGTGGTGGAGGGACTCAGGCAGGATGAAAGAGACTCAACTGCTGAAGCAGGGACCAGCAGGGGGAGGAGTGGGTCTCTGAGGGAATGCGAGCAGGAGGGAGGGCTCAGGGAGGCTTCCAGCGAGAACAGTGGGGAGGTATCGGAGTCTCCCATAGGGAGACCCATACCTCGCAGGAAACTGTCACGCCGTGAGTCCAGGAGACGCGTTTCCGTTAAGGAACTTCTTTGCTGGAAACGCTTCCGCAGGCAGCCACTGTCGGACTCTACTAGTGACTAGAGCAGACATGTCTGAGGAGCTCCGTCACACACGGAGGTTTGTGGGGGCGCACAAACTCTGAGGGAGCACGTTTTCACGCACAAGCAGCTAATCAAACCCTCACAATAAGCATGCCACAATAATGTTACTTGTGTGACGATATTTTCAGCCCAAATGGTCTTGGGAAGTGAGGAGAACAAACCCATAGGATTGAAAGTCCTTTACCATTCTCTTCTCGCCATGGGAAGAGGCGAGGTGGAAGATACCGCAGTTATCTGAACAAGGGATCTTCCCAGTTCTTAGAAGATTAAACCCTCTTTAAAGAAGGTTTAAATACCCAGGATTCAAATAACTACGGGATCTATCACTTCATCATTCGATAATCCATGATCCACTGGTTTCCTCAAGTGAAAGTGAAATAAACAAGTTAGCAATGCCATTTGGACCACTGCTATAGGTGTGAATGGGAGGAAATGTAGCCAGACTCAGCCCAGTCTCCTCAGAGAAGGAGGTCACTCTGAAAACATTCCAAGTAATATTGCAGTAGTTGAAAGGAAACGAATGGAAACATGGAGCCACACCCATTGAGCATGTGTACCAGAGTCAGGCTTCCTGCCAAAGCTCTGTTCAGCTCTGGGATGTTATAAATCATGGGTAGGCAAACGAAGGCCTGGGGGCCGGATCCTGCCCAATCGTCTTCTAAATCCAGCCCGCGGTCAGTCCGGGAATCAGCATGTTTTTACATGAGTAGAAAGTGTGCTTTTATTTAAAATGCATCTCTGGGTTATTTGTGGGGCATAGGAATCCGTTCATTTTAATGGTTTTTTTTCAAAATATAGTTCGGCCCCCCACAAGGTCTGAGGGCCAGTGGACCAGCCTCCTGCTAAAAAGATTTGCTGATCCCTGTTATAAATAAGCTTTGCACAGGCACAGAAACCAGATGCAGAGAGACTACAAGTTTTTAACACTCGATTGGGAGCTGCCCAGAGTGGCTGGGGAAACTCAGCCAGATGGGCGGGGTATAAATAATAAATTATTATTATTATTATTATTATTATTATTATTATTATTACTACTACTACTACTACTACTACTACTACTACAAAGAAGAACACTGATTTTTAAATGGGGCTGTAAGCAGTGTAAGTGCGTTGTGAATTGCAACCTATGCCAAATATTTTGAAAACAACAAGATAAGTAACCTTTGTTTTAAGTGTGACTTCCTGGTTTCATACACAATATGAGCATATCCACAGATTAATGCAACTTGCCAAATGTCTGGAAGGGAAGAGGAGCGACCCTCCATGACGGTTCTTACCTGTCCTCAGTGGGTCGAAGGGATGGAAGACGGAAGCTGGTATTCCTATCCAATTTTGACTGGCTCTTCGTTCTTTTGATTGACCCTTTAAGCCGTTTACTGAAGAAGCCCTGAAAGAAAAAGGCACAGAAGTGAATCAATTCAAATTATGATTTCTTTGTAAAGGAAACCTGTTGTTGAGTCATGATCAACTTGGTAATCATGAAAGGATTTATTTGTCAGAAAATATTCCACTATCAAGGCCACAGGGAGGTTCCTCAACTCACAGTCTAAATTCATCCCAACATAACTAAGACAAATGGCAATCAGACAGACAGGCCTCGCCTTGTGCTCCAGGCACAAATTCAGACAGTCCAATGGAAAAGGTGGAGAGTACACTGTGCTTTAAAGTCACTAAGGAGGAACCCCAGGGAAACAAGCGCTTCCTGTCAACAACAAGGCCACAGCAAACACCTAAAATAATTGATGCGGTAATGCGTGCTTTTTAATTAAACGCGAGTAAACTATAAATGTATGCAGAAACACTCAGGGTGGCATAAACTCCAAGTGATGCTAACTGGAAGACTGATGGAGCAGGAAGCAAGTCTGCGATCCTGCCCCAATTTATTGATTATATTTAAATTAATGTATGTCTCATCAAACCTCAGCACAGATACCTTTTTGAAATATTGAACTAAACGTAAGAGCACTTGCAATTTAACATGTTATTGTAAACTATCAGAAGGCCATATTTAATATTTCCATTTTTGCTACCTACCATAGTCACACACCTGAACAAAACAGTTTCACACAAGAAAGCTTTCACATGAATAAATAAATTATTATTATTATTATTAAGCATGTGCTTACTCTCCTGATTTCAGTAAAAAAAACTCGTGCATCAGACAAGAAGATGTTACAAACCGGGTTTTTTGTCTTGTGAACCGCCCTGAAAACTTAGGATGAAGGGTGGTATCATCATAGAAAAGGGAAAGCTGCTTTGATCTTTTGCTTTGTTTTTACCATCAAGCAATATATAAATTTTATGAGAGAAATAAAAATCTTGCCATCAGTGTTTACATGTACACCTTGTACTTGGTTGGAAAAACAATAAGCTTCATAGTCTCAGTAATGATATCTGAATGAAATTGTCTTTACTTTTTATGTAGAAAGATTAGTATAGCAAGGAGGATTTGACTAATTTAATTATTTGTTGCTTATTTGCAGGGCTTCTGTTTACAGATTGCGAGCTTCAACACTACTAAAAGCTAATTCCACTAGATGCCTACTTGCTATCAAGTGAAGAAAACAGAAACCTTACTTTCAAATCATGATAAATTAAAACTTTAAAGTTTTCAATGGATGCCCCAGATAGTTCTGTTTGCTTTAAGCATTTTAAATTATTTTGCTTTAATTAATATAGTTTCAAAAGCATGTTGTTACTGTAACGCATTCTGAGGAAGCTTTACGTAGGAAAATGGGGCAAAACAATGAAGAAATGAGTAATAAAAAATTCAGCTCATTTGAGAACAGAGAGCTGTTGATCTCTTGTCAAAAATGCTGGTGGAAAGAACAATAATGCTGAAGTAGGGTTTCCTAAAAATGAAATGGCAGCTTTGTTAAGAGCAGTGTTTATGCAGCTGTGCATAGCATCAAAAATCAACCCAGTTCACTGGACATTTTAGTGCAGACTTTGAAAAGTGCCATTAAAAAACAGATAATCAATAAATGCTTTAGGCTCTCTCTTGAGCCCAGTGTTGCAAGCAGACTAGAATAACAAAGGCATTTATACAAGGGAAGGTCAAGGTACACATGAGGCTGTATGAACAAGGTGACAGCAAGGAATATTATTTTTCTTATGATTATTTGATGATGCTAGGCTTAGTTTTAATATTGCACTTTAGAGCAGCCTTCACTAACTTGGTTCTCCCCAGACGTTCAACTCCCATCAAGCCTCAGTCATTCTGGGCAAAGGTCAGGGATAGGAGCTGTAATACAAAACACCTGGAAGGCACCAGCTTGGCAAAGGCTGCTTTGGGGTGTTCAAAATGTCTCCCACATATTACTTTGTAAGCCTTGTAAGAACTTTAAGCCAGGTCAGCATTATTCCACATGACAGTAGGGTAGGGTCTGAGGCCAAGAAAGAGGGGCTTTCCTAAAACTACCCGGCAGATCTATAGGAGAAGCAAGATCCCAACCTCAATTTTAGCCACTATACTAATTTTGATTCAAATGCATAAGCTTTAGATAACCTTGAACATGCCTAATCAAGATACTTGAAGCACGGAAATGGAAAACTGACTTTCTCTTGTGGTATGACTCTGTAAATTTGCTCTTCAGCAATAAATTAAAAAAAAAAGCCTTCCACAGCAACAAAACGTGCCAGCAGGTGCACTAAAAATTAACTAAGGCTGCAATAATTGTGTGTATGCTTACCTGGGACCAATTTCTATGGGTAATGTAATGTGTATGGGTTGCTCGTGCGTAAGTTGCCACCTCTCCAGGCTTTGTTGCCTTGCTAAACTTTTCAGTCTGGGCAGCCCTTCACTTCATGGCTGCCTCAGTCGCTAGCAGAATCCGTCAGTGGGCGTTTCTTAAATCTTTTCCAACATAAAAGTTGTTTGACACCCAGTCTCCTCCTACTCTCTCTGCGCGGAAGTCTTCTGCGCAGGGTGGGCGTGGGTAGCGGAGGACCCGTGCTCTCCCCGCTGGTGTCTGGTGAAGAGTCCTGGAGCCCTCTCGCCGATTCCCCCATCAGCCCCTCTATATCCCTGTGTTGCGCTGATTTGCTTCCCCATCTGCGGAGCTGCCTCTCTCCCTGCTGGGCCCTTCTCCAGCATCATTTGAGAGCCTTCCCTCCGCCTCTAGCTCCGATGTCAGTTCCCTGACAGGTAAGATTTACCGTATTTTTTGCTCTATAAGACTCACTTTTTCCCTCCTAAAAAGTAAGGGGAAATGTGTGTGCGTCTTATGGAGCGAATGCAGGCTGCGCAGCTATTCCAGAACTCAGAACAGCAAGAGGGGTTGCTGCTTTTGCTGCGCAGCGATCCCTCTTGTTGTTCTGGCTTCTGAGATTCAGAATATTTTTTTTTTCTTGTTTTCCTCCTCCAAAAACTAGGTGAGTCTTATGGTCTGGTGCGTCTTATAGAGCAAAAAATACGGTACCTAAGTACGATTGAACTCAACAAAGCTTACTTCCTGGTGGAAATGCATTGGATTGAACTGCAATCGGCTTGCAAGCTGTCTATGGTGAGGGGCATCCCAAATCCAGATGAAACAGGTCCTATACACCAGCAAGAACTCTCTCTAAAACTCCCATGAGATGGGCTATGTCTCCACAAAGCTGGTGCTCATTAAATCCCTGGGCTGGTGACGGCAGTAACATTATTCCCCCCCCCCCCATTTTTAAAAAACTATATATTTCTATCCTGCCTCATTAAATATAATTTTTATGTGTCTTCTTCAAACTGTAAGACACCAGTAAACCAAATAATAAACCAAGAAACAATGACAATAAAAATAGCAGGATGCCAGAATAACCAAAGCCACTACAACGTAGAAAATTATTTGGTCTCAGAGCGTGCATGCTGGAGGAGAATTCTTTTTTCAGAAGATGCCACTGAGAGGTGAACGCTATAGAATAGGGCAGGGGGGAGAGAGTAACTACTTTGCAAGGAAATGAACCCGTGGACCCAGAAATAAGAAGTTACAGAGATATGCCCTGCTTTAATAGAGGTAAAGGCGAAGGACCCCCTGGATGGTTCAGTCCAGTCAAAGGCAACTATGGGGTTGCGGCGCTCATCTCGTTTCAGGCCGAGGGAGCCGGCATTTGTCCGCAGACAGCTTTCCGGGTCACGTGGCCAGCAAAACTAAACTGCTTCTGGTGCAATGGGACACTGTGATGGAAACCAGAGTGCATGGAAATGTCATTTACCTTCCTGCCGCAGCGGTACCTATTTATCTACTTGCACTGGTGTGCTTTCGAACTGCTAGGTTGGCAGGAGCTAGGACAGAGCAACTTTGAACTGCCGACCTTCTGATCAGCAAGCCCAAGAGCCTCAGTGGTTTAAACCACAGCGCCACCCGCTCCCACTTTAATAGAAGGACAAATTGCAAGGTAAATAAATCCACTCAGTGGCAACTTTCTTGGGTTCTACAAAACTAAAGGGGGAAAACAGGAGGCATCTAGCAAAACTAGCTGATCAGGCAAATTGAAGCAGATGAAACTCACCAGGTACACCTGTATGGTAGCATATTTAGATAAAAGGAGAAGAATTATGGACATATACTGATATGCAACAACTTAACTCGAAGTTTATAAAAAGGTAACTAGAAAGCGGTTACGAGAAAGCAGTGTAAGCATCTTTTTGGAACATGCCTTTGCACAGAGGCAAAGAAGAAAGGGAGGCTGTACAAATTTCAGAAGGGCAGGATAGAAACAGCAAAGAAAAACACTACAATTATATTTCATTCTATCTTTCATTTTTATCTAATAGAAAAGGGAGGGGGGGTGTATCTGTGTACAAAGGAAGAGTAAAACAAATTAAAATGCAGCTTAGGAAGAGAAGTAACAGCTGAGCCCCACTTCACCCTGTTTCATAATACATAAGCCAAAGGAAAACATGATGTTACTATTCTCCTACAGCGCAGCAGGGTCACTGCATAACAAGAATAGAATTTTCATTGTCGTGTAGCACATAATCATCCTGTAAAATGCAGGTAAGGTATCTGAGACACAAATGATTCATCATAAAAAAGATTACACGTTATTAAATTGGAATAATAATTTCAGTAGCTTTAACAAGGTTTAAAAATACGTAAGCATATGTTTATTGTGAGGAAGGATCAGGTCAGAATGCAAAATTGTTTGCATCTAGGTAAATTTTAAGCAGATATTATTGGGCCCAGAATACTAACAGCTTAACCCCAGCTATAGTTGCACTACCAGGTAAGTGCTTAAGACGCAGCGCCAAAAAAAGTTCATGGCTTCCATTAATTTCCTCCAAAGTCTGTTCCCTGATATTAAATATGTGGGAACTAGTTACTGTGAATTTAGTGTGCCGTAGGGTATTCTGCACATGCTTAGAGGCATTCTGGCAACCTATCGAGGAGTCTGGAAAATACTTGCTAAGATGCAAATGGAAGATTGGCTCTCTGGCACTGAAAACGGGTTCTGGGGTGAAAACGTGTTTCAGTTACAAAACCTATTTTTGGTTACACACTATACTGGGGTTGCCAACCTTTCTGGACACATGGGCCCATTCACAAACCAGGGAAACTGCCATAATAATAATAATAATAGTAATTTATATTTATACCCTGCCCTCCCCAGCCAAGGCTGGGTTTAGGGCGGCTAACAAGCAATAATAAAAACAAGATGAATGATTACAACTTAAAAACAAAATTAAAATAAATTAGAATATTGAAACATTAAAATATTAAAATGTAGCCTCATCGCAGGAAGGGAAGGAAAAGAAAAAAGAAAGAGAGGGAGGGAGGGAATCAAATTGGCTCCAAGCCAAAGGCCAGGCGGAACAACTCTGTCTGCAGAAAGAAATCAGATCCTGCAGGGCCATGGTCTCATGAGGCAGAGAGTTCCACCAGGCCGGAGCCAGAGCTGAAAAGGCCCTGGCTCTGGTTGAAGCTAAGCTAACTTCCTTAGGGCCCGGGACCACTAGGGTGTTGCTATTTATGGACCTTGAGGCTCTCCGTGGGGCATACCGGGAGAGGCGGTCTCGTAGGTACGAGGGTCCTAGGCCGTGAAGGGCTTTAAAGGTCAAAAGCAGCACCTTAAATCTGACCCTGTACTCCACCGGGAGCCAGTGCAGCTTGAAAAGCACTGGGTGAATATGCTCCCATGGCAGAGACCCCGTGAGGAGCCTGGCTGCAGCATTCTGCACCCACTGGAGTTTCTGGGACAGCTTCAAGGGCAGCCCCGCGTAGAGCGAATTACAGTAGTCAAGCCTGGAGGTGACTGTCGCATGGATCACTGTGGCCAAGTCGGGGCGGGAAAGGTAAGGGACCAACTGTACTGCCATAGGCACTACACACTCACACTACAACCAGCCACACACCGCAACCTATTCTGTTGGCTACAATAAAAAAAAAACTTATTTCAAGCCTAATTTCAGGGGGGAGATGTGACCCCCATGGATACCAAGGACGGCCTCTGTGGGGCCATGCAAACCCACAGGTGTCGCGCTGGTGACTCCTGCATTATGGATATCATTGCAGAAAGAGGTTTAAGAGACAGGCAAAATGTGTCAGCTTAACACTGCATTCCTGTATGACTTTTACGCCTCAAGGTATTTCAAAAATGCAAAGTGATGTTAAGCTCCTGCTGGTATGGCTATTCAATAACTTTATTTTAAAAACTGCAATTGCCTCACCAGGCAATCAGAGAAGTGATCGCTGGTTCTCTTCATAACTTGACACCCCAAAGACTTAGTATAAACTGCAGACTTTAGTGGTAAAACATTTAAAGGACGTTAACAAAAACCATTAGCTCTGTTCTCAAAAGCAGCGGAGACTTTTAAGAATCTGAAGGGTTGCAACAAATATGATTTATTAAAGGAAGTCAGCTACCCCCCCCCCCGGGGGGGGTTATTTTACACAGGTAGGAAAGGTTTTACAGCAAAGGAAATTATGAAAAAATGCACAGAAGAGAGAAAAAAGAATGTTGGGTTCCATGAGCAAGGCAGCATAGACATACAATTATCAGCATCATTCCAACATGCAAAATTAAGGTGCTCATGCACCGATTGCTCATACATTGAAAGGTATGTCACAAAGAAGGTGGAAAGTTTTTGCTGATCTATGAGACAATAACAAGATTTCATGTTCAGCAGCACAGAACTTCAAGGTCACTTAGCTGGAGTAAATACATGGAAGGGCTTCACAAATAATTCAAAAGCTAGAAAGTTTCATTTGAGAAGGTTGCTTTTTGCTTTGTAAAACTAAGCCTTGCCATGAATCTGAAAAGCATGAAATCAAAGCAAGAGGAAGATGCTAAGCTGAAACAAATGAGTAGCTCTGGCCTAACAAAAGAAAATTGATGCTTCATGTCAGGAAATATTTCCCAATGTTATGGTCCATTAGATTGTGGCAGTTCCGATCAAAAGAAACAGAGAAAACTGCTTACTATCTGAATATTTTGTGGTGAATTTACAGTAGAGAACAAAATTGTAGGAAGAAGAAAGTAAATAACATGTCTTCGGTTCTTCTGACTTCTTGCGTACATGGCAGCGCAGCATATCTGAAGACATACTGCAAAATACAAACTGACTGACAGAGGTTTTTATTCAGATGCTACTCATGATGGCACAAGACCAAAAGGTGGGGAGTGCTCAAAGTTCACAACCAACCACCAGTGGAATTTCTTTGCCCAGCCTTTGTCAATCTGGCGGCAGATGGGAGACAGAATTTGGCAAAGCCAGCAGGAAACTACTAGCATCCTTTTCTATCAACATCCAGCACATCTTTGGAAATTGTTCAATTCTGTGCCATTTTGTTTCCTGTGGGAAGGAGTTCCATAGCTCAGCTTCCTTTGTGCTATTTGCTTTGGGGGGTGTCTTAACAGCATCATTCATGTAGAATTTGCTGGTCTAAAAGATCCAAGTAGAAAATGATTTTCATTTCACACTTTCCCCTTTCCAATCCCGCATGCCTCTTAAAGTATCTTGATCCATCTCCTGTTGTTTCTTATCCTATTCTTTCAAACTTAACTCTACACACACCCCGCGCGCCCCCTCAACACCCTGTCAGTTTTTCATGCTATTTCCTTGGCTTTTCTATATTCACTTCGTTCCCCTTAAACAGCTTTTCTCACTTACCCCTTTCCTTTCTATTTCCAGTGCATCATTATCATATTTTTGAAATACAGTGGTACCTCAGTTTAAGAACAGCCCTGTTTACAAACTATTCAGTAAATGAACTTTGCAAAACCGGAAGCAGTGTTCCGGATAGCGAACTTTACCTCGATCTACAAACGGAAGCCAAAAGGTGGAACGGCACCGGTGGCGGGAGGCCTCATTAGGGAAAGTGGGCCTCAGTTTAAGAATGGCTTTGGTTTAGGAACGGACTTCTGGAACGGATTAAGTTCCTAAACCAAGGTACCACTGTATCAGCCTTTAATCTCTTTTAAAAATATCCTTCAACACCTCTTCTGGCCCTTTTCCTTGGGAGGGGGGGGGTTGTTTGCAGCATTCCTGGACTTTTCTGTCTCCTGGCATCAAGGAGATGCTGGTGTTGGCATCAGTGCAACCCAAAGGTTATGGCATGGCTAGGGGGGCACCACTGGCAAGTCATGAGGCAATGGGCAGGCTCTGGCACTGAGGTTCTTAAAAAATAATTAGACAACCTCCTGGAGCAGAAAGCTATCCCTGGCTACTAGCCATGAGAGCTAGGCTCTGCCTCCCTCCATGGTCAGAGGAAGGATGCTTCTGAATGAGAGTTGCTAGAAACACAGGAGGGGAGAGTGCTGTTCTGCTCAGGTGGGCATGTGGCTGGTCACAGTGAGAGCAGGATGCTGATTAGATGGGCCACTGGCATGACCCAGCAGGCTCTTATACTCTTATGAGGTCAGGATCTGACTCTTGAGTCATCCCTTGTAAGCATAAACTGCCAAGTATACAGTGGTGCCTCGCAAGACGAAATTAATTCGTTCCGCGAGTTTTTTCGTCTAGCAAATTTTTCGTCTTGCGAAGCACGGTGTCGGAAAAGTTTTGGAAAAGCTTCAAAAATCACCAAAAACCTCAAAAAAGGCTACCACACCGCGTTCTATGAGTTGCTCCTCAAAGTCAAGTCGCAACTGTATTAACAGTGTTAAGAAAAAGGAAAGAAACTTGCAAAAAACGCAAGACGTTTCCGTCTTGCGAAGCAAGCCCATAGGGAAATTCGTCTTGCGAAGCAGCTCAAAAACCGCAAAACCCTTTCGTCTAGCGAGTTTTTCGTCTTGCGAGGCATTCGTCTTGTGGGGCACCACTGTAAGCTGGTCAGTGGATATTCATCATGCAGTAAGTTGGTAAAAAATAGTAACCTCAAATATTTAAATGGAAGGGCAAAGTTGAATTTTAACCGTCAGCCTCTAAATATGGGCAGTTCCAAACACTCAACAGCCAGAGAGCTCTTTGAAGAGTTCCTTCCAAAAAGAACAAGGAAAGAAACATTTCACTTGCAGTACATTATGTAACTGTAAATCAAAATTCCAAGCGCTGGACAAAGGCCTATTAACAGTCGTACAGTTGAGTCGCCTTCTCTGTATGGATGCCACTGTTTGGCTCCTACACAGACAACTGCGGAAAATGTACTGGATGTGAATGTTCTATTCAGAAGTGAATTTTTAAAATAGCCTGGTTGCATTTTTAAAAGACACACACACAGGCGCACCCTGAACGCAACATATCTCTAACGCCTTTATTTTCAAACCGCCAATCTGTTTCTGAGCATTATGTCATGCTTGACCCAGGAAGTGGGGGCACGAAGAGGTTGAAGTTCAGCTTGTTACATTTTTATCCCATCCCACCCAGGGGCAAATTTCTGCAGGTTAATTTCATTTTATCCTCACAACAGCTCTCTAAAAAAACTTTGGCAGGGACACAGAGAACTCACCAAAGACTCCTCTATAAACCTCAGACCTGAGCTACAATGTGAGCCCAGATCTTGCTAGCTCACAAGCCAAACCAAGCCCATTACACATCTCTGCCTGGAAAATCCAGTGTTCACCACATTTTGAAATGAGAGAATGTAAACGAATCTGAAAGTCTGAATACGCTTTGCATGCAAGTGCTCCTCCTCCTTGAGGATAACTTTACTATAACAGGGCTCTACTCCATGGAGCCAATAGTTTAAAAGTTGAGCCAATCCTATACCAAATACTTGAGTAAAGAGTTAAAAATCATTTGCCTGTCGCCGTGTCTCTGTTGCCTAGAATGCAAACTTGACAAAATATAAAACCCAACTGCAACAACAACTGAAACACCTATGAAAGCTTCTTATTTATTTATTTTTTGCAGTCTTCTTCTGCTATAAGTCCTATAAGACTGGCACTGGACTTCCTTGCAATGTGGATGTCAGAAATCCTTTTCTTTTTTACATCAAAGCTCTTCAAACCATAGGAAAATATGTTTTCCTTTTGGCACAAACTGAATTTGTAGAGTGGCATGGTAGTTGTGGGTGACCCTGCTTGACAAACAGAAATGTTACCATAGAACACACAAGAGCACATGCCTGTCTTTCATACAATGCTTAATTTTACAGATAATCATTGGAATAGCAGCAAGCAAACCATCCCATCAAACCAGAAGGGCCAAGTTGTTGCAGGCAACTTCTGTGAATGGAAATCAAGTCATTTGGCCCCCAAGTGTCAAACATTGTTTGTACAGTGGTGCCTCGCAAGACGAAAAGAATCCGTTCTGTGATTCTCTTCGTCTAGCGGTTTTTTTGTCTTGCGAAGCAAGCCCATTGATGGATTAGCGGATTAGCGCTATTAGCGGCTTTTAGCAGCTTATCGGATCAGCTGATAAGCAGCTTAGCGGCTTAGAAAAAGGGGGGAAGGGGAAAAAACCCGTAGGAACTCGCAAGACATTTTCGTCTTGTGAAGCAAGCCCATAGGAGATTCGTTTTGCGAAGCACCTCCAAAACGGAAAACTCTTTCGTCTAGCGAGTTTTCCGTCTTGCGAGGCATTCGTCTTGCGGGGCACCACTGTATTTGATAATAAACATTTGGAAATACATGCTAAAACAAATTTCCCTGGCTGAAGAGATTAGGAAATGCAGCTGATTCCATGCCTCAATAAATTATTGTTGTGTTAACTATACAATATTGATCCCAGAATATACAAATGATTATGGCAGGGTTGCTCAAAGGTTAAATAGGAAGAAGAGTAGGACCCATTACTGCAGTGTGAACTCTCTCTCTCTCTTCACTCTGACAATGCATATAACATGGATCACCTAAATGCTGACATAGCAGTGTTTAATCTGTTTGGGATAGATCTGTCATTCATTTAATACTTTTTAAAAAAGGAAAAGGGAAATGCTCAAACATACAGTTTATGCCAGGTTTGGAATGATTATATAACTAAAGCTCATTAAACGCTGGTCCACTTCAATGAAAGCAAAACTCAAAATAGTCTCTTCCTAAAAACAATCCATGATGGCTTTGTATAATAGTTTAAAAGTGCCTAATGTTAAGAACATAAATAGAACTGAAACCATTGTCAGCTGAAAATGTCTATTCTTAATAATTGGAATGGAGATAGGAGGGAGAGGAAAAAGAGGCTGAGAAAGTAAGACAGGCTGGGGGATTAAGTGAACAAAAGGACCCTTCGCCTATTTCTTGCAGACCAGTAAGTGGATCATAAAACTACTGCCCAGAATATTGTGGCTGACTACATTTTTCTTTTTTTAAAGGTATACTTTTTAAAAAGCATGTCAGCTTTAAGTTGATTTGTGCAGTAACCGAGTCGCCTTTTCTAGTAGTAGTAATCATCATCATCATCATCATCATCATTAAAAGCTACATAAATATTATAGCAGTTGTGCTACAATTTTGATTCATCATTTGTTAACAAATTATGGGAAGAAATTCCCGGCTTTTGGGATTAATTGTTACAAAACCCAAGTAATTTATAACCAAACATTAGGGCTCATTGTGCAAACTGAAGGCCAATAGGCAAGCCTGAAATGATAAGTTCCTCTGCCTTTGAAATCCACATTGCTTTTTTGTGCACTTTGAATAGATTTCCACCCTTATTGCTGTTGTGAAAGTAAGGCCCTTTTGCCCAGTTGGGCAAATGAAGGGTCTCATTCCTCATTGACTCTGAGTTTTCACACAGATACTAGCCATGAGATGCACCCAAAATGCAAATATATTTTGCAATTGAAGGGTTACATTTTGCAAACCTGATTTTTAAAGTTTATAGCATCTACGAGAGTGGCCAGCACAAATCAGGATATCCTCATTTATTGATTTGATTTGATTTGATTTGCGTACTACTCATCCAACCAACCGCTTCAGGCAGTTTACACAGAATAAAATACAAAATACAATTCATAATAAAACCACTAAAGCCAAAATAAAATAAATCACATCAGAAACTCCAGCTAAAAGCAGTGTAACACACAGCAGCTAAAACAAATAAAATAATTAAAACCAGCATAAAACTCAGTAAGGGGGGAGGGAATAGGAGCAAAAATCTGAAGAACCCAATGGATTGTAATGGAAAGGCCCGAGGGAACAGATGGGTTGTTGCATCTAAAATACCATAGTGCAGGTACCAGGCAACCCTGTCTGAGAAGAGCATTCCATAAGCAGAAAGCAACCCCCCAAAATGTCCTCTCCATAGATGTCCCCCACATCACTTCATTAGGTGGGGTGACCTGGAGAAGACCCTCTGATGAAGTATGGAAAGGTGTGTATGGGTCTCATGACTGTCCTTTCCGCATCACCTTATGGTGAAAAACAGACATCTTCCTAAAGTGTGTAACCTGGGCCAACTACACGTTTTTTATTTGGAAAAGAGCTTCACCATCTACTATACAGTCAACACAGTGGTATCAGAAGTATTTCAGTATAACAGAGATCCATCCACATGAAGCCTTATCATATAGTTTAAGACATTTATGACTTTGGGTCAAGGATTAAAAAAAAGGCAGGGATAAGTTTTGGGTCTATCAGGAGATAAATATTAATCAGACAACTTGTGACAATACGTCTGCCTTTTGGCTGCCTACTGAATTCTTAACCCCAAATTGATAAGGAATGCTGTTTGTTCATAGGCCATTTTAGTCACCCTGACCTTCAGCTGGGACCCCTCCCATTCCAAGGAAAGGATACTTACCGGCACTTTAAATGGAGATGTATTTGATGGGTCCATGGGGTTGGTTTTGTCTGATGTGCTTGTCCCTGAGATACTCCGTCTGCGAGGAGACCTCTCTGCTGGGACCTCTGGAGGGGGGAAGGGGAAAAGGTGAGAAAAACGAAAGACCATTTCCCGCAGGCAGACACATTTCTCACTATTTACAGGTTATGGAAACTTTACTCTCCTTTGCAAAGCGAACATCGCAAGCAATTCAAGACTCTGCTCTGTTCAGTACTTACTTGGCAAAGTTACAGCACACATATTATCTGCAACTGAAAAGTACTCAGGCATGAAGGGAGTTAATTCTGCCAAGCACAATAAGGAGATGCTCCTGATATAAACTGCACTGAACATAATTTGTTAAAGGTTGAGGTTCGATATCATAGGGATGGTCATAATTCATAGTTCAGACAGTAACAGCCCTAACCTATGCACGTTTACCCATAAGTAAGTCTTGAGTTAAATAGTACTTCCTCTAAAGTATGCATGAACAAGACTGTAACCGAAGGCCACCAAAAGATTCACACACTTGATGGTGCATAATATGAAAACCGCTGCAGATAAGAAAAAAATAGGTCACTTTCTCCTTGTTCTGACAGCATGACCTAAGCTATGACTTTGTGATCACAACATCTGCCAAAACAAAGACAACAGGATCAATATGTACATTTTTTCACAGAGAAAACTATAGAGAAGATACCTTTATCACAACTGCTGCCCATTTCCAGTTCACAAACCTAAGCTTAAAGGAATGCACCTTAACTGACAGACACTCAGCACAGAATAGAGAAAACCACATCCTAAGAAAAAGTCCATTGTTATCTTCGGGATTGAAAAGGAAGGGAGTAAACTATGACGCCGACGGCTGGCATTTTTTATTCCCGCTCTTCTCCTTTCGGGAGACAGATGCAGCTTAAAGTTCCATTTCTGGCCTCCTAGCCCTTGGGATCCGTGCTACTTCCACTTAAGAGAAAGCCGGTTTTTCCCCACTCTCCCCCCTCCCCTCGCTACAGCTTGCAGAGAGCAAGGAGGAAATGCACGAGAAGACTGCAGCTATTCAATCAATCGGTCTGAATGCACATCCTCCTCATCAGTTACTTTCAAGCTATTAACAGACACTCAGCAGCCAGCTCTCCTCAGTTTCAGAATATTTCCCTATCCATCCTGATCCCCGGAGTCAAAGGAGAGGCGCAACCAGCCGAGTTCCAGAAAAGGAGGTTTTCTTCACCGAAAAATAACCGCGACAAGATTCCCACCAACAAATCCTTCTGTGATGCTTTTGCATAACAGAGTCTGATTTTACCAGTTCTACGGCACGTTGCATCCATGAAGACTTAAAGGGGGGGAAATCTGACATGATGAGAGATGGCATTAGAAAACTGGATCCTGACAAACTGTGAAGAGCTTCACACCAGAGGATACGTCTCTTCTTGTTTAAATGTGAATTACAATGTTAACTCTGTATCCAGAAACTTGCAAAAAAATGGGTAAAAGGCAGCATTTGGGAGATATTCCAAAGTCAACCACGCCATAGGTTTAAAACTGAAGAGGTAGATTTCTCCATGCAGGATGGAAATTGTAGTCTGCAACAGAGATCCTTCACTTGTAACTCTCCTTCAGCATAAACTGGTGATAAAAACAGGGCAGTATCTCTCTCCACAACTCACGGACTGCCTGCTCCTTCTTTCAGGATTACTATGTTTTTAAGTCTCTCAAAATCCTTTGCAGAGATTGCTGGTTTTATTCCAAAATGATGTCTTATTTTCCGCAAAAGGTAAAAAAAGAAGCCAATATCTTTGCAGGCAGTACGCTGGATAAGATCACAAATGGCATTTGTTCTTTAGAAAAACAAATAGAAAAAAGACAAAAAAAATAAAGAAAGCATATTTGGAAAAGAAGGAACTAAAAGATGTGCTTTTACTCCAGTTCCGGCACAGTCAAGCATTGCAGTGAGGCTTGGCTAGTCCTGCTATATGCTCACTCAGGAAAATTGCTCCTCCTTATCAAAGCATCTGTAGTAATTTAACACAGTCTGTTGGATTTTGCAGAGTCATACATGAAGAAGCATAAGTCTGGATCCGCCTGTCAAAAACAGACTGCTGTATTTTTTTTGGGGGGGGGGGAGGAGGTCTTGTTTTAAAGGAGGGAAGAGGAAAATCCACACTTGTCCACGCAACTTCCACCTACCAGAAATAAGTGACCTAGAGATCAGCCAGTTTGCAAGCTTCTGATTTCAGAAAGGCCAGAAACTTTATTAAAGAGAGTAAGAAGATAAATCCAGATAGAGATGAGATAAACTTCAACTTTGCAATTGATGGACCAGGCATAGCAAAATAAGAAGGCTGCTGCTAGCCATCACAGCTACTTCTAACTGCGCATCAACTTGCTGAAAATACTGCAGCTGCTGTTTCTGTGCCCTTAAAATGGCTTTTCTGCTGAGTTGGCTGGAAAATCTATACTACTGCCACCAGGCCAAAATTAGATTGTTGCCCTCCTCTCCCAATGCATGTAACATAGTGCTTCTGCACTATTTTCACCTGCTGCAAAAATCAATGCACCTCTTCATCTTAAAATATTAAATTACCACAATTCACTGCATGACTCATTCACTACGGCACAGATCATACTGTTTCTGAGAATCAACAGGAGCCTAAAACCTTTAGTCCATTCTCTCTATACAGCTGAAATGTGAATGGGATCCTTCTTCACCAGTACACAAAGATGTGTGTGCAAATGCATGCACACAAACACACACTCATATTGTGGAAATCTATTACGTGGCAAATATTAGTATTTGCAAATGTTTTGATTAGCTGTTAAATAACATTTGTAGATTGAAACAAGGTCAAGTAATTATTCATGAAATGGCAAAGGCCTTCGGAGACAAATTACAGAGCAGCCCTTTCTTTTTAGCATATATATTAGGGCAAAAAACCCACAGAATTTATACAGAACTTCTTGAGTATTCATGGCCCTTCATATGTCTTCTCAGAAATTATTACAATATCCCTGCAAGGTAGGTCAGTTTTACTATCCCCATGTTGCAGATGGGGATGAAGTAAAGGCTCAGAGCTTGTCTAAAAGTACCTGGGGAGTTCATGGCTGAGATAAGACTTGCACCAGTGGCACACTCATTCAATAATTCTTCAAGAACAAGCCAGGAGGAAAGAGGCTTCCTTCAAATCAAAGCGTTACAACCTTACAGTTAATGAGTTTCCGGAAAGGCAGTGATAAAACATGAAAATCACATTTAGCCGTTAGAGTATAGCCCTTAGAGCATAAAGTGATACACTACAAGTCTTCATCAATCAAACATCCAGCTAACAGGCCTGTGGATTTCCTGTAAGCTGGTGGTCTGGTTTAGGAACCTTTAGTCCTTTTGCTTGACTTTAATGGCATCGCAGGACAGAGCTGCCCTGACAGCGTAACTACCTTGCCCTGATATAACACCCACCCACACCCATTATTCTGGCCCATTCTTTGGTTTCCAACCTTGATTCAGGAGCTCCCTTATCAGCTAAAATGCTAAATCACAATTAAAGGAGACAGAAGGTATTAGATAGAGGGAGAGAGCACACAATCATTTTTGTACACTCCCAAATATAGTTACTTTTGGGGCAGTTTTACATCTGTACTGGACATAATACAGGGAAAGGGGCTTTCACTTTCCAGAGTCATTTTGAATCATAGAATTGTAGAGTTGGAATTGTAGAGTTGTAGATGATCCCGGAAGTCCTGCAATTCAGGAATATGCAGCTGTCCCATATGGGGATCAAACCTGCAACCTTGATGTTATCAGCACCACACTCTAACCAACTGACATGCTTTCTTTTACTTGGGAATACAGGCTGGTAGGAGGAAGATGAAAGGTCCCAGGTAGGTATGAGAAACCTGTGGCCCTTCAGTTGTGGCTTGACCACAGCTCCATCATCCCTGACCATTGGCCATGGTGGCCACGGCTAATGGGAGTCGGAGTCCAACAACGTCTGGAGGGCCAAATGTTCTCTATCCCTGGTCTAAGGCCTACAGAGAGGAGGTCGGGAAATACCAAACAGTGTTCAAAGGATCGCCACAGCAGGAGGAAGAAATGGGTTGAGAAATCTGATATAGGAGCAGCTGAAGTAAAACATGAGGCGGGTGAACAGGAACTGCCCTGTTGTAATCCAGTCCAAAACCAAGGATCTTCATAGCTTTAGACTAGAGGAAGCGACCTAGAGACACCAGCCGTGGATGGCTTGTTGGTATGGTGTTGGAATGGGCAAATGCCTTTGTCAGGGCCCTGCAAACTGGAGGAGCAAGCAGGATGGCTCAGAAGTTCTAACATTTGGCACAGAGGCAAGCGAGAAGGAACCTTTCAATCTTCCCTTGAGTATACAAATACCTAAGGCTGGATCTGGACACATCAAAAAAGCGTTTGGCTTGAAGGGCCAAACCCACTCAAGTCAGGTCAGCCTAATCTAATTTTAGGACCGCTGAAGAGGATTTTAAAAATGTGGAAACATCCACGTATGCTATCATGAGCTCCTTGGAAAAAACACTGGATAGGATCAACAAGTAAAAAATGACTAAAAGGTTAACTTCTATAGAAATACGACATGAAGACAACTGCCAAATACAATTTTTCAAGAGACCAAAATTTTGGAAGTTCAACCAACAATTATGGCATATCAAACTTGCTGACCTAGAGAAATGTATCATTTAAGTACCCATCATGTTTGTGCTTCAAACCAATACCATGCAATTGTAATATGGCCTAGAACTGGGTAAATAATTGGGGATGCTGAGACTTCTGCATGGCCCATGGGTATTTGCTCCTGTTAATCTCTTTTAAACAAATTTCAACATTTTGGTAAAAAAACATGAGAAAGATAGCAAACTACCCGAGAGTTCAGGATTTAGCATATAAACGAAACAATCCCAGCATTTATTGTATTGTCACAGCTCTTAATTTTTATAGGGTGATGGGACTGCTCCTGGTAACACACTCTGGAACCATATGGATATACTCCATATGACTTTATAGGTGCATTTAACATGAACAAGGGGTATGTATTTCTGCAAGCAAGCAATATGGGTGACAACCCCACCGTCATTGCAAGCAACACTATGAACAACTTCTATTAAACACTGTCACACGCATAATTTGCAAGGTTTCTTGAAAGTTCAACTCAAAACTGTAATAAAACTCAAAAGCCATGTTCTACATACACCAAGGAGCCAAAATGTAAAATAACAAAAGGAAGTTTTGATGGCTTTGGGTTAGACAAAGGAATAGAGAATAGGCTCTCCCATAGCTTATTAGTCATTACAGTTCAATGGAAGGTAGCTGCCAGCATCCCTCTGCATCCTGAGGAGGAAAATAGCAGGAAAAGGCCATCCCTATGTCCTCCTGGTGAGGACCCAGAAACATCTGGCTGGACATTGTGAGAAAGAGCTACATAGTTGGACAACACTTCCTAAGTTCTACAGCACAAAATGTAAAGTGAACAACTTTCTGCTTTATATTAACTTCTCGCTAACTAGCTTAAACAGTTTTTTATGTTGCTTCAATGCTTAGTGAAGGGCAGGAAACAAACAAGCAAAACTTCAAAGGTCACAAACCATTTTATCTGCTACTTTACTGATTTATTTTGCATCTGAGTTGAATTTCAGAATGAAGTCATACTGGAGAAGTAGAATGGTTGGCATTCTAATGGGATCTCCAGGGTTTTCACGATATACTATAGAAACCATCCAATGTACATGGTGCTTTGCAAAGAAAAGTTTAGAGAGAAACCTGTGATAGGTACCTTCTGCGATACATTGCTAAAAATAGTTCCTCTTAGGTTAGTGAGTTCTAGTTAGTCATATTCCAGTAGGCCAAGTGATCTATAAACTTGCAGACTAAACAGAACAATCAAATATTTTTAGAAAGTGTATTTGTATAAGCAATTACTGTGATACACACAAATTACTCCAGCTTTTATCTGTTTAACAGAGATCTTTTAACTTGCGGCAAACTTTAGAACTCACGCCTCATCACAGAGTGCAACTAAATGCATTCCTCTGACAATTCCAGGATGAAAAATGAAACCCATCTAAGAAGTCTATGTCAATTAAATGTTTGAAGAAAGTAGTATTCCAAGCCTACCGTACCAAGAAATGACAGGAGGCTTCGCTCATCTTCTGTGCTGCTATCCAGCCACTCGGCCGCATCTCCAGGAGAAAGGAAACTCATTCTCCAGCCAGAAAACTTCTCCATACAGAAGACAATGGCCAAGCGAATCAAGGGAGGGAGGGTGGGAAAATGCAGATGATCCTGGGAGTCCAGTACTTAAGTTATTGACTGGACTGAACAAAATGGAAAAAAGGATGATGGGCTTGGCCCTGCTGCCAACTCCCTAGCTGACAGACCTTTCTGATGAAGGAGACATGAGGAGGAGCAGGAAAGAAAACTGGGTGCCAGTTTCTCTCCTCAAGCAGGAAGAACAAAAACAATGTGATGGGGAAGTGGCCTACAGCCTGAGATGAGAAAATAGCATTTGAGAAGATAAAGGGGGAAAACAAAAGGAAAGATCAACAAGCCAGCCAGCATAATAAAGTCTAATATATGACTGTCTTCCTTTGAGGTAAGGGTGAGTAAGATAAAAAAAATCAGTATCTTTGTTTTTCCAAAAAAAGCTTAAAGATCATTAAAAACCCTGTTAACAACCAGAGAGAGCGGCCTCCCCACCAGTCCCCTTTCCTGCCCCAGCTATTATTACAATAGCATCCAAGCCTCTCTTGCAACGCATTTGCTCATGCAATGGCAGGTTGATCAATCTGTGAATAGGAAGAGTCCCTCCCCTCCTCCCTCACCCCCCCTCCACCCCTCCCTCCCGCATGGCGGCTGCATTGATCAACAATAATGGAATCTGTTTCCAACTGCCAACAGCAGCATTAAGGATATTAGAACAGCTCCTCTTCATCAGAATGAGAAGCAGCCAACGCGAGCCCAGCTCAACTTCGCCCTCCTCGGTTAATGTGGCTCCCCCCCACCCTTTCGGGAGAACAAAGAAGAGGGGTCAGGAGAAAGGAGTCCTGTTAGGAGAAATCAAAAGAGCCATAGCTACGGAAAGAGAGTCCGTTTAATTGACAAAAGAAGAGAGCATCACAAGTCTGCCCTATCTAGGGAGCGTGTGCTGCTCCTGCAGCTGTGCAACGGGTGCTTGCTAGGTCCCCTTGCAACACGGAATCGGGGGGAGGGGGGGATTGAGAAGATATTTTTTATCTGACCTAAAGGGTCACTTCACAGGTTCCACAAATGCAAGCAAGGACGAGCCCTGACAAATGAGGGGCCTCACAAATCAAAAACGCCTTTGTCCTCCGGGACCAGGCTGACGCTCCGAGAAAAAAACTGCTTTCTTTAAAGGAGCAGGATCCCCTTTTACTCCTTTTGAAGCAAACCAACATCAAATGCAAAATAAACCTATTTTGCTAAATGATACGCCCAATTACAGCAGCCCAATTACAGATTGCTTCTCGTCCTTATTTTGCTGCCAAACGTTTAGTGGCAAGGAATTAAGAAAACAACAAGCGAGGAATGGCGAAGCAAAGAAATTACATCCAAGCTAGCCGAACTCCAGTGGTGGTGGCATCCAGCAGATAACATGCAAAGTTCACGGTTAATGAGGGGACGAGAGAAAGCACAGTGTTGAATTAAGAGGAAATGCCAATGCAGAACTGAAGCTCAGATAGTGTCCCTCTTCTGACAGTGGATGATATTATTATTATTTCTTGACTATATACCACCCTATACCCACAGGTATATAAGTAATCAGTAATATTTTCCTATTATAAGTTCCCCAAGAACCCAGAACAGGGCTATCCTAATATACTTCTCCCTCTGCAGCAGAGACAGGCTTTCTTCAAACTTGTCTCAGTTTCAGTCAGGAAGCAATTTTAAAAACTTGGTTTAATTGGACAATATGGTAACTTAAAAACTCCAAGGATCAAGTTAAAAAGCTAATGGGCCAGCAGAGGCACCAAGTTGGGGGGGCAGGCTTGTGTTGCACGTGCATGACATCACACACATGACACAACTTCCCCCCCCAACCAGGCCAGGCTGACTTGACCCACCATCCCTCACCCACCCACCCACCCCTTGCTGCCTTGTTGTGTTGTTTAGTCGTTTAGTCGTGTCCGACTCTTCGTGACCCCCTGGACCAGAGCACGCCAGGCACTCCTGTCTTCCACTGCCTCCCACAGTTTGGTCAAACTCATGTTTGTAGCTTCGAGAACACTGTCCCACCATCTCGTTCTCTGTGGTCCCCTTCTCCTTGTGCCCTCCATCTTTCCCAACATCAGGGTCCTTTCCAGGGAATCTTCTCTTCTCATGAGGTGGCCAAAGTATTGGAGCCTCAGCTTCAGGATCTGTCCTTCCAGTGAGAACTCAGGGCTGATTTCCTTAAGAATGGATAGGTTTGTTCTTCTTGCAGTCCATGGACCTCTCAAGAGTCTCCTCCAGCACCATAATTCAAAAGCATCAATTCTTCAGTGATCAGCCTTCTTTATGGTCCAGCTTTCACTTCCATACATCACTACTGGGAAAACCATAGCTTTTACTATACGGACCCTGCTGCCTTACCTTGGGTAAATGGACATGGCTGGATAGAGGTCCTCTGGAACTGAGGGGAGTTGCAGGGCAGGTTCTGAGTGTTCGTACCAGACCAGAACAATATAGAGACCTCTTATTTGCCTGCCAGCCACAGTAGTCAATTCTTTCTCTGCCCAAGGAGGGCTACTTGCCAGTTCATATATAGTTCTAAGTATCTCAATAGACTAGATCCCAACTGAGTGTTGGGAGAAACAGATGCAATGCAGGAGCAAAGGCACCTGTTGGGTCCTTAACAGAACCAGAGAATAGGCCCATAGGGCAAATTAGCACATACAAATCACAATTTCCATATATGCAACTTTCAGAAAGTTAAAAACAAACTTCAGCTCTTGCTGCCAGGGCTTCCGAAATCAAACATTTCTGTCTCTATCCCCAAACCATTCAAAGATAGCCTCAAAGTAGAATCTTATTGCCCAATCTCACTGATAAATCAAGACCACAAGATATTCACATCAATCTTGGCTAACTGCTTAAAAAAAACTAATCCTACACAAACTAATACTCCAGATCAGGCTGGCTTTGCCTGTGGTTGCAACATAACAGACCCCATTAGGAAACTACTGAATCTGATAATCATAGCAAAATAGCCAAAAAACCACTGATGATCATGTCCATAAGATATCCTTAAAGCCTTCAATTGCTTAGAATGGAAATTCCTACTATCAGTATTACCCAGCATAACCTTTGGTCCCAACTTCCTACAAACCCTAAACAAATCTAATGCTAAGCCTCAACTAAATGCAAAATTAACAATATGGACACCAACGCTATAGCAATCCAAAGAGGCACAAACAGAGAAGCCTGCTGCCTCCCTTCCTATTCATCATGGCCCTAGGACCTCTAGCAATCCAACTCCGGGCAGCCCCTAATATCAAGGGAGTGGAAATAAAAGGTAAAACATATAAACTAGGGCTCTTTGCAGGCCTAATGGTCACGACACCATACCCTATTAATACAGCAATCACCTAGCCAAAGAACTCAACACTTTTGTAGTGGTGTCAGGCCAACAAGTGAAGTTTGCTAAATCTGAGGCAATGTGTTTCAACACTCCCTCATATCCTAAAATAAAGATAAAACTCTGTTGTACCAAATTCAGATATCTAGGGGTTCAAATATCCAGAAACCTCAACAAATTATACCTCCATAATTAAAAATCCCCGTGGCGACAAATTAACAAAGACCTGAGGTGATGGAACAATACTAACTTCACTCTCTCAGATAAAATAGCCACGATCAAAATGATCACCCTTCCAAAATTAACCTACCCATTCTCAACCCTTCCATTCCACCATCTACCAAACCATCTCAGTATGTGGCCGAACAAATTACAACCACTCATTTTATCGTACAAAACTTAAAGAACAGGTCTCAACTACTTGTTCTTTTCGACCTCAGACTGAGGATGGGTAATTCACAATATAGAATACTACTACCTTGGCAACCAAACACGCATCATAACAGACATTCTAGGAGACAGTTGGATCAGTTGGAGTTAGATACAATTGAAAACACCCCTGCTGCATAACCCTTCCTCCAAAAGAAGCTGGAAAAACCTCCCCACAACACTAAATAGCTTCACACTATCCATTTTTAAGGCATGGAAAGAAAAAGTAGGCATATTGTCCCCAACCCCACTAATCTCCTTGGTTTATCACCCATTATTCCATCACATCACGCAACACAAAGGCTAAATCACCTAGCAGACATTTACAAGAATAATAAACTCTTATTGATACAGGACAAACTAGGGGATACCCAAATACCCTGCTGATCAGCTGGTCCATAGCAAGGAGAGGAGGATAAGCTTGGAAACTGGTGCAGAAATGTCTCTAGAAAACTCCTTTTTAAATGAACTCATGTTTTTTTGAACAGCAGTATACAAATATTTTTAATAAACAAATACATATAGGGGCAGCCATTTCCCCCATACAGTTTCTTGTGAGTGAAGGTAAATCACATGCCAAGGTCCTGTGCCATTTCCTGCTATGAATGTTTCATCTTCAGATCACATGACAGTAATGAGCAGCTGAGCTGCCAAAACGTGTTAATGAAAACTTTGATAGGCCTGTCTTCTGCGTAGAGTCAGTGTCTGTCATTAACCTGCCCTTAAGAGGAACAGCCCAGGCCAGGGTGGTCCAACCAAGTGTGTTAATACTACTTGCCAGTTTGCCTGCAGGAAGGAAGGTTTTATATCTAGGTAAGAAGGTATGGATCTTTTTGTAAATGCAATAAGAATGGATTCTCTCCTCAATTCCCTGGTAGATGATGCGCCATGAAATGACCAATATTCATAAGAAGGTTGGGCCAGTAATTATTTTGTGGGCTACTAACTTTGGAAGACTGTCTTATGCAGACATAAATGAATTGTGCTTGATCTGTGCCCATTCAGGAAGAAGGAAGGAGGAGAAAGAAACAGCTTAACGAACTACCACCCTCCCAGGAGCCTCTGGTTTTCCCTTCCTCGCAACTGCAACCATAAGAACTTCGCCCTGAGAGGAGGGAAGAATTAGTAGACACACTTTCTTCAAGACAAAGTGGTGTTTGCTTTCTGTTTATTTTGTATTTGATTCTAATTGTTTTAACAATTTAACAAACACTGTTTTCTGAGGTTCGCCTTAAAACTGGTATACACCACTTTAAATAAATAAATATATCTTTTCTCCCTGTTATGTGTATTATTGGAAGAAGCTTGACAAACCAGGCTTTAATTTACAGGATCTTACCCTTCTAACACTGTGCTGGATACATAGGAATTAATAATTTTCCAACTTTCAATTCTTCAAATTGCTGCTCTGTTTTCACTCTTGCGAAATGTTAGATGTATATATGAACTTGATTTATTTATTTTTTTGGAAAATGTACAGCAGTAAATTTATATTAGAAAAACAAAATATATTTCTCTCACCTTAAAACTTGTGAGAAGAAACATTATTTATGACTTAGAAAAAGAATTGCCTTTTCGAAGTCATAAAGGGTTGTGAAAGCAAACTAGCCAAAGCAGCTTTATGTCTCTTTGAAAGGAGGCACTTAATAGTTCACGGAATCATGTAAATAATTTGAAAAGGGAAAGTAAATTTACAATTTCTCCTTTACTCGCCCAATTATGGTGTTTCCTTGCTAATTCTGAAGCTTTCAGATAAAGAAAAACCAAATGATAACCAACTTTCCCAGAATAATCTAGGCTAAATATTTGAAACAAATATGGACATCTTATTCCAAAATATGAATGCACAACTTATTACATTTATGGGTCTGCTTTTATCTCCTCAATTGTCAAATGTGTCACCTCATAAAATTACAGTACAGCAACAACCTATGAAGCTAAAGAGCTTTGGCTACCCTATAGTCGCATTCCTGATAAGCAAAGCTTCACAGAAGTTTGGGTCTGAGTGTTTTAGAAAGTATTCTAGCAAAATTATCATTCATAATGTATGCAAACACTGGAGCCCTAAGAGGCATGGAAAGAGACGCTACGTGTGCACAAAAACCAGGAGTCCTGATACTAAAATCAAAGGGCATTAGCATTCGAAGCATTAAAGACCCACAAGATGCAGAGACATGCCTTTGATTGACCAGCCTTGCTGTAGTCAATGACTTCTTTCACAGCAATATGCATAATCAATATAGGAACACCACTGGAAGTCATTCTTATTATAATTCCTGAAGCTAATTGAGTGTTGGAGGAAAGTGGCGTGTTTAGTGCACTGGGGCTCCTTTCTCCCACCATCCAGTAACAAGATGGACAGTTAGAACTAAAATGTCTCATGATGTCTTCTTACATGTAGACTATCCTGCAGGAGGTCTAGAACAGGGGCTGGCAACCACAGGTATGAAATTTACAGCATGTAATGCCCTAAGAGAGAATATTATGAAAATGATATACAGGTGGTACATGACCCCAGTCAAGCTTGCAAAAATCTATCATTTGCCCGATAATAAATGTTGGAAATGTAAAGAAATTGAAGGTACATTCTTTCACCTTTGGTGGACGTGCCCAAGGATTAAGGCGTTCTGGGAGATGATCTATAATGAAATGAAAAAGGTATTTAAATATACCTTCTTGAAGAAACCAGAGGCCTTTCTCCTGGGCATAGGCGGCCAATTGGTGCCAAAGAAGGATAGAACTTTCTTTATGTATGCAACCACAGCAGCAAGACTACTCATCGCGAAGTATTGGAAGACACAGGAGCTACCCACACTGGAAGAATGGCAGATGAAAGTGATGGACTATATGGAATTGGCAGAAATGACTGGCAGAATCCGCGACCAGGGAGAAGAGTCGGTGGAGGAAGACTGGGAAAAAATTAAGGACTATTTCCAGAAGTACTGTAAAACTAAGGAAGTTAAATTGACGTCTGATGGAAAATAAGTGGTATTGGTAAAAAGATTTTTAAGAAAATGTAGATAGGGATTGATAATTGGAAAACTGATATTTATAACAGGTTAACATCTTGAGTGAGGATAAATGCCAGAGGGTAAGGATTTGCTGAATTTAATATCTGAAATGGAATACAAAATGAGAGGTGTGAGGAGGTCAAGAAACTAGTGAAGGAAGTACAAGATTTGAAATTACTAATCTATTTCCTGTTTTGCTTTTTGGGTGTTTTTTTGTCCTTTTTTCTTTTTTGTATTTTTATGTGTTTTATTTTTTGTATTTTTATATTTTTGTAGTTTTTTCTTTATGTTTAAATGTTGGAATTTTTTATTATCTGTGAAACCTTAATAAATATTATTATAAAAAAAATAGAACAGGGGCTGGCAAGGTTTACCTCGCCTGGGACGGTTCACTCCAGGAGAGATCCCTCCGTGGGCCGGATCGCCTGCGCACCCGTGATTTCAGGCGTCTGCATCTCTGCAGGTGCGATTTCCGGCGTCTGCAGAAGCGAGTCCCCATGCTGGTTTAGCGTAGCACGTGGGGACTCCCCGATCGGGCGGCTCGGTTCGGTTCGGGGGCGGCTCGTTGGCCGGTTAAACGACCCCCGTGGGCTGCTTGTGGCCCATAGGCCTTAGGTTGCCGACCCCTGGTCTATAAGGAAATCTGCATTACATCAGCCACTCTGCCAAATATGGAACATGAAGCATGTACACTAAGATGTGGAACTCCTTTGGGAATCTGAGCTGGGGGCAGACCCTGAAAGAAAGAGTTGGCAAGTTTCTAGCCCTCGTGGAAATTAAGAAGCGCTTTATAATGCCCCTGAAATAGTATTGTCTACCTGTAACAGACAGAATAGCTTAAGACCCATTCCATGTTCTTCAGGGCCCCACTGCTGTTGTATTATGCTGCCTTGAGTGACATTCACTTTCTCGTAATCTGAAAGTCATATTATTACCTATCAGCTCCTCAATGAAGAATTCGTCTGTGTAAAATATATTGAGGAGCTGATGGGTAATAATAGGACCTGAAGTTGGTTAACATGCCCATAACAAGTCAAACTAGCTTGCTTGCTCTGCATAAGCCAGGCCGATTTCTCAAAGTTGAGGGTGGAATATGTTATGTCAGTCATCAGTCCTGCTCCACCCCTCTTGTCCTTGCCTGATCCTTTCAGATACTAAGGAAATCAGAGGATTGCTGGAATCAGCTGAGTGCGAAGCTCCTCCTCTGCTCTGCTGCAATTGGTCCAGCTGCAGAGATTGGTAAGGCACAGCCTGCATCATTAATTCCCTAAAGCAGAGCAGCTCCCTGAAAAAGAAAATTAAGAGCAAATGCTGTGTCTGTCTTAACGCCATCAATCGTAATGTCTTCACTAGCCATGAGGCAGCATCACAGTACAGGGACTAAGAGAGAATTCACTTTTTGCAATGGTCGCTGGTAACAGTACTACCAAATTAAACCACTTCCATATCATAATCAACAAAATGCTGGTGAGAGTTTGCAGTTTCCACAGTTATGCTCCAGTGTGTACTCCTTCCTGAGTCAGGTGCATGAGGACAGTGCATTAGGCGAAAATACTCAAGGCAGTGTGTGTGTGTGTGTGTGTGTGTGTGTGTGTGTAAATAACTTGAAAGACAGGAAACAATTATTTCAAATTCCAACACAGTCTCACTGTGTTAAGAGGTGTGGATAATTCTCTTTTGTGTGGCTCTGTTTGTTTTAATTCTTTAATATGTCCGTCAATGGGGAATTTTTTCAATGGTTTTTGATGGGTGAATGGCTCCATGGGCTCACTATATATCCTTAGGCAAGACGTCTTCCCTCAATTTCCCTTTTCCCATGTGGAAACAATATAGTGACTGATGTGACTGATGACACATGGTGTGTTAAGGGAACACATAATAATGAATGGAGAGAACAACCTTTTACTCAGGGGAATAACATCTGATTTGCAAGAAGGTCCTAAGGTCTCTCGGAAGGGCTGGAAAAGAACACCTTCTGAATCCTGAAGAGCTGCTGTCAGTCAGCACCAACGATACCAAGCCAGATGGGCTGACTGTCAGATTCGGTTCCTGTTGCATGAGCAACTTCAGAGTGCTAACTGGCTGACAAGCACAGCACACAGGCGCATTAATCAGGGAGCCAGGATTGGCAAAACCTCCAGGTTTGCCTCAAGTTTAGCATATGAAATTTGGGCTTTACAAGCCACTGGGGCCAGTTATGCATTCTGATAAAGTCAGTCAAATTAGGTACGCTTCCTCAAAGACTCCTCTCGGAAAAGGACTGTCAAGGGGAGCATTTGTACTGATGAGCTTATTTGCATTTACTGACTTAGAAGCATTCTTACAAGTAATGATTGTGGGTCGAGTTGAGTGGGGCAGCTGGTCTGGAGAACCTTCAGCTATTGAGGGGCAGCAGAAGTACTGACCAAGAAAAGGCAAAGTGGGGGAACCACACAGCCTCTTCATGCAAAGGTCATTTTAATTGTTTGGAAACTCACCACTGAAACTCACCATTGCTTTTGAGAATTTTTAAGGGCCACTTCATTAACTTTATGTTACCTGCCCAAGTTAGATCCACTTCTTTTTGAACAAGTGCCCACATAACAAAAATGACTACCAAGCAGCCTGTTGAGCAAGAAGCAAGTTCAGGAGAAGGCAGGAAAGAAAAGGAGTGGCCTTATGTCGTAACATGGCTAATGTAGGGCCAGCATTGTTAAAATAATCTCCACCCATACGCTGTTCAAAACAACAGAGGTTGCCATTCTGTCCCCTGGAGAGGGAGCTTTTAAAGGTGGGACTGGAATTGTATGTCCCAAAGTAGACAGTACTGGCCAAGAAGCCACATGACTAAGTTGAAAAAGTCTAACAAGAGGAATATGCTATCAGCCAAGGTAGGAAAAAAGCCACCCCACACATTTCAATGCACATTATATGCAAATGAGACCTGCAACATAATGTTGCAGTGCTGACTTTCTGTTCAGTATTCTAGCCAGCAATGCATTCTTTCAGGATGAAGCATTCTGTCTCCTCCCTGGTTTTCCATTCCCTTCCTTCACTCAAGTCTTGAAACAGATATTTAGTGTTCTGTGGCTACTGAGTATGCTCAGTCCTTGGGGGCAGGAGGGCTAACCCTAATTTTCTTTTTTGGTACTTCAATAAATCTTGGGGTTCCCCTGAGCCTGCCGATACCTCTCTGTTGTTTATCAATAGCACCATTTTGACTGCATAGCCATCATAAATCTGGACCTGAGTTCAATATATTAGAGGTGTTTTAAGGAAGAATGCAGAATTTAAGATGACACGTTGAAATTGCCAATATGCAAACTTTACACATAAGGTGACCAGAAGCAAAGGGGATGGAGCCTCAGTGTGCAGAAAAGGGAATTTCATCTGCTGCTGAAAATATACGCAACTACAACTGTGCTGTTCTCTTCCGTATTCTATATACATGCACAACGTGTTACAAGGTTTGGTTACTGTCATTCTTAGCTCTACCTATTGCTGCTTTCAATCAGGATGGAGAACCAGCGGCTCACATTCCTAATGAGGCCCACTGAGCTGTTTCAGTCGAGCCAGGCACACCAGCCCTCTATGCCACCAGGTGTGGGGGAGGTAAAAGCGGGGCTTGAAGGCACTTCCCAAGCACCAATTAGCCAAATGTCAGCCCTTGGACAGCGTAGTGCAGAGTTTGTGAGTGTGGGTGTGTGGATAAGGATCTGGTTTCTCCTAAAATTCAGAGCCATAGATATGCAATCAATAGCATACAGAATGAATAGTTGAGAAAGTGAAAGTTCTCACAACGGCTACCTGCTTCTTTTTTATCATTCTCCCTGAAGTTAGGTTTGTGCCTTGTTTATTTTACAAATTTGTATAGGGATTGTATCTTATTTCTCCTCTTGCTCTTATAATTAACCTGAGAGGCAAACTAAATAATCCAACATTAAAAAGCCAAAATAAATCACATGGCATTGATGTTGTATAGTGGCTAATCTATCACCTGCAACATCATCGGTTCAAAACTCACCTCACACACTAACCAACTGAACAGTCTTAGGAAAGCAACAACTACTAACCTATGGCATGGAGCTACTGAACGGATTATTGAGATAAAAGCCTCAGGCGCAAGGGGTCAGGGGCAGATGTGGGCAGGATTCCTGCGTTGCTGGGGGTTGGACTAGATAACTCCTCATGCCCCTTCCAACCCTACAATTCTGTGAAATATATTAAACCTCACTGCAACTATATCTAAGAACATGTAACTGAAATAATAACATACTATTGCCCTGTTCAACCCTAACTCTCTTGTGTTTATTTCTAGATCTTAAGACACCATGGCTAAAGTCCTGTCCTATCATTCTATACCCAGCTGTGACGTTTGCTGCAGACCACACGGGATTCTGTGCTCCAGTAAGGTTCTTCCAAGGAAGAGGACAGATACATTGCACTGCCCCTTCCCAGTCAGTAGCACTGATGGGGTGCTGTACCCACCTAGCATCATGGCTTACTGCGCTGGGTGCATTTTCCAGATGCCCCTCCTTGTTCTCCTCATAGAAAGCCACTGACCATAGTCCTTCTCGCTCCACATGAGAAGCGAACTCTGCCTTAGCTGCTCCTCTCCTGCAGCAATCAGGTTTTTCCCAAACACAGGGAGGCTCACCGCACTGGAGAACTCCTGGCCTATGGCATAGAGGCAAGTGATGGTGTCTGCCCTCTTTTCCAACTTGCCAGCAACAACTTTGCAGCCAGAAAGGCTATTAAAGGAAAATGAAGGGCTTACGTTTGAAGGCGTCAACTGTTGCCTCCGTGACCACATTCAGCCATGCTGACATGTAGCATGTGTCTTTTGCTTCTGCTTTTAATAGCTACACAGGAGGGACTTGCTTGGCAGGCCATAATTCTGCCAGAAGGATGGGAGAGATATTTTTAGATTCCTGTGTTTTGGCCATGCTTGCTTTAGCTTTTGTGAGCAGCCTTGAGTCATGGTTCTTGGAGAAAGGGGGGGGGCATAAATAAATACAACAACAACAACAACAACAACAACAACAACAACAACAACAACAACAACAACGTGTCTTCCAATCAGTTACTGGGCTAAGTTCAATTAGTTGGTCCTGATACGCAAAGCCCTATACAGCTCGGGACCAGGATAGCCAAAAGATTGTCTCACTCCATCTATAGCCAACTGACCACTGTGCTATGTAGGAGAGGACCTCCTGCAGACAAGCAACCTCATCAGGAGGTCCACTGCATATGATCTTGCTACAGGGCCTTTGTGTGGTGGCAACTACCCTTTGGAACTCCCTCCTGTTAATTACAGGCACCACACTTTTCCAAATGAGCATTTTAAGTGGAGGTTTTAGAAGGGGAAGAAACGGAGGCAGTGAGAGATTTTACTTTCTTGGGCTCCATGATCACTGCAGATGGTGACAGCAGTCACGAAATTAAAAGACGCCTGCTTCTTGGGAGAAAAGCAATGACAAACCTAGACAGCATCTCAAAAAGCAGAGACATCACCTTGCTGACAAAGGTCCATATAGTAAAAGCCATGGTTTTCCCAGTAGTGATGTATGGAAGTGAGAGCTGGACCATAAAGAAGACTGATCGCCGAAGAATTGATGCTGGAGGAGACTCTGCAGAGTCCCACAGACTGCAAGAAGATCAAACCTATCCATTCTGAAGGAAATCAGCCCTGAGTACTTACTGGAAGGACAGATTGTGAAGCTGAGGCTCCAATACTTTGGCCACCTCATGAGAAGAGGAGACTCCCTGGAAAAGACCCTGATGTTGGGAAAGATGGAGGGCATAAGGAGAAGGGGACGACAGAGGACGAGATTGTTGGACAGTGTTCTCGAAGCTACAAACATGAGTAGCGGGAGGCAGTGGAAGACAGGAGTGCCTGGCGTGCTCTGGTCCAGGGGGTCACGAAGAGTCGGACACGACTAAAAGACTAAACAACAACAGCAACAACAACTGTAATTGGATCTAACATTGTTTTCACATACATTTTTATTGTCAAATCACTTTGAGATGTTTTGTAGGAAGTGACTCATACGTGAAATTAAATGAATGCATATTTTTATTGTTGTTGTTCATATAGTATGCTCCATGATGCTTTAAAAACAAAAGTCAGGTATGTCCCTGCCCTGTAATCTAAAATGGGAGTGGGGAGGACTGAATTTCTTCAGGGATATCTTGGGGCCGTATATTGGCAGTGGTTAGGGATGGAGCCAAAAGCGGGTGGGTGGGGTCACACTTTCTTCTCTCGTCTGCCCCATTGACACCCATATGAAATTAGACCAAAGATCACATGCTGTCCTATGGCCACAGGCTATTCACCTGTGATTTAAAATTTGCTGAGAGAGAGGGTAATGGGGGTTGGGGAGGAAGATAGGAATGAGGATAAGGAAGGGAAGGGAAGAATGTGTGTTCAGTTGCGTGTGCTAGGGCTTCATTTCAGTAGGGGATGAGGACTAGGGAGATTACATTGGAAATATATGTTTTAGGGAGTAATCTGATGGACAGAAAAAAAGCATCAGCATCTGGGTGTTTGGGGAGGCAATTCTAAGCAAAGAGGGCATTTGGAGAGAAAGGGCAGAGAAGGAAATCTGATGGCTGAGTGACAGAGCCAGGGAGCAAAGGTCACCACCAGGCATGTACTGGAAAACTAGAGCCGAAAGATAAGTGGTGATTTTTGATACAGGGATGACCTTGTGTCAGGTGACCATCTCCCCCTTAACATTCCTTGCTCTCCAACTATTAGGAAGATAGCAAGCTCTACATTTATTTTTCACCCATAAAAATATATGAGCTTGATTCAGAAAATAGCAGCAATTTCAACACATAGCATGGGCAGCCATTTTGCCATTACCTTCAGAAACACCTTGATTAACTCTACAAATCTAGCATAAGTTGAATTAACTTTCTAGCACAAAATGCACAGAAAAATAAATTCTGATCTATCCGACAGGGACCAACCAGGTTGTATTTTAGAAGATCACAGTGCTTAACAGGAGACTTCATAACATGAACACAAACTATGAACAACTTGTTAAGTTTCCGGAACAGCTTTTATTTTTCCACTTTCACAGAAAAGCAGGAAGCTTTGCCTGGTACAATTTGACACTGATTACATGTTAATCATGCCAGCCGCGGGCTGCATATTTTAAACACAACTGCAAGTATTTCATATGTAAAAATAGTGATTTTTTTTTTTTACCCTTATATACCAGCCTCCATGAAGCTTTAAGCGAATAACTATTTTAAAAGGCCTGGAATAAGTAAACACACTATTTAATTACAGCAACTTCTTTCTGGAAACTCTCATGTGTTGTTAATGACGTATTGAAAAGAGAATAAAAGTTGTTTTCATACTGAACCAGCACTGTACCTTTCGTAGCTCGCTCATTCAACTTCCATATTTAGCAAATGTATAACATAAGCCACAATCCTATAAACACCTAAATGTAAGTCCCACTGAACTCCTGCTGATCTATTTGTGTGCAGATATGCATAGGATTGTGCTGCTGTTGCTACTTGTAAAACCAAGAGTAGGCTTTGGAAAGCGATATCAAAACACTTTCAGATTTCAAAAGGGAGCAGAAAAGGAGCAATGACTCTTCTCTTTTAACCTTTCACTTAGGATATGCAAGTCACTGATAAAAGGGTTAGGGTTTGATACAACGCAGATGGTATAGGAAAGCACCTATTTTTATGAAAGAAAAATGCAACATTCCCCGCCCCTCCAAAGGCTTTCTGGTATGCCCCTAAAGTTTTTGCTGATGGGAACCTTACCTGAAACCTGCATGCTGTGACCTTGCCGGTGCCTCAGTCATGGTCCTGCCGGCATGCCAGCCCCCGTCTAACAGCACCGCTTTCGGCAGCCACACTCCTTGTCTGTCCTCTGCCTTGGACAGTGTGGAATGAAGAAAAGCCAGGACGAAAACTGAGGCCAAGCTTCTCTATCCAGTTCCCTGGCTCCGGGCAGTCGAACAATAGCTACCCTTTCTCTTGCGCTCGTTCTCTCCCACGGCAGAGGAGAGTGCCGGAATCCCGTGTGTCTGTGTGTGTGAACCAAGGCAAACTAACAGGGACGGCCTTTTCATTTTCCTCTCCCCAAAGGGGTGTGCGCATGTGAGTAAGAGAAGGCGGCGTCCGGCAGCCAAAACATGAGCTAATGAAAGAGCAGCTCCCTTGAAACTGCCGCTCAACTACGGAGAAACTGCAGTCCGTGTAACACGATGCCATCTAATCCAATCTGAACGGAGTGGATACCAAAATGAGGAGCGCCAGACTTCTGGCAGGAAGGCAAACTCAATGACAAAAAGTTTTACGTGACACTGAGGCAAGTGGAGAACTATTCCCATCCGGCACTTTCCCCGCAACTCAGGGAAGCAAAGAACTCAAGTGAAGTGAAAGCACCCACTCTGCTTCTTGTCAGGTGTTGAACGGGAGCTTTTAAAAAGCAAGGGGAAGAAGTCAAGGAACAGGAGGGTGTTCTACTATCTTGCTGCTGCACATATGGGACAAAAACATCCTTTTTTTTTAATATGCTGAGAGAAGGGGGGTGGGGAATAAGGGCCTCTACACTCCAGTCTGTTGCTGCTAATGCACTACATTAAAGACATGACAATAGCATTGCAGAGAACAAAACATCAAGTCTGAACCATTTAAAACAACCCCACAACAATTCCCACCTGCCTATCCAGAGTTGCAGAGAGATACTGCGTAGAGGAAAGATCCCTTTGCCTGGCGCTGTAATTTAATCATGGGCTGAAGACAAGCTGAGCACACGCTTCCCACTGTCCTACTGGCAGCTCCTCCTGCACGTCTTCAAAACTAGGATATTCCTATTTTCTTCCTTCCTATTCAGCGGATACACGATCTCTCCTTCCTTGTGGTGCATGTCTCCACCCCACAGCGCAATGTAGATTTGTGATAAGCCTCTGTTCTTTTCCTACTTATGCAACAGCCCTTGTGCCCTCAGACTTCCCCCCCCCTCCCCTCTGCCAGAAGTCGGAACGGCAGCTTTGACGAGCCCACCCTCTGCTACTGCTCACAAGGAAAATCCCAGGGGAAAAGCCTCTGGACAAGTCTTGCAGAATGCATGCTGCTATGAAGCTAACCAAGCAGACATTTATAAGCTGGAAGTTACCTCCACCCCCTTCTCAAACGCTCATCAACACAAAACCAACCTGAAGCTTAATTATGGGCTCAGAGTGATTTCTGAATTCTAAAACCATCATTAGGGCAGCAGAAGCAGAAGTACATCTGCAGAGGCTGCTATACTGTGGAGATGGGACTGAATTTATACAACAGAGTATTGATGGGTGAATTCCTGTCACCTCAATTTGGAATTGGGTTCAGTTAATACAAACTGGTTTTTTTATTGTTTGTTTGTTGTGAATTTCCCTCCAAGCTCTTCAAATTTCAGAAACTCCAGTATGGTTCTGATGTCATCAGTGGGAGCATAATGAAACATAAATCAGGGGCGAAACTTGGCTTTTTTCCACGCAGGTCAAAGACCCAGTTTGGCACACCCCCCCCAAGCATTTGCATACACGCAGAAGCACAGGAATACACAGGGTTTGAGTGGCTCATTCTATTTGAAGGAGGAATCAGTGCAACTCAATTGTACATATTCATCTTTTTAATATTCATTTTGGCCCTTGACTATGCAGTAAAATGTTTGTTGTTAGCATACTCTTCAACCAACAGAAGTAGGTCCAATGGAAAGTAACATTTTCTTCACCTTGTGCTTCCCGTTCTGGGACCAAGTAATGAGACTTGATGGTTCTTTCTCTTTCCTTTCATCACTTCCACAATGTGGCATTGAATATATCAACTATTCTCTGAGCATCTCAGAAAACTTATAGTTCTGTTGCGAATGGCACATTTCCACAGAAAGAATGTCCGTTTACAAGATCTCTCTCGACACATTCGGCAGTAATTCCTATTTACGCTAAAGCATTAAATCTAACATTGTACAACTGAGAAATATTCTGCTTTTATGATGGAATACAAAATGGGATCCACATCCCATGCTTTCATTACTAAGGCTTTCCCAAAATGATGTTGCTGCCCACAATTAGGAATGAGTTAAACTCCAGCTTCATTTGTGTTTTCAGTGTTAATGGAACATATTTCTAGTAATCTGAGAGGCTCTAAACTTGTTTAACCTGCAAAGAACAGAAAGATTCCTGAAATACCACAGGAGCTTCCCAAAGTGATCCACCTCGGGGAAATGGCTTTCCACAAACCTAGTGATGACAGAAAACTGGGGTGGGTGAGAGACAAAAGCTTCACAGCTTCATTCCAGATATTGCAAAGCAAACAAGCTGATTTGGACAGGTTGGAAAAAATGTAGACTGCTGGTGAAATATTCAGTTCCCCCTGAAAACAAAAAACAAAACGCTGTTCTAAATAGTTAAATATAAAAGCTCCCTTGCAAACATATCATCTTTAATTTAAATAAAAATCTGTCACAGCAGCAACTGTGCAAAGCACCAAAGAGACTGTTATTTACAGATGATTTCAGAAAGAGCAAAGGAGGAATAATGTAGAGACAGGAGACATGTGACTAGTTTCTAGGTTCAGAAAGGGCAGCGACCTGCTTCCCAAGAACCCACCGTAGCTGAGACTAGAACTGATGGCAGTGTCACCAAGATGTACTGCGCCTGGAAAGGAAACTCACCAAAGACACCAGTGACAGCATCTGCAGCCAAAGAATTGGCTGGTTGGCTCAGATCAATACAGTGGTGCCCCGCAAGACGAACGCCTCGGAAGACGAAAAACTCGCTAGACGAAGGAGTTTTTCGTTTTCTTAGCCGCTTCGCAAGATGCATTTCCCTATGGGCTTGCTTCGCAAAACGAAGCTTGCCCCGCAAGCTCCGGGGATAGCGGGGAAGCGCAGCGCGTCTTCCCCGCTGTCCCCGGACCTCTTTTGAAGCAAGGGGCGGCAGGGAGAAGATCGCTTCTCCCCGTTGCCAGCCCCGCTCTCTCCCCGGACCCCTTTTGAACCAAGGGGCGGCAACGGGGAGAAGCGATTCTCCCCGCTGCCCCTTCCCTTGCTTTAAAACAGGTCCGGGGACAGAGGGGAAGGCGCGCGGCGCTTCCCCTCTGTCCCCGGACGGTCTCCATAGGAACGCATTGATTGATTTTCAATGCATTCCTATGCGAAACCGTGCTTCGCAAGACGAAAAACTTGCAAGAAGAAAAAACTTGCGGAACAAATTAATTTCGTCTTGCGAGGCACCACTGTAAATGAAACTCAGCCCAAACTGCCATCTACTGCTATATGAACCTCATTCTCCCTTGGAATTGTGAGGCTGAAATACCTTAGTGAAAGCAGAAGCCACAGTGTGCAGAATCCACACCTTGGCTTCCTCCCTTTCCTGACAATAGTGCACAACCCCTCTAGTCTCCGGCTCTTGTGAACTGTTTGGGGCTGCTCTCCTTTCTCCTCCTTTCTTCAGATTAATTTCTCCACCCAACGCCCTCAATGCGCTTTCTCAAGATCCTGCTTTTCAGACCACTGGCTATTTTGTCCCACTTTGCTATCCTGCAGCCAAACCACACCTCAAAACATTCTGCTCACTTTCTGTTATTCAGCATCTCCTGAACATGAATGCTCAGCCTTACGTTTCTTCAGAGCATCATTTATGACTAACCTTTGCTGCAGTTCCCTTTCTCCGTTCCCTCAAGCCTTGCTCTCCAACAGGTCTTTTCCCTGGGTTCCTCTTTATTAGCTCATTACACCCTTCTTTTGGCTTCCATTCCTCTGGACCAGGGGTGGGCAACCTAAGGCCCAGGGGTCAGATGCGGCCCAATTGCCTTTTCAATCCGGCCTGCGAACAGTCCGGGAATCAGCGTGTTTTTACATGAGTAGAACGTGTCCTTTTATTTAAAACACATTTCTGGGTTATTTGTGGGGCATAGAAATTCGTTCACCCCCCCCCCCCGAAATATAGTCCAGCCCACAAGGTCTGAGGGACAGTGGACCAGCCCACGGCTGAAAAAGGTTGCTGACCCCTGCTCTAGACTCTTGGCTGCACCGGGAAGGACCTCTTCCCAGTCCTTGGCTGCACCCAATGTGATGTTTTGATCGCAGCCAAAAATTCCCTTCCTCTAGAGAGTTGGGAGTGCACATTATGCTGCTCCCTAAAACTACAGAATATTCTGAGCTACCACATATTAGCTCAAGCAATCACAGCCAGAGGCTTCGCTGCTGCAAGCTCCGCTTAATTGGGCATTTCCCATAATTCCTAAATATTCCAACTGATCATATGGGGCATATATTAATAATTCCTCCAAGGCACTCCAGAGAACGTTTTATCCTTACACACACACACACACACAGCGGTTAGGTAGATTAGAATGGGATAGACTGACCTGCCTAAAGTAACCCAGTGACCCTTGTGGCCAATATCATGGGCATCATATGTAATTGTCTCTTAGGAGGAAGAGAATGTTCGACCTCAATTCACACAATTTCCAAGTCATGCTAGGAAGGCAAAACTTGGCACCATTAAGGTGTGCTGAGTGAACTTGACAGATTGACTGGGCCTTGGTTCCCACATCACTCCAGGCGCTGCTATCTGTCACCAAGCCTAATTGGCTGTGCCTGGCATTTAAACAGCATTCCAACAGCTAATGGCCAGCTACAAATGCCAGTAATTGCTCCTGCTATCTCAGGGATGGAGATCATCAAACCTGGTGTGTTCATGTTACATATTCCAGAGAAGAGGCTGTCACTCATGTTGGAGCATATCAAAGGCTCCAGCACTGCTGCTCAAAAATATCAGCCCTTCTAAATGCATAGAAACTTAGAAAACTGTCTTACACCAAGTCAGACTGTTGGCCCATCTGGTTCAGGACCATTAACCCTAATTGGCACCAGCTCTCTTGGGTTTCGGGACGCGGGTGGCGCTGTGGGTTAAACCACAGAGCCTAGGACTTGCCGATCAGAAGGTCGGCAGTTCGAATCCCCATGACGGGGTGAGCTCCCGTTGCTTGGTCCCTGCCCCTGCCAACCTAGCAGTTCAAAAGCACGTCAAGTGCAAGCAGATAAATAGGTACCACTCCGGCAGGAAGGTAAACGGCGTTTCCATGCGCTGCTCTGGTTCACCAGAAGAGGCTTTGTCATGCTGGCCACATGACCGGCTCCCTCGGCCAACAAAGCGAGATGAGCGCCGCAACCCCAGAGTCGGTCACGACTGGACCTAATGGTCAGGGGTCCCTTTACCTTTACCTTTACTCTTGGGTTTCAGGAAAAAGTCTTTCCCAGCCTTAACTGGAGATACTGGCGATCAAACCTGGGACCTTTGCATGCAAAGCATGCACACTACCACTTGAGCTACAGCTTTCCCCCATGTCTTTATACCTTGATATTTTACAGAAAACATTTATTCAACGTGTGCAGAGGAGGACAACTAAGATGATCAAGGGTCTACAAGCCAAGCCATATGGGCAGCTGTTGAACGAGCTGGGTGTGTTTAACCCAGTGATGGCCAAACTTGGCCCTCCAGCTGTTTTGGGACTACAGTTCCCATCATCCCTGACCACTGGTCCTGTTACCTAGGGATGATGGGAGTTGTAGTCCCAAAACAGCTGGAGGGCCAAGTTTGGCCATCACTGGCTTAGCCTAAAAAAGAGGAGACTGGGAGCAGATATGATAGTCATCTTCAAATATCTCTGTCACATGGAAGATGGAACAAGCTTGTTTTCTCCTGCTCTGAATGGCTTCAAGGTGATTCTGACTAAACTTCAGGAAGAACCTTTGACAGTGAAATGGTCTCCCTCGGGAGGTTGTGGACTCTCCTTCCTTGGAGGTTTTTAAGCAGAAGTTGGATGGCCATCTGTCATAGATGCTTTAGTTGAGATTCCTGCATCACAGGGGGTTGGAATAGATGACCCCCATGATCCCTTCCATTTCTATGATTCAAAGATTCCTCTTTGAAAAAGAACTCATCCTGACCCAAATAACATAATTGGAATTCTGCTTCTCAAAATCTGTATTCTCTTTTTCAGGACTGGTTCTGGTTTGATGGGGCCCTGGGCAAAGTGCCCTCTGGTGGGCACCCTCCTTTGTTGGTGGGTCCTCTTAGGCAATGGAACAGGCAGCAACAGCGCCACCATTTTTATATGTCCACCATTTTTATTTTCCCAGAATGCTCCACAGTGGCACCATTCTGGGGGCATTTTAGACCCAGATGGTACTTGTAATGCCAGACTTGGGTGGGTGGATTAAAAAGAGCCCGTGTACTGGCAGCTGCCCAAGGACACCTGCCCTGCTCCCCCCCCCCTCTAACGCAGTGGTGGATTCTTCCGATAACATATTTCAGGCTATAATTGGGAAAGCAGCAAACCAAATTATGTTCCAAGTGCTAAGACTTTTCGAAGCACTTGCAATGTGTGGGCAAATGCAATGTCATGAAAGCATTTTGGCTTACTCTGAGCTTCTTGGCCTGCTGTGCCAATTAGAAGACCACTGGGATAAATGTATGTGAAGTAATCTGAATATTCAGGAAGTGCACTATAAAAATCCTCAGTGTTATTAGGAGCAACACAGAGATCCTCTGAAGGAGTTTATGGTTATGATTTATTGACCTCATCACAAGATCTCCAGATATTTACTTCCGTGTAAGCTCTGGACAGTTATCCTTCAGCCAGCATTTCTGTGGAGAGGATGCAACATTTCCCCTGCAAGTGCAGGGCTTTGTCACTCAAAAAACCCCCAGCATCACCTGCTGACATCAGCAGTTGGAGAAGTGTGGAATATTATTACCATAATTGCATCCTGTCATTTCTCCAAAGAGCTCAGTTATGCTACTGTGGCCCCATAACAACCCTATGAAGGAAGTTACAACTGCTGAAGAGAACAACTATCCCATTCAGGCACAGAAGTACTTATGCAGCTCAAAATGGTGGTAGGCTCCCTTTGCTCACGGTTGGGGTTTTTTTTAAGGTCTTTGTGCTCTCTCTCATTCAAGTTCACTTCTCCCCTGTTTTGTTTTTAATCCAATTCATAAAGCTTTTGACAAGATTTGCAGCTGCTGGCACTGCAGCTTCCCAGACTAGAATAAAATGTGCATTTTAAAACATTTTATGAAATGTCCATCTATCCCAATCTCTTTGCAGCATCCGTGATATAGCTATAAAAGGTGAGCCTTAAGGACATAATCAAAGGTTATATATTACATTGGTTTGATGAAAGGAACCTATTTGCAGTTTTCTCTGCATATCCTACAGGCAGGGAAAGGTATAAACTTCCTTTGCTCTCTCTTGCTTGAAATACAGGGTACTTTGAAATGTGCCTTATTAAAAGTATGGTGGGCTACAGTGCATACCATGGTTCAAGAGTGCGAGATGGCTTTCCCAAGGCCTTGATCTGAGATTCACAGCTTTTTGTTAAGGTATCCCCAATGTGTAGAATGAAAAGAACCATAATTCCCATTTCCAATACATCCTGACCCCCAAGCCAACCTTGAAAGTAAGTCTGCAGAAGTTTTGAGACCATGAAATATTTTACTAGCCACTTGATTGCCAGTCATGGCTGGTGATGTGGCATGCTGAGAGTTATGGGGCAGGAGGAAGATGCCACTGCTGGGGTGGACGGGACAAGGGGGACACAATCCTCTTAGTTGATGGCACAGGAGGCAAAGGGATGCTGCCGCCTGGTTAAGAGCACCTTGAGCCTTCTGCAAACAAGGGGATTCTTCTCCCAACAGCTACCAGCAGCACTAGCACCAGTTTCCCTCCACGTGACGGCACTGGGACCTTCTACCCCAGTCCTGGAGGCAATTTTTGCTCAGCACAGCCAACCAAGCAAGAGCCCGTTTCCAATTGCATCCTAAGGTGTACCAAACAACACCTCTATCAACAATATAACTATTTCACACACCCCAACAGCATTTGACTCAATTTTTGGCTCAATTTAACTTTAAACATAAATTATTATCTTCATTTTGAAGCCCCTTCCCAGGTTAATTACTATACCAATACTTTATTTTGTTTTATTGGTACCATAAGAGGAAAATTTATTATTATTACTCATCTAAGCACAACCACAATGGCTGATTAGATATTTAGCAACGCCATGTTGAATGTTATCTGCTAACTCTGTTCTGTCCTGTTTCCCCTTTGTTTTTCTTTAAACCAATTCATGAACCAAGAACTCAAACATTTATGTTTCTTTTCAGGAATTGATGTCCCAAGTGAGCTGCTGATATAATCTATAGCAATCCATATTCTTGTACACATTCCAAATATAAAAAGAGTAATTGTCAAGGTAAAGGTATTTTAAAAAATAAAACTATCCTCTAATCATGGTGGAACAAGTTTCCAGCTCATGTTTAAGCTGTTTCATAATTAAGGACATGCTTGAGCTTTTATGTTTCCAAAGCATGTTAACCAAATCCTTAGGGATGCAGCAGGATCTCAAAATCCAATAAAAACCACCTTGCTTCAGTAACTTTTTAAAACGTCTAATGCTTAGAGGCGCTACAAAGATTAATTAGTGTGTGTCAGGATATCACTCAAGCCGCTGAGTAGGATTACCAAATATATGAACATACGAAACTGCTTTCCGCTGAGTGAACACCATGGGTCTAACTCTAACTAGCAGGGTTTTACATGCTCTCAGGTAGAGGCCTTTCTCAGCACTGCTACCTGAAACCTATTTAACTGGGAATGCTAATGAATGATCCTGGTACCTTCTGAATATGTGCCCTACCACTGAACTATGACCCACTCCATAAATAAAGACGGTTTAAGGCTGCAACTCCACTCACAATTGACCGTGAATGAATCTAACCGATGTCTGTAGGACTTAAAGGTAAAAGGTAAAGGGACCCCTGACCATTAGGTCCAGTCGTGACCGACTCTGGGGTTGCGGTGCTCATCTTGCTTTACTGGCCAAGGGAGCCGGCGTACAGCTGGTCATGTGGCCAGCATGACTAAGCCACTTCTGGCGAACCAGAGCAGTGCACGGAAACGCCGTTTACCTTCCCGCCAGAATTTATCTACTTGCACTTTGGTATTTATCTACTTGCACTTTGACATGCTTTCGAACTGCTAGGTTGGCAGGAGCAGGGACAGAGCAACGGGAGCTCACCCCATCGCGGGGATTCAAACCATCGACCTTCTGACCTTATCTACTTGCACTTTGACATGCTTTCGAACTGCTAGGTTGGCAGGAGCAGGGACAGAGCAACGGGAGCTCACCCCATCGCGGGGATTCAAACCACCGACCTTCTGATAAGCAAGTCCTAGACTCAGTGGTTTAACCCACAGCACCACCCGCATCCCCTGTAGGACTTACATCTGAGTAAAACTATGAAACCTATGCTGATGCTATGCTGAGTCAATTCATTATCACTGGGCAACAAAGGGTCTTCCACAAAAATCAAGCACATTCAATGATGCAGCCTTCCAATTGGTTGAGTTCAGGACAGATCACTGGAAGTCTGCAGACCACAATAGGGTCACAGTTTGGTTTTGCAACCCCTAATCAGCTAAAGGTGATCTTTACTTGCCACTGCACAGTGGCAATTTACAAGCCTGTTACATGGGTTTGTTTCCTAATATGAAGATAGCTAACATGTTCTGCCTTGCCTTCTCCAACTAAGGACTCAAATTGTTTGTCAAACTGTTTGTTTTAATTTTAGGCCGATTTAATCAACCTTATTTAAACCAGTGGCAGTTTAAACCACCTGAAAGTTCATAGGCAGTCAGATCCACCAGGTGGATCCATTCCCCTGCCTCGTCCACACTTTGCTAACATCCATCAATCAAAGGACTGTTTTGATTAGTCCCATTTGCCATTGGATCTTTTGGCTAAATCAATTAGATTTAATAAATGTGCATATTGCCAGGGCTGGGAAATGGATTCCTGTTTGAGGCACTGAAATATCAAGTAACTTACAGGTAAAGGTACTACTCATTGTTATAAGGTCATCTTTAATATTTTCTTATTCATTTCATACTACATACAATTGCCAAAAGACTCTTTAAAATAGAAGTGCACGATTGACTCTTGACCCATCAATTAAAATTTGCCCCTGATGTAATCAACTAGAACATCAGTTGATCAACCAATCAATTAAAATATTTAACCTTAGTTAAACTCAATTTAGTTAAACAGCGCACTTGGCTAATATGAAGATTTAAGAAGGAAATCTGAAAAACAAGGTCATCTGCATGAGACAGGATCTATTTTAGCAACAAGTATCTATTAAAATAAATCAGATGTAGGGCACTGCCTACTTTCATCAGCAAGGCATCAACTTGTTCTATCCCCGAATCTATGGGTAGGGAAATTAGGAGGGGTCGCTCTCTGGAAATGGGGTGTTAATCCTTTTGTCTTGCATTTACTTATGAGAAAAGGAACAAGCCACATGTTCAAATGACAAAAACTTAAAAACCTTTCTAAAGAGATTTATTTCGTGTGGGATGGCAAATGCTTTTCTAAGAATAAAAATGCAGGGATTATGGACCCAGTGTACTGAGAGTTAAGATTATGTGTCCATACTCCAGTTAATCCTTGCTCTACAGGGATTTACGTTTTAAACAGATAAATTTGTTCTAGGGCCAAACTTGGCATTAGGTGCACAGGACCTGGAGCAGTGATTCTTAATTTCAACTGCACAGATTTTAAAGGAAGAAAGTTATCCATCTCTATGTAATATAATATGGGGGTGGCAAGGACCTCAGAGGTTACACACACCGTTACAGATGCAAATCGGGGAACTGCTTGGAATACCCTGATTCCCATATGAAGCACCCCTGCTCAATTCCTCCTCACACTATTACTCAATGCTGTAATCTCTACTATACCTGTTGCATTTTGCAAGAGCCTCCCCTTCACTGATTTAAAAGTCAATGAAGTTTTGTTCTTTTGTTTAAAGATAAATGAAAAACTGTAACTGTTCTACAATACAGTATCATCAGTTTAATAAATAACAGTATATAAAACACCATACATATGACAGGTCAGACCTACTGCTGGCGTCCGGAAACAAGACCATTTACCTAGATGTTAAATTATAGTTTTAGAATTTCAGTATCTCATTTCAGATATTTGTGACTCAAGGCAAATTCACACAATACATTTAAAGCACATTCAACACACATTTAAAGCATGTGATTTTTCCCAAAGAATGCTGGGAATTGTAGTTTGTTTAAAGAGCTAGGAATTGTAGCTCTTTTAGGGAAAAGCAATAGTTCCCAGGATTCTTTCAAGGAAGACATGTGCTTTAAATGTATGATGCGTTCCATAGGCCACAACATTCTCAGCTTATGGCATAGATCTAAACCGAATACTTGAAAATTATCAATCACTCTCCCCCAGTAACTCTGAGAATTACAGTTTTTGGATAAAGTAGGGGTTCTCAGGATCATCCCTCAAGAGTTAACAAAAGCTAGAAGTTTTGTCTCTCCATGCTAACAAGAAATCAGAAAGGTAACATAGAAAAAACTAACTTGAATCGTCTGACTTATCAGGCACCTTAACCTACAGCTCCTACCTACCTTCCAAATAGACCCCCAATGTGAAAGATTGAGATAATTTGATAACTCCATCTGTTTCATTGGAACTGCTTCAAAAGTTTTCCCTTCTCCCATCCAAAATAGATGTATTCTGCTGACTTAACCCAACTGGTGCATTGCAGATTCTTTGAATAACTGAGGTTCACAGCTGATATCTCATCAGATAAAAAGGGCTCAATTCTGCTCAAGGAGAAGTCTGAGCCCTCCAACAGTCAATCATTTTAAGACTTAACTGCACTACACAACTAAAGAGGTTATTATCCTAGTGCACCAACACATAAAATCTATTATTCATCCATAGCATTAATAAGCAGTAAGTATTTATTATTAATCTCTCCTGGAATGAATAAGTAGAATAACTGAGTTTCAACTGTTCCAGCTGCACAGCACCTTGAACTTCAGAAATACTGGCGACTAATCTATTATTAGGCATCTTTTAGGTTACTGTTCTCTCGTCTAGTTTTTACCTGGAGATGCATGAACTGTTGGCTTCATTGGTGCAATCATCTCTCCAGCCAGGAGAGCTCAGCAGCAGCTTGCAGAAAGTGATTTTGGGCATACATTCCAAGACATAGGCACCGGAGTACTACTTAATCAGTCATTTTTTGTTGCTGTCTCTTCTTCCAAGAACTGAAAAGATTCTCGCCCTTAGCAGCCAGGCAGAATTTCTATATAGCTGACTGGTCACCTGACAGCAAAGCAAAGCAGTATGGATCTAGCAGCTCAGCAAGACAATGACTCAGTTTTATCCTCTCTCCCTTGGACAGCAAAATTCACAGAAATTGGATTTACATTCAGTGTGCAAAGACAGAAAGCAGCAGCTAAGATTTTTTATTTTTTTTTTAATAATAATTTTTATTGCTTTTTTTCCAAGGCCAGAATACATCGTCAGTAACACAACAAAAGCGGTTTTACAAAGAAAAGAAGAAATTATAAAAGAAAATTCATTTTTCAAATCAATTTTCATGATCAACCAGACTTCCCCACGTCCTCCATCCCCTGCTTTCTTTACAATAAAAATAAACAGCAAATTAATACCTTATTTCATATGTTTTTGTGTTTTCATTTAGTTATATAGTCTGCAATTTATGCTTTTATAAATCATAACTTAGTTTCCATCATTTACCAATCTCAGTACTGAAGCATGTTTTTCCCAAAAGCTTAGCAAATTCTCAACATTCATATAACTTGTAGTATTTTTGTAAATAGTCCTTAAATTTTTTCCAGTCCTCTTCCACTACTTCTTCTCCCAGGTCTCGGATTCTGCTTGTCATTTCAGCTAATTCCATATAGTCCATCAGCTGCGAATGCCATTCTTCCAGCGTGGGTAGCTCCTGTGCCTTCCAATATTTGGCTATAAGAATTCTTGCTGCTGTGGTTGCATATAAAAAGAAAGTTCTATCTTTCTTTGACACTCTCTGGCCCACAATGCCCAGGAGGAAGGCCTCTGGTTTCTTATGAAAGGTATACTTAAACACCTTTTTCAACTCATTATAAATCATTTCCCAAAAAGCCTTCACCCTCGGGCATGTCCACCAGAGATGAAAAAATGTCCCTTCAGCCTCCTTACATTTCCAACATTTATTATCAGACAAATGATATATCTTTGCAAGTTTGACTGGGGTCATGTACCACCTGTATACCATTTTCATAATGTTTTCTTTTAAGGCACTACATGCCGTGAATTTCATACCGGTGGTCCACAACCTTTCCCAGTCTTCAGACATAATGTTGTACCCAATGTCTTGTGCCCATTTTATCATAGCTGATTTAACTGTCTCATTTTGAGTGTTCCATTTAAGCAGCAAGTTATACATTCTTGAAAGCACTTTCGTCTTAGGTTCAAGTAGTTCTGTCTCTAATTTTGATTTTTCCACCTGGAAACCAATTTTTTTATCTTTTTTAAAGATCTCTAAGATTTGGGCATAATGAAACCAATCTCGCACCTTTCCTTTCAATTTTTCAAAACTCTGCAACCTCCAGGTATCACCATCTCTTTCTATTATCTCACAGTATTTTACCCAGCCACTCTCCATATTCCGTAGTTTTATGGCCTTAGCCTCCATTGGTGATAACCACCTCGGAGTCTTACTTTCAAGTAAGTCCTTATATTTAGTCCAGACAATGAATAGAGCTTTCCTGACAATATGGTTTTTAAACAGTTTATGAAGCTTTACCTTGTCGTACCACAAATATGCATGCCACCCAAAAGCATTACTATGCCCTTCCAGATCTAGGACATCAGTGTTTTCCAACAAAAACCAGTCCTTCATCCAGCAGAAGGATGCAGCTTCATAATACAATCTTAAGTCCGGCAGGGCAAACCCCCCTCTTTCCTTTGCATCTGTTAATATCTTAAATTTTATTCGGGGCTTTTTGCCCTGCCAGACAAACTTCGAAATATCCCTCTGCCACTTTCCAAAACATTCCACTCTGTCCACGATCTGGAGGGTTTGAAACAAAAACAACATTCTTGGCAATACATTCATCTTAACTGCTGCAATTCTTCCCGACAAGGAAAGTTTCAATCTTGACCAAGTTTCTAAGTCCTTTTTGATTTCCGACCAGCATTTTTCATAATTATCCTTAAATAAATTCAAATTTCTCCCAGTCAAGTTAACCCCCAGGTATTTCACTTTTGTAACCACATTTAATTCTGTTTCCTTCTGGAACCCGTCTATTTCTGAAGGTGTCAAGTTTTTTGCCAAAACCTTGGTTTTTTGTTTGTTCAACTTGAATCCCGCCACCCGACCAAACTCAGAAATTAGTTCTAAAGCTCTTTTTGTGCTGGCTTCTGGCTCCTGTAATGTCAAAACCAAATCATCTGCAAAGGCCTTCAATTTATATTGTTTTTCTCCGACCTGTATTCCTTCCACCAGCTGATCCCTCCTAATCAAATTCAGCAACACCTCCAGGACAGAAATAAATAACAAGGGTGATAGGGGGCACCCCTGTCGTGTCCCTTTTTCAATTTTAAACTCCTCTGTCACCACACTGTTTACTATCAATTTAACCTTTTGTTCTGAATAGATTGCTTCGATACCATTTTGAAACGCCCTTCCCACTCCCATCCCTTCCAAATTTTTCTTCATAAATTTCCAAGATATATTGTCAAAGGCCTTCTCCGCGTCTATAAAAATCAAAGCTGCTTTCGTATTCATATTTGTCTGTAGTAACTCTAAAACATCAATAATATTCCTAGTGTTATCAGACAAATGTCTACCAGGGAGAAAGCCTGCTTGGTCCTTATGAATTACTTCATTCAAAACTTTTTTCAGTCTGTTTGCTAAAATATCAGCAAAAATTTTGTAATCCACATTTAGGAGTGAGATGGGACGATAATTCTTAAGTTGAGTCTTTTCAGATTCCAATTTTGGTATCAGGGTGATGAATGCCTCTTTCCACGATTCTGGTGCCCCCTTCCCTTCCAAAATCTGATTACATACCTCCATTAGTGGCTGTATCAAATATTCCTTCAGTGTCTTATAGTATTTGGAGGTAAGTCCGTCTGGGCCTGGGGATTTGCCTGTTTGCATGTTCTGAATGGCACTTTCAATTTCCTGTTGTGTTATTTTATAGTTCAGGGCTGTTTGTTTGTCTTGTGTTAGCTTTTGAAGGCCATGACTTTTTAAGAAATTATTTATTTCAATCTCTGCTTGGGGTCCTTGGGTATAGAGTTTTTTAAAATATCTCTGGAAACACTTTCTAATCTCTTCTGGTTTCTGAATACATTCACCTTCGACCTCCAGATTGGTAACAAAGTTCAATTTTTGTCTCTTTTTCAGCTGCCATGCCAGCAGCTTCCCACATTTGTTTGCCGATTCAAATGATCTTTGTTTCATCTGTTTAATTTTCCATTCAATTTCTTGGTTTATCAATTTCGTATATTGTGTTTGGTAGAATTTTACTTCTCTTAAAACTTCTTTTGATTTTGGATTTAGTCTCAGCTTTTTCTCTCCATCTCTTATTTTGTCCAAAATCTTGTCCTTTTTACCATTCCAGAGTTTTTTCTTAATGGTGTTCTGTTGTATCAGGAACCCTCTCATAACAGCTTTACTCGCGTCCCAGATTATTTTCTTTTCCACCGAGGTATTCAAATTTATTTCAAAATAGTCTTTCAACGTTTTTTGGGCCTTCTTCACGATCTCCTGATCTCTAAACAAGTGGTCATTCATTCTCCATCTGAAGGATCCAGCTGGTGTGAGTCTCAAGTCCATTTTCAAAGCGTTATGGTCGGAGCAAGTTTTGGGGCAGATCTCTATTTTTCTTGTCTTAGGTGCTAGTCCTCTAGATATCCAGATTTGGTCGATTCTTGTCCAAGATAGGTGGGCCTCAGAAAAGAATGTTCCCTCCTTACCTAGAGGGTTCTTTGTCCTCCAGATGTCAATCAAGTCCATATTGTCTGTCAGTTCAAAAAAAGTCTTTGGAAAGCAGCAGCTAAGATTTTTTAGGTTGTAAGGAAAATGATCCATTAAACATCCTGAAAACAGAATGTGCCTTAATGTATAGGTTTAAAATACTACAATGTCATATCATGCCTCCCCCTTTTTAAATATGAGAGATCATGCCCATGTTCACGGATCATGTCTAGTTGTGTCCTCAAAGCGGTACAGCAACTCCTGAAGTTGGGATCTTTGTGACACATGTTTCTTTAAGCCCTTGTGCAAACTCATTTGATATTGACAAGCTGGAACATGTGCAGAGGAGGGCAACCAAGAAGATCAAGGTTCTGGAAACCAAGCTTTATGAGGAGCGGTTGAGGGAGTTGGATATGTTTAGCCTGGTAAAGAGGAGACTGAGAAGAGATATGATAGCCACCTTCAAATATCTAAAGGGCTATCACATGGGTAGGACCCAAACCAATGGCTTCAAATTACAAGAAATGAGACTCCAACTAACCAGGAAGACCTTTCTGACAGTAAGAGCCGTTCAGCAGTGGCACAGACTCAAACAAGAGGTGATGGACTCTCCTTCCTTGGATGTTTTAAGCAGAGGTTGGATAGCTGTCTGTCATGGATGATCTAGCTGAGATTCCTGCATTACAATTCCATGATTCTTCAACTGCAGTCTTAATTGCCTTGGTTTTTAATAAAATTGAATATGGATTTAATTGAGATTGCTAATAATTAATCATCAACACAACACTTGGTCTTATCAGTATTGGCCCTAGAAGCAGTTTCAAAAGCTGAAAACGGGCCTCTGTTGTTGAGAATGTCCACTGCCATCATGACACCCCCAGACAAACATATGCCTGCAGAAGCCTTCCCTAGAAACCACGGGGTCCCTTATCTCTACTGAATTTAAACTAGAATTCAGCATTTTTTTCTACAACCTGTGTTTTATACTGCATTCATCTAGGGAAACTTCAATACCAAGCACTATTCATAGGACGCTTTGCCACTTCCTCTCCTTCTGCAAATTTTTTTTAAAAATGTGCACAACAGCTAGTACCTCTATTCCAACAAGAAAGGTCTAGTATTGAGATGACCTTGACAGGAAGAGACACATTAAGTCCTAATATCTCATCTCCCACCCACCAAGCTTCCAGTTTACTACCAAGTACTAGCTTCATAACTTGTTTGCAATTCATTAGGATGAAATCACTTTAAGTCCAGGCAAGATAGACCATTGGGGGGAGAAGTGGCAAGCCCAGTGTCTCCCCCTCAGTACTCACTGCAGAATCCACCTCCTGAGGAAGCTCAGGAAGATACATGACTTATGCCAGCAGATCTGTACATTAAGAACATCCAGCTAAGTCCCAAACTTCAATCATACTCACATCAACATGAGGGACAACTGCTCCCTTATTCCAAGGGCATCCTTCTATAAAAAGGAAGTGACTTTTCAATTCTATGCTTGTGGGATGAGGGAGAAATGGCTTGTTCAATCAGCTTCCATGATTACATTCTCAAATTTTAGGGGTTCTCTTACAGTCAGGGCCAAAACAGGACATTTTGCCACTTGAGGCAAGACAGACCAGTCACTATTCACCTCTCTGCACACCAGCTCCTGCTTGTGAAGGCATTTCACTCTGAAGAAGAAAGGTCTCTTCCTCAGAGTGAAGACTTGAGAGTGCCTAGGAACTGCCACCTTTGCAGTGACAAACATTGGTCAGTTTTGCTATAATAAACTATGGAGCCATCAACAATGCAGGGAAGGATCCTTCGCTCTTGCTATGGCAGACAGATGGCGGCAACACTTCTAGAAGCCTAGTAACCTGTTGCTGCCTGGCGAGTAGCAGTGGAAGAGGCAGAAGGCAGCCCATCAGCTAGGTAGCCAGCTGGTCAAACAGAAGCAGGCTGGTCCTCAGGCAGAAGGAAATGGCAGGAAGGTAAAAGGAATGTGATCCACCACTGCTTTCCATCCATCGGCTAGGCAAGGCGTTACCTTTGTCTAATGGGTGCAGTGGCGTAGCGTGGGGGGTGCAGGGGGGGCCGGCCGCACCGGGCGCAACATCTGGGGGTTAGGGTTAGGGGGCACAAATCCACGGGTTAGGGGGCGCAAATGCACGGGTTAGGGGGCGCAAATTACTTGCCTTGCCCCGGGTGCTGACAACCCACGCTATGCCACTGAATGGGTGGGCCCATTCTGTTCATAGTCAGGTGAGGAATCTTCGTGACTGCCTCTAGGGTCCTTAAAGGTAAAGATAAAGGTAAAGGGACCCCTGACCAATAGGTAAGTCGCAGATGACTCTGGGGTTGCGGCGCTCATCTCGCTTTATTGGCCGAGGGAGTTGGCGTATAGCTTCCGAGTCATGTGGCCAGCATGACTAAGCCGCTTCTGGCAAACCAGAGCAGTGCATGGAAATGCCATTTACCTTCTTGCCGGAGCGGTACCTAGTTATCTAATTGCACTTTGACGTGCTTTTGAACTGCTAGGTTGGCAGGAGCAGGGACTGAGCAATGGGAGCTCACCCCGTTGCGGGGATTCGAACCGCCGACCTTCTGATCGGCAAGTTCTAGGTCCTTAGGTAAGCGCAAATCAACAAGAAATCACATGCACATAATCACTCCTGATACCTTAACTGGAGCAACTGAGAAACGGGAGGGAAGGAAGCAGAGTGTGAATACTTTGTTTCTCCGAATGAAATCCCCCTCTGTCTCTGTTAGATGTTAAGGGCTCTTGAACAGCCAACTTATAACAGAGATGTGGATGCAAGGGCAAAACAATACAATGGTATCTTGGTTCTCAAACTTAATCCGTTCCAGAAGTCTGTTCCAAAACCAAAGCGTTCCAAAACCAAGGCGCATAGAAAGTAATGCAAAACGGATCAATCCGTTCCAGACATTTAAAAACAACCCCTAAAACAGCAATTTAACATGAATTATACTATCTAACAAGACCATTGATCCATAAAATGAAAGCAATAATTGATGTACAGCAATATAAAATAAATAAAACAGTATTGTAGATGATAAAAATAAAAGTAATTTTTTCTTCTTCCCTGCACTGATGATAGTCATTGTTTGGATCGGGGGCTTTTATCCATTTCCACAGTCAATCAATCAATCAATCAATCAATCAGTAGCTGAACTGGGATCCACACAGTCACAAAAACAAATTACTGTATTTTTCGCCCTATAGGATGCACCGGCCCATAGGACGCATCTAGATTGGGGGGGGGGGAGAGAATAAAGGGGAAAAATTATTCCCCCCCCCGGCAGCTTCGGCATCGCTCTGGGACCCGTTCTGGGGGCTGGGGTCGGGGGAGCTTCCCCCAACCCCAGCCCCCAGAACAGGCTGCCGCCCGCAAGGCTTGCGGACATCTGCCCGAAGCACGGGGCGCGCTCCTCAGCGCGCCCTGTACTTTGGGCTGCAGGCTGCTGCCCACAAGCCTTGGGAGCCCAGCGGGCACTCCTGCCGGGCTCCCAAGGCTTGCGGATAGCTTCCTGAAGCCTGGAGAGCAAGAGGGGTCGGTGCGCACCGACGCCTCTCGCTCTCCAGGCTTCAGCGAAATGCTGCATTCGCCCCATAGGATGAACACACATTTCCCCTTCATTTTTGGTGGGGGAAAAGTGCGTCCTATAGGGCGAAAAATGCGGTAACTGAAAAAGTCTCAAAACAAAAAATGCAAAATAACAAAAACAAAAGCACCAATTATAAGCTCCAAATATCAGTTCAGAACACTGCAATCGGAAATGGAAGGCTTGAATTACAATGGGGGGACGCAAATTAGCAGCGCAACAGGAAACACGGAAATGAAAGGCTTGAATTACAATGGGGGGACGCAAAATAGCAGCGCAACAGGAAACAAGGGGATGCAAAACAGAGCATATTCGGCTTCTGAAAAAAAGTTCGAAGACCGGAACACCTACTTCTGGTTTTGCAGCGTTCAGGTTCCAAGTTGTTTGTGAACTAAGCTGTTCAAAAACCAAGGTACCACTGTACTTTATCGGGCAAAAGAAGCTATTCAACCTTATGGCAGGGCAGCAGACAACAAGGCATCGCTGAAGACATAAAGATATGTTAAAATAGGACTCTTCTTCACAATGATGCTTCCCCTCTTGGTCTGGGAGCCAATTTCATTTAGAGCCAGACAGAAATTCTTCAACAAGTCACAAGTAAATATTTTACAATCAGAAGGGGTGGCCCAAGACTTAGGCAGCCAAATAGCATTATCAATCTACTAGAAATACCTCCTGTGTAAGCCTAATCGAAATAAACGAGAGCCTTTCAACTGTATGACTGGATACAACCATGGATATTCGATTCATTAGCTAAACTCCCATCATCCATAGCTAACAGGACCAGTGGTCAGGGATAGTGGGAATTGTAGTCCCAAAACAGCTGGAGGGCAAAATTTGGCCATGCCTAAGCTAAAGAGTTACTTTGGGGGGGGGGGGAATCACCATTTTGGATTAAGAACAGCAGAGTTGAGATCTGTAAACCTAAATACAGTGGTGCCCCGCAAGACGAAATTAATTCGTTCCGCAAGTTTTGTCATCTAGCGAATTTTTCGTCTTGCGAATCACGAAATCCCATAGGAATGCATTGGAAATCAATTAATGCGTTCCTATGGTCAAAAAAAGTCCAAACAAAGCCAAATTTGGTACAACAACAGTTTATTAACTGCTCTTTAAAGTCACACATACTGTAAAGAGCAGTTCAAAAATTGAAGGGAAAATAAATTAACTTTATAAACAAAGCATGTCTTTGTTTTTAGACAAAGGAAACAAAGCCGCGATACGTTTTCGTCTTGCGAAGCAAGCCCATAGGGAAATTTCGTCTTGCGAGGCAAATCGAAAACGGAAAAACCTTTCGTCTAGCGAGTTTTTTGTCTTGCGAGGCATTCGTCTTGCGAGGTACCACTGTAATAAAAATCATTCGTTATCAATAAGAAACAAGTAAAAAACCATCTCTAACCAAAGAAAAGATCTCTATATGGAGTGTGAGAATCTAGTATTCATTCATTTTGAAGGATATTCAGCCGTGGTGTCAGTTGGGTTAACAAATCTTAAGGCACTTAGAAGATTCCCACTGCCTCTTCTCGCTCCCCTTGCCTTTTGCTAGAGCTGATAGTCCCTAATGAACAAACACTAAAATCTGGCATATGCAAAGATGCAGAAAAAGTAAACTTCTCAACAGGTCATGGTCATTAATTTCTCTTCCCAAGGACTCATTTCAGGCCTGACTTTCCCTCATTTGCAACAATTACAGCTTTCCAAAACACAAGGGACTCCCCCAAACCATGTTTTGCCTTCTTTCCAATTAGAGAAAGAAGCAACAGCAGGCTTTGTTGTTACTAATTACAGCTTCAACACGGCGCAGTATTTCTTTCCTGGTAACCAAAACCATTATTAGGGAGATATTTCCCCTAAGCTGCACTTTCGATTGATTCTGGGGGATAACTACACCACCCAGAAACCCTATAGATTTTCAAAAACATAATACTCAGAATATGAAGGCCTTGTAAATCTACATGCAGCCGCTGGGAGAGATCATCAGGGGGTTTGGGCTGGGTGTTCATCAGTATGCGGATGATACCCAGCTCTACCTCTCTTTCAAATCAGAACCAGTGAAGGCAGTGAAGGTCCTGGGTGAGTGTCTGGAGGAAGTTGGAGGTTGGATGGCGGCTAACAGATTGAGATTGAATCCTGACAAGACAGATGTACTGTTTTGGGGGGACAGGAGGCAAGCAGGTGTGGAGGATTCCCTGGTCCTGAATGGGGTAAATGTGCCCCTGAAGGACCAGGTGCGCAGCCTGGGAGTCATTTTGGACTCACAGTTGTCCATGGAGGCACAGGTCAATTCCGTGTCTAGGGCAGCTATTTATCAGCTCCATCTGGTACGCAGGCTGAGACCCTATCTGCCTGCGGACTGTCTTGCCAGATTGGTGCATGCTCTGGTTATCTCCCGCTTGGACTACTGCAGTGCGCTCTATGTGGGGCTACCTTTGAAGGTGACCCGGAAACTACAACTAATCCAGAACGCGGCAGCCAGACTGGTGACTGGGAGCGGCTGCCGAGACCATATAACACTGGTCTTGAAAGACCTACATTGGCTCCCAGTACGTTTCCGAGCACAATTCAAAGTGTTGGTGCTGACCTTTAAAGCCCTAAACGGCCTCGGTCCAGTATACCTGAAGGAGCTTCTCCACCCCCATCGTTCTGAGGTCTAATGCCGAGGGCCTTTTGGCGGTTCCTCATTGCGAGAAGCCAAGTTACAGGGAACCAGGCAGAGGGCCTTCTCAGTAGTGGCACCTGCCCTGTGGAACGCCCTCCCACCAGATGTCAAAGAGAACAACAACTACCAGACTTTTAGAAGACATCTGAAGGCAGCCCTGTTTAGGGAAGCTTTTAATGTTTGATGTATCACAGTATTTTAATATTTTTTTGGAAGCTGCCCAGAGTGGCTGGGGAAGCCCAGCCAGATGGGCGGGGTATAAATAAATAAATTATTATTATTATTATTATTATTATTATTATTATTATTATTATTATTGATGCACTAAAAAGACTAGTTCAAAAAAGCTATTAATTTACTATGGAAATCAGTGGATTAGGAAGTATCCTTTTTTTAAAACAAAAAGTTATGTCCCCCACTTTTTTTCTCAAGACACACACACAAGGAGCCCCCAGTGGCACAATGGGTTGGGGTGCCTGGCTGTTAAAACCAGAAAGTTTGTGGTTTAATCCCACCCGAGGACGGCTGTGAGGAGGATTCCTGTACTGAAGTGGGGTTGGACTAGATGACCCTTGGGTCCCTTTCTACAATTCGATGATTCTAAGGTGGTTTGCAACAAATACTGAACAAGTTCCTCATAATGTACAACAGGATTAAAAACCAAAACCTTTCCACGCGGAGAACAAGTTCAAAAAGTGTAACAAGATCCCCCCCCCCCGAGGACCAGAGAACTATATTGATTACCAGAATATCAGAATGTCCCAGATCCTTGTCCCTTGAAGTTAGAAATGTAATTAAAATAATGAGGGACAGCTGCAAGGGTGGTGAACACAGAGGCCCCAGTTGTTAACTATGATGTGCAATAATTACCTACAAATGAAGCAAACGCAAACTGTTTGCAATTTGGTAATTTTCCTGATTATGGTCATGGATTAAATATAGGGGTCTGAGTGTGCATTTGTTGCATAGATTTATATATTGTGATCAGTTATTGAGATGGATCAACGGAAAGCATATTCTTTTATTAGTTTCATATTTATGTCTGATCTCTAATTCAGGCCATGGAAAGGGTTCTAGCTTAGCCTTTCTGCTTCCTTTTCTTTCTAGGTTCAGAGACATTTTGTTCATTCTGGCAGAGCATTCTAACATGCAACCCTGAAGTGTTACCGTCTCAAAAAGGCTTTTATAAACTGCCACGCTCACGTCTAAACAGGGGTTTTGAATCCAGGACTCCAAATGAAACAGCTGGGCCATTGAACTACATGGGATAATGTATATAATAAATCTAGCTCAAGATCCCCAAGCAGCAAGTTCAACCGCCACCCTTCAAAAAATGTAGTAAGACAATTATATAGATTGTATGTGCACACATACGGAGGTGGTGCTGGAAATTCTGCATTACAGTCTCTATCCTAGCAATCTGGTCTATCCTCTTGTGCTTTCAGCATTTGGTGTCCATTCCAAAGCTATTTTGGGTGCAGCTGTTGCTGTTAGCGCATGCTGCTGGCTGCCATCTGTTTCTCCTTTTCGCTTCAGTCACGTCCAGCTCCAACGCTCTCCTTCCCCGGGATCAGCTCTCATTGTCATCTTTAAGGGGGGCACTTAAGTATTCAGCTCACTGCGAAGCATGCCCTTCAAACAAGGAGATTCTCCCAAGTAAGCAATCCTAAACTAACTAAACTATCGGAAAAACAGTGAGCATAATTCAAAGCTACCGTATTTTTCGCTCTATAACACGCACCAGACCATAACACGCATGTAGTTTTTAGAGGAGGAAAACAAGAAAAAAAATATTCTAAACGAAATAGTGGATATATGATTTTTGTGGTTCATGCTGTGGCCACAGACATGTGATCTGACAGTTAGTTTGGAGTAGCCCAATGCAAAAATCCTGAGGATCCATGTGGATCCATGCTTTGTAACCACGGAGGAGGGAAGGAAGGGGAACCATGGATCCTCTGCTCACGACTGCAGCAGATCCCCCTGCCATCCGCAGGCATTCGCTCCATAACACGCACAGACATTTCCCCTCACTTTCTAGGAGGAAAAATGTGAGTGTTATGGTGCAAAAAATACGGTATATATTTCGGCCATCGTTCACAATCTTTTATTTTCCAGAGATGTGTTCTGTTCTTTCCATTCTTGCACTGTCGCAGTGCTGCCTACAAAACCTAGTCCCTTTAAAATATCTGATATACATTGGTACCTCGGTTTAAGAACAGTCCTGCTTACGAACTATCCGGTTTACGAACTCTGCAAAACCCAAAGTAGTGTCCCGGTTTGTGAACTTTACCTTGGTCTAAGAATGGAATCCGAATGGTGGAAGGGCACCGGCGACGGAAGGCCTCATTAGGGAAAGTGCACCTCGGTTTAAGAACGGATTCGGTTTAAGAACGGACTTCAGGAATGGATTAAGTTCGTAAACCGAGGTACCACTGTATTAGTTGCCCTGCAGACACTTCAGGTTACAGACGCTTCAGGTTACAGACTCCGCTAACCCAGAAATAGTACCTCAGGTTAAGAACTTTACCTCAGGATGAGAACAGAAATCATGTGGTGGCGGCACAGCAAGCCCCATTAGCTAAAGTGGTACCTCAGGTTAAGAACAGTTTCAGGTTAAGAACGGACCTCCAGAACGAATTAAGTTCTTAACCCGAGGTACCACCGTATAGTCCTGGATTTCCAATGCAGTGCGCACAAATGCCAGGGCATCTGCTAAAGGGCTGCCCTGGTGCTCATTAGGCTATTTCTCCCCTCTGCACCAAATCAGCAAACAACAACAACAACAAAACCACCCACCCCTTTAAAATGGCCCCCCAGCGCAGTTCCTCCAGTCACTTGTAGGTCCTTGCTAGAGCCTCTGTTGCACATGTCTGCTTCCATCTGATTAGATGGCAGCAGGCTTTTGGATTGGTTGGGAAAAAAGGAAGAAAGATGGGTGGTGGTTAAGCTGTGTTAGTATAGGAAGTGCAGCAGAGTGGGAGGAAGGGGGTTGAAAAGAGAACTCATGGAAGGGGAGGCCGGAAAGGTAGAAGAAGCCAGAACTATGGGAGGAGGGCAGAAAATAGGGCTAGTGTTGGGCTAAAAGGAAAGCACAGAAGGGGGAATAGGAAAGGGAGAAGCCAGAGCCAGAGCAGAACTGGGTGCCTTTCATTTTCTTGGGCAATATTTGCACTCTTTGAAATGGAATTACCGTTTGCGGTAGAAAAATATGGGATTTTAAAAGAGTGTTTTGCGCTCAGTTCCCCACACCCACCTTATACTCAAGTTTTTGAGCAAGTTACTTGTTCTTTTTCATTGAGCCATGATCCCACGGTGGCCATTTTGTGGTGGTGTCCACAATAGGTGACCCCCCCTCAAAATTTCTAAGAAAGTTGGTGAGCCCCAATATACTCCATACAAAATATGCTGCAGAAAATATGGACTATCCCGTCATGCCAGTGGGCTTTCCCTCACTTTGGTTGCACACGTTAACAAAATGGGCAAGGAGGTTAAAGTTCTTAGGACGGCATTCATTCAGCCTTTAGGCAGGTTACATTGCCCTTGGAATCCATGGGCTACAGAAATATAAATGTCTCCTGGTATGCTTTGGGTAGGGATGCAGGTGGCGCTGTGGGTTAAACCACAGAGCCTAGGACTTGCCAATCAGAAGGTCGGCAGTTCGAATCCCTGCAACAGGGTGAGCTCCCATTCCTTGGTCCCTGCTCCTGCCAACCTAGCAGTTCAAAAGTACGTCAAAGTGCAAGTAGATAAATAGGTACCGCTCCGGCAGGAAGGTAAACGGCGTTTCCATGCGCTGCTCTGGTTTGCCAGAGGCGGTTTAGTCCTGCTGGCCACATGACCCGGAAGCTGTACGCTGGCTCCCTTGGCCACTAAAGCGAGATGAGCGCCACAACCCCAGAGTCGTCCGCGACTGGACCTAATGGTCAGGGGTCCCTTTACCTTTACCTTTTTATGCTTTGGGTACAATTCACTGAGAACAATGGCTGCCCACCCTCCATTTCAATCAACTAATTTGTGAGGTAGAAGAGGTAGAATCAAATGCCCTTGAATCCTAATTTCATTTGTCAGTTTAGCAATGTGTCTCGCTTGTTAATTGTTGGACCTCTTGTCATTTCCCATCTCCTTTAAAAGCCAAGACAGCATTTCTTTCTCCTAACAATACCTACTTACGTCTCTGCAAATGCTCCGAGATCAGCACCTTGTTGAGAAACACAAGGCAGGTGCTTCAGAAATAGTGTCATTATGACTGTAGCTGCAAAATGCTAATCACTAAGCCACAAGTACAGTTTGTTAGCCACATAATTTGCTGATTAAAGATGGAAGAGCAAAACTGACAAACAACCTCTGATGCTTTCTTCCCGTCAACAGGAAGTCACTAATATCTATGCTGCTGCCAAAAGATCAGAGTGTCCTTTAAATATATATATTTGAGCTCTTTTCAAGTGAGTCACTCAGTGATGTCATTTCAGCAAAGTACTCTCAGAAAGAGCAACAAAGAGTCCTCGTGTGAGAAGCCAGAGGCAGACCATACAGGTATGGCATATATACACCTGTCTCTAACAGGTGAGAGGCCTCCCTTAGGTGACCAGCCTCCAAGGGCCAAACAAGACACACGATGCCTTTGTCCCTGCCCTGTTGACACAGCCAGTGGTGGCACCTGATATTTAAACTCAAAAAGTGTGCCCTCCTCTGCCATTATATTCGGGTACTACTCATGCCAGCCCAGCTTATATCTTGCTTTGGACAAGTGTATCACCGCGGAGAAAAGTACACAAAGCAATAGAGGGTGGCAAGGTAAGGCACAGGAGGGGGCAGATTAGGTTTGTTGCTTTATTTATTTAACAACTGACTACCTTGTCTTTGGTGTGTCTGTGGTTAAACCACAGAGCCTAGGACTTGCCAATCAGAAGGTCGGAGGTTCGAATCCCCGAGACGGGGTGAGCTCCCGTTGCTCGGTCCCTGCTCCTGCCAACCTAGCAGTTCGAAAGCACGTCAAAGTGTAAGTAGATAAATAGGTACCGCTCTGGCGGGAAGGTAAACGGCGTTTCCGTGCGCTGCTCTGGTTCACCAGAAGCGGCTTAGTCATGCTGGCCACATGACCTGGAAGCTGTACGCCGGCTCCCTCGGCCAATAAAGCAAGGTGAGCGTCGCATCCCCAGAGTTGGCCACGACTGGACCTAATGGTCATGGGTCCCTTTACCTTTACCTTGTCTTTCAGGGCATGCTTCTGGGATAGATCTCCCCTCACCCAGGCACAAAACGTGCTGCTAAAAAACAGAGGTCTGCTCACTCTGTACATAAATGGGACAAACATGGGAACAAACAAATGCAACTGCCGTCCCCCACCACTGTGTTCCATTTGGCCCTTGTCTGTGGGCAATGAATGAACACAGGCATGAAAATGAACAAGTCAGCCATGACCCCTTCCATCATGTCAAGTTTGGCTCACCAATGATAAAACAGGGTTTATCATATTTACAGGACTGCCTCTGCTGGTATGCCCCGCAGAGGACCTTAAGGTCCATTAATAATCATAGTTTAGAGGTCCCGGGACCTAAGGAAGTCAGATTATCCTTCACCAGGGCCAGGGCCTTCTCAGTGATGGCTCCGATCTGGTGGCATTCTCTGTCCCATGAGACCAGAGCCCTGCAGGTTTTAACTTCCTTCCGCAGGGCCTGTAAGACAGAGCTATTCCGCCCGTCTTTCAATTTGAACTTAGCCTGATCTTTTATTCCCCTCCCTTCCCTCCCCCTCCCTTTTTTTATGAAGATTACCCGCTCTGGGATCCCACAGCTAATTCTCCCTGGTCTCCTTGCTGGCTCAAATAGGACTAATTTAGCCAGCTAGCCCTGGTGATCATCTAATGTTTATTGGATGGATTTCCCCCCTAAATTGACTTTTGAATTCTGAATTTATTATTCACGTTTTATACTGTATTTTATGCTGTTTTTTGTTGCATCAATTAAGTGTTTTAAATTTGTTGTTAGCCGCCCTGAGCCTGGTATTCTGAACCGGGAAGGGCAGGGTATAAATAAAAATTTATTGTTGTTTATTATTATTATATATGGTGCTTGAAGCCAGAGCTCTGGTACTTAAGACACCAACTCCCAAGCCAAAGACAGAGAGAATGAGACTCTTGCGACAAGCCTTGGGGACTTCTGGCTACACCAAACTCTTGCTTCTTAGCTCTCCCCATTCCCTTCAGCGCTTCTCAGCCCCCCCTCCCCCGCAGTATGATTTTTCATAAACTGGTTTCCAATAGACTCTTATTAAAACTTTTTATGTTAAACTGAGTGGGGGTGCTATGACAAAACAGTGGAAATCTCAGAACAAAGCACAGGTTTCGGTTTATTACTTGCAAGCGCCAAGGGCTGAAATAAAAATGAAAACAAAACTAGGCAGCACACACAAGTAGTTGGAGTCACTTTAAACTGCCCATGGAAGATACCGTGCTATTGGGATGAACAGTTTTAAATTCCAGGATTCTTCAGCGGCTTCAGGAGCAAACGGTTGTGTCGGCGCTGGATAACGTAAGAGAAACTTCGTGGATTCAGATAAATATGAACACTTTGGAATTATTGAGCTGCCCAACATTAACCGACAGTGTCATTGCTATGTGGTCTTCACTGGAACACTCCTCCAGTGCTGTCTGTTCAAACAGGAAGATGATAGTACTCTGCAATGGAATGCAGTTTCTCATGGAAATTTAGCTTCGAAAGCTACATTGCTTGTTCTACTCGTATAGCTTACCAAGCTTAGTAGCTCCCTCTGGTGGATAGTCAGGAAATTGACCCTCCGAAGGAACACTCACGGTGCGCCGCAGGCAACGCCCTTTGGAAGGCTCTGATGCCTGATCCTGCCCTCCTTCCACAGCCATCTGCACACGAAAAAGACACAGGCAGGTTATAAATTTCTTTTTTTCAACATAAATTGCTGGAAGCAATCAAGAACTTTTCCTGCCCAGAATTAATGCCTAAATTCCATAGCACTGGTTGGCAAAACTGAGCGCTATTTAGATGATATCTGGACACATCTGCAATCTAGTTTTTTATTTGAAACCATGCATGGCAAAAGGAAGCAAGCATCACAATTCCACAGACAATGCAGTTTAAAGGTCCAAAGAAATCCTGTATTTCTCTGTTGCAGCAAAAACAAAAAGGGAATTGGGGCAGCATAGAGACTAATACATTTTATCACAGCACAAACATTTGTGGAGCAAAGTTCACTTTGTCAGATGTGCAATGCATCAAGTTATCGTTTCCAACTGTGTCTCGAAAAACTCTCCCAACTTTCTCCAATGCCCCCACGGTTCCATGCACTCCCGCTACGAAACTGAATATATTAGAAAATGAAATAGGCAGGTGTAAGCCACTCTGAGCGTAAAAGCATCCCAGTGCCAGGGATGAAATCTGGGACCTTGTCTCTCTGACCAAGGGATGGTCTCTTTTGTGACAGTTATAAATTGCCCCAAGTGTACTTTCGGCTAACAAAGAGCTAGAGTGAAAGCAGAGAAAGACACTGCAACAGGCATATCGTAATTTTGGGTGGGTGGGAAATCATAGAATCATAGAGTTGGAAGAGACCACAAGGGCCATCGAGTCCAACCCCCTGCCAAGCAGGAAATGGGGACAGATGCTCAGCTAGGGGCACACCACCACCACCAATATGTTGACATATATGGATTTAGTATGTTACATGTTCTCTCACATTAGTTGCAGTTTTCCAGACTGAAATTCACACTTTCAGCTCCGCTTTCTGCCCAGCTCCCATGATTGTTCTCCAGTTCCTTAGTCATGGAGTCCTACATGCATATTTATGTGTCTACGGACTCAGTTTGGGGCGGGGGGGGGTTTAAAAAAATATGTCCACTCTTCCTCCTTTAGGCATTGGAACAAATCATGTACGAAATGCACTAAGAAAGATTTGGACAGCAAATTTCATCGGGCCAAGTATTTGTAAAACCAAGATCTGCAAGGTCATAAACCAGGAGTGGCACGCCTAAATTATGCAGTATCGCTGCTTGCCCCTCTTCTTTCTCATCAATCCTCTATTGTCAGCACAAGCATGCCTTGCTCTTAAGTTTCTGTTTTCAAGAAGGGAGACTTCACCCTCCAAGAAGCTCCAAGCCAGCTGATGGAGCAGTTCTGGTTGCCCAGCGCACAAATTCTACTTGGCCCTGTCAATTATTCATCCCCTGCACTTGCGAGTTTTTGCTGATATTTCCTTTCCAGCTGAACACTCTCATGACCGTATCTGCAATTACCTTTTAAGATATGGCTGGAACTCAGCATACTATCTCTCTATCCAGGCACATCTAGATATATATATAAAGTTTCTCATATTCGTGTATGTTCTCAATATTTTTGAAAGTTACTGGCTAGATTCCTTTTTCATTTGTAAAGTTTCTTTTTAAGCATTACATGGACGAGGCATCCACCTCTTTATGCCCGGTGTGGGAAACCTTTCTCAGCCCAAAAGAAGCTTCAAGGTGGGTGGAGCCTGAGCCAAACATGGGTGTCATAGCTGTCAACTTACAGATTTGAAAATAAGGGACCAGCAGCCTTGAAAATAAGGGATCAGCAGCCAAAATAAGGGATTTTGCGAGCACAGGTATGCTCAACTTCTGAGCCCCTCCAAGCCAAAGGCAGAAAGCCCAGCCAGCAGCCAAACGAAGCCTCAAGCGGTGGTTCCCACAGCGCAGCAACCCAGCAAAGGGGATGCAGCAAGGGAAACCACTGTCACCTCCCTGCTGGGAAGCGCTGAGCAAAGGCGAGTCCCCAGGCAATGCGGCCGATTTCATCGGCACAAGGCATGCAAGCTCCACCCCCCAGTCGTTCTTAGACTCCTTATTGGGTGAGCAACGCAGCCAAGCAACACAGTTGGAGCCTCCCTCCTCCCTGGCCGGCAGGGAGGGAGGGAGAGGAGCTGCTTCCTTTGAAACCCGGGAAATTTAAGGGACATCATCAATAAGGGACAGCAGCGGCACACAGCGCTAGGATAAGGGACTTTCCCACCAAATAAGGGACGGTTGACAGCTATCATGGGCGTGGCCAGAGGAAAAGTAGGTGGAGCAAAGGATGCAAAACCCTTGCCTTTCCACAGGAGACCACGTTCCAGCAGACAAAAAAGGTCCACACCCACAAACACCCACCTACCCCTGACATTATCACACTCCTTAAGGACATAGCCAAGCCAGGCAAAAGCACTCAAGGAGGGTATGGAGCAGGGCTGGTGGAAGTTGGGGCTTGGCCAGAGCCTGCTTTACGCTCCCTCCGGAAAATTTAATGCAGAAGTCCATTGTCCTCTTACATATCTGAATAGTAACTGGATGTCCAGTGAACCCCGTATGGCTTATAGCTTACCAATAACCCCCTCTTACCTATTCCTCTCTAGTGACCTAAGTTTTTAACTGCCAACCATCTCGAAGCTGATGAAAGAAGAGTGGTCCGAGTCTTTTTGTAACATGCTGATGGGAGACAAAGAGGGATAACTTGGCTGGAAAGGGGAATAACTTGGCCATAGAACAGCCACACGTGTTTTGAGAAGAGAACTGGCCTTTCTGCTATTCTGATCTACAGGTAAGTTTGCTTTGGCTATATGTGCCAGAAGTACCGTATTTTTTGCTCTATAAGACACACCAGACCACAAGACGCACCTAGTTTTTGGAGGAGGAAAACAAGAAAAAAAATATTCTGAATCTCAGAAGCCAGAACAGCAAGAAGGATCGCTGCGCAGTGAAAGCAGCAATCCCTCTTGCTGTTCTGGCTTCTGGAATAGCTGCGCAGCCTGCATTCACTCCATAAGACGCACACACATTTCCCCTTACATTTTAGAAGGGAAAAGTGAGTCTTATAGAGCAAAAAATATGGTAATTCCCCAAGTGAGAAATCCTCGGCAAATGGTTTGGATAAAGCATAGAATTGTAGAGTTAAAAGGGACCCTGAGGATCATCTGGTCTCATCCCCTGAAATGCATGAATGTGCAGTTGTCCCATAGGGGATTAAACCTGGAACCTTGACATTATCAGCACCATATATCAACTCCTTTTCAGGATTCCCTGGTTCGTAAGTGGTATGCTCTTTCTAGGTGGCCGAAATAGTCAGATCTTACCTTTAGAACTACACTTAGTGCTAGTTTTATTGCCGGTATGATATAATGTGCTAGAGTGCAGGGATGAGATATGGCAGATGGGAGATTCAAGATCCTGCTCTGGAGCTTCAGGGCAAGTTAGTCTCCAAGCCAATCCTATCTCATAGTGACATTAGTTTAATTCCTGCTCTGAGCTTCTTGTAGAAAGGGCAGAATGCCGACATAACAGACAGACTGATCTATTTTTTTAAATTGATTTTTATTGAAATTTTCAAATATACATTTCCATCACTGAATATCCAATCATTGTAATTGTACATTCATCAACTTCCCCCCTTCCCCTTCCGTGGTTCTTTGAATTTCCCCATAATTTCTGCATATTCTAACCAAAAAATCCATTTAATTTAGTCCCCCCGTTATATCTCTTTATTATATGTTATACAGTGGTACCTCAGGTTATGTTACCTTCGGGTAACGGAATTTCGGATGGCGAACGCGGCAAACCTGCAGGTGTATACTTCCGGCTTTTGCCGCGCATGCGTGCGCTGAAGTGCTTTGTGTGTGTGCAGTAGTGCTCTAACGCGCCGTGCGCGTGCGCAGAAGTGGCGCCTCTGGATATGGAATTTTCGGGGTAAGTACGGACCCCCGGGATGAATTAAGTTCATATCCAGAAGGTCCACTCTATTGCTGAATTTACCTTAATCCTGCTAGTGTTTTCACTTGCTTACAATTATTTTCCAAATATTCCACACAAAAAATCCACTCCTCTTTATATATTTGATCTTCTTGCTCTCTTATTCTGTTAGTTAGGCCTGCAGATTCTATCATTTGAAGCTGCCATTCTTCCTTCTTAGGAAGCTCTCTCACCTTCCACTTTTGGGCTAACAAAATCTGAGCTGCTGTAGTTGTGTACATAAATAAAAAACAAACAGACTGATCTAGTGCCAAGCAGAAAATTGAAGAGGAACATACAGGCCCCAGTTTCTAAATATGGTAAGTTAAAGAACATAATTAGTAATTTTTTCTTAAAGGATTCCAAATGGGAGGGATGTAAAGGGGGGGGGGGAGAACAACTTGTAATAACAGTGATGTAATGGACACTATCCAATAGGTTCCAGTCACACCCATTACTCAATGCAAGTACCATATTTACTTGCTGTATAGCAGGCATGTCCAACAGGTTGATCGCGATCTACTGGGTCGATCCTGGGACGCCCTGCTACTCAACCCCACAAAAAAAAAAAGCTGAACAACTTTGGCTCCCGAAAAAAAGCTCTGGTCAATCCTCCAATGACAATGGGTAGATCACTGTCATTATTTTTACACTGTGAGTAGATCGCAGTCTCTTGGGAGCTGGACATGCCTGCTGTACAGCAACAACTAGCTATGAGCAGGGTGTTGGTAGAAAGAGCATTTTCATAACAATAAGTCATTGTTGTCTGAGTGCTGGGATAATGCAAGGCCCTGTCAACAGAAGGGCCACCTTGCAAAAAGAGGCATTCAGATCTCATGCAAGTATTGAGTAACATCTGCACAAAAATAAAAGCCTGTTGTCAGGGAAGGCCCATAAACCTCAGTTCTTATCAGGAGAATTTATCATACGCTAGCAAAGTCTTCAGCTGATTCTAGCACTTCCAACAAAAAGACTGATTCACATCCTTCTGGCACAGCAGCTGAAACACAACACCCAGTTATATCACTCAAGTTTTAAAGAAACTTCCCAATAATTGTTTTGAATGTAATTATATTCACAATTCTGCCCACTAAAAAATGCACTTTCCCCCTCTCCCGCTTGTAGGAAGGATGAGCATCTCTGTGGTTAAGCAACTTTCTCAGATTATTTTTTGGTATACAGATCACAAGACATCACACTGAACATAATCATATCTCATCTCTACTATGTTATGAGAGAAGATGATTTTGTTGTATTTACTGCATGTTTAAAATGTGATGTGAGAAATCACCGTGAACAACCATAAACTGTGTGGGTGGGTTCAAAATGTGCATGCTTATGCCAACCCATCACATTTACTTATGCCTGAAAGGTAGACCGAAAAATACTCAGTAGGGGCAAATCAGTGCCTTAACATTTATATGCTACTTCTGAATACTCAAAGTGGTTTACACATTTATCACAGAGCGAGTGGGTCTGAGGGAGAGTTAGCTTGTCTAAGGCAGCCCAGGGAGTCCACAGCTCTTGAGCTTACACCAGGCTTCCTCATCCTTGGCCCTCCAGATGTTTTTGGCCTACAACTCCCGTGATCCCTAGCTAGCAGGGCCAGTGGTCAGGGATGATGGGAATTGTAGTCCAAAACATCTGGAGGGCCGAGGTTGAGGAAGCCTGGCTTAGACTCAGCCATCTGAAGGAGCGTCTCCACCCCCATCGTTCTACCTGGACACTGAGGTCCAGCACCGAGGGCCTTCTGGCGGTTCCCTCACTGCGAGAAGCCAAGTTACAGGAAACCAGGCAGAGGGCCTTCTCTGTGGAACGCCCTCCCACCAGATGTCAAAGAGAACAACAACTACCAGGCTTTTAGAAGACATCTGAAGGCAGCCCTGTTTCGGGAAGCTTTTAATGTTTGATGTATTATAGTATTTTAATATTCTTTTGGAAGCCGCCCAGAGTGGCTGGGGAAGCCCAGCCAGATGGGCGGGGTATAAATTTTTTATTATTATTATTATTATTATTATTATTATTATTATTATTATTATTATTATTATTATTATTATTATTATTATTATATTGTGCTACGCGAGTCCTGTGGTTATCTTCCAGCATGAGACTGTGTAATTAAAAATTATGAGTCTCTCAACTCACCTGCAGTCCTGTACGGTAATTACTTTACTAGTAATTGCTAGATTGACCAGCTGACCTAAAAATCCAGATTAAGTTTGGGAGGCGGGGGTGTGTGTGTGTGTGTGTGCTTGCATTTTTAGGTGAATTGCCAAGAAAGCAAGGGCAACACAGGATTTTCTTCAGTTGAATACTTTAGGTCAGGGGTGGGGAACCTTTCTGACTCCATGGGCCAGATCCTTATCTGGATGCACCACATTTTACATGTGTGTGGTCTTGCTTGGGAACTGTAGCACAAGGTGGTTGTGGAAGAGCCGAGCATATGGCTAGCAAGGCGCTTATTTCCCCTCTCCCCTGGGTGTGTGTTAAAAACAGGCTTATTCTTGGGGCTGAGGGTGCATGTTCCCGGCTGAGTTCAACCTTCACTCTTCAGCTGTCAAAAAGGAGTTAAATCCTGCTGCACTGGCAACGAACGCCTGTTCCCAGCAGGGGGCAGGCATGCACAACCGAAGTAAGTGCACCCTTTCCTCACAAGTATCAGATGGGGAGAAGAGCAGCCTCTGCTTTCAATTGCCTAGACAACATCTGGGGGCTGCTTCCTTTGGTGGTGTGTGGCTATTCTCAGTAGGAAACAGGTGTGCACAGACAAACTGAGCAGCATTTAACTCCAATCCATCAACTGTCAAGCTGGGAACAGGTACCTGTTGTCGGTAAAGCAAAGGGACATCAGTTGATTGACAGGTAACATGGCTTGGGAGATACGGCCTCCTGGGGCAACTGAGCCCCTGGCTGGTCAAGACTGGCTGCAGGCTAGACGTTTCCTAGCATTGCTGCAAGTCAAGGGTGGAAAACCTTTGGCTTTCCAGATGTTGCTGAACAACTCCTCCCATCAGCCCCAGCTGCCCCAGCCAATGGCCAAGGATGATGGGAAATGTAGTTCAGCAACTTCTGGAAAGCCAAGAAACATCTGGAAAGCCAAGAAGATCTGGAAAGCCAAGAAGATCTGGAAAGCCAAGAAGATCTGGAAAGCCAAGAAGATCAAACCTCTCCATTCTGAAGGAAATCAGCCCTGAGTGCTCACTGGAAGGACAGATTGTGAAGCTGAGGCTCCAATACTTTGGCCACCTCATGAGAAGAGAAGACTCCCTGGAAAAGACCCTGATGCTGGGAAAGATGGAGGGCGCAAGGAGAAGGGGACGACAGAGGACAAGATGGTGGGACAGTGTTCTCGAAGCTACCAGCATGAGTTTGACCAAACTGCGGGAGGCAGCGGAAGACAGAAGTGCCTGGCGTGCTCTGGTCCAGGGGGTCACGAAGAGTCAGACACGACTAAACGACAACATGTGGATGGGCAATGGTTTCTCATCCCTCCATAAAAGCTAGGTCACGGTTTGACTGAGTGTGTCATCTGTATCTGGGCTTGTGACACTTCACAAGCAAGGTTTGCCCTATGGTTTACAAGCGAGGTTTGCCCTGTGGTTTACAGTTTGTGGTTTGTCTGGAGAGAGCTAAATCAGGAGCCTGAGTTCAGACGACACACTAAGGCAAACTATGGCCTAGCTCAGCTCAACAGAGAAACAACTGGAGATGGAACTAACTGGCCACAATCTCCTCTCTGGAAGTCCACACTTTTGCTTGTTTGCACTAAGTTGTGGTTGGTTTAACATTACATGCAAAGTGGGATTTTGTTGTTTTTTGCTGCAATGGATGGAGAAGGCCAATGCTCCTCTGAAAGAATGTAACACCCAGAAATCATGATGATGTTAAAATGCTACAAGCACTTGCTTAGATGTAGGTTGTTTAGCACCTATGAATAATGCACCCAGTGAATCCCTGCGGATCAATTCGCCATAATACTGTCTTCTCCCTCTCCTTCCTGCACATACAATAGATTTATAATTTAGAGTAACAGCATTTGCAACCGCTCTGAGCAATCTGTGTCAGTAACACCTCATCACAACTGTAGAATTAGCAAACAGCTGTCACAAAGTATATAGTTAACCTCTACAGATGACCCCAAAGAGGACTACAAACAGATCTGGAAGCACTGCTCCATCTAACAACATGCGAAAACATTCAGCCATCAAGCTCAGCTTCTTTTCATCTGCTGAAATACACTGGAGCCATTCAACTCGCCTTTATTCATAAATATTGATAGATGTGAAAAAATCCATTTTGATACTGCTGCACAGATTTTTCAAACACCCGTAAATGCAAGGAAACAGCAACGTGCACAGGACAATCACTGGACATTAGAGGTGATGTGAATGGAGGACGTTTTACACAGCTATAAAAACATGCACATCGCCTGTAGCTTTGAGCGCAAAAGAGGAGGAACAGAATTCTGGTGAAACGAAAGAATGGATTCAAATAAAAGTTTCTCCGTATTTAACTGCTTCGTACTACAATAGGAATCATCATCTCTGCCTGCTCCCATCCATCTCAACTCCGTCTCTGAAAGGCTCGTGCTTCATAATATCAACATGGTTTTGGGGTGATTTCCAACTTACGCTGCTTGGTCATTTGATTTATATCCCACTCTTCTTTCCCCCAAAGGAGCCCAAGGAGATGCTACTGGCCGCAACCACCTGTACCCCAGGGAACCCACTTTGCTCAACTTAGCCCCGCCTGATGGACAACTTAATTCCAAGGGCTGGTTGCCAGGATCCTGTCACCTGTTGGGATGCAGACATCCAGTGAACCCCAACAGCAAGGAAAATTTATTGCTGGACAAAACTAAAAACTGGAAGCAGGTGTTTCAAATAGATTTGATAAAATGTACTGTTTTCATTCAATGTCGCATCTCCTTGAATTGCTTAGACATTAAAGGACATACACCTTCCATGTTTTAATACAATACTGTGATCCTCCCCCCCTGTATTTGGAACCAGGGTGGAATCTACACGCATATAAAAAATGTTCTGAACATGTTTTTTTTTAAGCGTTTTTAAAAAATGCATTGCATTTTCCATAAGGCTCACCATCACCATCTAGAGTCACATTATATATTGCACTTTAAACACACTTAAAATGTTTTATTTGCAGCTGTATAATTGAGTCCCAGGTCAAGCAGGTCATAGTGCTTTTTAAAAAAAAAAAAGGAAACCAGACATGACATAAACCTATTCCTTCTGAAGGAAGTTAAAAATGTTTTTCAAGTTGAATATTTTCTCTGATTTACTTAAGGTAACAACTCTTGTGGTCATTTTTTCTTGGGGTATTTTAAGTGAAAATGTAATGATATTCTTTTTGAAAAGCAGCCATGCCCCTGTAAATGAGAGTCATAAAGAAACCTCCACGATCTCTTTCTTTCTTTCTTCCTTTTTCTTTTTTCTGGATTTTGCCAGACTTTCTGTTCTTACTTTGCATCTGTGTCAATGACAATATGATGTAACTCAAAATAGGAAAGTTTTAAAGCCTCTTGCAAATTTTGCCTCGACAATAAATAGATTCTTATTTTGCTGTTTAAACTTCTGACTTTAAAAAAAGAGATTCCTTTGTGATAGCTGATCAACTGACAAACCAGTTCTGAAGGCTAGAGTTCCCAGACAACATGGACAGCCATTCAAATATTTCCCATATAATTATACATGATCCTCTAGTTTAAAACTTGGGGCCTTTTAAGTACGACAAACAACTTAGCTAAGCCACAGCTGAGAATTTCAAAATTATTTTTTGAAGAACATTGCAGTTTCTTGATAAGAATATTCTGTAAAATCAGATAATTTCCTCTAAAAGGGGTTTGTACATGATTACCCATCTACCCCTGCATACTGAAAAGTCCAGGGAGACACTGGAAACATTTTAGGTACCAACAATTCATGAATGACAGTAGTGAAGTCCAACAGATGTCCACTGTTATGCCAAATGCAGCCGAGAACATGACCCAAAATTAGATGAGGAATTTGGCACCTCCGACATTTCTATGGCAACAACACCTAAAGAATTCTATGTTGCTGACAATCTGGAGATATCCAGCACCAACTCTACATCTGGACCTTTGCCTAATGTTCCAAAAACTTATCAGAATGATCAGCCTTCTCTACTGTACTCCTGGCGAGACAGGATGGACAGATCTTCCGAATTCAAATCTGGCTCTTTGTTGGCCAGTGATCCACATTTTATAACACATACCTCATTAATACTTCCACAGCCACAGATAGAACCAACAATCCTCCAATTAACCCAGGAGGGAGAGGGGGATTGACAGTTAATGAAACACCATGGGACTGTCCCCCCCGCTTGGGGTGCGGTTGGTTGGGTTTTATCTTCTAGGGATACTTACCCTATCAGACCTCCACCTCTTTCCCATACCATTTTGACCCAGGAGTCCTGGCCCAAGGATGACTTGTTATTGAGGGGATGTTACCCATCTATTGGGGAGGCTAGTATGGGATCTGGGATTTCCACAATTGAAGGGCTAGGGAGGAATGGCGGTGGGGCTAGATATCTCTATCGGCGAAGGTTTTCGAGATGCAGTGATCCTCGAACCCCTTCCAATCTACGCCCCATCCCAAGGGATGAGGGTAGGGAGAGCAAGGATTACACACCTCCATCATTGGTGCTGTGCAATGCCAGGTCCATAGGCAACAAAACTGCCACCATGCGTGACTTTTTTGTCTCACAGGGGATTGACCTGGCTTGCGTGACGGAGACCTGGGTACGGGAAGGCGAAGTAGTCTCCCTACATGAGATAACACCCCCAGGTTTCTCTGTCCTCCATCAATCGCGGACTGTGGGTCGGGGGGGAGGAGTAGCGTTGTTATTCCGGGAGGATTGCTCTTTCAGAGCTCTGCCATCACCGGCGATCTCCGGCATTGAATGTGTTGGTCACGTGTGGGGCACCAAGGAGAGCTTGGCTGTCTGGCTGGTGTACCGACCACCCAGCACATCTGCAGCCACCCTGTCTGATCTGCTGGAGGCGGTGGCGGGATGGGCCTTGGAGTTCCCAAACCTACTGGTTTTGGAAGACTTCAACGTCCATGCCGATGCTGCTCCCTCCTCACAGGCTCTGGACCTAGTGACTTCCATGGCAACACTAGGGCTCTCCCAGTTTGTTTTGGGCCCCACTCATCAAGCAGGCCACACGCTGGATCTGATCTTTGGGTCTGGCATAGATGTGATCATGCTCCCCGCTGTGAAAGTGCCATGGTCTGATCACTACGCTTTAAAAGCCAAGATTGACTTCCCGCTCCTCCCCGGCTCGGGTGGCGAACCTATTTGGGCTCGTCCGCGAAAACTGATGGATCCTGATAGATTCCGACAAGCCTTGCGGAACCCTGCTCCTCCTGGCGACTCATTAGATGACCTTGTTGAGGACTGGAATAACCGGCTCTTGGCAGCCATTGATGAGATCGCGCCTAAGCGCCCTCTGCGACCCCGTCGAAACCGGGCCCCTTGGTTTACTGAGGAGCTCCGGAAAATGAAGCGGGATCTCAGACGGCTAGAGCGAGTATGGCGACGGACTCGTGACGGAGCCTCAAGAACATCTTATAGGACGCTTATGAAAGCCTATGAGATGGCTATGAAAGCTGCTAAGAAATCTTACTTTGCAGCTTCCATTGCATCCGCTAGCTCTTGCCTGGCACAACTTTTTAGAATAATTAGGTCAATAACGTCCTTAGGAGGACAACCAAATTTAAGCACAAATTCGACCCACAGCTGTGAGGCATTCGCGAGCTTTTTTGCGGAGAAAGTCCTGTTGCTCCGCCGTGACCTCCCTGCCAATTTAGATACAGTGACTGAACTGGAGGCCCCTCGACTGACTTCAGGTCCAGTGTTGGACCATTTCGATCGGATACTCCCTACTGATGTGGATAGATTCCTCCAAGTTGGTAGGCCCACCACCTGCCTCCTTGATCCGTGCCCGTCTTGGCTGATTAGGGAGTGTCCAGATGTTGCGCGGACCCCCCTGGTTGAAATTATCAATTTGTCCCTTGACACGGGGACATTCCCAGGGGAACTGAAGGAAGCAGTGGTGCGTCCACTCTTAAAGAAAACTTCATTAGATCCCTTAGACCTATCCAATTACCGCCCAGTTTCAAATCTTCCATACCTGGGTAAGGTAATTGAGAGAGCGGTTGCTGAACAGCTTGGTAGGTTTCTGGAGGAAACATCGGCATTAGATCCATTTCAGTCCGGTTTCCGTCCTGGTTTTGGGACGGAGACGGCTCTGGTTGCCCTAACAGATGATATCCGTAGACAACTGGATCGAGGCGGGTCAGGACTGCTGATCCTTTTAGATTTGTCAGCAGCCTTTGACATGGTCGATCATGATCTTCTGGACCATCGCCTTGCAGACGTGGGGATACAGGGTATAGCCCGTAACTGGTTGTGCTCTTTTATCTCTGGTCGGGGACAGAGGGTGGCACTAGGGAGGGAAATGTCGTCACGCCACTCCTTGGTGTGTGGAGTGCCGCAGGGCGCAATTCTCTCCCCAATGCTTTTTAACATCTTTATGCGCCCCCTTGCCCAGATTATCCGGAGCTTTGGGCTGGGCTGTCATCAATATGCTGATGACACTCAGCTCTATCTGCTGATGGATGGCCACACCAACTCGGCCCCTTACACACTGACCAGATGCTTGGAAGCTGTGGCTGGATGGTTTCGTGGGAGCCGATTGAAACTAAATCCTTCGAAGACAGAGGTCCTATGGCTAGGTCGGGATAGCATGGGGATGAGGGACCAACTCCCTTCTCTTGCGGGGGCCCAATTAGTGCCATTGCCTTCCGTTAAGAGTTTGGGTGTAATCCTTGACGCCTCCCTTTCCATGGAGGCACAAGTCACAGCAACAGCCAAGGCGACATTTTTCCACCTTCGCCGCATCAAGCAGTTGGTCCCTTACCTTTCCCGCCCCAACCTGGCCACAGTGATCCATGCGACAGTCATCTCCAGGCTTGACTACTGTAATTTGCTCTACGCGGGGCTGCCCTTGAAGCTGTCCCAGAAACTCCAGCGGGTAGAGAATGCTGCAGCGAGGCTCCTCACGGGGTCTCTGCCATGGGAGCATATTCATCCAGTGCTTTTCAAGCTGCACTGGCTCCCGGTGGAGTACAGGGTCAGATTTAAGGTGCTGCTTTTGACCTTTAAAGCCCTTCACGGCCTAGGACCCTCGTACCTACGGGACCGCCTCGCCTGGTATGCCCCACGGAGAGCCTCAAGGTCCATAAATAACAACACCCTAGTGGTCCCAGGCCCTAAGGCAGTTAGATTGGCTTCAACCAGAGCCAGGGCCTTTTCAGCACTGGCCCCAACTTGGTGGAACGCTCTGTCTCATGAGACCAGGGCCCCGCAGGATCTGATTTCTTTCCGCAGGGCCTGTAAGACAGAGTTGTTCCGCCTGGCCTTTGGATTGGAGCCAATTTGATTCCCTCCGCCCCCTTTTTCTTTTTTCTTTTCCTTCTCCTGCAATGAGGCTTCATTTTAATATTTTAATGTTCCATTATTTTAATGTTGTATTTTATTTTTGTTTTTCAGTTGTAATCACTCATCTTGTTTTTATTATTGCTTGTAAGCCGCTCTGAGCCCGGCCTTGGCTGGGGAGGGCGGGGTATAAATAAATTATTAATTATTATTATTATTATTATTATTATTATTATTATTATTATTATTATCTTCTGAACACTCAGAATTCTTAAAGCAAACGAAGATGGAAAAGTGCTTAATTAGACTAGAACACAATACAGGATCAAATGCAGATGGTTCTGTTTAGCGGTCTCTGAGCCCGCTAAAAAAACCCATCTTTTTACTTCTTGAACTGCAATGTTTAGCCCTTACATTTGAGATTTTCTATGAATCAGGGAAACAAGGAGAGTGTGATGTTACGGGGAACTGCAGGTGCAGCCATCCAAACCATTATGCTAAATACAGACACCGCGGAGAGGCAGAAACCATACGGACACTTTTCTCCTTCTGCCCAGTCCAAATATCCTTGCACAGCAGTACTGCTTACACAAGGATTCTGTATCCTTGTGTAGCCTGCTGAGAGAGTGATACTGTTGGTGATCAAGGAACTCTACTCAGGAGGTAAGTTTAGAAAGCGCCAGAGTTCAAAAAGTTTGAGCAATCCTGCATGAAGTTATAGGAAAAAGGGAAAGTTTCAAAAGCTATTTACAAAGCCTCCTGAAGGCTGATTATTTCCATTCATGAGAATAAAAGATTTTTCCACTACACATGCAAGACAAATAGAAGCTATTCAAGTGCCATTGTGGTCCAAAATTGCTAAGACAAAGGGAGTTCTTGCATAGTTTTTCTCTCACCTCCTTCTCTTTGTTCAGCAGCACAAGTTGGCTGTCCGTCAGAATGGAATACTTGGTCTCCCATATTATAGTTTCCGAATCAGGGGACTGGCCACAAGACAGCCTGTGGGTTGGTGGTCCTTTCACGTCTGTGGGGGGAAAAGGAGCAATATTAAAACATTTTAATCATTTTGCTGTTTGTGGTAGAAATGACTCAGCTGAGTCTTATGTTAAAAGAGTTTAGTTATCAGATTAACAGCAATCTTATGCATGTTTAATCACAAATACATTCCACTAAGTCCAACGGAGTTTAGGATTGCACCCCACATCCCCAAAAAATGATGCTATGGAGCTCCGTGAGGGAGCCTTCCCAGACCCGCTGAAAGAGGCGGTTATTAAACCGCTTCTTAAAAAACCATCTTTAGATGCGGCCACGATGGCCAACTATCGCCCAGTCTCAAATCTTCCATTCCTGGGCAAGGTGATTGAGCGAGCGGTTGCCGAACAACTCCAGGCACGCCTGGAAGAAGCGGACCATTTGGATCCCTTCCAGTCGGGATTCAGGCCTCATCATGGGACTGAAACTGCCTTGGTCGCACTGGTTGATGATCTCCGGCGGGCTAGGGACAAAGGTGAGAGCTGTTTCCTAGTTCTGCTGGATCTCTCAGCGGCGTTCGATACCATCGACCATAGCATCCTTCTGGACCGTCTTGAGGGGCTGGGAGCTGGGGGCACTGTCATACAGTGGTTCCGCTCCTTCCTCCTGGGCCGTGTTCAGAAAGTGGTGGTGGGGGATGAGTGTTCAGACCCCTGGGCTCTCACTTGTGGGGTGCCTCAGGGTTCTGTCCTCTCCCCCATGCTTTTTAACATCTACATGCGGCCGCTGGGAGAGATCATCAGGAGGTTTGGGCTGGGTGTTCATCAGTATGCGGATGATACCCAGCTCTACCTCTCTTTTAAATCAGAACCAGTGAAGGCGGTGAAGGTCCTGTGTGAGTGTCTGGAGGCGGTTGGAGGATGGATGGCGGCTAACAGATTGAGGTTGAATCCTGACAAGACAGAAGTACTGTTTTTGGGGGACAGGAGGCGGGCAGGTGTGGAGGATTCCCTGGTCCTGAATGGGGTAACTGTGCCCCTGAAGGACCAGGTGCGCAGCCTGGGAGTCATTTTGGACTCACAGCTGTCCATGGAGGCGCAGGTCAAATCTGTGTCCAGGGCAGCTGTTTACCAGCTCCATCTGGTACGTAGGCTGAGACCCTATCTGCCTGCGGACTGTCTCGCCAGAGTGGTGCATGCTCTGGTTATCTCCCGCTTGGACTACTGCAATGCACTCTACGTGGGGCTACCTTTGAAGGTGACTCGGAAACTACAACTAATCCAGAATGCGGCAGCTAGACTGGTGACTGGGAGCGGCCGCCGAGACCATATAACACCGGTCTTGAAAGACCTGCATTGGCTCCCAGTACGTTTCCGAGCACAATTCAAAGTGTTGGTGCTGACCTTTAAAGCCCTAAACGGCCTCGGTCCAGTATACCTGAAGGAGCGTCTCCACCCCCATCATTCTGCCCGGACGCTGAGGTCCAGCGCCGAGGGCCTTCTGGCGGTTCCCTCATTGCGAGAAGCAAAGCTACAGGGAACCAGGCAGAGGGCCTTCTCGGTAGTGGCGCCCGCCCTGTGGAACGCCCTTCCAGCAGATGTCAAAGTGATAAACAACTATCTGACATTCAGGAGACATCTTAAGGCAGCCCTGTTCAGGGAAGTTTTTAACGTGTGATATTTTATTGTATTTTTGGTTTTTATGGAAGCCGCCCAGAGTGGCTGGGGAGGCCCAGCCAGATGGGCGGGGTATAAATAATAAATTATTATTATTATTATTATTTCACTGCCGCATTAAAAAAAACACAAAGTTACCAGTTTGAAAACTATTCCCAATGGACAGAATGCTAAACCATTCAGTTCCGCTTCCACAGAATCCCAAACTTCTTGTTTTGTATGAATCAGAGATCTGTCCAGCTCTGTGGCAAGATTTTGGGCAGGTTCAGGCTGAATGCAAACAGACAGCAAAGCTTCAACAGACAAATAAACAGAGAATGAGCCCTGTAATAGCAGCAGCTGCATCCCAACTGCTAGCCCTGCCTGCAGTGGAAAATGCCTTTTCAGTTAAATGGACCCAGCCCAATGCAATAGTCTTGTATTTCAAGGGGCAGCGTTGGTGTGTGGGTGTGGTAGTACTCTGGGTTAGAGGATGATAATGCAACATCCTTGGGCCGCAGGGAGACTTTCAGAGTCACTTCTGGGGTTCCTCCTTCATGTCACCCCCCCCCCCCGGCAGAAGGAATCTGACTCCAGGGTCAAGACATATCATGACTTTATCACAAACTCTGGTGAGTTGAACAAGTATTATTATTATTTTTTACCCATGGTGTGAAGTTTGCTTGTTTTGAATCTAACCAGGATGTGCATACAAACCAGAGATTGTGGTTTATCACAACAGCAAACCAAGGTTCTGTGAAACACAGGAGAACTGCTCCTCCTGGCTACACACGAGGACAGAGGAAGCAGGGTAGGCAAGCATTACGTTTCTCACTGGTTGATTCCAATTACAGTGGTACCTCTGGTTACAAACTGAATCCATTCCAGAGGTTTGTTCGTAAGTGGAAACCGTTCTTATCCTGAGGCACGCTTTCGCTAATGGCATCTCCCGCTGCGGGTGTGCCTTTGGCGCGTGATTTCCGCTCACATCCTGGGGCAAAGTTTGCAACCAGGAGCAGCTACTTCTGGGTTAGCAGAGCTCGTAACCCGAAGCGTGCCTAACCAGAGGTACCACTGTAGTGCACATAGTACTAAACCACCCATCAGCTTACTGAGAAGCTAGAAACCATAGCAATGGCAATACAGTATCCACAGCACTATCTAAACAAGCTGCATTCAAGAACAAAAAACAAAAATAATCCCAAAAAGCCTTCTGACAACTTATCAGCAGGTATTAAGCCTTTATAGCAGCTAATTCAACAGAGCAGGGTCAGGATGAGTACATACCTGTATACCTCCAGGAGCATCTCCACCCCCACCTCCCTCATGAGAAGAGAAGACTCCATGGAAAAGACCCTGACGTTGGGAAAGATGGAGGGCACAAGGAGAAGGGGACGGCAGAGGACGAGATGGTTGGACAGTGTTCTCGAAGCTACCAGCATGAGTCTGACCAAACTGCGGGAGGCAGTGGAAGACAGGAGTGCCTGGCGTGCTCTGGTCCATGGGGTCACGAAGAGGCGGACACGACTAAACAACTCAACAACAACCTCCAGGAGCATCTCCACCCCCACCCCCCGTCGAGCCCAAACACTGAGGTCCAGCTCTGAGGGCCTTCTGGTGGTTCCCTCACTGCAAGAAGTGAGGTTACAGGGAAGCAGGCAGAGGGCCTTTCGGTGGTCGCACCCACCCTGTGAAATGCCCTTCCCAGCCCGTGTCAAACAGATAAACAGCTTTGTGATTTTTAAAAGACATCTGAAGGCAGCCCTGTTTATGGAAGTTTTTAGTGCTTGGTGTTGTATTGTGTTTTTACTATTTTTTGTTGGGAGCCACCCAGAGTGGCTGGGGCAACCCAGTCAGATAGGAATAATAATAATGACGATAATTAATTTCCCCATAAACAGGAAACAGCTGCTCTTTTCTTAGTTGGAAATATAAAGGTGTGTGGTGGCCATGTGGCTAAGCTTTCACCTACTTCTGTACACAAGTTACAATCTTGCTATGGGATCTCTATAACATCAGCCAATAATCACTGAAGGCACTGACTCTGTTGAGATGTAATGAGGAACCACATTATCTCCCCTACAAAAATAAGCCAAAGCAAGCTTCAGATTTGCATGCTTCTCCTCACTCTTGTTCCTTTTTCTGTGAAGGCACTTAAACTCCTTCCCACTGCAATGCTTTTATTTTAAAACCACAGTTCTCACTGATGTCTGAACTCAGGAAACAGTGGTTTGCTTATGGTCTGAGAACAAGCCATGATCTAAAAAAAGGAGAAGGGAGAATATGAGCTCAAAGGCCCACCACAGCTTGTTCCAGCCATCGTCTGCAATCACAAAATGGGGGTTATAAAACCTAAAAAGAAAAAAAAAGGTAGGCTATTGAGACTGAAGGAACTATAAGACAGACACGGTGGTTGGCTGCCACTGAAAAACGAAACAGAAAAAAATGAATGTATCTTAGTTTTCAAAGCATATTCCGAAAAGTCAGAGCTATGATTCGTTTCTACAGAAGAGTTTTGCAAAAAGCAGCAGTGTGACATTTAAGCAAACCTTCACCACTAGGTGGTGGTGAATCCACACCCACAGCAACTCCGGTTTCTAGGAAGTACGTACAGGAAAAATACAGAAATAAACATTACCGGGTGACCCTGAAAACAATGTTAAGTAATTCAAAAGCATTGAGAGCCACGCTCCTCTTATTTTGGGCCTTCTACTTCCTGCTATATTGCCAGCTGGTAGTGTTTAAACCCCGTCCCACTGCAATGCCTTTGTTTCCCAGCGCTTTAAGTCCCTGCACAAGCCTTCAAAGTTCTGGTCTTTACTTCTAAAATTGACTTACCTATCCCGTTACTCTTAATTGCACAACTTACTTTCATCCCCCCCGCTGCCCCTTTCTGAGCCTTTATCCCATATCTCTGTTTCCTAAAAAAAAACACCAAACCCTTTTAAAACATGGCCTTCCCTGACCCACTGCAGACTCAATGCTCGTTCCTCCACTGGCATGACACCAGCAGTGTTGGCACCACCAGTGCTTTCAGGACTAGGTTCCTCCAATGGGATAAACTGCAGATTATGGAGCATGATGAAGGGCAGGGCTAAGAGTCCTATATAAATGAACCCAGCAGCTAGGCAGGAGGAAAGAGAAAGAAGACGAGCTCCAGGGAAGGAGAACTGACAGGACCCAAGAAGTATGAAGTGGGTATGGAGGAAGATTGCATTAGTGTATGAGGCCAGCATGCAAGTCCTGAGTGGGCCAACCCTACTTTTGCAGAGGAAATAATTGGTACTAGCTCCCTTCACTTTAATGGGAGGAAGCTGGGAGCTTAACCCCTTAGCTCCCAACAGTCTGATTGGATGAGGCAGGAGTGCTGATCTCAGAACCCCATTTGAGACAGATGGTCACCCCCGTAATATACAGGAAGTGCCCCTAATTTCAGTGCAGAACCTGAGGTCAGACAAGTGGGGCAGGGGACAGGGGTGTCTCATCAAAGCTCCAAGGGAAGACAAGGCAGGCTCAGTATGCCTGTTCCAGAGAATCCCTTTGTCAGGAGTACATGGAGGAGCCCGGGCCTCTGACCGGTAAGGCGCCGCAGGACTGGGGCTTTCCTAAGAGGCAAGGCACAGCTGCACAGGTGAGGCTGATTGGTAACTCATAGCACCTGGTGGCAAGAGCCGGAAAGGGATATAAGCCAAGCATTTCCCTTTGGCTCTTTGCCACAGCAACACACTTCCTGTCTTGACTCCTTGCTTGCTGATCCTCGGACCCTTGGCTTCTTGACTCCCGGCTCCCAGACCCTTGGCTTCCTGATTCCCATTCCTGCTCCCACCCCGCCATCTTGCCCCCGGTCCCAATGTTCTCAGCCGGGTCTTTGGCTACCCGTAAACCAGACCGTGACACCCTTCTTACTTTATGGGATACCTTCAGCCTACCCACCTGGACCCAGTGCCCATCTCCCCTGTCTTCAACGTAAGCCTCAGACATCAAGTTCCTGAGTAAGAACCACTGGAGCAGACCAAGAAAATCAAGAGAAGCAAATTAGAAACCTTAAAGGAAGAACTGAGCTGGCGCCGATTCCAAAGCCATGGAAGGTATAGCTTCCTACTCTCCTGAAGTACTGACTCACTAGCTGCTGTATGTGAAGCAACATATGGTAAATCATTGCCAATCCATTTATTACAGAATATCTGGTGCTGTTATTTGATCAAGGGCCTTAAAAAGGGGTAGTGCATGGGACCTCTGGACCAAGACAGGTTTGTGGTGTCCCTCCCCTGGACCACTCCACACACACCCTTCCCTTTTCCTTGCTAGCTGCCTTCGACATCTCTGATAGTCTTGAGTCTCTAAAGCAGACTGGAGAGTAATCCTATACATTGCTGGCACCACCCTGGGCACCTACGGAATTGTCCACTGCACTGCTAGTCATTTAGAAGGCCTAGAGAAATGCTGTTACCATCACTATGCCAACTCATTTTTTATTCCTGGGGATTATTTGTGCCCTATTCCAGAAATTGGTTTGATTGGATTTGGGTGTGTGCTTGGCTTATGGAAGTTTGGCCTCTCAAGACTGTCCCAACTGCTGTACCTGCCATTTTCTGCTTCCTTTCTTTTCTGCTTATATTATTCTCCCAAAGTGACTTTTAAAAATGACAGAAGGGTTCCAAACAGACTTACTTACAAATACAGTGGTGCCCCGCAAGACGAATGCCTCGCAAGACGGAAAACTCGCTAGACGAAAGAGTTTTCCGTTTTGGAGGTGCTTCACAAAACGAATTTCCTATGGGCTTGCTTCGCAAGACGACAATGTCTTGCGAGTTCCTGCTGGTTTTTTTTTCCTCCCCCCCCCTTCTTCTAAGCCGCTAAGCCGCTTATCAGCTGATCCGATCAGCAGATAAGCTGCTAAAAGCCGCTAATAGCGCTAACCCGCTAATCCGTCAATGGGCTTGCTTCGCAAGACGAAAAAACCGCTAGACGAAGAGAATCACAGAACGGATTCTTTTCGTCTTGCGAGGCACCACTGTATGTTAGCTTTCCCCTGAATCCTTCAACCATGCTCTTAGCAAGAGGTTATATGAATTGCTTTTTGAAGTAGTAAATGGAGATGGGTGAATAAGCTTGCATGGACCCTTTTCATGAGAACAAAGGCTGTTCCCAAAGCTCTGTGGAATTGTGGATATTTCTTTCTGCAATAGTTCTATTTACACACCAGCACCACTGCACTGTGGTTCCCATTGTCATGTCTAGTGGGCTCATAGGCATCAGAGGAGAGAATGGTTTGTTCTCGTTTGAGGTTTCTCATCTTATTGGCATGGTTCAGTGTGAACTTGTCTCAACTCCACCAAAGGTTCATTTTAAAATAGGTTTTTCTTAGAATTTGTATGTTTTTTGAAACAAAAGCAGTCTGCCTTAACTTTCTTCTAAAAATCTATTAATGAATGAGATGAATGGACAAGGTGCTATTCCCAATGCATTTTAAAAAGCGACCATCAACCCCAAAGTTGTAATTTTCAAAAGCTTATGGAAAAAGAAAAGGTCACAGAAATGGCATATGCGGCATCTGAATTTTAAACAATTTGTATAACTACCTAACAAGTGAGTTATGAGCACTAAACTTTTCTATCAGAGTATGAGAAGACACTAAAAAGGGTTGAGATACTTAGTTTTAGAGCACCAGAAAAAGTAAGTGTAACTGGGAAACCTGCACATTACTGCTGTTTATTTTTTAAAGAAACTTAACGTTCCCAATAAGTTCAGTATTAGATGCCACAAGTAAATGCCAGTGAAAATTCCGAACAGGTTAAAATGTGTTTATTGCCTTACTTTATCTTAATCACACCTTGTAAAGCCTTCCTTCTCTGGGGAAATAGACTGAACAGTGACAACTTGAGTTGATTTATCAAATAAAACATCCACCTTATTTAAATGCACACATTGGACCAATTTTACACGATGCAGTGAGAAAGATAGACAGAGAATACCTAAAAACATGATACATTAAATTCTGGTATAGTGCTAGAAGCATCTAATAGATAAGTTCATTTATGGATCAATTTGAAAGAATATTTGCAATACAGCGGTACTTCGGGTTACAGACGCTTCAGGTTACAGACTCTGCTAAGCCACAAATAGTACCTCGGGTTAACTTTGCTGCAGGATGAGAACAGAAATCATGCTCTGGTGGCGCAGCGGCCCCATTAACTAAAGTGGTGCTTCAGGTTAAGAACAGTTTCAGGTTAAGAACGGACCTCCAGAACGAATTAAGTTCTTAACCCGAGGTACCACTGTACTGTACAAGTGAAATATCTTTGATAATCAACTTTCTCAAAATCTGAAAAAATATAGAGAATTAGTGCATCCAATTAAATCTCCAATTGATGCAGTGATTTGTACTTTGTATTTTAATCCCAACAGTAATTGAAATTTTTTGAGTTGTGGAGAGAACATAATTTATGTGCATGTAAAGATCTACTACGTCAAACTCAAACCAGGACATAAGATGTAAAATGAATAATCAGTTGCTGCCATGATTCTTGTTTCTATAAATTCAATTTATTTATTTTTTTAGAAAAACACTAAACAAGAAATCTAAACACATTTGAGGAAGCCGGAGTTTTGATAAGGTACATTCAGATTCTAGAGTTCTTCTAAGATCAATATACATTTTCATTGTGAAGTGGAACATTAAGAACTACATAAATTAGCTGAGGGCAAGATCTTGGAAGACAAATTAAATTTTCTATCTGGAATGACAAAGGGAGATGCAGTAATAGTTTTTCACTATAGTAATTTGAGAGAATTGCTTTATGTTACTGGCTAGCTAATAAAGGAAATCAAAAATGACAAGAGATAATGGGGTACATACAATCCTCTCTGCTGGAAGCACCAGAGAGAATGGAATCTTTTTCATTAATATAGTGTTACCTTGCCATCTAATAACCCCGAAGTTATCTTCTACATGATTATGATAGTAAAAATAACATACACAAAATATTGAAGGGATTGTTGTTGTTTAGTCGTTTAGTCATGTCCGACTCTTTGTGACCCCATGGACCAGAGCACGCCAGGCACTCCTGTCTTCCACTGCCTCCCGCAGTTTGGTCAGACTCATGTTTGTAGCTTCGAGAACACTGCCCAACCATCTCGTCCTCTGTCGTCCCCTTCTCCTTGTGCCCTCCATCTTTCCCAACATCAGGGTCTTTTCCAGGGAGTCTTCTCTTCTCATGAGGTGGCCAAAGTATTGGAGCCTCAGCTTCACGATCTGTCCTTCCAGTGAGCACTCAGGGCTGATTTCCTTAAGAATGGATAGGTTTGATCTTCTTGCAGTCCATGGGCCTCTCAAGAGTCTCCTCCAGCACCATAATTCAAAAGCATCAATTCTTCGGCGATCAGCCTTCTTTATGGTCCAGCTCTCTACAACTAAGTCTACAACTAAGTCTACAACTCTCTACAACTAAGTCTACAACTCTCTACAACTAAGTCTACAACTCTGGAGGGATTAGTGACTGGCAACCAAGTGAGGATGCATTTGAACCAAGAGCCACCTTTCGAAGTCCAACTGTTCACTTGTTCTGACTCAATATACAGTGGTACCTCAGTTTACGAACTTAATCCGTTCCGGAAGTCCGTTCTTAGACCGAAACCATTCTTAAACTGAGGCGCGCTTTCCCTAATGAGGCCTCCCGCCGCCAGTGCCTCTCCACCGTTCAGCTTCCGTTCTTAGACCAAGGTAAAGTTCGTAAACCGGGACACTACTTCTGGTTTTGTGGAGCTTGTAAACCAAATAGTTTGTAAACAGGGCTGTTCTTAAACCGAGGTACCACTGTACCATCAAGTCAAAACTGTCAGGCTATGTTACGGTGAAAGGAAGTAAAAACAAGGACATAACAACTTTACTCAGAAATAGATTTCATTTTTAAGTACAGTCATACCTCAGGATAAATACGCTTCAGGATAAGTATTTTCGGGTTGCGCTCTGCGGCGCCCTGAAAGTAACAGAGTGCATTACTTCTGGGTTTCGCCGCATGCGCAGACGGTCAAAGTGACGTCACACGCATGCGCAGAAGCGGCAAAACGCGACCCGCGCACATGCATCTTATGTTCTGTTCAGGATGCGAACGGGGCTCTGGAACGGATCCCGTTCACATCCCGAGATACCACTGTACTGACAAAATAAGCCACATAATTCTACAACAAATACAACCTGCGGATATGATCCACAAAAGGAACAGGTTCCATTCAAAGGAGAACCAGCCTAAAATAAAAAATATGGCAGAACAGCTTTTAAACTGATCCCTGGAAAAACCCCAACAGGGGCTGGGATGAAGGTGAAAATGGACCAAATGAAGACAGGGGGGAAACCAGACAACGGAAGTCAAGAGGGACTTGACAGCCATTCATGGAAGTCAAAGAAACATACATGCCAATGACACCTAGGGAGAGAATGGTCACAGGTGCCATTTCTAGAAGCCTCTGGAGCAAAATGGGCAAGGTGGAGTGCTTGGTTTTAAAAGCAAAAAAGTAGCAGATATTGCAGGCATACCTGGAACTTGGTAGAATGTCAAACAGCCAGCAGCAAACAGTCATCTCTGGATACAAACCATGGATGACAATTTCCAGCCCCCAAAGTAATTTTGCACTGTGTTGCCAGTCCTTCCCCACCCCCACCAAAATGCTAAGTGTGATCTTGAGATGGAAACTGAAGGGGAAGCATCAAAAGGAGCAAATGTTGTAGAAATGGGTGACTTCAATTACCATCACATAGATCTGGGTAGATATCTGCACCACTATCAGCTAAGAGGTGAACTTTCCAGATAGTCTAAATCAGGCATAGGCAAACTCGGCCCTCCAGATGTCTTGGGACTACAACTCCCATCATCCCTAGCTAACAGGACCAGTGGTCAGGGATGGTGGGAGTTGTAGTCCCAAAACATCTGGAGGGCCGAGTTTGCCTATGCCTGGTCTCAATGACTACACCCTAGAATAACTGGTCCATGTTGTATTTGAAGGTGGCACAAAAAAGCTGAAGGTAAAAAGAGGACTTCTTACCACTTTAGAAATGGTCAGAACGAAATGTTCAGCATCCCTGCCTAGAAACTCATCTGCCTGGCATAAATGCCAAAATGTTTTCCCCCCACATCTGTGACCTGCCCACTGGACCGCATACTGGGGGCGAGAGGGTTCACTCAGCCTGAGTTCCAGTACAAATTCATTGTGCTATTTTTAATAACATTGATCAAGAGGTTACCAAAAAGCACGCAAAGCTAAACTACCTTCATTCTGCTTCCTGAACAAGGCTGCTACAGGATGTGAACAAAGAGAAAAATGAAAAATGAAAAAGTAATTAGCTTCACCTCATCTTCTTCAACCATCTGCAAGCCAGCTGAGAGGCAGTTGCTTAGCTGCTCTGCTTTATAAAATATGTTTTAAATTGGCACTCCAGTTTTTTTTAATAAAAAAAAATACAAGTGTTTGGGACAGGATCCCCTTTATGCCCCAAAACTATAGAAGAAATTATTTGGCAAACTACTTAGCTTAGGGATGTGTCAAAGAGGCAGAAGCCAAGGGAAGATGAGGGCCTTAGGAATTAAAAAGAAGCGAAGGGAAGAAGATAAGTGATGTGACGGAGAAATTAGTGAACTGACCGTATATTTTGGCTGCTACCAAGAGTAGTCTACATTTGTGAGCCCATGTGGAGACACAAATTATCTCCTTCAAATAATATGCAATTACCCAAACTTTTCAGAATGCTTCTTCCTAGAACACTTAGTGGACACCTCCCACTTAGGCCAATTCATCATTTCTGAGAGAGGGAATTATGTCACCAAGTAGTGCGCTGATTCCCTGAAATTTATGAATTGGCCTTGAGAAACTGCTTCCATGCAATGTCACCCCCATTTTGGTTTGTTACAGGACATGGTAACTGACTGCAACCTTGCCTACTCAAGCCGATTTCTCAAGAACACATAATGACTTAAAGGGACAAAAAGTCACAACAGGGAGGTTAATCCAGCTCAAAAATGGCCACATAAATTGGCCCTTACTTAGCCATTATTCAGCACAGGCTGCAAAGATTTTGCTCTTCTCTCATCTGTTAAATGGCCTCGTCTGTCAACTTGTGAAATGCCAGGGATTCTCAAAGCAAGGATGAGTATTAAACTCACGAAAGGCTTAAAAGATTATCTGGCCCAGTTACCCAGAAGCCAAGCTCAAAGGAGCTCATTGAGAATCACTTCTGGTTGGGGTGAGTCAAGGAAAGCAGCTTTCATCTAGGGCTTAAAGCACAGGTGTAATATGCCTCCTTTGGGGGAAAGGTTAGAATTGCTGTTTTCTCTGCTCACTCTTCCTTTTTAATTGTACAGTCTCTCTCCTTACCTCTGTCAATATCCCTTGTCCAGCCACCCAGTCTTATTGCATTAGTGTTGTTTTGTACATTAGAATTCACTTCCCTACTGTTATTACACTGGATCATACTTGTTAATTGTATTGTATCATATAATTGTTTTAATAGTATATTATCTTGTGAATAGCCCCGAGATCTTCTGATGAGGCATCTTTTATGCAATCAAGTTGTATTTAAAACAACACAACCTATACATGAATTGTCAAGGACGGTTTGACATTTTGTTCTCCTGCCTCTAATGAAAAAAAAATAGCCTCCCCCCTCCATTATCAATACAGTGGTACCTTGGTTCTCAAACACCTTGGTTCTCAAATGCCAAAAACCCGGAAGTAAGTGCTCCGGATTTTGAATGTTTTTCGGAAGCCGAACATCCGATGCCACTGTCAGCAATTGTTTCCAGGGCACCTGCATCAATCAGAAGCTGTGCCTTGGTTTTCAAACATTTTGGAAGTCAAACGGACTTCCAGAACAGATTAAGCTTGGCGCTTTTGTTTTTGCTATTTATTTTGCGTTGGTTTTTTTGAAGCTTTTTTTGGTTCTTTTGTTTTTGTGACTGTGTGGAACCCAGTTCAGCTACCGATTGATTGATTGATTGATTGATTGATTGTGTGACTGCGGAAATGGATAAAAGCTCCCCCCCACCCAAACAATGACTATCATCAGTGCAGGGAAGAAAAATTAACTTTAATTTTTATCATCTACAATACTGTCTTATTTATTTTATAGTACAGTATATTGATTATTGCTTTCATTTTATGGATCAATTGTCTCATTAAGATAGTAAAATTCATGTTAAATTGCTGTTTTAGGGGTTGTTTTTAAAAGTCTGGAACGGGTTAAGCTGTTTTGCATTACCTTCTATGGGAAAGTGCACCTTGGTTTTGGATCACTTTGGTTTTGGAACAGACTTCCGGAACGGAGTAAGTTTGAGAACCGAGGTACCACTGTATATAAACACAGACATTTCAGAGGCACCTCTTGAATTTTGTTTCCACAGCAACCATAATAATAATGTAAATATGCATCTCATAATGCAATAAGATTTATATGATATTTACTGATGCAGGCACAAAAAATCTTTAGTCTGTCTTCAAAAGCCATTTTAGTTAGTGCAAGTGAATTCAGAACTTTTCATATTTGCTATGACTCTTGTCTTCTTAACTGGGATCACTGAAGAAGTTTCTGAAAACTCCGTTCATTGAACTGCAATAAAACATCTGCTCTTCTGGTGATTAATTTATGGGCAATGTTTCATAATACACAGTTTTCTCTAGTAATCCACCAAGTAATAAGAGAAACTGAAGGGGACAAGGCTGTACAAACAGAAAGCTACAAAGAAAATTCCACAGTGAAGTGGAATTATCAAAGTTAGAATAAGGAGAGATATATTCTTAGGAGAAATAAGGGAACAGGAGCTTCATTGCCCCTTCATGATTCAGCTCTCTGGCCTTGCCTCCTTCCAACTGAACTCTGAGGAATCTGCTCTGGTCAGACCTCACCTGGAGTACTGTGTCCAGTTCTGGGCACCACAGTTCAAGAAGGACACTGACAAACTGGAACGTGTCCAGAGGAGGGCAACCAAAACGGTCAAAGGCCTGGAATCGATGCCTTATGAGGAACGGCTAAGGGAGCTGGGCATGTTTAGCCTGGAGAAGAGGAGGTTAAGGGGTGATATGATAGCCATGTTCAAATATATAAAAGGATGTCACATAGAGGAGGGAGAAAGGTTGTTTTCTGCTGCTCCAGAGAAGCGGACACGGAGCAATAGATCCAAACTACAAGAAAGAAGATTCCACCTAAACATTAGGAAGAACTTCCTGACAGTAAGAGCTGTTCGACAGTGGAATTTGTTGCCAAGGAGTGTGGTGGAGTCTCCTACTTTGGAGGTCTTTAAGCAGAGGCTTGACAACCATATGTTAGGAGTGCTCTGATGGTGTTTCCTGCTTGGCAGGGGGTTGGACTCGATGGCCCTTGTGGTCTCTTCCAACTCTATGATTCTATGATCCTTTTTGTATTAAGTATGATGGAGATACAGCTGAATGATCTACCTTCAGAGGTGGCCTGGTGTGTCTTAACTCCTTCTAATCACGGTGCAACCAACTATTTGTAACTCCTGTAGAAACATAGGGAGCATACACTTCTGAGGGATGGGTGTTCAAGCACTTACTCTCAAAGCAAGCCTTTCTGGATGGAAGAGTGATGCATGTCTTTTTACTTTAATTCAGAAAATAAAAGTGTCTCACTGTTCTAGGGGTTAGGAAAAGGGCATTTTCCTCTGAAACTAGCACTCATGGGACTTCTGCAAGGATGACTTCAGTGCACCGGTTCCATTTGTCACTTCTAAGACAATTCACACACTTCAAAACTGATATATACCCAGAAGCATTGTAAATTACTTTCACCTGCAGGGGTGTGTATGTACTCGCTTTCTGTATCTGAGAAGGCAAGGGGGTCACTCTAAGCACCTTTTAGCAATGGGCTTCTGTAGCCACATGTAATCTACTCCTCCCAAACTTTCCGCCCTTCAAAGTACAAGAGGTTATTCCTAACTGCTAAATGCCACGAGGTTGAAAGAAGAATGAAACACCTCCTTAGATTGCACAGTTATAATCACAGAACTAAAATTTAAAAGGCAGCAGGGGTGAGACAATTCAACTCATGTTTTAATGGCATGGACATTGTTCCTTAAATTTATAAGGCAGAACCTAGTTCTCCTGCAGGTTACAGGCAGGGCCAGGGAGCCAGAAACTTTCCCACAGAGGCGGACCATATCTGTGAACCTTACAAACTAAGACAGGAAAAGCTGTGTGCAGAGTTGTGGTTTTTTGACTTGTCTTCAGACAACCTACAGCCAGACAAATTTACTTACTTTTACAAAGATATACGTAAGATACAAAGATATACCCCACTATTTCCGTCCCAAAAGGTGATGCTTGAAGCAGCTTGCAAAATATAAAGAGGCATAAAACAATAACATTCTATGATTCAAACACAATTCCTTAAAAAAATTTTTTTTAAGGAGAATCAAAATATATACACAAACAGAAAATAAACTTATAGACATACGTTTTTCGATCATGTGCTTTTACATTCATATTTAATTGCAAAAAGGAAAAACAGTAGCTACTTCTTTAAATGTGCATGCTGAGGAGGTGCCATTTCCAGACTAAATGCAGAATCAAAGAGCAAGAGGAAAAACTAACTGTACAATAAATTAAATAAGGCAACCTCACAATCCAAAGTTTGCTTAAACTACCAGGGAGAGGGCCTCTTCAGTAGTAGAATCCTGGTTATGGGATAGTCTTTGTGGTCTTTTTGGTACTAGACCTCTCTGTTCATGCCAGTCTTTTAAATCTTAAGCAAACTGGTCCTCTGGGTTTAAACCTTTTTAATGTGGGAAATGTGAAATGTTTTGCTTTTATGTAGTCTCCTCTCACTTTTTTAAAGAATGGATTTATGTTTTACTTTGTCTTTCAGTTGCTTTTATTCATTGTAAGCCGCCCCCCAAAAGTTATCTTACAGGGACAGCATGCGAATGTAACTGAATGAATGAATGAGTATTCATTTGCCAGTGGGCACAAATAGAGAGGAAGATAATACAAGAACCTACCCGGGAGAAACCCTGTCACATGTTGCAACAAACTGCACTTCAGAAAGCAATGGTACATGCAAGAGAGGCACAAAAGCTGACATGATATGATGGAGAGATTAAGCACAGGATGAGACCATCCTTCAAGTAACTTGGTCCCAAGCTATTTAGGACTTGAAAGGTAATCACCAAAACTTCCATTTTTTTTGCCAGGCTTCCCTGGTCAGGAAGAACATGGACAAAATTCAGTTTCCTTATCAATTCTTTGTTGCTGTATCAAAATGCTTCTCCCATTTGATGACAAACTTCAACACAAGGGAGATGACAAGGAGAGTGAGTGAGTGAGTGAGTGAGTGAGTTGAGTCTGCAAAGCGTCAATACAAGGAAACTTCAACTGAATGTACAGCCAGAGTAGCCTCAACATGAAGTAATCACGCATGAAACTATGAAGAACAGCAGATCTAAGAGGGGCAGCTTTCATCTCTCAGTTGACTATCACTTGTTGTTTGGCATTAAATCCCCAAAAATGTCTAAGCCAATACCTACAAACATCTGGTCCAAAATACAGTCAAGTATGCATTGATTTTAAACCTAAATAGACTTTATTGTCTTGTAGATATTTATGTACAGCTTTTCCGGCAGACCTCATAAAGCAGTTTACATTGAAATTCTAATATAATTAAAGCCATACAATAAACCAGCCATGACAAACTGCAAGGGGGGTGGCAGAACTTTTGAAAAACTAGAGCTCTCCTCAGGGTCCTCAGAGACCAGCGGTGGCAGTTGGAGAAGGGAGAGGGCACCTTAGTCAGAAGTCTGGAGCTAGATGGTCACATCTCTGTCTTCTCTCTTTTTCCTCCCCCGCTTAAGAACACAAATGTAGATCTTCACAAAGTCATAAAACCAGCCCAACTTTGAAATACCGCAGCATTCAAAAGCTTTTCTGGTATAGATAGAATGCAATCTACTCCCCCTCACCAGAGGGGAAAAAAGAATCACAAATATAATTCCAGCAAAGGGATAACAAGTGTGGGTGGATTTTTTGACATTTCTCAATATACCTCTGATTATTTTTAGTATCCGTAATTGCTAGTTATTTCACTGCTGTTCTTTTCAGTAAAAGCATTAAGTGTGTTAATACTAGCTGCCCACCCCTGCACACCCTGCCAGGTAATCACTGAGTGCTAAAATGGAACTGGGCAAGTAGTTGGAGTTCCTCAGAGCAAAACATCCTAAACCACCCAGAGCCTAGAAGAGCTTAATTGAAAAGTAATTTCAAAAAGTGTTCCATCCTTCATAATTCTCAACATAGTGCCTAGGCAACCACACTTCTCTTCTAAGCTATAGTAAAGTGTTAAAATTAGTTTTAATTTCATTTGTAATGGATTTCCATATGTAAATGCAAGTAAGTAAATCCATGATCAACAAACTAGATCCCAGTATGCTTGAGTGCAGGAATACACTGGTCAGCAAATGTGTTTAGCTGAGCAGGAGAGATAGCCAGCCCAATTTCTAAGCATAATATACCGTAAATTTCGCTCCATAACACGCAGATTTTTCCTCCTAGAAAGTAAGGGGAAATGTCTGTGCGTGTTATGGAGCGAATGCCTGCAGATGGCGGGGGAATCTGCTGCAGTTGTGAGCAGTCCGTGGCTCGCTTTGAAACAGCAAAGCGGGTGTAAGCGGCTCCTGTCAGCTAGCGGAGCCGGGAAGGAGGGAGAGAAGCAGAGCGGGAGTTGGCTGCTTTAAAACAACCCCGTGCTCTCTGTCCCTGCCTGCAGTTTTTTGCTGTCCGATTTTGGATTAGGCACTGTAGGGGCTGTGTGTGTGTGTGTGTGTGTGTATGTGCGTGTGCTTGAGCTATCGTTCTCCTCCTCCTGCTTCCCCTTCACTCTCCCTGCGCCCCTCCGACGTTAGAATCCACACTCTGTGTGTCTGTGTGTGCGTCAGGGCTGCTTCTCCTCTTGCTTCCCCTTCACTCTCCCTCCGACGTTAGAATCCACACTCTGTGTGTCTGTGTGTGCGTGAGGGCTGCTTCTCCTCTTGCTTCCCCTTCACTCTCCCTCCGACGTTAGAATCCACACTCTGTGTGTCTGTGTGTGCGTCAGGGCTGCTTCTCCTCTTGCTTCCCCTTCACTCTCCCCCCCGACGTTAGAATCCACACTCTGTGTGTCTGTGTGTGCGTGAGGGCTGCTTCTCCTCTTGCTTCCCCTTCACTCTCCCTCCGACGTTAGAATCCACACTCTGTGTGTCTGTGTGTGCGTCAGGGCTGCTTCTCCTCTTGCTTCCCCTTCACTCTCCCTCCGACGTTAGAATCCACACTCTGTGTGTCTGTGTGTGCGTGAGGGCTGCTTCTCCTCTTGCTTCCCCTTCACTCTCCCTCCGACGTTAGAATCCACACTCTGTGTGTCTGTATGTGCGTGAGGGCTGCTTCTCCTCTTGCTTCCCCTTCACTCTCCCTCCGACGTTAGAATCCACACTCTGTGTGTCTGTGTGTGCGTGAGGGCTCCTTCTCCTCTTGCTTCCCATTCACTCCCCCAGCGCCCCTGTGACTTTAGAATTGACACTCTGTGTGTCTGTGTGTGTGTGAGGGATCGTTCTCCTTCTCTTGCTTCCCATTCACTCCCCCAGCGCCCCTGCCACTTCCAGCGCCCTGCAACTTTAGGGCCAGTTCTCTCTCTCTCTCTCTCTCTCTCTCTCTCTCTCTCTCTCTCTCTGTGTGTGTGTGTGTGTGTGTGTGTGTTGACCTCACTGTGCTTGTTGGGGGAGAGTGTTGGTCACACTTTTTCTTGATTTGTCTCAGAGTGGTTACTATCGTGGTTTCCTTGCTGGGGAGGAGGGAGAGATGTAGAGCCTGCTTGTTCTAAAGGAGCAAAGCCGGAGAGGAGCCTCTCCTGCATTATTAGCAGCACCCTTCTCCACACCCCCCACGTGTGCTCCTTGTCCCTTGAGTGCTTTTCCTTCCCTCCCCACTTAAAACGTGGTTACAAAGCACGGATCCACATGGATCCTCAGGATTTTTGCACTGGGTCACCCCAAATTCACCATCAGATCACATAGCATGTCCATGGCTACAGCCTGCACAAAAAACACACACGCACCCACTGTTTCATGGGGCCGCAATGGGGCAAAAACGTGGTTACAAAGCATGGACCCACATGGATCCTCAGGATTTTTGCATTGGGCTACCCCAAACTCACCGTCAGATCACATGTCTGTGGCCACAGCATGAACCACAAAAATCATACATCCACTGTTTTGTTTAGAATATTTTTTTCTTGTTTTCCTCCTCTAAAAACTACGTGCGTGTTATGGTCAGGTGCGTGTTATAGAGCGAAAAATACGGTAATTAGACATAGAGTTCTCTCTCTCTCTCTCTCTCTATCATCTCCTTACCTGTCCGATCTACTATGGGTACCTCTACTTTAGCTCTGACCTGGCCATCTCCAATTGGGTTCAGGTATGCCTATACAAAATCTAATGGCTCTGGATAGGTATACATGTTTTCACTGATAGCGCAAAACAAGATAGAGAGCCTATTCAATTAGATTCAAATAAGCACCATAGTATGAATCTGCATCATTGTGCATGTATAATCCTGTTTCCCAAAGAAAGGGTCTTCTTTGCTGAATCAGGCAATCTGTGTTCATATTCACAACTATTTTATGGAGAGCTCAGTCAGAGCTGTTGTAATTTATCCAAGACCAAGCAAGGAGTCCGTGGTAGAAATGGCAACACTTCTAAATGTCCATCCACCAGACTGCAACTGTTCATCCACTAGACAGCATAATTTCTCTCTTGACATTTGAGTTCACGGTGGTCAGTTCTATGGTTCATCCCAAGGGTTAAGAGGAAACTGAAACTTCCTTAATAAAGCCATTTTAGTTAAAAAGAAAGCTTTGAATATACATGGAAGGTCTTGGTTCTTATGATTACAGTATTCTAGTAAGGGTTGCAAAAGGGTTTCTCTGAGCAGAGAAAAGGGTTCCAGTTACAACCAGATAAAGTAACTGCAATTTACACAGCAGCATTTTACAACTTTCTGAGTTACAGAACAAAATATTGAGTGTGGAGTACAAACAAAGCAGCTTAAAAGCATCAAAACTACATGGTAAAATTTGTATTATAGCCTCTTTTGACTACGAACATACAAAAATCTAAAATAACGCAAGTGTACAATGATGTCACAAAGTGAGTCTGAAGATTCCCAACTGAAATATACACAGGTGGTGACAAGCTGAGAGTACAGTTGCCAGATTGCCTTAAAAATAGTATGTTGGCTTTATAGAAATCTGTAAATAGAACTCCAGGAAAGCAAGACTGCCTGCCACAGCAACCCTCTGTCCAGCTAAGGTCAAGCGAGACAGCATACACTGATTAAATGGCCTAGCTGACTTTGAATGATTTTAAAGTGTTCATAATTTTGTTTTTGCTTTGTCCTGAGGAAGCAGCAGGAGGAAAACATTCTCCAGGAAATGCCATCATCACATTACTGATAGAGAAATTGCCTTGTTGTAGCCAAGAGGAATCGGTATATGATATAACCTCATTTGTTTCCAGTTTCCCATGATCCTGGCAGGATTAAAATATTAAATCTGTTGAAAGAGTTGAAAACATTACCTGGAATTTAAAAGAGAATGAAATAACTTTTTTTAAAAAGTAGCATGCATTTTGGAACTTTTTCTGGTTTCAATGGCATTCTTAAAAAAAAACCAAAATAGAGATCAGAGTGGAAAGTTCCAATGAGGCAGACGGAGGAACAGACCCCAAGCTGTCCCTGCTTGTCTCGTTCCTCATCCTGTTTCTATTGAGGCGACCACTACAGCTTCTTATAGGGGCTTGTGGTTTCAGAATGTGTTTACTAAAACAAGCTCTTTCAAAAGTACTTCAAAATGTTCTCTCCCTTTATGAACCGAGGATCAGTTAGTTCCGGAGTTGCCTTACAGCTTTACACGTTCTGTCACCATTTCTGTCTAGATCTTGTTGAGGAGGCAATCTGATACCTGTATCTGGGCTGTATCACTTCGGACTGCAGGTAGGACTAACATAATGGAACAGTCCTACAGGATGTGGGAAGCAACTTTCCAGGAATGTCACTCATTTCTATAGGGTCTCCATGAGAATGCAGCCCCTTTGAAGTACATCCCCTCTGTAGCCAGTGCAAACAAAACAGGAAATCTTCCATTAATTACAGTTTCCTGATTCATCCAAAACAGGAAACTATGGCTACCGGCTCCAGAACCAGCCAGGATATTAACCCATGGTTTCATATAATTGCCACTGGCGTGCTAGCTGTCTGGCCTTAGTTGCCTGGTGCACCAAAGTTCAGAATAGGCTCCACGAAGCCACAGATGACACTCAGGGGCAATGATGTCCAGAGCTGTTCACACAGCATGGCAATGGCTTCTTCAAAGTCACCTACTGAAAACTCCTCCAGGGCATTCAGAATTCACTGGATTCCATTAGTCTCTGGGGGCACATCATCTTAATCTGTCCACTACCCCTGCAGAAGAGGATCGGAGCTGTAAGTCAAAATTTCACAAGGAAGTGATTTGACCATGACAAGAGGGTGACATAGCTGTCAAGTGTCCCTTATTTGAAGGGACAGTCCCTTATTCCAGCGCCATGTCCCACTGTTGTCCCTTATTGATGGTTGTCCCTTAAATGTCCCTTAAATTTCAAAGGAAGCAGCTCCTCTCCCTCCCTGCCTGCTGGCCAGAGAGGAGGGAGGCTCCAACTGTGTTGCTTGGCTGTGTTGCTCACCCAATAAGAAGTCTAAGAACGACTGGGGGTGGAGCTTGCATGCCTTGTGTGTGGCTAGTTAATGCAAGCTGAGGGGGTTTTTGAATGCTGGATGCCATTTTGTTGCACGTGCTGCTGCAAACTTTACAGTTCAAAGCCAGGCCGGGGAGCCATCTTAAGTTGAGGCTGCATAGGCCTTGTGGTGCGTGTGATTCAGATTCTATTCAGTTGAACCTCTGGTTACAAAGTTGGTTGGACAGTGTTCTCGAAGCTACCAGCATGAGTTTGACCAGACTGCGGGAGGTCAGGAAGACTGGAGTGCCTGGAACAGGTGAGGCTGCAGGTCCCTTATTTTCAAGGCTGCTGGTCCCTTATTTTCAAATCTGTAAGTTGACAGCTATGGAGGGTGACACCCACCCGCTGATCTCCAGGCCACCTCTTCCTCCAATAGTTACAGGGGGTTGAACGAGATGATCTTTGGGGTCCCTTCCGACTCTACAATTCTGTGATTCTAACAGATTGGTTAACAAAATAGAATCATAGAATGGCAGAGGTGGAAGGGACCCCAAGGGTCATCTAGTCCAACCCCTGCAATGCAGGGATCTTTTGTCCAGCATGGGGCTTGAACACATGACCCCTGAAATGAAGAGTCTCATGCTCTACCAACCAAGCTATAATATAAAATGTACCTGTGTAAATGAACCTGCTTGCTGAATGCTACCCCATTTCTTTTAAAGCTTTTAGATTAGATAGGACCTTCACAAAGCAATGATGGGATAGAACTATTATATATATATCTAAACATGTGATGATATGTTTTTGCCTGACAGCAAATGGCACTGTACACATATATTTATCTCCTATCATACAGGTATGTTTGATTTCTACTGTGCCCTTCAACAGGTTCCCGGGACAGATTACAAAAAAGTTTAAACAAATTACAACAAAACCAAAATCAGTATATGATACCTTGGCAATCCATCATACTCCTTTTGCCAGCATTCTCCCCTCCCCCATGGTTTTGCTAGTAAATCTTGCTTGTTTTATTCTAAAAGTGTTAATTAAAAAAACCAAACCCTTCTGCACTCAGAATTCAGAAAATTATTCTGCAAGTCCTAGCAATATTTATAATTATAATAATAATAATTTATTATTTCTACCCCGCCCATCTGGCTGGGTTTCCCCAGCCACTCTGGGCGGCTTCCAACAAAAGATTAAAAATACATTAAAACATCAGTCATGAAAAACTTCCCTAAACAGGGCTGCCTCCAGATGTCTTCTAAATGTCATATAGTTGTTTATTTCTTTGACATCTGATGGGAGGGCGTTATAATATTTTGCAGAGAACAAACAGCCAAAAAGAATCACTTTCAAGTGCAGCTTAAGTGTCTAGTTTTGATGGTTACTGTTTTATTTCTAGTAATTGTAGGGTTACCCAATACAAGAGCACACTAGACTGTGATTAAGAGGTTTTAAATGTCCATGTCAGCATAGCTGCTCATAATAATCAGAGGACTTTTGATTGCAGAGGACCAGTCCAGCAATGGACTCAATGGTTTCCAGATGTTTCCAACAATTTAATGAGATAATCAAAAGTATTCAGGGATTTTTAAATGGAAGACCTTACAGCCATTTTTCACAGTTGAATCAGTAACAGTTCAAATTAGATTGATTCTCTTTTTAAGGAACCTTTTTAAAATTACCAGTGGAGAAGATTTATCTGAAATCCAGAGTTGGGGATTAGAATGTTTGCTGACCGCAATCCCAACTGGCCAAACCTTTACAACTTTCCTCTGCTTGGCATCTTAGCATGCATCAGTTTAGCTGACTGATTACAAAGCCATAAATCTCACATGATGAACTGGTTCAGTTTCAGCGCCTAGTGTGCAATTTAAAGACAGCATTATTTCCCTCTGTGCCTTTGGCTTCCCAGTAGCAAGCTTTAAATGTCATCGTGTCATTACAAATGCCAGGCATCTGCTCTCCTTTAGCACACTGTGCTCTAATACTCTTGTGCAGATAGCTATCACACTCAGCTATGATTCCTGTTTTGTTTTTTTTTAACAGTCTGAGACAAGCATACACATCGACTCCAAACAACACCATGTCGTTCTATAAAAACAACATTAAGTGAGATATGTGGAAAGAATAGTAATTGAAAATATTGTGAAAAATTAAAAATCCCACCACTTTAAGCGGTGCTATAAGCTGCTGCACCCACTAGCTCCTTATTTTGTTGTGTATCACCTAGTTGGCTATTGTGCTTTACAAACTGAGAGCAGCGAGTTTACTGGGCCATGGACCTAACCCAGGCAAGGGCTACTGGTTGTTCCTGATGGCACAAGTCCTCAATGAAAACAGGGAGAAATGCGTAATAATTGTTTCTTTGCAGTTTGAATGAGACGGCTTTCTTCTCAACTGAACATTTTAAGCTGAAATGTATATTGCCTCTTTTGCAGCCTAAGTTGCTACAGGATAGCAGAAAGCTCAACAAAATATTTAACTGTACATATATATGGCTCTCCCTAAGATGGGCCTATAGTTTTGCTGAATCATAGCAGAAACCGTTCCATCAGTGTTGCCCCCATAGCGGCAGTATCAAAATGTGACAGAAAACACTAAAACGGTTGAAGAACTCCTGACAAGCATTTGCACCAATCACCTTTGCTGTAACAGCTTAACACCCAGGTAAAAATCCCTCGATCTAAACAACCATGTTTATGCTGATTAATAACAAACTGGGATATTTACAAACTCACCTTCTTACTACACAACTAGACGGTATGACTCCATTAAATTGTATTACTTTGTGTATTCAGTATATACTGTACATGCAGCACTTGGTTTGGGTGGGGGTGGGGTTCCAGGTTATTGTGTGTGATGGCAGAGTACGGATAAGCACGGTAACATCCCCACCCCCTTTTCCTGCCACTTCTGGGTTTGTGGCAATGCACAGTCGTGCATGCATTGAATCTGTGCAAAAGGGTTCTTGCCTGTGCTACACAAACAGGTCAACACTAAACAGCTACTGATAAGCTAATACATTGGAGAGGAAAGGCTAGCTGCCCCCCCCCATCAGAGAACACAAATCAGCTTCTTCATACTATTTATTTTTACAAAATGACCAACGGAAATGCAGAAAAACCTTGGCTATTTCGGGGGGGGGGAGACAGGGACAGGACACTGCACACTAACACAGTCCCTATGAAACAAGTAATTCACTCACCCTTACAGAACATTAGGGAAAGTAGAAAAATAATACCTTCAGTCAAATCCATCTGACTACTCTCCACTCCCTCATTTGTCACGGCAGCATTCTGTTCCCCCTTCCGATTCAGCACCTTAGAAAAGCTGCTGGAGATTGTAGAAAAGAAGCCACGGACAAAATAATTGTCCTGCTCCCCAGACTCTGGTTGCAGAAGTGGCTTTGTGTTCCTCTCTTTCCAGTGCGGGGCAGGTTCAGATAAAGATCTGCAGAAAGGAACCCGAAATGGCCTTGTTGCTGGCATGGCAGCCTTCTCTTCTGGGTCTTCTTGGTGACTGTCAGCGACTAACGTGGACACTGTCAAAGGCTCTTGGGCAGTCCTTGCTGCATCTGGCCTCTTGGCCACTTTCCACGGAAGTCTGGGATGAGTCTGCCATTGGTAAGTTCCAAGCAGCTTCCCTAAATCCGAATCTGCTTCTTCCAAAGTCCTCTTGCTTTTCACTTGATAGCACCAATGGTAGTCCTTCAAACTAGCTCTTACTTTTGTACAATCACCATCCTGCACCGACACAGATCTCTGAAAAAGTGCAGGGGGACCAGAGCGCTTTTTAAACACATTCATTTTCCACCTTTCACGTTCAGCTACCTCACCTTATACTTACTTCGGTGCACATGCTCCTACTTGTTAAGATTGCCATCCAAGCAACTTCCTTCCAGAGGTGGCAAACATTCTTCTTGAACAGGTACCATCCAGACTCAATTCTGCATCATCTTACATCAACTCTGTGTTTATAGTGAAGCACAGTTGGCACCCAGATACGGATCCTTCTCTCTTGTGATTAAGAGACAGCTTGTGGTGCTAATTTTCAGTTCCTGGGTTTCAGATCTCAGCTGCAGACTTTCAGGAAGTGACAAAAAGAAGAAAAAAACAGAAGAAAAAATCCCACCAATTAAGTGCCGGGCAAATTGTACTTCTGCCTCTCATGTTGTAACCATGAATTAAAAATAGACCGTGAAAGTACCTTTAGTTTCCACATAAGATCAAGTAGAACTAAACTGACACCCACAAGAGTCTTGATTATAAAAATAGGATGCATCAAGATGAGGGCTTCAAAGCAACAGGGACTGGGTATAGTTCAGCCCTTGAACAATTTGATCTATAGTTGTTGTTACCATCCCTATCTTCAGATCCAGAATAGTACTCAGAAGTAATGCCAAATCCATGAGGACTCAATGCAGCAATTCTTCCAGTGATGCATATGAATTGAATGAAGGAAAGGAAAGGAAGAGCAGCTGAAACGAAGAACCCTGCAAATACACTAAAGGAAAATATGCACAAAGGAGGAGTTAAGCGAGGGGAGGTAGGTGGTGTTTAGTCAATCACTGACCAAAGTAAAGAAGCAGACCGCTCTTGAGGCCAGATCTTGTGGCAAACGAAACATGGGAATGTGCATATTTTTAAAGTAAGCAGGGTTTTTGTTTTCATAAATCTAATTGGAGTCAGTAGACTGGAAAGTAATACCCCTATCTAGTTAAGTAAAAGAAAAACGGCCACCTCAACAAGTTAAGGAACAGCTTACCATATTAAATTTGCTAAGAAAACATATCTGCTAATAGGCACAAGCCAAGTTTCAGACCAGATTGAAACAATGTGCTCACAAACCCCAGAAAATATGGGGTTTCAAATGGAAAGGCTGACAGGCCCTTGGCAAACCTTGCAGAATAATAATAAAAAAAGAGTTTGGTTATTTGAAAGAATGATGCAGTTTGGCAGACTAATAAAAACAGACCAATCCATCACAGATTCTTAAGCTATCGCTTTTTTATCAGTTGCATAGTGATGCTGTTGAAGCCTCCAAGATACTCTCTTCAAGCAAGGCCACACGTTATATTTGGTTTCCCACTCCCACCAGAAAATGGGCACAGAAAACAGCCTTGCTGGAAGAAATATCTGAGATCCCACTGAACGTGGGGCCTTCTGCTTGCAGAACGCTGAGAGGGCAGACTAGGCAGTGCCATAGCCTACTCTGAAAAAGAACAGGATAAATCAGCATTGCCAATGATATCGTAACAATCCTTACTAGTTCATTTGTGTGTGCGAGTGCACATTACAGTGATACCTCGGGTTACATACGCTTCAGGTTACAGACGCTTCAAGTTACAGACTCCCCTAACCCAGAAATAGTACCTCGGGTTAAGAACTTTGCTTCAGGATGAGAACAGAAATCGTGCAGCGGCGGCACAATGGCAGCAGGAGGCCCCATTAGCTAAAGTGGTGCTTCAGGTTAAGAACGGACCTCCAGAACAAATTAAGTACTTAACCCGAGGTACCACTGTATTGAATTTTGTATCCTAAAAGGGGGGTCACTTGGTTCTTCCCACTAGCAATCAACTCAGGGCTATTTACAGGATAGCGAGAAATGTCACAGTCCTACTAGTACTAACTCAGATCCTCAAGGTGTCCCTCTTTTCCAGAGAGTCACAGATTTACAGAAGCTGTCCGCTTTTCCTTAGGACATCACCATTTTCACTGGAGGAATGTCGGAGGGCATGGAGTTACGCGACAGGGGCAGCCTTGTATAGGGAAGTTTTCAAATGTTTAATAAAGATTAAAGATTCTTTTCTAGTTTTTAAGAAAATATTTTTATTTGTTGGTTCTATTGGTTCTATGTTAAAGGAAAAGGAAAAGTTAGCACAAAAGTCAATTCAATTCATCAGAGTCAGTGAGAAAAAGAAAATCAAAAACGGAAGAGAAATAAAACTGGCATATTGCTGCTGGGAAATTTTTCTTCCAAGTATCCTAATAGTGATTCACTGTTGTCTCATCCATATTCGCTGCGGTTTAGTCTGGATTACTCAGCATCACACAATGATGCATGAAAATTGGTCCATATGACTTTGTTAAGCAAGCCTGGCGGCAAAGCCTTAGACAAGATTACATTTGCATTAATATTAATAGGTTTTCTTTTAAAAGCTACCTTATTAAATCAATCACTTAATTGATACAAGCTTATATCGAAATAAATTATGTATTCCCATGTGTGCTCTGGTGTAACTGCTTTTAGAAGCAAGAATCTGTTGCCTTTCACAATCTTTCCAGGCCAACTAAATTTAATCTCTGAGTGGATGTAGACAGGCAACTGCTGCCACTACCATTGTACACTAAGAAATCGTCAAAATAGTTTGTTTAATAGATTGTTCTGGACAAAACAGCTTCACTTGCGGAGGCAGCCACAACCCAAATGAGGGGGGGTTAATCTGAGAGTGGCTGCAAGACACCCCCAGAGGAGTTTTAAGACTGACAACAGTCTAGGTCACCTGGTACTATGACTACTCTTGACTTGATATTCAGGAACCTTCAAACATAACCAAGGGGGTGGGCTGTCTGAGCATCTATGGCAGGACTGGAATATTCAATATAACCATCTCATTGTGCACCCTCGACAAACATATTATATGAATTGTTCACTCGATTACATAACTTAGCCAAGCAATATTAGTTTAAAGTTAATCAATAGGCTCTCTCTAATCTATCACAATGAATCACCATCCCTCAGAGAAACCATAATTTAGGAGAAAATGATGAGCTCCTATCAAGTGCTCAGTAACCACTATCAGCTATAAAACTGAGCCTGGCAACTGGTACTTTCTAAGTGAAGCGGTCAGGAAGAATGGTCACCATATTTCTAGTCAAAACATTCATTAACCAAGGCATAATTAATATACCAGCTACCATCTCAGAAAGCTTAGCGATTCTCAAACTTCTTTCTCTAGGCCACATTTTAAGAATTAAAATTTGCTTGCTTGCACCATACCAAATTTTCTATTGATAAGGAATGCACTGGAAAACAAAAGGAAAGAACTCCTAGCAGTGCTTGATTTTGAAAAGATATCTATCCATATTCTGCAAATAATTTAAAAAGAGGGATTTCAATACTATACTGCACTGAAATATTTAAATGTGTCATGGATTGCCTTTGATTCCTAACACATTTGCCATTCTCTCCTGCCACGCACCCTTTGAGAACCACTGGCTTTGCCAGTTCTCCCTCCTCAGTCAGCAGTCCCAATTGAACCCACACAGGGGAATTCAGGGAGAGAAGCAAGGAGTTACCAGATTGCCAATGGGAAGAAAGTATTTCCTTCTTTGCTCCGTTGCTACTTTCACCACATCTGGAAAACTCGTTTCAACTGCCAACAGGACATTCTAGAAATCTCTACAATTGGGATTAGTGGTTCTGGCCTCTCAACCAGTGCAAGCCAGTTCTCTGGCCATAGACAAGAAGAAGGGAAATACCAATTCTCATATTTCAGATCCTCTTAGGATGTACCCAATATAGCCTGTATTGTAACCTGCATTATAGCCTGTACAGTGGTGCCTCGCAAGACGAAAAGAATCCGTTCTGTGATTCTCTTCGTCTAGCGGTTTTTTCGTCTTGCGAAGCAAGCCCATTGATGGATTAGCGGATTAGCGCTATTAGCGGCTTTTAGCGGCTTATCGGATCAGCTGATAAGCGGCTTAGCGGCTTAGAAAAAGGGGGGAGGGGAAAAACCTGCAGGAACTCGCAAGACATTTTCGTCTTGCGAGGCAAGCCCATAGGAGATTCGTTTTGCGAAGCACCTCCATAACGGAAAACTCTTTTGTCTAGCGAGTTTTCCGTCTTGCGAGGCATTCGTCTTGCGGGGCACCACTGTATATAGCCACCTCCCTGCCTTCGAAGATCTTGCTTGTGTCCTACTGAAATCCCTATAGCTGTGTGATCCAACATATGTAGATGGAGACTTAGAAGACACAAGATGGAATGATGAGGCTTAGGAGGCAATCAACTGTCTTGTGCCTGGTTTCAGAACTTGACAAAAAAACTTGGCAACAATCCAGGAACTACAAAATGCAAGCAATTTTGTGGCATGCAGGAAACTCGTTTGATGAGACCCATTTCATGCTGTCACTGTTTTCTAAAATAAAAATCAGCTGTAGGAGTAAGTAAAAAGGAAATATTTTTTCAACTCTCTTCATTTAACTGAAATTGAAGATACATCAACGAAAGCCTGGGATAGTTGGGGGACAATTGTTTACCGTATCCTATACTTTTTTCATCAATGTACTGTATGTTTTCTCTGGAAGCTTTCTCGAACCTGGTGCTGACCATAATTCATTATTGACTTGTTGTGACACAGAAAAGGGCTTTTACATTTTGGGCACTAGTGTTTCGGAATGCCCTCCCAGCTAAATTACAAGAGGTCTCATCAATATTGGTACGCAACTAGTTCCTGAAGTCACCGCTGTTTAGCAAGCATTCCCTTGATCCTGAACTTCTGATTTTATTGTTTTTAGCTGTATTTTAACTACATTTAGTTGTCATGCTTTTTGACTGGCTTCCTTTATTATGAATTTTAATTAAGGATGTTTTAATGCTCTGATGGAATTGTTATTGTACGTTATTTTAATGATGTATGGATTTTATAACTGATTTATTATATCATTTATATTTCCTAATTGACTATATATTGCTTAGAAGCCATGTTGGCATATAAGCAGTGTATAAAGTAATAAAAAATAAGGGGCTAGATTCAACCAAGTAACTGTGCTAGTGGGAGACAGCACAATGAAGCTTTCCTCCCCCAGCGGCCCTTCCCCACAATTGAAGCTTGGCTTAGGTGTTGTTCTTTTCATCCAATGCTCCCAAATAACTGAGTTGTGTAAGGCCAAATGACACACTTATCTAGATCAGCATGACTCTGACATCTTAAAACCAGCTTCATTTAACATCCAGTATCTGCTGCTGGTTGTATGATTCCAGGCATAGGCAAACTCGGCCCTCCAGATGTTTTGGGACTACAACTCCCATCATCCCTAGCTAACAGGACCAGTGGTCAGGTTTCTCCTTCCTCATCTCCTAATCCAGCCTTCCTCAACCTGCTTCCCAACAGATATTTTGGATTATAACTCTATAGCAGGAGTAGCACCAGGTATGAGGAGGCTGTCCTAATCTGATTTGAAGTTACTTGCACACACAATTTATCTAGTCTTACCCCTGCCACACAGAAAATCCCACATATATTTGTGTTTCATTCAGTCAAAAGACTCATTTACAAATTGTGCATATTGTTTACAAACTCCAGGTGTCCCTGGAGCCAGAATGATCAGGGATCATGCAAGCTGTAGTCCAACAACATCTAGAGAGTTTCATGTTGGCTACCCATGTACTAGCAGTTCTCTTGCATTTGGGAAATGGTTAAAAAGTTAGACTTTAAACTCTGGATCATAGATTTTAGCTGAAGGAGTGCTATTTTTAATGTAAATAAGTTTATAGGGAATTTTTAATTTCATCTACAGGGTCCGCACCTTGGTGCTGATGTAGTATACGTTGCTGTTATTAATTCTGCTGTCTGGTCTTTGGACAAAATAAAGATAGATTGAGATCTTATTGACTTCAGTAATCCCCACCCCACCCCCGCCTATGCTTGCATAGGATTTGGCTTTTGTTGCTTTCACCTACTGAGAATAGAACAGAATAGAACAGTAAGGAAGGACTTTGGCTTACTTTAACAGTGGCTGGGTTTCATACTACAGTACTTTCAGTTTATAGCCCCAACATGGCTTAGAAGTGTTTCAAAACAGGTAGCCAAAGTATTTATCATCACGGATGGAATCCGTCTCTGGTATCTTCAGTTCTCAAGGGAGTCTGCTGTCTGATGCATGGCTCATTGTTGATGTTTCTATCCAAGCATTTTATAATAATGGAAAGAAATACTTACTGCCAGTTTCCAGCAAAGAGAATGAAGTCATTATTTTTGTATGAGAACAGGGTCAATATAGATCCATGTCTTTGCTAACTCAGAGGAACTCTAAGTGGAACCGGAGGCAAGCAAGCAAGCAAGATTTGGTATTCACTGGAACAACCTGGAACCATGAATCCAGTCCTGACTGAAGCTTCCGGCAAGTCAAGATAAATCCCTTCTTTCTGTACAAGCTTTTGGTGACGATACTAAAAGGTGGTGCTGAGATTAGGGCGGCCAAACGATAGAGACACATATCTGCTGTCACATGGAGATGACTAATGCCAGCAGAGGAGCTGAGTGGAAATAATTAAGAGAGGTGGAAGCAAAGGTCACTTTTTCAGTTTCAATGTGTCCAGGGTTGGAAAAAGCCAAAAAGCCACAACCGTTTTGCCTTTTGATTAAATAATAACTTTCTCTATGGTTCTGAAGAAGAGTCCATAGTCCATGGCTCATGTTTACTAGCTGGCACAGAAGCACTTTCAAGATGGCGGTCTCTTGAGTCCCCCATTCCATTCCAGTTAAGCATTCACCAAGGCAATTAAACCATTTGCACGTTCATCTGCAACACACCTGCCTAAGCTGATTGCAGTGATGTTGCTAAAATTGTGCAGTGCCCAGATCTAAGATTCCTAAAGGCTGTCATAGGTTAATGGAAAATTATTAGAGTCCAGTCCCTAAAGCACACCATTAGTAACTCATAACCCGAGGAAAGCCAAGAGATGATCCCTTAAATGGTCTGAGGCTTCTTCTTGTAGTCTTGTAGCTTCTTCTCCCTCACTGCAGAAAGCAAAGTTACAGGGAATCAGGCAGAGGGCCTTCTCGGTAGTGGCACCCGCCCTGTGGAATGCCCTCCCTTCAGATGTCAAAGAGATAAAGAATTACACAACTTTTAGAAGACATCTGAAGACAGTCCTGTATCAGAAGGATTTTAACGCTTGATGTTTTTATTATGTTTTTAGATATGCTGTAAACCGCCCAGAGTGATTGGGGAAACCAAGTCAAATGGGTGCGGTATAAATAATACCATTATTTTTATTGCTATTATTGTTATTAGAAAAAATCAGACCTGATAAGCTACATAAGAACAAATAAGGTCAAGTGGAGTGTTGCCTTTTAAAACATTTATTTTGCTAGTATTATCATTAAAAGGTCTTTTGAGTGAGAACTGACCAGATTTAGGAGCTGGAATGTAAGGCAAAAGAGTCTCGGATGAGTGTTGTACAAAGAACAAAGTATCCAAGAGTGATTCTGACATTTATCTCTTGGAAACCACATTCACAGACTGGATCAATTTGTAAGCAGTCACAGATGCAACTCAACATTTCTGCACAAATCAGGAAGCTAAGCTGATTTTCAGGAAGACAAACACAGAGAACAGTTAAGTATTTTAATGAGACAGATGGGAGGATAAGCCTAGTTCAGTCTTCAATCATGATTTTTATTATTTTGTTCTCTGATCTCTCATAATCATAGATTCTCTGTCTTTCACTTTGACTTCCGTTAAATATGGCGATTATATGAACAATATAATGGTTAGGTGAAATAGGGAAGGATACTGGATGTTCATTTCCAAGACTCGGTTTTTTAGCCTTTTGATGCAAAAGTTTTTATTACCTTTCTTATTACACTTCAAAATTAAGGCAATGTTATGCACTAAGACGACTGAAGTGGAAGGGACGCTTTCACATTTCCGGTTACAGCATCAAAAAGCACACATAGCTCTACCTAATAGTTTTTCAGAGGTTACTCCAGAAGAAAGCAAATGTTTTTGTTTACTGAGAGCAAGGGCAATGATGATCCAAGAGCTTTGTCCTCACTCTTAATTTACTGCCTCTCACTGCCATCATCACTAGCCAAATCTGCCTGCTATGTAGAACTGCAGAATCTTCATGGTCCATGCATGGCTCACCAAATGGCTGACATGGGGGGGATGGCACCAACAGTACTGAAGCAACAGCATTTAGGAGAAATAGCAGCAGTAAACAGAAACTAAAAAGAGTTGCAAGTCACATAAGTCACATGCTTTTTTTCTGAAAGCATGCACTGATCATTCACCTTATTTTCAGAAAAGGAACACTACTGGAAAACCTAAAGGGGCTATAAAGCAAGGACTTTTAAGAGATCTTCTAGGTGAATAGGAGAGGGTTGACTTATCTATAAAACTTATAAACCATTTTTATACACTACGCTCTGGTCTCAAAAGCTTGGGGCAGAAATTACTAACCTGCGGGGCACTGACTGATGAGGGATGGGGAGCTACATTGAACCATTAAACCCTTAAGAGAAACTTTCTGTGTGCAATTAAATGAAAACTAATCAAAAAGCAGATTTTATTCTTTAAACATCTACCCTGCTTTCCCCTTAGCTGGATTCAGTCTAGAAGTTAAACAATGTAGAAGACAAGATGCATCCCAGTGGTAGCCTATGCAAACTATCATCCATGGAGCAGAGTAGATATCTTCCAGAAGTATTTTCTCAGACCTACCCTCAAGCTGCACACTGTATCCCTGCCCTACACCAGCAAAGCAGTTCTGAAAGGGCACCATGGCTCATTACAGCTGGTAGCACTGAGAGCTCTATGACAAAACAAAAGGGTCAAACTCCTCATCTTTCTCCTGGCACAGATCATCACTATAGCATCTAAGGAAGTTTCAATCCCAAAATCAAGTTGCAAGCCATAATGAAATGAATCAACATCTGCCACACTCAAGAACCTTGTTTAAAAAATCAAAAATTAGCAAAGTTGTTTAATTTAACCCTTCAGCAAGGCATTAATTACCACAACTGCCTTAGAGGTGAGCCCCTCTTCCCCAGCTGCCCTAAAAATAGCAGGGAAGGGCAAGTGTGGAGCGCAAGTGTGCCAGTCTCACCTCTCCAAAAATCCTGTACACAGTCTCAGGCTGTGCAAATTGAACGCTATCCAGAGAAACCTGATAAGGGAGAGGCAGAAAAACAGTCAGCGCTGGTCCTGTGCAAAAGGAATCCAAATAGAAATTGCTAAGTTTTATCACATTTGCTATCCAAGAAAGTATGGAAAACGAAGAAATGAAATTAGTGTGAGTTCAACTGTTCCCACTGCATTTATTTATTTGGCCCATTTTTCTGTTAGGATTAACTTTCATTATAACCAGGGCTTTTTTTCTGTTGGTACACATCGGTACCAACGGCTTCGGCCCAGTATACCTGAAGGAGCACCTCCACACACCTTGTTCAGGACACCAAGGTCCAGCTCCGAGGGCCTTCTGGCAGTTCCCTCACTGCGAGAAATGAGGTTACAGGGAACCAGGCAGAGGGCTTTCTTGGTGGTGGCGCCCGCCCTGTGGAACGCCCTTCCCTCAGATGTCAACGAAATAAACAACTACCTGACTTTTAGAAGACATCTGAAGGCAGCCCTGTTTAGGGAAGTTTTTAATCTTTGAAGTTTTAATGTATTTTTAATTTTTTGTTGGAAGCAGCCCAGAGTGGCGGGGTATAAATAATAAATTATTATTATTATTATTATTATTATTATTATTATTATTATTATTATTATTATTATTACTACTACTACTACTACTACTTCCACGGCATACTGCCACCATCTTGCTACCGCCTCTTGCTTCCACTCGCTCGCTCCCCCTCCTCACCTCCTAGAGGTGGCTTGGATGCAACCCTTACGATCGTCAAAGCGCCTTCTGGGGATAGCAAGAGTCGTGCCAAAGCACCTCTGCTCTGGCATGACTTTTATGATTGTCAGGCACCTTCCTGGAAGGAGCTTTGGCAATCGTAAGGGTTGCACCAAAGCACCTCCAGGAGGCTGTGCCTTCCACAGGAAGCAGCAGCGATGGAGGAGGAGGAAGAGGCAAAGGTGGGGGGGGGGAGTGAGTGGCGGGGGTGTTGGTTGGTGTGTGGTGCATACCGGCATCTATTTTTCCTCAAAAAACCCCACCACTGATTGTAACAACAGAGCAACTAATAATTAACATATGCAGAGAGCATACAATAAAAACTGGAATAAATGTATATGTAAATTAAATAGCTGTTCTGAGGAATCTTTCACCAAAATAAAGTGGTTTAAGCACTCTTTAAAAACAAAAGCCGCCTCTGCCTTCTTTTTCTTTGCAGTTATTATTAAAACTTCCATTTCTCCAGCACTTCTAAATTCTGCTCACTTTGAACAAGCTAACTGGGGCCAATTAATGGCTGTGTCAGGTTGTTTTCCCCTCACATGGATGTTGGAAAGACATGTACCCTATCATCTGGGAAGGTAGTGAATACACCCATTTTGCCACATGCAGGATACACATTGAATGAATGAATTTTATTATTTCGGTCACAGACCAGTTCAAGCCCACATACAATATCAAGGAAGTCATAAAACACGATAGGGATACATTTGAATTTGCAATTAGGTAGAACAGGGACAATGCAGATATAGCAACAGTTAAAAATATATATAAATTAAAACTTAGTCACATTGAAAATCTAAGACAACGGTGACTTTCCATGACATCTTGACCTATTCTGAAACAGAATATCTGCTAGAATTGGACACCTTGAACGGTCAAAAGAGGATTAAGGTCAAACGACCAGTAAAGCAAAGAACAGCTATTTTTAAATAATTGATGTAACCTGTAATAAATAAATAATATTAGCACAAAGCAATATATCTGATACTTATGATAGCTACAACAGCAAATTAGTTAATAATGTCACTTAAAAAAAAAAGTTAAATGAATTTGTGTAACATAACAAGGTTGGATCAGTGACATGCTACATCAGGCATCCCCAAACTCAGCCCTCCAAATGTTTTGGGACTACAACTCCCATCATCCCTAGCTAACAGGTCATGGATGATGGGAATTGTAGTCCCAAAACATCTGGAGGGCTGAGTTTGGGGATGCCTGTGCTACATTCACAGTGGCATTTGTGGCTTCACTGTGAATCTAACAATATTTGATTGGTCAACTGGCTGTCACAACAGTCCGAAATGATGTTTATTTCCCACCTCGCCACCCCTACCAGTAGCATCCAGGTAAGAGAAATGTCATACGTGAAGCACGCCTTAGTGTTAAGGATAAGGGTTTAGTCTTGCTCAAATAAAAATTAAAAACAGACCGCTTCTCATCCGAGCTCCTTTCTTCATTTCATACAGTCGTGACAAGCCACATCCTCCACATAGAGCCTATCAAACGTAAGAGGCCTGCCAATGCAAGCAGACTCCATATCAAACATATGCTATGAAAGAGAAGCACAGCAGGCCAGCAGGACATTGTACAGCTGACTTCAAACACACCCTAGACGGCATGTAGGAAGGGGAAGGCCAAACTTCCTGTCCATAAGCAACATCTGCACAATAATCTCTGTCTATATATAGAAAGTGAGGAAGCTATAACACTGTCTCCAAATGATATGTCGCTGCCATGTACACTCAGATCTTTCCCCTCTTGAATCCAATAAAATTGCCATGCCCCAAATATATGGTTGATAGCCAAAGGCCCTACTGAAATAAATTGTGTCATGTGTTCAAAAGCGTTTAACCCACAAAATTAAGTGGCATGCCGTGGCCAACATGATGTCAAAATTCAAGAAGTACAGTTAATACTGGTCTATAATTCAGCTTATTACAACTTAAAATGGAAACTTTTCAGTCATCTGAATAATTGTTCAGTTTCTATTAATTGGTTCTCGTGGGAAACTTGCAGATTCTAGCTTCTCCAATTAACTCAAGCTGGAGTCAATTTACTCTTGGCAGAAAGCCCAGGTCTGCTTGACCTAGAAACTACTCACTCTGATTGGTTAACGAGCAGCACTCAACTCTGTTATCTAGGGATTGCTAGCACAGTTTGATGTGAGGTGTGTTAGGAGTTAGAAGTGCTGTGTATGGTTATGAGAGAGAGAGAGAAAGAAAGAGAGGGTTTATTTTGCTTTTATTTGTATGCAGAAACTCTGCTGGTTTTATTTTTCCTTTTAATAAATCCTGTAAATAGTTCTTCTGAGTCTAGCTGACTAGTCATTACTGCCGCAACTAGCTTCCTCGCTGTGCAGGAAAACTCTGCTACGTTTGGGCTAAAGCCAGTAGGGCTATGCCTGACACTTCAAAGTTCCATGAGGTTATGGGCATTGTGCTGCCAGCCTGAGTTGCGGTGGTGTCAGCATCAACGGCGTTGGTTCCAGTAGTTCCAGAAGTTGTTGTTCCTGGCTGGTTCCTGACCGTGGTGAGCTGGTGACGCAGCGGACACAAGGACAACAGCTGCAGCGTGTGAGTGCTGGGTGCTGTGGTTCCTGTTCTCTCTCTCGGTGGTCGTGAGTAGCTGGTTCCGGGTTCCAGGGACATCGCTCTCAAGATGGCCTCACAACCAGGTCAGATGGCTTTTGAGCGTCTGAATGACTCCAATTACTTGCTGTGGTCGGAACGCATGCAGGCAGTGCTGCAGAGGGATCGTCTCTGGCAAGTGGTGAGTAAGTTTCCTGCAAAGCCTGATGATGAAGACCTCGATAAAGACCAAAGAGCAAGGGCCACAATTGTCTTGGGGCTGGAAGATTCCCAGTTGCCGTATGTGAGGGGAATCAAGACAGCTAGAGGTGTGTGGCAAGCACTTAAAGAACTCCATGTGCGTGAGACAGCGGTTTCCAAGCTGTTCATTCGCAAGGCATTGTACAAGGCAATGTTACAGCCTGGGGTTACAATGCAAGAACACCTACACAGTTTACAGTTAAAGTTTGTTGCACTACAGGAAAGAGACTGTGCGTTAGACCAGCAGGAGAAGGTGACTATCATTTTGAGTTCTCTCCCGGAAAGCTGGGATAATTTAGTTTTGTCTCTAGAAGGCATACAGGAGCGTGATTTATCAGTCAGTTACGTTACTGGGCGTTTGATTGAAGAATGGCAGAAGAAGCAAGAAAGGTCGTTGGCTGCAGAAGCTTCTACAGGTGGACGGTTTGGAAGGAGTTCTCATGCCGTGCCAGAGGTGAAGCAAAAGCAGCGTACCGGTGAGGAGTCAGCGTTTGCTGTTAGGCGTTGTTTCCGATGTGGGTCTTCAGCGCATCTAAAACGACAATGTCCGGAGTTGGTCAAGTCTCAGTTGCCGGTGCAGGAGCAGAGACGAGATCAGCAGCAGCAGCGTAAAATGAAATTCTTCAAACGAAAACAGTCGGCTCAGCTGGTGACCGGCGAGGTCAAGAGTGCTGATGAGAAACAAACGGTCTGGGTGGTCGATTCGGGAGCGTCTCGCCACATCGTGAATTCAGATGAATTGTTTGTTTCCAAGAACTCAGCACAGCGCAGCCAGGTGGCTCTAGCAGACGGAAGTACTTCTGAAGTGATTTCGGGGGGTGCAGTTTATGTTCCTTGTCTTCGTGAATGCCTGCAAAATGTACTTTGTGTGCCGTCATTAAGGAGCAATCTGATGTCTGTAGATTGTTTGCTGAAAGCTGGGTTTAAAGTGTATTTTGAAGGAGACAGTTGCATTATTAAGAAGGCTGGTGAGATTTTAGGCACTGCTAAGTCAGAGGGAGGCTTGTTTTGGCTTAAAGCAGGATCTCAAGTTGCAGCAGTAGTCAGTAAATCTCAGCCTGCAGTGAGTAACAAAGCTATACATGACAGCTGTGTGCACTTATTGCATAGGAAAATGGGGCATGCTTGCTGGAAAAGTGTACTAAAAATGTCCGAATTGGCTGATGGGGGTAATTTAAAGAGTTGTAACAAGTACCTTGATTGTAATGTGTGTAAAAAGGTTAAAACCCACAGAGTCTCTTACCCCAGAAGTGACAGAGTCAGTGAGTCACCGCTACAGCTGGTTCACATGGACGTAATTGGTCCATTTGCTGTAAGCAGGGGTGGATCGCGTTTTTCACTAACAATTGTGGATGACGCCACACGTTATTCTTGGGTTTTTCCCATGAAAAATAAGGGTGACGTGTTCACTAAGTTTAAAGGCTGGGTGGCATCTGTGGAAAGATTTCTGTCTGTTAAACTCAAAAGGATTCAGACGGACAGAGGCGGCGAGTTTATGTCAAATGCCTTTAGAGATTGGTTACAAAAGCGTGGCATTGGGCATAGAAAAACGAACGTTTTTTCCCCAGAGGAGAATGGCGTTGCAGAGCGAAAAAACAGATCTTTACAAGATATGATGTTTGCCATGCTTGATGATGCTGATTTACCCATGTCTTATTGGGGGGAGAGCATGCTCACCGCGTGTTATCTCCAAAATAGGCTCTTTCATCAAACAATAGGTACAACCCCGTACTTTAAATTGTTTCAGAAAAAACCCAAAATTGACCATTTGCATGTGTTTGGATCAAAAGCCTGGGTATTAATTCCGAAACAAATGAGGAAAAAGGGAGATCCTAAGACCAAACAGTTAGTGTTTGTGGGTTACCAGGAGCTGGGAAAAGGTTTCCGCTTTGCTGAAGGGACGAATGGCATTGTGATCTCCAGGAATGCCAGTTTTTGTGAACATAGTGGCTGGGAGAGACTACATGCCAATACTGAGGTTTGGTTTGAACCTTCCCAGGAGCTTCATGACTCTGAAGGTAGACACAGAGAGTCAGAGTCTGAGGGGGAGGAAAGTTCAGATAAGAGCTCTCAAGAAAGTGGAAGACCAGTTGCTAAGCAACAAAAGAGAGATCGTAGTTCTGAGGAGGAAAGTGGGTCAGAAGAAAAATTTTCTCCCAGAAGATCTAAAAGACAAAACAAAGGAGTGCCTCCGGTGCGTTTTTCCCCAGATACTGCAAATGTGTTTAGTGTAAGTGCAGAACCCAAGAGTTTTCAGGAGGTGTTAAAGTTACCAAAAGAGGAGGCAGAGCGCTGGAAACAGGCAATGGAGGAAGAGATGTCCTCTCTGAATGAGCACAAGGTTTTTACACCAGTAGCAGCGCCTGAGGGGGCAAAGATTGTAGGCTGCAGGTGGGTGTACAAACTTAAACCTCTGGTGACAGGAGAGTACAAATACAAAGCTCGTTTAGTGGCTCAAGGATATTCTCAGAGGCCTGGAAAAGATTATGACGAGATTTTTTCCCCTACTGCTAAGGGGGACAGTGTAAGGCTGATTCTAACGCTTGGAGCAAAGAGAAAACTCCTGTTGAACCATTTTGATATTCAGACTGCATATTTACATGCACCAATATCAGAAGACCTGTATCTAGCCGAACCGCCTGGTTATGAGACAGGTTCCAATAGAGTGTTGAAATTAAACAAAGCTCTATACGGTCTCAAACAGGCTGCAAGATCTTGGAACAAATGTTTCCATGAGGCCTTAGTGTCATTTGGTTTCAAGCAGAGTACAGCTGACAATTGTGTTTATGTACGTGGTACAGGCAGTGATCAAGAGTTTTGTCTGATTTATGTAGATGATGTATTGTATGCCTGTAAAACAGATAAACAAACTAAAAGGTTTGCCAAGCAATTGTCCAGTAAGTTCAAAGTGAAGGACTTAGGCCCGGTTAGGACATATCTAGGGTTGGAAGTGTGCTGGGCCCAAGATGGCAGCTGCCTAATTAGTCAGCAGAACAAAGTTAAACAACTACTGACTACATACAGGATGCAGGATTGCAAAGGGGCAGCGGTGCCTATGGATCCAGGTTTCATAAAAACACTTCACACAGATGAGAGTCCTGAATTTGAACATCCTGATGTATATCACTCTGTAATTGGAAGTTTATTGTATATAGCACAGTGGTCCAGACCTGATATTAGCTACGCAGTAGGCATATTAAGTAGATTGGTCTCAAAACCCACACTAAATGCCTGGAAAGGGGTAAAACAAGTTCTGAGGTATCTCAAGCAGACAATTGGCTATATGTTACAATTAAATTCTTCAGAGGATGAAATGTTGAGTTGCTACTGTGATAGTGACTGGGGAAATTTGCCAGATAGAAAATCTGTCACAGGACTAGTCATAATGGTCGGTGGAGCTTTAATCAGCTGGCGGTCACGCAAGCAAGACGTTGTAAGTGTGTCATCAACGGAATCAGAGTACGCCGCATTGAGTGAATTGTGCAACGAGGTGATTTATTTCAAGCATTTGTTAGCAGATTTAAATGTAAATTGTGGAGAACCAGTACAAGTTTACATTGATAATCAAGCTTGTATAACATTAAGTAAAACAGAGGGTTTCAAATCGCGTTCCAAACATATCTCTGTAAAATACCAAAATGTACGTTGCTGTGTACAAGACAATGTAATCACCTGTACTTATGTGTCAAGTGAAGAAAATGTAGCAGATGTGTTAACTAAACCATTGGCAAAGATAAAGAACAAGCGAATGTGCAAGGGTTTAGGTTTGCTGGAAAAATAATCTCCTACATAGGTGTATTTGGTGTTAATTGTTCAGCAGAATCTGTGAGGGGGTGTTCAGTTTCTATTAATTGGTTCTCGTGGGAAACTTGCAGATTCTAGCTTCTCCAATTAACTCAAGCTGGAGTCAATTTACTCTTGGCAGAAAGCCCAGGTCTGCTTGACCTAGAAACTACTCACTCTGATTGGTTAACGAGCAGCACTCAACTCTGTTATCTAGGGATTGCTAGCACAGTTTGATGTGAGGTGTGTTAGGAGTTAGAAGTGCTGTGTATGGTTATGAGAGAGAGAGAGAAAGAAAGAGAGGGTTTATTTTGCTTTTATTTGTATGCAGAAACTCTGCTGGTTTTATTTTTCCTTTTAATAAATCCTGTAAATAGTTCTTCTGAGTCTAGCTGACTAGTCATTACTGCCACAACTAGCTTCCTCGCTGTGCAGGAAAACTCTGCTACGTTTGGGCTAAAGCCAGTAGGGCTATGCCTGACACTTCAAAGTTCCATGAATAATTACGGTGTGCATAAATAGCAAAAGTCTTCCTTGAAGAATCCTCTTTCTGACCTCATGTTCAGCTTCTGTTTCTGCACTATTGCGCAGGTGACGTCCTGGACGCCATTATTATATCCATGCATTCAACTACCACACATTAATATAGACAAGATATCTAAAAACTGCAGCCCTGGCATTATAGAAAACAGAGAATGCAGCGCTCAGTTTTGAATATCTTTGAGTATCTGCCTCAAAGAACCCTGAGCAAGATGGATGTCTGGGAAGAAGTATGAGTGGGGAAAGGATTAACCCCCACCCCCACCCCCAAAAAAACCAGCAATCATAATATTTGTGAAAGATACTGAGTTTTGTAACCCTCCATCTTAATCATGTGACAAAGAACCACAATTTCCTCCCAAAAGTATTTCTAAATATTTCCAAGGTGTTATCATTACTGTATTTTACTGTATTTTAATATTTTGTTGGAAGCCACCCAGAGTGGCTGGGGAAACCAGAGTGGCGGGGTATAAATAATAATAATAATCATCATCATCATCATCATCATAGCAAATTGGAACAACTGGTAATTTACAACCATTTCCATAATTTATTGTAACCGCAGAATTGAACATAAAGTTTCACTTCTGACATGTTCCAATTTCAGATGCCATCCCATTAATCTGTGGCATTGCCCCTGGAATTTTCGCTCCACTTTCTATCTCTTGAGTATCGCATATAGAGTTCAAAACAAGTCAGTTTTACTCTCCCCTTCCTCAGTTGCTTATGGGCGCCTACTCCTCCTTCCACACCATGTGTATTTTGTATTCTGCTCAATACTACGAGGTCCCCAAACTCAAATCTGATGGTAGTTGTGACCTTATTAACAGCATAAAACAGACGCCTCGAGGCAAGAGGTTAGCTGTGGCAGTTAAATCTGCTCATTAAAAATTGTGGAGGACCTTTACAGTATTCTGCATTCTCGGGAGGCCGCTGCCTGAGCAACCTTTTAAGATGGCTGGCATTTTTTTTCTTTCCAAAGGTAAACAAGGAGACACTCCAGTTAATAGATGAAAGACAGTGTTCAGATACATAGCGACAGAAGAAAGAGGGCAATTGATGATGTTGAGTGGGATGGGGCAGCACATACACACCGAGGTGGGGTGCATTACCCACAGGGTACTGTTGCGTGCTTCAGTATCTCTTGTCCAGGAAGAAGCATGCTAGGAAACATCACAAGCAAGATTTCTATGGCAGATTCCAGCCACATACATGAAATGATCACATGTTCTTCTAAGCCAGGCATAGGCAAACTCGGCCCTCCAGATGTTTTGGGACTACAACTCCCATCATCCCTAGCTAACAGGAGCAGTAGTCAGGGGTGATGGGAGTTGTAGTTCCAAAACATCTGGAGGGCCGAGTTTGCCTATGCCTGTTCTAAGTCTTCATGTTCCTCTCCTTCCAGCACTGTATGTGCTCATGGTAATAATCTACAGAAGTGGCAAGTAGTCATAGAATACTGGAGAATGGCTGGAGAGGACACTGAAAAAGATGATGGGTTTAGTGGGGAGGACACAAGATTAGTCAAGGTAGGTTAATGGCTTTTTGCATCATTTTGTTGTTTAGTCGTTTAGTCGTGTCCGACTCTTCGTGACCCCATGGACCAGAGCACGCCAGGCACTCCTGTCTTCCACTGCTTCCCGCAGTTTGGTCAAACTCATGTTTGTAGCTTCGAAAACACTGTCCAACCATCTCGTCCTCTGTCGTCCCCTTCTCCTTGTGCCCTCCATCTTTCCCAACATCAGGGTCTTTTTCAGGGAGTCTTCCCTTCTCATGAGGTGGCCAAAGTATTGGAGCCTCAGCTTCACGATCTGTCCTTCCAGTGAGCACTCAGGGCTGATTTCCTTAAGAATGGATGTGTTTGATCTTCTTGCAGTCCATGGGACTCTCAAGAGTCTCCTCCAGCACCATAATTCAAAAGCATCAATTCTTCGGCGATCAGCCTTCTTTATGGTCCAGCTCTCACTTCCATACATTACTACTGGGAAAACCATGGCTTTAACTATACAGACCTTTTGTATCATAGTGAGGGAATTTGAAGAGTGTAAAGATGCATTGGAAAAGTGGGGTAAAATTTATTATTATTTTTAAATTTATCTAGCACCTTTTATCCAAAGATCCCAGGGTGGGATACAACATTAAAAGCATAATTTACACAACATAATAATAATAAAACAACCGCATGAAAAATTATAACAGTCTTCCCACATTTAATATAAACTTTCACTATCTCTACTAATTATTCTGAGAACAGCAGCAGGGAACAGTAGTTAACATTTGGAAAAATGTGTTGTTTACAAGCACATCAACGTATTAGAGAAATAATTAGGATGATGCTAGACATTAGTGTGGAGAAGGTGGGAAGATATAAAACAACATCCATTGTCACTTTTAACACCTATTAGTTGGCACATGACAAGAAGTGAAGGTAAATTTAAAATGGGAAAATGAGATCAAGCATGCACCTTCGCTGTACTCTTTTGGGGGCCTGCTAAAAACATTCTTGTTTAGACAAGCCTACCCAGATGCTTAGAAAGCCGAGGTAATTTTAATCTGTTTTGGTATTTAACTTGTGTAAGTTTTAAAGTATAGTTGCGAGTTTTTCTCCATTTTACTGTTTGGTCTTCTGTAATCCACATTGTGGTTTGTTTGCTTGTTTTTACAAAATGAGGCGTATAAATTTTATGAAGCAAAATAAATAAATAGGCAAATAAATAGATAAATAAAACTTGCAAAATTTATAGATTCAAGACATGGATTACTCTTTCTGCATTGGGTTGGCAAACATTTTTGGGCTTGAGGGCCCTCACTGATGGTCAGCCACATATCTGATGGGCACATGTAAGCAGGGTCCTATTTATTATTAAGGGTACATGCAGGTGAACCCCTCATTCTGTGCCCGCTGTTTGGAGAAAGATTAAGAGCAGACACAGGGATTAAAAACAAACAAACCAGTATCTCCAAGCCTTAATGGGACGCGGGTGGCGCTGTGGGTAAAACCTCAGTGCCTAGGACTTGCCGATCGTATGGTCGGCGGTTCAAATCCCCGCGGCGGGGTGAGCTCCCGTCTTTCGGTCCGAGCTCCTGCCCACCTAGCAGTTTGAAAGCACCCCTAAGTGCAAGTAGATAAATAGGTACCGCTTTATAGCGGGAAGGTAAACGGCGTTTCCGTGTGCTGCACTGGTGCCGGCTCGCCAGAGCAGCTTCGTCACGCTGGCCACGTGGCTCCGGACAGCGCTGGCCCCGGCCTCTTAAGTGAGATGAGCGCACAACCCTAGAGTCGGACACGACTGGCCCGTACGGGCAGGGGTACCTTTACCTTTATCTCCAAGCCTTAATGCTGAGTCTGACAGTGTTGAGCTCAAGCAACGCTGCCTGTACTTCACAGAGCCATCCCTAGAGCAGGCAGAGCTCTTTCTCTCCTAACTCAGTGTTGAGATCAGGAGACAAAGCAACAGAGGCCAGGCCATATCCTGTGGCTTGCGAGGCACACCCTGCCGATGGTCTGCCCACCCAACCGGGCCCTGCATGGGATTTTTTAAAGGCTGCTGTTTCCATGTGTTTTAAAGAAACAAGGAAGACATGGGTGAGGAGGCAGTGACAACTATGCCACACTTCTGTGCGTACCTGCCAAAGACCCCACTGACAGTGAACAAGGTCAGGCTGGAGATCACTTGTCTCCCTTTGACACGGAGGGATAGGACAGAAATGCCCCCAAAGAAGAGTGGCAGGTGAAGATGATGGACTTTGCGGAATTGGCGAAGCTGACCGGAAAAATCCAAAACCAGAGTGATCAAGCTTTCCAAAAAGACTGGAGCAAATTTATACAATATCTGAGGAACCATTGTAAACAACTAACAACACTAGCAGGGTTGTAAGAAGACTTATACAGTGGTACCTCTGGTTGCGAATGGGATCCGTTCCGGAGGCCTGTTCGCAACATGAAAGTCTGCAACCTGAAGTGCCGTATCTGCGCAGGTGCGTGGTGCGATTTGGTGCTTGTGTGCATGTGCAAAGCACGATTTAGCGCTTCTGCGCATGCACAAGCGGCGAAACCCGGAACTACCCCTTTCCAGTACAGTCATACCTAGGGATAAATACGCTTCAGGATAAGTATTTCCCAGTTGCGCTCTGCTGCAACCCGGAAGTAACGGAGCGTGTTACTTCCGGATTTCGCCGTTCATGCATGCACAGACGGTCAAAATGACGTCACGCGCATGCGCGGAAGCGACGAAACGCGACCCACACACACGCAGACGCACAGTCGCATCTTACATTCTGTTCAGGATGCGAATGGGGCTCCGGAACGGATCCCGTTCGCATCCCGAGGTACCACTGTACTTTCGGGTCGCCGTGGGACACAAACTGAAAAAGCGTAACATGAAGCAAACGTAACATGAGGTATGACTGGAATGATAATTGTTCTTACCTTTTCATATTTATTTTAAAATTGTGATATTTTAAATGAGTGAAACCTAAATTGGAGAATGTATAAATGCTATGCCATAAAGATGAACTTTGAAAACCAAGAGGTGGGGGCGGGGGGGGGGGAGTTGTTAAGCTCTTAAGAGCAAAAGAAGTAAAGTGGATAATTAATTTTATAAAATGAAAATTTAATTAAAATTATTTTTAAAAAAGACAGGATTGCCCCAAGGATGGTGTGCGTTTGATTGGGAATAAAAAAAAGAGGAAATTAAGAGAGTGGGAAGAGGGGGGTGCATTCCACTCTGCTTACAGAGCTGGGAAGTTAGGGGAAGAGAACGAAGAGGACGGTGTCTACTAAAGCAGCGTTCAAAGAAAGGAAACCGGGGGGAAATGGATTCAAAGGCCTGTATGTGGGGTGATTTGTAAAGCTGGGGGCGGAATTACAGACTTGGGAGTCATTCTGGGACAAAGAGTCCAAGTGGCAAGCCTATAAATGATGTTGTGGAAGCTCATAAAGAAAATAGCGGAAGGAAGCAGCATCAAGGACAAGGCCAGAGTAGGAAGCCAGTGTTGAGAAAGATGCTGGAAGAAGAAGAGTTTGGATTTGATATCCCGCTTTATCACTACCCTAACATTCTCCTTTCCCTTCCTCCCCCACAACAAACACTCTGTGAGGTGAGTGGGGCTGAGAGACTTCAAAGAAGCGTGACTAGCCCAGGGTCACCCAGCAGCTGCATGTGGAGGAGCGGAGACGCGAAGCCGGTTCCCCAGATTACGAGTCCACCGCTCTTAACCACTACACCACACTGGATCTCCACACTGGCGACTGAAGCAACAGCCCCATCCAATATATGGCAGTATGAGGATTCTCAAAGGGGAGCCACATGGTATGACTTTAACAACTAGATTTGCACACAAGTGCAGCCTTTGCAATTGAAGCTCTTTGTTTTGTATCAGACAGAGAGACAGAGGGACAGAGAGAGAGCAATGCAAAAATATAGCACAAAACCCTGGTCTCACTATAAAATTGATTTTCCTTCTACAGAGGGGCTACTTCTGACAACGTAAAAAAATTGCATAGGAAGAACACTCTAATCACCAGAAAGAGCAGCAAAATAGAATTTTGTCAGAAGTGGTATTTAAGTTAGGCTTTAAATACACATCATAGAACAACACTTGAAAATGCACATCAATAGTCAGAAGGAATTGAAGCATTTTGGTGCTGGTAGCAGAGACAAGGCAGAAAAGAACACTGTGGACCTGACATGGCAACTCAGTGGGAAGGGGACACAGCATTTTTTGGGGTAGCCCTGGCAAGTTTATTCGTCATTCCGAATGAATGTGCTGCCGAGTTCAAAACCGTAATGTTGAAAGAACCATGTGGAACAATAGCCTCTGGCCTTGCCTGTGACATCATGCGTCATTGCCATCCCAGACATTTTATTGCTAGATGTTCCACGTTGTTGTGTTAATGGAAAATGAAGTCATAACGGAAAATTATGTTATGGAGGACAAATCCACTGGGAGCACCAGTGAGACTTAAAAGCAGGAAAGGTTCCAGATGCTGTTACAACAAAAGCCCAACTTTGATCGGGGACCAAACTGGGGAAGTTAGTCATCCCCAAAAGTCTGCTTCTGACTTAAAACTGCACAAATTTGCACCACAGACTCCCTAGACTCAACAGGCAACCACACCATTCTCGTTGTCTTCTACCAGGCATAGTATAATAAGCATTGCAAAGAACTGAACTTGGCAGTTCTGTGTCTTGCCTTAATCACAGTAGACCAATGCTCAGTCAGATCAACAAATATTCTGACCTGCTATGTCAGCTTCCTGTGTGTTACCAAAAAGAGACCAATAAACAACATGGCTTCAGTGTCTGCAAAGTAGGATCTACTTGCTTCAAAACACAGAAATATAAGAAAGAACAAGGCAATGCAGGGCATACATGATTTTTAATGTACTGATTTGTTGTATAGACTGTAGTTGTCTTAGTGCCTGTGTCAACTGGAGCACTTTTTGGATGTACGGCAGTTCTCGTTCCCACTTCCTGCTTGTGGCACATCTGAGTGTGGATTGTTTTGGCTTCTCCACTGTCTGCTATGTCAGGCTACTGAGCTAAAAGACTCCCATCCCTTGTCCAACTCAGTCTGGTACAGAGCGTCCCTATTTTCCATTTGTGAAATGTTAACAGAATATACAAAACTGACTGGTAGATTTTAAGATAGATTGAGGGGGAAATCATAATTTTTTTTCTTTTACATGAATATATTCATTAGATATTAGGTTATATTGTTCAGTTTCTTTTCTATATTATTGACCTATTTTCTGTTAAAATCTAAATACTATTGTAAATATATATAACAAAAAGTTGACATTACAGTACTGAATTATACTCTTGGTTGCAGATACAGTTACAGATGTAGTCCAGATCAATATTATGGATTGATATAGTTACAGATATACTTCCGATATAAAACAGGCTCAGATTTAACAACAGATGAAAACTGGGGTCTTCATTAACATTTTCCATTTTGGCAATAAGAAATGCGGTTGAAACAGAAATGAACACATTGCAGTGGCTGCGGCCCCATCTAAATTATGCACAAAACCTTGCTACCAAGTCTAAAAAGAAAACTTCAGAAAAGATTACAGAGGTTTCTTTTTCAGCAAGCTCCAGGGTTCTTGTACGGATTGTTAACTCTAGTTAGTGTGCAGCAGTTTCCAGCCTCTCCTTTCGTGGCAGCTTTCACACTCCTGCCAGAGTGACGCAGGCCACAGGAATCCTAGCTAACCTGAAAATGCAGTGCAATGCCTTGGACCTAGAGGCTGCCAATGTGCTTGGAAGCGTTTCAAACTATGCATCAGTCCTTGGGTATGTATGCACTGGTAATTCCCACAGAGAGGCTGAAGAACTGACCAAAGGCAGAAATGAACCACCAAAAAACCTGACTCAACTTCTGAAAACAAGAATACAGTGGTGCCTCGCAAGACGAAATTAATTCGTTCCGCAAGTCTCTTCGTCTTGCGAGTTTTTCGTCTTGCGATGCACGGTTTCCCATAGGAATGCATTGAAAATCAATTAATGCATTCCTAGGGAAACCGCCTTCAGACCAGGTCCGGGGACAGTCTGTCCCCGGACCTCTTCTGAAGGCTGGGGGGGGGGACAAGGGCTTTTCTTCCCACCCCCAGCATTTTAAAAAACCCCGGGACAGCGGAGGACTTCTCCGCTGTCCAGGCGATCTTAAAATGCTGGCGGGCGGCATTTTAAAATCGCCCCGGACAGCGGAGGACTTCTCCGCTGTCCGGGGCGATTTAAAAGCCCCTGGGAAGGCAGGCAGGGGGGAGAAAGACTTTCGCCCCCTGCCCGCCTTCAGAAGGTGTTCCCGCCCCCAGCCCCGCTTCGGAACAGTGTTCCGAAGTGGGGCGGCTGGGGCAGCTGTTCCCGCCCCCCCTCCCCGCTTCGGAACAGCGTTCCGAAGTGGGGCGGCTGGGGCAGCTGTTCCCGCCTCCCCTCCGCGCTTCGGAACAGCGTTCCGAAGCGGGGCGGCTGGGGCAGATGTTCCCGCCCCCCCTCCCCGCTTCGGAACAGCGTTCCGAAGCGGGGCGGCTGGGGCAGATGTTCCCGCCCCCCTCCCCGCTTCGGAACAGCGTTCCGAAGCGGGGCGGCTGGGGCAGCTGTTCCCGCCCCCCCTCCCCGCTTCGGAACAGCGTTCCGAAGCGGGGCGGCTGGGGCAGATGTTCCCGCCCCCCCTCCCCGCTTCGGAACAGCGTTCCGAAGAGGGGCGGCTGGGGCAGATGTTCCCGCCCCCCGCTTCGGAACAGCGTTTTAAAATGCTGGGGGTCGGGAGCGAAGCGTTCGCTGCCGACCCCCAGCATTTTGAAATCTCCCCGGGACACGGGGAGATTTTAAAATGCTCCCGACTTCTCTGCTGTCCCGGGGAAATTTTAAAATGCTGGGGGTCGGCAGCCCCCCAGCATTTTGAAATCTCCCCGGGACACGGGGAGATTTTAAAATGCTCCCGACTTCTCTGCTGTCCCGGGGAGATTTTAAAATGCTGGGGGTCGGCAGCGAACGCTTCGCTCCCGCCCGCCAGCATTTTAAGATCGCCCGGGGCAGGCGGGGGGGGGAGGCAGGCGGGGGGGAGCAAAGACTTTTGCCCCCCGCCGGCCTTCAGAAGAGGTCCTCTTCTGAAGGCCGGCTGTGGGCGAAAGTCTTTGCTCCCGACCGCCAGCATTTCCCTATGGGCTTTCGTCTTGCGATGCAAGCCCATAGGGAAATTCGTCTTGCGAAGTGCCTCCAAAACAGAAAACCCTTTCGTCTTGCGGGTTTTCCGTCTTGCGAGGCATTCGTCTTGCGGGGTACCACTGTATCACCGAGGCCACAGTAGAACTGCCAGTAGCATGAGATTTCTTGCGGCAAAACAGGAAGCTGGACAGAGAAGGGAGAATAGCACACTAGCTTTAATCAGGATTCTGCAGGAAGGAATCTCAGCAAAATAATGATACCATTCCGTTAAAAGTGTACAAGAGTGCAATAATTATTATAGCTCTTAACCTTACCAATATATTATCAAAAGCCTATGCTAGAACATTTTCTACAAGTTTAATTTGAAATGGCTTCCCAATTAGCCAAAATATAAAACAGGCCCAGAATTGCCAAAAGGATTTTCTGTGCCTAGAACACTGTATGTGGATTGGGTTTTCAGATGTTAAAAGCCATCACAGGAAAAGATGCATCCTGGTTGCTATGAAATAAGGAAGGACAAACTACAGAGATTTCAGGAACTAGAAAATGAGACAGAAGCAGGGAAGAAAAGGAAGCTAAAGGGGTTGGGAAAACAGCAGCTCTTTTGGACCCCCGGAATTTCTATACTGTGTCCCAACACCTCTCATCGCTGTTCTGATTCACCCGTTGGCTGAAAACACTCAAAGGCGGGAGCAGCCTATCTGGCTCATCGGACAGAAATCACTTGGGGAACCTGCACATTTTGCATCAAAATCAGAGCCATCTTTCCCATAGGGCTTAGTGGGGTGTTGCACCAGGGCACCGGCTCTCAGGGGCGCCCCAGCAAGCGGGAGAGCTGCGCAGCTTTGCTGGCAGCCTCCCCTTTTCCTGCATGCCCGCCATGCACCCCGTCAACCATAAGGCTGGCAGGCGTACAGCTTCCTTCCCAAGCCTCTGCGGGGATCGCTATCATGCTGAGGAGGCTTGGGAGAAGCGCAACTTCACTCCCAAGCCTCTGCGGGGATTGATCTCCTGCAGCAGCATGGGGGAGAGTTGTGCCCCCCCCAATGGCTGGCAGTGTGCAGCTACGGCCACCCCTACACTATCTGTGGTAATTTGGGGGCGCTGGGCGGATATTGCACCCCGGCGCCACATCTGCTAAAGACAGCCCTGATCAAAATAACTAACTAAATCCTATATAAATTATTTCCCCCTTGCTTTCCCAATCCCCCTCCGTTTAATGCAAACATTTATACTATCAATACAGTAGCAGTATCCACAATGCCCTCTCTGCAGTTTAAAATCTACATTCAAGGTGTTCTCTCTACTATTTGTCAGAGACAAGGGCCTATGAGCATTGGAAAATTCTTCGTTTGTGGTACAGCTTTCCAAGCAGCCCTTTTCAAAATGCTTATTTTATTATTATTATTTTTTTAGCTTTAGACCTAAATGCTTTTTTGAAATCTAAGAGTGCAAATGCTGGCTCAAAGGTTTTGCCAGCACATGCAGAAAGTGCATTATTTAATGCACTTTAAAAACTAGACAGCATTGAATTCTGGCTATGCTGCAAAACAACCCTCTACAAATTAAAGGAAAGTAGACAGGTTGCTTCCCAAATAATAATAATAATAACAATAACAACAACAACAACAACAACAACAACTATTATTATTATTATTATTATTATTATTATTATTATTATTACCCTGCCCATCTGGTAGGGTTGCCCAAGCCACTCTGAATGGCTTCCAACACATACAGAAACAGAATAAAACATCAAACATTAAAAACAGGGCTGCTTTCAGATGTCATCAAAAAGTTGTATAGTTATTTATCTTCTTGACATCTGATGGAAGGGTGTTCCACAGGGTGGGTGCCACTGCCAAGAAGGCCCTCTACCTGGTTCCCTGTAACTTCACTTCTCACAGTTAGAAGATTGCCAGAAGATCCTCGGAGCTGGACCTCAGTGTCTGGGCTGAATGATGGGGATCGTAAAATCACAGAATCATAGAATTGTAGAGTTGGAAGGGACCCCGAGGGTCATGGAGGGCTGAAGCCGTTTAGGGCTTTAAAGGTCAGCACCAACACTTTGAATGGTTCCTGGAGCCAATGCAGATCCTGGTCTGAGCGGCTGCTTGCAGTCAACAGCACATGGTCCTTCAGGGGCACAGGTACCCCATTCAGGACCAGAGAGTCCCCCCACACCCACTCACACCCTTTCCCCCAGAAACAGTACTTCTGTCTTGTCAGGATTCAACCATTACCTGCCATCCATCCTCCAACTACCACTCACAGGACACTCACTGCTTTCACTCGTTCTGATGTAAAGGAGAGGTAGAGCTGGGTATCACCTGTATATTAGTGAAAACCCAGCATAACCTCCCTACCCCCTCTAATTATCTCTCCCAGTGGCTTCACACAGATGTTAAAAAACATGGGGGAGAGGACAGAGCCCTGAGGCATCCCATAAGTAAGCATCCCCCAACACCACTTTCTGGACATGGCCCAGGAATAAGGAGCGGAACCACGGCAAAACAGTGCCACCAGATTCCCAACTCCTCTAGATGGTCCAGAAGGACACCATGGTCAATGGTATCAAAAGCTGCTGAGAGAACCAACAGATCATTACACTTTCCGATGGGAAGAAGAACAGAAGCAAACAAAGGTTTGCCTTCCCTACTGCCTAAAGAAATAGGCCCTTCTCACACCATAAATATGTTAGTTATGCCTTTTTTATCCATACAGGTAAACCAAGTGGATGTCAGGATTTTCTTCAATATTTAATATATGTATTAAATGTGGGATGCGGGTGGCGCTGTGGGCTTGCCAATCAGAAGGTCGGCGGTTCAAATCCCAGTGAAAGGGTGAGCTCCCGTTGTTCGGTCCCTGCTCCTGCCAACCTAGCAGTTCGAAAGCACGTCAAAGTGCAAGTAGATAAATAGGTACCGCTCCAGCGGGAGGGCAAACGGCATTTCCGTGCGCTGCTTTGGTTCCCCAGAAGTGGCTTAGTCATGCTGGCCACATGAACCGGAAGCTGTACACCGCCTCCCTCGGCCAGTAAAGCAAGATGAGCACCGCAACCCCAGAGTCGTTCGAGACTGGACCTAATGGTCAGGGGTCCATTTATTAAATGTACTTCTTGTGAACAGTGTAGCATTGCCCACCCAATCCAATGCAACAACAGGCAACTTTTCCCGAGTGCTCACCATTGCAGAAGATTGATGGTAGCCAGTCATCTGGCTATTGTCTCTGATTTGGGCCCCAGCCCAAATCCAGTCCACTATTGTCTCAGAAGCAAAGGGGCTAGGTGTTAATTAATCTCCTCAGGACACAATCCCAAAGGAAAGATGGGTGCAGAATTATGCTACATGCGGGACAGCTGTGAACAGATCCATACGTTTTGCATGCTACCCTAAGATCTTTGGAGAAAGAGTCGAATATTTCAGGAAATCAACCTCCATATGAGTGGGCTCTAAGCCACACAACTGGTAGGTCCTACATTTTGGGAGCGTTACTGATAGAAAATTTATCTTTTTCGCCTGTGGGTGGCAAAACACAGAGCAACTATAAGTCAGAAATCCTCCAATCAGAGGTCTAAGGATTGACTCAGTACCTTATACAGTGGTACCTCGGGTTAAGTACTTAATTCGTTCCGGAGGTCCGTTCTTAACCTGAAACTATTCTTAACCTGAAGCACCACTTTAGCTAATGGGGCCTCCTGCTGCTGCCGCGCCGCTGGAGCCCGATTTCTGTTCTTATCCTGAAGCAAAGTTCTTAACCCTGAATGGGGTAACTGTGCCCCTGAAGGACCAGGTGCGCAGCCTGGGAGTCATTTTGGACTCACAGCTGTCCATGGAGGCACAGGTCAAATCTGTGTCCAGGGCAGCTGTTTACCAGCTCCATCTGGTACGCAGGCTGAGACCCTATCTGCCTGCGGACTGTCTCGCCAGAGTGGTGCATGCTCTGGTTATCTCCCGCTTGGACTACTGCAATGCGCTCTACGTGGGGCTACCTTTGAAGGTGACTCGGAAACTACAACTAATCCAGAATGCGGCAGCTAGACTGGTGACTGGGGGCGGCCGCCGGGACCGTATAACACCGGTCCTGAAAGACCTACACTGGCTCCCAGTACGTTTCCGAGCAAAATTCAAAGTGTTGGTGCTGACCTTTAAAGCCCTAAACGGCCTCGGTCCAGTATACCTGAAGGAGCGTCTCCACCCCCATCATTCTGCCCGGACGCTGAGGTCCAGCGCCGAGGGCCTTCTGGCGGTTCCCTCATTGCGAGAAGCAAAGCTACAGGGAACCAGGCAGAGGGCCTTCTCGGTAGTGGCGCCCGCCCTGTGGAACGCCCTTCCAGCAGATGTCAAAGCGATAAACAACTACCTGACATTCAGAAGACATCTTAAGGCAGCCCTGTTCAGGGAAGTTTTTAACATGTGATATTTTACTGTATTTTTGGTTTTTATGGAAGCCGCCCAGAGTGGCTGGGGAGGCCCAGCCAGATGGGCGGGGTATAAATAATAAATTATTATTATTATTATTATTATTATTATTATTATTATTATTATTATTATTATTATTATTATTATTATTACCTGAAGCACTATTTCTGGGTGTAACCTGAAGCGTATGTAACCCGAGGTACCACTGTACTTGTCAAATGCATTTTCCACCATTGAACTATGCTCTATCAGTTTTCCATTTCCTGAAGTAATCTGTGTTATTTTGTATCAGGCACATTCTTAAAACGAAAGAGTTCTCAAAACACCGATAATGTGACTGTCTAGAGCACAAAAGTAATGAATCAAGCTTTGTGTCTTATATTCTTTCAGTAACGTGTTACAGTCGTACATCATTCTGAAATTAATTGCAAAGTGGCTGGGGAAGAAAAGCTGCAACTTGAAAGCTTCCAACTGGTATACATGCCAGCTGCAGAATATCCTTCAATTAAAAATAAATAAATCCCCCTAATGTAATCCTTAACCAATAATCTTAAGAGTTTAACAAGATTTCTCCCTAGAGTATTAATGTTTTAAAGCTGATTTCAGAACCCTAATCTTAGTTTCTTTCTATACAAATCTGTATATTCCTACATTTGACTGCCAAATACTGTAACATTAACAGTGTTTTAACACACTGGATTGCTAACCTCCAATTAAGCCCCCCAAAGTGAGAATTTTAAGCTTTCTTACCTCATAGAAAGCTTAAGGAACAGCTTCCTTCTGGCAATAAAACAGCAAGACCACAGGTCCACAAATGCTAGGTTTAGGTTAGATTTTTTCCCCCAATGTATACATTGCTTACCACTTAAAAAGTCCCAAAGCAATTTATGGCCAAAGTAAAAAATACAATAATAAAATTGCAAACATATGAAAAACAGATTTAACAGTGCAATGAAATATAATTGGTGCTGCCCAAATATGTTCACTATCATTGCTATCCCCACCCCAACATAGCCCTTCCCTCACCTGAGATGTTACACTGTGCTTCACAAAGACACTTTTAACCTCCAAAGCACAATAGAAATCAGGGGTTGAATGGAACTCTGGAAAGAGATGGAGGTAAACTTAACTGACTTATTCTTATTCTTAAGACAAACCAAAATTTCAAGATTGTTATACCAACAGAGTGTTTGAAAACTCTTGTCATAAGTATTGTCAGCTGCTCTTTAGTCTTTTATAGATCACCAACTGTTGCCTACAGAGATGGAAATACAGACCTGACTACCCCATTGGCCATGTGGCTTTATGCCTTTTAAAGCCTGGGGAAATCTATTATAATCTGATATTATGACACCAGAGAAGGTAAGCCAATGATGATTGGAGGCCATGATACCTTAGACTATGACAACAGTGTGACATTAGAGGGACTGAAGTAACTGATCATATGGCTTTTGAAGCTGGGCATGGATAAGTAGAAAGGTGGGGAAAAATGGGAGCTTAGAGGAGGGAATGTGAGCTCTCTTTGCCAGAGAACTAGGTGCACGCCGACTGCACACATTTGAGGATATCCATGTCTAAATTTTAACCCAACTCCATAATTTCAATTTATTAGCTTTTTGTTCTGACACCCGGGAATATGAGCAATTCTGTCCTCCTTCAGACATGCCACTGAAGCTGGGTAAATATATCTAGCTCTGCAAACCTTCTCTAATGGAACCTGCCTGTCAAACTCTTTTTCATCCTGCTGTGGCTCTTCTGAGTCATAGCCAGTATCTTCCTTGAATGGTGATGGCCACTGCGCTGACCTGCTGCACAGACGGAGAAAATCATTACAAAGAGTCAACCCTGCCAATGTCAAAATTTCCCAAATGATTCTCCAATAAGGAGAGCTTTTAAGGTGATGATTTGTGAGAGACAGCAGTTTTATGAACCTGTTCTACCAAAATATATTTCCTGGAACTGTCAACGCTTATCTAGTCTAGCACTTACAAATGAGTCAGGAGAAGAAATCTACCCCAGGGAAACAAACTTCACTTCCTTTATACCATTGCCTACTGTTCTGTCACTACTTTGACATGTTTTTCCAGATGTATTTGACACACAAAATTTAACCAGCTGCATACAAGGTACTTTTTTTTTTCAAGAATGCTACAGCAAACATGGAGCCAGGTGCAATGTTGGAAACTCAGGTAGACAAGCTAGGCAGCACATGGCCCCTGAAAACTACCGTATTTTTCGCTCTATAACACGCACCCGACCATAACACACACGTAGTTTTTAGAGGAGGAAAGTCCGTAGGCATGCCACCCGTAGGCATACCCTCCATAACACGCACAGACATTTCCCCATTCTTTTTAGGAGGAAAAAAGTGAGTGTTATGGTGCAAAAAATACGGTAAGTCACAGTTGCAATAACAAAAGCACCCAGTCACAATCCACCCTGCCCCCAATTCAGACACACCTCCTATTAATTTTTTTCAAAACGCTTGAACTAATATGCAAATCCCATCAGCGACGCACTGTGAACATCACATTTTTAATAGTGATTGTTAGTAGGACACCACAAACATAAATGGGTCTCGGCCCCTGCAGTAGTCGCCAAAACCATAAGTCATTTGAGTAATTAATATTTACAAATACCAGTACAGTGGTGCCCCGCAAGACGAATGCCTCGCAAGACGGAAAACCCGCTAGACGAAAGGGTTTTCCATTTTTGAGCTGCTTCGCAAGACGAATTTCCCTATGGGCTTGCTTCGCAAGACGAAAACGTCTTGCGAGTGTTCCGATTTTTTTTCGCTCCCCCCCCTTTTCTAAGCTGCTAAGCTGCTGATAGCCTTTTAGCCGCTAAGCCGCTAAGCCTTTAATAGCCGCTAATCCGCTAAACCGCTAATAGCGCTAATCCGCTAATAGGATTGCTTCGCAAGACGAAAAAATCGCTAGACGAAGAGACTCGCGGAACGGATTATTTTCGTCTTGCGAGGCACCACTGTATACATATACAGTGTATACTCTTATTAATGTTGAGTTAATAATAACTTTAAAATTGCTACTGGCACAGAACCCAAAGTTGGTATGTCACAGCTTCAGCAAGTACTGCAGTCACAGTTAAGCATGTCTATTATATCAAAATTCTTGGAAGAATAGACCTAAATGGCTGTAGTATATGCAGCATTAGAGTCAGCAGATGGGGGGGTGGACTAACAGAGGGGGGCCACCACAGGCGGGAAAGCCAATAATTACTTAGTCCTGTTCAGATGTTACTTTCTCAACCAGTGATATGGGGTGTCCAGAAAAAAGAAACTGGAGTAATTTTCATGGGGTAGTTTTCACCGGGGGGGGGGGGATCCAATTGCATTAAAAATGTTCTGATGCCCTAACTTAAAAGTTTATTTTAAAAAGGTAAAGGTAAAGGACCTCTGACAGTTAAGTCCAGTTGTGGCACTCATCTCGCTTTACAGGCCGAGGGAGCCGACATTTGTCCACAGACAGTTTTTCCGGGTCATGTGGCCAGCATGACTAAGCCGCTTCTGGCGAACCAGAGCAGTGCACGGAAACGCTGTTTACCTTCCCGCTGGAGCAGTACCTATTTATCTACTTGCACTTTGACGTGCTTCCGAACTGCTAGGTTGGCTGGAGCTGGAACCCAACAACAGGAGCTCACCTCATTGAGGGGATTCTAACCGCCGACCTTCTGATCGGCAAGCCCTAGGCTCAGTGGTTTACACCACAGCGCCACCCACCGAGTTTATTTTACTTGTATTTAATAAACTGCTAGGCTTACCTATTAATTTATTTGCAATTGACTTCCATTCAGTGTTACTAACGAACTTATGAAATGGAAAAAAAATTCTGTGGAAACATAAAGCACTGAAAAACCTACTGTCCCACATCATTGATCTCAACCTGGCAAACATCTGCCATGCATATTCACCTCTAGCTGCAGGAAGAAGTAAATACTGGGTTCAGGATGTGCCCCGACAATTTGAACATCTCCCTGATGCAGTGATGACTGAAACCTAGTTAAACACAGATGTGGTTGGTGTGTGTGTGTGTGTGTGTGTGAGAGAGAGAGAGAGAGAGAGAGAGAGAGACTGCATTCAAATGGAGATAACCACAGTAATGGAGGATAAACAACGGAAGGTTAACTCTGTCCTCAAATTTATTCGTCTTAGGAATGTATATCATCCCTTCAAGAAAATTTCCATGGCAGCATAAACACAGCATAAAATAAATGTAAAACACAGAAATTAAAAACACATTAAAATAAACTAAAAGCAATAGTATATGCTAAGAACTGGAAAGAAAGAGGAATCCCTACAAAAGAACAACGGCTGCATAAACTGACAGCATTTGCAGAACTAGCAAACATGGCAGCCAAAATAAGGAACCACAAGGGTTGAGTGGGAATGCTCTGAGGAGTATTGAAAAAGATATGATATCAAAAGCAACTTTCAAGTCGGGGTAACCTTATGGTAGAAAGGACAGCAGCTGACTACAACGAAGGAATGAAAGAGGAAAAATTGGGTGGATAAAGTATCTGATATGCAGCAAAAACAAGGTATATCTAGTATGCCTCTGAGTGTTGAGTTGGGAAGTATAGAAGTATAGAAACAATGTACAATAGGAAATCATGATGTGTAATCAGAAAACTGGAAAAACGTTAAAAAATAACATTAAAAAAATAATAATAGTAAAATCACTAGGGGCAGCAAAAAAACAACTCCAGAGCGTCAGTCCAGTCCCCCACAAAATTGTTCCCGGTTGCAAAAACACGCTCAATTAAACACAGCCAACATCTTCAAAACTAAGAAACAGGCAAAGGCTCTTTGACTTCTCCTGCAGTTTCAACAGCAAGAAATCTTTTGGCAGAGCTGCTTCACCACCTTGGCAAGGTAATGTTTCAGATTACTCTCAGAAAGATTTAAAGAACCATTGGATGAGAATTAGGTAAAAAAATGACACAACGTATAAAAGTTACTTGCTGGCCAGTGTTGTAAAAAATCAGGGTGCACTCATACAATTGACACACAAGCAGAACCTTCCCTGAGGAACACTCTCTCATCAGATGTCCAGGAAATAAAGAACTACATAACTTTTAGAAGACATCTGAAGGCAGGCCTGTATTGGAAAGTTTTTAATGTTTGACGTTTTACTATATTTTAATGTGTACAGTACTGTAAGCCGCCCAGAGTGGCTAGGTAAACCCAGTCAGATGGGAGGAGTATAAATAATAATAATAATAATAAATGGCAATAGGATTTGCTGCGTTTCTAAGAGCAAAGTCAGAGAAAAAAGGAAAACAGTTGTATGTCATTACATGAAATCGAATTCCTCGCAACCCATGAGAAAGGTAAGGTGGAAAAATAAAGAATGAGGTAAGCAGCAAGAATGATGACTACCAATGAGATAAGATGAACAACATTAGGTCATTGGGAAAAGAGGAGACATAACATAAGCAGCTTTAAAGCCAATAATTACGAAGATATTTACAACTCCTGGTGAGGGAATGAGCAATGAAAGGGAGGGCTGGCCCCCTTAGAAAGATAATGCTAAAACGGGTGGTACTGAAAAGCTTGTAATGTGTCTAGATTGAGTGAAGTTTTTGACTATACCACACTGCCAGTGTGATGGAGTTTGGTTTCTAAGAATCTGTATTCCCCACCCCACCCCAAAAAAGCCTGGTTCAAGAATGCTAAACATGCCATTACTATATTGTTAAGAATTGTGTATATTAGCGTTGCCATATTCCCGAAAGTGAAAATCCAGACAGAGTTGTTGAGGTTTCCACCCCCCCCCCCGCCAAAGTTGTTGAAAACATCTCCCTCAAAAACATTTGTTTGGGGGCTATTCTTAGATATATATATTTTTTTGAATTCTTAAAAATAAAAACACCGGATTCAGCAAAAATCTGCCCAGACATCATTTTTCTGGACGTAAGGCAGTCCTAGTTTGTATATATCTGTATTAGTGAGAGAACAAAGTGTTGCTATGGTCAATGTGTGGTTGAGCACTGAGTGTTTTGTGCTCAATCCAGACATGTAAAATTAACTTTGCATCAGATAAATAACATTAGTCCTAAAGCAATTTAAAATAACTGCGAATAACTCACACTGATGAGACCAATCAATCCTTTGGGGGGGGGACACATCTGATCCTCTGTAAGCTTGGTTGTATCCAACAGCCTGCCAAATGTTCAGGAGGGTTCCCTTTGTTACAGATGTATTAGAAAAGAAGGATGTAGAATGGGCCCAGACCAGGGGTCAGCAAACTTTTTCAGCCGTGGGCCAGTCCACTGTCCCTCAGACCATGTGGTTGGCTGGACAATATTTTTATTTTATTTTATTTGCGGGGGACGAACCAATTCCTATGCCCCACAAATAACCCAGAGATGCATTTTAAATAAAAGGACACATTCTACTCATGTAAAACCACACTGATTCCAGGACCATCCACGGGCTGGATTTAGAAGGCGATTGGGCTGGATCTGGCCCCCGGGCCTTAGTTTGCCTACCCATGTCCTAAGCCAGGGGTCAGCAAACTTTTCCAGCAGGGGGCCGGTCCACTGTCCCTCAGATCTTGTGGGATTGGGCCGGATCCGGTCCCCGGGCCTCAGTTTGCCTACCCACTACCCATGGCCCAGGCACATACTTTCCGGCATAAGAACCATGCATCAAAGTTTAAAGCCCAAAATGCAAGGAGAGTCTAATGGACATAATGCAAAGACACTGTGTGGGAATACAGTGGTGCCCCGCAAGATGAACGCCTCGCGAGACGAAAAACTCGCAAAACGAAAGGTTTTTTCTTTTTTGAGTTGCTTCACAAGACGAATTTCCCTATGGGCTTGCTTCGCAAAACGAAGCTTGCCCCACAAGCTCTGGGGACAGCGGGAAGCACAGCGCGTCTTCCCCGCTGTCCCCGGACCTCTTTTGAAGCAAGGGGCGGCGCGGAGAAGCGCTGCGCTTCCCGCTGTCCCCGGACCTCTTTTGAAGCAAGGGGCGGCGCGGAGAAGCGCTGCGCTTCCCGCTGTCCCCGGACCCCTTTTGAACCAAGGGGGAGAAGCGATCTTCTCCTCTCCGCCCCTTGCTTCAAAAGAGGGGACAGAGTGGCGCTTCCCCTCTGTCCCCAGACGGTCTCCATAGGAACGCATTGATTGATTTTCAATGCATTCCTATGGGAAACCGTGCTTCGCAAGACGAAAAACTCGCAAGAAGAAAAAACTCGCGGAACAAATTAATTTCGTCTTGTGAGGCACCACTGTACAAGTTTTCATATTGCATGTGGGGGGGGGGAGCGCTCTGGGGAAAGTTAAAGAACAACAACAAATTTTAAGGGGTGTGTGTGCGCATACAATAACAGCAATGAACCAGCACCTCCATGTGGGCGATGAATAATCAACTTCTGTTATTTCTACAGGAGCAGCAACAAGGGAAAATTTCAGCAGCAGCACAAAAGTAAGAACATCTGCATCTAACTAGTTTCACGTCGGAAAAACAAGTGGCACTTCTCTATGAACATGCTCCGGCTGTGAGCCAAGCAGTGCCTTGTGCTCCCCAGCTGACAGCACAAAAGCCACAATTGTGATGATGCCTAATTATTTCAGATGCTCAGCAGAAATCAAGTTCGAAAACTACACATCAATTGTTCTTGTCTAAACCCATGCTTTCTTAATAACTCTCAGTACATGATTACTGCTATAAATTAATATTAATTCATAATTTTTAATAGCATGTAGGGAGCATTCAAAACATTACTGTATTTTTCAGTGTATAAGACGACCCCTATTTTTTTGAAGCCAGAATTAAGAAATCAATATTTTGTACAAGATATTTTTAAAAATTAGATAGTTAAAAAAAAATACATAATAGAGCTATAAATGATTCTTAGTCTATCTTTAACAAAGCCTTAAACTATATGTTTTTAAAAGTATTATGGGATAGTCATCATCTTAATGCCCTGGCTGCTGGCCTGGTGTTTGGTCTCAACGAGCAAAACAATGTTTTTAAGCTTCTGTGGGAAAAGTGAGATCAGCAGATTTTCATAAACTGGTTCCTGCAAGTCTGTATTTCTGTCAAGTTGGGATCCATTTTTCTTTTAAAAAAAAAACTGTAGTCAGTAATGCTTAAAGTTTGCCATGATGCATACCGTAATACAGAATACACTGGTATTATACAGACCATATTAGCTTGCCACTGATAAGGTAGATTGATAAATAGATGCATATGGGATTATTTTAAAAAACAAAACTGATCTGCCTGACTGTATTTGATCAGAACTGCTCATTTGTAGAGGGTGATGCTTGCTGCTGTGTGTCCCCCCCCCCTGCATGATGTAAGATTTTTTTTAAATCAGAAGACATCATTTTAAGACACCACTTAATTGCATTCTTGAAGGAATGCACGACACAATTAAAGCAGCAGTAATGAAATGCACACTGCAAAACTCAGGGAAGCGCTTGCCAACTTGGATCGTTCCAAGTGTTTGCATCATAAATATATAATGTGGGGCTGCAGCTGCTTTGCATGTTTCACTTACATATAATTAACAATATGTGCATTGTGGTCATTGAGACACTTGGCAGATATATCCACATACTGCACAAAGTTCCTATTGTGAAGTTATTTTCCAGTAGAAAAAAAAACCTTGAGTCAATCTAGGAAAATCTTTAAGAACAGATACCATACTAGTTGAAATTTGTAAGAAATTTGCTTTGATTTGCTTCCCTGGGGATTTCCCCCCCCCAACCCATTCCTACAGCAGCATCTACAGTAAAAACTCATTTCTTTAAATGGAAGCCTAAATTCTCAGCATTCTGGAAAGACATTGTGGGTTAAAAGTGTATCAGAGATTGCACACTGCCTAACCTTGCAAGTTGAGTGTTAAAACAAATGGCATATGGCAGGAAACATCAGCAGGACAGAAGCATTCTCCTTCTGCCTTCTGATCAAGGTAGTCCAATATTGGGAGTCTCCTGAGAAACATCCCAATTATTGCCCTTCAAAAGCAGACATTATCATTCAACATAGCCATATTTAAATGGTCAGTGCAACTTCGGGCAAAACACAACCATATTTTTTACTAACACTTAAAAGTGGAGAAAACACGGTGTTGTTAAACTAAAATCTGTGTCTTGTCTTCAGAATTAAAACATTTTAACTGCAAGATAGGTTTCCCCCATAAGCATGCAAAAGAAGAAACAGTATTCTGAGGACAGTATTCTTCAAACCTCAGCCACAGCAGACTAAACTTAGAAATGGGGAAACAGCCTTAGAAAGAGCTCAGGGGGGAGAAAAGAAAGGAGAACACTACACAAATTAACCTTTTTACCGAGATGCTGAAAAGAATCTGCAGCTGGCACAGGGCATTGTGTGCCAACTGCACATTCTCCAACCTCAGGCTGCAAGGACTCTGCTAATTACCTCTGTTAAATGTTAGGAGAGCAAATCAAAGACAAGGCAAACAGGAAACCTATTGGAGGCCAACCAAAAGCTACAAGCTTGCCTTTTTCCATTAAAATGGACAATGAGAAGGCCTTTTAAAATGATACAATTTGTTCCATAAGAGCACACAAAGAAGCAAGAGAGCGGGTGAACAGGTCTTACATCTGAAAGGGAAGCAAACAAAACTGTTCTCAGATGGAACAGAGCCTGAAGAGTTACTATCAAGCCTTTGGACTCCTCACCTGAAGTTCTCCCCTCCCAAGATGTCTGTATCTTTACAAGTTCTGAAAATATTAGGTAGTAACAAGATTTCATTGCTCAACCAGTAAGAGGGTGCCTTCATGCAACAGGGAACTTTCCCACTAGTCATATAAGGCAGTGTTTTTCAACCACTGTTCCGCGGCACACTAGTGTGCCGCGAGATGTTGCCTGGTGTGCCGCGGGAAAAATTAAAAAATTCGAAAGATTTTTTTTTTTAAAGTCAAATTTTTGATTGGGGCGCCGTCCCCGGAGGGAGGCGGGCGAGTCGGGCGGCGAGAGGCGGGGCAGCGGCGGCAAGGAGAGGCCACCCAGCGCGGGGCTCTCGCCGTCTGCCTGCCTGGCTGCCTGCGAGCTCGGCGGGCAGCGCCTCCGTCCGCAGCGCCCGCCTCACGGCTCTCATTCCCTGCCCCTGCCAAAGCTCACCCAGCCAAGCCGCGCTCTCCTTCCTGCCTCGCTTTGCTGCCTCCTCCCCCCCCCCACCCCCAAAGCTTGGAGGTTCCCCGGCGCCGACACGCAGGTTTGACCCCCTTCTCACACCTGTTCGCGCTCCTTGCACTGAATGGGGCGGATGGGGAGGAACGGGGCTCGCCGCTGCCTCCGCTCGCCCTCCCCCCCTCCGCCGGCGGTCCCGCGATTCTTGGCTTTTTGGCGGTTGGCACAGAAGGAAGGCAAGGGGGAGGGAAAAAAATTGAAACTTACACTTTCGTGCGTCCCTCCTGGCGTGACGCTGCGCGCTGACGTCACGGGGCTGTAATGGTGGTGTGCCTCGAGATTTTTTTCATGAAACAAGTGTGCCTTTGCCCAAAAAAGGTTGGGAAACACTGATATAAGGTACCGTATTTTTCGCTCTATAACACGCACCAGACCATAACACGCACGTAGTTTTTAGAGGAGGAAAACAAGAAAAAAAATATTCTAAATGAAACAGTGGATGTATGATTTTTGTGGTTCATGCTGTGGCCACAGACATGTGATCTGACAGTGAGTTTGGAGTAGCCCAATGCAAAAATCCTGAGGATCCATGTGGATCCATGCTTTGTAACCAAGTTTTTGCACCACTGCGACCCCAGGCAACAGTGGGTGCGTGATTTTTTTGGTGCAAGATGTAGCCATGGACATGCTATGTGATCTGATGGTGAATTTGGGGTGACCCAGTGCAAAAATCCTGAGGATCCATGTGGATCCGTGCTTTGTAACCATGTTTTAAGTGGGAAGGGAAGGAAAAGCACTCAAGGGACAAGGAGCACGCATGGGGTGTGTGGAGAAGGATGCTGCTAATAATGCTATTTAGGGGGCTGAGTAGGGAGGAGAGAGGGACAGAGAGCCTGCTTGCTTTAAAGGAGCCAACCGGACAGGAGCCGCTTACAGTCATGTAAGCGGCTCCCCTCCCTCCCGCTTTGCTCCTTTAAAGCAAGCAGGCTCCCTCTCTCCCCACTCAGCAGCTCTTCTCCCGCTTTACTGTTTCAAAGCGAGCCATGGAGGAGGGAAGGAAGGGGAACCATAGATCCTCTGCTCACGACTGAAGCAGATCCCCCCGTCATCCGTAGGCATTCGCTCCATAACACGCACAGACATTTCCCCTTACTTTCTAGGAGGAGAAAAGTGAGTGTTATGGTGCAAAAAATACGGTAATTCTGTAAGACTGACTCTAATAGTTCAAGTTCAATTTAGAATAGACGCACTGCATTTCCTATTACAGTGGTACCTCGGGTTAAGTACTTAATTCATTCCGGAGGTCCGTACTTAACCTGAAACTGTTCTTAACCTGAAGCACCACTTTAGCTAATGGGGCCTCCTGCTGCTGCCGCGCCACCGGAGCACAATTTCTGTTCTCATCCTGAAGCAAAGTTCTTAACCTGAAGCACTATTTCTGTTTTTTTTTAAAAAATAGTATTTATTAAGGTTTTAAGTTTACAAAAAGGCAAAAGAAAAAACACCAAATTAAAACAACACATCACAATAAAAAACAGAAAAATAGAAACAATTAGAAACAAAAGAAAAAAGACAAAAGGAAAAAAACAAATCGAGCCTTCCCATAACTTATCTTTCATTTGCTTGTTTCCCTGACCTCCTCACACCTCCCTTTTTTGTATTCTAAGTCCATTTCAGCAAATCCTTTCCCTCTCTTCAAAATTTTTATCCTGAAAATTTATCTTGATCTTAATATAAGTTTACTTTCCCTCTTTTCACCAATTAACAGTCTGCTTTTCTTAAATCTTTGATACATTTTTGCTAAAATCACATAGATTCATTCCAACATCATTCTAACATTCATTAATTTTACAATGTTTCTGTAAATAGTCTTTAAATTTCTTCCAATCTTCCTCCACCGACTCTTCTCCCTGGTCTCGGATTCTGCCAGTCATTTCCGCCAGTTCCATATAGTCTATCACCTTCATCTGCCATTCTTCCAGGGTGGGTAGATCTTGAGTCTTCCAATACTTTGCAATAAGTATTCTTGCTGCTGCTGTGGCATACATAAATAAAGTTCTGTCCTTCTTTGGCACCAATTGGCCGACCATGCCCAGGAGAAAGGCCTCTGGTTTCTTCAGAAAGGTATATTTAAATACCTTTTTCATTTCGTTATAGATCATCTCCCAGAAAGCCTTAATCCTTGGGCATGTCCACCAAAGGTGAAAGAATGTACCTTCCGTCTCTTTACATTTCCAGCATTTATTATCGGGCAAGTGATAAATTTTCGCAAGCTTGACTGGTGTCATGTACCACCTGTATATCATTTTCATTATATTCTCTCTTAAGGCATTACATACCGTGAACTTCATACCTGTGGTCCATAACTGTTCCCAGTCAGCCGTCATAATGTTATGTCCAACATCTTGTGCCCATTTAATCATAACAGATTTTACCGTTTCATCCTGAGTATTCCATTTCAACAGCAAATTATACATTCTTGACAAATTCTTAGTTTTGGAGTCTAACAGTTCTGTTTCCAATTTTGATTTTTCCACTTGGAAGCCAATTTTTTTATCCAAATTATATGCCTCCATTATCTGATAATAATGAAGCCAATCTCGCACTCTATTTTTTAATTTTTCAAAACTCTGCAGTTTTAATCTGTCTCCCCTGAAGCACTATTTCTGGGTTAGCAGAGTCTGTAACCTGAAGCGTATGTAACCTGAAGCATATGTAACCCGAGGTGCCACTGTATATTCAATAAGTAATCAAGAGTCAGGGCCAAGAAGAGATGGCCAAGAAGAAGAAAAAACTGGGGGAAAGGAGGGGGACTAATTTTTTGATTTTTTTTTTAATGGAAGGATTATTGTGGGGGGAGATTAGAATGCTGACCAAAATGTTGAAGAGAAGGTATTCCTATACACAGTCCCCCAAAATTATTTCTAAAACCGTGTAACAGGAAGTCTTTTATGTAAGACTGTGTACAGTACAGTATCAGATCATTACAAGACCTGCACATCAAGGACAGGCAAGATGCCTTTCTAACTCTAAGGCGCACTGCCATTGTCACACAAAAAAGGAAGAAGGAAGCCGCCTTTGCTTCCTCTCGTTGGCACAGTTGGTGGATCTGATTCTGTCGCCTTGACTAGGCCTCAAAGGACTTTGAGATGAGAGAGGGAGAAAGCACAGAAGAACGTAACTTTATTGCCATCCGATTCATGCTGCTGCAAATCTGTTGGATCCAAAATTCAAAGGCAGAAATGTAAGTGATGACGGCACAGCTTTCGCATTTGACTGGATTGCGAAGGGAAAAAACAGCATGCTTCAGGTTGATGCTGGAAAATGCTGCAGAGTGCAGAACATTTTCAGATATCTGGCCAAGGAGTGCAGTCTGGGACTCTTGTCAAACACATCCCTCCTGCAATATGGCGGCAAGGCCTTTGCACAAGACAGCCCCACACAACTCCTGCTGCAGATTCCTCCATCTTCTATAGCATGTGGAAGAAACTGGTTTATGTTTCAAAATACACCAAATCAAGAAATAAGCTCATACGTGAAAGGGTACAAGCTTGTTTCAATCTGGGCAAACCTTCAGATTCTAGATCTCCATGATGAATATGATGACAGATACATAGAAACAGAAAATGACAGTGCTAACTTAGAAAAAAAAGAGACAGATTAAATTTCATGTGGTGTTCACTGAATTTTGTTTCCCCTCAACTCTTTTTATGTTATAAATTAGTGCTTTATGACCGCCTGACACTGTGTAGGTCTAGAAAATACATAATTATTATTTACTCTGAAAAGCATTGTATTGCTATAATATTGATGGTTTCTGGGGGTATTTTGGGGGCTTCATAAACCCACAAAACCAGAGATGCTATATTCCTTACAGTTCAGCAGCTTGTAACTCCATTTGTAACAAGAAACATTAAAGAATTGATTCAATTTCTAATTTTCTGAATAAACTCTATTTTAATATATTATTTTAATATATTAGACATGATAATTGTATGGTAAACAAAGTTATATATGATGCATTTTCTTTTTCCAAAGTAACGCAATGACTTTTGATATTTATAATGAATGGGGGTAAAGTACTGTGTGTTTTGGGGGTTGTTGTTTTTTTTTAAAAAAATCCTTAGTCTCTCTTCCCACAACAAACACGGCTTAAAAATTGCCATAAATTTTACATCTCTAGAGCCAAGCTCAAATACTTGTTTTGGCCATGTGGTTCATTGAGCTACCTGGACTGATCACCATCTCTCAGCCTAACCAATCTTCCAGAGCTATTGAGAGGGTGAAATGAGGGGCCATATGAGGGACACCCCATGTTCCTTGGTGGAAGCGGAGGATAAAAAAGAAGCACAGATTATTTGAACACAGAAATCAACCTAGATCAATATGTGTTTAGCCCCATAACTGAAAGTAAGTATAGAAAACAATAACTGCAACAATATACTTATAAAACTACTCAGTGTAATTGCCATCCTGGGCTCCTTTGGGAGGAAATGCATTTAATTAATAAATAAATACAATGAAAACATTCTTTAAAGTATTTATAAGCCACCTTTCACTCAAGGTTCCCAAGGCAGAAATATGTGAACCTCAAAATCACACTAACAACCAAACTAAAAACAGCATTTAAAAAATCAAATGGAAAAAGGCGAAAGATTTATACGATCTGAAGAGAAACCAATCTTTTATCTTCTATCTTTCTATATAACTTTGGTATTTTGATTTAACATGTTTTGGGGGGGGGAAGGGGGAATTCGTGGAAGGAAACGGGGTAGATCTTGGGGGAATTTTTTTTTTCTTTTTTTTATTTTGTTAAGGATATTGTAATTTAAATTGGCTAATAGGTACAACATATTAGGTTTGAATTGGGAATGAGAGCTTGTGGAACTAACTTAGGGAAAGGGGAATACAGTCGGGAGGGGGAGGAGGGAGTCCCAGAAAGAAGGTTATGAAAATAAGGGTTTAAAGTGGGTCTTTTTATTTCTTTCTTTTCTTTATCTCTTTTATCCTTTCTATTCTGTTATTATTGGAAATTTTAATAAATATGATTAAAAAATCAAATGGAAAATCTAAAATGGAAAAAAAAAACTTTAAAGGACAGCAGCAACCAAAACACAAATTCCCCAAACGCTTCATCATTCCCCAAAGGCTTGAGCAAAGAGGTACACTTTCACCTGCTGCCAAAAGGAAAATATTAAGAGGGGTGAAATCCACCTTACCAAGAGATCATTCCATAGGCAGGGGAAACCTGCCCCCCCACCTGCAAAAGAGAAAACCAAACCAGAGGCCCCCAAACTTCAGAAGGTGCAGGAACCACTTGCATGAATTGCCCTGCAGGCCTGAACACTAAGGCAGGTCAGAATGGGAAGGAGGTATTCTCACAGATATTTGAGACACAAGTAGGTTAGGGCCGTCTTAAATGTCATCATAAGCACCTTAAATCAGGAGTGGGTGAGTAAACCAGTAAACCAGGACAATAGTTTCAGAGTTGCTGTTTTAGACGAACACCCAAGGGTACCCAATAGCAACTTGGCTACTGCATTTTACTCCAGCTGCAACTACTACTGAATTCACAATGGCAATGAAAGTCTATTTTAGCGGACCTTTAAGTCTCCGCACACAGGGTCTGTGAAGATGTAATGCCTAATCATGTTTTGTTTTTCTTTACCAGAGTTGAGCGGTACTTAATCACACTCAGGTGTGAAATCACGGTTTGAAAAAGTTTTGCAAAATATAGTCTGCTCTCATCACGGTTCAGCACTGCGCTTGCACCGAGCAAGCCATGGTTAGGAGATTTTCTTGCCTTACCTCTTTCAAGTTGACTCTCCTCAGGCACTATGAAAACACATGAGAAGAGGCAGAAGGGACGAGCACAGTAGCTTTGCCCCCCCCCTTTAATTTTCATTGTCTTCTGTGAGTTGGGGAGCCTCTCATATCTGTGGAGGCTCCCTATATATTTTGGAACAGCTACAGTTTGCAGAATGGTTTAACCATTGCTCCTCCTTTCCAGGGAACTTTGGGAATGGTAGCTCTGTGAGGGAAACAGGGGTCTCCTTACTGAACCAATGTCTTGTTTTGGTAATGGTCTGGATGACAGCCAACAAACTGAAGCTCAATCTAGATAAGAATGAGGCACAGTTAGTGGGCAGTTCCTCAGACCAGATGGCTGGGAGGCTGCCTGCTCTTGATGGGGTTACACTTCCTCTGAAGGAGCTTGGGGGAACTCCTGGATCTTCTGTTGTTGCTTGAGGCTCAGGTGGCCTCAGAAGCTCAGAGTATCTTCCATCAGCTTCAGCTGGTGGCCCAGCTACACCCCTATCTGGACAGGGATAGTCTAACTTCTATTGTCTATGCTCTGGTAACGTCTGGGTTAGATTACTCCAGCACGTTGTATGCGGGGCTGCCTCTGAAGACTGTTCAGGAGCTTCAGCTGGTGCAGAATTTGGTGGCCAGGTTGGTCACTGCCTCTGGGTCCAATTCAAAGTGTTGGTTTTGATCTATAGAGCCTGAAATGGCTCAGGACAATATGTGAAGGACCTCCTCTCCTCATATAAACCGTCCCAGACTCTACGTTCATCATCTGAGACCTTTCTTCGTGTGCCTCCTACACATGAGATCTGGAGGGTGGCAACATGAGAAAGGGCCTTCTCTGTAGTGGCTCCCTCTTTGCAGAATGCACTCCCCAGGGAGGTTCGCTTGGCACCTTCATTATATATTTTTAGGCACCAGGCGAAAACATTCCTCTTCAACCAGGCCTTTGGCTGATTAATATCCTACAGCCTTGTAAATGTGTCTGTGGGAAGGCCGGGGGGGGGGAATTGTTTTGCTGTTTTGTTTTACTTCTTGACTTGTTTTTATCCTGGATTTTATTCTGTGAACCGCCTCGAAATCTTACGATGAAGGGCAGTATATAAATCTAATAGATAAAATAAATAAATAATAGTGAACTCATGGCAGAGTTGAGATTCAAACCTAGAAGCTGTGGAATCATTGTTCTGTCTTGTGTGTGAAATGTATCAATCATGGTTCACCTAAAATAAGTTAGGTGTACGCTTAAAAACCAACCATGCAAAAAGGCCAACACAGCGGACTGCCACAAGTGACAAAAAACAGCAAAAGCAAATGTTCAGGGCTCAGTTGGCTGCATAATGCAGTTTCCTAATTGCATGGATTAACTACTCCATTAACACAGCAGCTACGCAAAGCTTTAGGGCTACTATTGAATCGGTGGTATTTAATGTTGATACTGCTAGGGCAGGGCAGAGGCCCACCATATGGCAAGGACTAATGAGAAGCTATCTGTTTTTGGCAGGAATCATCTCAAATGGGAGATGCTTCCATACAGCGTAACATGTATGATTTTGAATCAATGTATTTACAGAATTCAGTAATTAAAAAAGAAAAATTCAGTTATCTCTGGTTTAAAAGTTCCCACTTTCTTTTGTCCCACCCCCACATCATAAAAAGCCCATTAAAAATCATTATGTTTTATGTTTATGATAAAATTTTATTCTCTTGTTAATTGTGCTGTTTTAAATGTGCACTTTATATTTGACTTCCTTTAGCAATGTTTTCTTTTTGAACGTTTAAGGGTTTTTTGTTAACTTTGCTGCGTTAAATGTGCATTCTGCTATTGATTTCCTTTGTAACGTTTTATTTTGAAATCTTTAATATTTAGTTTCCTGTTAGCTACATTGCTTTGAATGTATACTTTATATTTAACTTGTGGAGCAAGTAGTGCTTTACTCTGTGTTGTTTTATTTGCTGTAAACCGCTTTAAGTTTTTCTCTTAAAAACATAGAAGCAGCATAGAAAGGAAATGAATAATAATAATATTTCACTATTTTATTTAAAAGGGACGTGGGTGGCGCTGTGGGTAAAACCACAGTGCCTAGGACTTGCTGATCGCATGGTCGGCGGTTCGAATCCCCGCGGCGGGGTGAGCTTCCGTCTTTCGGTCCCAGCTCCTGCCCACCTAGCAGTTCGAAAGCACCCTTAAGTGCAAGAAGAAGAAGAGTTTGGATTTGATAGCCCGCCTTTCACTCCCTTTAAGGAGTCTCAAAGCGGCTAACATTCTCCTTTCCCTTCCTCCCCCACAACAAACACTCTGTGAGGTGAGTGGGGCTGAGAGACTTCAGAGAAGTGTGACTGGCCCAAGGTCACCCAGCAGCTGCATGTGGAGGAGCGGAGACACGAACCCGGTTCCCCAGATTAGGAGGCTACCGCTCTTAACCACTACACCACACTGGCTCTCTAGTAGATAAAAAGGTACCGCTTTATAGCGGGAAGGTAAACGCAGTGGCGTAGCGTGGGGGGTGCAGGGGGGGCGGCCGCACCGGGTGCAACATCTGGGGGTTAGGGTTAGGGGGCGCAAATCCATGGGTTAGGGGGCGCAAATTACTTGCCTTGCCCCGGGTGCTGACAACCCACGCTACGCCACTGGGTAAACGGCATTCCGTGTGCTGCGCTGGTGCAGGCTTGCCAGAGCAGCGATGTCACACTGGCCACGTGACCCGGAAGTGTCTGCGGACGGCGCCGGCTCCCGGCCTCTAGAGTGAGATGAGCGCACAACCCTAGAGTCTGACAAGACTGGCCCGTACGGGCAGGGGTACCTTTACCTTTACTATTTTATTTAAAAGCTGTTTTACTTTGACCTTTAGCCAAAAAGGCTTCCAGAGTGGCATACAAGGATCAGTAGTAGGGCCGTCTCTGCCTTCAGGCTTATGATCTAAAAGGAATTACACACAAGGGAAAAAGCAAGCTTAGGAATGAGTTCTTTAAGTTATACGTTGGGTAGCCTGATGAAAAGGCTGACCCTAGATGACAGCTGAGGGAAGGCCAGAGGCTGGTCTCTCGCTCAGCAGAGGCAATGGAATAACGCAGTTTCCCTTCTCTCCTCCGCAGAGGCTGATCAGGTCTCAACGGTTATGGTCTAAAATGTGAATGTGGCTTACTGCCAAAAATCTGTGGCAAATGCAAGATGCACTGAACCCACACAGCACCCATCTCCTTAAAAGTATCTCCATCTGACCTCAGCAACTTCTCCATTCTGTCTCCTGGCACATACCAAGTATTACACCTTTAAACTGATTCAAATGCCTTCCCCACTTCCTGCACAGAGCCAGAAACTAAGAAGAAAACTCTCAGATTAATACTTACCAGCTCAGATAATGGCCAACATTCCGCGGTATACCTGACAAACTTCATGTGTCTTATAGTACTGTTGTTGGCATTCATCTGTCTCGAGAAATGATGGAAGAGTGCTCCTTAGGAGTAAAGTCAAACTACTGGAGAGTTACAGTCCTGCTGCGGCTGTAGAGAGACATGTTTTATTGCAGGTGGGCCGGATGAAGGAATCTGTTTTTGCTGTTTTGGGTGCACCATACTGTATTTTAATATTTTGCTGGAAGCTGCCCAGAGTGTCTCGGGAAACCCAGCCAGATGGCTGGGGTATAAATAAATAAATAAAATTTTTTATTATTATTATTATTATTATTATTATTATTATTACTACCATGGTGCTTCTTCTTTCTATGCTCCTCCCAGTGGTCATTCCTCCTCTAGTTACTTCAGCGTTTAAGAAAATCCGATCAAGGAGAGCTTGTCCCACCTGGTTGAAGACATCTTCTTCAATCAATGCCCCACATCTCAGGGTTAAAATGAAATTTTGTTCCCTACAATTTTGTAGGAAACATGTTTGAACATGTGCTTGCCATTGCAGCATTCATGGGTGATCCATGGGCCTTTTATATATATAAGTCTGGAACTTCACTTTGGGACTGTGTTATATGTAGGATATTTAGCGAGTTTTGTTCTGATCTCACACTTCCCTGATGCTAAACCTTAATTTTAAAAAGCTATTTAAATTAGAATCTTGAGCTCGTGTGCTTTGACAACTCAAGGTTTATCCCTTATATTCCAGATATAAGGATATAACTCATTTTTCTACGCTACATGTTTTAATTTAAAGCAAGGGTGGATAACCTCATAGCCGGGTGTGTCTCTTCCAGTTCCCAAAGCATTTTTGTACCCCGCCCCCAACCCCAAGACACTACTGATTTTGGCAATGGCAGTAAAAGAGGGGGGGGGGATTAAAAAAGAGACAGTACTGGGGTAGGTGGAAAAGTTTAAAACTTTCTGCCAATGTCCTGATGGGCAGGAAAAATACACACACATACTTGATGATCATATTTTTCATTTGATGAGCAGAGAGAGCTGTGTGGTATGCTTCAAGCAAAAGGGCTTATGGACTCTACCCACAATGTTCTGATGAAAAAGTTCTGAGTGACAGTGAAATTCATCCCTCCCTGCAAGTTAGATCAGTGTGTTCTTCTACACATTTGCAGCTTGGAGGAAGCATGGGCCTGGCATGGTGAATTAAAGGCTTTGTTGCTTCTAGGCTACAAAACCGCACATGGTCATTAGAGCAGATCTCTTCTCTTGGAAATATTCCCAGAGTAGTTGCTGTTGAAATAGCCACATTAAGCTTTCAATATGAATTTCCCTGTTCGGGTACGGATTATGCATCCACTAACCCAATGTTAATTCCACTCTTATTTTGATGTGAAGCTATCACGAGAGAGATGTGAAATACAGGGACATAAGTGTTGTGTACAGATGCTAGTCCTGCCAAGCACTGGTACTTCTGGAGGTAAAAAGGACTGTCTGGCTATCTCTCTGGCCCCACAATTTAGTTTTCAATCATCCCTAAACTGTGTTTCCCACTCCAAACTTGGAATCTAAATTATTTGTTATTATGCTATCTAAAGGATATTTACCTTATACTGTTTTCCTTCCTGTCCACAGTCCACTCATAATTTTTATCATTCAAAGGGGTTTCTAATAAGGGTGGAATCCACAGGGAACTTCTGCACAAGGCAAAGAATAATGAATGATTTTGTACTGAACCTCTTTCATTTATAAGGAGAGAAAATCCCCCACTGACTGTGCCCAAGCATTTGTATTTGTTTGTTTACAAACGGAATATACTGATTTTTCTTAAAATCATGCCCATTGGTTTGCAATACTAATGCATAGGAGGTACCTGTCTCCAAAACAGATTTCTAGCTTCCCCTACTTTTAGAACATCTCTGCCTGCTGCAGTTAAAACCTAGCAGATGTATCAGTGATTGAAATGACGTACAGCTGGCTTAAATTATGCCAAGCTGCGTTTTCTAACTTAGAGGACGAGAAGGGTGCTAAAAATGATATTTCTAACGACCCTTCCAATAATTCTTCTCAGCCCCTTTATCAACTGGAATAAAGCAAAAGAAACCAGCAACCAAAAGCTTATAAAGATGTGATCTTAATAATAAGAACAATAACAACAATAACAAATTATTTATTGTACCTTGCCAATCTGAGTGAGTTGCCCCAGCCACTCTGGGCAACTTCCAACATAATAGGAATATAATGAGCAAGGACTGAAAAGGGAACATGGCTTTTTTTTTTTAAGACATCCACACTGTCTTTCTTATCTGCTGTGGTTCTCCAAGTGGCTTATACAGCGGTACCTCGGGTTACATATGCTTCAGGTTACATTCGCTTCAGGTTACAGACTCTGCTAACCCAGAAATAGTGCTTCAGGTTAAGAACTTTCCTTCAGGATGAGAAAAGAAATTGTGGGGCGGCGGCAGGAGGCCCTATTAGCTAAAGTGGTGCTTCGGGTTAAGAACAGTTTCAGGTTAAGAACGGACCTCCGCAAAGAATTAAGTACTTTTAAAGTGATCTTTGAAAGACAGATGGGCAGACTGTTATTGCACATTGAGCTAAATCGATGCTGCACGAGGGGTGGGGGAGAAAAGAGACCAGCACTTTATTTACAAAGGGAGTGCGCGTATTGCAAAGGTACCACTGTACTGTTATCACAAAACAACTCCACTCTGTAGAAATGAAACAGTAACAATAGCTGAAATAAAATTTAAAAAGAAACAAGAAGTGAGAATCAAGAAGTGAAAATAATAGGAGCAACAAGATAAACCCGCTAAGATATATTTTTAGCTTATTCTAAGAAAAATAGCTTTGGTGGGAATAAACAACTGCTGTAGGCAAGAATATGCTTGACAGCATTATGTGGAAGTTTTTTTTAAAAATGTCCTAAGGGCAATTTAAAAAATAGTAACCAAATAACAACCCTGCCTTCAAGCAGATTTCTAACTTGAAACAAAAGCGAACTCAGTTCCTTTTTGTGCAATAATGAACTGTGTTGTCATAGGTAAACTGCATCTTGTTTATTTGCTGGACTTTGTGTGACTGTATGTGGTTTGAAAATTATGCTGCAGAATATTAGGCAACATTAAAAGGGATGCAAATTTCAGTTTATGCAATGCATCTAGGCTGCAAAATATACTGGGCCAGGTCTTATGCGCCTCTGCCCCAAAATGAGCCTGTGTAACTTAGCATGCATGTGTAGAATCAAACATACATGGATAAGCCTCTCTCATAATTAATGAGGGGAAATTAATTATCCAAGATCTGTGTGCTGCATTTTAAGGCTGTAATTACATACACACTTATCTGAGAGTATCCCGCTGAATTCAGTGAAGTCTACTTCTGAGTAGATGTGTACAGGGTTGCACTGTTAACTTTTAATGACAGGTTCTGTATCTTGTCAAAGACTAAATTTCATCTACAAAACCATTCAGTTACTAAGTGAGAGAGGAAGCAGATTCATTTAAGAGAAATTCCGTTAGCAGATCAGGAAGAACTGTATTCCCAGTTGGCTATTTAAGGAGTATCCATTGTTTAGGGACAAAGTTCACTGACGGGCGTGGGGACAGAACATTTGACATGGAACAATATGCTTTGGCTGTAGATCGTGGTATGGAAAACTATTGGATATATTGGAATGCTTCTGAGAGATTACTGTAAGAGAAATCAAACTAGCGATGTTGTCGGAATTTGGCATGGATGAAGAGTCAGAAGTGAGTCCCCTTAGTTTGAAACACAAAGCTTATTTAAAAGCAGAGCCAAAATTCCTATTGATCACTTTAACTGTGCTGTTCTACACCTTCCTGTTGATATAGACAATACAGGCTTCAGTACTGCGCTCTAGATTTTCTCCTCCCAGAAGTAAAATCTTGGACATCACAACAAGATGAGAAGAGGTTTTGTTTGTTTGTTTGTTTGGGTTTTTCCCCCTTAAGCTATCCTTTCCAAATATCACGACACATAGATACGATCGGCTTGCTAACAGCTCCCAGCCTTCCCCCCTTTTTTCTTTTAAAGTGATCTTTGAAAGACAGATGGGCAGACTGTTATTGCACATTGAGCTAAATTTATGCTGGGGGAGAAAAGAGACAGCACTTTATTTACAAAGGGAGTGCACGTATTGCAAAGGAGCTTCTTATTGTTACAGCGAACAACTTAACAAGGCTTGCCAGTGCTTAGAAAGTGTGCTTTTTTAAAAAAAAGGCTATCAAGCGCACAGCTAGCAGAGCAACTGGTGAGTTACCACCACAGCACAGGCTAGAAGCTCAACAGATTAGCAGACTGCCCACAAATGCTTTCCTACAAGCACTGGGAATGTAAATTAACAATTTGAATCAAAAGCATGAAGTATGGTAAAAATTAGGCCACTAACTAAAATTATAATAATCTAAATTAGTTCATAATCATTCAAACATACTTAAATTGCATTTTTAGACCAACCGTTCTCCAAGGAGCTCTGAGTGGGGTGTGCAAACTGCGCTCCACATTTTACTCTCACAACAACCTAATGGAGGAACTGAGAGAGTGCAACTAGCCTAAGGTTCGTTCTCTCTCTATCTCTCTCTCTATCTCTCTCTCACACATACGTGCTTTGATGCCATCACAATAGCTCCGTGTAATGAGACATCAATACACCTGTGTTGTTCTGCTGAGTGAGTCTCCACACTTTCCCAACTCTCTTCAACAATCCCATTCCAAATTCTAGTTACTGTTAATTATTTTCTCCCTACTCCCTATTCATCAGCGGTGCCATCTAGGTAAAAAGGTAAAGGTAAAGGTACCCCTGCCCGTACGGGCCAGTCTTGACAGACTCTAGGGTTGTGCGCTCATCTCACTCTAGAGGCCAGGAGCCAGCGCTGTCCGCAGACACTTCCGGGTTACGTGGCCAGCGTGACAAAGCTGCTCTGGCAAGCCAGCGCAGCGCACACGGAAACGCCGTTTACCTTCCTGCTAGTAAGCAGTCCCTATTTATCTACTTGCACCCGGGGGTGCTTTCGAACTGCTAGGTTGGCAGGCGCTGGGACCGAGCAGCGGGAGCGCACCCCGCCGCGGGGATTCAAACCGCCGACCATGCGATCGACAAGTCCTAGGCGTTGAGGTTTTACCCACAGCGCCACCCGCGTCCCTTATGCCATCTAGGTGGGGCTCCCTTATGTTCAAAGTGGTGGCCAGGCCCTCTCAATACAGTGGCAACCCGCGTCTGTGTGGGTCGCGATTCGCCGCTTCTGTGCATGCATTTGATGTCATTTGAGCATCTGCACGAGCGGCAGAGCGCAACCCGAAGCTACTTCAACCCAAGGTATGACTGTATTCCATGTGTGCACACTGAGCACACATGCCATGTGACATGCTCACATCACTTGCGCTTGCCATGAACATACTGCGCAGCACTGGCCCCCTCAGTCGCAGGGGCAAGCTGGCACACCTGCCATTCATTAACTTCAAACCCTTTTGTTTAAATATTTAGTGGTACAAAGTTGCAAGCGCACTCACTAGATGAGGATGCTGCAGGTCCTGAAGAACTAAAGGCTATTCCTAGCAACTGCATTTGCAGCGTTCTTGGAAACTAGAGACTGATTGTTGTTTACTGACAAAGTAAAAGCAGAGTCAAATGAAAGCAATAGGTTATGGAGGGTGCTAAATAGGATGGACAACAGAGAACATGTTGGCACAAGAATTTTCACTTGCACAATGTTATGCGTACAATTATGTTTGGGCTTTATTCAAGAAAGTCAACACTGATGTTGATGAAAGAGCAAACTTACTGTGTGTCCACGGACAAGTCATAGGTGCCAAATTGAAGGAAATATTTGCAGGGCCTAGACAAGGTTGGTGATATGGGATGGAGGGTGTGGGGCGAGGAGGAAGAAGGGACAACAGAAAAGAAACTTGAAAGTAAATGGTGGAGCTCTGGACAATGTCCCCCCCCCCCCAGTTCTTACAGGGTGTCTTATGTGGTTGAAACTGCGAGTCTGGGATGGATTTAACTGAGAGGAGCCAGCAGCTGGGACTGTCAATGGGGGCTTCTCTTGCTGCTGAAAGTACGTGTGGCAGACAAGCAAACACACACACACACACACACACACACACACACACTTTACAGAAGTAGCCAGAGAATGCAAATCTCAGTTTCCTCTTCTTGTTTGGAAGTTCAGGTGCAAGGATTTCCTCGGCTCCCCCCAGCCCCCCAGCACATATCCCTTCTGGCTTCAATCACAAGGGCCGCAAGAAACGATGTCGGAGGTTTTTGCCCAATCGCAGTTCCCTTGCCATCCAGAAACCATTTTACAAGTTCCTTTACACAGCTTGTTGGGAAATGAAGTCCAAGTGTGGAAAAGAAAGAAAGGCAGCAATGCCAATTAACTGCGGGGGGGGGGGGGAGTTCAAATATTTTATGGGGAGGTAAAGGGACCTGGGCCGCTAGGAAGTGCTGCCTATGGCACAAGTTATGGTCCGTTGCTTCTCGAGTTCTTAAAAAGAGTTTTAGATATTTTATTATGTCTTTGTATATGCTGGAAGCTGCCCAGAGTGGCTGGGCAACCCAGTCAGATGGGAATGGTATTATTATTATTATTATTCATAACTTTCATTCTAAGGCTAGAAGAAAATGGATTGCCCTCAACCTTTAAAATCTGAAGTGCTTCTTGGAAGTAACAAAAGAAATTTAGGCAGCATCCTAGCTGTGCATTACTATACATTTCTACTCATAGGTTCTACAGAACGCAGTAGGATTTGCTCCCAGATAAGAGTGCAACCTCTCCAAAGCAGCCATTCACTCTCTTGCAGGCCTTGGCTCCCCCCGTACTTTCAATGTACACTCCTGAAACCTTTTCTAGGCAGCCAAACCTGCCACCAGTTTCTTACGTATAGGCTGCACAGAGTATTATCGAAGCAAATGGTAAAGTATAGGCTTGGCCTGATTAATCCTCCAGCTGTTGGCATGACTAAGAAAGGCAAATGCCACTGGCTGAATAAAAGAGAGGAGCTGCAGAGGGACTCACTAGCAAATAGCATATGCCACTTTCAAACTGCGGATGAGGATAAATTTTAAAACATTGCTTTATAAAAGGCTTAAACAATAATTTTAGACTCCAAGGCATCAGCACCACATTTTTAGGAGTGCAGACAACCAGGCACCTTGGGGTTTACTAGCACTAGATACACATTTGATTTTAAAAGTAGTAGCTTCTACTGTTAAAAGTGCAAGAACCAATTACTTCTGTTAGTTATGGTATACAAGCTCAGTTTAGACTAATACTTTGATTTACAGACCCAAAGTTTTGTGAAAGGCTACAAAAGTTATAAAAGCAAACTGTCAAAGTGTCCCTGTTTTCCAGGGACAGTCCCAGATTTACAGAAGCCATCCCATTTTTTAATTTGATCCAGGAATGTCCCACCTTTCTTTAGGACGTCCCTATTTTCATCGGAGAGATGTTGGAGTGTATGGCTCCAATCCCTGAGCCATCTGATTGCAGCTCTGTTTAGGGAAGTTTTTTAATGTTTAATTATGTTCTTATATATGTTGGAAGCCACCCAAAGTGGCTGGGGCAACCCAGTCAGATGGGCGGGGTATAAATAGTAAAATTATTATTATGGAATAGGACGCTCCTATTTTCATTGGAGAAATGTTGGCGGGTATGTAAAAGCAATTAACAGATAGGAATCTTGAGAATTAGAATTTTTGTTTTCTGCTTTGTATTTCAATATGCCAAATTGTGAAGCACATTTAACATCCATCTATTCATTGACAATATCAGGAGGGGGACAATCTTCAGTCAAATCAGGTGTGAGAAAGAATTCCTCAAACCACCAGGGCAATAGACTGACTAAACTCCAAACTTTCACGGCAACTACAATTAGACTTTTCCTCCATGTGTTGGTTGTACTCTAACTTTACTCATCTTAACAAACTGGAAAAGCCACTTTATAGCTAATAATGTGAATAATATGCTTATTTTGGAGGCCGCAACTCCACAAAAAAGTAGCCTTTCAGCTAACGAAATTCCCGCAGTGTCTAGACTGTCTCCAGACCTCCAAGACAGCATTTAGATTACAAGCACATTCTAGCCAATTGTTGTATATAAAGACTTCTTGCACTTGTTCCCAAATCACTTGCAAGGGCATCCCTTCTGCTTGCCACTATTCTCTTCTGATAAAGACACTGAAAAGCACAAGGACTTTTGGTCTCAGACAAAAGAGCTTAACAGCCTGAAAGCCCCCATACAGACGTGCACACAATTCACATTATGCTTTGACATCCACAGACCAAAGCTGCTTTCCTAAAAACTCTAAATAAGGAGGGTGGGAACAGTAACACTTGACGAAAGGCCACAGAGCAGACGTAGACTGGCCAGGCTCTATTAGCACAGATGCAGGCAAAAAGCTATTGAAGTCATTTACTGGAACTACTATGTGCAGCTGTTCTCTCCTCAGCCTTATCATTCCAAGTTTAACTTCAGGCTTTTAACCACAAATTTACAGCAAATTTTCAAATCTCTTCGAAGGCAGCTAGCTAGGTAGTTCTAATTCTGACATTTAGCAAGCACACACTGATATCTGGAAAAAGGTAAAAAACAACAAGTCGTTAATTTGGGGGTTTGAGAACTTTCTCTTGTATATCTAGTTTTTGAATCTAACGCATTTGGTGATTGGCCCAACACTGGAAGTCATCTTTTGTAAATATGCATTTATCTATCTGAAAAAACACTTTTCTATCTTGCAAGCAGCTTTAATATTTTGGATTTAAAGCTTTTTAAAAAGGTGCCAGCAACCAGCAACAATAACAATCTGGATTTTTTGATATTTTGATAGACTAGATATTGTATGAAGAGATAGTTGGTGATTACAACATGGGCCAGTATATTGCTTTATGCATGTTTGGCGTGTTGAAGACTATGCAGTTATGTTCCCACTTGAGAGGACTAAAAATAGGTCCAAGATCAAGAAGTGTCACATTTCCTTATACTCCAGTTAAAAGAATAAGTAGCTTACACCATGAAATGTAAATGTGAAGTTTAGACACCTTATTACCCATATTATCTATCTTTTAATCAGAAGAGCGTTGCCTCTGGAATGGGCCACAGGTTCCCACATCTGGTTCAGATAATTAAACTTACGAAATCAAGGCACCCCAGGAAACTCAGTTATATTAACAGTATACAAATGAAATAAATAATATTTCAAAGATAAAAGCAATGATGAGGAGAAAAATTAAATACATATTTTTAAAGGTGGCATCTAATGAGAGCTAGGAATTTAAGTCTGCATTCTTCAGTCAAGGACATCCTGTTCACACTGAGTGGCTTACCCCAAGCAACGGATCTGCCACTTGGACTCAAGAGTGAACATATCCACTCAGAGGCACCTGACAACTCATTTTGAGAGCAGCAGAGAAGTGTTCTTCAGACTGCTCCACAGCAACAGTGAACATTAGCTTCCCTCCGTACCCTTGGCAACAAACCTTAAGCAAGTGTTTTCCACTGCTATTATAAGACGTGGTTCAGTCTTCCTTTGGGGGGGCAGGGATCAGCGGACTTCTAAAGGCCACTTACCATACCAGGTTAACGTGTGATCACTTGCACAAAGCAGCCTCGCACCAGAAAACAAATGTCTACATCACTAGCATACCCAAGAAATCATGAAATCAAAATAAATGGGTGAAAGCATGCAGTTCTTATGTATCATGGGAATTGGGGTTGCTTGTGTGTAAACCTCCAGCCGTTCCCAACTGCTTGGGGTGGTTGCGTCTTTCCCCAGCTGAGCAGCCCTTCTGCGCTGCTGCTCAGTCGCTGGCAGAATCCGTCAGTGGGTGTCTCCTAAATTTCCTCCAGCATAAGAATTCCTTAACGGACAACCTTCGCCTCGCCTCTCTGCGCGGAAGCCTTCTGCGCAGAGTGGGCGTGCCAAGCGGTGGTCCTCCACTCTCCTCACTGACTTCACTGGAAGAGTCTCGGAGCCTCCCCTCCGAAGTGCTCTCTGCCTCTCCCTTCTTCCTGGTGTCACCGGGACTTCTTTCCCCAGAGGACATTCTCTCTCTTCCCTTACTCGTTCCCTCTCCTGCAGAATCTGGGAGCCTAGCCTCTCCACTCTGCCCCGATGTCAGTTCCCTGACATTATGCATTCAGAACAAATGCTTTATGCTCACACCCAGGACAGAGGGGACTCTCCACAAACTCACAAGATTATGACTCAGTTTTCAGCAGAGTCACTACAGAAAACTTAGTGGGAGAATAAAGGAAGGGCCTTTTAATGACCTTCCTTCCAGTCAGGCTATTGGCAGCAGCAAAAGCCATGACAGATCAAAGAGATCAGCAAACTTTCACAGTTCATGACAACGAAACTACATATAAAGCCCCTCATTTCCCAATCTCCTTCAGATCAATGTCAGTTATTCTGAATAAACATTACCCACATCCTAAAATTTCGATAACCCTAAAATCTGGTGGGTTTTTTTAAGAAAAAAAAATCACAACATCAACAAAAGGGAGTAGGGGTAATGAGATGCAACACAGGACAGGGTTTCTCTGCCTTTTAGAGTTGTACAGAAGATTTCAGCAGGTTCTAGATTGTTTTCCACACCATATATAATGTAAATCTTAACAAAGGGGGAATGTGATTAGTTTCTTGGGCTCATCAAAGAAAAGTTCCCAATACTTTGCTCGTAGATAAGAATGACAGTGACCCTGGGGAAATGGTTATGGGCACCAGTTTAGGGGACAGGCTCTTGGGCTAGAATAACCTTTGGCCTGATCAAGCAGGGTTTGGTATTTGTGCATGTGTGTTTAAAGGAGGCTCTGTGTATGTACCTTACATTTAAAGCACATTTCCCCCCTTCCTCAAAGAATCCTGAGAACTGTACCTTTTCCCTCACAGATCTATAGTTCCTAGCACTCATAACAAACAACAATTCCCAGGATTCTTTAAATATTTGGTGTGCATCACTGTTGTATCTCAAGCTGAGGATGTCCTGGGCAGAGTAGAGAACCTAGTGTTCTTGGAAAGTTGTGTTGTGCAAATCAGTTAGTGTCTGGCAGTCTGATATTTCAACTAACTGACACAAATTTAATAAACATGGTTGATTTATAGATCCACATTTGCTTTCTTTCAGGAGACCCTTTAGGGACACTTAGAAATGAATTCTATGATTCTATAAATGAGAGAGTAATGGGAGGATGTCTTTACATTCTGCTTGCATTAACTTTCCAGAAGTATCTGGCTTACTACTACTGGAAACAGGATGCCAGACTAGATAAACCCTTGCCTCTGCTACTATGTTCTTCCGTAGAAGATTCCAAAGTTGTTCGTATAAAGAAAGTAAACCTGAATGAAGTCTGAGCAACAGTACAACTGTTGTACTTAACCAGCCTTCCAGAGCACTGTGAGAACACTTAATTTCTACAGGTAGGTTCCATCACCACTACCCTCCTCCTTACAAACTACAAAGGAGAGAATAATCTATATGGAGAACAAATACTTTATTGTATCACATTGGCATTTACAGTGTGATTCTGTATAGCACTCCTCAGGAGTCCAACTGAACTGAATATGGCTTAATCCCAGGTAATAATGTACAGGAGTGCAGCCTCAGTCTTTTTTCCTGATTTGTTCTAGATTTTCCAACACCTAGGAGCCATTGAAGATTTCAATTATATTAAGTTCTATTTTCCTACATTTCCTGAGACTCTTTCTGAAAGAGGACCTACAATGGCATACAAAAGTTACATTTTAAAAACAATAAAAAGCAGCAATAAAAAAACTTAAAAAGCAAACACAAAAACAGAGCCACCATACACGATAGACAAATATTAAAGAAAAAGCCCATTTGAACACGATGGCCCTCAGCAACATGCAAAAAAGTGGCCTATATAGGAACTCCTAAAACTGTTTTAAGCCTGGGTGCAGCAACCAAGTCAGCCTCAAACTTTTGAGTCGTCTTGTTAACATTTGCAGGCTGAACAAACAGGAACATACCCACAGATCCAAAACAAACTATGACTTTGAAACACTTACAGACTCCACTATCAACCTGAACACTGAATCAGAACAGATGTGAGCAATTTCATCTGCCCAGTGTTTTGCAAACTGGTGACAGCATGCATACAAAGGGCACCTCCTCACCTCCATAAGAGTCAAGACACCACAAGCCCCTCGCCATCTGGAATAACTAAAGGGTGATGATACACCCTGCAAATGCAATGGTAGCAGCCGAGTAAGATATTTTCCCCACCATTACTACCACAGAGCAGGCCCCCAATTGTCAGTGTTCCATCAGACTTGCAATGAAGCTTTCTATCTGCCATGGGCTCCATGATCACTGCACATGGTGACAGCAGTCACGAAATTAAAAGACGCCTGCTTCTTGGGAGAAAAGTGATGATAAACCTAGACAGCATCTCAAAAAGCAGAGACACTGCCTTGCCGACAAAGGTCCGTATAGTTAAAGCTATGGTTTTCCCAGTAGTGATGTATGGAGGTGAGAGCCAAAGAAGTGATGCTTTTGAATTATGGTGCTGGAGGACTCTCTTGAGACTGCACGAAGATCAAACCTATCCATTCTTAAGGAAATCAGCCCTGAGTGCTCACTAGAAGAACAAATCCTGAAGCTGAAGCTCCAATACTTTGGCCACCTCATGAGAAGAGAAGACTCCCTGGAAAAGACCCTGATGCTGGGAAAGATTGAGGGCACAAGGAGAAGGGGACTACAGTGGTACCCCGCAAGACGAATGCCTCGCAAGACGGAAAACCCGCAAGACGAAAGGGTTTTCTGTTTTGGAGGCGCTTCGCAAGACGAATTTCCCTATGGACTTGCATCGCAAGACGAAAGCCCATAGGGAAATGCTGGCGGTCGGGAGCAAAGACTTTCGCCCACAGCCGGCCTTCAGAAGAGGACCTCTTCTGAAGGCCGGCGGGGGGCAAAAGTCTTTGCTTCCCCCCGCCTGCCTTCCCCCCCCCCGCCTGCCCCGGGCGATCTTAAAATGCTGGCGGGCGGGAGCGAAGCGTTCGCTGCCGACCCCCAGCATTTTAAAATCTCCCCATGTCCCGGGGAGATCTTAAAATGCTGGGGGTCGGGAGCGAAGCGCTGCCGACCCCCAGCATTTTAAAATCTCCCCGTGTCCCGGGGAGATCTTAAAATGCTGGGGGTCGGGAGCGAAGCGCTGCCGACCCCCAGCATTTTAAAATCTCCCCCTGTCCCGGGGAGATTTTAAAATGCTGGGGGTCGGGAGCGTTCGCTGCCGACCCCCAGCATTTTAAAACGCTGTTCCGAAGCGGGGGGCGGGAACATCTGCCCCAGCCGCCCCACTTCGGAACGCTGTTCCGAAGTGGGGAGGTGGGGCGGGAACATCTGCCCCAGCCGCCCCACTTCGGAACGCTGTTCCGAAGTGGGGAGGGGGGGCGGGAACAGCTGCCCCATCCGCCCCACTTCGGAACGCTGTTCCGAAGGGGGGAGGGGGGGCGGGAACAGCTGCCCCAGCCGCCCCACTTCGGAACGCTGTTCCGAAGGGGGGAGGGGGGGCGGGAACAGCTGCCCCAGCCGCCCCACTTCGGAACGCTGTTCCGAAGTGGGGAGGGGGGGCGGGAACAGCTGCCCCATCCGCCCCACTTCGGAACGCTGTTCCGAAGGGGGGAGGGGGGGCGGGAACAGCTGACCCATCCGCCCTTCGGAACGCTGTTCCGAAGTGGGGAGGGGGGGCGGGAACAGCTGCCCCATCCGCCCCACTTCGGAACGCTGTCTGGGGCGATTTTAAAATGCCGCCCGCCAGCATTTTAAGATCGCCCGGACAGCGGAGAAGTCCTCCACTGTCCCGGGGTTTTTTAAAATGCTGGGGGTGGGAAGAAAAGCCCTTGTCCCCCCCCTCAGCCTTCAGAAGAGGTCCGGGGACAGACTGTCCCCGGACCTGGTCTGAAGGCGGTTTCCCTAGGAACGCATTAATTGATTTTCAATGCATTCCTATGGGAAACCGTGCATCGCAAGACGAAAAGCTCGCAAGACGAAGAGACTTGCGGAACGAATTAATTTCGTCTTGCGAGGCACCACTGTACAGAGGACGAGATGGTTGGACAGTGTTCTCGAAGCTACCAACATGAGTTTGACCAAACTGCGGGAGGCAGTAGAAGACAGCAGTGCCTGGCGTGCTCTGGTCCATGGGGTCACGAAGAGTCGGACATGACTAAACGACTAAACAACATCTGTCATTTCTGCTGTATCCAGAGTCAAAGGCTAAAATGCTTCCCCTACAATCCTTCTTTACATTCTTAGCAACCAGCTTCTATGCATCGTTCGCCCCAATTGGGCTGGTATAAAGACTCAACTTACTGAAGCAGGGGGCAGAGGGGGCTTGGTCGCCTTATATTTTATGACAGCTTCCTAAGCTGCTGTGGACAAAGGCTACAGGGCAGAGCCACCTTGATCCCTATAATCCGAACACGGATTGTTATTGTCTCACACATATTCCATCAGCCTCTGGGGGGAAAATGATATCAAGAGTTCACAAACTGTGCTATAAGGAATATACTTAGCTGAACTTCCACCAAGCACAAAGGTAACAAAGCAACAACAGAGCTGTTCTTGCTTCTAATCCAAAGGCAGGCAAATCAAAGGCAAATGTAGGCAGCACATTCCCAGGCAGTGCTTTCTACCTCCAGAGAGAAACATATAAGAGGAGAAAAAATCCTCATAGATTCGTTATTGCAAATCTGTCTCTACCAGTGCTGAAGCCCCGCAAGTACAAAGGCTCTCAAAATGGCAGGTGGGTAGGGAAGAATAATTTCACAGGTCACCAAGGATTTTCCAAAATCAACCTAAGCTCTGTCAGAATACATTAATCCCAGATGGGAGGTATATTGTGTTAAACAAAATCTACAATAGCAGCTACATGGAATTCATTTGAATAATTACAATAAGTCAATATGCCACCCTCCCAGACCTGTAAATATATGTTAGTATATATTTGGGGAAATGCTAACATAGTACAATAACTCTAGTAATGGGGCATTTCATAAATATAAGTGTGTTTAAGCAGTATACTATAATTCAACAAGGGATATATTTATGCATCAAAGGTTACCTCTTCATTAAGATAAATGTGCACATAAGAGACTATGTTTCTATGGAAATGACAGCTGCAGACTTGGACTTAAAGGCTGCATGCATCTGAAGCCCTAAAGCACAGCTTACCACTACGTAAATGAGCCACAATGAGCCTTGAGCTCGCACACGACTCCGGCCTGCATCCTCCCCCTGCACAGCCAGGAGAATGACTTCAGTTGCAGATACTTCCAGTTTCCTTTAAAGCCAGCTTGCCATTTTGCTCAAACTGGGGGTTACTGTTTACACCAACTATGGTTAGTTCAATCAAGCCAGTTTCATAACCCATGGTATGGTTGCATTATGTGAAAAGGACTATAGCTAACAATGAACCACGATGAACCAGGCACAAGGTCAAACTGAGTTTAAACAAGAACACACACACACACACACACACCCCTTAAGTTCCCTTCCTAAGCACACAGGAGGAAATACAAGGGTGCATAAATCCAAAGCTCACTGTAGCTCATTCACATCATGCTAAACCATGGTTTATAGATGCAACCACATTGCGAACAACCCCAAATTTACACACAGATTGTAGTGACTTCAATTACTGCAGTATTTGCAAGATGAATAGACAACAAATCCATAGGTTACCTCTTCTGTTTGTATAGAAAACCATGCAAGCAACTAACTCAGGATGGGGAACTATAGCTCTCCAGATGTTGTTGGGCTCCAGGTTCCTCATCTGTAATCCAGCCATATTCAGAACACAAAAAAGCTTGTAGTATTTGTGAGAAGTAGAATTAAGCTGCCCAGGAAAAAAAGACCACTATGTGTAAAACTTTTTAATCCAATGCCCATTTCTCACCAGCATCCTGTCCTGATTTGGTGGCAAGTTGCTAAACAGCATGAGGACATTGCTAAACATTAGGTAGTTTGCTAAACATTAGGTAGTTTAGTTCTTCCTAATGTTTGGCAAGTTGCTAAACATTAGGAAGAACTTCCTGACAGTAAGAGCTGTTCGACAGTGGAATTTGCTGCCAAGGAGTGTGGTGGAGTCTCCTACTTTGGAGGTCTTTAAGCAGAGGCTTGACAACCATATGTCAGGAGTGCTCTGATGGTGTTTCCTGCTTGGCAGGGGGTTGGACTCGATGGCCCTTGTGGTCTCTTCCAACTCTATGATTCTATGATTCTATGATTCTATGACATTGCCGCCTTCTGTCTAATATTTCACAAAAGAACCCACCAAGTATTTGCTGATTCCCAAGCAAACATGGTGAGAAGGAAACATATTTGCCATTCCCAGTTGCATTTCTTTGAGCAAATCCTTCTACAAGAAACTTAATATTTACTGGTTGTCTAATGTGCATCTACTCTGAAGGGTTTCATCTTCTTCAAATGATGAAAGAAACCCAAGAAACAGGGTAGCTTCACCAGCTTTGCACAGAACCACAGCTGGTCTGAGAAATCTACCACTCACTGAACCTTCAGTTCCCTTTTCACCAGTTTTCATTTTTCTTGCTCTGCCCCAACGCATTAAAGGACATTACACGGAATGCCAACAAATGAGGAAAACTGCTGCTAGTCAACCCTTCCAACAAGCTGAATACAGTCTGAATGTGCTACCCACTGGCAGCAGATCTCAACTGCTGATGAAGAGATGCCAGGGATGTAGGAAGCACCTCTCTCTCAGAATAATCTCTGCCCAAGGCTGCTTCCGTTTCACTCTCTGATGTGCAACAGAGGAAAGTATAATAAATGAAGCTCCAATGCACCAAAGATACAAAAATGCATCCAACTTTAAATATAAGCAGAGTACTAACTCATTATCAGTGTATTATCTGGAGGGGATGAAAGAAAAATGGATTAGCTTCACAGCATGCTCTGTTGGGGGAAAACTTGACTTCAAAAGCCCATCAGAAGAGCCAAACATGGTAAGATATAAAACACAGCACCTCTTTCACTGTTTTCTTCTTTTTAAATATCTGTGCAGGAAGGAAGGCTTCATCTGGTTCTTGAATATGTCAGGTGGAAAGATGATTAACTTCCTTCCCCATTCTGTTTTCCCACCAGAAATCCCACATACAGAAGCTGCTACTTGCCTCCAAAGGGAGCATTGCCATAAAATGGCACTACCAGGGGGGGGGCAGTCATAAGATATTTACTGTTCACTGTTACAAAAATGAAGCTTTGGATATAGGCATAATCAAATATTACAGGATTCCAGCACCTAACTGTGTGATCTTTCTCAGTTGCTAAATTTATTTAAACTCTACTTCCTCAAAAAGGAATAATACTACCTCATTTCACACAGAGGAATGTGCTATTTAAGAAATAACCACATAGTAAAAGAGTTTGATATATATATAGTGCCTTTTATTTCCCCAAAGAAAAAGTCCAGTTACTAATTCTGACCAATGGAATGACTCAGATGGCTTCACAGGGATAGATCCAAATTGCTCAACTCTTGATAAACCATCCAAGTTGTTTCAGCATGCAGTCAATGAAATATTCCTTTCCAAATGTAGGGCGTTCCCTCCCTTTTGGCCAAAGCATGCACAATGGTGGCAGCTTGCTGTGTTGGAACATGCAAGTGCCCTGACCCCATAGAAAAGAGAGAGGTGGAAGTTAAAATTAGCAGCAGAAGGGGTGCATGGTGAGGTCTGCTGAACCCTGAGCGCGCCTGCTATTTCTCTCTCTCCAGCTCTTCTGCAAGTGCTTTTCAACCAGCTGAGCATACTTTTCACTTCAGGACTTTGTTAAGGAGAAGAGAAGCAGGAGGCAGGGGTTCTTCCTCCCACACACCCCATTTGCTGTTAAAATCAGATCCCCATCCCTTCTTTCTACATAACTGGGAAGTTCTGCATTCAAAAGTATAAAACCGCAACCATCCCATCTAATTTGCCCCTTCCGGAGCTGTGGCATCAGCACTCATCACCAAATCTGCTTGATGTACTGAAGAATGAACTAGTCACATATAGCTAAAAGCCAAATAAGGCTTTGAGTGAGTGGTTAGAATTGTACACAGATCGTTTCAATTCTCAAATGTATTACAGCATGGAGGAACAGGAATCAAAGAAACATTCAGCTATCAAGTCAATCCCGTGGCTCCTCTAAAATATCAGTGACAAAAGAAAAATTTACAACTTGAGCATATTTTAAAAAGGAAGTAGATCATGGTCAGATGCTTCACACCACATCATTTGGAAACTTTCTCCAGTGAAAGAAAATCAAAGAAAAGAAATTAAAACCAGGCTTCCAGGATTACTACGCTTTTTATAACTTACAACATGCATAAATTGTGCCATGCACATGTTTATTATCGTCACAAAGGAAAAGCTTCTGTAAGAAAAGTTACAGCAGGGTGCATATGGCTCACATGGCCTCAGAATAAAGAGTCAAGAGCCAGTGGATATTGAATAGGAGGAGTCTTAGTTGGGAAGTTCCCCGTTCAAATCCCACCACAGCCACTCTCTGGTTTTAGGCAAGTCACTATTCTCTCAGCCTTTGCTGCGCACAAATATGTGGGATCATGTAGATAGGCCTGTTGAAGGGATTGCTGATATAATGCATGTGAAATGATCTGAATACTCTAAAAGTACACTATAATGATAATAATAATTTATTATTTATACCCCGCCCATCTGGCTGGGTTTCCCAAGCCACTCTGGGCGGCTTCCAACTGAATATTAAAAACAGTACAGCATCAAACATTAAAAACTTCCCTAAAGAGGGCTGCCTTCAGATGACTTTTAAAAGTAAAATAGTTGTTTATTGCTTTGACATCTGCTGGGAGGGCGTTCTACAGGGCGGGTGCCACTACCGAGAAGGCCCTCTGCCTGGTTCCCTGTAACCTTACTTCTCGCAATGAGGGAACTGCCAGAAGGCCCTCGGCGCTGGATCTCAGTGTCCGGGCTGAACGATGGGGGTGGAGACGCTCCTTCAGATATACTGTAAATCCATAAAGTCGCTTTGGGTCACTTTTGTGAGGAAAGTGACTAACAAATATTAATATATAAATGCAAAACTCACTGTAAGTACTGAATGGTAAGTTATGTATTCTTTCTCCTCTTGCATATATCACAACCCTAATATATCAGGCATAGTGGCAAAAGCAGCACAGGCAAGAAGAAAATCTCCAATTTGTGGGTGGGACCCCTACTAGGACACATGGCGATGGCTGGGGCTTCTTGTCGTCTTCTTTTTAAAGCACAGTTTGGTTGTTCACTGCAAGTAGTGATGGCTCTGCTATCAACAACCAGCCATGTTCACCCCACATGGCACCATTATTATTATTATTATTGCCCCAGTGATGCCTCTCTAGAATGATGCTACAGCATTATGTGGCATTATTCCTAATAAGATATTGCGGTGGAACATAATGATGTGCCAGACCACCGATAAGAGGGCCATCAGCCACCACACCACTTTTAAAAAAGAACGGGGGCAGCCATTGCCACTAATCATAGTAAGCCCATGACTCTGAAAATTGATCCTACCCTTCCACAAATAAATCCCACCCACCCCCATAAAAAAATGGGGCCTATGAAAGCCTGGTAACATATTCAGCTGAGAACTATTCCTTACCAATATGGGTTGGGCTCTTAACCTGAGGTCCCACTTTAGCTAATGGGGCCTCCCGCGGCCGCCGGCGTACGATTTCTGTTCTCATCCTGAGGTAAAGTTCTTAACCTGAGGTACTACTTCCAGGTTAGCGGAGTTTGTAACCCGAAGTGTTTGTAACCCAAGGTACCAATGTATAGTGATAATCTCAACAGCCTTGTGATCAACTAACAATGGTTCACAAAAGACAACAATGAAAGCTGAGTTAATTCAGGCCGAATTTAGAATTATACCATTTGAACGGCCACCATGACATGAAAATCTATGACTAGGCTATGGTCCCATTTCTTTTTTCTTCCAGTGGTTTAAGCACAGCAAATAACATTAAAAAAGAGGTAAAAAGTTTGTTTCACTGAAACTTTAAGAAGGCAATCATACTAAATGCAGACCAACATACTGGTGGCCTTTCAGTATGTTAAGCAGAGAGACAAGGAAAAAATTCTGCTTTAAATATGAACTCTAACACTTGCATGTCTTATATGGATTAAGCTTAAAGTTGCTTGAATGTTCTCTGTGGTTCATCCTCTTAAAGACACAAGACTAATTACTTCTATACTTAGAGGCATAAACGAAGAACAGTAATAAAAGGGAACCAAGCAGATCCAGCCATGAAGCGTAACATATCATGCCAGAGTTTTCAGTACACAAGGAAAATTAGGTAGCAAACCGAATAGTTTTCCTAGATTTCAGAAGGCTGACAAAACCCCCCGGCCAAACCCTACTCTTGAAGCATCATAGCCCAATAAACCAATCTAGCTAGGAGGAATTGTCCAGTAAAGGAGCATGGCTAAAAGAGCATCCCTTAACCACATATTTATATTCTACAGCCCTATTTGTGAGCTTTGATAAACACTACTTCAGCCTAGATATGGACCCATAAACTATATAGTTAACTTTTTTCTAAAACATTTACTTGAAAATTAATCTCCCCTCTTCTGCTTCAAAGGATGTGATTCTGAACATAACTTGTGACACATATAAGCAACTGCTCCTTGCCAGCCATGTATGTTTATTTTGATTTGTGTTAACCCAGTGCTTACTGTCTGGCTACAAGACAGTCAAGATGCATGTGTGAAATATATATAAAACATTATTTTTAGTCTGGTGCTTCAATCATGACTCATTAGGGCATAAAACTGTTAGGATATATTTCACCTTAAAAGGAACAGGCTGTAGTGTGTCACATGCCTGTTTACTTCCAGCTCTCACTGGGAACTTCCGTTTTGTATATAGCTTTTTTGTTGCTGCTGTTTTGCTGGACACGAAGGCAAGCAGACATGTTTTCCTTTGCTCCTGAGCTATGCTGAATAAAATGCTGTACATTTTGCTTGCACATCTCTCTGTCAGCCTCTTCTGCTGTGAGGTGTTTTACACACACTGCTGACAGAGCGTGCACGGGTCTCTAAACGTATCTGAGGCTCGTGTCGCTGGCTGACTGATGCTGTTCCACGGGAGACCGGTGATTGTCCGGAGCCAGCTGGGGGCCTGCCTGATGCCCCCGACTCCCCGGCAGTATCCCAACAACAGGGTTATGGGCCCAGCACACTTCTGCTGTGCCACTCCACTTAATTTTAGAAATCAGAAATTGTCAAAATTGGAAGCAAATTGTATTTGTTTTTAGGTTGCATGGATAGTTTTGAGCTAATGGCCTCACTCAGCCAATCCTTAAACTGGCAAGGGAGGTTCTTTCTCACATATGCCCATTTGAGCCAACTGTACTACTTTACCAAGTTATTGTCTATGACTGAAAAGGCAGTGTTACTTCCAGATCATCTCTTTATAATTACAGTGGTGCCCCGCAAGACGAATGCCTCGCAAGACGGAAAACTCACTAGACGAAAGGGTTTTCCGTTTTTGAGCTGCTTCGCAAGACGAATTTCCCTATGGGCTTGCTTCACAAGACGAAAACGTCTTGCAAGTTTGTTTCCTTTTTCTTAACACCGTTAATACAGTTGCGACTTGACTTCGAGGAGCAACTCATAGAACGCAGTGTACATAGTAGCCTTTTTTGAGGTTTTTAAAGACTTTGGTGATTTTTGAAGCTTTTCCAAAACTTCTTTTGCAGCCATTTGGTAAGTTAAGCTTTTAAAACTTTTGGGGGGGGGTTGGATTTTGGGTTGGGGTGTTTGGAATTCAAGGACTTGGTGTTGGGGAGGGGTTTGCAAGAATCTGGAAGCTTGTTTTTTTTCTGAATTTTTATGATTTTCTGTGACCATTGGGCCACTCTGCTGTTTTTTAAAAAAAATTCTGGATTTGAATTTCTGTGTGCTGGGTGAACAGTTGGGGAGGGGTTTGCAAGAATCTGGAAGCTTGTTTTTTTTCTGCATTTTTATGATTTTCTGTGACCATTGGGCCACTCTGCTGTTTTTTAAAAACATTTCTGGATTTGATGCTCTTTACCGTATGTGTGACTTTAAAGAGCACTTAATAAACTCTTGTTGTACCAAATTTGGCTTTGTTTGGACTTTTTTTGACCATAGGAACGCATTAATTGATTTTCAATGCATTCCTATGGGAAACCGTGCTTCGCAAGACGAAAAATTCGCTAGACGAAAAAATTTGCGGAACGAATTAATTTCGTCTTGCGAGGCACCACTGTATGGGAGTCTAAGAATATTTGTGTTTATGTTCAGCTACTATATCACTGATTTATTGTCTGCTATATAAAACATTCTTTGATAATATAATTGAATTATTTAAAATATTTTTGCATACTCTCCTTCCCTTAAATGCTAATAGAACTCCAAGAAGTTGCATTCTATGTTGGTTTTGTAATACAAACATAAAAACAATACTGAACCAAAAAAATGCAGAGTAAAATTTGCCAGAATATCTCCACAAACTTCACATCAATTGGTGGGAGCATGAATAGTGAACTTTTCAGGTTTGTGTGTGATTCAAACATGTTGGAGAGTAGGGTTCAGGAATTACTTCCCTGTTATGGGTATTCTCCTTGCATTGTTGCAATCTGGATAAGGCTTATATGCATGAATGCTTCTGAAAGAGACTTGGGTTGTGTGGAAAATCCAGGAGCTGCTTCTAACGATCACAAATATAAACTTTTTTGTAAATCCTTTCTGTTCTTAGTTTGTAGATATAGAATTTGTGTGAAAATGTAATTTCTATTAGATAGTGATAGTTATCTGTTTTAGCATTAAGCATCTAGTTGCAGACTAGAAATACATCCATTCAATTGATGTGAAGCTTGTGAAGATATTCTGGCAAATTTTATTCTGTGTTTTTTTCAAACAATTATCCAGAATTTCCTACTTCCTGTGACATCTAAACAGATTTTTCCAAACCCTGGAAAAAAGCAGTAGATTTTTAAGTATTCACAATCATACTCACCAGCCAGTCATTTGTGTATTCAATCACTGGCAGCAATCATGCAAAGTTCAGAAAAAATAAAAGAGATACTGGTGAAATGGGAAAACATGTTTAGTTGATTTAGGGCTCCTACTGAAGAGAGAGCAGGCAAAGTCCTTGGAGTCACATTGAAAGCACATCCCATAGTGAAGCCCTTCCTTTGCACACACACACACACCACGGTCACACGGCCAGCCTATCACCGCAGCTGGCTATTATGATGCATTATTTGCAAATCCGTTTCCCAGTGCTTACAAATACAAGCTGTATAGCCTCTATAACTGGAGGAGTCCCTGAATGAGCTCCCTGGACAGAGGCAAGCTGAAAAGCACACAGTACCTAGCACATATACAAGATTAATCAGCTCTGAGAAGTGGCCAACAACTTCATTTCAAATTAAGTAACTGCTTCTTCTAACCAAGCTATTTTTGAGCAAAGTACCTTTCAGTTGCAACAATTGGAAAATCCACTCACTGTATCTGTAAGGACACACGGGGAAAACTGAACCATGGGTGGCTATTATATTAATAGCTCCCCTGACTGCAATGTTAGAAGAGTGATGCTTAGCATTTCTTACACAAGACAGGCTTCCCCTCCAGAGTCATTCATGGCACAGAGTGGTGTTAGCCATTCCCAATATTTACTGGGAAATACAGATCGCAAATGTCAGACTTTGAGCCCATTTCCCTTTGCTCAGTGGCCATACTTACTCACTAACTACAAAAAGCTCCACAGTTCTATAAATATCTACATACTAAAAACTACATTTAGTTGTACACCAGCATGGAATTGTTTTGATTTGATTACTAATGCACAGAAACATATCCAGGTCACTCTATGCAAGGCAAGAACAGGATTAAAATGATCTGAAAATATATATATACTTCAACCTAATTTAAGTAAAACAAGATACCGTGGAAAGGAAAGGAAGTATATACTTTATTTTCCCCTAAACAACTGAACTTGCCATTTCTGTAGTTCATTTTGATATTAACCAGAAAGAATTACTTGTTGCCTTTGGGTTACAGAATCATTTCTTAGCCCAATCATGCTTGAAAAATCATTGTATTTTTTCATAGTTTTTGAAGTTGAAATGTTTTTGTATCTGTGCAGCTTACATCAGCAACCTTTATCTTTTGGTTAGCTAATTGCAGTCCATCGCTGAACAAAAAACCTATGACTTCATCAACATTTTACATGTAGCTAACTGGAGTATTCATCACTCCCTATGTGGATTCTCAGTGTTGCACCTTAAAACAGACATATTTGTAAATGCCTCCATTTTATTTACTGTATTTATTTACTGTATTTTATTTACTAGCCTAGGCGTGTGTGCACATACAAACTCAACAAACAAACAGATTCTCAATTCTGTTTAAGATACTGTATTAGGAAGCAGGAAGGACTCAGACTTTACAGTAAGCCCCCCCCCCCAAGGCAAAGAAACAACAATTAAAGCTTCCTCAAGAAAAACTAGGACATTGCCTGACAACCCACATTCTTGCTCATAACAAAGGAACATATAGCCAAAGCATAAAGTAAAATAGAGGAAACTGAGCCTATGTAAACCTACAGCATGCTACTAAGGCCCTAGGGAGAGCGAATCCCAGTGATAATTAACAGAAGGAACAGGAAACCCTGTACACTGTACGCTCGGGTTGCGAACGTGATCCATGCGGGATGCACGTTCGCAACCTGCAGCGTCCGCAACGCTCAGCGGTGAGTCTGCGCATGCACAGGTTGCAATTCGGCGCATCTGCACATGCGTAAAGCGCGATTTAGCGCTTCTGCGCATGCACATCCGCCGAAGAAGAAGAAGAGTTTGGATTTGATACCCCGCTTTATCACTACCCGAAGGAGTCTCAAAGCAGCTAACATTCTCCTTTCCCTTCCTACCCCACAACAAACACTCTGTGAGGTGAGTGGGGCTGAGAGACTTCAGAGAAGTGTGACTAGCCCAAGGTCACCCAGCAGCTGCATGTGGAGGAGTGGAGACGTGAACCCAGTTCCCCAGATTACGAGTCTATCGCTCTTAACCACTACACCACACTGGTAACCCGTTCCAGTACTTCCAGGTTTCGGCGGTCCACAACCCGAAAAAATGCAACCTGAAGTGTCTGTAACCCGAAGTATGACTGTATTCTGAGCACTGGTGAGGAGGTATGAGAAGATACATTCTGCGTTCAGACCCACACGGTGATAGAAAAAATAATAAGGAAGAACTTGTGCCCTCTCTGGCAAATATGCAAACCTTAGTGTGAAGGGTTTCACTTGAGAACATTTGTTCTACACAAGAGAAGCTCCAGGCTGTTTCTTCTTATGCTCCCATAGGAACTGCGCTGGACTTTTGGTGTAGGGAGCTCTCTTCAAGTGATACACACATCACTAGAGGAAACACCAAACATAACAATGAACCAGAAACAGAGACAATGAACTTCTGGGCAAGTAAACACCCTGCTGGTGCATGGACCCCTCAGGGCTCATCTCCATATTCTTCTTTCAGAGAAGTAGTCAGTGGCACCAACCAACCTCTTGTAAGACAATGAAGGCAAAGGTAGTAATTGCATGTCTTGAGTAGAAGACAGCTTTTGTCCCATATACTCTGCACTTTTAATAACAGTACCGGGATGTGGGTGGCGCTGTGGTCTAAACCACTGAGTCTACGGCCACTAAATCACTGAGTCTACAGTCAGCGGTTTGAATCCCCACGACAGGGTGAGCTCCCGTTGCTCGGTCCCAGCTCCTGCCAACCTAGCAGTTCGAAAGCACAAAGTGCAAGTAGATAAATAGGTATCGCTTCAGCGGGAAGGTAAATAGCGTTTCTGTGCGCTGCTCTGGTTTTTCCAGAAGTGGCTTAGTCATGCTGGCCACATGATCCAGAAAAAACTGTCTGCGGACAAACGTCGGCTCCCTTGGCCTGTAAAGCGAGATGAGCGCCGCAACCCCAGAGTTGTTCGTGACTGGACTTAACTGTCAGGGGCCCTTTACCTTTACCTTTTTACCTCTACTTTGCTACTAACATGAGTTTGACCAAACTGCGGGAGGCAGTGGAAGACAGGAGTGCCTGGCGTGCTCTGGTCGATGAGATCATGAAGAGTCATGAAGAGTGGGATCATGAAGAGTCGGACATGACTAAACAACATCTCTACTTTTCTCCACGTATGTAAATGGGAGCCATTTTTTTTAAAAAGAGGAAGGTGCTATGATGTCCAACACTGTGAAGCTGAAACCTCAACCCTGACACAAGTAACCTCAACATCAGGTCTTCCCCTAACTTAATGCCAATCACTTACTGCAGCGCCTTAACTTTCCTCTACAGAAGTCAACAATGGCCACTCACTTTTATGTAATAAAGTAAACTTTGTCTGCTATAGTGATGGGCATTTTACAGATTTACTAGGAGGCAGTTTGTCTAGCAGCCTATATCATTCAAGCACACTGTCTAGCAACATTTATCATATTAGCACACAGTCTCTCATAGTAACAGAAGCCAGTCCAATAAAAATTATCAGCTTACCCATTTCATCTTCCTCATTGTCTACTGCCAACTTGGCAACAACTGTCCACACTTAAGTTTAAAATTTGCCTAGAAGCCCAGCAACATTTAAGCGCTCAGCAAAAGATCTTTATTAGCAAACTACTTAATTGACAAGGAAATCAATAGTTCACTGAGAAGCAAAGTACTACCCAGTAAATTAATACTTTAGAACAAAGTATGAAGGTACAGAACAACAACAAAAAACCACCCCAACTCCTGATTGCTGTCTTGTTTTAAGACTGAGTCACAATATATTTCTATAATAGAGCGCACAGTATGGCTAAAAAAAGCTGAGTCTGGGAATAGGCAAGGCGTACTGATACAGATTTATTTTGGGAGGTTACATACCAAGGAGGATTTGAAAAAGAAATAGGAAATAACACTGTGTCTTGTACATCAGCCAGATCACTAAAGAATTTAACATCCTTTTTCCAGGCTCTCATCAACCTTTTCTATAAATAAGGATGCCAGTTGAATGCAAGTCAGTAAGTACAAAACCACAAGATGAACAATGTCAGTATCTTCTAGCAACTCATTAATAGTCATCCAAAATCCAGCTGGAAAGGGAAGAAAATGAGGCTTTACTCACACTGCTTCTCTTCTTGACATCTTGCAAGCACAAAGGACTTAAATACCGATTACAAAATGATAGCATTCCCCATCTAGATCCTGGGGTGCTTTCAACTGAGCATCCTGTACTTGACTTATTCAAAACTAGTACAAAGGGCAGTTTGCTAATAATTATCAGCTTCTTAACATTTTAGAATACATTGAATAATTACAGAGGAGTGTTTCCTGTCATATACAGTGGTGCCTCGCAAGACGAAATTAATTCGTTCCGCAAGTTTTTTCTTCTTGCGAGTTTTTCGTCTTGCAAAGCACGGTTTCCCATAGAAACGCATTGAAAATCAATTAATGTGTTCCTAGGGAAACCGCTTGCCAGGCTGGCGGTGCAGAGAAGGGCTTTTCTCCCCAGCGCAAGCCTTCAGGACAGGTACGGGAACAGAGGGGAAGGCGCGCAGCGCTTTCCCTCTGTTCCCGGGGCTTGCGTGGGAGGAGGGTTTTTCCTCCCCACCGCCAACATTCAGAACAGCATTCTGAATGTTGGCGGTGGGAAGGAAAACCCTCCTCCCACCCCAAGTCTTCAGGAAAGCCATCCGAAGCTGGGCGGCGGGAGGAGGCGTTCCCCGCCCCGCCGCCCGGCATCGGAGCTTCGTTCCGATGCCAGGCGGCGGGAGGAGGCGCCCCCCCCCACCCGGCATCGGAGATTCGTTCCGAAGCCGGGCGGCGGGAGGAGGTCCGAGGACAGTGGGGAAGACGCGCTGCGCTTCCCCGCTGTCCCGGAGATTTCCCTATGGGCTGTCGTCTTGCGAAGCAAGCCCATAGGGAAATTCGTTTTGCGAAGCGCCTCCAAAACCGAAAACCCTTTTGTCTAGTGGGTTTTCCGTCTTGCGAGGCGTTCGTCTTGCGGGGTACCACTGTAATCACAGAATTGTTGAGTTGGAAGGGATCCTGAGAGCCATCTAGTCCAACCCCCTGCAATGCAGAAATGTTTTGCCCAAGGTCTGTCTGCACATGTGTCCAAGGTACAGGCTTGGTTGTTTAAAGCCTATGAATTTAAAAACAAATAAGCCACTATTTAGGCTGCAGTCGTGCAGTATGCACACTTACCCAGAAGTAAACACAACTGAACTTAATGAGCTTATTTCCGAGTAGATATCCAACTTTAAAACTGATATTAGTCATGTGTTCAACCATAAACAATCCAATTGTGGTTGCAATTTCCCCAAGTTCAGAGTGACATGAACATGTGATATTTTTGCTCATTTATCAGTATTTCAACTTGCTGCTGGGTTGGAATAAATACCCAGAGATCAGACAATGGGACTGTATGCAACAGCACATTCTGCAACCTAATCTGTTCTTCTGCAAGCATGATTTCTGAAATTAACGGGTCGGCTCTTTCTAAAAGGGTGGGGAGGAAGCTAGGAAGAAGCAGTGCCAGGAGGTGGGTATCTCTCTCACACACACTCCTAAGAAGTTACTTTGTTTTATTTATCTTTTTATTTCCATAAAGAGCAGCTTCCACTAAGGAATTCTCTTAACCCTTTGGTTGGTGATCAGTCCATGTTCTGAGGCAGTAATGTGCAGCCAAGCCAGTAGCTGCCCAGAGGAAAATTTTCATGGACACAAAGAAATGAGCACATCCGTAATAATCAAAATGCTTATCAAAGACATTATTGGATATTGTCACAAGGAAGGTAGAGAAGCAGGCTTCATACAACAGGGTTAGCAGTGCAGAAGTTCCAAATAAAATTTTGCCATAAGCAACCATGGGAAGAGACTTCATATGAAGGTCAGAAGTATGATACAAGATAAAAGAAGCATCACTATTATTGGCCAGTCAACATTTGTCTTAAGCAGCCTTGGGGCAACCTTGGGGCAGATACAAAAAGGAGCTGTCTGAAAATGGAAAGGAAAGCATCAGAAAGACTGTGCTGGGAAAGAGCTGGGGGACCATGAGTCAAGTGTTTCCAAACCAGTGGGTTGAAACCTGACGGTTAAGTTGCCAATATCAGGATCAGCGTTGCCCTCCATAGCGTTAAGAAAGGTCCAGGAAGAAGACTCACATATGGCCCTAAAGCAAAGGCACATCATCTTAATAAAAGGTTTAAAGGCATCCCACGCTGCTGAAGGTGAACGCACAACAGCTGTTTTGTGCTTATGAGAGGGAGAAAATACGATTGGGGCGGGAGTATCAATGCAAAAAAAAAAAGGTCCAGGGCGTGTGAGGGGTTTGGTTAGCAGCACCCAGGAGTCACACCTTGAAATACACCTGAGATATCAGACGGGGGGGGGGGCAGGTGCGTCTCCAGGTAGATCGGCGCTGGAGTGCCAACTCTTCCATCTTTGAAACGAAGCAGGGGGCGGCGGCTGTATACTTACCCCAATGCGGGGCTATGAATGGGGTGCGAGATGTGGATAGCCGGGGAGGGGGTGTGGTGGAGAGAGAAAATATAGTCTATCCCACCTCCTCCCCGGATCCAGATCCGTGAGTCGGAGGGTGGCAGAGAGGGGGGAGGGGGAGAGGTCGCATCCAGGAGGAGAGCAAGGGGAAAACCCACCTTTTAGGCGGGAGAACCGGGAGGAGGTGATGTTGCTGGAGGAGGTATTTGGGGGGGGGACCGCGTCCAGGGGGAGCCGAAGGGGGCGTGTGAGGGGCTCGGTGGGGCCGGGGCTCCCCACCGCTCCTTACCGTAGACGCGCAGCCAGCCCTGCAGCTGGCACACCGACTCCCTCAGGATCCTCTCCAGCGTGCTGGCCGCCCCGGCCAGGTCGGCGGGCCCCGGCAGGGAATTCCTGAGGCGCTCCAGGCAGCCCTCCGCCGCTTCCGCCGAGGGCGCGCCGGGCTCCATCCTGCCGCCGCCGCCGGCTGCTCCCCTCCGCTCCTCGGTCACTGCACCCCGCCGCCCCGCGCCGGCTCCATCCCGCGCCCGGCGCCGCCGCCTCCCCGCTCCCGCCGCCGCAGCCCGGCTTCTCCCTCAGACCCGGCGGCATCGGCGGGCGGCATTCCCAGGGAGGGAGGCGCGAGCAATGGATCGCCGAGCCAGCCGGCCGGGCTCCCCGCCTGAGGCAACGGCGTGGGCAGGCAGAGGACGGGCGGGGGGGGGGGCTCGGCCAGGCGCACTCAATCGCCCATCGACGCGCACCTACAGGCTCGGACGCGCCCTCCCTCCCTCCCTCCCGCGCGCGCGCCCACCCCCCCAGCCTTCTCTCGATAGAGGCCGCTGATTGGTTGTATGCAAATGAAGGAGGGCGCCCCGAGGGGGTGGATTGGCTGTATGCAAATGAGGGAGGGCGCCTGGGGACTCATAGTTGGTTCGCCGCAGTTGGCGGCGGCGGCGGCTGTTGCTTAGCTGGGATATTTATTTATTTATACGCCGCTTGGTTGTAAGAAAGACGGTTTGCAAAAAGACGAGGCAGTAAAAGCAGAGGAAACTTCACAGCCCACACACACACACACACGTGTTCAAATGCTGCTGCTAAAAGGGATACAAAAATGGGAGACGTGAGGAAGTCAGGAAAATAAGTTAACTAAAGATGAGAAATTAAGAAAGAGGGATTTTTTGTTTTTCTTTTATATGTGCTTTTTCTTTTTCTTTCTTTGTGTTTAATGTCTGTATTTTTGTATTTTGTAATTTTCTATCTTTTTCGTTTTTTGTATCTTTATAAACTTTTCTATTGATAAAACCTAATAAAATATTATTAAAAAAAACACAAATGCTGCTGCGCGAGATTGCAGGGAGATCCAGGCAACACTTCTTTGCGTTTCCTTTCAGAGACGAGGCGCAAAGGAGGCGGGTGTCTTTGTCAAGAAGCAAAGATCACCAGTGTTGAAGCAATAATTATTTAACATCCACTTCGTTGGACTGGTCATGTTGTGCGGGTGCCTAATGATCGTCTCCCAAAGCCACTACAGTGGTACCTCGGGTTACATATGCTTCAAGTTACAAACTCCGCTAACCCAGAAATAGTACTTCGGTTTAAGAACTTTGCTTCAGAATGAGAACAGAAATTGTGCTCCAGCGACGCGGTGGCAGCAGGAGGCCCCATTAGCTAAAGTGGTCCTTCAGGTTAAGAACAGTTTCAGGTTAAGAACGGACCTCCAGAACGAATTAAGTCCTTAACCTGAGGTACCACTGTACTCTACTCCGAACTTAAAAATGGAAAGCGTAATGCTTTCAACAAAAGAGGTTTAAAGACTCTCTCAAGGCAAATCTAAAAAAATGTAGTATAAACACTGACAATTGGGAAACACTTGCCTGCGAGGGCTCCAGTTGGAGAACAGCCTTTACCAAAGGTGTCGTGGACTTTGAAGACACTCAAACTCAGGACGCAAGGGAGAAACGTGCTAAAAGGAAGGCATGCTTGGAAAACCCTCATCGTGATCAACTCCCGCCTGGAAACCTATGTCGCCACTGTGGAAGGATGTGTGGATCCAGAACCGGCCTCCACAGTCCCTTACGGACTCACTGTTAAAACTGTGTTTATGGAAGACAATCTTACTTGGCTACAAGTGATTGCCAAAGAAGAAGAAGAATGTTCTTGATTTGCGCATCTATAAAATCTTAGCCAGCCATGGAGGGGCTCACGGCATCAACACCCCAAAAAAGCTCTTCTTTTTCCCCCAGCTTTTGATTTGGACGGAAATCAAGCATCGTGCTCAAACACTCTCTCTGGCTTGCTGCTTTTCCTCTAGTTCACATCACAGCCCCTCAACTCTGCTTCACCCACTAGCTGTGTCCTTCTAGGATTTCTTAAATTGAGGGAGGGGCACACCCATTTGTCATCTTGCACAGAGCCTCCATTCCTTTGTTCTCTTCATAGCCCAGCACCCAGGGGATCAACGCGGGAAGCGTATATTTTAAGACTTGCTGGGGTCCAGGGGTTAGAGGAGTCTCAACTCCCGCACCCCAAACTCATAGCAAAACCAAAACAGATTATAATTACCTCAGATTTCTGAGCATCTGGATAGGCTTGCCTGTACAAGAACGTTTTTTAGAAGGCACTGAAGGGAGCACAGTGCTTTTCACTACCTGGGTCTTGAAGCAGATTACAATTATTAAAAAGTTTTGATTTAAAACATCAATCTCAAAAATTTAGAACCTCAGAAATTTAAAATTAAATAAATTACACAATACCCTTGAGAGAATTTAAAACGGAGAAACATTAATAAAGCAAAGACCTGAAAAAACATGGTTTTAACTAAGTGCCAAAAACTCAGCAGTCTCTTTCAGTTGATACATGTTCAGGGTTCAGCAAGGACAAAAATGGAATACCTGAGGGGTTTCTTTTATAATTATCTACAGCTCATTTTATTTTTTAGGGTGGATAACAAACTTTTTTATATGTCCTGTACCTATTGTTACTTACAAACCTGTATTTTACTAATCAACCAAAGTGGTCCAGATTGCATTGCCTCAGAAGCAGACACAAAGCTTCAGTTGTGCAATTAATGTCTCTCTTGTGGCAAGTAACAAGGGGCAAGTTATTGACCCTTTGTCGCAGTAGCAACTTGAAATTTGTTTAGCATCAAGCCAAGGGTTATCTAATTAAGGATACACAACTCTTCCTACACTTCATCTTAAGCGTGTTGGAAAAGCTTGTTCTTGCATTTGTGACATTTGGGTTGTTTCTACTGTGGCTTTGGGGATTTCTGGCTTGCTGAAATCAATGCCCTCTTTGACACACAGAGCAACGCCCTTTCTGTTATATCCTTCCCTGCCCTTCCTATAGAGTTTATAACCAGAGATAACTGTGTCCCACTGTTTCTCTTTATTCCATCAAGTTTCCATTATGCTCACTGTATCAATGCCATCATATAAGACCAAGCACTCCAGCTTACCTATCTTGGCTTGGAGTCTTCTACCTTGCTAAAAAGTGGGATTTTGGACTGGGAAATGTTTGCTTATGTGGCAGTCTCAATTAGCTCACTTCATAATTTTGCAGAGTTCCTTTCTGTGATCACGCCCATAGCCCGCCCACCCAGATGGTGGAACCTCAGTGGCTGGACTATGGAATATAGACCCTCCAACATTTCTCAAATGAAAATAGGGACATCCTAAGGAAAAGCGGGACATTCCAGGATCAGTTCCAGGACTGTCCCTGGAAAATAGGGACACTTGGAGGGTCTGTGGTAAGGGGTATTTATTTAATGTGGTTAGTAGTTTTAACCCTTGTCTGATTTCCCCCCTCTGCGATCTATGAAAGCTAAGACTTCAAGCAACATTAGAATATAGTCTTGGTAGTGGCCACCCCAATCTCTGCCTAGCATTGCACAAGATTCCAAGGTTTCTTGGCACTCAACCAGGGAAAACGAGACACAGTGGAGTCTGCAGTGCCTTTGAAATATGATTTATTTACACATATTTACACTTGAAGCTTTCAATGGAGAGAGAGTCACAGCATTCAGGAGGAGCTCGTTTCTTCACAGCAGCCCAGGATTGGATTCTGATAAATCTCTGTGCCTCTTACCCAGCCTGCCTTCAGCCAGCTCACCAAGAAGGTTCTGGCCTTCACAGCAGCTCATGGAGTTTTCCCGCTTCATCCCCCAACTCTAAAGGACACATTTTTCTTGTGTGACATCATGCCCTCCCCACCACTGTCACACTGGTGGGTTAATTACTTGCTTTATGTTTTTGTTTTTAATTCTTAAAAGGACTTCTATGACAGGTGGGGTCCTAGTCTGGAAAATAAGTTTAGCCTGTATTTTTCACTGGCCTGACATCTTCACTTCAGTAATCCTCATATTATCTACATTCCACCATTTATTAATTTCTAACATTCACTAACTCTAGACGTTATGGGTGCCCAGGCACCCTGAATCTATTACCCCAGATCTAGAGCCTGGTATGTGTTTGACTGTCTTGCCTATAGTGGCGCTAGGGGTGGAATAGTATCAGTACCTAAATAGGTTGACATATGCTGAACATCAAATGTTAAATATCATTGGCTGCCAAATGCCCTTCCATTTGTGATCTCACCATACTTAAGGGAGACAGCGCATTTGTGTGTGTTCTACATCTTCCTTGACTCCTTTCATAATGGAAGCAAGGGTCAAGCGGTGCTTTGAACTTTCAACTCAGAATGGAGTCCTGAATGTGCACATATTAATCTCCATTCCAAAACCAACAAGGCAAGTATAACTTTACAATATATTTTGCTTCTCCTACTCCTTTGAAAACAAGTGGGAATTGACCTGGCATTTGAACTTGGAATGTGTCCTGCATTGTGTGTATCAAATTTTACGTTGATATTTTGATCTTTGAAGCACAAGATGGAATACTGAACAGGTGAGCTAAACTCAGCCAGAAAAGTTGACATGGTGTTACAACAACATTATTGCAGCTTTGCAGGCAGATAGGCTGGCACACATAGCTAGAGCTGGAGTGGCTCTCTTCTTGGTCAGCTGCTTCTCTCAGGAGCAGCTGTGTGGAACAGCTTAGAGGTGGCTTCAGGGGGACATCCTGGACTTGCTGCAGGCAATAGTCGAAGGAAGGACATTGCCAATGTTGAGCTGCTCTCAAAAGAGCATGAGCTCAGTTTTGAAAAGCCTCTTATTTCTGCCACTGAGCCCTGGGCCCTTGCCAGGACACCAATTATGTAAGATTAGATTTGAAAACTGCCCTGCCTTGCCAAATCAGCACAGTTGGACATTGTGGAGCTGATAAACCAAATTTGTTTAAAAAACTCTAAATTATGATACGTGTCCGGGAACATCTTTCTCCTTTACATCTGCAGGTGAGGCAGTGGAAGTGCTGGACCAGCGTCTTGCCTCGGTAATGGACTGGATGAGAGCCAACAAACTGAAACATGGTCCACATAAGTCTGAGACACAGTTAGTGGGCAGTTCCACAGACCAGATGGCTGCTCTTGATGGGGCTACATTGCCTCTGAAGGAGCAGGTACATAGCTCGGGGGTACTCCTGGATCCATTGCTGTCACATGAGGCTCAGGTGGCCTCAGTGGCTCGGAGTTCCATCAGCTTCAGCTGGTGGTCCAGCTACACCCCTATCTGGACAGGGATGGCCTAACTACTCTTGTCTATTCTCTGGTAACATCTGCGTTAGATGACCACAACACACTATATACATGGAACAACCTCTTAAGGCATTTCCTCCTTTTTTCAAGGAGTAGGGAATTGCTTTTATCAGCCTCATATTACACAGTAATTTCCTAACACAGCAGTGGGGAAACTGAGGCCCTCCAATTGTTAGACTGCAGCTTTTGTCAGCCATGGCTGCCATGCAATGGTGGAAGATGTCCAGTGGACCTGGCAGGGCTGTCAGTCATGGGGTGCAGCCAGTGAAGTTACAGGGGCATGGGTAAGTCCCCTTTTTCTCTCCCCATCCTCATCACTTGCCAAGATGGCCATTGTTCAAGTACTAAACACCTAACTTACTGTTAGGTAAGGTTTACTTTCCTGCATCCATTGCGTCCTCAATAAATCAGCCAGCAGAGCTCTTCAGGGTGCTTTGTAAGCTGTTGATGCCTATATTGGTGGATATCCGGGACACCTCAAATACCCTCTGTGAGTTGCTTGCTAGGCATTTTGAGGACAATCTCTGTAACGAGCTAGATGTCATGACCAATGCAATCCAAAATGAGGTTTCCAGTGCTCCATCAAGCCCTGTGTTGTGCGATCGGTTTCAGTTTTTGCAGCCTGATGACGCTGGCAGGGTGCTTCTGGGCGTGCATCCAGTGACATGACCTTTGAACCCTCGCAATTCACAGCTAATTAAAGCAAGCAAGGGAGGGTTTTGGAAATATGCTCTCCTAGGGAAAGGACTTGTGTAAGACTAGACATTGCAAGACATGAAATGGCTCTTCAACCAGAAATGCAAGGCAGGGAAAGGAGAGGCTGTCTGTTTCTAGCCCACCATCCACCTTCCCTGGGGGTCGCCTCCCCCCCCCCCCCGCCTCAGTTCCACACTTTGCTTTCTGTACCTGCGGATTTTGTTTGCATTAAGAATAAAGATAAAAGCTACACTGGGGAAGCATGGGAGTGCCACAGAATGATGACTGTATTGTGTGGAGCCCCTGTTAATTATGAATTAATTATAAATTACCAGGCACAGCATTTCACTGCGAAACTAAATACTTCATCTGGAAGTGGCCCCACATAGGGATGTTGTCGTTAACCTGCATTTATTCAAATTGGTGATGTCTTCCAACAAGATAACCATAGCCTTGTTGTTTTGCCTGCTGTCATACCCGCTCTCACTTTGTGGGCTGAAATTGTTGTGTTGGATAATAAAGAGCTATCATGACTTACTGTCCTGTTTTCCACCTCTGTATTTAATAATTGTGGTAATTATTATTTTAGATAACCCATTATTATAGAATGCTTTATGCTGTAGTGACACAGGAATGGCTTGACTACCCATAGTTTGTTGCAACCCATTAGATATATAAAATGCCTCTGGTTTATTTATATTTTGTTGCTGTTGACATTTTTTCCTCCTTTGTTTCTGGGAAGCAGTTGGAACTGGACCCTTCCAGTCAAATCTGGTGCTTTATAACCCAATATAAACCTCAGTGTAAAAGAATACAGTACTAAACTTTACTAGATTAGCATAACCCTAGTGAGTAGTATCTCCGTTTGTTTTAAATTGTTAGGTTGTGTTTTTCTCTCCATATTTTATTTTTGGTTTGAACAAAAAACTTCTTTTGTTGTTGCTTTGAACACCTGTGCTTCATACATCTGTTAATATACAAATTAGTTGATCATATAAGCGTTGTAATTTGCAACTTTTAAAGAACCACATTAAATTTGCACAAAAAATGGTAGGTGCCCAGCCCCTTAATGGGTGCTGGAGCACCCAGGGCCCCAGGGCCTATGCTAACCTCAGACTAAGCCCCCTTGAACTCAGTGTGACTTTCTTCTGAGCAGACATGGTTAGGCTTGTTCTGTTGTGTGCATTAATTTCAGTGAGTCTACTCTGAGTAAAACTTACTTGAATACCAAACCTGCACCTATTAAAGGACTCCATTGTGTGCTCAGTTATATCCCATTAAACATCACCATCTTGAAATTAGTAAGCGTGGTAATTGTTGGCAGATTCAAAAATCAAGTGCTTATTTTGTTCATATGTTCTGGGGAAGAACCAAACTCAGAACTCATCTCACTATGGCTGAAATCCTATACTTAGGTGGGATGCATCTATCTGAACCAACCAGTTGGACCTACTTCTGAGTAAACATTCATGTCTGCTCCCTTAAAACAATGATTCCACATACAGTTTCATTCTGGGCCATAGACTAGACCTGGATTTGGTTCCTCCCATGCCTTCCAAGAATGCTACCAGTCCAGACTGACAAAGGCAGTATTTTCAGAGGAAGATTGTAAAGCATATCATTGTGCTATAAATCAAGCTATGATGCTTATAAATCAAGGTATGGTGCTTTATTTTCATGAAACTGCTCTATATACTGCTGCTAGTGAACAATTGTGACAGTAATATTGTGATTTTGAGAAAGATATCAACAAAGGGAAGTATTTTGAAAGGGCTGACCTTGCGGCTGTGAGGGACACAGTAGCATGTTTCTCTAGCAAAAGGATGGTTTAGAAGTTGGAGAGGCTATGGCTTCATTATTCTGTGCTCAACTGTCCTTCTGCCCTGGAGGTCCACCACACTGTGGAGAAGTTCAGGCAACTCCCATTTATAGCCAAGCAAGCGACATGCCTGAGATTCTTTGAACGTAAGAAGCAAAAACTGCCCTGTTCACATATCCAACATTTTAATCAACCAAATCCACAAGCAGTTATTGCGCTTTAAATGTGGACCGTCCACTGTGAGGACTATGTTGTGTTTCTTCTTATCACTTATAAGTGTTTGACTATAGTGTGGTGCTTTGCAGATTAATATTGGGGTGAGGGGAGTATTTTCTACAATTTCAGTTTCAACAGTTGGATATGTCAGACTTGGTTCATTTCAAGTAGCAAGTAGGAAACTAAGGTGGTTTGGGAAAGGGAAAGGCAGGTTCAAAGTGAAGCAGAAGTAAGAAAAACAGTTATTGTTATTTTTAAAATGCAACAAACAATCATATCCCTGCATGTCTGCTTCCATATGCTTCTGTTTCTTGAACACCAGCCAGCCAGCCAGGCAACATGACAAACCTCTTCTGAATCTGAGGAAACTTCCCAAAGAAGTTTGTGACGTGACACATTCAAGGTCAGAAATCCCACTGGGCAGGCTCAAACCCTTAGGCACATTCAATTTGCTCTTTAGAGCCAGTGTGGTGTAGTGGTTAAGAGCGGTAGACTCGTAATCTGGTGAACCGGGTTCGCGTCTCCGCTCCTCCACCTGCAGCTGCTGGGTGACCTTGGGCTAGTCACACTTCTCTGAAGTCTCTCAGCCCCACTCACCTCACAGAGTGTTTGTTGTGGGGAGGAAGGGAAAGGAGAATGTTAGCCGCTTTGAGACTCCTTCGGGTAGTGATAAAGCGGGATATCAAATCCAAACTCCTCTTCTTCTTCTTTAGAGCCAGGCTGCAAAAACGTGTAAGTCAGTTTTGGTAAGGAACAGTTGGAGGTCTGTTGCTATATATTGTGAAGGTGATATTTGACAAGCATTATGTGTTTAACCCAATTAAAGCAGTTCCTAAGTTTCCTAAGCTGCTTGTCAAATTAGCTTTCCAGCTACTTTCCATCCCATTATCTGCGGCAGAAGTTATTTTTGCAGTGAATGTAGTGTAAAGGAATGGATCTTGCAGGAACTAGGGTCTAGAGCAGGGCTGGCCAATGGGCCTTCCACTTGCTTTAGGACTCTTAACTCCCATCAGCCCCAGCCAATGGGAGCCCCAGGAGTCGGGAAGAGTGGGAGTTGCAGTCCAGCAAAATCCAGGCGGCACCATGTTGGTTACCACTGGTTTAAAGTAATGGATCTTGAAGTCTCTTCCAGGAGATGCCATTTTAAGGAAGTCAGCAGAAATATGAGGGCATTAGGGACTGTACCCTGCTTGCTTCGCTCATCACCGCCACTTACTTCCACCGCCACCAATTCCCCATCACAAACCCCCTCCCTTTACAGCTTTACACTTATTTATTTCATAAAGTTTATGCACTGCTTGGTTGTAAAAAACCCAAAAAACCCTCAAAACTGTTTGCAGAATGATAAAACAATAAAACTGAGGAAAAACTCACAACCATGTTTTAAAACATACAAAGGTTAAATTACTAAAACAGATTAAAATTACCTAAACTTTCTAAGCATCAGGGTAGGCTTGCCTAAACAAGAACATTTTTAGCAGACGTCAGAAAGGGACGCTGCAAGAGCACCAATACAAATGTCACTCATGTAAAAAACCCAAAACAGTAAAATTAAAAATTAAAACCAGTGGATACAGTAATAACTGCTAGTACGCATACTGAAATTTCTGCGTGCCAGGCAAACCTCCCAGGGCACCACGACTGAACTGTCTCTGGCCACCAACTGGCTACATCCCAAAAGCTGGATACTGATTGATGCCTCAGATGGTGAACGTAACACCTGGACAGGTCTAAGTGAAACAGTCAACAGAATGTCAGTGGCCTCTCCCCACCCCGTATGACAGTAATATGCAGAAATATGTATTTTACCACTTTTCATTCTTATGCAACCTGTGTGACCTATGATTAGGATCCCATCAGGATCCCTTTGACTGAAGACTGTAGGCACAAATAGACCTTGAATGCTATTTGATGGTAGTGGCTCACAGCATCCATACCTTTTCGCAGCAGAGCTTATATCTTTACACCTTCAGCCTTTGGGGTTTGCTCTTCAGTGGCTCCTTGCTTGTAAGAGACCCCCAAAGCACAGCAGCTCTCAAATTACCACCATGCTTGTGTTTAAGCAACCGGTCATTAGGCTGCTGTTGTGCTTGCTTACTATTTCAGAAACATCTCAAGAGTGTTCCCTAGAGAAAGATCAGTGACGAGCAGAGCTGTTTCTGGAACCTTTTGACTCATGAGTTTCTTGGGAAGTCAGTCACAGATATTAGTCATTCCATGAGGCATCTGCAGACAAGAGCGTGACTTGAAGACCAGGATACCAAGGTTTGCCATCTCCAAGGGGAGATGAATAGCTTCTTTGATGAGGGATGGAGGCTGATGTGCAGCCCCGCTGGGGGCAGAGAGGGTTAAATATTTAAAAGCCAAGTCACTGCCATCGCTGCTGCTCTGCCCCTTCATCTCTTGCCAGCTGTCTGCAGGATATATTCTCTGACATTCAGTTTCTACCTCTCAAAAGAGGCTGCCGTGTGGCTTTGAAACTCATCGCTGTTTGCTCTTTCCAGCTTCCTCTCCAAATGCTGGGGGGGGGGGGAGGAAGAGGAGCCACATGTGTATTTCTTGACAAAGTGGCCTCTGAAAGTTTATGGCACAATATAGCGGTTAGTTTTCGAGCAGTGCCCACTGGGCTCTGCTGTTTTTACTACAACAGATGAACATGGTTACTCTGATTAAATGTACACGTCAAGCACTTCATGACATCATGTTTCTTCCACTGGCCAAATGATGGTTAGAAGTGACACCCAACATTTTGTCTGTTCTGGGACACAGATCACAGTCTAGCCCAGGCATAGGCAAACTCGGCCCTCCAGATGTTTTGGGACTACAACTCCCATCATCCCTGACCACTGGTCCTGTTAACTACGGGTGATGGGAATTGTAGTCCCAAAACATTCAGAGGGCCGAGTTTGCCTATGCCTGATCTAGAAACACCCCTGAATCCTGGCCTTGCCATAAATGCTTAGTGTACAATTTGGGGGAGGGGAGGGGGCACAAATGAACAATACGTTGTATTTGAAAATAAAGTTGCTACATGAAGAACTGCCATTTATTTTCAGAAAGCTCTCCATACAGACCAAAGTAGGAAGGGCTTATAATAGCACCATAAATTATCTAGCCTTCTTGAGAGGATACAAACCCATTTGAAAATGTACCCCTCAAACTCTTTCATAGCTCTCCCCAGTCAGGTAAGTTGTTTATTTTTTATTAAATTTATATACTGCCCTTCATCCGAGGATCTGAAAAACTGATAGATTCGCATATGAGTCTTGCTTTCAGACATGCATGTTGTTCATCCTGCTGACTTCAAGTACCAGCATTTTCAGGCAATAACAATTTTATTCCACCGCCTCCTTGCAGAGGGGCTGCTTCCATTGGGGAGATTTAATTGACTAGGATTTCTCAACTTCTCTGCCACATGCTTTGCATACAGAGACGGGAGCCCTGCCGCAGTCTCTGCCTCCCCATTTTAAAGGGATGTCAGGTATCAGGGCTGGACGAGATCTCTGCCTTCTAAGATCTTGAAGAGACACTGCCACCCCAGACAAAACCAGCCAAGTAAAATAGCCCAGATCAATGTAATGTGGCTTCATTTATTGTATGGCTTAGTTGTAAATTATCCTGCGATATCAGGTGGCACCATCTGGAAAAAGCCTAATAGAATTATTATTATTATTATTTATTTGTAGACTGCCCTTTATCTGAAAATCACAGGGTAGTTCACAAGATAAGGAACATAAGAAGTTGTCGTCTTATGTAACAAATGTACATGACACACCAACTATTTTTATTCATTTATTCATTCATATACACCTGGCCTTTTTCCTTGACAGGGGCTCAAGGCAGCTCACAGATAAAATAGGAACGGCTAAAAACATGGGGTGGGGAGACAATTAAAAAAGCAATTAAACAGTAATAGAATTAAAGCTATATGTAAATATATAAGATCTATAAAAAAAACCAGATTACAAATTTAAAAATAAAGGGCACAGTCCTATCATTAGAAGCAATCAGTTCCCTAAAGTGAAGAAAATCTTCACCTGCCAGCAGAAAGACAAGGAGGGAGCCAGTCTGGCTTCTCGTGGGAGGGAATTGCAGAGTCTGGGAGCACCCACAGAGAAGGCCCTGTCCCGCATCCTCACCAAACCTTAACTTCCTTTTTTTTATAATCATATTTATTAAAATTTCCAATAATAACAGGATAGAAAAAATAGGAAAGATAAAGAAAAGAAAGAAAAAGAAAGACCAATTTTAAACCCTTATTTTCATAACCTTCTTTCTGGGACTCCCTCCTTCCCCTCCCGACTGTATTCCCCTTTCCCTACATTGGTTCCACAAGTTCTCATTCCCAATTTAAACCTAATATGTTGTACCTATTAGCCAATTTAAATTACAATCTTAACATCACTCCTCATCTTTAACAAAATAGAACAAAGATTTTCCCCCCAAGATCTGCCCCGTTTCCTTCCACGAATTCCCCCTTTTTTTTCCAAAACATGTTAAATCAAAATACCAAAGTTATATAGAAAGATAAAAGATAGAAGATAGAAAAAGATTCCAAAAGTTGGTTACATAGCCTTTGGATTCTAGAATTCCCCCTCCCTTCCCCGGTTTGGATTCCCCATGTCCATCAGTCTGTATGTTGTCGGCCTGGAGGTCTCAAGTCCACAGCCAAATTTTCCTCAATCCATCTTGCCGGTTTTCTTTGAATTTGCTTGTTTTGATAATGTTTAATTTCAAAAATCCAGTCTAATAGAGGCCTTTAATTTCCCTTGGTCATTGTTGCTCCTCCCATTGTTCTTTCCGTGGCATAGTTGGTCCTTTGCTCTTTTGTTTCTTACTTTCTCAGGTTTCTGTCTTGTTCAGCTGCAAAACCATTCTTATTCTGAAATCTAGTATCTCTACAGAGGTTTGTTATTCAGGAACAAAAACTTTCGTCCAGTTCCTACCTTGCTTCAATAGAAAGATTCTATTGTGTTGTCACCTCTGTAGACAAAACAATATTTCAGTTTTGCTACTTTCCCAGGAGCTAAGACCAGTACACATCCCGGAGTAGTTTTCCACATACGCCACTTGTAATGTCCCAAAGCCCCTCTAGGGGGGTTGCAGTAACTTTGTGTCCTCTAATCCAAAAGTCAAGTTGTTGTTTCTTTCCCCCCCCCCGACATTTTGTATCCATATTTATATCCAATTATAACAAAATTAACCAGCAAAATACTTGTAACAAAGTCCTCTTTGTATTCTCAAGATTTGACAGCTACTTTGACAGCTGTCAAACTCTCCATCTCTCTCCGCCAGGTTCTCCGAATCGCCCCGGTTCCCAGGGGGGGGGTTGCCTTTTCCCTCTCACCCTCGACTTTTCTCCTCCAGCACAATTCTTGTAGTATCCCATCGTGGAATTGATATTTTTTGTCAGCAATAAACTTCTGAATTGATCTTGGTTTCTCAGTCCTTGTTTTAGCATGTTTACAATCAGGGAGGGGATTGACTTCCTTTTTAGATCCCCCCCGCTCGTGCCGAATCCGAAAAAAATTCCTTTTTTTCTCCTTTTAAACCCGGTTACCCAATTACTCACGGGTTGTTGTTAAATGTCCGAATTTCCAATGGAAGAAGCCAGCGCTCTCCGACGAATGGCATGCGGCTGCGCTCGGCAGGGGAAGCGATAGACTCACAGTACCACGCCGCTCCCCGGCACCCGATCCGTAGCCTTTAAAAAGGCTCCTTCACGAGTCGGGAGGGCGCTGACGGTACCAGCCGAGTCCCCATGTCCACGGGCTCCGTGCCCGTGGTTTTTGAGGGTCCCCGCGTCGCCGGCGCGGTAGGACCCAGCCCCTGCCGAGCAGACTCCCTCCGGAGCTCGGAGGGAGTCCGCCATTCGGCGATGGCGCCAACCCGGAAGTCCCTCACCAAACCTTAACTTCCTCTGCCGAGTACACAGGCCTAGCAAGTGTGGGTAGGTGACGACCTATTTGGGTTCTTGAATATGCCTCCCTTTGACATTGCAAAGTCCCCACCGGAATCCTCCTGCCAGAGGTGGCCTTGCAATCCTTCTACTAATCTCTCCGGACCACTGCAAAATCTGGGTGACACGGGAGATCCGTGAATAGGATCCCATTTATTTGCATTTTTAAAAGTTAGGGCTAGCGACAGGCCAGATCGAGAGCTTTTGGATGAGAGAGGGGGTGGGGGGACTCAGGAAGATCGGTCCTTGGCACCAGGGCTGGATTTAGGTTTGAGGAGGCCCTAAGCTACAGAAGATAATGGGGCCCTTTATATGCCCAGCTGTCCTTTGTCAACAACAAATTGCCGCTGTTTTTTGTGTTGAATATATGCTATATGGTAATTTATGGACCTAATAGGTATCTAAAGCCATTTGCACATAACAAATAGGAACCTACACAACACAAAACACTGTTGCTCTATGTAGGTTTTATTTTATTTTATATTTTGGAAATGTACATTTTTCCCCTTTAATTTTTTTGGGGGCCCCGAAGAGAATGGGGCCCTAAGCTATAGCTTGTTTGTTTAGTTGTTTAGTCATGTCCAACTCTTTGTGACCCCATGGACCAGAGCATGCCAGGCACTCCTGTCTTCCATTGCCTCCCGCAGTTTGGTCAAACTCATGCTGGTAGCTTCGAGAACACTGTCCAACCATCCCGTCCTCTGTCGTCCCCTTCTCCTTGTGCCCTCCATCTTTCCCAGCATCAGGGTCTTTTCCAGGGAGTCTTCTCTTCTCATGAGGTGGCCAAAGTCTTGGAGCCTCAGCTTCACGATTTGTCCTTCAAGTGAGCACTCAGGGCTGATTTCCTTAAGAATGGAGAGGTTTGATCTTGCAGTCCATGGGAGTCTCAAGAGTCTCCTCCAGCACCACAATTCAAAAGCATCAATTCTTCAGCGATCAGCCTTCTTTATGGTCCAGCTCTCACTTCCATACATCACTACTGGGAAAACCATAGCTTTTACTATATGGACCTTTATTGGCAAGGTGATGTCTCTACTTTCTAAGAAGAGACAAGTATAGCTTGTTTAGTTTATACGTAAATCCGGCACTGCTTGGCACCCGCATTTGCAAGGCTGGGGAGGCGGTGTGGGGGGGGGGAGGGAGAAAGGAGCGCCTCTCTGGCGGCTGCCAGGAGACCTTTCCTGCCCTCCCCGTCGGGGAACGGTAGGCTCCTGGTGCGGAAGGAGAGCAAGGCTCCGTCCGATCCGCTGGATTCAGGAAGAGGAGAAGGAGGAGCGAAGCAGCGCCGGGAATCCGCGCCCAACTTGCTCCGCCGCGCGACGATGGCGAGGGGAAGCGGGTCCCCGGGGCTGCGCCGCTTTGGGGGAGCCGGGCGCGCTCCCGGGCTGCAGGTGCGAGCTCGGGAACCCGCCCGCTGTCGCTTTCCGTGGCCGCTGGATTGCGCAGCTTGCGCGCGGAGTTTGCGCTTTTCTTCCCGGCTGGGACAGGAAGATCCTTGGCGCCCCCGGCATCCAAGCCGGATGGATGCGCCCCCTTCCTTAGCATCAGCCCTGCTCCCCCCGTGAGCGCCCCTCTGAATCCCCTCCAAGCAGCTCAGGGTGGTGTATAGGGCTTTCCTCTCTCCCCCCCCCATTCCAGCCCCACAACAACCCTGTGAGGTAGGTGTGTCTATGGTGACTGGCCCAAGTTCACCCAGGGAGCTTCATGGCTGAGTGGGGATTCGAACCCTGCTCTCCCAGATCCTGGGCCGACATGTCTGACACTCTATTTTACACACACACACAATTTTTATTTATTTTCCATTTTATAATATACAGTGGATGAAATATACTCAGAGTTGCAAAGTGATTTCATGCTCTTTATTCAGCACATAGTGGTGAGGAGGAATGAATGAAAGTCCCCTCAAAGTATCTGCTTTATATACATTATTTACACAATGGGCTGCACATTATTGGTTAATTCTGGAATTCTACTGTAAGCCAATCAGGTTGTGGATTCACTTATATCTGGAGCATGATTGGGTGGTTCCTGCCAACCAATCATACTGCTGCATTGTTCTTGGACCAATCAGACTGCTGCATTCTGAATCCTATTGTTCTAGGACCAATCAGACTGCTGCAATTTGGATCCTATTGTTCTAGGACCAATCAGACTGCTGCAGTTTGGATCCTATTCAACTCAGTACATAACAGTGGAGCTGAGACTCCAATACTTTGGCCACCCCATGAGAAGAGACGACTCCCTGGAAAAGACCCTGATGTTGGGAAAGATGGAGGGCACAAGGAGAAGGGGACGACAGAGGATGAGATGGTTGGATGGTGTTCTTGAAGATACAAACATGAGTTTGACCAAACTGCAGGAGGCAGTGGAAGACAGGAGTGCCTGGCGTGCTCTGGTCCATGGGGTCATGAAGAGTCGGACACGACTAAACGACTAAACAACAACAACAACAACAATATACAGTGGTACCTCGGGTTAAGTACTTAATTCATTCTGGAGGTCTGTTCTTAACCTGAAGCACCACTTTAGCTAATGGGGCCTCCCGCTGCTGCCGCACCGCCGGAGCACAATTTCTGTTCTTATCCTGAAGCAAAGTTCTGAACCTGAGGTACTATCTCTGGGTTAGCGGAGTCTGTAACCTGAAGCATATGTAACCCGAGGTACCACTGTATGTTCACATCATAACACTCCACTTTATATCCCTGGTTCTTTGGAGCCTGTCAACTTCCTTCCCTCCAACTCAAAATTTTAAATAAATATAGAAGGGTAGAAAATTTTTCATTACAAGTCTTCAGACAACGCTGTTAGTGATGTTAATTGCTTACAATAATCTTTCAGATATTGTCTAAATTTACTCCATTCCTTTCGGAATGCTTGATCTTGCTGGTTTTGGATTTTTCCTGTCAGCTTCGCCAGTTCTGCAAAGTCCATCATCTTCACCTGCCACTATTCTTTTGTTGGTACTTCTTCTTGTTTCCATATTTGGGCTAGACATGTCTGACACTCTAAACCATTAGACCGCCCTGGCTCTTCACAAGTAAGTCCCACTAGCGGAAACCCATGCAAGGACGTCCGCTGTGGCCCAACAAGGCTGCTCTCCCACCTGTCCTCATGCTTGGGGGCTTTGTGGTCATCAGGAGGAGGAGTTTGGATTTGATATCCCGCTTTATCACTACCCGAAGGAGTCTCAAAGCGGCTAACAATCTCCTTTCCCTTCCTCCCCACAACAAACACTCTGTGAGGTGAGTGAGGCTGAGAGACTTCAGAGAAGTGTGACTAGCCCAAGGTCACCCAGCAGCTGTAGGGGGAGGAGCAGGGAATCGAACCCGGTTCACCAGATTACGAGTCCACCGCTCTTAACCACTACACCACACTGCCTCTCATCATTATTTGGAGGCTTGCTACTTGCTTCTCTTCCTATTTATTTGGTGCGTGCACGATGCAACGGAAGGGAGTCAGCCCCGCTACAACTAAGGGCCCTCTCATCTCTCTTCAGAATGCAGTCAGGCAGTCAGCCGCTCTAAAAGCACTCAGTAGGCACTTAATTTCAGGGGGTTGGGCTAGATGACCCCTGAGGTCCCTTCCAACTCTACAATTCCCTGATTCTGTAATAGTTGGCAACTTTGTTGTAAAACTCGACCACCTAGTGGAATGGGTTCTCCTAGCCCCAATTATTGTGTGAAGAAAACAATGGCCAAAGAGAATAGAGAAGATGTTAGCGACTGACACTTGTCGAAGCCATACATGCCAGAGGGGGAAGCCGTGTTAGTCTGTTGCACCAGTTTTCCAGGCAATGTATTTGCTGGTGTGTAGAGGACAAGGCTTTGAGCAGCGATATGTATTTCCTGATAGCTGGAAGGAGGGTGTGGAGATCACACAGGGTTCCCGGACGTCTAACGGTCTATTGATCCTTGTGCCACCACTGTGCTCACTTCCCCGCTGCCACCAACCAGTTATTCTCTGGTAAAACACTGAGTCCAGTCAGTTGTTAAAAGTGAACCAAAAAAACCCAACAAGTTTATTTTACAGACATTAACAAGTTTATGGTTTCTCCGATAACATTCCTGTCAGTATCTTAACTTTAGTTTCTTTACCGACCTATACCTTCCTAATACCTTCTGACTGATTATCTCAACTGTTTGACTGACGCCTCTTAACAGATTCTCTCACTTTCTCACACCAGACTAGCCCAACCCACAGACGTATCTTCTCTGTCTCTTCTACCTCCAGACTGACTTCTCAACAACTCTGACGGAACTAAAAAAACCCTCTGTGCTTAAACCTTATACACAGTTAACTCTACCCCCTGGGTTCCCATTGGTTAGACATTTTACAATTAGTTAACTATTTCCCTATGAACCCAGTATGATGTCATACACATATGGGGGCAAACACCACAGAGGCTGAATATTTTCCAAACTAAGAGTAAGACAAGTTATGCAAAGGAAAGATCCACGATAAGATTTTCTCATAGATCAGAGGCCGGTGATTCCATCTAGCTATGCCTAGAGGGGGCACTAATTATTTATTACTACTACTACTACTACTACTACTACTACTACTACTACTGTTACTTTTATTACAATTTATTATCCACCCTTCATACTAAGGTCCCCTAGGTGGGTTACAACAATTAAAACACAAGGTTTGGGTAGTGCCTTAGTAATGTTCTGCTCCCAAATAATAAGGTATCTTTTTGTGATGCAAAACTTTGGAAGTTTTTGAGTTGTTTCTGGAACTTATGATTGAAGCCTGATATAGGCACGTCACTGGACCATGCTACGTGGGACACCCTGCGCTATGCAATCGCTGAGAGTCGTGGTGTAGGGGTTAAAGTGCTGGACTAGGATATGCGATATGCGAGAGCCGGGTTCAAACCCCCGCCTTGACATGGAGCTCACTGGGTGACCTTGGGTTGTGGGGAGAAGGAGAACTGTCTTTGCTGCCCTGAGCTCCTAGGAGGAAGGTGACATATAACATCATCATCAACAACAACATGGACTTTCTTCTGTCCTTGCCTAGCTGTGCAGAAGCTCTCTACCCTTCCCGAGATGAGCTTGAACTGTGCAGTGTCTTCACTGCTATGGGTGTCTTTTAAATCAGGGTTAGAAACTGGTTTGCAAACCCTGGTTCAAGCTAACTCTGGCTAGTACCAATTCATGTGTGACATCGTACCATAGTTAACTCCAACCAGGGAAAGGAACGAAGAGGATTCTGTAGGGATTGTGGAAGGGACTTTCCTTACCACAGTTTAGAGATACAGTGGTACCTCGGATTACATACGCTTCAGGTTACATACGCTTCAGGTTACAGACTCCACTAACCCAGAAATATCACCTCGGGTTAAGAACTTTGCTTCAGGATGAGAACAAAAATTGTGCTCCGGCGGCACGGCAGCAGCAGGAGGCCCCATTAGCTAAAACGGTGCTTCAGGTTAAGAACAGTTTCAGGTTAAGAACGGACCTCCGGAACAAATAAAGTACTTAACCCGAGGTACCACCGTTGCATCTGTGTTAGGTTGTTGACATTTGCCAAACTTGAAATTGGGAATGTTTATGTGCCAACAAACGTTGGATACATTAATAGTGTTTATATTTAAAATTGTGGATGCAGAGTGAGCATGGTGGTGTGTGGGATGACATTGTGACCTTGGTACCCATTCTCATGTTGCAGGAGGAAAGCTTTTGGCCGAGAACGTCTGGATCCCGTCTGAGCAGCCTTGTCCCCCGGCAGCCCCAGAAGACCTACCTAGCAGCGCTTTGCACTGAGCTGAAAAAGGTTGTCAGGGACATCCTGTCTTCTTCACCGCAACCACATGAGGTAAAGGAGCGGCAAGGCTTGAGGCATTTAGAGGATTTTTCTTACAGGTACTTTGGCAGGTTGTTCAGGTGAAGAGATATCAAAGGGTGTTCCAGCTTGTGTAGATTTAGGGTTATTATCTGGAACCACCGCTTATGGGGCAAAGGTGTCCACCCTATTTAAACAGGATATTGATCTCTGTTCAAAGCCATTCTCTGCTTTCTCAGGCAACTCTGCTTCCCACCTACCCCTGCATATAGTCTCTGGTTCTGTTCATTTTCAGCTTTCCTCAAGCCTCTTATCAGATGTCGAAACGAGAAACAGATTTGTTATCCCACCATCACTGACTGCCTTAAGCAAGTTCTCTGGGCGAAAGAAATGTGATAAAGTTGTGTAAGTTTCCCAGCTGGCCTCCCTAGGGGTGGCAATCCTACAATAGATGAGAGTGCGTTTGCGTCATAGGAAGTGCTTTTACAGAAGCCTTGAAAACAGGCCAAAGAATTTGCTAGCCCTCACAAATAGATACTAGCCCACCCACAGCGTGGTGCAGGGATAGCCTGAACAAGGCAGCTGGGTGTGGAAGAGTCTTCTCTTTTTGGGTGTGGAAAGATTTGCTTGCCTAGTTGCTTTGACGTTATTAGTTCTCAGCCCAGGTGGGTAGGCATTTGTTGATTTATTATGTGTAAATAGTAGTGTGAACTGTCTCTTGAAGGTACAAAGAGAAGAACAAAACCCTTTTATTTCAGATGAGTCTCTAATTAAATAAATAACATACCCTGGTCTAATCCCAGAGCCGGAATCCCTGTAGACATTATTGGGTTAGGTGTATTGTGTGCAGGGCTTGCTCTGTAGCGAGATCTGGGGTCCCTGCAGGCGCACAGGTCAGAAGGGGCACAATCAATTGTATACGCCAGGGGTGGGCAGACTTCAGGCTTCTGAGATCCACTTCGTTTGTTTTCTTACTACAACCTTGACATCCACCAAGCTGAGCCTGATGCAAAGGACAAGAAGGTCCTGGAGCCAGTATAATTTACCTCTGAGTACTCTCCTGCCAACCTAGCAGCTCGAAAGCATGTCAAAGTGCAAGTAGATAAATAGGTACCGCCCCGGCGGGAAGGTAAACGGCGTTTCCGTGCGCTGCTCTGGTTCGCCAGAAGCAGCTTAGTCATGCTGGCCACATGACCTGGAAAAACTGTCTGTGGACAAACGTCGGCTCCCTTGCAGTGGCGTAGCGTGGGGGGTGCAGGAGGGGCCGGCCGCACCGGGCGCAACATCTGGGGGTTAGGGTTAGGGGGCGCAAATCCACGGGTTAGGGGGCGCAAATTACTTGCCTTGCCCCGGGTGCTGACAACCCATGCTACGCCACTGCTCACTTGGCCTATAAAGTGAGATGAGCGCGGCAACCCCAGAGTCGTCCGCGACTGGACCTAATGGTCAGGGGTACCTTTACCTAGCTCTGAGTACTAGAACTGACTGAGGCTGATGGTTCTTCCCTATGAAAATCCACTCTGGTACCTCCCCTTCTTCGTTTCAGCAGCATAACTGGGAGGGATATTGTTTTGTTGGTATTGTTAGGTCAGAGTCTGAAATATTTGCTGATTTACTTCAAATCTCCCAGACACTGACCACTGCACCCACACTGACCCCCCCACCAGCCACCACATCCATCTCCCTGACCTTCAGCTACCTTCTGCCCATAATACACTCATTATTTCCACACTTCAATCTTTGCAAAAACATCTTACAAAAGTTCCCCTGTAGCTGGGAAGCATGTGGTGCAAACCTACCAAACTCAGATCGTCACTCTTGACAAGGATAAACCAAAATTGGCTGCCCTGTGAAGCACCACTGAATCCCACAAAATGGAAAAGCATCTTGCTGCTGAAAAGATCAGACAGTGGTTTTTCTTGCAGTTCAAAATAAACAAGTGTGTATGTTGGTTATATGTTCTAAGTTTACCATTCGTTGGGCTTTGTGTGAGCTAAAAATCCAGATTGTTTTACGTGGTTTTAAAAATTGGACTGTAAATTGGGCTCTTGCAGCAGAGAGAGCATTTTCACTGCCAACACACTATGACATTATTCTGCACGGCTTTCTAAAGCATGCATATGCCTGGGTATTCGGGGAAAGTGCTGGACTTTCAGTTGGCAACTCACAGACCTTACAGGTTTGAGGGGTGTGAATTGTGAGGGTCTGATACACGTTTTGATTCCAGTGTAGGCCTGTGGGATAAGGGTCCAGATCTTCTTTCAGGGATCACTGAGTAGAATTATGCAAGTCTCTGTTCATCCCTTTGTAAAATGGAGGAAAAAAACCTTTTGGGTGGAGGCGTTGATGTTTCCCAGTATAGTGTGGGCTTCTAAACCTTGCTAAGATGAATAATGTTTTATAAGTATTGCAGCTGTAGAAATTTTCCTGAGCTGCTGAGTTTCTCCGGCTGAGGCCTGATCCTCATCTAGCCTTGTCAGCATCTGAGCTACTGCAGCAACATCCAGTCCTTCTGCACTGCTGTGGGAAACCCTGGGTGTGCCAGTGAACGGCCCATAAAAGTATTGGCACAGTTTCCTAAGGGTTAGCACTGGTTTGGGGAGATGCTGCAGTGAAGGCCCCTCTTGTGCGGTCCAGGGCTTTTCATATCATGGAAAAGATAGTCGTTGAATAAGAAGAAGAGTTTGGATTTGATATCCCGCCTTTCACTCCCTTTAAGGAGTCTCAAAGCGGCCAACATTCTCCTTTCCCTTCCTCCCCCACAACAAACACTCTGTGAGGTGAGTGAGGCTGAGAGACTTCAGAGAAGTGTGACTGGCCCAAGGTCACCCAGCAGCTGCATGTGGAGGAGCGGGGAAGCGGACCCGGTTCACCAGATTACGAGACTACCGCTCTTAACCACTACACTACGCTGGCTCTCATGGTTTCCTCACTCCTGCAACAACAGGAGTACTTTCACCCTATGGTTGTGAGTTCTCTACCTGTGGAACTCTGATTACAAACTGTCCAAAGGCCTGTCACTCATCCGTAATAGTGCTTTGAACCTTGAACAGCTGAAACAGCACCAGGGTTGTGAGTTAGTGCTGTAATATTAGCACTGTGGAAAGATAACATTTCACTAATGCCTGACTGAAGATCAATATAGCATGGGATGTAAAGGTAAAGGTAAAGGTACCCCTGCCCGTACGGGCCAGTCGTGACCGACTCTGGGGTTGCGCGCCCACCTTGCTTAAGAGGCCGGGGGCCAGCGCTGTCCGAGGACACTTCCGGGTCACGTGGCCAGCGTGACGAAGCTGCTCTGGCGAGCCGGCACCAGCACAGCACACGGAAACGCCGTTTACCTTCCCGCTATAAAGCGGTACCTATTTATCTACTTGCACTTAGGGGTGTTTTCGAACTGCTAGGTGGGCAGGAGCTGGGACCGAAAGACGGGAGCTCACCCCGCCGCGGGGAGTCGAACCGCCGACCATACGATTGGCAAGCCCTAGGCGCTGAGGTTTTACCCACAGCGCCACCTGTGTCCCACATGGACGCATGGGATCCGCATGGGATGAGTGAATATTAAATAGTATGTTTGTGCATGTCTGAGGGACTGGTTGTGCCCTCAAACCAGGGTAAGCTAAACCATGGCAGTGCAAATTCATGAATGTGCTGGTTCCTGAGGAGGAGATTGTAGCTGCATTGCTGCCCCCAACCCCGGCTTTTTTGGTTTGGTCTAGCGTATTATCCAAGCCTGGGATTATAGTTAGGGTTTCTCCTCCATGGCCACAATGCGTAGCCAAGGTTTTCCTTATAGTTACAGGTCTTGGTTAAGGAGTCGTGATGGCAGGCTGTACTCCAGTTCAGCGTGATGTGCAAACCAGGCCAGTGAGGGATCAGATGGAGAAATGAGTAAACAACAACCACAAGCCACTGGATTTTATAATTTATCTTTTTTTTATTTTAAAATATTTTTATTAAATTTCCAGATACAAATTTAGAAACATACGTTGAAGAGAAAAATAGAAGAACAAGAAAGAAAAAGAAATAAGAAGAAACCCACCTTTCATAACATTCTTTATATAACTAACTGGACTTCCTCGCATCTCCCTTACCCTGCATTCTTTATAATAAAGATATCAGCAAATTATTACCTTGTTTCGTATCTTATTTTGTACTTTTCAAATACTATACCTCTAAATTTGAGATACTTTTCATCAGTTACTTATATCTTGAATTAAACATAGTATTACCTTAGATTTTAGCCTTTTCTTTCCTAAAACATAATTTCCTATTACCCAAATCTAATTGCTGGAGCTATAATTTCTGAGTCGTGTAACTTTTTAACATTCATACAACTTGTATTGTTTTTGTAAATAGTCCTTAATTTTTTTCCAGTCCTCTTCCATTGTTTCTTCGCCCAAATCTCGGATTCTGCCAGTCATTTCAGCCAGTTCCATATAGTCCATCAATTGCGTCTGCCCAAGCCACTGGATTTTAAAGCAACATTTTCTACAAGAATTTTAATTCAACGCTTCCCTTTCTCCCAGAAAAACACACACTTTCTAGGTCATTATGTACCTCCAGGGGTAACTGCCAGCGGCTTAGGATAGGGCATGAAATAATGAAGTCAGAAGAAGAAACACAGGAGAGGAGGTTTAGGTTACACACAGAGTATGAGAAACATCCTAATAGCATCCTAAGAGAGTGCACTAGTCAGATAAAATTTTTGGACCAATGCAAGTATGAAGTAGGACTGCCAGCTAACCAGAAACAAACAAAGACTGCCCTTTCTTGTGGCTCCCATAGATTCTTGATTCATAGGAATCATTCGGTGGCACTTTTTGCTTTTTCACAGCATGGAGATGAGTGCTATCTCCTGCTAAACCCGGCTGATTAAGCTGGTATGAGAGCAGAGGAGGGTAATAAATTAATAATAAAAGGTCACTGAGGCTGCAGTCCCATGCACACAAGTAAGCCCTATTGAACTTGAAGTGACTTATTTCTTAGTCAGCATCCAGAGGAAGAACAGACTCCATGACAGTGAGTAGCTGCCTTTGCAACAGTGGTGGCAAAGATCTGTACTTATTTCTTGAACACAAATGTTGTTTGTTTGCACTGGGGATGCAATATGACGTTGCTGTCCCAGTCTTGTGATTGCTGCTCACCCAATTTTAGCGCTTTATTCGCTTACATATTTAGCCAGAATGGAACAATGATAATTTCAAGCAGTACAAGATGCTCCCTATGGGAGCTGTGAAATCTTTTTTTAGGACTTGCAGGAATGTTTGGACAGACCTTAGTCAGCGTTTCTTCAGCTGCAGAAACTCCAGTCCTGAATATGTTATACAGTGGTACTTTGGTTTAACAACAGCTTAGTTTATGAACAACTTGGATTAAGAACGCTGCAAACCCGGAAGTAGGTGTTTTGGTTTGTGAACTTTGCCTTGGAAGCAGAACATGTTTCGCTTCCTGTTTAGTGTGTTCCATTTGTAATTTGAGTCCCCCGCTGCTATGGGAAAGCATGCCTTGGTTTAAGAGTGCTTTGGTTTAAGAATGGACTTCTGAATGGATTAAGTTCGTAAACCAAGGTACCACTGTATTGCTTAAAAGAAGTCAGTGGGATATGAGCCAGTCTTGCAAGTAAGATGACAAAAATTACTAGCCAACAATACTCCTTTTTATGAGACCAACAACTTCTATGAATCATTTGTGGTACATAAGTAACCGAAAAAGATTTAAAGAACCACCTCATTTTTGGGTTAGAAATGTTTGCCGGCCAGGCCTCTTGGCAAAACTGCTCAAAGATCTGCACTGACAGCTGATTTGTTACTGGGTGAAATTAAAGGTTCTAATATGGGCATTATGTATGAAAGGGATGCGGGTGGCGCTGTGGGTTAAACCACAGAGCCTAGGACTTGCCGATCAGAAGGTTGGCGGTTCGAATCCCCGCGACGGGGTGAGCTCCCGTTGCTCGGTCCCTGCTTCTGCCAACCTAGCAGTTTGAAAGCACGTCAAAGTGCAAGTAGATAAATAGGTACCACTCTGGCGGGAAGGTAAACGACACTTCCGTGTGCTGCTCTGGTTCGCCAGAAGCGGCTTGGTCATGCTGGCCACATGACCTGGAAGCTGTACGCCGGCTCCCTCAGCCAATAAAGCGAGATGAGCGCCGCAACCCCAGAGTCGGTCACCACTGAACCTAATGGTCAGTGGTCCCTTTACCTTTAATATGGGTATATAAAGCCCTTAACAGCTTGGGACCAGTTTCATTTAAGGGATTGCCATGCCCCGTACATGTTGATTTGATCGCTCCAATCTGCCTAACTTGCACTTTTAAAAATGCCACGTAATGTCCGTTGCTGAGGAGTTGTACCTGTAAAGTGTCAGCACTTCTGCTGTAAAATTCCCTGCCTATTGACATTGCAGGTGCCCTTGCTATGTTGCTTTTGATGCCTGCTAAAAATGCTATTTTCCTCCAGTCTACCCAGGTTTTAATAATTTTTTTAATGTTACCTTTGTTTGTAATGATTATATTTTTATGTCTATTCCACTGGTTTATGGATTTTAGCTGGTTTTTTTAATTTACAAAGTTATTACTATACTGCTTGCAGAGCTCTGTAATTATTTCCTAAATAAATAAATGATTCTTACTCATCCGTGATCACCGGTGATTGGGAAAGTATACAAGAATATTTTAGGCATCCCAACTAGACTCAGGATTGCAACCAGTGCATCCTCGTTTAATAAAAGAACTTACCCGAACCTTGAGATAATCATCTAAGGCCCTTCTTCATGTGCCTCCTCCACGAGAGGTCCAGAGGGTGGCAACACGAGAACGGGGCCTTTTCTGCGGTGGCTCCTCATTTGTGCTCTCCCCAGGGAAGCTCACCTGGTGTTTTCATTGCACACCTTTATGTCTTTGGCTTATTGACATCCAATGCTCTTTTAAATGTGTTGTGGGGGGGGGAATTATTGGTTTGTTGTTGTTCTTATTTTAATTATATATTTTGGTGTTTTTTTATATTGCATTTTTACGTTGTGAACTGCCCTGAGATGAAGGGCAATATATAAATTTAATGAATAAAAACACAAATAAAACAGGGGGCAGGACCAGTTGCAGGGTTGCTCCCTCCCATCTCTCTGCTTTTTCCATTGCAGTAAATGCCAGCTTCGGTTAGGGGGTTTTTTCTCAAGAAAATGGCAAGGGGGGGAAGGATAATGCCTCTCTCTTCACACTGCGGCCTCAAACCAGATCAGGCCCCCTACAGCTGCTATTTTAAAGTCTGAGAAGGAGCCAGGCACCCCCAAGAGTCAATGGTGTGTTTAACATCAGATCCCATACGGCTTCTGTGTCTAAGGCTGACTTGTATAAAGAGCTGTGATTCTTATTGCAGGTCAGAATTCGTGTCTGTTGCTGTGGAGTGAATTTTGCTGACATACTGGCTTGGCAGGGTCTTTGCCAAGAAAAGCCTTCCCTTCCATATTCACTCCAGGTGAGCAGGTCCTTTTCAGTCCAGCTCACTTTGTTATAGTCCACTTCTCCCCCCCCCCCAACAAACAACACAAGCCTTTCCTTTTATAGGAGGGGTGTTTTATAGGATTAGCAGGAAACCAAGGCTAAACTGAGCAGATTGCAGCCTTCACTCTTCCATTCGAGGCAGAGGCCACACTTAGCCCATGAGGTGGTTTAGGTGTCAGGAACTGGGCAGAGGAGGAATGGTGAAAACTGCCTCCCCCTAGCTTGACCCTTCCAGGGAGGAGGAAGAGGAAGACAGTATAGATTTACCCTAAATGGCCTCTGCCCCTGAAGGAGTGTCTCCACCCCCATCGTTCAGCCTGGACACTCAGGTCCAGCTCCAAGGGCCTTCTGGTGGTTCCCTCACTGAGAGAAGCTAAGTTACAGGGAACCAGGCAGAGGGCCTTCTCGGTGGTGGCACCTGCCCTGTGGAACGCCCTCCCACCAGATGTCAAAGAGAACAACAACTACCAGACTTTAAGAAGACATCTGAAGGCAGCCCTGTTTAGGGAAGCTTTTAATATTTAATGCTGTATTGTTTTTAACATGTGAGTGGGAGCCGCCCAGATTGGCTGGGGAAACTCAGCCAGATGGGCAGGGTATAAATAATAAATTATTATTATTATTATTATTATTATTATTATTATTATTATTATTATTATTATTATTATTATTATTATTATTACCACAGGGGTTTGAGAGGTCGCAGTTCAGAGGCAGGTGAGGGGCAAAGGTAGGAAATCATGGGAGAGACAGAACAACACCCAGCTGACAAGTTGTCATTAGACAGCATCCCAGACTCTCCATCTCCCAGAACCCGGTGAGCCTTAAAAGTAGGAGAGCAAAGAGCTCAAAGACAGAGGGCACGTAGCAGCACCTGTAGGAGAGACGATGAGAATGACAAATGAGGAAATGGGAGAGACGATGGGTGGGGTGGAGATTCACTCGGGACAGTGCCATTATCCAAGAGGCTGGGTGCTATAGCCTCTCTCTGTAAATACTGAATAAAAAGCGGACAGTAAGAAACATTTCCTTGTCTTTATACTTTCCTGGGCAACCAGCTGGGAGCCGCTGACAGCATCCTGACATTAGGTGACAATATGGAGGGAATGAAAATGGAGGGAGAAACCAAATATATGGCCCCTGATCTCTACGGGACACCATTTTTCTTCCAGAGAGGGGCTGCAACAGCTGCATGCCTTGTCTCAGCAACCCTTAGGAAAGCTCTGTAAAGTAATGCACCATTTTCGCCCTCCAAATTGTGGGGAGGGGGCAAGTTGCGGGAGGGGGGAGAGGTGCTGAGATAATAGTGGTTTGCCTGTGGCCATCTTGTGAGGTCAATGGCTCAGGTGAGACTTGAACTGGGGATTTTCTGCCCCTTGCTCTTAGGGCAGAAAAAAACAACTATTATCAGTGAAGGCAAGCCGTGGCTATGTATACATAAGTGGCTTATCACATTTTTACGTTGTTATTCAGCAGAGAGCGGTGGAAGGATGTTTTTACCTTCTGCACATTACTTGACTTGTTTCCTTGTGCTTCAGTCTCCGCCAAGCTCTGCTCTGGGAGGAGTGGGGATGATAATAATAATAATAATTCAACCTTTCCGTCCATTTTTGAAAAACTTTGTTCAACGTTCTCTTTATTGTGCTTGTAGTGACACCTTCTGGTCATCCCTCAGCACTGATTTCTATTAAAGTTGTGTATTTTGTGATATGCCCAAGGACGTACTGTGTGTGCTATAATTTGCAGTACTGGCAGGCAGGAAAATGCAGCCAGGAAAGAAGGATTATTTCACCGTTGTTATTCATTGTTAGCATCTGTATTCTGTATGTTCGGTCCATTGAATGAAGATCACAGTAGGTGCAGAAGCAACAGATAATATATGCAGCCAACACTATTCCTGATGTTCTCTTTTTAGGAATGGAGTTTTCTGGGGATGTGATGGAGACTGGTGAGGCTGTCAACAGCCTAAAGGAGGCGAGAGGAATTCATTGGGGCTGGAGGTGTCAAGAGAATTCTGGCAAAAATGACTAATATTTCCTTATTTGTCCCATGTTTGGAATGGAAATCAATTCACCAGATTGAATCACATTTTTAATCTATTTTCCCCCCAAAGGAAAGTTTATTGAATGCTGTTCTTTAAAATTGTTTTTAGGGAACCGGCTTAACGAGTTTCATTACATTAAGCAATATTAGCCTTATATTAAATCAACAATATTTGTGCAACAGATTCAGTTAGGGCGGACTTCGCTCTGTTGCACTTAAGGAGGCCAGAAGCAGAGACATGGAGTCGTGCAAGGCAAAGGTATCAAATAGTTCAGGGGCCTAGTTGCTGCTCTGGGTGGTGCTGCTTGCACAGATCCTGTTAGCTCCCATATCCCAGTTTGCCATTTGGATTAGAGCCAGGGGGATTGGCAAAATGCTTGCAAAGCCGCTGCTGTCAGGTCAAGAGCGCTGCTTTCAACATGTCTGGATGTTTTACTGTTTTGCGGGGAGAAATGGTAGGGCATCAAATTATCTCGTGTGTTGATAGCTGTAATGGGTTTGAGTTACTCGTGCGTAAACTGTCCCAGTTAGGGAGCTTAATTGCCTGGGTTAAACCGTCCTGACTGCACAGCCCATCTCAGCGTGGCTGCCTCAGTCGCTGTCTGTGGGCGTTTCTTAAACCTTTTCCAGCATAAAAGCTGTTTGACTCCCAGTCGTCTCCGCCTCTCACTGCGCGGGAGTCTTCGGCGCAGGGAGGGCGTGGGTAGTGGAGGACCAGTGCTCTCCTCACTGATGTCCAGGGAAGAATCCCAGAGCTCTCCCTCCGCTTCCCCCATTTGCCCTCCTGGATCCATGGTGTTGCGCCGATTTCCTTCCCCCTCTACCAAGCTGCGTCTCCCCCTGGTGCTGGTACCTTCTCCTGCAGAATCGGGGAGCCTTTCGCTCTAATGTCAGTTCCCTGACAATAGCTTTCCATTGATGGCTTTTGGACTAGGGGGGTCGTGTAATTGGTGTGGCCAATACCAAAGCTCTGGCAGAGGAGTACCGTATTTTCCGCTCTATAGGACGCACCCGACCATAGGACGCACCATGTTTTAGAGGGGGAGCGCAAGAAAAAAAAATTCTCCCCCTCTCTGGTCAGCGCCCCTTCAGCGAAGCGGCAGGAGAAACGGAGCCCCTTCCATAAATATAGATTGGAAATGGCTGTGTATAGGGAATACGTATCTACTTTTAAAATTCTCATTCTTGATCTCATTTCTTCCTTTTCTTTACCTTCTTCTTGTTCTTTTCTTTTATATTTTACCTTTCATTTCTTTTCCTTATTGTGAATATTGTTTTGTAGAGTTGCAAATAATTGTAAATATGAGAAGAGGTAAAATGTTTTCTAATTTTCTATTGGTTACATGTATTTTCCTTTTTTGTGCATTTGTATTTTTTTCTAATTTGTTCTCGATAAAATGAATAATAAATAAATACATAAATAAAGCTCATCACGTGTCCATCTCTTCGCCCCACTTGGGGCAACTTCATGTTTTGTCACATGAAATCAAGGAACATGGAGGCCTGCAGTAACCGGCCCAGCCACTGGAAGTGCCGTGTATGGTAGGAGAGACTCCACAGCTGCTTTGATCCCTCCGTATTGCAAGAGGCTCTCTGGCGTCTCATGCTTGAGGAGGGTTTCCACCACTGCCTGAGCCTCGAGGTAGTTCCGCCAGTTTGTGTTCCACGTGATGGAAAACTTCAACACAGCCTCTGGAAGAAGGGGTTTGGGGAAGACACGTCAGGAAGGAGTGCAAGTTGCAGGCAGCGTGGCCACCTTGAACCAACACACCTCTCTTGCGAAGCGTGGCCAGGTCTGGGCACACATCTGACCTGCGCCTTTCTTCAAGGCAGGGAAGCAGATCCAACACCCCTCCCCACCTAGTAGAAACAATTAATGATGGGAGGGGTGACTGTGTTTATTCCAGACTACATGGCTTGCAGGAATGGGTTTTATAATATTTATAAAAGTACAACAACAATATGCATTATAATCTTTGCTCTAGTATAACAGAGCTGGTGGAGCTAATTTGAGGCTGTGTACACGCCATACATTAAAAGCATTATCGCTTCTCCCCTGTAAGAATCCTGGGAACTGTAGATTGCCCTTCTACCGCATAGCTACGATTTGTAGCACCCTTTAAAAAACGGCAATTCCCAGAATTCTTTGGGAGAAATGTGCTTTTAATGCCTGTTTTTCCTGCAGCAGGCATGCTCAGCTACCCCTCTGGAAGCTCAATCCCACAGAAAGTTGTGACGGCCACCAACTTGGATGGTTTTATGCAGGAGAAGGCTATCAATGGCCATTAGGCACGATGGCTAAGCTCTACCTCCACAGTCAGTGGCAGTAACGTTTGTGAATAGTAGTTGCTGGAAGATGCAGGAAGGGAATACAGAATGCTCTTGTTTCCACAGGCCTTTTGTTGGCCACTGTGAGAACAGGATGCTGGACTAGACAGGCCAATGTGGCCTCATCCAGCAGGCACTTCTTATGTCCTTACGTGGTTCAAGGGTAGAGATTGTGAGAAGGCATCTTCCAAAGCAATCCCACCCCGCAAATAGCTTTGGAGCCTTCTTGCCTCTAGCCTAGCCCTCACCCCTTTTCCTGTTCCCGCTGGAGTCTTCTTTTGCTTGCCACGCCTGCGGGCTCTCTTCCGGCCAACGCTGCCAATGACAGATCTTAAAAACTTGGGGTCAGTGAGATTCGGCAATCGCAGCACCTTGCGCCTGCTGGACCTCCTGAGCGGAGCGGGTTGTGTCTTGCTCCTCGTGAAGTAGGGCGAAATGTGAGGAGTGTTGCAAGCCGGTGCAGAGGCAGAAGGTCTGGCCGAGATGGTAGAGCACGGCTTCTCTGTCAGGGGCTTCTTCCTAACCCAGTGGAACACCAGTATCATACGCCTCTTAGATGGGTTGGACATGCTGAAGAAGGTGCTGGAGGCCCAAAGACCAGGGTGACTTCAAAGCGGAGGACACAGCAGGCAGTTCCCTATCAATGGTGCCAAATCCAAGCAAATGTTAGCTCCAGTCCTGTTAAATCGATCCAGCAATTATGAACGTTAAATAAGGGATTAATTCCTCAGGCAGTATGAAAAGACTTTCTGTGGCTTTTTAATAGATGGGAGTCCCCAACTGCTGCCTCTGTTGACAGCCTGTTGCCCCTTCACTCTGCTTGAATGGGTTATGTCACAATGGTTCCTTCATCAGGTGTTTGTGAGCATGAAAATGCTGTTGGGAGTTTCAGCAATGAAGGCTCAGGCATAACATACTGTTTGAAAGACTGAACATTTCCTCTTTTTTATTGAACAAAATTTATATACCACTTTTATAATTTATATACAAATTATTAGGAGAGTAAGTTAAAAATATACTGTAGCTTATTCACTTAGAGGCTAGTTTACATACTTTATTCCTTCTTATACTTCTATCCCACCTTTCCTCCACAGAGCATACACACTTCAGCCTCCAGCTTCTCCATGTTATCCTGACAGCAATATTGTGAGCTAGGGCCATAGCTCAGTGGTAGAACAACTGCTTAGCATGCAGAAGGCATCAGGTTCAGTCCCCAGCATCTCCTGGTGGGACTGGGAGCGCTCCCTCTGCGCTTCGGAGGCTTCGCGTTGCTATCGCTGAAGCCAAGGAGCCTGCATTCGCTCCATAGGACGTACACACATTTCCCCTTAATTTTTGGAGGGGAAAAAGTGTGTCCTATTGTGCTGGTCCCGGGGGTAAGGTACCGTGAGTGTAGCAGAGTCCACACGAAGCGGGGCGAGGTCCGATGCAGAGAGACGGGCGGGGAACAGGAACGCTGGAACAGAAGGCTGAGCAGGTAGCAGGAACACCGGATGGTCGGGAACAGGAGGCCGAGCAGGGAACAGGAGTACCGGTTAGTCAGGAATAGGAGGCCGAGCATGGATCAGGATCACAGGAAGGTCCGAAGCCAACAACGACGTTGCTCCCGCAACCTGGGGCCGGGATGAGTGGGCTTTTATCCTCTTCTAAGGTCAGGGGCGGTCCCGACCCCCAGGAGCCCCGCCTACTCTGGCCTTAAGGCGAGCACTCCTCCTGGGGGCAACTAGTTCCCTTAGCCTCTCTGCCCTAAGCCTCTGCAGATCAGGAGAGGCCGAAGGGTTACTGGGCCCTGGAGGAGGCTCACCTGTGGCCACTGAGTCATCAGGCCCCTCTGGGGCCAGGAGGACTTCACCTGGGGCCAGCTCCTGCTGCACTGCCACAGGTGCAGGCTCTTCAGCCTCTAGGCCTTGCCCCAGTTCAGCCGGCCCTGGAGGCGGGGACTCCTGTGCAGGCTGGGATTCCTCTGTTTCATCCTCCGAATTGGAATCCCAGGCCATCACACCATCCCCCCTCCCAGCCCCCCCCTCAACCGAGGGTCCGGACCCGGCTTGCCGGGGTACGTCGCATGGAACTCTCGGAGGCAGGCAGGTGCGTGGACGTTGGCCGCTGGTTCCCAGGAACGGTCCTCCGGTCTGTACCCCTTCCAGTCAATGAGATACTGTAGCTTTCCCCTGCGGTATCGGGAGTCCAGGATGCGTTCCACCTCGTACTCAGGCTCTCCCCGAACCAACACTGGCTGCGGTTGGGGACGGTTCGGGTGGAACTCGTCGGGTGGGGCCACAGGACTCAAAAGGGACCTGTGGAAGACCGGGTGAACATTCAGGGTTGCGGGTAACCGGAGACGGAATGCCACAGGAGAGACTTGGTTCACGATAGGGAACGGGCCGGTGAAGCGGGCGTCCAACTTCCGCGAAGGTCGAGAGGGGTGGAGATGGCGAGTGGAGAGCCAAACCAGGTCACCGACGCGAAGTTCCGGCCCCACCTGGCGGTGGCGGTCGGCCTGGGCTTTGTACGCTTCCTTGGCCTGGTGCAGTTGCTCCACCAAAAGCTGTTGCTGGGACTGGAGCTCTTGAAGCCACTCCATCACTGCCGGGACCGCGGATGCCGGCAGCACCTCTGGAAACAGCCGTGGATGATAACCATAGCTGGCCTGGAACGGGGTCTGCTGGGTGGACGCATTCACCGCGTTGTTATAGGCGAACTCCGCCAATGCCAGGTGGTCGACCCAGTCATCCTGCTGGTAGCTGCAGTAACGCCGGAGGTACTGCTCTAGCACCGCGTTCGCCCGTTCCGTCTGGCCATCGGTCTGTGGGTGGTAGGCTGACGAGAGGCAGACCTCTGTCCCGAGGGTCTGGTGTAATGCTCGCCAGAACCGGGATGTGAACTGAACGCCCCGGTCGGACACCACGCGCTCAGGTAGTCCATGCAGGCGGAAGACATGCTGAAGGTACAGCTGCGCAGTTTCCTTGGCTGTGGGTACAGATGGACAGGGAGCGCAGTGTACCATCTTGGTGAAATGGTCGGAGAAAACCAGAAGGCAGGTACAGCCACGAGACGAGGGTAATTCCACTATAAAGTCCAACGAAACCGTGTGCCAAGGGCGCGGTGGAACTGGCAATGGCTGAAGTAGGCCGGGGGGTCGCCCGGTAGGACCCTTGGCGCGACGGCAGACATCACAACCAGCAACGTAGCGAGCCACGTCAGCCTTCAGGCGGGGCCACCAAAACTCCCGACTGACCAAATGGGTGGTCCGATACCGTCCAAAGTGCCCCGCTGCTGGGGCATCATGGGCCATCCGGAGAACCTCCAGCCGTAGTGGCCCTGGCGGGACGTACAGACGACCGTGGTGCAGCAGCAGGCCCTGATGCAGGACCAGCCCCGGATATTGTGGACTGGACCCTTCAGCCAGCTCCCGGAGACGATCCTGGGCCCAAGCGTCGACCCGCTGCTGTTCCCGCACCCGAACCTGCAGTGGCTGCGCCTCCTGGGTGGCCAGGAATGCAGCCGGAGGTAGAATCGTGGTGGGTTCTGCTTGCTGTACCGTGTCTGCGTTGTCTTCAGGTTTCCGGGACAGAGCATCCGCCTTCTGATTCTGAGAGCTAGGGATGTAGCGGATCCGAAACTGGAACCGGGAAAAGAACAACGCCCACCGGATCTGTCTTTGGTTCAGCTTGCGGGTGGTCTGGAGGTACTCCAGGTTCCGGTGGTCGGTTCTCACCTCCACCGGATGTCGTGCCCCCTCAAGATGGTGGCGCCAGACCTCAAAGGCTACCTTGATGGCCAGTAGTTCCCGCTCCCACACAGTATAGTTACGCTCCGCTGGGAGGAGCTGGCGGGAATAGAAGGCGCAGGGTAAAAGTGGCGCTTCCGGTCCGTGCTGCTGAGACAAGACGGCACCGAGAGCCGTACTGGAGGCGTCAGTCTCTACCACAAAGGGTCGAGAAGGATCCGGATGTTGCAAGATTGGCGCTCTCTGGAAACAGGCCTTCAACCCTTGAAACGCCTCCTCCGCCTCCTTGTCCCAGGAAAACGGCGTCTTGGGGCGCAGTAGTCGGGTCAACGGGGTGGTGCGGTGAGCATAGTCCGCAATGAAGGTTCGGTAATAGTTGGCGAACCCCAGGAAACACTGTAGGTCCTTGCGGTTCCGAGGTGCCGCCCATTCTCGAACCGCTGCCACCTTCCCAGGATCCATCTGCACCCCACCTGGTGAGAGTCGGTGACCCAGGAAGTCCACTGACCGCTGATGAAACTCGCACTTGCTGAGCCTTGCATACAGACGATGCTCGCGCAAGCGCTGCAGCACGGTCCGGACATGGCCTTCGTGGCACGCCGGGTCACGGGAGTAAACCAGAATGTCATCCAAGTACACCACCACATACTTGTCTAGCAAGTCCTGGAACACGTGGTTGATGTACCGTTGGAACACAGCAGGCGCGTTGCACAAACCAAAGGGCATAACCAGGTATTCGAACTGTCCGTACCGGGTCCCAAATGCGGTCTTCCACTCATCCCCGGCGCGGATCCGAATCAAATTGTAGGCACCCCGGAGGTCTAGCTTGGTGAACATCTGCGCCCCTTGCACCCGCTCCAGTAACTCCGAAATAAGGGGCAAAGGGTACCGGTCCGGGATGGTGATTTTGTTCAGGGCCCGGTAATCATGGCAAAGGCGGAGCTCCCCACATTTCTTTTTAACAAAGAGCACTGGCGCAGCAGTGGGCGAGGTAGAAGGCCTAATGAACCCACGCTCCAGGTTCTTGCGCAAGAAGTCCTGTAAAGCCTCGCGCTCTGGCTCGGTTAACGAGTATAAGCGACTCACCGGTAGAGGCGCTCCGGGCTGGAGGTCTATGCCACAGTCAAAGGACCGATGCGGCGGCAGCTGGTCTGCCCCCCGTTCCTCAAACACGTCGTGATAGTCCCGGTATTCAGCGGGGAGCGTTGCAGCAACCTCCTCAGTGGGCGCAGCTGCTAGCATCTCAGTCTCAGCCGGAGAACTGGGGTCTGGGAAGTGTACAGTCCGTTTGACCCAGTCAATCCGCACATTGTGAGCCTCCAGCCAGTCCATCCCAAGCACCAGGGGGAACCGGGGCATGGAGGCAATATCCAGAGTTCGCATCTCACGGTGCTGCTGGAGGCACAGGACCAGGGGCTGGGTCTCCTGAGTGACGGCACCCGAACGCAGGGGCCGTCCGTCGATTGCCTCCACCTGCACCGGTTCTGGCTTGTTCCGCAGTGGCACCCGATGCTGGGCAGCAAAAGCAGCGTCCATATAAGAGCGGGTTGCGCCTGAATCCACCAGCGCATGGGTAAGAATCCATGGCCCTCCTGGAGGGTATAGATGTACCGGAACCATAAGGTGTTGTAATTCAATTGGTGCGGCCCCATTCTGTGCTGTTTGGGACCCCCGGTAGCCAGGGCCATCAGCTACTGGGGTTTGGTGGTTTCCCTGCGGCTGGCGTTTCTCAGGACAGGACCTTGCATAGTGTCCGCTTCCGCCACAATAGAGACAAAGATTCCCCTCCCGACGCCGTGACTTCTCTGCGGGGGAGAGGCGTGGCCGCACTGCCCCAAGCTGCATAGGTTCCTCCAATGACTTAGCTGGGCCCGTGGGGCTGCTGGTCGACACTGGGGCCAAGAACTGGAGGTGCCGGCGGTCCCGAGCCTGACGCCGGTCCTCTAGCCGATCGTCAATCTGTAGACTCCATTGGATAAGGGTGTCTAGCGTGGTGGGGCGTTCCATCGTGGCCAGCTGGTCCAGTATCTCATCTGAAAGCCCCTCGAGATACTGGTCCCGGAGAGCCGAGTCGTTCCAGGTCAAGTCCTGTGCCAGCAGCCGGAATTCTGTGGTGTATGCGGCCACCGTGGACTTGCCCTGTCTCAACCGCCGAATCGCCCGGTTGGCTTGACTCCCTTTCTGGGGGTTGCCGAACGCAGCCTCCAAACGATTGCAAAACCCCGTATAGTCTGCCAGCAAGGGGGAGTCTTGCCTGAGTAGCGGCAACGCCCACTTGGCCGCCTGGTCCTTTAACAAACTAATCAAAAAGTGCACCTTGGTGCGGTCGTCAGGAAAGTTCCGGGCTCGTCCCTGAATATATAGCTTGGCCTGGGCCAGGAACATAGGAAAGCTGGCCGGGGCTCCATCAAATTTCTCAGGCAAAGCCACTGGGTACTTGCCAGGAGTCGGGGCGTCGGCCCCAGGAGCCGGTAGGGCTTCTAAGCGTTGCTGAAGTGCCACGACCGCGTCATTGAGCTGCTGCACGGTGTGAGTTAAGGCCTGGTTCTCCTGGGCCAAAGTCACCAGTGCAGCCGCCTGGTCCTCCATGGCCTCTGGCTCCTCCCGAACGCACCCCTACGAAGGGGGAGTGCGGGTGTGGCGGGAGCAAACTGTGCTGGTCCCGGGGGTAAGGTACCGTGAGTGTAGCAGAGTCCACACGAAGCGGGGCGAGGTCCGATGCAGAGAGACGGGCGGGGAACAGGAACGCTGGAACAGAAGGCTGAGCAGGTAGCAGGAACACCGGATGGTCGGGAACAGGAGGCCGAGCAGGGAACAGGAGTACTGGATAGTCAGGAACAGGAAGCCGAGCAGGGAACAGGAGTACCGGTTAGTCAGGAACAGGAGGCCGAGCAAGGATCAGGATCACAGGAAGGTCCGAAGCCAACAACGACGTTGCTCCCGCAACCTGGGGCCGGGATGAGTGGGCTTTTATCCTCTTCTAAGGTCAGGGGTGGTCCCGACCCCCAGGAGCCCCGCCTACTCTGGCCTTAAGGCGAGCACTCCTCCTGGGGGCAACTAGTTCCCTTCGCCTCTCTGCCCTAAGCCTCTGCAGATCAGGAGAGGCCGAAGGGTTACTGGGCCCTGGAGGAGGCTCACCTGTGGCCACTGAGTCATCAGGCCCCTCTGGGGCCAGGAGGACTTCACCTGGGGCCAGCTCCTGCTGCACTGCCACAGGTGCAGGCTCTTCAGCCTCTAGGCCTTGCCCCAGTTCAGCCGGCCCTGGAGGCGGGGACTCCTGTGCAGGCTGGGATTCCTCTGTTTCATCCTCCGAATCGGAATCCCAGGCCATCACACCTATAGAGCGAAAAATACGGTACATTGCAGATCAAAAGGTAATTGAAAACAAGCCCCCAAAGTATCATTCTTTAGGGTTGCAGCGTATAGACGTCTAATCCATCAAAATATTGGCCGAAGCTACCTCACTTCTCCAGATGTGTTAAGAGGGGGTTGCCTGTGCAACTTTGGGTTGGCATTTTTGGGAATTTTCATCATGACATTTTGGACAGCACTGAGCTGTGTTGTATCCCGAATCTAGCAAGTGAGGTTAGTTAATCTTCTGGCCAATCTTCTAATGAAAAAAGTGGCAACATCTTTATGTGTTTGGCCATATCTGTTACCACTTGGGCCCATTTGCTGTGTGTGTTCTTCTCATGCGCATGTATTTGAAGACAGCCAGGACTGCTTCAACTGCAGTGAAATTACCATATTTTTCCATGTATAAGACTAGGTCCCCCCCCCCCTAATAAATTATGTCAAAAATTAGGGGGCATCTTATACACAGATAGTGCTGAGGCCATCTTCTTAAATCCGAGTCCCCCAAAATAGTCTTATACATGGGGGTGTTTTATAGACGGGAAAATTTGGTACTCTGCGACCTCTGCTACAGTGCCTTATGAACAAGGGTGTGGCTGTAACACCCTGGACCTCTTTGTTGCTGAAGACCAGGGTGACGTACTGTAGACAGCAACCTTGGACTTGTGCTTATCTATTTAGAAAGTCCTAACCTTGAGCAAAATAAACGAATGAATGAATTTTATTATTTCAGTCACAGACCAGTTCCAGCCCACATACAATATTAAGGAAGTCATAAAACACGAAAGGGACACATTTGAATTTACAATTAGGTAGAACAGGAACAATACAGATATAGCAACAGTTAAAAAATATATAAACTTAGTCACTAACATATAACCTAAAATTATCATTTAAAACCTTAATCATTATGATAGCACAGCTTGTTTTTTTATGGCAATCGCATAGAATTTGGCTGCCCTTAACGTGATCTCAGGATCCTTGTCCTCTACCAGGGATTTTAGACATTGAAGTTTGGATTCATTTGGAGATTTTTGTATAGCAGGGGTAATAAATACCGAGCGTCTATCCCCGTAGAAACGGCAGCCTAACAAGGCATGAGAGACAGTTTCTACCTCCATCAAGCCGCAGGGGCAGACTCGTTCCGCGTACGGTTTACCCTCAAATCTGCCCTGCAATAAGGCAGATGGCAGCATGTTGAATCTAGCGAGGGTAAATTACCGTCTGAGCAAAATAAACATTCAAAACAAACAAACCAGAGGGGTGGGAAAGGCCTTTGGAAAGAAAGACCTTTTTTTGGAAGTTTGGTATTTTTGTTTGTCTCTTTTGTGGAGCTCCTCTGTTTGATCCCACCTGGAGTGACTTATGAAGATGCTGCTACTCTGCCCATCTCCTATGACACACCCATTCTGGCCCTTGAACGGAGAGCAAAGATGCAGTCAGGGTAAGGGGAGGAGGCACACAGATCAGCGCGATTAAACCTTATTATGACTGGCCAACAAAATTCAGTTTCCTGTTGCAGTTGCTGGCTGCCTTGAGACATTCTTTGGTGTATAGTGAGGGGAATAACCAGATCAGCGCAGCATTTTGAGTAAAGTTCAGGGTTGTTGCTCTATATTTCGGATCTTTTGCCGATATAGCTGTTACAGCAAATGATGTAAATACTGAAGATCAGCGTGAAGAAATGTTTTGTTTTTGTTGGTGGCTATAATATAAAATGGCTGCTTTTCCAGGCAGGGAGTCGGTGCTTTGTTACTATGGGAACAATAAAGTTAGCAAAATGCTGGCTAAATAATAAATCAACCAGGGAGATAGACTGTTGTATAAAAGTGGGGCAGGCAAGCAGGAGAAAGAGGCAGCAAGAAATGAGAAGGAAGAATCCAGTAGCTGTGTCTAAGTTGGAATCTACACACATATAAAAAAAAATGCTGCAAAAATGCTTTTTAAAAAAAACCTTCTGAAAAAATACATTGGATTTTGCAAAGCTCACTGTCACCATCTGGTGTCACATTTTTCTATCGCACTTTACAAAACATTTAAAATGTTTTATTTGCAGCTGTGAATCTGAGTCCTAAGTCAGGCTTTGACTGGTGAAAATTCTTAAGACTCCCCAGAAACAGGCAGAGGGCATGGTTCCTTTCTGCATCTATTGTTTATCTGTTTAGCCTACGTCTCTTCAGCAGCTAGCTGTCCCTATGGAGTGCAGTGGGGAGAGAAAAGGACTAAGATCAGCAGAGATCAAACAGCCAACTGTTGGAGAAAGGCAGCCAGCCGGCACTTTCTCCACCCCTTCCAGCTTCCTCTCCTGCCTCTTGAGAAGCCTTCACAATTCTCAACCATCTCAGAACTTGGTTTACACGTGACTGCTTTTCACTTGATGAGCATAATATATAGCTGGAGGATTCTTTAAGTCAGGCTACGGGGGATACATGCCTGATACACTCTAATTTACTTATCTTTTTATGTCGCTGTGTTTTGGATAAGGAAGGTCTGTGTGGCCTCTCCAGTCTCGTGCTGCCTTGTGGTGGGTTCTGACTGTTACAGGGAGACTGTTTTGGTGACAGCAGCTGCTGGTGCCACTGGACTTGCCACTGTGTATGTTGCAACCAACGTTCTTAAGGCAAAGGTAGGCCCCCGTCCATGTTCATCAGGAGGGGGTGAACTACAGCTGGCCTTTAGACTCAGATGGCATTATGGATGGTTCTACAATCCCCCGGGCTGCAGGGGAAAGGAGGAGTCTCCTCCCCTTTCTTGGATTCATGCAATTATGCCTAGTTTTCTTTTATTTTCCTTCCGAGTGGCTGCTGTTGCGCTCTTTAAACTCTTCTTCTTCTTCTTCTTCTTCTTCTTCTTCCTCTTCTTCTTCTTCTTCTTCTTCTTCTTCGGCGATCACTCAAAGCCGAGTAAGATTGTCTTCCATAAACACGGTTTTAATGAGTCCATAAGTGACTACGGAGGCCAATTCTGGATCCACACGTCCTTCCACAGTGGGGGACATTGGTTTCCAGGTGGGAGATGATCACGGTGAAGGTTTGCCAAGCATGCCTTCCTCTTAGCACGTTTCTCCCTTGCATCCTGAGTTCGAGTGTCTTCAAAGCCCATGACACCTTTGGTAAAGGCTGTTCTCCAATTGGGGCACTTGCAGGCCGGTGTTTCCCAATTGTCAGTGTTTATACTAGATTTTTAAAGATTTGCCTTGAGACAGTCTTTAAACCTCTTTTCTTGACCACCAACGTTATACTTTCCATTTTTAAGTTCGGAATAGAGTAGTTGGAAGACGATTATCAGGCATCCGCACAACATGACCAGTCCAACGAAGTTGATGTTGAAGAATCATTGCTTCAACACTCATTCAAGAGTAATGGCAAAAGGTTTCCCTGCCACAGCAGCTGGAAGGCAATCTTTGTGTGTGTCTGTATCTTCTGTGATTGCAGGTGATAGCAGCAGCAGGTAGTGACAGCCAATGCGATCTGGCTCTCCAGAAAGGGGCTGTCCAAAGTGTGAATTACAGCAGCGCCAGCCTGAGAGAAGAAGTGATGAAGCTGACTGAGAACAATGGGGCCGGATATGGTCATTGACACTGTTGGCGGGGACATCTTCAAGGAGGCATTTCACAGGTGACCTGGGGCCTGCATCTACCTCACACGCCATAGGATGACCTACAAAGGCCCTTTCATCTTGGAGGGTTTACCTGGGTGTGAGCTCTAAACCATCTCCAAAGATCCCCCCCCCCAAATTGGCCAATTATATTTTGGGATACCTGTGTGGAGGGCACCAGGTTGGAGAAGTGCTATTTGAGGGGGTTTGTTTCTGACCTTGTATAATTCTGGCTTCTTCGTGGCCAATATCTGAAGAAGTCCAAGTGCTGTGCCACCTGGTTAGTATGTATTTCATATATTTATTAATTTATATACTGCTCTTAATGATAAAAGATGACATAGCCAAATGCATGACAGGGCAAAATAAAACCACAAAACCACCTTAAACAGACAGAAACAAGGCAATGCCATTTCAGTGACAGATGTCCCAGGAACAATGTGGTAGCCTGTGGCTTCCCTAGCCTGTTTAAATCTGGGTGGCCCTTTAGCATAAAGCCAAAAGGAACTTGTTATGTACTGAAGTTCTCATCCTGGGCCAGCAGGGGGATACTGTAGATAGTTATGCAAATGAAGGATCGAAAGTGACGTTCAGTGATTGGATAGTTTTAGAAAGTTGCTACAGTAACGTTGTACTGGAGCTCTATATAAGCAGGCTGACTGAGCCCTTCAGCTCAGTTCTGTTCTGGCCTCTGAATAAACAAGAGCTGTTTGAAGAATCGCTGTGTCGTCTGATATGTTCACCCACAACTTAACTGAACTGGCAACGATTAAGGATTGTACTTGGCTGCCCTAAAAAGCTGTTTAGCAGCCTCAAAGGGGCCTGATGTTCTAGCGCTTTGAGCGCATGTTTGTAAATGTGACCTGTTGTGCACAATGCTTGAGCGTTGCTGCAGAGATATGTGTACACTGGCATCTTTGCAAAACTTCTCGGGCCTTTGTGTTTGAATTCTTTTCAGGTAAATGAAGCCTTTGCACATGTGACGCAGCGTAAGTCTACAGGAAAGGTGGTCATCCCCGTTAGTTAAGCCTGTCTTTTTTTGGAGGAAACCACTCTTGGCTCCATCCTGCTGAAGAGGAAGGAGACTGCCACCATGAAACTCAAATGATTCACTTAAGCCACTAAGGCAGTTTTGGATTATGGGAGCAGATAGGATAATGTGCAGGCCCACCCGCTGAATGCATGGTACCCATATAGCGTCTACCTGTCAGAACCCAACAGTGTTGTATTTATACACTTGTCTGCTCTTCACCCAGCTTTCTTGCCATCTTCAAAAAAATATTGGAGCAGCAGCAGCAGTGCTGGCATGCGCACAAGCCCCAGACTACACTCCTAGAGTATTCAAGCCTAGAGAACGAGACATTTCTGTCCCTCTAAGTTGCCTGCAAGGGAGACTGCCTGCTTAGGAAGCACTCTGAGTTCTTTGGAGGAAGAACAGTACAGAAGGGAGCAGAGTAGAGCTGTCTCTAGTGGCATGCTCAGCACCTATTTTTGCTGCTGCTAGGCCAGGCATAGGCAAACCCGGCCCTCCCAGATGTTTGGGGACTACAACTCCCATCATCCCTAGCTAACAGGACCAGTGGTCAGGGATGATGGGAGTTGTAGTCCCCAAACATCTGGGAGGGCCGGGTTTGCCTATGCCTGTGCTAGACTAAGAAGAAAAGAGGGGTAGAAGACAAAGGCTCAACCATCTGCCAAAGTGACTTGCCAGCAAAACCCTTTACCTCCGCTGCTGCTGCTGCCGCCTCTGCTGCCCTGTTTTGTATGCATCTCAAGGCTGGCAAATGAGAAGCCAGGTGTACTGCAGGATGGCGAAGGCACCAGGTCTACTGGTGTTGTAAACTTCAGTAATCCTCATTTCCTCCTCCACTCCTGCTCTGCCAAGCTAATTCTCACCTGTGAGTGAGTCGCCTGCTTCAGGAGACAACAGGAGAGTGTGCCTTGGGGGACGGTGGTGTGACGTTAACATATGAGAGTGCTGGAGGTGAAATAGTTAAACAAGTTACCCAATCAGAACCCAGGGGGTGGAGTCAGAGGGACTATTAAATCAGCTCTGGGAGGAGTGAAGGGTGGAGTTTGTTGGGAGTTGGTTGGAGTGGTACAGAGTCTATGGGTAGGTTGAGTTAGTGTAGCGAAATAAGCTGCGTCAGGAACAGTTAGGAGCTAGGAAGACAAGTAAATATCTGAGAGGTGGTTTAGCAAGTGAGAGCAGGTAGCGGAAGTTATAGGTCTGGATAGGCACCACATGATTGTAATGGACCAATACTGTTTTTGAAACCACACGCTTGTTAAACTGCAATAAATAAACAGAAGTTTATGTTCCAATTTAACCCTGACTGGACTCAGTATTGTACCAGCTAGGGCCTGGGTGGTGGCAGCGAGAAATAAAGTGGTGGCACAGGGATCAATAGACGGTGAAATGTCCAGGGACCCTGTGTGATTGCCACAGCGGGAAGTCAAATCATTGGAGTTACAGCACCTGCTGCAACTATGTCAATGGAAGGCAGGTCCCACGGAGTGAGAGCCGAACAAGGCATTGCCCGAAGTTCTTTATTACTGCCTTCCACATGGTTTTGTGGTTTTTAAGCCAGAAGACACATTGGCCAGCTCAAGCATCACCCACTCAAGGCAAGTTCCGGCACCTGTTGTTCTTGAAAAATAGCACTGTGTCCAATTATAAAAACTGTACAATAATAACAACATATAAAACTATTCCACACAAAACAGAATCAGTAGCCTGGTTTCTATATACAATGGTACCTCGGGTTACATACGCTTCAGGTTACATACGCTTCAGGTTACAGACTCCGCTAACCCAGAAATAGTACCTCGGGTTAAGAACTTTGCTTCAGGATAAGAACAGAAATCGCGCGGCGGCAGCGGGAGGCTCCATTAGCTAAAGTGGTGCTTCAGGTTAAGAACAGTTTCAAGTTAAGTACGGACCTCCGGAACAAATTAAGTACTTAACCCGAGGTACCACTGTACACACACAAACACACTCCTCCACCAGAGTTCAGGGAGACAAAGTGAAAACACTCCCAAGGTGGCTGCAAAGCCAAGCCAGGTGGCTGGGAAGGGGCCTTGGCCTGTGGAGAGTCGTGAGAGCCAGATGGAGAGGCTTGGGGGGCCACCTTTGGGTTCCCCACCCCTGCCTTACAGCAATATGACCTAGCATGGGTGCGAATGCAAGTGCTTCAGCGTACACATCACATCAGTCCAGCACATGGCAATCTGGAACCTGTCCCTGGTCATCTGGTCACAAGGATGTTTTCTCTTATGCATGAGCAACATGCCCTGTGAGATTAAGCAAAAACCTGTAGTAACTTTATATCACCTGAAAACGTTTTGCTGGGTTTCCTCCACATCGCCCCCTGCTCTGCCAAGCCCTCCTCTGGTTCCTAAGCCATCTTCAGAAGCTATTCTCAGCCATCCTGAGATCTAGGCATGTGCTTAGTTTGACGATGCCAATTTCTGTATGTTTTTATACGTATGTGTGTTAGATGTGCTGCAATGGTGTTACACAGAGAAAGACCCCCCCCCAAAAAAAAAATTCCATAAGCTACCAAGAATCTAGAGTTTTGGTCTTTAAACAACCACCACCAAGCTGCACATAAACTGCGTGTGGAGTGTTTTATTCTCATTTTAAACCAATCTTAAAATTCAAAGCAATCCAATAAATAATGCATGCTCATGAATTATGGCTATTCCAGTGCCATTGTCTCTTGGCTATACTATATAGCCCAGAGGAACATTTTTAATTACAGAGCCATGGCAGAGTGGATAGGAAATGTTTTGTTTAATGCTCCGTCAATTAACAGAAGTGTGCTTTTCCACTAACGATTCAGATGAAAAGTCGTGCACAGAGCACTCGAACTCGCTGGAGCTCCTCCACTTCGCATGCGGCAGAATGAGGTGGTGGAATATAGGGGTTACAGACCTGACTTTAGGTGGAACGACTGCTCCATCATGTAATAAAACAACTACCTGCAAGTAAAAAGCTAGCTCGTCAGGGGGAAAGGGTCTCTCCAGCCTCCTCCTTGCTATGTTAGTTTTAAATTTGGCTGGGAGTGTTTTCATTCATCACAAAAGTGTCCATTTACCTGCAGGCTGATGCAGCACATTCCTGTCTTCCACATCAGGATTACATGCTTAAAGGGCATGCAGATGTTTCTGCTCTGAGACACTTCCCGCTGCAGCATTTTGTTGCATGGTCCCACATGCTAATGCCTTATGTGTGCAGCCAAAATGGCATTTTCCATGCAGAGGATGCTATCAACAGGCTTGGTGTTGCAGAACTACAAAAACGTTGCAAACGAACAGCCCAAGGAAGACTGATAACACACATTGCGCCTGGAAAGGGAGGTGCGGAGAGGGAGAAGAGAGCGGCTCAAAACCTGCAACGTTTTGTTACAGGTTCCACTTGTTCTCATGTATTTGCACACAAGAGTGCAACATCCATAGCTCCTACAGTTATTGATCTTCGGATCAAAGGCGGCATGCAAATTTAATCAATAACAATAACACGGCAAACAATGCTCCATGGGGATAAAACCTCTCTTTTTTAAAAAAAATGCATCTGGTGCAGTTGTCTCAAGACATAGCTGACATATGTACAGCTGCTTTGATGCTTGGAGCGATTAGGGGCATTAAAACGCTTTGCAGGCGCCCAAGGAATTCATTCCTTTGTCCAGTAGCGAAGTGACCTTCTCTATATGGCGGTGCCTATGCGGCCGCCTATCTTTTCCCTTATTTGTAGTGCGCGTAACTAACGTTCCGGCGGCAAGCAAGGATCCCAGCTGGAAGGTTCCGACTAGCTGACGTGGCGGGGAATGCCTGTGGGCGTGGCTATTCTAATAAGGCAGACAGAAGCACAGCTTGTTGTCATGATGGGATGCAGAGGCATAAGCAAAGACTTTGTTTTAGTGATAGGTGGTGTAAGTAAAACCTTTTTTTAAAAAAAAGCATTAGCAATAAATAAAGGAAGTCATTTCAAAGAATAAGGCAAGCAAGGGAGGGCGGGGGGGGGCGCAATTTCAAAATTTGTAAAAAGCAGAATGCATGAAATGCAACTTGTTAACGTAGTATTTAGGAAACTTGATCACTCTCTGGAGGTGGGCGGGTGGCCTTTGATTCTAATAATCCTCCTTTTGTACGTTAAAGTCACTTGCAGGCTGGTTTGTGTTTTGTTTCAGCTGCATCCCCAGGAATTAACCCTCGCAGGAATTGTGTAAAACTTTGCTCTAAAATGCTTAAATCAAGTTGGCATGTTGACTGGTAGATTTTTAAGCACAGAAACGTCCAGCTGGGGGCAGGGTGTGTGTGTGTGTGTGTGTGTGTGTGTGTGTGTGTAAGCACCAGTTGTTTAAATAATTACATTAGTGAAGATGGGGGGGGGGGGGGCGGCAGGAAGGATGGAAACTTTTTATGTGAACCGCCCTAAGACCTCTGGATATACAGTGGTACCTCGGGTTACATACGCTTCAGGTTATACAGACTCCGCTAACCCAGAAATATTACCTCGGGTTAAGTACTTTGCTTCAGGATGAGAACAGAAATCGTGCTCCGGCAGCACGGCGGCAGCAGGAGGCCCCATTTGCTAAAGTGGTGCTTCAGGTTAAGAACAGTTTCAGGTTAAGAATGGACCTCCAGAACGAATTCAGTACTTAACCTGAGGTACCACTGTAGTGTGGTATATAAATTCAATTAATAATACAAAAAAACAAACAAACTGCAAAATACAATGTGGACTACTGTCGAAAAGATGTCAAGGGATGACACGCCAAGTCTGGTAGGGCTTACTTCCTCTGAATGGGCCAAGCGTGGTTCAGAGTCTTGCAGCATACAATGCTTTTTCACCAGTGTCTGCTGCACATTGCTTTGGAACAGTTTCCTTCTTGGAGCAACTCACTTTTCAGTACCAACAAAGAAGAAGTTGTTTTGGGCCCTTGTGCCTGCAGGAGGATGTTTGAAGATGTGAGGCAAAAGACTGGTGGAAAGAAAGAAAGAAAGAAAGAAAGAAAGAAAGAAAGAAAGAAAGAAAGATAGATGCTGGCTAAAAATTGGAAAATGCAAGAACTACCTACGGTGGAAGAATGGCAGATGAAGATGATGGAGTTTTCGGAGCTAGCTGACCTAACCGGAAGAGTCCGCGACCAGAAGGAGGAGGAGTATCAGGAAGAATGGACAAAATTTAATGATTATTTAGTTAAATATGTTAAGTTAATTGGAAACAGCTTGCAGATACTTGATTGGCTTAGGATTTTATATAAGCTAAGTGATGAATTAATATGTTCAATCTCAAAATGAAAAGATTTAAGGATGTTAATGTCCAAGTTAAATTTATAAGAACTATGATTTGGAAAACCGTTAAAAGGATATGCATTGAAATTCAACCAAGGGGAAGCGAGGAAGTCACTTGGCAATGTTAATAAGTGTAATATTAATAAGGTTATGATTTATGTTTGTTTATTTGTTTATAATTTTGTGAAAACCAATAAATTTTTTTGAAAAAAAGAAAAGAAATGCTGAACATTAATGCCATCCCTATACTGGGTTTTCAAATTCTCCTGCTCCCTGGTGTTTCTACATACGGAAAACTCTTTTGCCTTTTATGCTTGTTTGTTAGGGATCCCCTCTGCCGTTTACAAACAGCCACAGGTATCTTTGTCTCTGAGCAAGCAGGCCATGCGCCCTTTGCCCGGCTTAATCAGTGCTATGGAACTGGCTGGGACTTTGGCACAGGAAGAAGCAGGGAGCGTTGACCCAGCGCCGGCTCAGAGTTAGTGAGCCATCAAGTGATGTGGCAGGCGGACTTTGACAGCTGCCTTTGGGGACGAGAAGGACTGAGGCCGGCATTTAGAGCTGTAGCTGGTGGTCTCACTTTTAAACAGGTGTGGTGTGTCTGTGTGTTTGTGTGTGTAAACAAGCTCACGTGTTGGTGGGAATATTGTTGCTCACCCCAGGATTTATCCTGGAGCACCCCATTGAAGCTTGGTTTGCTCTGCCTAGGGTGTGGGTGTGAAACAAAAGCAAAAACAAATTGAGTCAGTACCATTTGTGCAGGGTCAGATGTTAGGACTTGCCGCAGATGGGTTGACAATGATTAGTAGTGCAAAATATAGAGGGCATGGGTTACTTTAAAAAATGGTCCAGCAGGGGAAGAAATACCTTTTGTTCTTACAGAACATGGCATTTAAGATTTCTTCGCAGGTGTGTTTTGAATACAGGGATGTACTAGTTGAGAGAGCAACTAAGTGTTCAGTTCCGTTCTCACTTCAGGTGTGAATTTATTAGTTGGTCGTATGCCAGCCACAGTTTTATAGGACTGCTGTAAGATGCTGAAATAGTGTATGTGAAGTTTTCTGAGGAATTAAAAAAAGGTGCTTTGTAATTCTTGTTGTTAAATGTTGAGATCAGTCATGTTGAATGCTGTCCATTCAGTGTTCCTAGCTTGTCAGAACTCTGTGCCTAAAATGCCAACCTCTGAACAAACTCAGTGTTCAAAATAAAGCAAAGTAAAATACGTGTTTACACAGACCCATCTTTTGCACCAACTCATGCAATTTTAGTGCATTTATTTAGACACCGGGTATTGAACCTGTGACCTGCCCTGCCACTGAGCTTGTCAATGGGCTTCCTTGCTTTTTACACGGGAGCCCTTTGCAGGCTACTGCCCATGTGCTCTAATGTGTGTCTGCAGAGGACCATGAGGCATGGAAACCTTGGGATATTTTAAAGACGGGCTGTTTTTGTTGCGTCACCTCTCTTAAAATTATGCTTATCTTTGCAGGAAGCCGAAGCAGGTTTGGTAAGGAAATCTGAACGAAAGCAGGCCCTGCAGAGAGTCCAAGATGGACCCTTGGATCCCACCGCAGCAGCCCCAGCCACAAGGGAGACATGTTCCCCACATGGAAGGCTACGAGAGGGGTCCATGGAGGGCGGTTTCCCATGGCATTCCACCGCCTCAATCCAGGCACAGCAGTGAGTGGCTGTACCACCATGAACCCTGGGCTAGGCCTCAGCCTTGGCCAGATGCTCAAGTAGAATACCACCATGCTGCCCATCACCCAAGACTCCAGGACTATAGGAGGCCAAACTCCAGAGCAGAGTATTATGAAACTGGCTATCCCAACCGGTCATATTCAAGGTAAGACCTCTAAAGCCCTAAACGGCCTCGGCCCAGTATACCTGAAGGAGTGTCTCCACCCCCATTGTTCTGCCCGGACACTGAGGTCCAGCTCTGAGGGTCTTCTGGCGGTTCCCTCATTGCGAGAAGCAAAGCTATAGGGAACCAGGCAGAGGGCCTTCTTGGTGGTGGCTCCCGCCCTGTGGAACGCCCTCCCACCAGATGTCAAAGAGAACAACAACTACCTGACTTTTAGAAGATATCTGAAGGCAGCCCTGTTCAGGGAAGTTTTTAATGTGTGATATTTTAATGTATTTTTAATCTTTGTTGGAGGCCGCCCAGAGTGGCTGGGGAAACCTGGCTAGATGGGCGGGATACAAATAATAAATAATAATAATAATAATAATAATAATAATAATAATTATGACTTGAGAAAGACAACACTCAGAAGGATTGGGGGACTTTGCAGAGAGATCAGCAGAGCTTCTTCTTCCATATAGTCTCCTAGCCCTTCTCTGTTTCGTACAGAGGGCCTCAAACATTCATTTATCACTTCAGTTCCAATGTTTGTTTGTTTTTTTATATTAATGCAGCTGTGTGGAACTCCAAATCAGAGCATTTAATCCAAGTAGTTCCAAAGGAGGAAGAGAGGGATAACTATCTCCTCATTTACAGGATCCCTCTAGTAGCTTTCTCTCTCTCTCTGTGTGTGGGAAATCTACTGGATCTGCAGATCTTTTCTGCTGGGGTGAAAGAAGGAGATTGTGTGTGGGATTTTTTAGTTGGAAAATGCCAACTAAAGAATTACGCAGCCCCTTTCCTGCTGCACTACCCTAAACTAATTTGGAGCTCCCTGTGACCTCAGTAAATAATTTTAAAAATCACTGAAAAAACAATGGCCTGATTCAGACATTGGATAACTATAGGCATTTCCAGCATGGATGATGTAGGGGTTCACACTTGGGTCCCATCCAGCATCATTGGGTACACGTTTGGTACGCTTTAGACCTTTGAGTAATTAGCACAAAGGTTGCAGAGCATTTCTTCGCATCTTTTGTTGAATGTGCTTAGTAATCTCCCTGTGACCAGGATCTCTTCTCTTAGGAAGGTTTCCAGTTGCATGTTCAACCAGATGCATCAGATATTCAAGCTAATTTGACAGAGGTCTAAAGAGGAGCCTGTGCGTCTGAGGATGCTGAGGGGTGGGGGTGAGGGGGGCACTGTTCACGTTTAAGACCTCACGTGCTCAGGCCTTATGTTTTCCCGCTGTATGAACAAGCTGTGATGAGTTTTGGCTGTTCTCTCCTCCCCTAATGCATCTGCAGAGAAGTTGGAAGCTTTCACTTCCAGGTTTACACAAACCACAGTTCTCAGCGATGCCCGAATTAGGAAACTGTTGTTTGCTTAGCCAACAACTACCAGACTTTTAGCAGATATCCGCAGGGACCCCTGTTTAGGGAAGCTTTTAATGTTTAACAGACTATTGTATTTTAATATTTTGTTGGAAGCCGCCCAGAGTGGCTGGGGAAACCCAGCCAGATGGGTGGGGTATAAATAAATTATTATTATTATTATTATTATTATTATTATTATTATTATTATTAGCCCTACAGGAGTTGCTGAACTACAGCTCCCATCATCCCTAATCACTGGCCATGCTGGTAGAAGTTGGAGTCCAACAAGATCTAGAGAGCACCATGTTGGCTAACCCTGATTTAAACTATTGTTCCAGAAAACAAACAGGTCCTGAAATCACCGTTTGCTCCCAACTAGTTCTCACTAAACATAGTCTGAAACAAACCACAGTTCCCTTAATTTGGATGCTATGGGGAACCGTGGTTAGTTCAGAACTGAAATTGAAAGCTTGTGAAAGAAGAGGAGTATACAAACATTATGCTTGCTGCAGCTTGTTTACATAGCAGAAACCATGATTTCCTGCTTTTTATCTGATTTGGGCCTATGTTATCTCCTATATCACATGTACTGTTGTGGTCACACTGCTTCTTTATCCTGTAAGTTGCTCCTGCTCTCGTTCCTGATCTCATTTGCCTTGTCTCCTCTCACAATTCACCCTGGTGAATTATAGGCAGGCTAGCTATTCATTGCATCGGTGAAGTAAAGTAAGTAGAACATCAAGGGATTTATTTGTGGTCTGTATTCATATTTTTCAATGATCAAATACAGAGCTGGAAATGGGAGAAAAGGTCATTTCAATTACCAAGTGGTCATTATAGCCCATTTATTACCTTCCATAGCAGTTTTTGGAACTGTTTCTGACAGCATTTCCCTCCTGATTTTTTTATCCTCACAAATAACGAGGAATTTAGACAGTTACCCAAAGCAGCGTCCTCCATCTCCCTTTCTGCTCTCTCTCTCTCCTTTGGGCCACGCTTCAGGCAAGGTTATGAAGACCACCACCGGACCTTTGCGGAAGATTATGCGCATGGCGACTACCAGAGATACCCCCAAACCTGGCAAAGTGAGAGAGGTACTGCATTCTCCACAGAAACAAAACTGGTTTAAAAATACTTGATGGAACTGGGTTGAAGAGGAATTCTGGAATTCATTGTGGTGGTGTGTGCGTCTGTCCATATTCAAAGCCTTCCTTACGCCATGCTTGTTCTCTGCCTCTGTCTCTCCTTCATGTCTCTGTGTTGTAAAAGGCTGCATACACACCACACACTGAAACCACATTGAGTCCCCATTATTTTCCCCAACCCAGAAAATAATTTGTGTGAACTGTGGTTTACCCCTATTAACAAACTACTCTTCCTAGGATTCTTTGGAGGAACTCATGTACTTAAAGACGTGCTTTAAATGTACACAGCCCAACAATTCTCTGTGGTTAGATTTACCATTGTCTCATTTGCTGTGTTCAATGACCCTCCTCATTTGATAAATTCTGGATTTTTTAAAAAAAGAAAAAGAAAAAAAGAAGTCCATCTCAGCAAGAATGTGATTTTTTTGTCTCACAGGCTCAAAATTCTCAGTACTTTTTCAGAACTAGTTCTGAGCCTAAATGTCACCCCATTTACAGGCCCTGGAAGTCCCAGATTTATTTATTTACTAATACATTTATACCTTGAGTTATGCAGGAATTTTAAGAAACCAAAAAATCAGTGCAGTTTTGAAATCGGTGGATAGAATCTAGAAGTTTTGAAAGGTTCAGCCTGTTATCTTGATTTAAAATGATGTCCAACACTATCCAAACATATGCGAATATTCACTCCTTAATCTGAGGAACCACCATGCACAATTTGGATACAATATAGTAAGACAAGGGTTGCCAACTGTTTTGGATTAGTGGGCACATTTCAAATTTTGAGAGAGTGCTGGGGGTGCCAGTCACAAAATGACTGCCATGTAGTGGGCATGGCATAACACAAAATGGCTGCCACCGGGAGCATGGCATGACATAGAGTTAGAGAGACAGCTGCCCCTGGCGGCTTACCATGGGAAATGCTCTGCTGGTCCTGATTATGGAGATCTCTCTCTCAGAAAAAATAAACGTGGTAGCCAACACCACTCTCATTTCACAGAAATTGCTTAGAAGGTACCGGCACATTTTGCCGCATAACTTTCTTTCTAGGAGAGCTAGAGACTGGCCAGATGTAAGTGGAAGGCAGAACCAGAGGCTAAAGTGAGCGGGGCACAAGTGTGAATTTTACCTTTACGCAGTAGGTTAGTTTCCACCCACACCCACCCTTCTCCATTCAGACAGGCAATCGAAAGCAGGATCAGAGTCCAAGGACATATTTTAATCAGGCAAAAAACACTCAAGGCAGGCGTATATAAAGGGTGGTGAGGGGACAGAGGGTATGGCTTAGGTGTGAACTTGGGCCAGATGGAGAGGGGAAGGCCATTTTGCCCCTGCCAGGTTTCAGTCGTACATAAAGGTAAAGGTACCCCTGCCTGTACGGGCCAGTCTTGCCAGACTCTAGGGTTGTGCGCTCATCTCACTCTAGAGGCCGGGAGCCAGCGCTGTCCGCAGACACTTCCGGGTCACGTGGCCAGCGTGACAAGCTGCATCTGGCGAGCCAGCGCAGCACACGGAACGCCGTTTACCTTCCCGCTGGTAAGCGGTCCCTATTTATCTACTTGCACCCAGGGGTGCTTTCGAACTGCTAGGTGGGCAGGAGTTGGGACCGAACGACGGAAGCTCACCCCGCCGCGGGGATTCGAACCGCCGACCATGCGATCGGCAAGTCCTAGGCACTGAGGTTTTACCCACAGCGCCACCTGCGTCCCTTCAGTCGTACATAGACCTTTCTTAATCTAAAGGTAGATTTTGAGTGAGCCTTTGACTGAGCCTAACAAATTATAAATGTTCCTCCAAGCATTTGTGAGTTGATAATCCTGGTGCCTGGGGTGTAACTGACTGTTCTACTGTGGATTCTGGCATTTTTCCATATGGTTTTATTGGAATTGTTTTGTATTATAGTGAACAGACCTTGTATCATTGATGAGGGGCAATATAGAAATTTTAAGAATGAACAAACATTTGTAAGTTCCGGTGTGTAAGTATGTGCACACACGTTGCCTATGTTTGTGCATTCACATGTGTAAAAAACCCTCTGGTGTACATGACTTTTAATGGCCTCCTGTAATCAGATGTACTTTGTTTCTAAGCATAGCTCCTTTGACAACAAAAGGCAATCGTATCTGGTGTCTCCAAGGTAGCTTTATCAGTTTTTAAATGTTGCAGATGCCTGGAGGTAGAGCTGCTCCTTTTTATTTTCTCTGAGTATGTAGATCCAAGACAGAGAGATACCTGGGGCGAAGGTACAAATTACTGGGACCAGAACTATTACAGAGATCAACATCGGGTAGAAAGCAGCGGCTTTGCAGAGCATCACAATGGGACTCCAGTTTGGTAAGGAAATCCCATGAGCTGACCCACCCACCTGGGAAATGACTAAGATCTCCTTAATCCAGTGTCTGTGAAGGACACTTGGTGACTCTCTGCTCTTGCAGTGTGCCTCAGGGAAGCACGTTTCCCCACAGGAGGCTCCTGAGACCTTTGCCAGGTGATTATAGTCCCGGGATGCGCACTCTGCAGGCCAGTGTGGTGTAGTGGTTAAGAGCAGTGGACTCGTAATCTGGTGAACCGGGTTCGATTCCCCGCTCCTCCACATGCAGCTGCTGGGTAACCTTGGGCCAGTCACACTTCTCTGAAGTCTCTCAGCCTCACTCACCTCACAGGGTGTCTGTTGTGGGAGAGGAAGGGAAAGGAGATTGTTAGCTGCTCTGAGACTCCTTAGGGTAGTGATAAAGCGGGATATCAAATCCAAACTCCTCCTCCTCCTCCTCCTCCTCTTCTTCTTCTTCTTCTTCTTCTTCTTCTTCTTCTTCTTCTTCTTCTTCTTCTTCTTCCGTGTAGGTCCTGGAGAACTAGATATGTTGCCCTGTTATTTGCAGCAAATCTGAAATCCAACCACTGCAAACATTTCAATAAAGAAAAGTTAGGGGGTCATCTTTAATAGATCCGTTTTTGTTTTTCACTCAAGTAAGACCCTGGAACCCAAACAGCCTCAAAATATGCACAAATGTGCCCTTAATGCATAACCATGCTCTCCTGTGGGGAGATGCATGAGCTATCTGTGAGAGTGCAGCCAACAGATTTGTAAACAAAATCTCTCTATCTCCCCCCCCTTTTGCTACCCTTCTTCAATAAGGTCTAAGAGGCATGAGTCCTACGAAGACAATTACGTTTCAAAGAAAGATGGCTCCTATGATATAAACTACAGTTATCCTTTGCAACAAGGACAGATTCAGGATGAATTCCAGTGGAAGTTCCAGGACAACACCAGTGTTCCAGCGCATGAGGTGCGAGCTTTGGGGCTTGTCCAGGGTATCCTTTCTTCTTCCCTCATCCCAGCTGGTGCTACTTGGATAGGCCTGAGAGCCTTAGAAAGCAAATGCCAGCTTTAAAGTTCTCTGTAAAGGGTGTTGCAGTTCGTTTTCCCTTTGCTTTCGTCAAGACCATCGTTCCTTCTATTCCGCCTCTTCCCCGCTCCATTTCTCCATTGTAGGTTCCATTGCCTGAGGAACCAAGCATGCTCCAAAAGTATAAGGAATCGGGTCTCAGCTCAAGTAGCTATGAGCTTAGCCAGTACATGTACGATCCCTCCAGCCACTACGAAGCAGCTCCCTCCAAGGACTGGAGCCCCATTCAGGCAGGTAAGGTATTCCAACACCAGGAACATCTGGTGTACAGGTGACCAAGGCATTTGCCAACACCTTGAGGCTAGCATCAGGGCCACCACTGTGCATTCTTTCTTTGCATGGATTTTTCTTCATCCCTCCAATCTGGCCCCCAATATAGGTTTTTAATCTGGTGTTGTTAATTGTGCATGTTCAGCCCTTTTCTTTTCAACATTTGCATTGTAAGACACCTTGTGAGGGCTTGCCCCAAAAGGCAGGGTGGAAATGCCTTAAATAAATAAATGATGCTATTTGTCTAAACATGGGAGTGTTCCCATCACCTAAAAGAGGGGTGAGGTTCGAGTTTTAAAAGCAGAAAGATGGTGCAGAAACAGATTTGGACAGAACCCTCCATTTGCCCATAAATTACTTCCAAGTTTTTTTCTAACTGGTGGCAGAGCTCAGCTGAAGACAAAAACTATGATGGAGAAAAGCTGTGGGAAGGTTTGGCAGGAGTAGTGATCTGTACTTCTCATCCATGTACCCTTTTTGCTTGTGAAATCACATCCTCCTTTGAGACTGAGTCAGTTCTTTGTTTAGACACATTGAACGACAGGCATCCTTCTAGTCTGGGGCTCAGAGTCTGGCAGGAGGCATGTCAAACAAAGGTTTACTTCAGTCACTTACTGGATGGCCCCCATCTTTGTGTGGTGTGGGTCATGGCTGTGCATCTTCCCCCTTCCCTGTGGATCTAAAACAGAGATCCCCAAACTAAGGCCCGTGGGCCAGATAAGGCCCCGAGGGACTCGTTTATCCGGCCTGTGGCAACCCCCGCCGCCCACTGCCACCGCCTGCTCTTACTGGTGCTGCGCAGCTACCCACTTCCGGGTAGGAGGAGCACCGGAAATAGCTTGTGCACATGCACAAGTGTTATTTGTGCATGCTCATGCGTATGCGCAAGCGTTATTTCCAGTGCACATCCAGGTCAAAGGAGGCCCATGCACATGTGCACAAACTATTTCTAGTGCTCCTCTGACCCGAAAGTGTATCGGAAATAGCGTGTGCGCACGCATATGGGCATGCGCTTCCCCGCCCTCCGGCCCACCATGTGATCGGCGCTGGAGACACCGGCCCGAGGCACAGTAAGTTTGCTGACCCATGATCTAAAACAAGGAAGGTATAACCTGTAGCCATCCAGATGTGGTTTAAGCACAACTCACAACATCACTGATCATCGGACACACTGGCTTGGCATGGATGGAAGTTGTAGGAGTCCAACAAGATCTGGAGAGTGCCAGATTCCACAGCCCTGATCTACAGTAATGTGTGATGCAGGGGCCACACTTGCCTGTAAACACAAAAGCTCCCACCTTCCCAATGCAAAGACTGCAGCTGCCCAACATGTGTCTGAACTTGGCCAAACTCTTTTTGTGTTACCCCATCAGCTTAGAATTATAGAATCATAGAATCATAGAGTTGGAAGAGACCACAAGGGCCATCGAGTCCAACCCCCTGCCAAGCTTCCTCTATGTCTTTTCTGCTTTCTATTGTTGAGTTGAGTTGAGTTCTGTTCCCTTCACTGTCACCCCCTATGACAAGGCAGTTATTCTTCCTGCCTGCTTTCAGATTTACAGTTCACTGAGCAGCTTATTTGATGTGCGTTTTAGCTGGCTTGCTTTCTCGTCAGTCTGGGATCAGCCTCTGGCCTAAGCCAATGACAAGTCACTAACGGTCCCGGTCTTGTCATTTAGCAGAAGACCTGCCAGTTCCTCTTCACCCTGTGGCACCTCTGAAGTTTCGAGTCCCCCATGTACCTGTGTGCTTTGGAGCTGGGGGGCAGCTGGTCCGAGGGTGTCCTAATCACCCAGCAGATGGGCAACCTGCTCTTGTCGAAGTGCACAGCCTGGAGGTAAACATTAACTTGCCCCTTGGAAGTGAGATGATTGTTGCTTTGACAGTTCTTTCTCCTGAGTCTTGACTTCACTCTTTCATTCTTGCCTCACCTCTCTCGTCGTTTTATTTTGCTGTCAGTCAGCTATGAGCCTTGTTTTAACAATTCCTTTATCTGTGGATTTGGGAATGTCTTAGAATCATAGAATCATAGAATCATAGAGTTGGAAGAGACCACAAGGGCCATTGAGTCCAACCCCCTGCCAAGCAGGAAACGCCATCAGAGCACTCCTGACATATGGTTGTCAAGCCTCTGCTTAAAGACCTCCAAAGAAGGAGACTCCACCACACTCCTTGGCAGCAAATTCCACTGTCAAACAGCTCTTACAGTCTTCTTTGTGCTGGCACCTCCCAACATCAGCCTGTCCCCTGGTGTTTGCTTAAAGCATCTTCTAGACCAGTGTTTCCCAACCACTGTTCCGCGGCACACTAGTGTGCCGCGAGATGTTGCCTGGTGTGCCGCGAGATGTTGCCTGGAGGGAGGCGGGCGAGTCGGGCGGCGAGAGGCGGGGCGGCGGCGGCGAGGAGAGGCCGCCCAGCGCGGGGCTCTCGCCGTCTGCCTGCCTGGCTGCCTGCGAGCTCGGCGGGCAGCGCCTCCGCCCGCAGCGCCCGCCTCACGGCTCTCATTCCCTGCCCCTGCCAAAGCTCACCCAGCCAAGCCGCGCTCTCCTTCCTGCCTCGCTTTGCTGCCTCCTCCCCCCCCCCAAAGCTTGGAGGTTCCCCGGCAAGGGGGAGGGGAAAAAATTGAAACTTACACTTTCGTGCGTCCCTCCCGGCGTGACGCTGCGCGCTGACGTCACGGGGCTGTAATGGTGGTGTGCCTCAAGATTTTTTTCATCAAACAAGTGTGCCTTTGCCCAAAAAAGGTTGGGAAACACTGTTCTAGACACTCTCTGATTTCCAGCTGTTCGGCAGAAACACCCAACATCCATTTGAAGGTTCATCACAATCAGTAGAAACATTCTTTTTAAAAGGAAGAAAGCAGAGATTCTGCAGGCAGCTGGAAGAATTCATATTGCAGACCCTATTCTGTGATCCCCTTGCCATGGGGATTCCTATGAAATAGCTACTCTAGTTATTAAGGGGTCACAAATATCATTGTTCAAATCTCTCCACCATAAATTTACTAGGTTGCCCCAGATAAGCCATTACCTTTCAGCTTCAGCTGATTTACTGAATAATATTGTTAGGGCTTGTCTACAGAGACATTTTCTATGTGTTTGTAGCTGTTTTTATTTGCATAGCCCACATCCCTCGATGACACCAGTCTCCATGCTTTGCCCCTGTATATGTGGGCTTACCTGAAATGGGGATAAATTGGGGGAAACTGGGCTCCAAACAACTCCCCTCGGGATTGCAGATTATTTGTTTTGGTGTTTTGGGGCAGTTGTCAGTTGTCACTTTCTGGTACTCCTCTTTTCAGACCTACTACTTCTTTCTTTCATTTCTTATAATAATAATAATAATTTATTATTTATACCCCACCCATCTGGCTGGGTTTCCCCAGCCATTCTGGGCGGCTTCCAACAAAGTATTAAAATGCAGGCTGTGCTTGTAACTATTTCCTGTGTGCTTCTGAATGGAAGAATATACCATATTTTTCGCTCTATAACACGCACCCGACCATAACACGCACATAGTTTTTAGAGGAGGAAAATCCGTAGGCATGCCACCCGTAGGCATTCCCTCCATAACACGCACAGACATTTCCCCTTACTTTTTAGGAGGAAAAAAGTGAGTGTTATGGTGCAAAAAATACAGTATATTTTTCCTTTTAATCCCTCAGATTAGCACGAACCCAGAAAACTGCACAAGCCAATGTCACCTTGCGCGCACGCGCGCGCACACACACACACACTTCTGATCCCTCAGATATGCATAAAACCAGAAAGCTGAATTTGCAGTTGCCTGCTTGTGTGCCATAGGAAGAGAGACAAGGGCAGGAAGATGTTCAAAGAGCTTACGCAACCCTAGATGACTAAAACAAGCACAACATAGCACACTTTCTACAACCACTTTAGCTACAGTGAGTGCAGACAATTATCCGAATCCCACTCACTGACTCTGTCCTTGTTTTCCAGGTGATCCTACATGATACAGCTGAGCAGGAAGAATTGAGAGCCTTCCCAGGACCTCTAATCAGGTACATGACCTCTGAAAGAGTACAACTTAAGTTTTCATTCTCCACCGTAGCCCTGAGGCAGCCCTACTCTGAAGCAAGCTGAGACGTCCCAGGCAACAGGCTCTGGATGTTATTGATGGGTAGCAAAATGGGAGTCAGGGGATCTGACTCATGGGGCGCTGTGTACCAGGGTGTTCAGCTGTGCAAGCCCCACTGAAATGAATAGGAGCTGTTCAAGAGCACACAACTCCTCCTTTGCGACTCTTCTTTGTTTTCTTGTGACAGAAAAACTGCCCAGTGAATTGTGTTCTTTGTCAGTCAGAGGAAGGGTGCTGGTTGGATTTTCTGTTTCAGGCACTAGAGTAGCCCGAAGAAAGTGTTTCATTTCTGCCAATTTGGGCTGCAGGAGGCTATTTTAACATGTTGTACAGGTCACAGTGCTCTAATTATATGGGATTAGAATAAAAAGTTGAGGGTGAGGGAAGGTGGAAATAAAAGTTCTCCGCCTCCCCCAAGTAGTTGTCATGGTGAATGCTCTCTTAAACTGTCGTTATTATTTGATTCTCCTCACACCCGCACCTGGGCAAAAGCCAGAGGGTTTGCTTATGCATTCAAATTATTGCATTGATTGCTGAGTTGTCGAGAAGGGTGCTCAGTCACTGTTTTCTGGACGGATTCAGTCATGTAACTACACATTCAGGTTGCACAGTTGCAGTTGATTGGGAGGTCTTGCGCAGTAAGCCAACTTCCTTGCAGAATTGGACTTTTTGCAGTAAGGAAAGTGATGGGGGAAAGGCCTCGGAGAGTTGTGGGATAACACTTGCTTCAACAAGAGCATGTGAGTGCGTTCAGTTTGGAGGGGTCACATCAAAGCCTTTGGAAATGTTATATAGCAGGGATGGGGAATCTTGCCCTCCAAACCTACCCAGTCCTCGAGATCTGGGCCACCTATGGATCTGAAAGTCCTTGCTCCCCTTTCTGCTTTTCCAGGGAGGATCTGCACAAGGTGGACGTGATGACGTTTTGCCAGCGCAGAGCAGCCGTGGCCTGTGACCTGGACTCCAGCCGAAGCAGAGATTCTGCCCTGCTTTGGAAACTCCTCCTCCTCCTTTGCCGGCAGAACGGGGTGTGTATCTCCTACGGGGCGAATCTTTGCAGAGATAAGTTAGAGAGCCTGGCTAGCATACCCCTTTGTGGGGCAAGTTTTCACCGACTTCCTCTGCTTAGACTTCACCTTTATCCCTCCCCAATCACTTTTGAACTGATATCTGATGTCTTCCTTGGTGTTGGAGTCTGTATGTGCAGTGTGGACCCAGACCTCTGGGAAGTGAGTGCAGGTTTCCATTGATTTTGGGAAGATTTCTCAATGTCTGGTGTCCTTACGTTACCCTTATTTCCCCAAAAACCCTAGAAGAAAGGGCATGGTATTTGCTCTTCCTTCTCAAGTGTTCAGCTTTGAGGTCTGGGTATAATACCAGGCAGACCTTTTGGCCTTTTCCGGTAAAACCTGAAATAAATTTGAATCATGTGTAGCATGAACTTGAAACTGTCGTTCCTACGTTTTATATTCAAAATGTCAGAAGTGTTAAAATGTCACCTTTATTTCCATTTTTTAAGGAGAGGGTTTGACATAATTGGCACCATGCAATATGCATGTCTATTTAACAATCTATCCTGCTTTTCAACGGTCAAGACCCATAAAACGTTATGCAAATAAATAAATTAAAGATAAAAAAATTCCTTCCAGTAGCACCTTAAAGACCAACTAAGTTAGTTCTTGGTATGAGCTTTCGTGTGCATGCACACTTCTTCAGATACCTATTTCGTGCATGCACACGAAAGCTCATACCAAGAACTAACTTAGTTGGTCTTTAAGGTGCTACTGGAAGGAATTTTTTTATTTTGACTATGGCAGACCAACACGGCTACCTATCTGTAACTAAATTAAAGATGCAAGCTGTTAAGAAAAGAACGCATAGCAATTTGAGAATTTGTGTAGTGTCAGTACGCAAGTTTCAGGAGTTTGAACTGTTTGTTGTCCAACTAAGTAAATTTGTAAAATTTGCAATGTTTGCAATTACGTCTGAATCCTGTAGCCGCTGTGCTTTCTCCTCGTCCCTTTGCAGTCCATGGTGGGCTCAGATACAGCTGAGCTGCTGATGCAGGACAGCCGGCGCCGGGAAAGGTACAAAAGGCAAGAGCCAGCAGCCAACTTGATCAACCTGACGGATGAGGAGTGGCCAGTGCAAGGCTGTGGGACTCCAGATCTTCTCACGGGGGAGATTGTCCCAAGTGCCGCCACACCAGAGCAAAGAGTGGAGAAGTTCACCAAACTCCTTTTTTACGGCAGGAAAAAAGTAAGCTGAAAGTTTATGTCTTCTGTGGCAAGTTTTGTGGGTTTAATGCACAGAAAGAGGCCATACACATATCCCAGTTGCATCAAATGATTTCTCCTGTGTCAGAGCCATCGCAAATTAATCACTGCAGCACAGAAGCCACTTCTGCTACAGCAACGTTCACACCAGCAAAAATCAGTGCATGCCTGTTACTTTTCAGTGGTGGCCTCCCTTACAGCGTTGCTTGTAAGTATCAGTGAAAAGCAAAGCACTATGTAAAAACTGTTAACTTTGGTTGTGCTTTGGGTACAGAATGCCCCAGGTTCTCTTCTTGGCACCTCGTACAAAGGATTTGAGGTAGCAGAGCTTGGAAAGACCTTTTGCTTGTGACCTCGGCCAGCCACTGTCAGTCAAGGCAGACAATCCAATGGTCTGATGCCCAACGGCATCTTCATAATTTGTTAGTTTTGTAAATAACTCTCTTGTTAAATTTTAAGAAGCACTTAGGTTTTCACATCTGTAAAAGAGCACCTGTTTAAAATTGTGCAATACAGAAATAATAAAGCAAAAAGTTATTAAATACAGGAAAAAAGCAAAGGGCACTGGTGAAAGCACATTATACAGTTCTTATAACGAGAAGATTAAAGCATTGTATGTTGAATAGACATATTGGTGTACATAGGAAATAGAAAGAGAGAGAGGGGAGGGGGCAGGGTTGTCAAATATATTTTATTGAATCATCCATAGTCTTTTGGGTGCTGGATGTGGATTTAAGTTGTGTGAATCATTTTTAACATACATAATAAAATTGTACCACATCACAAATAATTTCTGTTTTGCTTTGCCCTCTTGCCACTCTTAATTGGTGTGTAAGATTTTCCAGTAGGGCTGTCTCCCACACTTTGTTGAAGCATGATAAAAGGTTAGCCCCAACTAAGTCTTTCCAGTGTCTGGTGATAACAGGCCTGGCTGCTTTTAGCAGATGTGACACCAGCTCTCTACAATGAGAAGGTACATCTCCATTTTCAAATAAACTTACAAGTGCCATCTGGAGAGAAAGGGTAAATGTATACCTGTCCCTTGAAAAATTTAAATCCAGAATGGTTGTATTTTGGCACAGGGCCACCACAAATTCATGTGGGTACCTGTTCATTGGCATTCACGTTAGCATCTTGGCAATGTACTGTATGCCAGCTTCATAATTTCATATGAAGGAGTGGACATAGAGCATTCCAGTTTCTTCCCAGTGCTTCTCTTGGACTTTCTGTCCATCATTGATGTCCCTTCCTCAGGTCGACCAATGTCTTCGCTGTGGAACTCAATGGTGGCCTCTGACCACTAAGCCAGCCCTTCTCTGCACAGTCCCTTCTACTGGCTTCTGTTTCTTAGCAATGCTGGAGTGTGGCAGAATACAGGGGAGTGTGATGGAAAATCGAGAGCTGGCTGTTTATTGGTTCTTGCAGGAAGCTCTGGATTGGGCCATGAGGAACCATCTGTGGGGCCACGCTCTCTTTCTATCAAGCAAGATGGACCCGAGGACCTATAGCTGGGTCGTGAGTGGGTATGTAGCACGCACTACCACAAAATCTCTCAGTGCACTTTTCTCAGGATTTCAGCAGGGCCGGCCCTAACATTAGGCAGAATGAGGCAGCCAATGCTGGTGTGTGCAGAAAACTGTTGGGCCACATTGGAAGACAGAGCTTTGTGTGCAATGAGGCCTGCGCTCTGCATCTTGTAAGCTAGCTGTTGTCCTCGGGTGTGGTGGAAAAGCAATGCAAAAGTTCAACTGTCAGTCAACTTCTGTGTGTGCGTGCGCGCATGTGCATGTATGAATGAGGTCACCACCTTGTCTGTCAATTTAGGCAACAGAATGTCTTAGACCAGCCAAGCAATTCATCGCTTGCCAAGTCTATTAAAAATGCCTTCTTCCATCTCGTTGCAGGTTCACTAGCACTCTGGCCTTCAATGACCCCCTACAAACGCTTTTCCAGCTCATGTCTGGAAGGATACCTCAGGCATCCCTGGTACTGATGTCAGCTGCCTTTTCTGCCTAAGTTTCTTGTCTGCATCTAGGATCAGCCATCTGAACCTGTCAGGGCTGGTGGTCCGGGATACACAACCCCAGGGCAGTTTAGACTAAGGAGCCCAAGCCCCAGACAGCAGCTTGATAGGGCCATGTGGAAACCTCTTTGGCCCCTTGTCACCTGATCTTTGCTGAACTGGTAGCTAACCAACTACAGTAGTTGCACTCTAGCAAAGCAGAGAACAGGACAGCAGTTCTGGGTGGCTTCCAAGGTGCTGTGTGTTGCTTGTTCCTGTTTGCTAGGGTCGCTGCTTTGAGACCCCCACCCCGGCACTCTGCAGAGCCCAGTGCCAGCTCTTGGTGAAGACCCACTCCATCCTTGAGGAGGTTTATTGTAGAGAAATTATTGGCCAGTCCCACCCCCACTCTGCTTTGCCCCTCCTGCTGCCTCTCAAAAGCAAAGGCTGCCACCTGAAGGTGCTTTAATTCCATAGTTAGGCGCTGTTATTGTTTCCCGCATGCCGTTCAGTTAAGTGTCCACAAGACTCTGCTGGCACAAAAGGCTGCTCTTACAGTGTATGAACACCAACCTCCCACCATTCACCCTTAGGAAACCTGCATTTTAGCTGTTTGGATAGATGGTATCTAGCTAATTTCCTAGATTCCATTCATTCATCTATCCATCCATCCAAACAAACAGTTAAAATGCAGGTGTCCTAAGGGCGAATGGTGGTGAGTCTGAATGTGATGTTCTGTTATGCTGTGAAGAGAAGAGGAAGGGCATGGAAGAGCTCAACGGGCAAATTTAATTCACCTCATGTGCCAAAACCTGGCATTCATACAAGTGGGATTGTTTGCTTATTGTTTAGTTTGCATCCTGGCCAAAGCTCTTTGAGCATTTAAGAATATCATTTATGCAAAACCAGATGCTGTTCTGTAGATCAGCCAATCAACAGCATCGAGGCGGAGCTACGGCCACCATTTCCCAGCTTCTTCCAGCCCAGGTTAGGAATCAGGTTGGCATTTTCCAGGTGTGGGTCCCTGCAACCAATTCCAGGGACTAGGCACTTGAGCAAGTACAAAGCAACAGGCTCTGCTTTGTTGACCAGGCAAGTGCAGAAGGGCAGGCTTTTCTGCGTGTTAGAAAAATCCTGACTAATGAAGCAGCTTTGTTTTGCCCGCCAGTCCTGCGATCTGATGCCGCACTTGCAGCCCCCTTCTGTGCCTGAGGAGGGGTTCCATGCCCGCATGCGCACAGTCTCATGGCCCAGCCCCAGAAGTTGCCAGTCCAAGCTCCAGCATCCGTGGGAGGGCCCCATGATTGGTGCAGCATTCTGCCTGTAGACACCGCCATCTTTCTTTCCGCTGGAACCAGTGGAAAGGAAAGCACAGCACAGTGTTGGCTGGGCTTTGTTGCCTCTCCCATGACAGGGACAAAAGCCCGGGTGGTTCCACAAAAGTTCCTTTTGGATCCACAAAAGCCCTGGTGGTTGAGATAGGGACAAACCGGGCAGGTAAGCCCAAGAACCTTGTCCTAAGAGCCAGGATGCCCTGTCCCAAGGTGAAACCCTGATCCAACTTTTTGTAGCTGCCGCTTGATTGCTAGGCACAGAGAGCAGCGTAATGTAATGTAATGTAATGTAATGTAATGTAATGTAATGTAATGTAATGTACAGTGGTGCCTCGCAAGACGAAAAGAATCTGTTCTGTGATTCTCTTCGTCTAGCGGTTTTTTCGTCTTGCGAAGCAAGCCCATTGACGGATTAGCGGATTAGCGCTATTAGCGCTATTAGCGGCTTTTAGCGGCTTTTAGCGGCTTATCGGCTTATCGGATCAGCTGATAAGCGGCTTAGCGGCTTAGAAAAAGGGGGGGAAAGGAAAAAACCCGCAGGAACTCGCAAGACATTTTCGTCTTGCGAAGCAAGCCCATAGGAGATTCGTTTTGCGAAGCACCTCCAAAACGGAAAACTCTTTCGTCTAGCGAGTTTTCCGTCTTGCGAGGCATTCGTCTTGCGGGGCACCACTGTAATGTAATGGATGACATTTTGCCACCCCTCCCTGGTTCTCTTGCTTAGGCATAGGTCCATGTGGAATAGGCAGTGGGGGCAAGTGGTTGGGTTTTGTTCTGGCAATGCCTCCTTTTTGCTCCATTTGCTCCTGAGCTGTGGGGTGGCGCTGTCATGCACCGGCTCCACTGCCCGATTTGCCTTGGCTGCAGAGTCTAAGGGGAAGATCCAGCTGTTCTTGACAGCAAGTTTCCTGGCAGCGTTCTGAAGCGTCTGCCCTAGGCAGCTTCTCCCAGCTGTCTCATGGCAGGGCCTGTCCTGCAATGGAAAGTTCCACAGCGGCACCAGATGCTGACGGCGTTGCACAAAGTCCTTCATCTGTTGGATGCTAGCATGGAGGCAGCAGCATTGGTATATATGTTTATAGCTACAATATTCTCCTAAGGACAAAAGCCTTGGATTTCCTCCAGGACTCAAGCATTTCTTTTCTTTTCCATTCTCTGCTGTGAACTTGTGAACTGAAGCGAGGCAAATCTCCTGAAAGGCAATCTCATGTGGAAACATCTCTTCTGTTTCTTAAACGTTGAGCAAAGTTTAATGCATTTTAATGTTTCATGTATTTTGCGTCCTGATTCCTCCCTCCCTTTTCCCTCCCTCCCCTCTTCGAACGCAGTGCTGTGCCGATGAGAAATGGGGCGACTGGAGGCCACATCTGGCTGCTATCCTGTCCAACCGCGTGGGAGAGGCAGATCTGAACTCCAGAGCCATTGTCACCATGGGAGAGACGCTGGGTGAGGAGACCCACCAAGGACCCACAATTCCAGCTCCTGTTCTTAAGCCCCGAGAGCAGCGTGGCTGCTTCCCACACCGCTCCAGCTTCATAGGAACGGAGGAATCGTGAGGAAGGGGTGGGGCCCACTAGGGAAGAACCACAGGGATAGGGCCCAGGTCTAACTTTGGATACTAGCACCGTTCTTCCCATGGGATCCCACCTACCCCATATTCTCCCTCCATTTATAATAATAATACTAATAATTTATTATTTGTACCCCGCCTATCTGGCTGGGCTTCCAACAAAGATTAAAAACACATTAAAATGTCACATATTAAAAACTTCCCTGAACAGGGCTGCCTTCAGATGTCTTCTAAATGTCAGGTAGTTGTTTATCGCTTTGACATCTGACGGGAGGGCGTTCCACAGGGCGGGCGCCACTACCAAGAAGGCCCTTTGCCTGGTTCCCTGTAACCTCACTTCTCTCAGTGAGGGAACCGCCAGAAGGCCCTCGGAGCTGGACCTCAGTGTCTGGGCAGAACTGTGGGGGTGGAGAGGCTCCTTCAGGTATACTGCACCGAGGCCATTTCTCCCTCTATTGTTCATTTATATAAAATCTGGTGATGATGAAAAGCGACAACACTCGCTAGGAGGGTTATACCAGGAGACCCCTGGTCTCTCAGCTCCATTATTGGACTGATTGGAGACACTGACTCAGGACCGCTAAGGTCACCTTGGGCAATATTTAGCCACAGCCACATTGGGTCCTGCTTCCCACTGTGGATTTTGATGCTGACGTTCACTATGGAGTTTGCGAACTGGGTGTTGTGCTTGTGTTTTATCAGTGTTAGAGATGTAAGGGAGGGAAAACCCTTTTCAAAAACAAAACCCCGCATTCCCTGTATTACAGCAGGGGTTGGCTGCAGCACTTACGGTATAATGCATATCGCAATGTCTTCTTAGGGGACACGGGTAGTGCTGTGGGTTAAACCACAGAGGCTAGGACTTGCTGATCAGAAGGTCGGCGGTTTGATTCCCTGCGACAGGTTGAGCTCCCGTTGCTCGGTCCCTGCTCCTGCCAACCTAGCAGTTCGAAAGCACCTCAAAGTGCAAGTAGATAAATAGGTACCACTCTGGCGGGAAGGTAAACAGTGTTTCCGTGTGCTGCTCTGGTTTCGCCAGATGCAGCTTAGTCATGCTGGCCACATGACCCGGAAGCTGTCTGTGGACAAACGCCGGCTCCCTCGGCCAATAAAGCAAGATGAGCGCCACAACCCCACAGTTGTCCGCAACTGAACCTAACGGTCAGGGGTCCCTTTACCTTTACCTTTTAATCTCTTTTTATCCTTCCATGATGCAATATGCTCCTCTTTTTACCTATCCAGCTGGAAAAGGATTAACAGAAGCTGCTCACCTCTGCTACCTAGTGGCAGACGTCCCCTTTGGCCACTACGGAGTCAAAACAGACCGCATGGTGTTGCTGGGCAGTAGCCAGAGGTGAGTGAGAATGGAAAGGTCCAACTTAATTAGCAGCGCTTGGCATTTCTGTAGCTCACTTCAAGCATTCAAAGTGGCACATTAGCTCAGCATTACAATGCTGCTTTGAAGCCAGCCAAGTTTCCTTCTCTGTTGCAGGGGTTCAAAAACGGGAGAGCAGTTGTCTCCTTAAGCCCTTCCAGCGAGGGCATGGCTGTGAGATGAGACTGGCTTAGGGCAAGGGGTGCAGACTGGCGAGGCAGAAGGACTTTGCTTGGCCCGCTCTTGTGCTTTTGCCTTGTGTCCCTTGATGTGCAATGTCATGTTGGGTACTGTATATGGCAAGCTGCTGCTTGAGGAGGCATCATCCGCTATGCTCTTTTGCCAGGCTAACTGATTTTTACTGCATGGTGGCAACTGATATGATAATATAGTGGTACCTCTGGTTGCAAACGGGATCCGTTCCAGAGTCCCGCTCGCAACATGAAAAGCCCGCAACCTGAAGTGCCGTATCTGCGCAGGTTCGTGGTGCGATTTGGCGCTTGTGCGCATGTACGAAGCATGATTTAGCGCTTCTGCGCATGCGCGAGCGGTGAAACCCAGAAGTAATGCTTTCCGGTACTTCCGGGTCGCCGCAGGACGCAACCTGAAAAAAGGTAACGCGAAGCAAACGTAATATGAGGTATGACTGTAGAAGGGATGTAGGAACTGGCTCTAGCAATCCTTTTTTTATAAAAAGAAAAAAGAAAAGAAAAATATTTCTGATAGGGTTGAGCGGAAGGGCTAGGGTTATGCATGTATAATTACAGCACTATGCCTGTGCAAACCTACACCTATTCATTATTTTCCAAGTTCCTGCCCCAAGGCCTAATGTGACATTTCCATCGATAGCCAGATATATGGGCTTGACGCGTATTGTGGAAATACCAGCTGTGGGCATGGAGTGTAATGCCACAACCTGGCCACACGAGGTCACTGTAGCTCTAAACTAATCTTAAGTTACGGGATGAACTAAAGCTCACTTTGCCCGCTGTGCAGTATTTAGGAGTCTTGGACAGGAAACTAGATTTACAGCATTTAGCTTCTTCCGAAGCTGAGAGATGGCACTTCAGTATCCAACCAGCAAATCTTGAGATGCCTGTGGTCTCCTTGCCAGCAACATTCCACAGCCGGACCAAAGTTACTCTTGCTGGAGTCAGAGTAGAACCAAAACGGAATTTTGCAATAGGCTTAAATTCAGTACCACCCCCTCGCCGAATCTGAACTCAACATTTGGCAATTTATGCTTCATTGCTATTGTGTGCCCTGTTTCTGATATTGTGAAACTGGTGTATGCACGATAGGGCTGACGTTATTGCGTGTCACCTGTCAAATCTTGTATTTGTTGAGTGAGACACATAAGTCACAGTCCAGTCCTGGCTTCTGCCACATGCCAGCTGCCACTCTGCGATCCTTTGATTCTCTGTACACGTGCTTCCACGACCAGTGAGACAGACAGAGGTTTGGGTTTTCTGCGTCTTCTAAAGTGCCCCACTGAAGTCAGCTTCTTGTAAGGTGAGACATGCCGGCTGCAAACGATTTAGTCATTCACCTTAAGAGGCTCCGCTAAGGTTAAAAATCCAATTTAAAGAGCGAACAGTTCCACTTATGCTAATGGTGCTCTGGCTAGATAAAAAGGAAAGGATTTTAACGATTCATTTCACCTTTCAACCATTCGCTCCTTATTAGAATTACAGGTCTAAACAAGCCTTGCGTCTTCAAGCAACACATGTAACTGACAACTGTGGTGCTGTTGATTGTAGCTCCTTCGGAATCAGGGCATTTGGTGGGGAGGGACACAACAGTTCTCTAAAAGGAAATCTAATCGGACTTTCTGCCACCTCAAAGCTGAGCCTCAACTTCTGTTGCCAGAGGGGATCCAGCAGCCGCCCATCTGTTGTGGCACTCCCCACGTCCCATGCTGTGCTTTGTACTGGGATTAACTGGTTCAGCTACCTATGGCAACCCTTGGCTTGTAGGTTAGCTGCTTAGCATGGGAAATACATAACTTGGACGGAAAAGTTTCTAGTTGTAGTTTAACTAACTAGTCTGGAGCAGAACAAGGCAGCCGCACTTGCTTGGGGTATAAATAATAAATTATTATTTTTGCATTCTCTCAGAGAGTAGCTCCAAGCTGACCTCTCAGCTCGAGGTCTGAGAGAGAAGTATGAGGAGAGAAATAATCTTGGTGTATATTTCAAACCCACACAAACAAACGTCAGTTAGCGCCACCACATTTGAAGTAGAAATATATATATATAAAATATAAAAATATTGCCCAGTGGCACCTTAGAGACCAACTAAGTTTGTTCTTGGTATGAGCTTTCGTGTGCATGCACACTTCTTCAGATACACTGAAAGTGTGCAAGAAAGAACAAACTTAGTTGGTCTCTAAAGTGTCACTGGACATTTTTTAAATTTTTTTTTTTATATTTCTACTGCGTCAGACCAGAGCCTGGCGTGCTCTGGTCCATGGGGTCACGATGAGTTGGACACGACTAAATGACTAAACAACAACAACTGTGTCAGACCAACATGGCTACCTACCTGAATCTAGAACATTTGAAGTAGAACCACGGAGACTGTTGGACAAATGTCTCATAGTTCTGGGAAAGCTGTAAAAAGTTTGTTGAATATGGCCTCTATGACTGCTGTGCAGTTAATGTGTTCTTAGTTGGAAAGGTTAGGATACAGCTCAGCTTGTATTAAGGCGAGTGAAGTTTGTAGAGAGGGGGGAATGTAGAGAGGGGGACCTCCAGATGTCCTAGACTGCCGTGTTGCGCTTCCTTCTGGTGTTAAACTGATACCACGCAGAGTTGCTGCTCTCCTTTCCTGTTCTTTCTCCTTTCTTATTTGACCCACCACGGGAGAGGAGGCATTTTGTGTGTCTCCGCTGAGATCAGTGAGCCTCTTTCTTGCCTTTCCAACATAGTTAAATAAAACTAGGAGCTCTTTACCATCAAGCACATATTTGCTATGATAAACTTAGCTTTCTTATTTTCCATACTAAAGGCCTCCGTGTAATTGCTTCCAAGGTAAGCGTGTTCCTCCAAGGGATTTCAGTGCAAAGTTCAGACTTTCGCCGACGCATATAAACTCTGAATGCTATCAGTGATGGGGAGCTCAAAGGGAGAAAACAAGGTTCTTTATTATCCCAGCCTTCCCTCTCCCTTGGTCTTCATTTCTTTTTTTCTCCAAGCAAGCTCTATTGTAGCAGAGAAGCCAAGTCTGGCTTGGTTCAGCAGGCACTGAAGGGAGGAAGGAAGGAAGGATGGATTTAACCAGCATGGCATTGGAGATTTTGAATTCTGGTGCTGGAGGAGACTCTTGAGAGTCCCATGGACTGCAAGAAGATCAAACCTCTCCATTCTTAAGGAAATCAGCCCTGAGTGCTCACTGGAAGGACAGATCGTGAAGCTGAGGCTCCAACACTTTGGCCACCTCATGAGAAGAGAAGACTCCCTGGAAAAGACCCTGATGTTGGGAAAGATGGAGGGCACAAGGAGAAGGGGACGACAGAGGATGAGATGGTTGGCTAGTGTTCTCGAAGCTACCAGCATGAGTTTGACCAAACTGCGGGAGGCAGTGGAAGACAGGAGTACCTGGCGTGCTCTGGTCCATGGGGTCACGAAGTGTCGGACACGTCTAAACGACTAAACAACAAGCACGAGAAGGGAAAGCCAATGTTTAATTTATTGAAAGCATTCAGATACTGCCCTAAATTATCTCTGACTCCAGGATGGCTTACACAGTTCAAAATTTGAAAGAATACGCCTCTAGCTGCAACACACCTTCTTTAGCTGAGTGAGGAATAATGAAACAAACCGCAACAGGTTCAGTAACAAAACTGCCAGGACATTTGCAAAGCTAAGCATGCTATGGGTACGGGTTCAAACTGGATGAGGGACTGCATCATGTTGAGATTCTTGCATTGCAGGGGATGGACTAGATAACCCTCGGGATCCCTTCTAATTCTACAGTTCTACGATTCTATGGGGACGCGGGTGGCACTGTGGGTTAAACCACAGAGCCTAGGACTTGCCGATCAGAAGGTCGGCGGTTCGAATCCCCGCGATGGGGTGAGCTCCCGTTGCTCGGTCCCTGCTCCTGCCGACCTAGCATTTCGAAAGCACGTCAAAGTGCAAGTAGATAAATAGGTACTACTCCTGCGGGAAGGTAAATGGCGTTTCCGTGCGCTGCTCTGGTTTGCCAGAAGCGGCTTAGTCTTGCTGGCCACATGACCAGCTGTACACCGGCTCCCTCTGCCAATAAAGCGAGATAAGCGCCGCAACCCCAGAGTCGGCCACAACTAGACCTAATGGTCAGGGGTCCCTTTACCTTTACCTTACGATTCTATGATACCGTGAGGAGTGGAAGACTTCTTTCCAAGCATCTGACTTGAAGCATTAAACCCCCCCCCCCAGCCTGCTTGGTATTTTGCACATCAACAGAAAGAAGCAGCCAGTTTTAGCTGAGTGGTGTGGTGCCTTAAGACATGAAACCTCTTAGCTTAGAATTAGAAAAAGGAAATGCCCGTCTGCTTAGAGAAGGAAGAAAGTGGCACGGACTCTGGTCTCTGCTAACTCTGCATTTACTAGGGCTAGGTGCTTTTAAAAACTGGTTTAATTAATAGATTTGTCAACCAGTGCTTTAGTTGATGGACTGATGATGAGGTTCTCAAATTGTTGTTGTTATAATATTTTATCCCATCTGGCTGGGCCTCGCCAGGCATTCTGGGAGGCTCCCAACAAAATATTAAAAACACGATGTCAGGGGTTCAGGAGCAGAGGCGAGGGCAAGGGAGGAAACAGAGAGCGAGGGGGAGGAGGCCGAAGAAAAGATGAGTGATGACGACGACCCGAGATCTCCGAGTCTTTCCAGTGAATCAAAAGATTCACAGAAAGGAGCGCCAGTGGCCAGAGCAAGGGGGGAGCCTAGGGGGACACCCCAGGAAGAAGGGTCCAGAGGGGGCTCAGAGGGGAGCAGTTGGAAATCAGGACCAGCGTCACCAACAGAGAGCAGGGGAGAAGAAGGGCGCCAGGTATCAAGCGCTGGCAGCTCGCAGCAGAGGGGAGGGCATGAGTCAGGAGTGGCCACACCTCCATCGGGGAGCGAAGAAACGGTCAGGCAGAAAGTGGAAGGTTGGGCGCGCGCGCCAAGTTCAAATGCACAGGAAGGTGGCGCAGTAAGCAGCCCGGAAAGGGAGCCAGGTCCTAAAGCCCGGCGCAAGGAGACAGGAGGGTCCGGGGGGTCAGCGTCAGAAGAATCCCGGAAGGAAGAGACCACGGGGGGCAGAGGGACCCAGAGAAGAACGGTCAGGCGGAAAAGGTGGAGTAAGGCTAGGGTATTAAGCTGGTGTACAGGGGGCGGAGACTCAGACGGAGCTTCGCCGGTCTAACCCATAAGACGTAGAGCTGCACGCGGCAGCTTGAGAATGGAAACTGTAACTCAATAAAGACTTTTATAAAGTGAACGCTGGCTAGCGTGATCCTCTGTGAGCTAGGATCTGGAAGCAGCTCTGACAGTAAGCTCCGTCTCCAGTTGTGGGCATCTGCAGCCTCGCGGAGAGGAGAGAAGGCGGGTGCCTACTAGCGAGCTCACGAACGGCAGACAATATGACGGCCGAACAGCAGATAGCGGATCTCAGAGAAGCAGTGACACGACTGAATGCCGAGATACTTGCATCCAGGAAGAGAGAGGAGGACGCAGCTGCCGCCTACAGAGATCTCCAGGTCAGGTTGGAAATGCTTACGAAGCAAGGGCAACTGACACCCAGACCGGAGGGGATTGGGTTGGGGAGACGAACAGGCGGTCTAGTCTCTCACTTCGATGGGAATTTACAACAGTACCCCAACTTTAGAGCAGATGTAATGTGTGCACTGCAACTGCTGGACAAAGACTTTAGAGATGAGCAAGAGAAGGTGGGATTTATCATGTCCCATTTGCATGGAGATGCTAAAGCATGGCTGCGCAATTTGTGGAGAGATAAGGATCCGGCGCTCCAAAATGCGGATGCCTTTATTAAAGCGATGGATGGGTGCTTTTTATCAAGCATAGACGTGGATCTTGCCCGGAAGGAGGTACATGGACTGAAGCAGGGGAGGGCCAGTGTAAGGCAGTATCATGCCCGCTTTTTTGCATTGGTCAGTGCCCTGGAATGGGACAGAGATTCGGCTCCAGTCAGAGACCTGTTTTGGGAAGGATTGAACAGCGCGGTTAAAGACGAAATTGCAAGGGGGGAGAGACCCCGGAGCACGCAGGAGATCGTTCAGAGGGCGCTGGCGGTGGGGGTGCATCTGGAAGAACGTCCATGGAGCAGGGACGAAGGGCGTGGAGGGCGCGAACCAGCCAGGGGCTACTCCTTCCTTCCCAGAGAAGCAGCGCGTGCGCAATCCACGCCTCCGCCAGGAGGAGGAGCGGAACCTATGGAGGTTGGAGCTGCAAGGGCTCAGTCAGCAACCAGAGCCCTAGCACCGGGAGCAGTGAAAGCGAAGCCTCCTAGAGGGAACAGGAAGTGTTACATCTGTGACAATCCCCAGCATATGGCGAAAGAGTGTCCCCAGAGGCTCCACAAGCACACTGCAGCCTCAGCAATGGTAACTGCAGCAACGCAGCAAGGAGAACCACAGCAGGGAAACGACGGAGTCTGGCTGGAGACAGAGGCACTGGGGCCCAGCCAGACGTGTCAGTGAAGCAGTCCCCAGAGATTTTGCAGCCCACAGACCCCCCCTCCTGCCCAAACCAGTAGTGCGGCTCACCGCATCGCTCCAGCTGCCCAATGGCCTCACCATGGACGTGCCGATCACCATTGACTCAGGAAGCAATGCGGACTTTATAGGGCAAGACTTTGTCGACCGGCACGCTATACAGTTACTGCCTGCCACACTGCCCCTGCAGGTCGTCACGGTGGATGGCAGGGAGCTGCTCGGGGGGCAAGTGGTGAAGCAAACGCCACCAATGGTGATGCGACTTGGGAATCACAAGGAAGTCATCAGCTTCAATGTCACTCAACTATCGGACACGCCTATTGTATTGGGCATGAGTTGGCTGGACAAGCACAGCCCGACGCTGGCGTGGTACCAGAGGCAGCTGACCTTCGGCTCTTCCTATTGTGCTGAACACTGCATCCTGCCCCGGCAGGAAGGAGAGGAAGAGGAGTCACAGCTGCAGCTAGGGACGCTGCAAGCGGTTCCCCACAAGTACGCAGAATTTTTGGAGGTTTTCTGCGAGAAGGAGGCGGACAAGCTACCCCCCCACAGACCGTACGACTGCAAGATTGACCTCCTACCAGGGGCGGCGTTGCCAAAAGGGAAGCTGTATTCCATGTCTGAGGACGAATTACAGGAACTCAAAGAGTTCATACATCACAATTTGGAGCGCGGTTTCATCCGAGAGTCCAAGGCAGTGGGGGGCAGTCCTGTATTCTTTGTCAAGAAGAAAGACACGCCCCAAAAAAGGCTCGTAGTGGACTACCGGACCTTGAACGCGGTGACCGCGCCATCGGACTTCCCCATGCCCAGGATAGACGACCTCCTCGCGACGGTGCGCAAGGGATGCGTCTTCACCAAGTTGGACCTGCGAGGGGCATACAACCTCATTCGCATGCGGGAAGGCGATGAGTGGAAGACAGCCATGTTCACGCCCCTGGGCACCTACGAATGCAGAGTTATGCCTTTTGGATTGCAAAATGGCTCCCACTGTTTTCAAGCTTTCATGCATCACGTGCTGGCGGGGCTTCTCTACAAGAAGTGTGTCTGTTTCCTGGATGACATACTCATCTTTTCTGACTCGCAGCAGGATCACGACAGAGACGTCAAGGAAGTGCTGAGCAGACTGCAGCAGCATAGGCTCTACGCCAAGCTGGAAAAATGTCAGTTCGACGTGTCGGAGGTGGACTTCCTGGGCTACAGGTTGTCCGACAAGGGGCTCGCCATGGACAGCGCCAAGGTTCACGCGGTTTTGGATTGGAAAAGTCCGCGCAACAGGAAGGAGGTCCAGCGGTTTGTCGGCTTTGCGAACTTCTATCGCAAGTTTATCAAGGGGTTTGCGATGCAGACGGCGGCCATCACAGACACGCTCAGCTCCAAGAAGAAGAAGTTCATCTGGACGGAGCAGGCGGAGCAGTCCTTTCAGGCACTCAAGTGTCTCTTCGCGTTGGAAGAGCAGCTACTACACGTCGACCCCAGCAGACCGATGAGGGTGGAGACGGACGCCTCAGACAGAGCCGTGGGAGCGGTGCTGTTGCAGCAAGACCCGCAGGGGGCGTGGAGACCGGGAGCATTCTACTCCAGGAAGCTCACCAAGTCAGAACAGAACTACACCATCTGGGACAGGGAGTTGTTGGCCATTCATGCAGCCTTTAAGGCGTGGAGGCACTTCCTGATCGGAGCCAAGCACACGGTGCAGGTCCGCACGGACCACAAGAACCTGGAGCACTGGCGCACGGCGCGGTTCCTGAACCAGAGGCAGATACGTTGGGCAGAGTTCTTTGCGGACTTCGACTTCCGCATAGAGTATGTCCCGGGGGACACCAACATCATGGCGGACGCCCTCTCCCGTAAACCGCAATACCTCGAGGAGGCGACGCCAGCGGCGGCCATGCACATCTTCGCACCGACAGCGTGGGCGTGCGCTTCCGCGACTGTTGACCTGGAGGCGGTTCGACGTGCGTTGCAGGACGACTCCTTCGCGCGAGCGAAGATGGCAGAGGCACGCAGGGGCACGACGGCGACCGGCGAGTTCCAGGTTCGAGACGGATTACTCCTCCGTAAAGGGGCCATCTACGTGCCGGGGGACGATCTTCGCGCCAAGGTACTGCAGCAGTTGCACGACGCGCCCACCGCTGGGCACTTTGGCACAGAGAAGACGATAGAATTAGTAGCCAGAGACTTCTGGTGGCCCAGAATGAGAGGGGAAGTCGCGGACTACGTGGCGAGGTGCGACACCTGCCAGAGGGCCAAACCAGTACACAGACCGCCGGCGGGACTGCTGGAACCGCTGCAAACCCCGTTCGAACCATGGGAGAGAGTGGCCCTGGACTTTGTCACGGATCTGCCCAGCTCGAGAGGCAAGACGGCAGTGCTAGTGGTGGTGGACTTGTTCTCCAAGATGGCACATTTCATTCCATGTGCAAAGGTGGCCACGGCGGAACAAACCGCCAAACTGTTCATAGATCACGTGTTCAAGGTTCACGGTCTGCCGCGGTCTATACTGTCCGACCGGGGTCGGCAGTTCATCTCAAACTTCTGGCAGAAGCTGATGGGCTTCCTGAACGTCAAGATCAACCTGGCTTCGGCTAGACACCCGCAGACCAACGGACAAGCGGAGCGGGTCAATGCCATCATGCAGCAGTACCTGAGATGTTATGCGAATCAACAGCCCGCGACGTGGGTGGATTACCTGCCTCTCGCCGAGTTCGCCTACAACAACACGAAGCACGTGTCCACGGGGGTGACGCCGTTCTTCGCCAACAACGGAAGGCACCCCAGAACCTTCCCGGGATTGGAAAGAATGGGGGAGGGGGAGCCGCAGACAGCAGACGCGTTCGCGTCGGAGTTGCAGGAGGTCCACGATCAGCTTCGGCGGCACCTGGAGCTGGCCAAGCACGCATACAAGGTACAAGCAGACAAACACAGGAGGGTTGGTGAAGAGATCCATGTGGGAGACTGGGTCTGGTTGGCAGCCCACGCAGTGCCGGCCAGGTCGTTAGCGAAGAAGAAACTAGGGTATAAACAACTGGGACCCTACCAAGTCGAAGAGCAGGTCAACCCGGTAGCCTTCAGGCTGATGCTTCCGGAGGGCTCCAGGATGCATCCGGTGTTCCACAGATCGGTGCTCACTCCCTACAAGACACCTCACAGATTTCAGGAACCAGGAACGGCGCCGAGTCCGCTCCGAGAGGGAACCGAGCAAAGGGGAGTGCCACAGGAGGAGCCCATCAACGAGGTCACAGAGATTTTGGACTCGAGATGGGGAGAAGAGGGAGTAGAATACCTTCTCGCCAGAGAGGGCACCCCGGCCAGTGCCAACAGCTGGGTGCCGGGCTACGCTTTGGAGGAACCTCTGCTCAAAGACGAGTTTCATGCCCTCTTCCCACACAGGCCCATGCCAGCAGACTTTTTCGACGATTGGCTTTTCACACCGACGCTTTCAGCCAGCACGTTCCAGGGGTTCGACTCGGACGAGGAACCGACAATGGACACATGTTCCCCGGAGGGGTCACCCTCGGGATCTGCCTCAGAACCCTCGTATTGGTGGGACGATAGACCAGAGGAACAGTGGCGCAGGAAGTGGCTGGAGGTTCCAGGTCGAGCGACGGACCCGGGAACGACTGAGGCGGAGACGGACGTGGACATGTACGGGGAGGATTTTGGGTTCGAGCACGGAGGCACAGAGATGGAAGTGGAGGTGACCGTTGTCGACGAGCGCAGGGAGGAAGAACCGGAAGTCTTCAGTTGGAGGCCCGCCACGGGAAGCGAACTGTATCCGGCATTCGTCCCCATGACACTGCAGCACCCAGCTCCCGCACCGGAAGGAGGGGAGGGGGGAAGGGGGGGCTTCGAGGGGGGGATGGATGTCAGGGGTTCAGGAGCAGAGGCGAGGGCAAGGGAGGAAACAGAGAGCGAGGGGGAGGAGGCCGAAGAAAAGATGAGTGATGACGACGACCCGAGATCTCCGAGTCTTTCCAGTGAATCAGAAGATTCACAGAAAGGAGCGCCAGTGGCCAGAGCAAGGGGGGAGCCTAGGGGGACACCCCAGGAAGAAGGGTCCAGAGGGGGCTCAGAGGGCAGCAGTTGGAAATCGGGGCCAGCGTCACCAACAGAGCGCAGTGGAGAGGAAGGGCGCCAGGTATCGAGCTCTGGCAGCTCGCAGCAGAGGGGAGGGCATGAGTCAGGAGTGGCCACACCTCCATCAGGGAGCGAAGAAACGGTTAAGCGGAAAGTGGAAGGTTGGGCGCGCGCGCCAAGTTCAAATGCACAGGAAAGTGGCGCAGTAAGCAGCCCGGAAAGGGAGCCAGGTCCTAAAGCCTGACGCAAGGAGACAGATGGGTCCGGGGGGTCAGCGTCAGAAGAGTCCAGGAAGGAAGAGACCACGGGGGGCAGAGGGACCCAGAGAAGAACGGTCAGGCGGAAAAGGTGGAGTAAGGCTAGGGTATTAAGCTGGTGTACAGGGGGCGGAGACTCAGACGGAGCTTTGCCGGTCTAACCCATAAGACGTAGAGCTGCACGCGGCAGCTTGAGAATGGAAACTGTAACTCAATAAAGACTTTTATAAAGTGAACGCTGGCTAGCGTAATCCTCTGTGAGCTAGGATCTGGAAGCAGCTCTGACACACGATAAACCGTCAAACATTAAAAACTTCCCTAAACATGCGTGCCTTCAGATGTTTCCTAAAAGTCAGGTAGTTGTTTATTTCCTTGACATCTGATGGGAGGGCGTTCCACAGGGCGGGGGCCACTACCAAGAAGGCCCTCTGCCTGGAATGTGCTTGTGGACTCTGTTTCATACAACAAATCCTAACACGGATAAAATAAACAAAATAGTAAGCAAGCAAAATTGAAGAGTTAATAATTTAAGAGAGAGTTAAAAAGCCTATGTATATCCAGCAGGTAAGAATGACTGATGTATTTTATAGGCTGTCATTCAAAATATTGCGACTAATACATCTCTGGTTTTCCATCTTCTAGAAGCAAACTGGACAATTCCAATGTAGATAATCTGGGCATTCTTCAAAGCAAGGGGGCAATAATCGTTATACAAGCATCTTTGTAGTAGGGGCAGCATAAAAGGACATGGTCTGTGGTCTATAGGAGAAGCCGTACCTTCTGCTTCGTCTTTTTCTGAACCAGGGAACAGAAAAGTAAACACATTCTCTGAGTTGTGCAGACAAACTCCAATTAGCGAGGGCAAACTGGTGGGACTATAAGCCACAGAAACGTTTGTTTATTTTAAAGGCTTTTTTATATATAAAGCTATTTTGGTTCTTGCGTCTTACTTTAGTAAGGAATGTAATGGAGGGTAGGTGGGAATTAAAAATATTATTTCATTCTAGCAATGGCAACTAGCTTTGGTTTATTAAGTGTAGGTTGTGTGACATTTCCTTTCACTTATCCGAAGGGCTGATCTACTGGCGTTTCTGTAATTTGCAGATTTGTTTAAGCCTAACTGATTAACCAGTTAATGGGTGGGTGAGTAATGAACTGAAATGAATTCAGTGGCTGCTGCCAGCTCCAGGCGTTGGAAGAAAGGCTTGCAGCTTCAACATGCAGTCAGAAATGACTCTTGTTGGATTCAGTGTGTTAGGGATGGGGGCATGTGATGAAAAAGTCCGCTGGACCAGAGGTTGGGTGATGCAGTGCCTGGGCAACCCACCAGAGTGCTCAGCTTTAGCCTCCTCGTGATTGGTTGCAGGTACCGCTAGCCAGAAAGGGACGTGGGTGGGGCTGTGGGTTAAACCACCGAGCCTAGGGCTTGCCGATCAGAAGGTCGGCGGTTCGATTCCCTGCGACAGGGTGAGCTTCCGTTGCTCGGTCCCTGCTCCTGCCATCCTAGCAGTTTGAAGGCACATCAAAGTGCAAGTAGATAAATAGGTATTGCTCTGGTGGGAAGGTAAACGGCGTTTCCGTGCGCTGCTCTGGTCGCCAGAAGCGGCTTAGTCATGCTGGCCACATGATCTGGAAGCTGTACGCCGGCTCCCTTGGCCAGTAAAGTGAGATGAGCGCTGCAACCCCAGAGTCGTCCGCGACTGGACCTAATGGTCAGGGGTCCCTTTACCTTTACCTTACCGATAGCCAGAGTAGGGGGTGAAGTCAGTGTTTTGGGAGGGAGAAAGAAAAGAGAGTTGAGAGTTGGAGCTCTTAGCGTTCAGCTGGAGAGGAGGATAGCTCTTGAGCTGGGTGTGTGAGATCCACTTGGAGGAAAATATCTCTTCCTCTCCTTTGGTGATCACTTGTAGGCAAGTAAGATTGTCTTCCATAAAAATGGGTTTTAACAATGAGTCCATAAGTGACTGTGGAGGCCAGTTCTGGATCCACACGTCCTTCCACTCAGAAATGAGTCCTGTTGGATTCAATGAGTTAGGGATGGGTAGAGAAATCCATTTTGGTTCTCGTTTAAAGACAAAAATCTGCCTAGATTTGCGCTTTTCATAACTGAAACACAGCCATTCTTTGAAATTTGTGGTTTTCCGAATTTTGTAGTGCAGCTCTCCAGCCAAGTAATGTGTACAAAATGTGTATGCTAGGGTAAGAAATGTGTATATTAGTGAAAACAACATACAAAATGGGGGAAATTACTTTGCCAAAATGGGTGCATTAAGAGAAATGCCCATTAAAATACTGGTGAATTTTCACGAGGGCTTTTTTTTAAAACCTCCACCACCACAAAGTGACGTGGAAAAGTGGGGACCGGAATCTAAGAGGCTGCTTTAGAGAATGCTGTTCGCTTTCCATCCCTGACTCTCTGTCCGCTTCTTCCTTTCAGCCAGACCTTTGCCCAGTTTGCCAGGACAGAGGGCATCCACAGGACAGAGATCTTGGAGTACTGCCAGTTATTGAGGACTCCCCAGGCTTTCATTCCCTCTTTCCAGGTAACAGATGCCCTCTGGGTCCAACCAGTCATTTAAGAATATCCGGAGCTCATTGAAGTTTAATGGATCATCTCTAAAAATGCTTTTTAAACAAGAGCTTTTGGGTCTTGAGCCTTGTCAGGGTTAACAAAGTTTCCCCTAGGGGGTGGGCTATAGGGGCCACATGCACCCCATGTTTAAAGCTCCTGGTTCTGTCCCCAGCAACTTCCATTTGGAGGGACCAGGCGGTCTGTTTGGGTGGGTTGCTGCCAATAGGAAGTGTGGGCTAATGATCTAGCCCAGAGCTTTCAAAACTGTGTGCCGCGACACATTAGTGTGTCGGCTGCAGCGTGTAGGTGTGTCGCACAAACGCTCCCCCTGGGGCTGGAAAGGGGTCAGTTTAACCTCTGGTTTGCTAATACAGTGGTACCTCGGGTTAAGAACTTAATTCGTTCTGGAGGTCCATTCTTAACCTGAAACTGTTCTTAACCTGAAGCACCACTTTAGCTAATGTGGCCTCCCGCTGCCGCCACGCGATTTCTGTTCTCATCCTGAAGCAAAGTTCTTAACCTGAGGTACTGTTTCTGGGTTAGCGGAGCCTGTAACCTGAAGCGTCTGTAACCTGAAGCGTCTTTAACCTGAGGTACCACTGTAAAATGGAATTACTGTGTCGCAAAATGATTCATGTCTTAAAAAGTGTGTCGCCAACACGAGAAGTTTGGAAAGCTCTGATCTAACCTGACGTAAGGCCAGTTTAGGATATTGATCTGTACTTGGCCAAAGTTGCACTTTGAGACGTCTCACACCTTTGAGCTTTTCCTGTGCTATCAGTGTGCGATCATTTTTAATGCGGAATGTGAAGCAGGGGAGAGGCGTTTGTTATGTGAATGAGCATCCTGTACAATAGCCATTACAATCTGAATCAAGCAAATCCCACTTAGCAGGTGCTAGGCTCCCTCCTTTCTCCCCACCCCTTATTATCTGGGATAGCTGTTATGGGGTGGGGTCAATGTTAATCCCCATTCCTGCCTCGCATAACTGGCAGGGTTTGGGAGAGTAATGCTGAAGAACAGAGCTAAGTTGCTTTGTAGCAGGGCTGGCCCTGGTATACAACCTGATTCAGCTTGTAGGATGAATGCAATACATCATTACCAGGCCGAAGCCTCATTTGTGGAAGCGCCCTTTAAAAAGCATGATTAAAATAGTAAAATAGTCCTGTCTATCGCAAGGGCAGGAGAAATCAAGCCTCTTTGCCTGGCCTTTGGCAAGATTTTAAAGGACCCAAGGATGCTTGATGCTCAATCACATATAATTTCCCCCTGACATTTTCGGCAGATCAAAAGCCGCTGTGGAAGCTGCAATCTTGAGCAGAGGATGAGTGATTGGGGTCGGGAATGGGGAGAGAGGGGCTGCTTATTCTTCACCTCTGGCCATTTTATCTGCTCCATATCGCACTCACACCCCCGGCAGCCTCCTTCTGTGGTAGCTGAATCAAGCAAACCGAATCCATAAAGTGAATTTGCCTTGGCAAATTTTGCTGAGTTATTAAGAGCTAGTAAATAAGGGTTTATAGACAAAGTCCTTAGACCAGACATCACCCAGGTGAAGCCCCTTCCTCTAGCTTAGTGTGACGTGCAAAACAGGTTTTTAAGAGTGATCTGCCTTTCTATTGTTGCCCAGTCTCCAAGCCCTGCAAGATTCCAGGGGTTCCAGGAGCTTATTCAGGATTCGGCACAGGAGAGACTGTGGTGTCTTTATGATATATGGTTTGTTTACACATATAAGCCACCTGAGCCTCCAGTGAAGGGGCTCACAGCATTGGCATCTCATCGCTGCAGCCTTGGATTCCAACAGAATCCAAGGCATAGCTCTGTCTCCCAGCCTGCAGCCTGCCAGCTTCCAACTTATAGCTCACAGAACTCAACTCTCAACTCTGGCTTTTGGCTTTCTAACTCTCAGTGAGTTGAGGGAGGAAGCCCTAACCATCTGATATCTGGCACAGAACCACGTCCTTTGTTACCTTAATGGCCCATACCTAGAGGGCCATTATTTCACCAGGAAGCTAGACTGGCTATTCCAGGAATTGAATTCATGCCATATCCATGAATTAGAAGTGGGTCCAGGCCTCTGCTCCCCACCCCGAACTCATAACACTATCTTCAGGTTAAGAGATAAGAGTTTTTTTGTTCCACAGCTGTCTCCTAGCCAGTACGCTACAGCTAACAACTGTAAACACTTTAAAAGAACTTAACAACATGTAAGCCGGCCAATAGCGCAGAATTGGAAGATATCAAAAATCCCAACTATAAACGAGTGGCAATCCAAACTATTTGGTTATTTAGAATTGGCAAAAATGACACAGAAAATAAGAAATCATAAAGACATAAAGTTTAACAAAGAATGGAATAAATTTATGACATACATGGAAACAGAGGTAAAAAATCTAAAAATTACAGTAGGTATGACGTAACACTTGTGATGTAAAGAGTTTCTTAAGGAAAAGAAACTGCAGATAAAAAAAATCATATATTCTGAAATCGAGATGAAGGGAAGTCAATTAGTGTTGTGTGTTATTTAGTAAATGTAACCTAATTTGTTGGTATCTTATGTTAGGAGATGTTTTTTCTTTTGTTTTCTTTATTATTTTTTTTTTTTATGTATTTCTTTTTTGTGTGTATGTGTGATGTATGTTCTTTTCGTTTGTTTTAATGTCTGATGTAGCAAAACAAATTAAAATCAATAATAAAAACAACAACAACAACATGTAAGCCGGCCTTCAGGTGCACGAGCTGTTTTGATGAGGTCTGCCCCAAATATCAATCCTGCCACTTTTGCATGACTGCTGCTCTCCTGCAGAAGTGGAAAGAGGGTTATCTAATTACTTTTCATTGACTCAGCTCCCCACAGCAACCTGAACAGAGTGCCCCCCAAATGCATCTCATTCCTCCTCTCCCCCTGCAATCTGTATAAGTCCCCCCCATTGTCTTTTGCAGGTTTACAAGCTGATCTATGCCTCTCGCCTGGTGGACTGCGGCCTCCCTGCCCAGGCCTTGCACTACTGCGAAGCGGCAGCGACTGCGCTTCTTGTTCAGAAGCAGAACACGTCCCCTGTCCTCCTGGAGCAAGTGATCAAGGTGGGCTTTGGGTGATGAGGAAAAGCCATGCACTTCATGTCACAAGAGACTCGCATGGGGAGGCAAACTAAGGCCTGGGGGCCGGATCCGGCCCAATCGCCTTCTCAATCTGGCCCGCAGAGGGTCCAGGAATCAGAAGAATGTGCCCTTTTATTTAAAATGCATCTCTGGGTTATTTGTGGGGAATAGGAATTTATTCATTTCCCCCCCCAAAAATATAGTCCGGCCTCCCACAAGGTCTGAGGGACAGTGGACCGCCCCCCTGCTGAAAAGGTTTGCTGACCCCTGCAAGAGAGCTTGATCCTTATTCCAAACTGGCGATGAACTGGCAAGATGAATGCTCCTATGCGAGAGGGACCAACTCTTTCCACAGCGAGCTAGACATGCCCCGTCCTTCCCAAGCCCAAGTGTCATAGTGTTAGAATTCATTTATTCATGTCTAAATTTACCTCCACAGTGGAGTTTTCTTTTGAAGTGTGACACAGCCTCCACTGGTTTCTGACCATTACCGTTTTTAAGGTATGAATCTGTGTCCAGCTGTTCTCTCACCTTCCCTTTTCTGCTTTATGCCAGCAGTTATTTCAACCCCTAAATTAGTACAGTATTGGTTTTGAATAGAAACCTCCCCTGAATATAGACTGCACCCCTAAAATGAGATCCCTTTGAAATGAAATTTCAATCTCTGGCACCATCCAGTGCTACTTGTCTCACAATAATTAAATCCCTGGACAACTGGAGTGGGTCATCCATTTACAAAAACTACCAAAGTATGTTGAAATTCCACGTGGCTCCCAAGGTCTCGTCTTAAATAACGGTTTCTATTTCTATAGGAGCACAATTGTAGGCCGCACAGGTTTTATGCAAACCAGATTAAAGGGTGGGAGAGCACATCCTATATTGAGACTAATACAGTATATATGTGAATACAGGTGTCTTTTGTTGGAACACACCTGTTTATGTGCCTGATTCCTTTAGCTCTGTTTATTGGGAGGGATCTGATTACAGGTGTGCTATGCTTACAATGAACTTCATGTCCCAAGAGGGACATGAAGGGACGCGGGTGGCACTGTGGGTTAAACCACAGAGCCTAGGACTTGCCAATCAGAAGATTGGCAGTTCGAATCCCCGTGACGGGGTGAGCTCCCGTTTCTCGGTCCCTGCTCCTGCCAACCTAGCAGTTCGAAAGCACGTCAAAGTGCAAGTAGATAAATAGGTACCGCTCCAGCGGGAAGGTAAACGGTGTTTCTGTGCGCTGCTCTGGTTCGCCAGAAGCGTCTTAGTCATGCTGGCCACATGACCCGGAAGCTGTACGCCGGCTCCCTCGGCCAATAAAGCGAGATGAGCGCCGCAACCCCAGAGTCGGCCACGACTGGACCTAATGGTCAGGGGTCCCTTTACCTTTACCTTTATGCTCACAATGGCCAGTTCCTGATAACGACTTGGTTGCCATGTTTTGAACCAGCCCATGTTTCCAAACACTTCCCTAGGGCTGCCCCGCACAGAAAATGCTCCAGCAACCCGACTCAGATGTGACATGAGCCTGCTTTGAGAAGCCAAACCCTTGTATCCCAAGAAGGGGTTTGCTTGGGAGTCAGCCTCATTGTGGACTTGTTCAGCAGCTGATTGAGGAGGAGACCTGAAATTATGTCAGTCGGTGGGCAAACAACCTCTGTTTGCCCTCCATAGTGGACTCAGCTGTATAAATATTCAGAATAAATGGAAGGAAAGACGGCTAAATCAGAAACAGCACAAATTACAAATGCGGCACAGGGCTTAAGTAGCTCAGTTAGTTACAGGCTGAGCTGTTAATTCCTTTCTAATGTTTCATTTAATGATAATCGCATTTGCCTAATCTGTGTTTCGCACATACGTTAACACGAATGGCTGAAAGCCCCGGAATTTGAGAAGGGGCCTCGACATGTTCCAAGAAACACGTTTCTCGCAAGGAGCAAATGACATGAATAACCTGCTAATAATTGCTGAATTTGGAGAGAGTTGTCACAGGTGGGATAAGCGCTGCAATTTAGAGAAGTAATTTAGCAAGCGTAGCTCTTGTGGAGACGAGTATTGGTTCTCCGTGGCTTCTTTTGAGTTTTGTGGGGCAAAATTTGGGACAAAATGTGCCATTTGGGACATTCTGAGATGTTAGGTAGTGGAGTCACCAGGTGGCAGATCCAATTCCCATGTCAGATTTGGGGGGCTGTTGGATGATGTTCTCTGTGGGTCCAGCTTCTTGGCACTGCACAAGCAATGTTGCAGCTGTGACACACACTTTCTCTCTCTGGCCCAGTCCACACAACTGCTGAGATTGGGGCGAGGGGGGGGGGGAGGAGAGGCCAGTGGAGAAAGATGCTGCTGCACTCACATTTTTCTCCACAGCTTGAATGTTTGGAGAGGGCAGGTGAACAGGCAGCGGAGCCTTCTAGAATGCAGTTAAGCACCATGGCAGTGTGTTATAAAAAAGCAATAGGTTAGGCTAAATTAGATGGGCCAATGATTTCACTCACCAGCATCCCATCTTCTGCTCCCAGTAACCACAACTGGCCTTCTAGAATGGCGCTGCGAGGATCAGGATTCCCCCCCTTGGTATTATCAAAAGAAGAGTTTTTGTCTTGAAGGCAGAGCTAACAGTTCTTGCTTGGTCCCCCCCTCCCCCCTTTAAAGAATCCTCTTTTGCCACCTAACTTAAAGAGCCCTCTGCTGACTGGAGCAGTGACTCTGGATCCTCTGAACTAACTGCTCCTCTCCTCGCTTCTTCCCAATCGCACAGCTGGCAGAGCGCCTGAAACTCTCTGACCCCTGCCTGATGGGGAAGCCTGTGCAAGAGGCCATTTGGGAACCGGCTTGGCTTTCAGAGCTCCGAACCAGATGTCGGCAGTGGGAGGTAAGACTTCTTGGGTGGGGTGTCGATGGGCTGATTTGTGATCCAGCTCTTTCTGGCCACTTGGATTAAGCTGAAGAGAAGCAGCTGTTTCCCAACTTGAGGCACATGGATCCCAAAGCCTGCTTTACCACCTGAGGCAGAAAACAGGGACTTCCTGCTTCCTGCTCCACCTCCTGCATGGTTGCCATCTCTGGGAAGTCCAGGGGATGTGTCTCCCTTGCCAGGCGATGGTACTCCTCTGAATACCATTCCCCGTGACGGACGGGCGAGGCCATGCCTCCATTGTCACGCTGACGGCAGAATCTGGCACTCGCCAGTGTCGCCTCTCCTCCGTTGGTTTCCCTCCCTCGGCTTCAGCAACGTGGCTGCTTTCAGAAAACACTTGTTTTGGCTTCGCGTAGCTTTCTTGTGCTTTTATACCACATCGGGTGCCATCCTGATGTCGGAGAGTGTGGCGTATACATTTTGCATTGATGAACAGAAGATTTATCCGCAGAGATCTGTGGAACTGCCGCCTAAAGGGGAGAAGACGGGTGACCTCCTGGATGTGCTACTCGGTTCAGGGGATGTAATTGGGGTTGCTATGTAGAGTTCTGACTATATATATGACATAGAGTTCTATGTAGAGCCAGTGTGGTGTAGTGGTTAAAAGCGGTGGACTCGTAATCTGGTGAACCGGGTTCGCTTCCCCGCTCCTCCACATGCAGCTGCTGGGTGACCTTGGGCTAGTCACACTTCTCTGAAGTGTCTGAGCCTCACTCACCTCACAGAGTGTTTGTTGTGGGGGAGGAAAGGAAAGGAAATTGTTAGCCACTTTGAGACTCCTTAGGGTAGTGATAAAGCAAGATGTCAAATCCAAACTCTTCTACTCCCACCTCCTCCCAATGGTGGGTGATGAAGACTGTTCACGAATAATAATAATAATAATAATAATAATTTATTATTTGTACCCCTCCCATCTGGCTGGGTTTCCACAGCCACTCTGGGCGGCTTCCATAGAAACCAAAAAAACACTAAAATATCATACATTAAAAACTTCCCTGAACAGGGCTGCCTTAAGATGTCTTCTGAATGTCAGGTAGTTGTTTATCGTTTTGACATCTGATGGGAAGGCATTCCACAGGGCGGGCGCCACTACCGAAAAGGCCCTCTGCCTGGTTCCCTGTAGCTTTACTTCTCGCAATGAGGGAACCGCCAGAAGGCCCTCGCCGCTGGACCTCAGCGTCCGGGCTGAACGATGGGGGTGGAGACGCTCCTTCAGGTATACTGGGCCGAGGCCGTTTAGGGCTTTAAAGGTCAACACCAGCACTTTGAATTGTGCTCGGAAACGTACTGAAGAGCCCTGGTGATTTGTCTGTGTCTTCTGTGACTTGTCCCTTGTTGGCACTTCACCCGCCTTCTTGCCTGCTGCCCCAGAGCTGCCCCCACTTGGCTCCAAGCTTTGCCTAACCTGTTTTTCTCCTTCTCCTTCTCATCTCATTTAAGGAGGAAGGAAGTCTTTGCAATGCCAACTGCACCCAGCCGGAATTTCCCAGAACCAGTGGATCAACACCAGGTAAAAGAACGAAAGGATGAACAGTGGCAGGTGTTCACAGAAAGGAGCACACAGCTGCACTGGGGCCAGTTAAATGAATCCCTTTTTACAATTATTCTGGCACATCTGAGACTGTTCCTTTCTGCTATTGGATTGGATTCAAAGACTTCCCTGGAAGTATGACTTGCAGAAGCCTATTGGTATCCTTAATCATCATCATCAAACCTTTTATTGGTATCACATACAAACATCCATAGCAAATCAATACAGAATTCCCACCTTCCCAGTGACACAAAACATTTGTCAAATGGAAGAGGCAAAGCAGTCTAACATTACATCTCTAGGTCTCCAGGGTGATCAGACGTCTGCAATGTGTTTCGATGACAAAAAACCAGATAAAGATATGTAGCCACTAACGTGGTGAGCCCCTGATTATTCCCCAATAATAGAAAATGTATGACCTCTAACTCTGTTTTCCATTTGGGGATGCAGAGTTGATCTAGGAACTGCTGGCGGAGATCAACGTATAGTTTACATTTGAGAACCATACGTGTAAGAGTTTCCACCTGATGGTCTTCACATGGGCAAATTCTTTCTCCTTCCACCATTCCCGAGAACCTTCCCCATTGGAGGTTTGAAGGATTTGAATTAAACCTGGCTAGCGAAAATGCCCTTCTTTCTTGAGGATTAAGCAAAAATTCAAGATAATTGTGGTTAATTTCATGCGCCCAAGAAAGTTGAAAGTTAAGAGGGGAACATGTTTTCTCTGCTGCTGCTGCTAATTCCTGGCGTTCAGTGTCCCACAACCTAGTTTTTATTATAGCCTTTGCAGATGGTGGGGACATCGATCGCAAAAATTCCACCGACAGCCCGTTGCTGTACCTTTATGTTAAACCGTTGTAGCCCTGGGGAAAGAAAGGGATCTAGCAAAAGTTCACTAAGGAGAGGATCTTTATCTGTTGTGAGACAGATGTTTAACCAGCATGTGAGAAATCTCGCCCAGGCTACGGTCTCTACCTTGTGTTGATCTCCCTCTAGACACAAGGCTGCATAGGGTACACAATGTGGGACAGCAAAAATCTTAAAAAGGACTGGAATTCTGTAGAGCAATTGAGCTATAACTTTGGTGTTGAAGACCTTGAGGGCAGAGGGGATATGCAAATAACTCTTGTTATAAAGAAACGCATTATGGCCTGCATAGACATCTTACTGGAATTCACCACCGTTGCACGGAGCCAGGACCATAGGAGCCTATGATGGAATGTGATTCCCAGGTAGATGAATTTGAATACCTGCTGGATGGGTTTTCCACCAAATACCCAGCTATAGCTTTCCCCAAAAACCATTATTTTGCTTTTTATCAAAGTTCACGCACAATTTCATTCTGGACAGATAGTCAATACAGGAATTTAACAAACATTTTATGCCCATTCTTGTCCGTGAAAGCAAAATCATATCATCTGCCTATAGAAGGACGGGAATGCTTGATGGGTTGAGTTTGGGCTGTGGGCATCCACCTGTTTTAGTAGAGAAGCGAGGTCGTTAAGAAAAAGATTAAAAAGAGAGGGAGCGAGTACACAGCCCTGCTTTACTCCTCTGTTTATAATGACAGGATCTGTCATTGCTTTCCCTGGTGTTGTTCTTATGCAATAGGTGTTCTTTGCAGTGGCGTAGCGTGGGTTGTCAGCACCCGGGGCAAGGCAAGTAATTTGCGCCCCCTAACCCATGGATTTGCGCCCCCTAACCCTAACCCCCAGATGTTGCGCCCGGTGCGGCCGCCCCCCCCTGCACCCCCCACGCTACGCCACTGGTTCTTTGTGTAAAGCTTTTTGATCAGGTAATCTAGGTTCAAGGCCCATTGTCTCCATTCTGGACCACAACAGCCCCCTGTTGACAGTGTGGATGCCCTGAAATTTGAACAACAGGTGGACCCTGTTTCTCAGGCAGTAAATGCATCGGAATAGGTTAAAAGGGGCTCAGCTTTGGCTGTTTCTGAGGGTCTCATTCTGTTCTTCCTGTCTCTAGCCTTCATTGGGCAAGGGATCTAAATTCTACAAGCCCTTCAGAAGGCCTGTTTTGCTTCCTGTATGCTTTTGCATAAAGCCCAGGAGAGTTCAGGGGGTCTTATGGGGAGGATTGCAATGTTAGCTGGGTCATCTGTCAAGCTGGGTTTTTCCACCACTGTCCAAATCTAAAGATTCTGAGGAGTTTTAACAGGATCAGCTACTAAAGTTCCCAGATATTCAGTTCCAGCCTCTGAAAGGTTTTGTTGTTGTTTTTTGAATGATGAAAATAAGACTGAAGCATATTTGTGGAATATAGGCTTTCTAACGGGCAACTTTCTAACAGGTAACTAAAAAGGGAGGCGGGTGGCGCTGTGGGTTGTCTACAGAGCCTAGGACTTGCTGATCAGAAGGTCGGCAGTTCGAATCGCCGCGACGGGGTGAGCTCCCGTTCCTCGGTCCCTGCCCCTGCCAACCTAGGAGTTCGAAATCACGACAAAGTGCAAGTAGATAAATAGGTACCGCTCCAGCAGGAAGGTAAACGGCATTTCTGTGCACTGCTCTGGTTCACCAGAAGTGGCTTAGTCATGCTGGCCACTTGACCTGGAAACTGTACACGTCTCCCTCAGCCAGTAAAGTGAGATGAGTGCCGCAACCCCAGAATCGGTCACGACTGAACCTAACAGTCAGGGGTCCCTTTACCTTTAACAGGTAGCTAAATGGATCTTCCATGGTAAGAGGCAGTATACCTTTGAATACCAGATGCTGTGGACAAATAAAAGGAGAAGCCCCTCTCTTTCATGCTTTATTAAGAGACTGGCTTCTGCTGGAAACAGTAAGTGGGAATAATAAGAGGGTTGAATTCAGCCGCTCAGCTGTTCTGATCTAATAGCTATTGGCATTCCTGCTTAAAGTACCTCATTTGTAGCCTTGGAGTTTGAACAGGTGTGCAGGCCATCTATGGAATGGGGGATATACTGATCTAATCCATCAAATCTTACATTATCCAGATTTGGCTGCCCGTTCTGAGTTTGCACAAAGCCAAGGCTGCTTGAAGGACTTGGAGCCTCATCCTTCGACTTACCTGCCACCGGTGGACTCGGCTCAAGACCAGCCAGATGTGGGACAGAGAAGGCATTTCTATCCTGGGCCTCCTGTAGATACAACTGATGCGGCTTTGGAGACTTATCTTCCAGGAAGTGACCACGGTTATGTTTCCCCTCCTGGAGGACATCCAGCTGACCTCCCCTCAGGTTAAGAGACGGTTGAAATGATTTGCGATGGTGTGCATGTACTAGTTCCCTGGTCTCCATCTGGAAACCATATATTGCATTTTAAAAAAAAATTATTGATTTTGGTGGCCTTGGGAGATAAGGCAAGCCATGCCCTTTTCCACTTTCTCCGTCTCCAGTCCTGCTGCATCTGTTCCCCACCTGCTGGGGGGCACAAATATATTTAAGATGATGGAGATGGAGGGTGGGCAAAAGAACCAGAGATAAATCAGGGTTCTGGAATCATAGAATCATAGAGTTGGAAGAGACCACAAGGGCCATCGAGTCCAACCCCCTGCCAAGCAGGAAACACCATCAGAGCACTCCTGACATATGGTTGTCAAGCCTCTGCTTAAAGACCTCCAAAGTAGGAGACTCCACCACACTCCTTGGCAGCAAATTCCACTGTCGAACAGCTCTTACTGTCAGGAAGTTCTTCCTAATATTTAGGTGGAATCTTCTTTCTTGTAGTTTGGATCCATTGCTCCGTGTCCGCTTCTCTGGAGCAGCAGAAAACAACCTTTCTCCCTCCTCTATGTGACATCCTTTTATATATTGGAACATGGCTATCATATCACCCCTTAACCTCCTCTTCTCCAGGCTAAACATGCCCAGCTCCCTTAGCCGTTCCTCATAAGGCATCGTTTCCAGGCCTTTGACCATTTTGGTTGCCCTCCTCTGGACACGTTCCAGTTTGTCAGTGTCCTTCTTGAACTGTGGTGCCCAGAACTGGACACAGTACTCCAGGTGAGGTCTGACCAGAGCAGAATACAGTGGCACTATTACTTCCCTTGATGTAGATGCTATACTCCTATTGATGCAGCCCAGGATTGGAAAATGATTGTCGCTCCTCTTTTGCAGGTGGAGGGACTCCTAAGCTGCCTGACAGTCCATATCAGGCATAGGCAAACTCAGCCCTCCAGATGTTTGGAGACTACAATTCCCATCACCCCTGACCACTGGTCCTGTTAGCTAGGGATCATGGGAGTTGTAGGCCAAAAACATCTGGAGGGCCAAGTTTGCCTGTGCCTGGTCTATATGATGGAGAATGCTTCACCCGTAAAATTTCAACCTCTCAGGCTGGTTTTTTTTAAAGGCATAGGAGCCCTGTCCCAACATAGAACCAGGCACTATTGAAACCAGCAGGACTTGCTTCCCAGCAGACATGCTTAGGATTGGGAGGGGGGCAGGGTAAAAAGCAGGTCCCTTCTTTTGTGGAAAGGCATAAGAGTTTGCTTCCTGATTCTGCCTTTGTTTGTACCTGGCAGTGCTTGTTTCCTGGACACTTTGGCTGCAGAGGCCATTTCCAGGGAACTGCCTCCTAACAGCTCTTGCCATTTTGAACTCTAGATCTTGGCTGGTGGGTACAATAAAACCTGTTCTGGTGTAATCTGCAGGGGGCACCGTGGAATCCTGTGGCCCGTACCACTTCCTGGGTGATCAGGAGAGCATTCCGGAGTATCAGGTGAGAGTTTGGGGGGGGTAGCTGAACTATGGAACTCTCTGCCACAAGATATGGTGCTAAATTGGATGGCTTTAAAGTGGGATTAGGCAAATCCACAGAGGATAAGGCTTACTTACAGTGGCTGTTAGGGGTGGAAAGATCTCTCTGTTTCTCATTTTAATCCAATCTTAAATTTAGTTCCCCACCTTTCTGAAGCAATTGGTGGATTTCCTTTTAACAGATGCTCACGAGCATCCTTCAACATTTTTGTGCAAATTGCTCCTAATAAGCACCACTTCATATGCATTGTTGACCTGTTTTTTAAATGTTACTTTCACTAACATGTTAGGTTTTTATGCACACTTTCACCTAATACAATCACTTTTGTGATCTTTGGATGGCTGGAGAATTGCATCACAAAATCTGGAGGAATTTTGAAAGTATGAATTTCGTTGTGTTTCAATTGTCATATTGTTTTGGAAGGTCCAAATTTGATAAACCTCTGCTTCCAGTGTGAAATGAATTTAATTTCTGCTAGTCATGATGGCTAAAGCCACTGGGAAAGGGCGACTGCCTATATGTCCTGCTTGTGAGCTTCTCAGATGGGGAGATACGCCTTTGGTTTGACCCAGCAGGGCTCATCTTCTTATTTCTGTGTTGTTCTTGTTGACACATGCACCTACCCTTCTCAGCTGATGGGTCACTGCCCTTGCCCTCCTGTGGCGCAGTGGGTCAGTGCGTCTGTCTGCTAACCAGAAGGTTGGTGGTTTGAGCCCACCAGGGACTGCTGTACTGTATTGTACTGTATTGCTTTTAATCTTTTTGTAAACCGCTTTGAGGTTGTTGGTTTTTTAAGTTATTATTAATAATAATAGTAATAGTAATAATAATAGTAATAATAATAAGTAATAATTTTTATTTATACCCCGCCCTCCCCAGCCAAGACCGGGCTCAGGGCGGATAACACCAGATATTAAACAATTGATTAAGATACAACTTAAAAACAAGATTAAAATACAACATTAAAATTCAATAGAAACTCAAATCAAAAACTTTTGGGGGATGAAAACGTCAAATCTTCACCAAGGTCAACTATTCAGACTGGTCCTACGTGGGCCAGAAAAAACCCAGGGAAGTCCCCAAATAGGAGTTCCATCACAGAAGGAGAAAGGAAAAAGGAAAGAGGAAAGAGGGGAAGGGGATCAAGTTGATTCCAAGCCAAAGGCCAGGCAGAACAATCAAGCATCATTTTTTTAAACAAACAAACAAACAAACAAACAAACAAACAAACAAACAAACAAACAAACAAACAAACAGTGAGCCATGTGGTCTAGAAGAATGTTAGGGGAGAACTGTTGCTTTAATGGTTATACGGCATTTAAATTTTTCTTTAAACTATACAGCAATTTCAAAAAGTCAGTGGGTTCAGGAAACTTGGGCTCACGTCCCAACTCTGCCATAGCAGGACTTCCTTTGTGACTTGTCCGAGGCTGCCATGTTTCAGCCTCATTTGGCCCTTTCCGCTCCCACAGGAGTAATACTGATCTGTCTCACAGGACTCGTGTGATGGTGAGTGATGTCAGGAGAGGCCCTTAGGGGATAAGGTTACAATATAAACCGGTAAGATGAAGCCACAAAGTTTTTTCAGTGAAGAGAACCTGCTCCGTGTTTTCTCTTTGGTGCCAGAACACTTTAAATGCCCGGACTCGGACCATTTCTGAGAGTTCCACAATATCCATGGTCGAGGATGTCCCACAATTCCCAGAAGCATCAGGGGAGGAAGCCACATCAGAGAAGCTACCACAGGATGAAACGGAACAAAAAGAAGCAAAGGTGAGGCATCTGACTGAGAAGGGCACCTGCGGTGTCTGAAAAATATGCCCAGACCCACAGGATTTCATTTCTGCTTTGCAGCAGATTAGGAAGGACAGCATCATGTCCTCTTGGATTTAGAGCCACGATCAAGGTCTAATTCACCTTTCAGGTGGCTGGGAGTATTGCAATTAATTCATTCATATAGAACTTCACACAGCGTTTAAGTACAGCCCTGTCCTATACATGTTTCCTCAGAAGTGACTCCTGCTGTGTTTAGCTTACGGCCAGGTAAGTGTGCATAGGGTTTGTAGTCTTAATGTATGGGGTTCTTTGTCCTGAACATACCAGTAGCAGACGGTGGGGTGGGGCGTGGGGCAGAAGCACTTACCTGACCTCCTGGCAGCTGAGTCACTGCCGCTTACTGGAGTGGGAGGGGAGAGATGGTGGGGAGGACAGGGCAGTGTGAATGCGCTGGCAGGAACGCCAGAGTGGCTCAGTAGGGCATTTTCACTGAGCTGATCTCATTCCGCCTGGTTGTGATGGACTCAGGCTCGGACTCGGAACTGGAGGAGTCTCAGTCCACACCGGATCCTCTGCCTCAGGCAGCATCTGAACCGAGTCTGGGGCCTGATTCTGAAGAGCCCCAGTCTGCATGGGTTCCCCTGCAACAAGTGCCAGCTGGGTCGAGTCAGGGGCCTGAGCCTGCCCTGGCTCCAGATGCGGGGATTCCCCCATTGCCTTCAGCTGGGCAATCACAGCTGCTCTGCTACCAGTTGAATTGGGTCAGGAGAGGCTGAGGCGGCCCCTGGGTCTAGTAACCCACCGACATCTCCCGAGCTGCAGAGACTGAGGTCTGAGAGAAGGAGAGACCTGAGTACTCGCAGGAGGAGTGCTCACCTTCGGGCGGGACAGGGAGGTGAGTCACCGGGGGATCAGGACCGGCCGTTACCCCAACAAAGATAAAAGGCTGTCGGACCCCGCCCCAGGTTGCAGGAGCAACATTGCTGCTTGCTGGAACCTGCCTGAGACCCTGTGCCCGACCTAGCCTGGTTTCCTGCCTTGGCCCTGTTGGACTGACTCCTCGCGGAATCCTTAGATTCGGGACCGGACCTGGACCGCGTTGCTCGGGTTAACCCCTGGGCCCAGCACACTGGTAAACAGCAGTGACTCACCAGCTGGGAGGTCAAGGGAGTGCCTCTGCCTCTCAACACTGTCTCCTGCTGCACGATATGGTGATACCTGCTAGCTTAAAGGTAAAGGTACCCCTGTCCGTTAGGTCCAGTCATGGATGACTCTGGGGTTGCACGCTCATCCTGCTCTATAGGCCAAGGGAGCCGGCGTACAGCTTCCGGGTCAAGTGGCCAGCATGACTAAGCTGCTTCTGGCGAACCAGAGCAGCACACAGAAATGCCGTTTACCTTCCCACCAGAGTGGTACCTCTTTATCTACTTGCACTTTGACGTGCTTTCGAACTGCTAGGTTGGCAGGAGCAGGGACCGAGCAATGGGAGCTCACCCCATCACAGGGATTCAAACCGCCGACCTTCTGATCGGCAAGCCCTAGGCTCTGTGGTTTAACTCACAGCGCCACCCATGTCCCTTACCTGCTAGCTTAGATGGTTTTAAAAGAAGAATTTGATTTCAGGACGAGGCAGCAAGATTCTATTAGCCATGGTAGCTAAATGGAATCCCCATGTTGAGAGGCAGCATGAATGGCAGATAGCAGGGCAACAGCTGAAGGCTGCAGAACTTCGTGCCCTGCTTGGAGGCTTCTCGGAGGAAGCACCCAAATGGCATCTGTTGGAAGCTGAGTAGTGGGCAAAATGAACCATGGTCTGATCCAGTAAGGCACTGCTTTTATATTCCTGTGTCACCAACAGGTGCGATTGGGGTTTCCTTCATCTCCTTGATATTCTCTCACAAAGTCTAACGGTATTTTCACAGACTTGTGAAAACCGGAACATAAAATCTAGGGTTAGAACTTCACAATCATTTGTCTTCCACATTCTGTTCTGTATTAGGTGTGTGTGTGTGTGTGAGTGAGAGAGAGAGAGAGAAGGGAGAAGAAGAAGAGTTTGGATTTAATATCCCGCCTTTCACTCCCTTTAAGGAGTCTCAAAGCGACTAACATTCTCCTTTCCCTTCCTCCCCCACAACAAACACTCTGTGAGGTGAGTGGGGCTGAGAGACTTCAGAGAAGTGTGACTGGCCCAAGGTCACCCAGCAGCTGCATGTGGAGGAGCGGAGACGCGAACCCGGTTCACCAGATTACGAGACTACCGCTCTGAACCACTACACCACACTGGCTCACATGCTCTTCTTGGTGTCATATGTGAAACTGAGTTAAGAATCTGGGACATTTCTTGTGTTCAGGCAGAGCAAAACAAGAAATTATTTATTTATTTGTAAAAGTATGTGTGCCTTGCAAAACATCAGGGTTTGCAGTACAAACAAATGACTGTCTACATGGGTTTTTGGTGCCTCTCTGTGTTCCTCTGGTGCTTATTAGCTCTCTTGAAGGAAGAAAAAGCTACCAGCTCTCTCACTCCAGATTTTGGGCAGGGTTCACCTTCCAAACTCTGCCAGCGGAAGTCTTGTACAAGAGCGTCTGCTTGCGCAACAGGGCTCCCCCCCATTTTCCTGCACCCCTTTGAAATTGCCTCTGAAGGGACCTGGAGAACCTGCAGAGCAGAGCTCAGGGAAAGGGGGTGGGTTGTTCTGTCTGGCAAGCTGATATACAGATGCAACATTTGTTAGTATCTCAGCTTACAGTCAGAGGTAACTGGCCTCCCCCAGGCAATTAAGCTGGATACTTGATGACCTCTCCGCTGCGTCTCCCGGCAGGCAAGGTCATAATCCCGGCGATTCTCCTCATCAGTCAGACGTGAAGAACACACCCTCTGCTACTTTGTTTCTCTCCCTCCCTGCATTGTCCCCAGGGAGGGGAAATGAGACAGACAGGAGTCCTATTTACATGTTTTATTCCTGTCATTCAGCAGTACATAGAAATGCGACTGCACCCTTCAGTCTCCATCAGAAGAGTCACAACTCCACCCTGTACTTCCAGCACAGGTCACATGACACTCTGAGCTGACATCCGGTGCTCAGTACAGAGAATAGGCTCCACCTTTTCTCCAGCAGTACAGTAGGAAACAACAACATCCTGTTTTGCATTCCAGCCATCTGGAGCTGGCTTTTGCCTTGGTGCTTTTTCCTGACAACATTTGCAGTAGCACAGTGTTGAACCCACCCTTTCTATTTTTCCAGGCCTCTGGGTCTGGCTGGTTCCGTTGGTTCCGATCGAAACCCTCTCAAGAAGCTGAACCCTCCAAAAAGGTACCATCTGCTGCTGCTCCAGATTCTCAGGTAATGCAGGATCTCTTTAAGAGGAATTTTCTGCTTGCTGCAGAATTCAAAGTGTTGGTGCTGACCTTTAAAGCCCTAAACGGCCTTGGTCCAGTATACCTGAAGGAGCATCTCCACCCCCATTGTTCTGCCCGGACACTGAGGTCCAGCACTGAGGGCCTTCTGGTGGTTCCCTCACTGCGAGAAGTGAGGTTACAGGGAACCAGGCAGAGGGCCTTCTCGGTAGTGGCGCCTTCCCTGTGGAACGCCCTCCCACCAGATGCCAAAGAGAAAAACAACTACCAGACTTTTAGAAGACATCTGAGGGCAGCCCTGTTTAGGGAAGCTTTTAATGTTTAATAGACTATTGTATTTTAATATTCTGTTGGAAGCCGCCCAGAGTGGCTGGGGAAACCCAGCCAGATGGGCGGGGTATAAATAATAAATTATTATTATTATTTTATTAGAAGAACCCCACACCCAAAGTTCCTCAGCATTTCCTAACAACTACCATTGTGGTCTGCACACTGATAAACATCCATGGGGCCTCAGGGTTCTCTGGTGCACAGCCTGAAAATGGCTGCCACAGATCCACGCAAGGAGTGTAGTGTTGATTTATAGCAGAGTCTTGTGCCCAGCGGAAGGATGAGGAGTACGTGCTGCATACTCTATATTGCTTTTATTTACAGTTCAAAGCTGGTATATTACAGAAAAACATCTTGCCTCTGCCGGAGCAGAAAATGCATCCTCTCTCCTCAACAGCTTGGAGAGAATCACACAGTGAAAAACAGGAAACCAGTGTACGTCACATCCAGCCTCCCTTTCCCGTGAGAAACTCCAACAGTACAGACTGTGGAATGTAAACACCTGTCTCGTGACAAGCCCTTTCGCTGCACAGTGAAGGAAAGCAGAAACCAACATCCTCCCCCTTTCTGTGAACATCACTGGGCAGCGTGTTCGTACAATATCAGTACAAACCCAACTTCTGCACATAGGTACAGTGTTGATCCCTTGATATAATCTTGGACAATACATCAGCAGGAATTTCATTACCTGGCATATAGGACACCGTTACGAGTCCTTTCTGAATACATTCCCTAGCATGCTGCAACTTTAATTGCAAGTGCTTCGTGCTTTGCTTACAACCTTCAGACTTCAGCAAAGCTAAACATGCTTTGTTGTCCTGGTAAACCTGGATTGGACATTTGACAGGAATTTTCATATCTTTGCACAATTGTACTAACCATTCACAATCCTTAAGTGAATAAGACAGTGCATTCAGTTCAGCTTCACAAGTACTTAAGCTAACTGTTGTTTGCTTCTTGCATGACCAATCAAACAGACCTTGATTGTACATGTAGCAAACTCCAGACGTACTTTTCCTGTCTGTAGTGTCACTTCCAAAACTTGCATCTGCAAATATTTGACAAATACACATGGATCAGCTTTCCCTTGCTGAAAACCTAGAGAAAACAATACTTCAGTGAGTTTTGTGTGCCAACACCGCGCACTTTGTTTGAGACCATAAAGGGATTTCTTCAGAGCACAAACGAATCCCTGTTTTACCTGTACGCCATCAGGTGGAAGCATATAAAGTGATTCATCCAGAGATCCGTACAGAAAAGCTGTATTAATATCATGGTGACTAATGTGTAGATTCTCCTCTGCAGCTAGCTTGAGCATAAGCCTAATGCTCTCATATCTCACTGTGGGTGAGTAGGTCTCGTGATAGTCTTCACCTGGTACCTGTGCAAAACCTCTGGCTACCAATCTGGCTTTGTGTCTGACTATCTTGCCATTTTGATCTGTCTTCGCTTTGAAGACCCATTTGCTTCCAAGCAGTTTCATTCCTGGAACTACTGGAACTAGTTCCCATGTTTTGTTCCTTTCTAAGGAATCAAGCTCAGCCTTCATGGCATTTAACCATGGTTCAGCTTCCTTTGAATCCAAATCCTGGATTTCTTGGAAACTTGAAGGTTCAAATACCTTCTTGGAGCTTTTAACAGCTGTTACTGCTATCGTAGCAAACTCATCAGCAAATCTCTTTGGAGGTTTGCCTTTTGTGGCTCTTTGTGACCTACGAATTAGCCTTAAGTCTTCAACACTCTCCTCTTCCTTCTTAGGAGAAAAGCGACCTATTGTGAACAATGGTTCCTCCAATTCTTGATCAGAGCTTTCAGAGGGTCGCATAGAGGCTTTCGCACTCTTGAAATCCTCTGAATCACCCGACTCAGTTTCAGATTCAGACTCAGAACCTTCATCAGTGGGTGTGGGTTGTTGTGGTTGCTTTTGACTATCCTCAGTCTCATCACTGTCATCAGGATAACATTGGAAAATTCCCACATTCTCCCCCCACTTTGCATTGTACTCAACACTTCTCGTGAGCTTAATTGTCTTAGAGTCAGTCATCATTATTCTGTAAGACCCTTTCTGATAACCTAGAAAGATACCATGCAATCCACGCTTGTCTAACTTGGAGTTTTGTGGTGAGCGAACCCACATGTCCGAACCAAAAATTTTCATGTGTTTGATGTATGGCTTCTTGCCAAACATCTTCTCATAGGGGGTACAACCAATCGCTGAAGATAACCTGTGATTGTAACTGTAAACAAAACACGAGAGAGATTCGGCCCAATAACTCTCTGGAAGATTAGCATCATGCAGCAAGGTTTTTAACCCTTGAAGCAATGTCTGATTTGCCCGTTCCGCAAGTCCATTCTGCCATGGCGAGCGAGGACTAGACAAATCGTGTTGAATTCCTTTCTCAGTCAGAAAAGCTTCAAACTGCTGAGAAGTGAATTCTCCCCCGCGATCACTGAAAAGAGTCTTTATCTTCTTACCATGCACATTTTCCAACCAAGCACAGAATTCCTTGAACCTTGGAAAAGCCTCTGATTTCTGCTTGAGATTGTACACAAAAATATATCTAGAAAATGCATCAATGAGAACCATGAAGTACCTATTTCCACCCAAAGAGGGCGCTAGTGGTCCAACCAAATCAGCATGAACAACCTGGTATGGTTCTGTAGCTTGCCTACTAGACACCTTACCTTTCGCAGCCATTTTCACCTTGTTTGCTGCGCATGCTTTGCACTTCATGTGGTACCTGCAGGGTTTAATAGTCATACCTTCAACTAAGGCAGGCATTTTCGATACTGCCTCAAAATGCAAATGACCAAATTTTCTATGAAAATCATGAATACATTCTGCATGCAAACTTTTGTTAGAACCTGCAATGCAACAAGTGTCATCCTTTTCAACATCATCATAATACAAAACAAACAAACGATCAACATATTCAGCATGCAATACATAATCATTTTTCTTTGTGATGATGCACTTCTTGTTCTTGAAGGACACGTCAATGTTCCGCTCAATCAGCTGTCCAACGCTGAGCAGATTATGTTTGGCGTCTGGCACGTAAAGCACATTCTGTATCGATAAGTCCAAACTGTGAAGAACAACAGTTCCGTAGCCTTTACTGGGAATAGTGTGGTCATCCGCCTGGTGAATCGCACCTTCCTGCGGCGTAAAAGACACAAACAGTCTCTTATCGTTGCACATGTGGTGGGTTGCCGCTGAATCAACAACGAAGAAAGATCTAGACGTCTTCTGAACCTCTGCAACCTTTGGAGTGAAGCGTGAAACCATAGCCTTGTGCTGCGTTGTCCTAGACACCGGACCTTTGCCTTTGCCTCGGCCTTTTCCACGCGATGAGCATCCGCTGCGCTGCTCTGTCTTGGCCCTGGGATATCTGCATTCCCTCTTCATATGGCCTAGACGTCCACACGAGTAGCATTTCACTGCCTTCAAAGCTTTGGCGCCATCTGGTGGTTCCACTGCACTAAGGGACGACGTCTGTGAAGACTCCCCCTTGCCCATGCAGCTAGCACCCCGGCGATCCGCTTCATTTAAAATCACGGCAGTTACATAGTCCACTGTCAGCTGAGCGGTTGGCTGCACAGCAATCTGGGTTGCAACAGACTCCCAACCTGAACCCAAAGATTGTAGTGTCATGAAAGAATACACAGCCTCTGGAAAGTTGAGTCCTCTCTGTTGCAGCTCATGTCTCAGATTTTGCATCTCCATCAGATGTAAACGCACATCTCCACCTTCAGCAAGAGCCATATTATGCAGCTTGTTAAAGTAAAACATGGTAGATCCAGCTTCTGTCCTTAAGTGAGCCTCTCTCAAAGCGTCCCAAATTTCTCTGGCTGAGGTCTTATCACGCAATAGACAGAGCTCTTCTGGGGATACTATCAATGTAAGCGTTCCCCTAGCTTTTGAATCTTTAGCTTCCCATGCATCTGTAACTGGAACTGGGGGGGGGGGGGTTTCTGTAATCACCTCAAACAAACCCTCTTTCCGCAGAATTGCCTCTGCATACAGAACCCAGTCGGCATAATTTTTCTTGTTGAGCTTAGGAATCCCACAAGCATCCTGAAGGGCCATCATGACTCTGGCATTAGCCTTCAGCGTCATATATGCTGCTTTAAATCTTGCTGCGTCACTGCTGCAGCTGCTTTATTCCAAAAGCGCTTTTAAAAGTTACTTTCGATTTCCCCAGCATAGTAACTTGAGCCTGGGGTCTTTTGCCTATTCCCGGCAAAACGGCTTTAAAAGTTCAAAGTCCAGCCATAAAGCAATTAACTAGAAGCTGGCAGGCTGCCCGGAGCAGTAGCACATACCTCATCAATCACTTTTACGCGCAGAGCAGATTCCGTTCCGATCTGTCCCTCTGCATTCCGATCCGTTGCTGGCACTCCGATTCGACTTCTGGAGCCCATAACCAAGTGTTGATTTATAGCAGAGTCTTGTGCCCAGCGGAAGGATGAGGAGTACGTGCTGCATACTCTATATTGCTTTTATTTACAGTTCAAAGCTGGTATATTACAGAAAAACATCTTGCCTCTGCCGGAGCAGAAAATGCATCCACTCTCCTCAACAGCTTGGAGAGAATCACACAGTGAAAAACAGGAAACCAGTGTACGTCACATCCAGCCTCCCTTTCCCGTGAGAAACTCCAACAGTACAGACTGTGGAATGTAAACACCTGTCTCGTGACAAGCCCTTTCGCTGCACAGTGAAGGAAAGCAGAAACCAACATGTACCGTATTTTTCGCACGATTGGACGCACCGGACCATAGGACGCGCCTAGTTTTTTTGGGGGGAAATAAAGGAAAAAATTTTTCCCTTTATTTCCCCCCCAAAAGCAGGTCAGGGAAACCGAACCAGGTCGAGGAACAGCGGGATAGTGGCGCTGCGCCTCCCTGCTGTCCCCCGAGCTTGTGGGGCTGGCTGATGTCTGCCTAGCGCGCGGGGCGCTCTGCTTCAGGGCGCCCTACCCGCCGGGCGGCAGGCTGCTATCCGCAGCTTGGGGAGCCTTGTGGGGAACTGCTGCAGGGCTCCCCACGCTGCGGATGTATGCCTGGCGCGAGGGGCGCTCTGCTTCAGGGTGCCCCACCCGCCGGGCGGCAGGCTGCTATCCGCAGCGTGGGGAAGCTTGCGGGGAGCTCCTGCAAGGGTCCCCATGCTGCGGATGTGTTCCCAAAGCGCCGGGAGCTCTGCTTTCAGGGCGCCCGACGCTCCGGGAAGCAGGCTGCTATCCGCAGCCTAGACACGGCTAGCGGAGCGCTAATCCCGAAGCTTGGGGCGTGCGGAGCTCAGCGTGCCCCAAGCTTCTGGGCGCCGGCAAGGTCTCCGCTAGCCCTGGGAGAGCCCCGCGACATCGCGGGGCTCTCCCAGGGCTAGCGGAGACCTTGCCAGCACCCAGAAGCTTGGGGCGCGCTCAGCTCCGCACGCCCCAAACTTCGGGATTAGCGCAGTGGTCCGCTAGCCCTGGGAGAGCCGCGCGACGTCGCGGGGCTCTCCCAGGGCTAGCGGAGACCTTGCCAGCACCCAGAAGCTTGGGGCGCGCTCAGCTCCGCACGCCCCAAACTTCGGGATTAGCGCAGTGGTCCGCTAGCCCTGGGAGAGCCGCGCGACGTCGCGGGGCTCTCCCAGGGCTAGCGGAGACCTTGCCGGCACCCAGAAGCTTGGGGCGTGCTGAGCTCCGCACGCCCCAAGCTTCGGGATTAGCGCAGTGGTCCGCTAGCCCTGGGAGAGCCGCGCGACGTCGCGGGGCTCTCCCAGGGCTAGCGGAGACCTTGCCGGCACCCAGAAGCTTGGGGCGTGCTGAGCTCCGCACGCCCCAAGCTTCGGGATTAGCGCAGTGGTCCGCTAGCCCTGGGAGAGCCGCGCGACATCGCGGGGCTCTCCCAGGGCTAGCGGAGACCTTGCCGGCACCCAGAAGCTTGGGGCGCGCTCAGCTCCGCACGCCCCAAACTTCGGGATTAGCGCAGTGGTCCGCTAGCCCTGGGAGAGCCGTGCGACGTCGCGGGGCTCTCCCAGGGCTAGCGGAGACCTTGCCGGCACCCAGAAGCTTGGGGCGTGCTGAGCTCCGCACGCCCCAAGCTTCGGGATTAGCGCAGTGGTCCGCTAGCCCTGGGAGAGCCGCGCGACGTCGCGGGGCTCTCCCAGGGCTAGCGGAGACCTTGCCGGCACCCAGAAGCTTGGGGCGCGCTCAGCTCCGCACGCCCCAAACTTCGGGATTAGCGGAGTGGTCCGCTAGCCCTGGGAGAGCCGTGCGACGTCGCGGGGCTCTCCCAGGGCTAGCGGAGACCTTGCCGGCACCCAGAAGCTTGGGGCGTGCTGAGCTCCGCACGCCCCAAGCTTCGGGATTAGCGCAGTGGTCCGCTAGCCCTGGGAGAGCCGCGCGACGTCGCGGGGCTCTCCCAGGGCTAGCGGAGACCTTGCCGGCACCCAGAAGCTTGGGGCGCGCTCAGCTCCGCACGCCCCAAACTTCGGGATTAGCGCAGTGGTCCGCTAGCCCTGGGAGAGCCGTGCGACGTCGCGGGGCTCTCCCAGGGCTAGCGGAGACCTTGCCGGCACCCAGAAGCTTGGGGCGTGCTGAGCTCCGCACGCCCCAAGCTTCGGGATTAATGCAGCGCTCCGCTAGCGGTGGGAGAGCTGGGTCTCCCTCTGCTAGCAGATAGCTTCCTGAAGCCTGGAGAGCGAGAGGAGTCGGTGCGCACCGACCCCTCTCACTCTCCAGGCTTCAGCGAAAGCCTGCATTCGCTCCATAGGACGCACACACATTTTCCCTTGCTTTTTAGGAGGGAAAAAGTGCGTCCTATGGTGCGAAAAATACGGTAGTTCATAAACGCCTGTTGTGTGTTGGTGTCATGAGACATTGGTGGGCTTAAAATTGTAGTATCAGAAATGAAGTGGAAAGGAAAGAAGGGTGGAGGAAGAAATTTTGCGTAGGTTTTTTCTGTTCGATAATTCACATCGCATTTAGAATTCTTTGGCAAGGACTGAAATAATAATAATAATAATAATAATAATAATAATAATAATAATAATAATAATAATAATAATAATAATAATTACTATTCTGCCCATCTGGCTGGGTTTCCTCAGCCACTCTGGGCGGCTTCCAACAAAGACCAAAAATACACTAAAATACCACACATTAAAAACTTCCCAGAAGATGTCTTCTGAATGTCAGGTAGTTGTTTTTCTCTTTGACATCTGATGGGAAGGCGTTCCACAGGGCGGGCGCCACTACTGAGAAGGCCCTCTGCCTGGTTCCCTGTAGCTTTGCTTCTCGCAATGAGGGAACTGCCAGAAGGCCCTGGCCGCTGGACCTCAGTGTCCGGGTAGAACGATGGAGGTGGAGACGCTCCTTCAGGTATACTGGACCAAGGCCGTTTAGGGCTTTAAAGGTCAGCACCAACACTTTGAATTGTGCTTGGAAACGTACAGACAACAACAGACCTGGGCTTTAAAACTAACAAAATGAATTTCATTAGAGACAAATGTAAGGTTTTGCACTTAGGAAGGAAGAACCAGCTGCACAAATATAAGATGGGGGACACCTGGCTTACTAGCAGTACATGTGGAAAAGATCTTGGGGTCTTGGTGGACCACAAGCTTAACACGAGTCAACAGTGTGATGCAGCAGCAAAAAAAGCTAATGCTATTCTAGGCTGCCTCAACAGAAGTATAGTGAAGTAATAGTACTACTCTATTCTGCCTTGGTCAGACCACAACTGGAATAATGTATCCAGTTCTGAGCACCACAATTTAAGAAGGATGTTGACAAGCTGGAACGTGGGCAGAGGAGGGCATCCAAGATGATCAGGGGTCTGGAAACCAAACCTTATGAGGAACGATGGAAGGAGCTGGATATGTTTAGCCTGGAAAAGAGGAGACTGAGAGAAGATATGACAGCCATCTTCAAATATCTCAAGGGCTGTCACACGGAGGATGGAGCAGGCTTGTTTTCTCCTGCTCTGGAGGGCAGGACTCGAACAAATGGCTTCAAGTTGCAAGAAAGGAAATTCCGGCTAAAGATCAGGAAGAACTTTCTGACAGCAAGAGCTGTCTGCCCGTGGAATGGGCTCCTTTGGGAGCTCCTTTGGGCTCTCCTTCCTTTGAGGTTTTTAAGCAGAGGCTGGATGGTCATCTGTCATGGATGCTTTAGCTGAGATTCCTGCATGGCAGGGGGTTGGAATAGATGACCCTCGGGGTCCCTCCCAACTCTACAATTCTATGATTCTATGACAGAGAATAAAGGAGGAGGAAGGGGCACAGGTCAGGAATGCCAAAGGAGGAGCGAACAGGAGCGATGGAAAAGGATTGGGGAATTGTCCAAGTTACTGAATTTCATCTGCTGGAACTCTGACTTCTGAGTTTTATTAGTCCAGGGTTTCCCAAACTGTGGATTTGTGGTTGTAGACGGGAAATGGCGCGTCCATATGTTAAATATTCACATTGATTTCCAACTGTACTTTTTTTTATTGCTGCTTGTATTTCCTCCGTTGTGGGATTTGAATTCTGTGGGATTCAAATTGTAGTAGAGCAAAATACAATATATGAAATAAAAGAGGCAATAAAGAGGCAATTAAAAATCATATAGCATTATCACAGCGCATTACAATTGCTACAGCAATCCTTTACTGGCCTGCCAATAACTTCAGTGACATCCAAGAGTTCGGGGGGGGGGGGGAACCACTTTATAGGACCTTGCTTCATATTTCCAGGGTTGTCTGAAAGATGCCTCCTCAAATCCTGTATTCTGTTCCCAATTCCCTGTGTCATTATGGTGAGCCTGCAGCCATGTGGCTTGTCATAGATTTTCGCGATGGTGGTCAAAAAATAATGACCCGCTCCCCTAATAGCAAGCTCAGTTGGCGAGGGCCAACAGGGTTGCAGGCAAATGAAGAAACCAGAGGCAGGTATCAGCATGTACTACAAGGTTTGTGAAAGTACAAATCAAAACAAAACAAATTAGGGAAACCACACTCCCCCAAGTCAAGTGCAGGATCTAGTACTGAGTGATCATTTTAAAAAATACATTAAAAAAGAAGTGGTGGGGGAATCTGTTGGGATCCTAACAAAGGTAAAGGTAAAGGGACCCCTGACCATTAGGTCCAGTTGTGACCGACTCTGGGGTTGCGGTGCTCATCTCGCTTTACTGGCCGAGGAAGACGGTGTACAGCTTCCGGGTCATGTGGCCAGCATGACTAAGCCGCTTCTGGCGAACCAGAGCAGCGCATGGAAACGCTCTTTACCTTCCCGCTGGAGTGGTACCTATTTATCTGCTTGTACTTTGATGTGCTTTCGAACTGCAAGGTTGGCAGGAGCAGGGACCGAGAAACGGGAACTCACCCCGTCGCAGGGATTCGAACTGCCGACCTTCTGATCGGCAAGCCCTAGGCTCTGTGGTTTAGCCCCCAGTGCCACCTGTGTCCCTCCTAACAAAGGTAGACTGAGGGTAAATTCTACCTGGCTCCATCACTGATATATTATTTCCGTTCTGCAGCAGCAGGTGACTTCACAACCATCCCTTCCTCCTGTGGAGGAGACAAGGCCTGCGTTAGTTCCTCCTCCAGCTGTTCCTCACCTGCCGCCCACAGATGGCAACCCTCTCCCAAAAAGCTCTCTTCGTAAGTATCTTCCTGTGTGCGTCGCGGAATGTGTTCCTGACAGGTGGTAATAAAGGCTGTTTGTGTACGAACCTTGCTGTGGCCCATAGGACCCCGCAAATAACTCTGGAGGGATCCCCCAGTCTTTTGTAGAAGCTTTTGTGGGGAGTGGTAAGGCCCCCTTGTACAAACTGAAATAATCTCATTGCACTTTTTTCGTCACAGGGGCCAAAACTCCACTGGGCCATAGCAGCAGGGAAGGCTCCATGTTTCCAGATGCCGGAGGCCAGGTGAGAGAAATGTGGGGGCGGGAATAACATGTTCCTTGTGAGGAGAGGCCTCAACTTTGGAAAACTGCTCCTCTGAATCCCTGTTGACAGAAGTGCAAATCCAGCTGCCTTGAGAGCATTTCTCCCAATATAGTAAAGGTAAAGGGACCGCTGACCATTAAGTTCAGTTGCAGACGACTCTGGGGTTGCGGTGCTCATTTCACTTTATTGGCCGAGGGAGCCGGCAGACAGCTTCTGGGTCATGTGGCCAGCATGACTAAGCCGCTTCTGGCAAACCAGAGCAGCACACGGAAACACCATTTACCTTCCCGCTGGAGCGGTACCTATTTATCTACTTGCACTGGTGTGCTTTTGAACTGCTAGGTTGGCAGGAGCTGGGACAGAGCAACAGGAGCTCACCCTGTCGCGGGGATTCGAACCGCCGACCTTCTGATCGGCAAATCCTAGACTCTGTGGTTTAATCCACAGCACCACCCACTTATCTCCCAATATAATGTCCTGCATTTCTGGTGGTTCTGCTGCCCCCTTCCTCCTCTGCCCCCCCCCCCGCAACAGATCCTGGCATCTTTACTGGGTTTCACGCCTTGGCTCTTCTGCTTCATGTTTCAGGCTACTTTCTCCATCCCTGATCATGTGCCTCCACCCCCAAGAGGAGGGGCAGTTCCACTTTACCGTCCTGCTCAGGTATGGTTTCTGCGCATGTGCATTCCCGCAATGTTGTATACAAATAAACTCTAGTAATGATGGTAACAACCGCAGCAGCAATGTAAGAATTGTTTTCTTGGGTGAGGCCAGGCATCCCTCCTTGTTCAGCCTTCTTCAAAGGGTAGACCATGGGTAGGCAAACTAAAGCCCGGGGGCCAGATCTGGCCCAATCGCCTTCTAAATCCGGCCCGTGGACGGTGCAGGAATCAGCATGTTTATATGATTAGAATGTTTCCTTTTATTTAAAATGCATCTCTGGGTTATTTGTGGGGCCTGCCTGGTGTTTTTAAACAAGTAGAATGTTTCCTTTTATTTAAAATGCATCTCTGGGGCCTGCCTGGTGTTTTTACATGAGTAGAATGTGCCCTTTTATTTAGAACGCATCTCTGGGTTATTTGTGGGGCATAGGAATTCATTCATTTTTATGTTTTTTTTCAAAATATAGCCTGGCCCCCCACAAAGTCTGAGGGACAGTGGACCGGCCCCCTGCTGAAAAAGTTTGCTGACCCCTGTTTGGGCTATCGAGTTCCTTGAGAGCCTGACTCATAGGAGTGATAAGGCATTCAGTCCTACAACAACTGAAGTAGCCAAGTTGGGGAAGCGTGTTCCAGTCCAGCTCTCTTGTTCAAGCGGCAGCCTGTTGTTAGGGCATGGGGCGGGGGTCGCCTTTCCCTGCTCTTTCTCCCTGGAGCTATACTGCTTATGCACGTGTAGATTACACTTGGATAAGAACCATGATACCTCTCCATTGTAGGGTGTGTTTTTTTGGTTTTTTGGCTGGTTTCATGGACAGTTACCATTTGGCCAAGGTCCTTTGTCAAAGCTCATGAAGCACGTCTGATGCAGGTGCTGGTTTGAGTGTAGAGCTGTGCTCAAGGCTGGCCGTGCCATCGTGTAGAGGGAGAGCTCAGACTATTTGAGAGGGTGCGTGTCTAAAATTCTGTTAAGCATCTCAAAATCCATGACTATAAAATGCATGTTTTAAAAGTAGCTGTTTTACTACAAAGGAATTTCAGAAATAGACTGGAAAGAGAAGCTGCTGAATTGCAACTCATTACCAAACTTAAAACCATGGAGAGACCTGGTCTGAACAGAGACATTGGATTCTTATCTCATTATACATGACTAAGCCATTTCTCACCTTCACACCCCTTGCCTTTTCCTGTAAGACCTATTACAGTCGTTAAGAGTCGTCAACAGGCTCATCTCAGCTATCTGCCAATCTCCCATTCCCACCACCCTTCTGAGTAATACCCCTCCCCACCTTCTCTCTATATAGAAGGATCTGGCAACTTCTGTTTCAGTGTATCTGAAGAAGTGTGCATGCACACGAAAGCTCATACCAAGAACTAACTTAGTTGGTCTTTAAGGTGCTACTGGAAGGAATTTTTTTATTTTATAAAATGCATGAAAATGGAGGTTTTGTATCCAAATGGGTTGCATGTGCAAATGTTTATTTAACTTCCGTTTGCTTCTGGGTTGCATTATTTTTGAAGGGTTTGCGTTAAGTTGAATTTCTAATTCTTTCTTCAACAGGTTACCACGGCAGCAGCCTCAGGCAGCGGCCCAAGGATTTTTCAGCGACGCTACCCGCCTCATCCACAATAATACATATGTGTGTGTGTGTATGTATTAACTACGGAGATGTTTCTGCCCTCTGGCAGATCAGAAACCATCCGCGTGCCTGAAGAAAACCAGTCCGATCTGAGTTAGGCAGCTGGCTGCCCATTCCTTCCCCTCATCCTCTGGTATTGCAGCTCTGTAGCCAAAGAGTATAAGCAAAAGTTTGAGGGGGTGAAGGTATACCTCCCCCCCCCTTTTCGTTTGTTTAAAGTGTTGTTAAGCAGGTGCTATTCAGGTACAACTCTTTTCATGTGCAACAAGAACAAAATGAAAGGTATCTCAAGTCAGCCCTGGGGAGGCCAGAAGTTAATCAAAAGGGAAATAAAGGAAGACCCCCACTTCCTTTTATAGAATGGGACTTTCTCCCACTGAAGTGGGGTAAGGATTGCAGCCCTATTTTTCAAGGAGATGAGAAGCTCTGGGAAAATAAGGCTCTCTTCATGGCCAGTAGACACAGCTGGTCATGATCCAGTCATAAGGAAGAATAACTGAGACTCCTTTTGGGGAATGGGGAACCTCTGCTCCTTTAGGATGGCTGCTGCCATACTTTCAGACCCACTTGACGTCTATTTAGTGTGAATAAATCTTACAAGGCATGCAGCTGACCTCTGTGGATATTTACTTAGAAGTAAGTCCGATGAAGCTTGCTCCCATGAAAGTGTGTAGGCTGCAATCCTACATACACTTATTCGCGACAAAAGCCATTGAACAGAATAGGACCTACTTCTAAGTAAATATGCCTAGGGTCAGACTTTGGGGTTGCAATCCTATCATCCTTTGCTTGGGTGCAAACCACTTAATTTTGAGCAAATGTGCCTAGGATTGGACGTACTGCAGGAGGCTGAACCCCTGAAACAGCTTAATCATTTGGGAATAAGTCAATTTATGTGTGAATTGAGAGTACATGGACTCGTGTAAAACGATCAGGCTGCAAAAACTACATTTGGTTGGATGTTATTCCCACTGCCCAGTGAATGACTGTGATCCTAATCTAACATGACTAAAAAACAGAATAATAGTAACAAGCCCGTCAACTGGGTGGAGGTGAAGATGAGATGGTGTCTCCTGAGTTGAGTCTCCTTTCTGCCTGGCTGAAGTGCTGCTGTCTGAGGACTTGCCGGTCTGTGAGAACTGCTATGAACATGCACGTGGAGAGGACTTTGTATTGTGGTGGCCTCATCTTTCTCAGCACTTCTCCAAAACCTCAGTCACTGAGATGGCTAGCCAACCTAGCATGCCTGAGGAAGGAAGACCTACGTGGACCAACTCAGCAGTAAGTAGACAACAACGTTGCTTGGAGTGGTTTCAGAAAACCTCAGAAGAGCCCTGCTGGATCCAACCAAAGGCTCATCTACTGCAGCATTCTTTTTTTGCAGCTGCCAACCACGTGCCGACGGAAAGCCTGGAAGCAGGGGGCAAGCGCAACAGGAATCTTGCAGGGAAAAGTAGGGAAATTTGCACCGTTCGTAGAGTTATTTGTAGGTTCCCAATTGCCCATGTGACATATCTCTTTGTCATGTCTGGACTTTAGGGGGTATATTAGACTACTGGGTTGCCCTTTAACCCTGTGTTATCACCCTTCTTTGTTTTTTTCCAATACAAAACAGTTGATGCTGCAAGTTATTGTCCCTTTCCCCCCACATTTAAATAAAAACAGTTTCGAAATTGAAATCCAGGCTTTTGTGTGTGTGTTGGTGTGTGTGTGCAGTGAACACTAGTAGACCCCCAGGACCCCAACCTTACCTTCTGCCAGTGAAGAGGTGAGAGGGTTACATAAGAAAAGTAGCCCTCCCCTACAACTGATGGGTCTCAGATGGCACACATTAGGCCATCCTTCCTATTGTTACACTTAATTTGTGGAGTAAATAAAGACCCCAATAGTTTGGTGTGCAGCTACTCCTTGAGAGTTAATAACAATAATTAATAATAATAATAATAATAATGTCAGAGCTGCTTCAAGATCCTAGCTCACAGAGGATCACGCTAGCCAGCGGTCATTAAGTAAAAGTCTTTATTGAATTACAGTTTCCATTCTCACGCTGCTGTCTGCAACTCTACGTCTACTAGCTAGATCGGCGAGGCTCCGTCTGAGTCTCCGCCCCGTGCGCACCAACTTAATATCCTAGCCTTGCTCCACCTTTTCCTCCTGACTGTCCTCTTCTGGGTCCCTCTACCCCCCGGGGCTTCTTCCTTCCGGGATTCTTCTGACGCTGACCCAGACCCTTCTGCCTCCTTGCGCCGGGCTTTAGGACCCGGTTCCCTTTCGGGGCTGCTCACTGCGCCGCCTTCCTCTGCATTTGAACTTGGCGCGCGCGCCCAACCTTCCACTTTCCTCTTAACCGTTTTTTCGCTCCCCGATGGAGGTGTGGCCACTCCTGACTCCTGCCCTCCCTCCTGTGGTGAGCTGCCAGCGCTTCCCTCCTGGCTCCTTTCCTCTTCCCTGCTTCCTGGCGGTGACGCTGGTCCCGATTTCCAGCTGCTCCCCCCTGAGTCTCCTCTGGCTCTATCTTCCTGGGGTGCCTCCCTAGACTCCCCCCTTGCCCTGGCCACTGGTGCTCCTTTCTGTGAATCCTCTGATTCACTGGAAAGACTGGGAGATCTCGGGTCGTCGTCATCACTCATCCTTTCCTCTGTCTCCTCCCCTTCGCTCTCTGTTTCCTCCCTTGCCCGTGCCTCTGCACCTAAACCCCTGACATCCATCCCCCCCTCGAAGCCCCCCAGTCCCCCCTCCCCTCCTTCCGGTGCTGGAGCTGGGGGCTGCTGTTGCAAAGGGACGAACGTCGGATATCGGTCGCTTCCCGTGGCAGGCCTCCAGCGGAACTCTTCCAGGTCTTCCTCTCTGCTCTCGTTGACGACAGTCACCTCCTCTTCCATCTCTGTGCCGCCGTGCTCGAAACCAGGGTCGTCCCCGAAAATGTCCATGTCCGTCTCTCCCGCACTTCCTCCAGGCGGCGTTGCTCGGCCGGAACAGTCCAGCCACTTCCTGCGGAACTGCTCCTCCGGCCTATCGTCCCACCAATACGAGGGTTCTGAGACAGATCCCGAGGGTGACCCCTCCGGGGAACGGACGTCTCGTGTTGGTTCCTCGTCCGAGTCGAACCCCCTGAACGTGCTGTCCGAAAGCGTGGGCGTGAAAAGCCAGTCGTCGAAAAAGTCTGCTGGCATAGGTCTATGTGGGAAGAGGGCATGAAACTCGTCTTTGAGCAGAGGTTCGTCTAAAGCGTAGCCTGGCACCCAGCTGTTCGCACTGGCCGGGGTGCCCTCCCTGGCGAGAAAGTATTCTACTCCCTCTTCCCCCCATCTGGAGTCCAAAATCTCCGTGACTTCGTTGATGCGCTCCTCCTGTGCCACTCCCGCGTGCCCCGTTCCTTCTCTGAGCGGACTCGGCGCCGTTCCGGGTTCCTGGAACCTGTGCGGTGCCTTGTAGGGAGTGAGCACTGATCTGTGGAACACCGGATGCATTCTGGAACCCTCCGGAAGCGCCAGCCTGAAAGCCACCGGGTTGACCTGCTCTTCGACTTGGTAGGGCCCCAGTTGTTTATGCCCTAGTTTCTTCTTGGCCAACGACCTGGCCGGCACTGCGTGGGCTGCTAACCAGACCCAGTCTCCCACGTGGAGCTCTTCGCCAACCCTTCTGTGTTTGTCCGCTTGTACCTTGTATGCGTGTTTAGCCAGCTCCAGGTGGCGCCGCAGCTGATCGTGGACTTCCTGCAGCTCCGACGCGAACGCATCTGCTGACTGCGGCTCCCCTTCTCCCCTGCATTCCAGTCCCGGAAAGGTTCTAGGGTGCCGCCCGTTGTTGGCGAAGAACGGCGTGACGCCCGTGGATACGTGCTTCGTGTTGTTGTAGGCAAACTCTGCAAGCGGCAGGTAATCCACCCACGTCGCAGGCTGTTGGTTTGCATAACATCTCAGGTACTGCTGCATGATGGCATTGGCTCGCTCCGCTTGCCCGTTGGTCTGCGGGTGTCTCGCCGACGCCAGATTGATCTTGACGTTTAGGAAGCCCATCAGTTTCTGCCAGAAGTTCGAGATGAACTGCCGCCCGCGGTCGGACAGAATAGACCGTGGCAGACCGTGAACCTTGAACACGTGGTCTATGAACAGTTTGGCGGTTTGCTCCGCCGTGGCCACCTTAGCACACGGAATGAAATGCGCCATCTTGGAGAACAGGTCCACCACCACCAACACTGCCGTCTTGCCCCTTGAGCTGGGCAGATCCGTGACAAAGTCCAGAGCCACCCTTTCCCAAGGTTCGACCGGAGTTTGCAGCGGCTCCAACAGTCCAGCCGGCGGTTTGTGCACCGGCTTTGCCCTCTGGCAGGTGTCACACCTCGCTACGTAGTCTGCGACCTCCCCTCTCATTCCAGGCCACCAGAAATCCCTGGCTACTAATTCCACCGTCTTCTCCTTGCCAAAGTGCCCGGCCGTGGGTGCGTCGTGCAGCTGCTGTAGCACCTTGGCTCGAAGTTCGTCACCCGGCACGTAGATGGCCCCTTTACGGATGAGCAAGCCATCTCGTAGCTGGAAACCGTCGGCCGCTGCCTTGCCCCCTCGCACCTCTGCCATCTTCGTTTGTGCGAAGGAGTCCCCCTGCAACGCTCGCCGCACCGCCTCTAGGTCCACGGTTGCCGCGGCGCACGCCCACACTGTCGGTGCAAAGATGTGCATGGCGGCCGCTGGTGTTGCGTCCTCCAGATACTGTGGCTTGCGGGAGAGAGCGTCTGCCATGATGTTGGTGTCCCCCGGGACATACTCTATTCGGAAGTCGAAGTCCGCAAAGAACTCAGCCCAACGTATCTGCCTCTGGTTCAGGAACTGTGCCGTGCGCCAGTGTTCCAGATTCTTGTGGTCCGTGCAAACCTGCACCGTGTGCTTGGCGCCGATCAGAAAGTGCCTCCACGCCTTGAACGCTGCATGAATGGCCAGCAACTCCCTGTCCCATATGGTGTAGTTCTGCTCGGACTTGCTGAGCTTCCTGGAGTAAAACGCTCCCGGCCGCCACACGCCCTGCGGGTCCTTCTGCAGCAGGACCGCCCCCACTGCTCTGTCCGAAGCGTCTGTCTCCACCCTCATCGGCATGCTGGGGTTGACATGAAGCAGCTGCTCTTCCGACGCGAAGAGACGCTTGAGGGCCTGAAAGGACTGCTCCGCCTGCTCTGTCCAGATGAACTTCTTCTTCTTGGAGCTAAGGGTGTCAGTGATGGCCGCCGTCTGCATCGCGAAGCCCTTGATAAACTTGCGATAGAAGTTCGCAAAGCCGACAAACCGTTGGACCTCCTTCCGGTTGCGTGGGCTCTTCCAATCCAACACCGCTCGAACCTTGGCGCTGTCCATGGCGAGCCCCTTGGCAGACAGCTTGTAGCCCAGAAAATCCACCTCCGGCACGTCAAATTGGCACTTCTCCAGCTTGGCGTAGAGCCTGTGTTGCTTTAGCCTGCCCAGCACTTCCTTGACGTGCTTGTCATGTTCTTGCTGCGACTCCGAAAAGATCAGGATGTCATCCAAGAAACAGACGCACGTCTTGTAGAGAAGTCCCGCCAACACGTGATGCATAAATGCTTGAAAAACGTGAGCGCCATTTTGCAGTCCAAAAGGCATAACTCTGTATTCGTAGGTACCCAGTGGCGTGAACATGGCTGTCTTCCACTCATCACCTTCCCGCATGCGAATGAGGTTGTACGCCCCCCGCAGGTCCAACTTGGTGAACACCTTTCCCTTCCGTACCTTCGCCAGGAGGTCGTCGATGCGGGGCATGGGGAAGTCCGACGGCTTGGTCACACTGTTCAAAATCCTGTAATCCACTACGAGTCTTTTTTGGGGCGTGTCTCGCTTCTTAACAAAGAATACAGGACTGCCCCCCACTGCCTTAGACTCCCGGATGAAACCGCGCTCCAAATTATGATCGATGAAGTCTTTGAGTTCCTGCAGTTCGTCCTCAGACATGGAATACAGCTTCCCTTTAGGCAGCGCCGCCCCCGGCAGCAGGTCAATTTTGCAGTCATATGGTCTGTGAGGGGGTAGCCTGTCCGCCTCCTTCTCGCAGAAAACTTCCAGAAATTCTGCGTACTTGTGGGGAATCGCTTGCAGCGTGCCTAGCAGCAGCTGTGACTCCTCTTCCTCTCCTTCCTGCCTGGGTACGATGCAGTGTTCAGCACAAAAGGAAGAGCCGAAGACCAGCTGCCTCTGGAACCAAGCCATCGTTGGGCTGTGCTTGTCCAGCCAACTCATACCCAATACAATAGGCGTGTCAGACAGTTGAGTGACGTTGAAGCTGATGACTTCCCTGTGATTCCCAAGTCGCATCACCATTGGTGGCGTCTGCTTCACCACTTGCCCCCCTAGCAGCTCCCTGCCATCCACCGTGACAACCTGCAGGGGCAGTGTGGCCGGCAGCAACTGCACAGCGTGCCTGTCGACAAATTCCTGCCCTATAAAGTCCGCGTTGCTGCCGGAGTCGATGGTGATTGGCACGTCCATGGTGATTCCATTGGGCAGCTGGAGAGATGCTGTGAGCCTCACTACTGGTTTGGGCGGGAGGGGGTTCACTGGCTGTAAAATTTCTGGGGACTGCGTCACTAACACGTCTGGCTGGGCCCCAGTGCCTCTTCCTCCAGCCAGACATCGTCGTTTCCCTGCTGTGGTCCTCCCTGCTGCGTTGCTGCAGTCACCATTGCTGAGGCTGCAGTAAGCTTGTGGGGCCTCTGGGGACACTCTTTCGCCATATGCCCTGGCTGCTCACAGACGTAACACTTCCTGGTCCCTCTAGGAGGCTTCGCCTTCACTGCTGCCGGTGCTAGGGCTCTGGTTGCTGACTGAGCCCTTGCACCTCCAACCTCCATAGGTTCGGCTCCTCCTCCTGGCGGAGGCGTGGATTGCGCTCGCGCTGCTTCTCTGGGAAAGAAGGAGGGGCCCCCGGCTGGTTCGCGCCCTCCACGTCCTTCGTCCTTGCTCCACGGACGTCCTTCCAGCCTCACCCCCACTGCCAGTGCCCTCTGAACGACCTCCTGGGTGGTTCGGGGTCTCTCCCCCCTCGCTATCTCATCTTTAATCGAGTTGTGCAGTCCCTCCCAAAAGAGGTCTCTTACAGGAGCCGAATCTCTGTCCCATTCCAGGGCGCTGACCAAGGCGAAAAAGCGTGCATGATACTGTCTGACGCTGTCCCTCCCTTGTCTCAGCCCATGCACCTCCTTCCGTGCAAGATCAATGTCAATACTTGATAAGAAACACCCATCCATCGCTTTAATAAAGGCATCCGCATTCTGGAGCGCCGGATCGTTATCTCTCCATAAATTGCGCAACCATGCTTTCGCCTCCCCATGCAGATGGGACATGATGAACCCCACTCTCTCCTGTTCATCTCTAAAATCTTTATGCAACAGTTGCAGTGCGCACAGTACGTCGGCTCTAAAGTTGGGATACTGTTGCAGGTTCCCATCGAAGTGAGAGAGCAGCCCGCCTGTCCGTCTCGCCAACCCAATTCCCTCCTGCCGGGGTGGTTGCTTTGCCAGTACGTCTAACCTGACCTGGAGATCCCTGCAGGCGGCAGCTGCCTCGTCCTCTCTCTTCCTGGATGCGAGAACCTCGGCGTTCAGTTGTGCCACTGCTTTTCTGAGGTCCTCTATCTGCTGCTCAGCCGTCATGTCTCCTGCCGTTCGTGAGCTCGCTAGTGGGCGCCTGTTTCTCTCCTCTCCTCGAGGCTGCAGATGCCCACAATGTAGAGACGGAGCCTACTGTCAGAGCTGCTTCAAGATCCTAGCTCACAGAGGATCACGCTAGCCAGCGGTCATTAAGTAAAAGTCTTTATTGAATTACAGTTTCCATTCTCACGCTGCTGTCTGCAACTCTACGTCTACTAGCTAGATCGGCGAGGCTCCGTCTGAGTCTCCGCCCCGTGCGCACCAACTTAATATCCTAGCCTTGCTCCACCTTTTCCTCCTGACTGTCCTCTTCTGGGTCCCTCTACCCCCCGGGGCTTCTTCCTTCCGGGATTCTTCTGACGCTGACCCAGACCCTTCTGCCTCCTTGCGCCGGGCTTTAGGACCCGGTTCCCTTTCGGGGCTGCTCACTGCGCCGCCTTCCTCTGCATTTGAACTTGGCGCGCGCGCCCAACCTTCCACTTTCCTCTTAACCGTTTTTTCGCTCCCCGATGGAGGTGTGGCCACTCCTGACTCCTGCCCTCCCTCCTGTGGTGAGCTGCCAGCGCTTCCCTCCTGGCTCCTTTCCTCTTCCCTGCTTCCTGGCGGTGACGCTGGTCCCGATTTCCAGCTGCTCCCCCCTGAGTCTCCTCTGGCTCTATCTTCCTGGGGTGCCTCCCTAGACTCCCCCCTTGCCCTGGCCACTGGTGCTCCTTTCTGTGAATCCTCTGATTCACTGGAAAGACTGGGAGATCTCGGGTCGTCGTCATCACTCATCCTTTCCTCTGTCTCCTCCCCTTCGCTCTCTGTTTCCTCCCTTGCCCGTGCCTCTGCACCTAAACCCCTGACAAATAATAATAATAATAATAATAATAATATTGTTTATACCCTGCCCATCTGGATGGGTTTCCCCAGCCACCCTGGGCGGCTTCCAGCAAGATATAAAAAATAATAAAATGTTGGACATTAAAAACTTCCCTAAGCCTTCAGATGTTTTCTCAAAGTTGTGTAATTCTTGGGCTTTATTTCAGACATGAGAAGACTTGGATTTTTCTGGCTACTGTTGTTTACAAACATGAGTACAGTGGTACCTCGGGTTATATATGCTTCAGGTTACAGACTCCGCTAACCCAGAAATAGTACCTCAGGTTAAGAACTTTGCTTCAGGGTGAGAACAGAAATTGCGCAGCAGCGGCGCAGTCCTATTAGCTAAAGTGGTGCTTCAGGTTAAGAACAGTTTCAGGTTAAGAACAGACCTCCGGAATGAATTAAGTACTTAACCCGAGGTACCACTGTAATCATAAATTTGTTGAGGGTGAGCTTCCTACGCCAGGCATGGCACCTCCAGGGACTGTTCATCTGCTGCAACTAGCTATGCATGGCAAGGGGAAATTTTCATTCGGCAGTTTTCTGGCCAAGAGCAGAAACCTTGCCTATTTGGGTGAGACCAAGGCATATCTACATCCTGAGATGTAGCCAGCCAGGTACCCCTGTAAGCTCACAAGCAAGGCATGGAACAGAAGGCTTTCCCTTATTCCTTTGTTTGCTCCTATTGTTTTGTGAGCAATTTATATGGAAATGGCATACAACATAGAAACCGGCCAAATTACAAACAGATAGACCCAGGGTTGTTGTTTTTTTGTGTGCCAAGTAACTTTTATAGTTATTTGTTATTTGGGTGGGTGGACTAAAAGAGATTAGCATCTTTTTAGTTTGGTGGGCATTTTTAAAATGAATCCATCAATACACTGTAGAGGTATCCCTAGAAAACTAACCTGCAGAATTTTGGGATAGTTGCAGGAATTATGGGGTTAGGATAAATTGGGGAGTGGGGGGACAGCTTCTGGGCTGTGTTCTGCTCAGCTGGCAAAAGATGACAAATGAAGGGGAAAGCTGGTTTGGCAGGAGTGGAAGAGTGGAAAAAAGCCCAAAAAATGGCGAGGAGGGGGAGGAGACACAGTTAGTACTTTGTTTTACTATTTGGCTATTTTAAAAGTTTACTCGCTCATTGATCCTCAGTTGTGTTGTTGGCCCTAATTGTTTTTTGTTTATTGGCTTTGGTGGTGCTGAAAAGCCTCACACGCCAGCAATAATTGCTCAAAGGGTTTGTGAAGCTTTCCTTCTTAACTTTTCCTTTAGAGAAAAATAATTCACTTTGGCTGTAGCTGCATGAATTAATGCTGTACTAGAAGAAGCAAACAGAATGATTATTGCAAAAGGCATAAGAAAACGAGAAACGAAAACAAGTCATTTATTTAAAGAAAGCAGTTCTATGGCAAAAGTACCGTATTTTTCCGTGTATAAGACTAGGTTTCTTTACCAAAAAAGTTAGTTTAAAATTGGGGCTTGTCTTATATATGGGTAGTGCTGAGGGGTGTTTTCTTAATTTGGAGTCCCCAAAAATAGGTGGTGTCTTATACACGGAAAAATACAGTACATACGATACATTCACATTTTTCAAAGAACCAACTTTGCGTTAACAAAAAATCTAGTTCTTATAAAGATGTTCTTATAAAGATTGCTCAGTTTAAGTAAGAAACATTAAAACATTAAACATTAAAACATATTTTCAGTGAAATTCACATTTCAAAAAATAATACAAAGTAACTGTCCTTAGAATTTCCAGCTTCTTTTCAATGGGAAAAAGTCTGCATTTTTTTCTTATTCTGTATGAGAAATAAATGGAAAACATGAGATGCATGATGAACTGAGGACAAGAGTTAAGAAGACTAAATAAAACCTGTGTAATTTACGATGACCTTGGTTTTCTTTACGAAGCTGCTTTAGTACCATTAAGCACCACTATCCCCCTAATCATGTCGTGCAGTTTGAGAGCTGTGTAGGTAGGAGACACGGTTAGAAAAATAGCAATGCATGGCAATGCTTGCCGTCATCACCTCAATAAAACAGAGTTCAAGGGACAGTACATTTCATCAGGCACGACAGCAGAACAAGTTGTGCAATTACAATGGCCTGGTTCAAAGAGTTGCAAGTTTGGCTTGTTAACTTTTCACTGCTGCTGAAATCTGTACCACTAAATATTGCCAATACCACCAGGAAGTGCAATGCCAATACCACCAGGAAGCGTGTTATCATCTACCCACCTTTTCCAATAAGCAGAACTGGGCTAGAACCTCATCGAGTCATGTATGACCCATGAATTTGGTTCATCTGGCTGCATCAGAAACTGGAACAGAGCTGACGACCCAGAATGGCTAATTTGCTTCTATGAATGTTGCGTGGCATACTTCATGAACGCCATCCAGTTGTGCGCGACTGGCACATTTGGGTTTTTGGATAGCTTGATCATTGTGTTCCGGGGCTGTTTTTCTGGAAGACTCTTTGTGGCTCAGAATGGATATCGGAACGTGGATTCTGTGGATGCTTTGATGCTTATTGCAGCAGTGTCATCCAGTCATGCGTGTCTTGTGCACTTGGTTTGGTTGGGTCAGAAGCTGCCGTTCCATTCTGTTCTGCATGTGAAGCTGTTAATAAAAGTATAATATTGAAATGAGTTGCATTTTATCACATTGTCCTAAAGTTTTTCTAATACTTTCGCTGTTCTTGGCATAGTTTGTATCATGAAATGGCCATTCTTAACAGAAACTCTTCAGACACAATGGATAAATATTATCTTCTTTTCTATTGGAATGGAATATGTGACAGGGCCTAGGAGTCATTTATACAATATTACTGCGTTTTTAATGGGGATGCAACTGTTTGTGTAAAGTGAAGACATGATCATTTCTCCGGGTTTTGGAGAGCTTGATTGCTGGCCACCTCCTAGCTCCTGAGATTTGCTGGTCAAACCAATCAGTCAGGGTTGGAGAATAAAACCAGTGGAGTATGTGATTGGTTTAGGCAGAAGAAGGGGAACGGGTCTTTGAGGTTTTTTAAGTAGCTGGCAAAAATAAACTTGGAGAACATAAAACAACATTGTCAATGCTTCCCTTACTGAGTACTCTGAGAACCCTCCATCCTCCCCTGCCATATTTTGCTTTCAGATATTATTATTTAGTGCATTTATATCCTGTCTTTCTCCCAAATTGGGATTTCCCCACCACATCTCTGGCTGGATCCTTAGCTGTTTCCCCAGGACAGTGATAACAGTCAATAGATCCATTGAAGCTATTGAGACTTGTAGATTTGGGAAGTTAATTACGGGGAAGACACAAACTTCTGCATCGTGGAGGTATTCCTTTTTAACTAATTATCTGCTGAAGGGAAAGTGGCTTTCAACACAGCTTGAAATTAACACCCATATTTATATGAAAAAGGATCAGGGTTGTGAATTGGGTTATGACACTAGCAGACATTGTTTTCCCTAGTCTAACCACTGAAACTTTGTTCCTGCAAGTTTTCTGAATTGGGAATGCCAAAAACTTCCCAACAACCACATTGGCTACAGCCATGGTACATTAAAAAGCAATAAAAATAATTGCCCACGTTCTGCCCCATTTCCAGGAGGGCTGGGCTACCTAGTGTTCCTAATCATTCATCATGTTCTTCAAGGGCCCCTAATTGGAATAAATTGAAAGATATGAATACATTTACTGAAAATAGATGTAAAAATTCCACCCCCATAGGATCTCCCGCCTTCTCTCCATGGAGGAGGTGCAACTCGGCTTGTTTATCAATATGCATTATTGAAATAGTATGGGGCAATCTATCTTGGATGTCATGAACCCCCAAGGGAGCGGAACACTTATTATGAGCTTTCCTCTGACTGTCTTGGCAATATGAAATTTGTGAAACTTCTACCTTTGTATACACGTTTTTTTGAGAATACCGAAGAAGCTGTGGTGTGAGAAACTGGCTTTGGACGGCCTCCAGAAACCAGATGATCACCTGTGCTGGGAAGTCCCCATAGAGGTGGGGGAGGGCCAAGGCAGGAAGAGCAGTTGGAGGAATGCCCTGTCCTGGATCAAAGTGCCTTGCAGCCAAACCGTGATACTGCCGGGGTCTTAATGGCCTGGAGCAAAAGCCCTTCTCCAGTGCTTCTGTCAGATGCACACTTCATCCACGGTGTTTCCTGTTAAAGATCTGAAGTTGCAGCTAAGAAAAATCCCTGGCATCAAACCCTCAGCTGTCTCACTTTAGGCTGCAGGTAAGGACTTGTATCAAAGGCTTGCTCCTCTTTAAAAAGAGAGAAACCACAATCTCACAACAGAAACCTAGATGTCAGAGATAATATTTTAGCCATTTCCCCTGACATAATAGCAGATGAGTGTGTGTAAAGAAGTATGTGGTTGTTCCCTCTCTCTCTCTCTCTCTCTCTCTCTCTCTCTCTCTCTCTCTCTCTCTCTCTCCTACCTGAGAACCCTTTTCTAATCTCCATTGGTACACTCCAGACATAGATATATTGCCTCCATAAGAACTAGGCTTCCAGTGTCCCAGGGAGCTGCGTTTAAAACTTACAGTTAATTAGGAACCCTGCTAAACAAGCAAGGTGGCTGGCCGGACGTTCTTAACATCCCTTAATCTATGTTGATAGTAGGAGGTCCTGGGGGGAGAAGCCTTTCACCTGGTAGCTGAGCAGCCCTTGAATCCGGTGGATAAAAATTATGGATCACCAGGGCCTTCGCTGATGTAAGTAAGTACTCCATTGCATTATTGATGTGGTACAAATTGAAACTCCACAGCTTGCAGAAATGCAACACAATGGGCATTTTGCAGCTGGAGGGGGTAGGGGAAAATGGAATTTATTAGAGTGGGTCCTCTGTTCCACTAAATAAGGGGAGGGGAACAAGTCTTCTTTTTTTAATCTTAGACTAGGAGCTATGTCCCTTTGTGCTTTGCTCTTGCCAACCTACCCCTGCACATGAATTCTGTTAAGTTGTGGGTGAACATATCAGACGACACAGCGATTCTTCAAACAGCTCTTGTTTATTCACAGGCCAGAACAGAACTGAACTGAAGGGTTCAGCCAGTCTGCTTATATAGAGCTCCACTAGAATGCAACAGTAACCATTTTCTGTAACTATCCAATCACTGAACATCACTTTCAATCCCTTATTTGCATATGTGGACCTGAGTGAAAACTATCTACAGTATCCCCCTGCAGGCCCAGGGTGAGAACTTCAGTACATAACAAATTCACTGCAGCTTCCTCTTCCCACCCCATTAAACTACTATGCTCCCTATTCACCTTCCGCCAAATTATGAAACGGACAACCCTCCTATTTTACAGTCCTGTTCATATCCCCACTTTCGTGTTTATCTCCTATCCCCATGCCCCTGCTCCCTCCCTTTTAAATGGCTGTTTTAACCAAGAACAGAAGTTTGAATAAAGGAGGGATGTGGAGAAGAAGGGTGGTTTTAAGCAGTGGCAGGGATTTGAACCAGTGTGGCATGGTGGTTAGAGTGCAGGACTATGACCTGGGAGACCAGGGTGCGAATCCCCACTCAACCATGAAGCTCCCCGGGTGACCTTGGGCCAGTCACCATCTGACCCAGGGGTCAGCAAACTTTTTCAGCCGGGGGCCGCCCTCAGACCTTGTGGGGGGCCGAACTATATTTTGGGGGGGAAAAATGGGGAAGAATGGCAGTTGAAGTTGATGGACTATATGGAAATGGCGGAAATGACTGGCAGAATCCGAGACCAGGGAGAAGAATCGGTGGAAGAAGACTGGAAAAAGTTTAAAGATTATTTACAGAAATACTGTAAAATTAATGAATGTTAGAAAAATGTTGGAATGAAGTTATGTGGCTTTAGTAGAAATGTTATAAGGAATTAAGTATAAATAGATTAATAGAGTATTAAAGGGAAAATAAGGTTAGAATGTGTTAAGATAATTATAGGATAGAAAACAGAGGAAGATGGAAAGGAATTGCTGAAACAATTAACAGAAGTGGAATACAAAAAGGGAGGTGTGAGGAGGTCATGGAAACAAGTGAACGAAAGATAAGATAATGAAATGGTTTGATGTGTGTAATAGGTATGAGTTACTCGTGTGTAAACTGGTGCCTTTCTCGGTTAATTTGCCTTGTTAAACCTTTCTGACTGCACAGCCCCTTCTCATCGTGGCTGCCTCAGTCACTGGCAGAATCCGTCAGTGGGCGTTTCTTGAACCTCTTCCAACATAAAAGTTGTTTGACACCCAGTCTCCTCCTCCTCTCACTGCGCGGGAGTCTTCTGCGCAGGGAAGGTGTGGGTAGCGGAGGACCTGGGCTCTCCTCACTGATGTCCAGTGAAGAGTCCTGGAGCCCTCTCTCCACTTCCCCCGTCTGCCCCCCTTTATCCCTGGTGTTGCGCTGATTGGCTTCCCCCTCTACTGAGCTGTTTCTCCCCCTGCTGCTGGGTCCTTCGCCAGCATCATCTGGGAGCCTCCCCTTCGCCTCTCGCTCCGATGTCAGTTCCCTGACAATGTGTTTTAAATGGGTTTTGTTTTTGTTTTATTAGTTTTATGTGTTAGTCTTTCTAGGCCTTGTGTCTCTGCAAGCCACATTTCTCACTGGTGCTGCTATGTGCCTTCCTTGAGTGCTTTTGCCTGGCTAGACTGGGTCCTTCGAGCATTATTGAAACCACTTGTTTGTCTTGATGGAGAGAAGAAGAAGAAGAGTTTGGATTTGATATCCCACTTTATCACTACCCTAAGGAGTCTCAAAGCGGCTAACATTCTCCTTCCCCTTCCTCCCCCACAACGAACACTTTGTGAGGTGAGTGGGGCTGAGAGACTTCAGAGAACGACTGGGGGGGTGGAGCTTGCGCTGATCAAATCGGCCGCGTTGCCTGGGGACTCGCCTTTGCTCAGCGCTTCCCAGCGGAGAGGTGACAGTGGTTTTCCTTGCTGCATCCCCTTTGCCATGTTGCTGTGCTGTGGGAACCACCGCTTGAGGCTTCGTTTGGCTGCTGGCTGGGCTTTCTGCCTTTGGCTCGGAGGGGCTCAGTAGTTGCTTGGAAAATCCCTTATTTTGGCTGCTGATCCCTTATTTTCAAATCTGTAAGTTGACAGCTATGGCGAGAAGTGTGTGTAGAAATCTCCGACTTGCATGTGGCTGGAATGTGGCCTACTGTTTAGAGGTAAAAGTCACACCTGCTACCGTACCCACTTTTGCCTCTGACCATGTGCACCACTTGCATGCGGTCCCAGAGGAAGTGCAGCCCTCAGGCTAGAAAATAGGGTTCCTGGCGCAGCCCATTCAAAGGGATGCGCTGCCCATAACCCTTTGCAAAGAGCTAGGCGGGGGCAAATATTTCGGGGGGGGGGAGAAGAAGGAGGGAGTCTGGAGGAAGGTGGTGGAGATGGCAAGGGCAAGAGAGTGACAGTTCGGCAAAAGAGGCTGAAGGCATAAAACGGGATATGTCCATTACCTATTCATTATTTACTATGTTCTTCAAACAACTACCTCCTCAGAGCATAATGGGGCAGCTGAAGCTGAGAGAGAAAAAGACCGTAGGGCTCCTGGAAAGCGTTACCCTTGCAAAAGGATCGATAGAGACTTGAAACTGTGAGCAGAAGAAAGCCTCGCAGTAATAGCCCTTTCAAGGACCATTCAGACGAAACCCTGGCTATCTCTTCGTCCAACAGAAGGTGTCTCTCTTTGCTTTAGAAGACAGCTCAGCTGCCCATTGGGAAATGTGGATAGGCCTAAGTGTTTGCAAAACAAAAACCAGAAGGTGATGCGACTTTGGCTCCTGGGGGCATACAGCGTACACCTCCCCAAAATGAAGAGCATAGAACAGGGGTCAGCAACCTTTTCCAGTTGTGGGCTGGTCCACTGTCCCTCAGACCTTGTTGGGGGCTGGACTATATCTTGAAGAAAAAAAATGAACAAATTAACCCAGAGATGCATTTTAAATAAAAGGACACATTCTGCTCATGTAAAGACACACTGATTCCTGGACTGTCCGTGGGCCAGATTTAGAAGGCGAATGGGCTGCATCTGGCCCCCGGGTCTCAGGTTGCCTACTCCTGGCATAGAACATTATTTAGACATCCTTCCCACCAAGAGGAAGGCTCAAATGTTTGCTGCTGGACTGTCTCACCGTCGGACAGAGAGCTGATGATCAGATGCCTCCCATCTAAACTGGAAAGTTACCACAGTGGTTTTGCGTGTGCATTTTCCTGGGATCCAAAGTCTCATGAGGACCAGTGTGAAGGTAATGCTTGTTGCGCAAAAATGTTTATTGTGTGGGGCTCCATGTGATGGGCATCAAATTTGACCAAGATCACTAAAGTGTCCATGTATACAGCATCGACACACTAGCATGGTGTGCTCCCAAGTCTAGGATTCCAGGCATAGATTCTGGAATCGGATTCAAATGTTACGTTGGCCATATGCCGCCCTGCAGACATGTTCTGTGGTCAATATTAGGAAAGGTAGGGAAGCACACCATAAAAAGCTGTGCGGTCTGAAATACCAGTCATCCCTGAAGCATACCCTTGTCTTTCAGACCACACTTTCCCCACCTGCTCTTGGGATTTCCTGTATCACTGGCTAGTTCCATGAGTCACTATTGGTACACACCAATCTTCCCCAACCTGGTGCCTTCCAATTTTTATTTTTATTTTATTTCAAAACCAAATAAATTACAAACATCAAATTCAAAATCTACCGTATATTCATTTTCTAACATAAGCCTATTACATAGATGTCAGGGGTTCAGGAGCAGAAACGCAGAGAAGGGAGGAGACAGAGAGCGAGGGGGAGGAATACGAAGGAAAGATGAGTGGGGATGACGAACCGAGATCGCCGAGCTTATCCAGTGAGTCAGAAGATTCCCAGAAGGGAGCGCCAGCGGTCAGAGCAAGGGGGGAAAACAGGGGGACACCCCAGGAAGAAGGGTCCAGAGAGGGATCAGAGAGCAGCAGTTGGAGATCGGGACCCACGTACCCAGCCGGGATCAGAGGGGAGGAAGGGGACCAGATATCGGGTTCCGGAGGCTTTCAGAAAGAGGGAGAGCATGAGTCAGGAGTAGCCACGCCCACCTCGGGGAGCGACGAAACGATCAAGAGGAAGGTGGAGAGTTGGGCGCGCGCGCCAAGTTCAAATGTAGCGGAAGCTGGCGCAGTAAGCAGCCCAGAGAGTGAGCCAGGTCCCAAAGCCCGCCGCAGGGAGGCGGAAGGGTCAGGGGGGTCCGCGTCAGAAGAGAGTAGGAAAGAAGAGACCCCGGGGGGCAGAAGGACCCAGAGACGGAAGGAAAGGCGCAGGAGGTGGAGCAAGGCTAGGATATTAAGCTGGTGTGCTAGAGGCGGAGACTCAGACGGGTCTTCGCCGGTCTGACCTAGAAGAAGTAGGGCTGCACATTGCAGTTTGGAAATGCAACCTGTAATCCAATAAAGACTCTTTTAACTTGAACGCTGGCTAGCGTGGTCCTATGTGAGCTGGGACTGAGTGGCAGCCCTGACAGTAAGACCCGTCTCCTTAAAGCTTCGGACACCTGATACCTCGCAGCGGAGGCAGAAGCAGCGAGAGGAGGAAATTGGTGTTTGGGAGCAAGCTCACAACGGTTGGCAGAGATGACGGAAGCAGAGAAAATTTCAGCGCTGCAACAGGCAGTGACCCAATTGAACGCGGAGGTACAGGCATCCAAGAAAAGGGAGGAGGATGCAGCAGCCGCCTACAGAGATCTCCACGCCAGGTTTGAAGCCTTGGTTAAGCAGGGGCAGCCAGGACCCAGACCGGAGGGGGTTGGGTTGGCACGGAGAGCAGGAGGGCTTGTGGCTCACTTCGATGGGAATTTACAACAGTACCCCAATTTTCGAGCAGACGTAATGTGCGCACTGCAACTGCTGGCGAAAGACTTTAGAGATGAGGAAGAGAAAGTGGGGTTTATACTATCCCATTTGCATGGGGATGCGAAAGCGTGGCTACGCAATTTGTGGAGGGATAAAGATCCGGCGCTTCAGAATGCTGATGCCTTTATCAAAGCGATGGATGCGTGCTTTTTATCTACCATTGACGTGGATCTTGCCCGACGGGAGATTCATGGACTGAAACAAGGGAGGGCGAGCGTACGCCAGTATCACGCCCGCTTTTTTGCGCTGGTCAGTGCCTTAGAATGGGACCGGGATTCGCCCCCAGTCAGAGACCTCTTCTGGGAAGGTTTGAGCAGTGCTGTTAAAGACGAAATTGCGAGGGGGGAGAGGCCCCGGAGCACGCAGGAAGTGGTCCAAAGGGCGCTGACTGTGGGGGTGAGGCTGGAAGAACGTCCATGGTGCAGAGACGAAGGACGTGGAGGGCGCGAAGCAGCGAGAAGTTTCTCTTTCGTTCCCAGGGAAGCTGTGCGTGCGCAATCCACACCTCCGCCAGCAGGGGGAGTGGAACCTATGGAGGTGGGAGGCGCCAGGGCTCAGTCAGCTACCAGAGCCCCTGCACCGGCGGCAGTCAAGACTAAACCTCCTAGAGGGACCAGGAAGTGTTATATATGCGACAGCTCTCAACACTTGGCGAAGGAGTGTCCCCAGCGGAGCTCCAAGCACACTGCAGCCTCCGCAACGGTGAAAGCGGCCACGCAACACAGCGAACAACAGCAGGGAAACGACGATGTCTGGCTGGAGACAGAGGCACTGGGGCCCAGCCAGACGCATCACTGAAGCAGTCCCCAGCGATCTTGCAACCCACAGACCCCCTCCCACCCAAACCAGTAGTGCAACTCACAGCATCTCTCCAGCTGCCCGATGGCGTCACTATCGAAGTGCCGCTTTCTGTGGATTCTGGAAGCAACGCAGACTTTATAGCACAGGATTTTGTGGAGCAGCACGCTATACAGCTATTACCGGCCACTCTGCCCCTGCAAGTCGTCACAGTGGATGGTAGAGAGTTGCTGGGGGGGCAGGTGGTGAAGCAAACGCCGCCAATGGTGATGCGCCTTGGCAACCACAGGGAAGTCATCAGTTTTAACGTCACCCGCCTGTCGGACACACCCATTGTGTTGGGCATGAGTTGGCTGGACAGGCACAGTCCGACACTGGCTTGGTACCAGCGACAGCTGATCTTCGGCTCCTCTTACTGCGCAGAACACTGCATCCTGCCCGAACAGGAGGGAAAGGAGGAGGAATCACAATTGCAGTTGGGAACGTTGCAAGCAGTCCCCCACAAATACGCAGACTTTCTGGAGGTCTTCTGCGAGAAGGAGGCAGACAAGTTACCACCGCACAGGCAATATGACTGCAAGATTGACCTCCTACCAGGGGCGACGTTACCGAAGGGGAGGCTGTATTCCATGTCGGAGGATGAACTACAGGAACTCAAGCAGTTCATAGATCACAATTTGGAGCGCGGTTTCATCCGGGAGTCCAGGGCAGTAGGGGGCAGTCCTGTTTTCTTTGTGAAGAAGAAGGACACGCCCCAAAAAAGGCTGGTGGTGGATTTTCGCCTCTTGAACAAGATGACCAAGCCCTCTGATTTCCCCATGCCCAGGATTGACGACCTACTGGCGACGGTGCGCAAGGGACGCGTGTTTACCAAGTTGGACCTGCGAGGGGCGTACAATCTCATCCGCATGAGGGAGGGCGATGAGTGGAAGACAGCCATGTTCACGCCTCTGGGAACCTACGAGTACAGAGTGATGCCGTTTGGATTGCAAAACGGTGCTCACTGTTTTCAAGCTTTCATGCATCATGTGTTGGCGGGACTCCTCTACAAGAAGTGCGTCTGCTTTCTGGATGACATCCTGATATTCTCCGAGACGCAGCAAGCGCATGACCAGGATGTTCGGGCGGTGCTGGAGAGGTTGCGGCAGCATAGACTGTACGCCAAACTGGAGAAGTGCCAGTTCGACACGACGGAGGTGGATTTCTTGGGTTACAAGTTGTCGGACAAGGGGCTAGCCATGGACAGCGCCAAGGTTCGAGCGGTGTTGGATTGGAAGAGCCCGCGCAACCGGAAGGAGGTCCAGCGGTTTGTCGGCTTCGCCAACTTCTATCGCAAGTTTATCAAAGGGTTCGCGATGCAGACGGCAGCTATTACGGACACGCTAAGCTCCAAGAAGAAGAAATTCATCTGGACGGAGCAGGCGGAGCAGTCCTTTCAGGCACTCAAGCGTCTCTTCGCGTCGGAAGAGCAACTGCTGCATATCGACCCCAGCAGACCGATGCGGGTAGAGACGGACGCGTCCGATAGAGCAGTGGGAGCTGTCCTGCTGCAGAGGGACCCACAGGGGGTCTGGAGGCCGGGAGCGTTCTACTCCAGAAAGCTCACCAAGTCGGAGCAGAACTACACCATCTGGGACAGGGAGTTGCTTGCCATTCATGCAGCATTCAAAGCATGGAGACACTTCCTGATCGGCGCCAAGCACACGGTGCAGGTCTGCACGGACCACAAGAATCTGGAGCACTGGCGCACGGCGAAGTTCCTGAACCAGAGGCAGATACGTTGGGCGGAGTTCTTTGCTGACTTCGATTTCCGAATAGAGTACGTCCCGGGCGACACCAACATCATGGCGGATGCACTGTCCCGAAAACCGCAATACCTCGAAGAGGCGACGCCAGCGGCGGCCATGCACATCTTTGCGCCAGCTGCGTGGGCGTGCGCTTCAGCCACAGTAGACCTGGATGCGGTGCGGCAGGCGTTGCAGGACGACTCATTCGCGCAGGCGAAGATGGCCGAGGTGCACAAGGGCACAGCGAAGAGCGACGAGTTCCAGATACGGGACGGCTTGCTCTTACGTAAAGGGGCCATCTACGGGCCGGGAGATGAACTTCGCGCCAAGGTACTGCAGCAGTTGCACGACGCACCCACGGCAGGGCACTTTGGCACGGAAAAAACGGTGGAATTAGTCGCAAGGGACTTTTGGTGGCCCAGACTGAGAGGGGAAGTCGCGGACTACGTCGCGAGGTGCGACACCTGCCAGAGGGCCAAACCGGTGCACAAACAACCGGCGGGACTGCTGGAACCGCTGCAAACGCCGTTTGAACCGTGGGAGAGGGTGGCCCTGGACTTTGTCACGGATCTCCCCAGCTCGAGAGGCAAGACAGCTGTACTAGTGGTGGTGGACTTGTTCACCAAGATGGCACACTTCATACCGTGTGCGAAGGTGGCCACGGCAGAACAAACAGCCAAACTGTTCATAGATCACGTGTTCAAAGTGCACGGGCTGCCGCGGTCTATACTGTCCGACCGCGGTCGCCAGTTCATCTCGAATTTCTGGCAGAAGCTGATGGGTTTCCTGAACGTCAAGATCAACCTGACATCAGCGAGACACCCGCAGACCAACGGGCAAGCGGAGAGGGTCAATGCCATCATGCAGCAGTACCTGAGATGCTATGCCAATCAACAGCCTGCGACGTGGGTGGATTACCTGCCGCTCGCCGAGTTCGCCTACAACAACACGAAGCACGTGTCCACAGGGGTGACGCCGTTCTTCGCCAACAATGGGAGGAATCCCAGAACCTTCCCGGGACTGGACAGAGTGGGGGAAGGGGAACCGCAGACGGCGGACGCTTTCGCGTCTGAGTTGCAGGAGGTCCACGATCAACTCCGACGGCAGCTGGAGCTAGCGAAGCACGCTTACAAGGTGCAAGCGGACAAGCACAGGCGGGTTGGCGAAGAGATCCGAGTGGGAGACTGGGTCTGGTTGGCAGCCCACGCAGTGCCGACCAGATCGTTAGCCAAAAAGAAGTTGGGGCACAAGCAACTCGGTCCCTACCAAGTCGAAGCGCAGATCAACCCAGTAGCTTTCAGGCTGGTGCTACCGGAGGGTTCCAGGATGCATCCGGTGTTCCACAGGTCGGTGCTCACTCCCTACAGGACACCTCACAGGTTCCAGGAACCAGGAACAGCACCGAGTCCGTCTCAGGAGCGGACGGAGGCGGGGAGATTGCCACAGCAGGACCCCATCAACGAAGTCACGGAGATTTTGGACTCCAGATGGGGGGAAGACGGAGTGGAATACCTCCTAGCCAGAGAGGGCACCCGGGCTAGTGCTAATAGCTGGGTGCCAGACTACGCTTTGGAGGAACCCCTGCTCAAGGACGAGTTTCATGCCCTTTTCCCACACAGACCCATGCCAGCAGGCTTCTTCGACGACTGGCTGTTCACACCCACACTTTCCTCCAGCACGTTCCATGGCTTCGACTCGGACGGGGAGCCCGCACAGCGCACACGTTCCCCAGAGGGGTCGCCGGAGGGTTCGGCGTCCGACACCTCGTATTGGTGGGACGATCGGCCAGAGGAGCAGTGGCGCCGGAGGTGGCTGGAGATGCCAGGGCAAGCGACCGACGCAGAGACTGACATGGACGTGTGCGGGGAGGATCTCGGTTTCGAGCACGGCGGCACTGAAATGGAGGCGGAGCAGCTCAACGTTGACGAACGCGAGGAGGAAGACTCGGAGATCTTCAGTTGGCGGCCAGCGATGAGGAGCGAACTGTATCCGGCATTCACTCCTGTGATGATGGAGCACCCAGCAACCACCCTTGAAAGTGGGGAGGGGGGAAGGGGGGGCTTCGAGGGGGGGATGGATGTCAGGGGTTCAGGAGCAGAAACGCAGAGAAGGGAGGAGACAGAGAGCGAGGGGGAGGAATACGAAGGAAAGATGAGTGGGGATGACGAACCGAGATCGCCGAGCTTATCCAGTGAGTCAGAAGATTCCCAGAAGGGAGCGCCAGCGGTCAGAGCAAGGGGGGGAAACAGGGGGACACCCCAGGAAGAAGGGTCCAGAGAGGGATCAGAGAGCAGCAGTTGGAGATCGGGACCCACGTACCCAGCCGGGAGCAGAGGGGAGGAAGGGGACCAGATATCGGGTTCCGGAGGCTTTCAGAAAGAGGGAGAGCATGAGTCAGGAGTAGCCACGCCCACCTCGGGGAGCGACGAAACGATCAAGAGGAAGGTGGAGAGTTGGGCGCGCGCGCCAAGTTCAAATGTAGCGGAAGCTGGCGCAGTAAGCAGCCCAGAGAGTGAGCCAGGTCCCAAAGCCCGCCGCAGGGAGGCGGAAGGGTCAGGGGGGTCCGCGTCAGAAGAGAGTAGGAAAGAAGAGACCCCGGGGGGCAGAAGGACCCAGAGACGGAAGGAAAGGCGCAGGAGGTGGAGCAAGGCTAGGATATTAAGCTGGTGTGCTAGAGGCGGAGACTCAGACGGGTCTTCGCCGGTCTGACCTAGAAGAAGTAGGGCTGCACATTGCAGTTTGGAAATGCAACCTGTAATCCAATAAAGACTCTTTTAACTTGAACGCTGGCTAGCGTGGTCCTATGTGAGCTGGGACTGAGTGGCAGCCCTGACAATAGATTACCTAAATTAAAATATATCTAATTGCTCTAGGCTTCCCTTTGCTATATGTAAATGCAACACAATTAACAAATTATATTATAAATGATATTATAGGTTCCCATATACCCCCCACTCCCCTTCACCCATGTGTGATCTCAATATTTTACTTCTTCCATCTTGTTGTGTTGTTATAATTTAATAATTATTCAATCGATTCTGTTATTATTTTCTTGCTTACCCCTGCACATTTTACACATTCTCTATTAATATTTCAATTTCGGAACCATATTTTTTCATGTATTCCTTCACTCCATACCACTCTCTAATTACCTGGTGCCCTCCAGTTAGCAGGCTCGGGTTCATGGGAGTTGTGCTTTCGCACAGTTGTATCCTTTCCTCCTTGCCCCCCATAACATGCCCCCCCGTGCATTCAACGAGATCATTTGTCTGTAACAGCTGATCAATCTCTCTCCTGCACACTTCCATATCTTACCTGCTGCAATTTGCTGTTGACTTTTAGTAGGATCTTCTTAATCTAATAGGCTATACAATTCTCCTTAAGAGATCATCACTGACAGTTATGATAAGCAAAGGCAGCCTCCCCAAAAACCAAATTGTTGTATCAAGTCAGTGCTCTTTGCAAGAGCTTGTGTGCAAATTTAAAATGAGCAAGACAGAAGACCGATATTCAAATCCCTAATCGGCCATGACGATCACTAGCTCTCATCCTATCTTCCTTCCTCACAGGGTTATTCTGATGATAAAATGGGGAGGAAACATGCATGACACCTTGAACTCTGGGTGCAAGTTGAGATACAAATGTGATAGTTAGAAGAAATCTTGTCTCCACAAGCTTGAGTGAGGACAATAACAACACAAATCACAGCTTCGATGCCTGCTCATTATAGACCAGGTAACATCGACACTGTGGCATTGAAAGAACTCTGATTCCACCTTAACAATCCTGGCTTTTACCTAATAATCCTGGGAACTGTAGTTCAAGGTGCTGAGAGTTTTTAGGAGACCCCTCAGGGAGCTGTGGCTCTCAGCATCCTCAAGAGACTACAGTTCCCAGAATTGGAAACCATGACTGTTAACATGGCATAGGAATGCGTTAATGTATGGATTGGATGTGACCTCAGTTCACTTTTGCAGTGTTGCTATGGTAACATCTCCCAACATCATTATTTGGGGGAGAGGGAAGAATAAAGGTGGGGGTGAGCCACGCGAAAACCAGCTTGATAATGCAAGATATTCCTGAGTGGGTAGAAGTGTTGCGTGTGTCTGCAGCTCATTGTCTTCAAGGAAACTTGGGTAGTTTCTTTCTATACTTTTGGTGAACTTTGGTGTGTGGTGAATTTAGAAATCAAATGTAATGGTTAGTCCATCCTTCATTCTAATACTGTCAGATTTGTCACCTGAAATCTTAAAATGTGGATTATTAAAGGTCACTTCTACACTGTATCAGTAAAAACTAATAATTGCCCCAATCTAATAATTGCACAAAATGTTTCCCTCTTAAATCGATTTCCCCAGAAACTGATATTGTATACACATGAATTTTTTTTATATAAAAAAAGAATGAGTACTGAGAAAGAAAAGACTTGCTAGTATTTAGTATGGGATTAACTGCAAGTATGGATCTTTCTGGGACACGGGTGGCGCTGTGGGTTAAAGCACAGAGCCTAGGACTTGCCGATCAGAAGGTCGGCGGTTTGAATCCCCGCGATGGGGTGAGCTCCCGTTGCTCGGTCCCTGCTTCTGCCAACCTAGCAGTTCGAAAGCACATCAAAGTGCAACTAGATAAATAGGTACCGCTCCGGCGGGAAGGTAAATGGCATTTCCGTGTGCTGCTCTGGTTCACCAGAAGTGGCTCTGTCATGCTGGCCACATGACCCGGAAGCTGTACGCCGGCTCCCTCGGCCAGTAAAGCGAGATGAGCGCTGCAACCCCAGAGTCGGCCACGACTGGACCTAATGGTCAGGGGTCCCTTTACCTTATGGATCTTTCTAATTTCTTGTGGTGTGATCCAACGGACATAGACTCAGGGAGGACTCATTGACATGGACTTAAATTCTCCCACCTTCGCTCTGCCCCACTGTGTACTGGCATTTTGGTTTGACCCTACTGAAATCTCTTGCCCTGACTCACTGAAACTTGCCATTGTCAAGTGTCAGGGAATTCTCATCTATCCACTTAATATTATTGCCTTGGGCTTGGTATGAGGCATTTTGTTCAATAAAGCAGATACTTTGATTTGTTTTCTGTGTAGCTCCAAAATGCAGGGAAATTACAGCCGTGCCCTCAACAGATGCATTATTTAGGCAATGACATACACACCAGCCTATTACTGCATGTGTGGATCACACAGATCTGATTTCTCTCTATGCACTTTTGTGCAAATTTGTCCACACGACTGATTTAAATGGAAGTGTTTCCCTTCCACATAATGAGCAGGACTTGCACTGTGTGGTGTAATTGCATTCAATTACTACTTCCCTACCCTCTCTGAATTCTGGAAACCTGAGGTCCATTGTGGGCATACACAAAGGTGTGTTCATGGCAAACTTGTTTTTATTTTTATTTTTGAGATATATGTTTTCCAGTATACCACACTTGCACAAAACAGTGGGTTAAAAAACTGAAACATGTGCCCCCCCGCAGCCCCCCAAGATCTACCCTACTAATGGAAGTCGGGGTGCAGTGATAGATGGCACCCAGATCCGCACCACAAATTTAAAGCACATGCAATGCACATTTGAAAGCACATGACTTCCCTGGAAGAATCCCGGGAACTGTAGTTTGTTAAGGGTGCTGGAAATTGTAGCTTGGTGAGAGGGGAAACTATAGCCCTGGCATGTTGCTTTAAATTTTGGGTGGCAGGAACTTTGTTCAGAGCTTTCCTTGCATAGCTGTTTGTTAGAAATGCTGTCTGGCTCATCGGACTTGCTACTGGGCATTGAGAGGCTCTGTAAAACCGGAGATTGGAAGGTTTTAATCTCCAGCGTGTCCTGTTCAGTCAGCCTGCTTACTTCGGCAGGTGAATCCATTGTGTTGGCTGCACATCAGCAGTAAAAAAAAAAAAAAAAGCTTTTAGCATTCCAGGGGTGACAAATATTCTCTGAACTGCAGATCTTATTTGCGCTGTTTTTAAATAGTAATTGCAGATTCTTACTTTTTGGTGGTGCCTGTCATTTAACAAGAAAGGCATAAACCTGGCCATGGAGATAGCTGATTATTTGTTGGTTTGTCTGTGTGTCTGAAATGTGCTGTACAGGTTGCAAACAAGCTGTGCAGTTCCTTTCAAATGAGTGCGCCTTCTGATCTGGATAGTTACAGTTCATTTTTGTGCATGAATAAACTTTGGGCTGACACTTGACCATCGTATGACCCACCAGGAATAACACAGAGATCTTCACGCGGTATTCGCTTTTGTTGTTGTTGATGCCGTTCTCTTTCTCTTTGTTTTCCTTTGTTTTTTATATCTATTTCATCTGTAAGTGAAAATCAATATAAGTTGGGTTGTTTTTTTTATAAAGAAAAAGGAATAACACAGAGAACCAGCAGTGTGTCGTGACCTGCCAAGTTCCCCCTCAGTTCTGTTTTTGCAGGCCTCCAAATACAGAATAAGCAGTGGCATTATAGAGGCTCTGGCAGGGCAAACCTCAAGATTTTGGTAGGCTTTGGGTTGCCAGGGCAGGGTAACCCAGACCCAGTGGGGGGAGGGGAGAAGAGATGGTGCCCATCAGAGGGCTTGTCCACACTGGGCTTCACCAAGATTTCTGGGCGTTGTTCCCATGACAATGCCCTCAACCAGAATCTAATCCACATTTTGTTGTTGAGTGAAGCTGGACTGCCCCCATCCCAGGGAATTCAAAAAAGAATAGCAAAACCCCAAGTACATCTGCTTCTGACTGGCTACTGCTGTTTGTGTTCTCTTCTGTTAATTTGGCGCCAGAAAGATCTGTACGATCTGAGTGAAGGTGTGGAGAGATAAGCTGGAATTTGTTTATGGAGTGAAGGGAAAAGAGGGACTCTGTTCTGCTTCCCCAATCCAATCCAATCACAGAAGACTGGGAAAGGGACACATAGAAATATTTTCCTGGGGGATGAAGTTTTTGGAACCACCTTGCCAACCCCATTGGACCTCTTCATGCCCCACAAGCAGTGGCTTAGGTCGGGGGCAGACTTTGGTCTTTCAAATTTCAGCGGCGCCTGTGTGAGCCCAAAATTTGGCACCTCATGCCTTCCTTTCTGCTCAATTGACCATACCATAGCTGTGATGCCCTGTGGTGCCCCTGGGCTGTGGCGTCCCAGTGCAGTGGGACCAGTTGAGCTGCCCTGAATCTGCCTTTGCTTAGGTCTCTTAGGACTTAAAGGACCACATGGGTGGCGCTGTGGGTTAAACCACAGAGCCTAGGGCTTGCTGATCAGAAGGTCGGCAGTTCGAATCCCCGCGACGGGGTGAGCTCCCGTTGCTTGGTCTCAGATCCTGCCAACCTAGCAGTTCGAAAGCACATCAAACTGCAAGTAGATAAATAGGTACCACTCCGGCGGGAAGGTAAACGGCGTTTCCGTGAGCTGCTCTGGTTTCGCCAGAATCGGTTTAGTCATGCTGGCCACATGACCTGGAAGCTGTCTGCGGACAAACGTCAGCTCCCTTGGCCTATGGAGTCAGATGAGCACGCAACCCCAGAGTCGTCCGCGACTGGACCTAACGGTCAGGGGTACCTTTACCTTTACCTTTATCAGGTTGGTTGGTTGTTTGGTTTGTAAAACTGTGGGTTGAACTGTGAATTGAGTTTGGGATCCTGCCCCAGGCATCTGGAAGTTCTGGAAGTAGTTCCTGGCCATACCTGGTGGTTGAGGAGTGGGGGCTGGTGATCATGGGAGTAAAGAACTGGGACTAAAACCTCCTATCTGACTGAGCAGAAGAGAGGCTGTCTCCATAGAATCATAGAATCATAGAATCATAGAGTTGGAAGAGACCACAAGGGCCATCGAGTCCAACCCCCTGCCAAGCAGGAAACACCATCAGAGCACTCCTGACATATGGTTGTCAAGCCTCTGCTTAAAGACCTCCAAAGTAGGAGACTCCACCACACTCCTTGGCAGCAAATTCCACTGTCGAACAGCTCTTACTGTCAGGAAGTTCTTCCTAATGTTTAGGTGGAATCTTCTTTCTTGTAGTTTGGATCCATTGCTCCGTGTCCGCTTCTCTGGAGCAGCAGAAAACAACCTTTCTCCCTCCTCTATGTGACATCCTTTTATATATTTGAACATGGCTATCATATCACCCCTTAACCTCCTCTTCTCCAGGCTAAACATGCCCAGCTCCCTTAGCCGTTCCTCATAAGGCATCGTTTCCAGGCCTTTGACCATTTTGGTTGCCCTCCTCTGGACACGTTCCAGTTTGTCAGTGTCCTTCTTGAATTGTGGTGCCCAGAACTGGACACAGTACTCCAGGTGTGGTCTGACCAGAGCAGAATACAGTGGCACTATTACTTCCCTTGATCTAGATGCTATACTCCTATTGATGCAGCCCAGAATTGCATTGGCTTTTTTAGCTGCCGCGTCACACTGTTGGCTCATGTCAAGTTTGTGGTCAACCAAGACTCCTAGATCCTTTTCACATGTACTGCTCTCAAGCCAGGTGTCACCCATCTTGTATTTGTGCCTCTCATTTTTTTTGCCCAAGTGCAATACTTTACATTTCTCCCTGTTAAAATTCATCTTGTTTGTTTTGGCCCAGTTCTCTAATCTGTCAAGGTCGTTTTGAAGTGTGATCCTGTCCTCTGGGGTGTTAGCCACCCCTCCCAGTTTGGTGTCATCTGCAAATTTGATCAGGATGCCCTTGAGTCCATCATCCAAGTCGTTGATAAAGATGTTAAATAAGACCGGGCCCAAGACAGAACCCTGTGGCACCCCACTAGTCACTCTTCTCCAGGATGAAGAGGAACCATTGATGAGCACCCTTTGGGTTCGGTCAGTCAGCCAGTTACAAATCCACTGAGTGGTAGCAGAGTCAAGACCGCATTTTACCAGCTTCTTTACAAGAATATCATGGGGCACCTTGTCAAATGCCTTACTGAAATCAAGGTAGGCTATATCCACTGAGTTCCCTTCATCTACCAGGCTTGTAATTCTGTCAAAAAATGAGATCAGGTTAGTCTGACATGACTTATTTTTCAGAAATCCATGCTGACTATTGGTGATCACAGCATTCCTTTCTAGGTGCTCACAGACTGTTTGCTTAATGATCTGCTCCAGAATCTTCCCTGCTATTGATGTCAGACTGACTGGGCGGTAATTATTTGGGTCCTCTCTTTTCCCCTTTTTGAAAATAGGGACAACATTTGCCCTCCTCCAGTCTGCCGGGACTTCGCCTGTTCTCCAGGATTTCTCGAAGATGAAATCTGCTTAATCTCAGATTTTACTTATTTCCCTTGATATCCTGAGAAGGAAATGGAAGCCCTGAAATTTCAGATTAGATCATGAGACCTGGCAACCCTAAGCCAGCTGGGTTTGGCTTGGTGGGCAGACCTGAACGAGATTGCTTGATGCTACATTGAATGACCTCCCTGCAAATAAATCAGGATGAATGTTCAATAAGCATGCTCAATAAACAGGTCATCCAACAGATTTATATCGTGAAAGGCAAGGTGCCACTTGGCTAATTTGGAATTATTCCTTGGGGAGGGGAACCCTAAGGCTCAATGGCCTCTACCTCTTTTGCTCTCTGCTGGTTCTGTGATGTGGCCTGAGTCTCAGAAGGTCATTCATCTTACCCAGTTAATGATCTCATTCAATATACAACCCTGTTCCTTACTAAAATGTGTACGTATGGCTCATAAGTGCCTTGGGACCATTCACCACCCCACTGTGGAAGGCACTTTGGGAGCCCTGCTTGTCAGGTGGGAAATTCCTTAAGGGAACAGTAGTGAATGAAGCATTGATGAAGTCTGCCCAGTGATGCCTTGCCCAGGGTCTCAAAATCCTGTACCAGTGGCAGATCACAACAAAATTTACTGTCGTCTTTCTCTCTCTTTGATGCAAAAGTCTCCTGCAGAAGAGAGGCTTGCAGCTTTAGGACATATTTGGATTAGATTTCCTGTTGCTTCCAGACATGGCCCACACAGATTTTAATGGAACAGTGGTGCCTCGCAAGACGAAATTAATCCGTTCCTCGAGTCTCTTTGTCTAGCGGTTTTTTTGTCTTGCGAAGCAACCCTATTAGCGGCTTAGCGGCTTAGCGCTATTAGCGGTTTAGCGGCTATTAAAGGCTTAGCGGCTATTTTGCAGATTAGCGGCTAAAAGGCTATTAGCGGCTTAGCGGCTTAGAAAAGGGGGGGGGGGAGAAAGCGAAAAAAATTCGGAACACTTGCAAGAAGTTTTCGTCTTGCAAAGCAAGCCCATAGGGAAGATCGTCTTGCGAAGCAGCTCAAAAACGGAAAACCCTTTCGTCTAGCGGGTTTTCCGTCTTGCGAGGCATTCGTCTTGTGGGGCACCACTGTAGAATCAAGGAGTGGGAAGGGACCCTGAGGATTGTAATCCAATGGGGTGCATTCTCTCTCTCAGTCCCCCTTTTTGTTGTTTAGTCATTTAGTCTTCTCCGACTCTTTGTGACCCCATGGACTAGAGCACGCCAGGCACTCCACTGCCTCCCGCAGTTTGGTCAAACTCATGCTGATAGCTTCGAGAACACTGTCCAACCATCTCGTCCTCTGTCGTCCCCTTCTCCTTGCGCCCTCCATCTTCCCCAACATCAGGGTCTTTTCCAGGGAGTCTTCTCTTCTCATGAGGTGGCCAAAGTATTGGAGCCTCAGCTTCAGGATCTGTCCTTCCAGTGAGCACTCAGGGCTGATTTCCTTCAGAATGGAGAGGTTTGATCTTCTTGCAGTCCATGGGACTCTCAAGAGTCTCCTCCAGCACCATAATTCAAAAGCATCAATTCTTTGGCGATCAGCCTTCTTGATGGTCCAGCTCTCACTTCCATACATCACTACTGGGAAAACCACAGCTTTCTTCAAGCAAAAGGGGCAGGGAGAACACCTGGATTAAAATCTGTGTGGATTGGGGGTGCTTTGAATCATAGAATCATAGAGCTGGATGGGGTCTCAAGAGGCATCTAGTCCAGTCCCCTGCAATGCAGAAAACTCAGCTAAAGCATCCGAATACCTTTGTTCTTCCGCAGGTGGAACTACTCAGCATCTAATCAGTAATCGATTATTAGATTTACGAGAACAGCTTCTTTAGGATGAGCTTAGTGTTTAAATGTTGAACAAGGTGATCAGTTTAGCCACAGGTCTGCTAGAGGCTGGATTATATTGAACGCTGTTTCCACGACTTGTATTCCTGATTGTTTTCCCTGAAGAAGAACATGGATGTTCAAAACGCATTGGGAAATCTGTTCAATACCACATCTTACATCTATTGGTTCCTTCTTATCTTCTTTCTGCTAATGCCTTTGCGTGCAAGCATGAAAGCGGAGAAATATTGTGAGATCTCTTTGGGGACGCCACTGTTTGACATTGGTTATGAGGATTGCATGATACGGACTCTTTCTTTGTTAGACCCAATGTTCCCCACCTGCAAGCCAGGAGACAAAAGAAAGAAGAATTTTTCAGAAGTGGATGTGGTGCTGTAGAGAAATCAATACTTGTGGTAGGTGCACACATTTTTCTTGTTTGGCTTATTTTTGTACTGTACTAAAAATCTCCAATCCTGTCTGGACAGAGACAATAGTGGGGCAAAATAAGCAAACCCCACAGAAAGGAGTGGTGACAAACCATTGCCTTCCCAAGAGCGATGTCGCTTACCAGGGCACTGGTGAGATCACCGTGCCCCCCTGCTCCATCCAAGTACGCAGCAGGGACGCCCCAGTCAGGAGGGTGACAGGGCAGCACCTCTCCCTGGGAGCAAGGATCCTATGACATCACCTTTAACCCCCCTTGAAAATACTTGCCCACCTCTCACCTGAGTGCTCTGCATATGCCATGTTAGGCAAATTCAAGGAGAACAAGGCTTTAAGTGACTCTAGTCATAAATGGAGTCAAATGTGGAGATAGGCAGTTTGCCTAGACAAACATTGGGGGGGGGGGACCATCAATACCTCTGTGTTCTTCTGGGGAAGTGAGGCATGATGCTGGAGACAAGAAGGAAGTACCGTATTTTTCGCTCTATAAGACGCACCAGACCACAAGACGCACCTAGTGTTTGGAGGAGGAAAGCAAGAAAAAAATATTCTGAATCTCAGAAGCCAGAACAGCAAGAGGGATCGCTGCGCAGTGAAAGCAGCAATCCTTCTTGCTGTTCTGGCTTCTGGGATAGCTGCGCAGCCTGCATTCGCTCCATAAGACGCACACACATTTCCCCTTACTTTTTAGCAGGGAAAAAGTGAGTCTTATAGAGCAAAAAATACGGTACTTTACGTGGCACATAGTGAAACTGGAATGCATCACCAGAAGATGTCATTGTGAGCGTGCTGTTTAAAAAAGGATTAGACAAATCAATACCCAACCAGCTATGATGGCTATGCACTACCTTCAAGAGAAAAGAATTGTAATGGGAGATCGACATTGCACTCAGGCTCTGCTCGTGGGCTTTTTATAGGCATCTGGTAGGTCACTATGGGGATGCGAGTGGCGCTGTGGGTTAAACCACAGATCCTAGGACTTGCCAATCAGAAGGTTGGTGGTTTGAATCCTTGCGACGGGGTGAGCTCCTGTTGCTCAGTCCC